>NC_082693.1:10184515-11384515 GCF_949987515.2 Delphinus delphis | reverse complement strand
GTATTTGTTTTTCTCTTTCTGACTTACTTCGCGAGGGCAGAGTCTTAACCACTGTGCCACCAGGGAAATCGCGATAGATCATATCTTAACACAATATTGTAAATCAACTATATATCAGTAAAAAAAATATTGAAAAAAAAAATATTGAAAAAATAAAAAAAAAAAGTCATTTGTGAATATAGTTTTATTTCTTCCTTTCCACTTTGGATACTATTTAGTTCCTTTTCTTGGCTAATTGCCGTAGCTAGAAGATCAAGTAATACGTTGAATAGAAGTGGTGACAGCAGACATCCTATCTTGTTCCTGACCTGAAGCATCTTACCTTTCACCTTTAAGTATGATATTGCTGTGGGTTTAGTTTTGTTCTTAAGGCCTTTTAATTGATTGGATGACCTGTCATCCAGATTACTGAGGATCTCTCCTTTACTTAAAGTCAACTGATTATAGATGTTAACTGTATCTACACCTTCACAGCAATGCCTAGATTAGTATTTAACTGAACAACTGGGTAACTATAGCCTAGACAAATTGACAGATTTACTATCACATGCAGGTTCTTTGAAAGGTGGGTATACTCTGAGAGCAAGTGGCTATGTGTATGAAATGAGACATAATAGTAAAATCCACAATGTTTTGGAACTCCTTGGTGTCAAACTCTAAGAGGATTTAAAAAGGGGAAGCTCTCCATTTCTCATTTTACAAGAGTGTTGTCAAGGGCCTCAGCTCTGAGGTGCAGCATCAGGGTTTTGGTTTCACTAACATCAGATTTTTTAGGTGGTATCATCTTTTCCCTGAACTTCAACTTGATGAGTATCCTACAGCCAGCTCAAATGTAAAATATAAAAACAGAATTCATTCTCCCTTCTACCCTCTACCTCCTCTTTTTCTCTACTTTTTGCTTCTGTTCTAGTCTCTGCCTCAATGCACGGTACCATCGAATACCTAATTTCTTAATTCAGAATCCTCAGAATCATCCTACATTCCACTCTCTTGCTTAATTTCTCATTTAATTACTATTAAGGTTTATAAATTCTTTCCTCTCAATTTTTTTCTCAGACTAACTACCTCCATTTCATTCCCTCCATTACTGTGTTAGATCAGTCCATATAGTCTTCTCTGGACCCTACAGTGAATCCTCCACACCACTGCAAGAATGACTTTTCTGAAGTCCTAATCTAACGGCCCAAATGTTCTGCTTAAAACCCATCATTAGCTACCCACTGCAGAAACTCCAAACCTCAGGGTGTGGTAAACAGGGTCTCAAAGCCTGTATACCTGCGTCGCATCCGAAGCCCTATCTGTCATTCAGCATCACTGTTGTACCCAGTTGTTTAGGTTCCCATCTTCACCACCTACTCCCACCAAACAAGCGTCAGTGCTCCAGCCACATCCAAGTACTTGCATTTCTCTAAACATGTTACATTGTTCCATATCCCTGTATTTTTGCTCTGGCTCGTACATCTGTGTTTTTTTGTTTTTGTTTTTTTTTAATTTTTATGGAGTATGGTCGCTTTACACTGTTGGCTAGCCTCCACTGCACAACAAAATGAATCAGCCATACACATACAGATATCCCCTCCCTTTTGGACTTCTCTCCCGTTTAGGGTACCACAGTGCATTAGGGTTCCATCTGTTTTGAATGCTCTCTTGTTCCTACTGCGCATCTCTGCCTTCATACGTATAGGAGGGCACATAGTTATCTTCTAAGACTCAGTATCTACAGGATGTGTAGGAAAAGAAGTGTCTTCAAAGAAGGCTGAGGAAGAATTATGCATGAGAAGATATGTGAAAAAAGTCCTGTGTCCTGAATAGGTTTAGGAAATGACACTGTTACTCAAAAGAGACTGAGAGGGTGGCGCAGTGGTTGAGAGTCCGCCTGCCGATGCAGGGGACACGGGTTCATGCCCCGGTCCGGGAAGATCCCACATGCCGCGGAGCAGCTGGGCCTGTGAGCCATGGCCTCTGAGCCTGCGTGTCCAGAGCCTGCACGTCCAGAGCCTGTGCTCCGCAACGGGAGAGGCCACAACAGTGAGAGGCCTGCGTACCGCAAAAAAAAAGAAAAAAAGAGACTGAGATTACAAAATATCCAAACAAAATATTTCCTTGGGATTCTAAGAAGTTGGCAAACTTTTATTTACTTTTAGATTCGACCTTATATTAGAATGTATCATACATATATACAGGTGCTTCGTAAAGTCCTGATATAGCTTTTTAAAGGTTGATAACTTGGGTTGTAGATATGACGGAAACACTGTATGTATATTAAAGTCAAAAAATTTTTTTCTTTTAAAAAGTGATACCGACTTTAATTCCATAGCCAGAATTTTCCATTATCTTCTTGTGTATGGCCACCATTTGGGTTACTTGTCACGGGACCTGCAATTAGTATATATTGTTACAACTGCATAATATGGCTGTCCTAGAGTTTGATAAATTCACTTCTGGACTTCTGCATAGGTTATTTCTATCATAAATCCCAACTAAGTTATTAAACTTCAAGATGCACAGAGGAAAAAAATAGAATACACAAGGGCTTTAGGAAGGCTCCGAATGTATTTATGTGTATATATGTGCGTGTCCAGTATGCGTATGTGCATGTAAATATTCATGCATGTACAACACACTTTTCTAGTGTGATTTTAAGTTCCTTTTTTCCCCTACCCTGTCCTGAGTGGAATGAGGTTTAGCTTGTCATCATCTTTCTTAGACTAAACATTTATACCCTTGAATACTGTTACTAAGCCATCTCTTGGCCTATTCACTGTGCAAAAATTATCTAGTTCTTTCATTTGCCTTCATCCTGTTTCCCAAATGTGAAATAATTCCATTCTAGGGGATGCTGTCAAATACATGTCAGGCTTCAGGGGTACAAAAATGGGATTCTCTATTTCAGGAAATAGCACTGAAAGGTAGAATGGAGAAGGATTATTCTTCCCCGGTGTCTTCTAGGAGATGCTTGTATTTATTCAAATATTAAAACGATTGCAGCAATAATGATACCATTTTGCATGTTAGGTGTCATTTGAGAAATTTAAAAACACTTAAAATTTTTGAACAGAACAATGGAATCTGGTTGTTGTGCACTTCAGAAAACTGAAAACTGAAGATTCTTAAAATCCTGGCATTTTTTCTAAAGCGAAAAGTGGTCCCTGGCTTCAACAGTGTATGGGATGTGGCATTTACTGATAAGCGAACCAGAGTGAAGGACCTATTTTCCTATAAGATTACATTCCAGTTACTGCTCAAGCACATTTTTCATTATACAAATTGTACTTCTGTGATTTTATTATCTTTGACTAGTTTTAATATCAGGAATACTTTACTCTCCAGAAAGATTTTAGTAGTACTTTCTCAAAAAAGGGAGACTATTCCAAACAATAAGGTCCCCTTAAATCTGTGTGGAAATGAACAGACTGAAACTTCAGTTCTACAAGATTACTGCATAGTAGAAAGTGGAAAGAAGGATCAGCTATATTGATGGGAACTGTCAAGAATTAGTCTGTGGTTTATACATTTGAGTGCTTCTCTGTGTGTATATAACAAGGGCAAAGTGGCCTGAAAGAGGAAATGTTAATTTCCCATTGGCCATATATTCTGGATCCCAGATCCCACTTGGGAAGGAGGAGAAGGTATTATCCTTCCCTACTCACGCTCACCGGAAGGCTGAGATGTCTCTGGGCAGGACTATGGACAGAGCAGGAATGAGAGAGGGAGGAACAGTTGTGTGTTTTCCCACTTCTGGATGAGCCCCGCTTCTGTGAACTTGGTAGGGGTCCACAATAAGTTGCACGGAGACTTTGCTGAAAAGAAGGGATGTATATGGAAGAAGTGAGGTAAGGACTCATGTTTAATAAACAGCTGTAAGAACATCGATGCATTCACTTTCTTCCCTAAAAAGATGAGAGGAAGTTGAAATAAACGTAAGCAAGGGGAACTCCGTGTCAAAATCTACTTCCCATGATGACTAAATACCTTATTCTCAAGTGCCTTAAGATTAGTCTTAACCTTCCCATCCCGTTTGAATATTCTGCAAGCTTTTTCTTGGTTCAAAAAGATCGTTAGAACATATTTGGTACCATAAAGCTATTGAAGCTTTCCTTTTGCTCTTATAAAATGATATTAAAATGAAAATGACCTCTCTCCTGCTTCCATTCTTGTACTGGCCACTCTTTTTTTTTTTTTTTGCTGTACGCGGGCCTCTCGCTGTTGTGGCCTCTCCCATTGCGGAGCACAGGCTCCGGATGCGCAGGCTCAGCGGCCATGGCTCATGGGCCCAGCCGCTCCGCAGCATGTGGGATCTTCCCGGACCGGGGCACGAACCCGCGTCCCGTCCCCTGCATCGGCAGGCGGACTCTCAACCACTGCGCCACCAGGGAAGCCCACTGCCCACTCTTCACCAGCAGCTTGCTGCTAGTGCCGTTGAGTTTCCTCTCAGCATTTATTTAATGGCTGAGGAGTAACTTACACACATTGGAGCTTGGTAACAACCCATCAAGTCCCCTAATTTTCTTAACTCATAATTTTTAATCCATGCTACTGAGCAAGAGTGGTGCTTCTTCAGTTAAAAGAAAAAAAATCCAATGAGTATATTTGTGAAGTGTTTATTTGTAGATCAGAATTTTATTTATATTCCATCATAATGAATAGGGTGTTTTGGATAAACATAGTATTTAAAACAATCAATTATTTCAAGGAACTTGCCCGACTTACGTAACCTATCTTATGTCTCCTTTGTTTTCCCCAAACCTAATGTGACCTGACTGATATAAGCAAGACGTGGACAAATAAATCAGAGAGAGAGAAAAAAAAATCTAGCCTGCCTTACAGCTTTCTGGATTAAATATAATGAAAACCTTTATTTCTTCTGCTAAAGGGAGATATAAGATATTAGGAAAGACTATTTTAGGCAAGATGATATTGTGTTTTTTGTGTTTTTAACCTGAGAATTCTTTTTAAAATGGTTGTAAATTCCACTTCTCTAAGGAATAGGGAGGAAGCAATCCGTAGACATGTTTTCTAGGTGGGGTGGATGCCTCAGAGGCTGAGGCTGTAGGACACAGACTAGAGAACCATTCATTTGGCTGAAAGGAGTTCATTTCTTCTTCTGGATCTGACAGTCTCTGAGCACAGCTGGTCCAGTCTTCTCAGGTCTTCAGTTAGGAATGCTGAGAGATTTCACGGGCTAGCAAGGCATGTCCAGCCTTGGGCGGGAATTTGAAGCTCCCAGTTCAAAGCTGGGACCGATAACCTGGCAGCTGTTTTCCTGCTTTTCTCAACAGAGCAAGAAGCACAGAGAGAACGTACTGTTTCTAGAGGGCTGGGTAAAACAACAGGGGCTGTTGCCTCTTTTCTTTCTAGTGGTTCTCTTGGTCACTGTATGCTTACATCCAGGACTTTTTTTTTTTTTTTTTTTTGCGGTACGCGGGCCTCTCACCGCTGTGGCCTCTTCCGTTGCGGAGCACAGGCTCTGGACGCGCAGGCTCAGCGGCCATGGCTCACGGGCCCAGCCGCTCCGCGGCATGTGGGATCTTCCCGGACCGGGGCACGAACCCGTGTCCCCTGCATCGGCAGGCGGACTCTCAACCACTGCGCCACCAGGGAAGCCCCAGGACTTTTTTTGAAGGTGGAAGGATAAAAGAGAAGTGAATGACAGGATTTATTAGGCTGAATGGAAGTGAAGTTAGTTCATAAAGGGAGGAATACCTTTAAGCTGACAGGAAAAAGTCTTCTTTGTCTTCTTTTTCTTGAGTCTGAATAACTTTGGGGCTCAAGAGAAAGCACAAGAGAGTGGAAGAAAGATTTCTGCCAGTGCCCCACTTTCCTAGGAGGAAAGAGACCAGGGTGGTTCTGTCCAGTTCTTCATTTGAAAACATCCTAAAAGTAAAAGTAGGCAAAACAGCTTGCCTCAATCCACTAACTGAAGCAGTGCCAGAACCAGATTTTCTATCGACCCTTTTGGAAAAATTGCATATACTGTTCTGTTGTTAAAAATGATTTTTTGTTTGTTTTTCAAGCATGACTTTAATAATTGATCATGAATAACAATCCTAAATTTGTGGCCTTTTTGACACCCTGTTGAAACCTTGTAATTTAGTTTACAAGCCCAGAGCTGTCCTTTTGGCCAACTGTTTTATTTTTGTCACTTGGGTGTTTTCTCATTCTTTTTTAAAATATCAAATCAATATTTACTCTCAAATATAGAAATGAAAAGAGAGACATGTTATAATGAGTAGATCTATCAGTTTATTGTGTGAATTAATATTTCTGTTGGGCTTGGTTGTAATTAAGTTACGGTTGGCTTTTTAACTTTGGGATGGCATTAAGCATGTGGGTTTCACTTCCTTCATTCGGGAGTTATGCTAAAATTAGTAAGCATACGTAGAGTATGTGAAGCTTGTAGGAGACTTTATAACATTCTGTATTAGTTATTCTTCACACCACATCTGTGTGGTGAGTATAAATTGCCAGGAAGATAATATCCTCAGACCTGAGATAATAATTTTTAAGTGACCGAGAGTGATGTTCAGGACCAAAGGGTAGTCCCAACCCTCTGTGTGCCCACCTGCACCCTTTTTAATGAACATATGACCTGGGGCCTCAAAGATATCTCCAGCTTTGGATACAATTTTATATTATATCTTTATGAAAAATTGAGCGTGAAGTCACCATATAGAGATTAAGAGAAGAGTTGAAGAAAATATTGCAGAAAGTTTTTGCTGCAAATTTTTACAATTCTCATGAAACAGGATTCCATCAAGTGGGAGGGAAGAAGTGTGAGCTCTCAGTGGTGGAATGAAGAGAGTTCCTTCTTCAACATAAATGAGGAAACAGTCCTTAAACAGAGTAGGGACAGGAGAACACAGAGTGGGAGTGAGCTGGGAGAACATCACTCTCAGGGTCAACCATCTCTTCCTGAATTTTCACCTCTTTCGGATTCTCTTAAAATGAGCACAAGGAAAGAAAGGCCAAGTGGCGAGAATAAATAAAACCCTAGAAAATATAGAACAAGCTTCCATACATGTCTTTCTGTGCCACATGCATAGGGACAAGTCTTCTGAAAGATGCTCTGAATACCCAACATGTGAATTTTTATTTTAAGCACAAGAAGAACTTTACCATAATCTGGTCCTTGAATGGGGTGGTTCTTTGCATATGTTTAATTTAAGAAAAGAAATACTAAAATGGAAAATTTTCCAAGTAGGGGAGGAAGAGATTAAGTCTTGAAAGCGATCTTGGAATAAAATTTCATGAGAATGGAGGGAGTTTTGCTGTTCAGAAATTAACAATATTTTTAAAGAAAAATTTTACATGTGTAACTAGCGATACATTTTGAAGCACTGATTATTCAAGTACAAAAAAGTTGACAAAAACAAGTAATTTTTTAAAGATTTTTTTTTCTTTTTTCTTCTGAGCTTAAACTAAATTCAGTGATCTAAAGACCCACTGATTTTGCTGTGTCATTGCAGTTCGTGGCATTTTTGTGTTGTGTGATTCCATTATAATCCATATGTCACCATGAGATAGAGTAAATGCATTTATTAGCATCTATAGCATATTAAATGACCACAGAATTAAAGGCCAATGTTGATAAATATTGATCCACTGTTGAGTTAATATAAACCATTATGATTTATATAACATAAGCTTTGCCCCCGAAAACTATAGAAATTGGATTAAATAATATAGCTATATTTTTCTAAGGTGAAAGTATGAAAAACTTGGGATGCAGTCATTAACTGCATTTCTATTTCCACTTAGGCATATAAGATCTGTGTTATTAACTATAGGGCAGCCCATATGAGAATATGAGTGAATCACTCATATAACTTATCACTGAGTAGAGTCAACAGTTCAAGTCTTTATCTGCCCTTTGGTGGGATTTTGCAAATAACAAACATCCTATGTAACTTGGTTCCATGCTAAGCAGTTTAAACTTTATCCTGTAAGTGATGAGAGACAGTTAAAGAATTTTAAAGCGGGAGGTGTCTTGATCAATGTATATTCCTAAGAGATCCGTCTAATGTAGTGTGCTGGGTGCATGGGAGGGAGTCGAGTCTGGAAGTTGGAAGAACAATTATTAGCCTATTGCAACAGCTCAGGGCTAAGCTATGGAGAGCTTAGAATGAAATCGTGAAGGTAGAGAACAAAAGGATGAGATGGATTCAAGAGATATTTATGAGGGATGAATTAGAGTGAGAGGTGTGAGAGAGGGACAAGTCAGATTCATCTTCAGAATTTCGGCTTGGACAATTGGGTAAATGTTCTTATTATCCACAGTAGGGAAGATAGTAGTGGAAGCAGATTTGGCAAGAGAAGAAAGAATATGGATAAGTGTAGAAATATTGAGTGTGCAATGTCTGAAAGACAGCAGTCTCCTAGGTAGCGATCTCCAGTGCATTTGAAAATGTGGCTCTCAAGTCCAGAAGAAGGGTGTGGCCTAGGATACAGATTCAGAAATCATTGTTGTACAGTTGGTGCTGGAAACCATGGAAGTAGATGAGATCAACAGGAAGTGATTCTGCAAAGGTCATAGTGTTGCTTCAGTGAATTTCCTAATGCAGTATTTTTTCCATAATAAGAATGAAGCTTCTGAAAGCACAGGGAATTTCTCAAGATGAGGCTATTGTTTCTTTAACTTTGAAGCGGTGGATGACTACTGCATCAGGCAAAAGAGATAGTTAACATTGTGGCGAGAAGGAACATGGCCCTTTCCTCAACAGTGCTCAATCACTGTGAATTTTTTATTTATTTCTCTTTCTAGTGAGATCCTTGCCAGGATGTTTCTAGCGTGCCTGGTGAAAGTATTGCCCAGTAGTGTATTCCTGGAATAACAGTGTGGATTTAGGCTGTTAGGTGGTACTATAAAGCATATGATCTTTGCTCCGTGGAAAGCTACCACAGATAAGGCTTTTCTGCACTATATTTGCTAACTTTACAAAAGCATAAACCCAGTTCCAACCTTACTCAACTTCTATAACACTGGTCAGCCTGGGTAATTCAAAGTCAAAATACTAAAGTCACATTGCAAGGAAAGTTGGACTTGATCAAAATTTCACCGAATTGTGAATAACTTAGGGCAATGTGAGTTTTCTGGGAGTTTATGGTAGTTAGAAATTTCTGTAAGTGTTTCTGTGATGACTATTTTTAAATATTTTAATAGGAAAATCTTCAAATTTAAGATTTTATACTAGGGTAAATGTGCAAAATAAATGTGATGGCTATAATTTGAATATACAAATGTAAGGAGAATAATTATGGATAAAGTTAATATTTCTTCTCCATAGAATGATTGGCAAAAAAAGAGGAGCAAATCATTTGCACACAGGATGAATAGTAAATCAATAAGCTTGATGAGAGCTGCAGAAAAATACATTAAAGGGGATGCTCATAGGAGATGCTCCTTCTTATATGTTATATAAACAAATATAAATAAAATAATAAAAACCAAGTTTGCAGGGCAGTCGAGAAAGAGGTGCAAGTAAGATTCTGCAAACTCCTAAAATCTTCCTAGAGAAAATTGGAAATGAAAGCAGTAAATGTGATAGTACTCTATGATCAATAATCCCACCTTTGGGAATACATCCCAAGTAAATATTTCTAAGAGAAAAAAATGTATTTTTTATATCTAGCTGTATCAGTAGCAAATTATTCATCCTATTGAAAAACTGGAAACAAAATTTAAGGAATAGATTAGCAACTTATGACTTTTACCTTGATAAATGTATGACTTATGTAGATACCTAGAAAATGATATAAAAAGTAGATTTAAATGAAAAACGAATAGAGGTTACATAATCACATATATTACAACTACATAAAAATGAAATATATACATAAATATCTATAAAAAGCAAAACAAATGACATAAACAGCTAGTGTTTTAAAATTAAGGTATAGACTAAAGAGTTATTTTAATGTAAAAGTAATTAAAATACTAATACAAAAGAAAAGATTTTTGAATCTTTATTAATAATTTTAAATTTAAGTTCCTTTCAAATTAAATGGGATGGTCAATCATTCTTAAGGGTCAAGATAAGACATACAATTGGATGTCCTGCTTAACCAAATTCTAAGAATCTTGGCGTCAAGGGTAAATGTACTCTCTTTTAAAAACTCACAAAATCTATAGCTCCCCTTGTCCTTCCTTTAGATGTTGACATTATTAGATACTTAAGTTTTTAGCTCTAACATTCATCATGCCATCAAATACATTTTAAAGTACAGGAAAACCTCATTAATTTTGACCTTACTAAGTTGAAATTTGTGCTAATTTAGGCAAGATGTGCTTCAGTTCTTTATGTATTAGCATCTTGTTTTACTAGATCTGGCAAACTTTCCTGTGGCCAGATTCTCTGGGAGAGCAGATATTCTGAAGATCACACCTCCTTCAATCTCCCTTATATCTTGTCTCTCTGAAATTACCTTTATAATGTAAGGCTTTGTTATCAAGTAGCACAAAGATATCCCTGGGGGCAGTCCTCTGAACCCCAGAGGTTATATCCAGATACTTACAAGAAGCTGTGTTTTGTTTGATCTGTGTGGTGTGTGTGTGTGCTCCTCCCAGAATTTGAAAGCCTTCAGATAGAGCACCATAGCCCCCACCATCCTTACATCTGGCTACTTCATACATTTGAGTTCTCACTTCTTTAACCGTTAAGATTCTTCCATAAAACCATTTCAAAAAATTCCGCATTTTGTTCTTCCGTGATCTCTGGAATAGTATTTCCTATCAGAGGTTCTCATTGTCACATGCATTCTGCTGCTTTGCTTATGTTTCTTAACACTCCATGGACACAACCTGGTTTCTTAATGAAACTGTAACTCCTTGAGGGCAGGGACAGGTATTAAAATTTTTTGTATCTTCTGCAGTGCCTAGTAGGATGTCTTTAGTCTAGGTGTTCCATGACTATTGAATGTCTGGTTAGTAGATAAAGATCCTAGTATCAGATAGAATGATACTACTCACGTGCTTTAAAGTTTGCAAAGCCTATGGATTAGGTCTTGGATCTCTTCAATCTCCCTGGACAGGAATAAGAGTGGTGACGGGACAGCATAAACACTCTGGATTCTGAGACAGGAGGTAGAAATCAAGATATACGAGTATGCATGCTTATCCAAAGACATTGTAAATTAGCGCTTTCACCTTGACTTTGAGTGTTCAGACTCAAGTGTCTAATTACTGGTTGTTAGGAGAGGAAGTAGTTGAGGAAGTAGGTATCACTGCTGCTCACAATATTTATGGCCCCACTCCTTCTAGGTAAGATTATACTTCCTTGCCCCCGCGAAGCTGAGCTTGGCCACAGGCTAGTTCTGACTGATGGGCTGTGAACAGAAATGAGATGCATCTCTTTTAGGACCAAACATTTAACAGCCAGCTCAAGAAATGCCATCCCTCTCCTTCCTTGTGGCTGCTATCTTGGTGGCACACGTGGCTGTGGAAGTGACGTAAGATTGAGGCAAGAGGGAATGTTTTGTCAACACATGGAGAACTATGTCATGAAGGGTTGCTTGAATCTGCAGTGGATTTTGAGCGTGCAGGAATTGATCTTAGGTTGTGTTAAGTCTCTGTGGTTTGGGGGCTCTTCACTGCAGCATAACCTTGACTGCCCCGACGAACATGGTTGGGACTAGGGCCTAACACGTTGAAGAGCCTTTAATGACTGATTCAGGAGTTTAGTCCTAAGAGCCAGATTGCCTGTGTTCATATCCAAGCATCACTGCTGCTTGTGCAAGTTCCTTGACTTCTTAGTTCCTTGGTTTTCTTATCCATAATATGGGATAATAACAGCACCAACTTACAGGGTTGTTGTGTGGATGAGGAAGTTAATTAATTAATACAAAGCACGTAGCACAGTGCCTTAGAACAGTGCTCAGCGCGGGTTATTATTAACATTATTACTAGTCAGAAAGTTCCCTAAGATGATGACAAAATTTGGTGTCTTTGGTTTCTTACCACCACGTCTGCTTTTCCTGTATCCTCTATCTTAGTGGCATTGCGACACTTCAGTTAGTCATGCTCAGAAACGTGGAATATTCTTGTCGTGCTCTGTCTGCCAGTTGCTACATTCTGGCAATTTAATTTTGGTAACATAAATAAATAAACACAGTTGTATAATCTCTCGAAAATATATTCCTTCTTCTCTCATTGCCACTGTCGAAATTCATTACCACTGCCTAGAGTATAACAATGGCCTCCTAATTTGCCTGCATCCAATATTTGGGAAGCAAAATTATCACAGTAGAAAGAGCATGCAACCTGACCTTTTGGCCACATGACCTGACCTTGAACCCCAGCTCTAGCTCTTGCTAGCTGTGAGATTCGGGGAAAGTTACTTAATCTCAATATGTTTTTTTCTTCATCTATATAAGGGGTTACCAATATTTACTTCATAGTATTATTGAGAGATTATATGAGATTGTTAAGGTAAAGCACTCAGTATGTAGTTGGGAATCAATCATTCTTAACTTGATATATTTTTCCTCCATTGCACCTGGCGCAGATTATTGCCAACATTATTTCCCAGAAGTCTAGGCCAGATCAAATTCCTCTCATAGAGTGTAAAATAAGATGAAGATTCCTTAGTATGGAGTTCAATAGGCTCCAGAACCTACCTCGATACTTTTACTATATTCCTCCTTGGACTTTGCATTCCATTGCTTGCTATTACTTGAATGTGTCTCTGAGTTTCTGCCTGTGCTTTTCCTTCAGCTCAGAAGGAAATGGTTAGAGTGGTCTAACCCCATGGTGACTACAGTTAATGATGCTGTACTGTAGATATGAAAGTTGCTCAGAGAATAGGTTTTAAAAGTTCTTATCACAAGAAAAAAATAACTATATATAGTGATAGATATTAACTAGACAATGTGGCGATCCTTTTGTTGCAGTATATGCAAATATCAGATCATTATGTTATACACCTGAAACTAGTATAATGTTATATATCAATTATATCTCAATAAACAGAAGTCTACTCCTTCTAAGTTCAGAACTAGTACCGCATCCTCTGAGGTGCAAGATTTCCTTTATCCCTCTGTATATCAGTTAACTTTGCCATAAAATTGCTGTACCCTAAGCCACCCCAAAACTCAGTGGCTTAAACCACCAAGCACTTAATTGTCACAGATTTGTGGGTTGGTTGAAGATTGTCTGAAGTAGGCTGGGCTCAGTTGGGGTGTCTCAGTTTACTCGGCATGTCTCTTCTTCCCTCCCAGTACAAGCACGTTAGCCTAGATATGCTCTTCTTGTGGCAGTGGCAGAGGTTTGAGAGCTCAAGCAGGAATGTGTAGACTTCTTGAGACCTACATCTGGAACTGACACTCCATCAGTTCTGCCTCTTTGTATTGGTTAGAGCAAGTCACATTGCCAAACCCAAAATCAAGGTGTAAGCAAGGATGTCCCTGCCATAACGGAAGGGGCACTGCAGAGTTACATGGCGGAGGGTGTGGTTATATGAAGAGATGAAGAATTGGGGCTGCTAAAGCAATATTCCACACTCTGTTGGAATGAATAGGTCTTACTTCTGAGGTCTTAGCATCTTACTTTTATCTCTATCATAGGGGTCAAATAGATCTGCATTTTACTGTTTCTTTGCTTACATACTGTTCTCCTTTATTTAGACTGTTAACTTCTGGAAGGCAAGGATGTGTTTTACTTATTCTCGTTTTTCCAACAATACTTAGCACTCTCCTTCACACATGGTCAGTGTTTGGTTAATGTTTTTTGAAATGGCATTTTAAAATTTGGAGTAAAGTAGCTAACTTAGACAAGTATGTTATGATTTTGTAAAAAGAAACTTGTGAAATGTTTTTGTTTAAAGAAGAATTTCAGAAATGGCTCCTAAATAGAGGCTAAAGCATTTTTCTCTACCGAGTCATTAAATTATACATGAATCAGTGCTCACAGATATCTACCAATGGATAAAAGAAAAAATTTGCAAAGAAGGAAACTTGGGTTTATGAATGTATTGGGTTGGCCAAAAAGTTTGTTTGGATTTTTCTGTAAGCTGTTATGGAGAAACCTGAATGAATTTTTTGGCCAACCCAATATTAGTAAACATGGATGAAGGGGAAGAGATATTTGTAAGATGTGGGAGAATATACATTTTAAAGTTTTAAAAAAGGACTTTAGTTTTACAGATTAAGCGTAAGTACACCATATAGTTGTGTCTTGCTAAATATTGTCATCAAAAAAGCATTTATTAGTATTCACTGATGATCAGCTGTTACACTGGAAACTGTAAAAATGATGATTCTCTAACTCCATCATTCCTTCAGCATTTATTAGCTAGAATATTTGTGAAGAAGAACTTTTCTTCCCTCCACCCACCACCATTCTCTTTGGACTAAATGGAGTCTCTTTTTATTCAATGTGTCATAATCAATAATGATCCTTTTCTTTTTTTATGCTAAAATAGTCCCAAATTTGGTCAGTTGGACACCCTTTAAGTTGGATTCTGTCCTTTGGACATGTCCCCATTAGTTTTAGAGCATATCCTGCTTTCAAACCAAACAAGATGCTCTGGGCTCCCCTTTCATTTTCCCTGACTCAGCCTGAAATCAGCCGTTTTGCCAAGGATCCCAGGTTACTCTGAGTGGAGAAAGGTACTTAGAAGCCAGGATCTGGGTGCTAGGTGTGCTTATTGTTACTGGGGTGTCACTGCTTGCTTTTAGTTCTTTTAGTGGATAGAGCCTGTATACATATATAATTTTTTATTTCTGTTCATAATTACTGCACTAATACCACTACTAACAATAAACACTAGATGTGAAGTTTAAGATTTCTTTTTAATACCCTTTGTCCTTAAGTTATTAGGAAACAGGAACGTGGGCTCATAGTCTCATATTATCACCCAACATGTTACTTAGCAGTTACAAAGAGGAAAATATACCTTTATAATTGAGAGATCTGTTAGATACCCCCTAAATCAGTGATTCAATTTGGCATCATCAACAATGGGACACACTGGCATCATGTGTCTCCTAATACATGCATTGGAGAAGTTCACAATATCACCTTGCCAAAAATGTTTATCCTTAATCTATTCATGGGCACAAAAGTCAGACAATTCCAGATTGTGAAATATTTTGCAAGATAACTGGCCCAGATTCTTCAAAAATGTCAATGTCATGAAAGACAAAATAAGGTGGAGGGACTAGTCCAAATTAAGGGAGACTAAAGATATAAGATAACCAAACCTGATAAAGGACATTTACAGGACAACTGCAAGTGAATATTGATTTAAGTATAATTATGATATGCATATATTGGAGAATATGAGGGTAGATAGGAAGTGTGCTTATATGTGGTACATTAGTTTTTGTTTTTGAAAAAGAGGCAAACCCTTATCTTCCATAGTAGGATGCCAATAGATAATGAATAAATTTAAAAAATTAAGAAGTAGCAGTTGTAAGTGTGTCATTTTGAGCTGGGAGGGCTAGTGCCAACAGCTTCAATTAAATGAGCTAAAAGTGGTGGCCTTTAGCGAGTGGGAAATGGTGGCGATGGGAGGTCAGGGGACTGCGGTTGAGCTATTTCGAGCATTTTAAACTCTTTTCTTATATAACTTTGAGAAAACTGAAATCTAAATTTAAAGAGAAAATAAACCTCAATTTTAAAACAAAATGAAAAAAATGACTGGATGTTATGAAGAAATACAGAGGAGAGAGAAGTTGGAGCCATAGTGTGAAGGAGCCCACCTGTCAGGGGAGAGTCTGAACTAAATCCCATTAGTGGGGAGCCTGTTGAGAAGTTCAAGCAGGGTCATCATAACGCAGCTCTTACAGCGGCAGAGAAAATCCTTCTTTAAATACTTACTCATCTTTTAGGTCCTCTTAGAAGTCATTCATTTATTTACTCATTCAGGCACTGCTCTGGGTGTTAGGAATGTTGCCGTGAACAAAATGGTCCGGGCCCTGCCCTCGTGAAGCTTATGCTCCGTCCCTCTCAGGCTAATCATGCGGATTGGGGACATGTGAGGAATAACCACCCTTTGCCTCAGGTTGCGCCTCAGAATTCTCTCAAAGCGCCGGTGTGTGTGTGTGTGTGTGTGCACGCGCGCGCACACACACACACCCCCTAATGAAATCATCTTAATGCACACGATTTCACATTAATTTCACATTTATTTTGTGGGACCATTGACTCCACATGTGATCGTCTCACACCCCTGTGACTCCGTGTTCTCTCAACAGCCTGCCCAGGTCTCCCTGTGGCCTCTTCCTTCCCTCAACTCTGGCAGGAGATCCCTAAGCTGCTTTGTCATTATTTCCTTTAACTGGGCTCCACATAAGGTCTCTTGGTGGCGAATGGGAAGGGTGCAGGGCGATGGGAGCAGAGGGGCCAGGAGAAGTGGGCAGAAGTCACTGTCAGTCAAAGCTCCGCTGCGTGATAGAAGGACTCTCTGAAGGAGCGTGAAAAAGAGGTGGTATCTGCCCGGAGGCTGATGACAGCGATGGTTCCAGGAGTAAAGATCCACATGGAAGGTGGCAGATGCTAAAGTGGAAAAGGAATATTGGGGGCACTGACACATGGCTCACAAAGGAAAACGTTAAGAAGTTTCAGAGAAGAGCGTGAAGTGACAAGAGAGAAGGGAACTAGTGAGAGGAGAATTACAAAATTGATCTCCATTTTGTTTTATCATTCACATCATTATCTGACTGCCTCTGGTAATACGATGTTTCAAAATGCCTTCAGATAGAGACAGTCTCTCATCCACATTGTCTGTAGTAAAAGAAATTGGGGCACATTTCTTAAGAAGCTTGAACAATCTGGCACTGAAACATCAGAAGAGTGCATCTTCTTTTCACCATAATGGTGAGACTAGAGATGGTGTTTTCCCCCCACCCCATGCTTAGATGGAAAAAAGAAAAGAAAAAGAAAAAGAAGACCTTTCTAGGTGGAAGAAAAAGCAAGATTCTAAAGAATTTGTTAAAAACAAAAACAAAAACAGCTGGGTCAGATACAGTGTTGTCATATCTTTGCTATGTTGGAGGAGGGGAAAAAACAATAAGGCAGTGCCAACTCTAACTGTGCTTAATAGCGGGTTATTTCCACTCGGGGTGTGTTCTCGCAGGAGTTGAGTGCTGCTAGAAATAACACCATGTGGAGTCTTCCCTTTCTCTGTTACAGAGAACTCCTACTATCTCATCACATCTCCTGCTTTCTAGATTCAGTCCTAGATTCAGTCCTCTTTCTGAAAGTCTTATTTATTCCTCCCTTTTTTCTCTCCTCCCTTCTGCCCCCGTTGTATAATTTGGAAAAGAAAAGGGCCCATTTGGGGAAGTATTAAAGAAATGTTCCCTTGAGTACACAATGCAAATGTCTAGAAGTGTATTGTTCACAATGTACACAACAGGCTCAAAAAACTGCGGTGGATAATAAAGACGTTTTTCATTGTTGGAGGGCTTCACACAAGGGGATGAAGGTTGTTTATCCCTTTGAAGAAAAAAGATTGTCCGAGTTGAATAATTAATATCATTATGATAAGAACAAAATAGAGATTCTTTTAAAAGAGTAATGATGGTAGGATCTTTGTATGCCTGTGAGAGTGATTAAAATTGAATGTTCTGCCCGTGTTTCCTGTACACTCCAGGAATAGTAAGCAAAAGAAGATGGATTGGATTCAGCAGAAGGCATTAACATGCATGTTGTCAGCTAAGCCTTTATGAATTATTTTTTCAGAGGTGATAAACATTCGAATATTTTCTCTGCAACCCAGGAAGCCTGTTTTACTTGAGGTAACGAGCGGGGACAGACCCACTGTGAAGCTAACGCAGCTTCAGACTCCCAGCCATTCACCTGGGGCCCCTTCCAAGACTGTGGGAGGGGCCCTAATTGTCCAAATGTTTTAGCAGAATTTGCAAAAGTAGCATATTTTAATTGCAAATCACTTAAGATTGCTGTCTCTTTCCACTCCAACTTTCTCTGATTTTCCTTCACGCTGGGTGTCCTTGGACTGGCGGTGAGCATCTTGGAGATGAAGCTAAGAGGAAGCTGAGTAGGGAATAATTTAATTTGGGTTTAGTGAGATATATTTATGCAGCTTGCCGTCAGTTTCCTGTAAAGTTATTGCCAGCTGTCCCAAGGAAAACTTCCAGGAAAGCTCCACCTGCGCCTTGCACCTACTCACCCAGTATCCTAACATAAAAGTGTCACAGAACATGTGCTCCATGGGTCGTCCCCTTGTTCTAGTTGGAAAACTGCCCCCCACCTCACCTGAAGTCGTTGACCACGTTTGTATTTTGTCGCAGCTTTTTTTCTTTTAGATTTTCTCCCCAGTAGAGTATGTTACAACTTAGAGTTTTCTTTAAAGAATCAAAGTGTAATGTTTCCCATTAGAAAGCTGCTCAAGCTCTGTAACATGTGTACATCAATATTAAGGCTCTAAGATTTTTCATAGGCTGGGAAGGGAAACGCGAACATAGAGATGTAGAAAAGTTTACTCAAAAGAGTTGATAAAGCTTGATTGTGCCACTTAACCTGCACCTTGGAAAGACATTTTGGGACATTTTAACCAAACAAATGAGAAATTACGGACTGCTGTTTGGGACATATTTGAAGAGTTCCTTCTTTTATTATCTACATTTATTTATTAAAGAACCAAGAGAAAACTTAGATAATAATTAATGTAATATGAAACAAAAAGATAAAGATTAGCCCTGACATCAATAGAAATCAGTCTGACTTTGGGAAGCAAATTGCAACATTTATTTTTTCAAATTATACCAAAACTATAATTCTCTAAGAAGAAAAGAGAAATTTTTTTTTTTTGGAGTATAATTGCTTTACAATGGTGTGTTAGTTTCTGTTTTATAACAAAGTGAATCAGTTATACATATACATATATTCCCATATCTCTTCCCTCTTGTGTCTCCCTCCCTCCCACCCTCCCTATCCCACCCCTCCAGGCGGTCACAAGGCACCGAGCTGATCTCCCTGTGCTATGCGGCTGCTTCCCACTAGCTATCTACCTTACGTTTGGTAGTGTAAGGCCTCTCTCTCGCTTTGTCACAGCTTCCCCTTCCCCCTCCCCATATCCTCAAGTCCATTCTTTAGTAGGTCTGTGTCTTTATTCCTGTCTAACCCCTGGGTTCTTCATGACATTTTTTTTTTCTTAAATTCCATATATATGTGTTAGCATACGGTATTTGTCTTTCTCTTTCTGACTTACTTCACTCTGTATGACAGACTCTAGGTCTATCCACCTCATTACAAATAGCTCAATTTCGTTTCTTTTTATGGCTGAGTAATATTCCATTGTGTATACGTGCCACATCTTCTTTATCCATTCATCCGATGATGGACACTTAGGTTGTTTCCATCTCCTGGCTATTGTAGATAGAGCTGCAATGAACATTTTGGTACATGGCTCTTTTTGAATTATAGTTTTCTCAGGGTATATGCCCAGTAGTGGGATTGCTGGGTCATATGGTAGTTCTATTTGTAGTTCTTTAAGGAACCTCCATACTGTTCTCCACAGTGGCTGTATGAATTAGAAAAGAGAAATTTTGAATAGAAGTAATGAATAGGCTCCTGGATTGTTTGATAATCCAGTTAATGAAGAGGAGTGAGTAATATGTACACATTGGGAAATGGTTTAAATTTTTGGTAAGTTTGAGACAAAATACTGACATTGATGAAGATAATGTAACACTTCATAATACATTGCAAAGTGGTTAATGAGTGTCATCAATTCAAGGGATATTTAAGATTAGTCACTGTACAAGAAAACTTGAAACCCTTGAAGCCTTACAATTTATATATAAAAAAAATTTGATAAAGGTTTTCCCTAATTCAACAATTCTGAAAGATGTACTACTACCAATAAGTAAGAAATTTTTCCAAATGATCAACAATAAAAAACAATTTTTGAACAACCATGGTAAAGATCATACTGGATTCTTTCTATTATTTCTCTAGAAAATGATATAATAATCATAATGTGAAGAGGTACTCAAAGAGTATGAAGTAAAAAAATGTAGAAAAGCAAGTATTACAGAAGAGTCAAGCAGCAACTAATAAAAAATGTTATTTAATTTTAAAAAGTGTTGCATTTATAAGTATCAGAATTCTTCAATTGTTGTGATGTATTTTCTCATTTTATGTAAGTATTTACTTTCGATAAAATTTTCTACACTTTTCCTTAAAGAAGGACTCCAAATTGTAAGCTTCAGGCCCTACCCTTTCGTTTCCATGTTTGGTCTGAAAGATGCTGTGAGATGAATATACTTCTTTTTTCTCCAGACAAGGCATGGGCTTTGCATCTGCTGATGGGGCCGTGGACTGTTTGCATCTCCTGTGATCCTTTGGGTCAAGTGAGCTGGCAGAATACCTCCAACAGTGTCATTAGCAGCCTCAGGTGAGAGCTTTTACCTCAATAAATAATGCTGTGAAATATAACCCAACATCTTGTCGTGTTAGAATATTTCTTTCTTTGCTGACTAGGAGTTAGGAAGTGCATATTTGCAACACTGAGAAGTGGTGTTTCAAATTTCATGAATCTGGGTGATCTCTGAAAACAGTTTTATTGAAAGGTTTGTGGTCCTTGGAGGCAAAGGTTGTTCATTAGAAGTGCAAGTGAGTGACAGGAAGTCTGAGAAATAAGGAGAGAGGTCTCCCTCATTAAATGGGCACTGGACACCATGGAGAAGAGATACCACCTTCTGCTCACAGGCTGCATGGTCCCTAGAATTAGCTCTTCCAGAGTTGGCAAGACTGCTTGGGAAAGTGGTTTCTAACAGTCATAAAAAATCCTTAATATTTACTGAGACCCCACATGTGTGAAATTGCACCACTATTGGAGGAGATCATTAAGAGGATGTGACCAGCAGTTGACCCACGAGTTGGACCCAGGCAATATGAAGACTCCTTACACCCTCCCCTTGTCCTTGGAATATCCATTTCACCCACTGTTCCTGCCCTAGGAGCCACTTCAAGGATGCAACCCTGAGAGGATGTATTAGTGACACCACCTGGAATGAATATGTGACTGAACCCTGTTAGGGCTGCTGTCTAGGTCCAGCAGGTGTGGAGATCTACTCATCTTGCAGCTGCCCAAGACAGCAAGCCTGGTATGTAAGTTCCTTTGCTTATTACAATGGCCACCTACCAATCTGGAGTGGTCTGCCTCTTTCTTTGGTCTCTCCTTGCCCTCTCTGTACTGGGGCCATTTTGAATTGCCCCAGGGGAACTTCTGAGGTTGCCAACCAACAGCCTAGTGCTGGGAATATATGGATACCTAGATGCTGGTCTGTCTCCCTAAGTAGTTGAACAACTAACTGGGAAGATAAGAGGTATACTGTACATAAGGATACACCTTTAAGTTTAACCTTATGAAATTGCCTTTTTATTATAAGTCAATAATTAATGGTTATTTCATATGATTAAATGCCAGTAGCTTCATACAGTTCAAGATAAATAGCTTGTGGAAGTATTGTTCTCCTTTTGGGCCAGTTCTTCATAGTGCAGGACCAATGTCCAATTTGGTATGTGTAGTATCTCGTGCCTGGGTCGTACATGCCAGTGGCATCACCCAGTCATTTCGTGCAGATTCCTCTACACATTTCCAAATGCAGAGGGTGGAGTCAGGGGGATGGTGGTGCGGTGCCAGACCTCATTTAAAAATCCTTGAAATTGTTACAGAAATCAGTTCAGGCTTGGTTGACAGAAAAATATCTTCTGTGGACTTGGAACTTGAGCTAGAAACTGAAAGAGAGGGTGGACTTAGTTAGGGAGAGGGGATCTGAGATCTCATCCTTCTCTATACTTGCAAAAGTGAAGAGGCAGGAACGGAATTGCTGGGTCCAGGAAAGGAATAAAATAAGAGAATTGGTCCAATTTTGGTGAAGAGGATCAGGGATAGGAAGGGGAGGGTGGACTCTGAGGTTTAAAAAAAAAAAAAAAGTAGATTAAAGGTCAGCCTTGAGTGAGATTGGATACTATTGTGAAGTTAATGGGCATTCCCAGGAGGAGTGTTTCAGGAAAGCCCCACAGGGCTCTTGCTCTCCTTATCCTACACCCCTCCTGGAATCCACATGCTAACAACTGGAAATCTACACCTGGAGTGGCTGGGTTGGCCCTTGTGTGTCAAGGGGCACAGCAATTCAGGGCGCCTCTGCAGTTCTCCAAAGAGGTGGAAGGTCAGCCTTACCCTGACTTAGAAAAATAGCTCTACCATTACTGAGACAGAATAATTCACACGTGAACACACTGTATTTGTGTTTTCTTGTAATGCTTATGTGTTTGTGTGTGTGTTAAAAATCTTACATTCAAAGATTCGGCCTATCAAAATCAGGAAACATGAAAGAATTAGTTCAGATGTATTATGGGTGCTGTCTGGTCTATAGGACCCCATTCTATATAGATCAAAGCACCCAGCTACTAGGTGTAAACACTTCACACAGGATTGTTACCCATGTGTTTATATGGCTGCTTCTCAGGAATGTGGGTAAGAAGCTCAGGGCATAACCAGGATGAAAATGCTCCACCACTGTAATATTCTGTATCTCTGAAGAGACGACGGATCTGAATAAAAATGATGCCTCCACAATGATACTAATATTAAAAGCAAACAATACTACAGGTGGTGATAAGTACTGTTAAAATAGAAAGCAGCTTAAGAGGGAGAGAAATGAATAGACGTTTGCTTTTTACAAGAGGGTGGGTTTTTAAATGCCCTGAAATCTAGTTTTATTTAGGGATTATTCACCTGTCTCATCATCTTCTTCTCAAGGTCTTTAAATAACAGGATCTACTTTAATGAAAAATTCCAAATTCTTCAAACCTTCACTGGCAGTCAGCAAAGCACGCATGTAATCTGTACTACACAATGTAGCCCTTAATTACATTTACCTTGCTTTGTTTCCCCCCGTTTTACGCGTCAGCCTCATGGGCTCAGAATAGATCTTAAGCCCCTTGAAGGCAAGAACCCGGCTTTAAACTGCGTCCAGCACACGCCACGTACTTAGGAAGCAAAGGCTGATTTATGGAAAATCAAGCAAGGATCGTAAATCTCAAACCGCAGCTCCGCCTTGGAGACGCTTTCCGCAGCGGAGCGGGGCCGCCCGCCGGGGGCACTGTCTCGCTCCCCCGACCCCTTGGCCGCCCTTCCTCGCTGCCGTTCCCCACTGCGGCCGGCAGGAGGCGCCACGGACTCGGCTAAGCGTTCTCCCCCTTCCTACCCCACTTCCCCCAGCACGTGACGTGGGAAGCTGCCTCCGCCAGAGACTTAGCATTAGGAGTGAGGGGGTGAAGGGGTCTGGGGGTGGGGAGGGGGATGTGGAGAAAGAGAACACGCGCGCACACACACTCTGGGAGCAGGAACATCTTCCCTAGCTTCGCGGGTTTCTCCTCCCACCAGAGCAGTGTGTGAGAGGTAGGGGTGTGTGCGTGTGTGTGTGTGGGGGGGCACGTTTTTGAGTGTGAGACCCAAATCCAGACCAGGCAGCCTGTGATCTCCCGCCCTGCCCCCGTACCCGGTGATTAATCCCCCGTTTTCTTACTCTCCCCTCCTCCCCCTCCTCCTCTTCCTCTCCCGCCGCCGCGCGGTTGACTTGCCCCCGCCCGCTTCCCCTCCCCCGGCTCCCATCATCACCAGCTGGAATCTGGGCGCCTGCCTCTCCACCCCCCACCTTTTTGGAGAAAGGCAGGTCCCCCACCCCCTTTGAAAAACCACTTCCTTCGGCTTCTTCACCTCTAGGAAATCTCGGGGCTTTGCTCTATCGAAAGTGCTCGGCTGGGTGATTTCTGAGCACCACCCTCCAGAAGTGCTGGCGTCCGGATGCATTTTCCTTTGCTTTGCAAAGAAGAGTCGTGAACTTCAAAACCCTCCGAGACGGATTATTAATCCTGCTTTGCAGGAAAGGAAAATCCTCCATCCTCGGCCACCGGCCTCCCCTCTCCGGAGACCCTGCTATCGCCCAGGCTCTCCGAGCCGGTACGTAAATATTCGCCTTGGAGTCTCTTGTCTCAGTTTGGGGGGGGGGCATGGGGGTGTCAGGAAGATAAAGCGTCGAAGCAGTGGAGCCGTTAACCAACCTGGCATTAAGTAAAGCTCTTAAAGCCTGCAGAGCCCGGCACTTGCTCATTTGGACGTGGCTTTTTACAAAAGGTTTTTCAGGGTGAAGGGATAGGGCACTCTATGGTGTTTTTTTGGGGGGTTAGTCCCCTTACCGAGCAGAGAGGCTGGGCATCGGTGCCCCGGGCCGGAGCCACGCGCCGCGACCATCCGTCCAATCGACACGTTTCAGGTGAAGCCCCGTGAGCTGCACAGCAGCGCGGCGGCGGCGGCGTGAGTGTGCGCGGGGGTGAGTGTGAGTGCGCGCGCGGGGGCGCGTGCGTGTGTGCGCGCGTGTCAGTGTGCCCCTTCCAGGGAATGCCCAGTGTGCACCCGGTGCACAATCACAACCCATTCAGCGCGAGCCCGGGGTGGGAGGAGGCGCTGCTGTTGGAGACGATGGGGAGAACGAGACAGACATGTCAGCAGCACTGCAGATGGGGCTGGGGGCCGCACTTGCTGGCGAGTTAAGTCGGGGTTGTGTTTCTGCGTGTGAGTGAGTGTGTGTTGCTACGTGGAGCCGCTTCTCCTTCCCTTCCTCCCTGCTTCCCACTTCCCTCCTTCGCTCCCTCCCTCCCTCCCTCCCTCCCTCCCTCTCTCCTCCTCCATTCAGGTTGGCTTTCCCACCTCGCATCCATGCCTGTCCCAGGAATGGTATAGCCAGACCTTTTCTGAATTATTTATAGACCGGTGCCAGCTGTTTGCAATTCCTCTCGTGTGCACTCTGTGGGAAATGCAGGGTTTCCTCCCCCTTTTCCTTAAAACGAATTGATCTCTTTTTCGGAATGCATTTTTCTCACCCTCTGGGGGACACTCGAATCAAACCTTGACCGCCTCTTTTTCCCCCTTAGGAAGGGGACGCTTTGGGAATGACCATGCTCCACGGAGGGACAGAGCCGGCCCCCTTCTCTACACAGAGCCTCCTCCACTAAAGCTCCAAAAATCAAAAACCGTAATTGCCAGAAGAATCATTAAAAAAAAAAAATAGTCCAGCCACTAACCTCACATGCAAACGGAATAATCACTCGGGATTCTGCATTGTGAGCTGCTCTCCATACCCTGAATTACCTTTGAAGTCCATCTTTTTTTTTTTTTCGTTGAATTTGCATCTCTTCAAGACACAAGATTAAGACAAAATTCACGCTAAATTGGATTTTAAATGATCTTCCTTTTATTTATCCTTCGTCTTTCTTATGTGGATATGCAAGCGAGAAGACACGACTGGATATACCCAACATGCTCACTCCCTTAATCTGTCTGTCTAGAGGTTTGGCTTCTACAAACCAAGGTAGGGCAAATTCTATTTCATTTTCTTCTCACCTGGGGCAGGGATTCCTTGTTTATCTCTCTCTTCAAGTCCCTCAAGTGGATTTTTTTGGGGGGAAGAAAAGGTAACAAGATATTCAAATAATGCTGTTTGGGGAAAAAGCCTTCTTACAAAGGGGGAAATCTCCCACGTTATTTCTTTTCCTTCCTCATCTAACAGGTTTTGGGTTTTTTGGAGGCAGTGGAGGTGGATGTATGTAGGGACAGATGTTGGATGGCATAAGGGTTGGGAGACCTGTGTGATTTTCGAGTTAAATAGCCATTTATTCTCCCCAAGCTAAAGCTCTGATTTTTTTATGGGAATCGAGAAAGCTTTTTCTTTTTTTCAGGCTGGTTTTTCCCCTTTGCCACTTCCATGTCTCTCTAGCTCCTGTCTCTACCTTCCTAGGTATCCTTCTCATGCCTTTTAAAAGATGAAATAATGAATGAGATTACTGTGGCTATTGCCCCGAAGTCCACTTGCTGTCTAAGTGCTGACCCTGGGCCCAGAGATCCCGGGAGGCCTACTGCAGAGGGACAGGTCTAGGTGGGGAATCAGGCTGGCCTCAGAACACCTGGAATTGGAGGATGCTGCAGGTTAAGAGGACTTAAATCTTAAGCTTGGAAAGAAGGAATTCTGTCAGTATTCTGCTTTTTAATTTGTATTTTTTGGTGTGCTATTATATTTGAGATATAAATTTCTCCTTCTGTCTGCACATCTATTTATACCCACACATCCTCCGAGCAAACTGTTACTTCCCCACTCTTGCAAAATGGCTATCTTGCAGAGTTCTAAAATGCTGTGTGTGTGGCAGGGGTGCAGAATTCGACACGTGAGTCTTTGTGTTAAACAAAGAGATGTGCCGTTTGCATGTGTTAGCCTTGGACCCTCCAAAGAGAATTAATACTTACATTTTTCTCCCTCTCAGCAAATTCTACAGCATGTGCAATGTGGCTAGGTGGTATATTCATGCACTTGAAAAGAGAAATAGCAGGAAAAATGGAAAAGACTTAGCTAATGGCTCTTCAGCTAGTCGCTCATGCAATCCAAGACAACTCCGAGGAAATCAGGTCGCCCGCAGGCTGCAGGGCTAGGTGGTGAGCTGGTTACTCGTCACCTTGTCCACTGACCGTATGTCCCCAAACTCCGAAGGCACCCAAGGGCAGGAATCAGGTTGAGATCAAGATCTTCCAAACAGTGTGGCAGAATCACTTGCACCAATAATCTTCCTGAAAGTATTCTCCCCCTAAATCATTTCTCCAGTATTTTTTATAATACTTTGAAACAATCCAAAATACTACAGGGATATTGGGGAAGACATTGAAGGTCCTTGTCACTCAACATCACGGTAGAAGAGAGTTCTTCATCGTCCAGAAAGGATGGATAGCATCCAGTTCACTACTCCCCTCCCCCAGGTTTCATTCTCTTGAGCGTTTCTTGCTTCAGCACTCATCTGTAACCATGGTGTCATCTGAGTGGCGGGTTGGGATCCCACTTTGAGCCGTGCTCGCCATGTCTACAGATAGCTGAGGTGCTCCAGTGTGTGCTCACCTGAGACACCTGAGCTCATTCCCCATCTGCTTCTACTCCTTCAAGTGGGAGGATGAACTCTGAATTTTACTTAAAAATAGAACAGAGGTGTGGGTGATAAAAGCAGCCCCACGCGCCACGATTCCATAGGTAGGATGAGCAAGGTGAGGTGCGTCTCCAAGGGCATTGCCCTGTTTGCATTCCTGGGGCCACGACAGTGCTCTACACCAGTCATCATGTGGATTGGTGACGAGGTTGCCAGGAGGCCTTTCGACAGAGTCTCAGCCCCGTTTGCCTTGAATGCTAATGGGGTGAAGCCAGGTTCCAGGCCATTGTTAGTTGGCTCTAAGACTGGGCAAAGGACAAGACATTGAAAGGGGAGAAAGAGGACTAGGCGGTGGGAAAGCCACAAAGAGGAAAGAATGGACTCCATCCAGAAAGTGCTTGTTGGGATTCAAGGAGGAATCGCCACAGGTGGTCTGTGTCTTTCCACATCCAAAGCCGTTTTGGAGACCTTGGGAGGTGGCGGCTGCCCCTGTCCTCGTGAGTGGACGCCATGAGGCTGTGACTCAGTGGTGCTCTGGGCAGCCTCAGGGCCATTGTTCTCTCCCCGTTTTTTCCCTCACAGCATAAAGAGCTGACCGGGTTCTATTTTGTCTTCTCCCCTCCTGCCGCCCCCCTGATGGTGTGGGCACATGGCAGAGAAATGTGGCTGCTGGTGGGAGGAAGAGTACATTTACTTTCGGTCGAGGTGCCTCCATGATGTGCAATTAAGAAAAAAGAAATTAATAGGAAATAAAGACTCCCCAGGAAAGCACGGTTGAAGGTGTTAGGTTGGTGATTTCAAGAGAAGCTGAACGACGTGGTGTCTTCTGTGCCTGTGTTTCAGGTGTAGCGAAGCATGATGGGTCTGTGAACACGATGATATGGCAGCTTAGAGACAGGAAAGGAAAGGAAGGAAGAGACAGATGCTGAAAGGAAGATGCTGAAAGGAAGGAGAGGAGCAGGGTGTGCCCCGGGGTGTCTAGTGCCTTCTCTCCATTGGTTCCATCCCTGGGAAGCCTGTCTATCTGAAGAGCCTTGTTTTGCCACTGTAAATGTATAATATATCGGGGGGTAGATAGAGGTAAAGAGAGTAAGTAAGAAGGCAAAATGACAGAAAAGGAGGAGGAAGAGAAAAAATTCCTCTAGTCACTACTTTGCACACCCAGTGCCTTTCTTTTAGGCTGAGCGGGAAGAGAGACTTCCTCTGGTGAAGGGGTGAACAGCAGGTACCTTGATTTTGTATTCCTGCTTCACTTCCAGAAAGATGGCTTCAGAACCTTGACGGTCTCCCTTGACCTTCGTGTCCACACATCCAGCCTTGTGTGGGGAGGGGCAGCGGGTACCTGGGAGGTGGACACGTGCACTAAAATTGGTTGGTGGGATGAATGGAGAAACAGGACTGAGCTGATGTAGCCCTTGGCCACATCATCGTCACCTTGTAAAACCTTCTCCCGTTACCTCCACGAATATGAGGAATCCAGGATGCAGGGCTCTTTTTTTTTTCTTTTTTCTATTTTCTTGTTCAAGAATATGAAAATGGAGGCGACACAGCCACTAGTACTGACAGGCTAAAGCAGAAATTTAGTTAATATATAGACTATGAACTAGAGAAGGAGGTGAGGGAAAGGACAGGTTATGTGTTAAGAAACCAGAGCAAAAAAGCAGCCTCTAGGAGCCAGGTGGAACTCATCATTCTAAAGGTTGGGAAACTATTGTTCTGAATGATGACCTTGACCTTCTGTCCGTAATGATGGAGAGTACAAAATAGCTCATCTCGAGTAACTTGTTGGGGTCAGGAGTGGATAAGCTCCTTTTCTTAACTGCCGTTCTGCACCCTCCTTAAGAATTCTAGAAATTTCTTCCTTTCAGTAAACTACTCTGCTACCATGCATACATGGTATGCACGGTATCCTGGTATCGTCTCCCTGTAAATAAATATGGATCCAAAGAGTTATTGGTCTAATGAATTGTTCACATTTATTAAAGTGCATCTCTTCTTTGCAACCACAAGAAGAGTCTCCAGGGAGAGTAGATTAGTGGTTGAATTGATACTATCTTTCAGACGGCTGCAGAAAATAGAACAGAATGTGAAAGAGCAGGCCTAACTCAGAGGAGATGGGTTCCTACCATGCACCTGTGGCTGTTAATGGTATGTCTATGGATGAATGAACGGAGAGAAGGGAAATATTGATTAGTGAAAGATGCTATTTGTTGTTTGTTCTGGTGGGTACAGGAATGGTTTGCAGTTATGTTGTTAGATGAGATCAAGGATTTGAGAGCCCTGTGGCACTTTTGAAAGCATCTCCTCCGGACTTCTCATTTAATAGATGAAGAAACTGAGATCCAGGGAGATTAAGTGATTTGGTTAAGGTTGGGGCAGTTGCTTAGTGCCGAGTCTCTGTGCACCACACCATTGAATAGAATGAGACGTTCTTGGAGGTTATTTGTGGATTTCGGACATCTATGTCAGTGCTTCTCAAACTTTATTGTAAATAGGAATCACCTGGGGACCTAGTTAAAAATGTCCATTCTGGGGCTTCCCTGGTGGCTCAGTGGTTGAGAGTCCGCCTGCCGATGCAGGGGACACGGGTTCGTGCCCCGGTCCGGGAAGATCCCACATGCCGCGGAGCGGCTGGGCCTGTGAGCCATGGCCGCTGAGCCTGCGCGTCCGGAGCCTGTTGCTCCGCAACGGGAGAGGCCACAGCGGTGAGGGGCCCGCGTACCGCAAAAAAACAAAAAAAAACAAAAAAAAACGATGTCCATTCTGAATCACCAGGTCTGGGGTGGTACCCGAGATTCCACATTTCTAACAATCTCCCAGGTGATGCCAAAGTTACTGGACCATGCATCATGGGTCTACGTCATTCCTGAACCTAATTCTATATCATGGTTAACACTGGCAGCTCCACGTATATTTCTGCTTTGGGGACTTCCAGCATTTCTGCTTTGCTCTTAAAAGTAGGAAAGAAAAATTAGAAAGGGACCTGTGTGTTTAAGTTCACCTGTGTCCTCTCTTCCCTCACTGTCCCACCCACATGTGTCGTTTGCCTCTTCCCCTCCCATCCTCCATGCCTTCTTATGCTGGCCCTTCTCATAACCGATTCTTCTCCCTCTTTTTATGAACTCCTGCTTCTGTGTTTCTTTATTAGTATCTCTTGGTCTCTTTTCTTTCACACTATCTCTTCTTTAACTTTATTTTTATGACTTCTGCTCTCCTCAATTATTCAACAAACATTTGTTAAGGACCAATATTTGTCAAGCACTGACTTATGAAAAAGAATTAGCTCTGGTCCTTGCCTTCCAGTAACTCATGATTTAATGGGGGAGACATGTAAAGAGACCACCATATCCTTAGGTAAGAGCTGTAAGAGAGAGCAGCCTGGGAGAAGGAGGTGGGCTTCGTGGAGGGGTTGACATTCAAACTACATCTTGAAAAATAATTAGGAGTTTTATAGAAGAAGGAGAGAATGGTCATCTTAGGAGGATGGAGAGGCAAGTGGTGTGAAGGGGCGAGCCTCCCGTGCTTCCTCGCCTCCCTTAACTTGGGGAGAAGATCAACACAGGAATGTGCCGGTTCACTGATGAGGAATTTCAGATTCCAAATGCCGAGGCCAGAGGAGGAAGTCAGGGTCTTGTTGAAAGAAGAGGAAAGAGGCTCTCATTGCTGCTTTGGTGTTTCTACAGTTAATGAATGCTAGCCCTGTTTATTAGGCTTGCCTCTGGAAGGAGCAAATGATACAATTTTCATTTTAGGCCACTGGCTTGCAACTAACTTTGTTGATGGCCATTATAAAGAAAGGGACAGCTGTTAGTCGGTTTGTAGTCAAGGAGAGAGCTGGATCCTAGCCTGGGCCAAGCTACTGGGAATGAGGACCCAACCTAGCCCCATGTGTTTCTAGAGTAGGGAGGCAGAGAGATGCCATGCCATCTGGACACTAGCTGCTTTCTTTCATGGCGAAGGGGAGTGTTGGAAGAAAAGGGGCATAGTTACTCCCGGGGCATTCACAAAATGTTCTGGTAGCCTTATGAGATGGCCTCTTGTTTCAGAAGTATTCTTCATGGGGATGCCCAGGTGTAGAGATGCTAGGAAGACACCTTTGGCTACCACTTCATTAGACTGTAGCAGTGGTGCCTAAGGGGAGATGGATTGGAAATGAATGTTCCCCTAAGTTTTATTTGCACCTGTTTCTGTTCCCCATCCTTCTACCCTTTTCCCCCCACTTTCACCATTTCTCTGTATATGGTGGTCTGTATTCATTTCATTAGCAAAAGGAACCTAAGCTTGGCCTGAAGACTTTTTAAAGACCCACCCGCATGTAAAGAGAGTATCCTGAGTCTGAAGGCATGTGGGTGAGCAGATGCCATCACTGGGTGGTGGGATGTTAATTTCAAGGTGACTTAAGGGACAGGACGGTGGAGGCATAGTGACAAGGCTGTGCTCAGAGGGGTGGGGAGGGGGTGAGGAGGAGGCCAGACCCGAGGGAGTGGCAGGCCTGGGAGGAAAGAGAGGCCCAGGCTTTGGCCCTGCTGGGGTCCGGCCTTTTAAGGGGGAGGGGAGGCGGTGTTTGTCATCTGTCGTGGAGAGCTTCTTAGATCAGGAGAGTTTAAGGTTTTGAGGTGAACTCACTCGACTCCTAACAGCCAAACTGTGCTTCACACACGCCATCCTCTGTGGCTTTGCTCATTGCCTCATTCAGACTGTAAATTTCCATCTTTAGAAAGAAATGTCAAGTCTGAATTTCTTATGAATCTTTGTATAGACCCTCTCAGGGCTTCAGCTGGTTAGAATTTCTTAGGAAGTCAGGTCTTGTTTCTTTTGGAGAGGCGGGACTCCAAAACAATGGCTGGATGAAAGCTGCATTGTTCAGGGAGGGGAGAAGAGAGGCTTGGGAGAAACCTGAAGCTTAGCTGATGTCTTTACTCCTTTTCCCAAAGCCCACTGTACTCTGTGAGAATGTCCAGATGTTCTGGATCAATCCTCCCACCTTCAGGGGGCCTTAGTCTGGTCACTGGTAGCTGGTGTCTTTGGATTAGAGATCAGGGTTTCTTGTGTGCATCCAAATACACGCACGCACGCCACCTAGACTTGTGTACATAGGGACATGTTTGTGCAGGGACTTCCCTACCAAACACTAGTCAAAAATAATCTTAAATACATAAATGTGTCTGTGCGTTTAGGTAAGTAATGCGTGTGTGTGTGTGTGTGTGTGTGTGTGTATGTGTGTGTGAGGGAGACCTGGGATAATAAGAATATTAATGCTGGACTTCCCTGGTGGCGCAGTGGTTAAAAATCCGCCTGCCAATGCAGGGGACACGGGTTTGAGCCCTGGTCCGGGAAGATCCCACACGCCGCGGAGCAACTAAGGCCGTGCGCCACAACTACTGAGCCCGTGAGCCACAGCTACTGAAGCCCACGCGCCTAGAGCCCGTGCTCCGCAACAAGAGAAGCCACCGCAATGAGAAGCCCGCGCACCGCAACGAAGAGTAGCCCCTGCTCGCTGCAACTAGAGAAAGCCCGCGCGCAGCAATGAAGACCCAACACAGCCAAAAATAAATAAAATTAAAAAAAAAAAAGAATATTAATGCTGACAGCACCTTGGAGATTATCTGTCTTCCACAGCCACCATTTTGAAGCTGCGAAAATAGGTCTAAGGTTAGCCACGTGGTCTAAAGTCGTGTACACGTGGCAGAGCCATGTCCACTGAATCTCCTTTCAGTACTTTCCCCTCCATTGCCCTGCCCCACTTGTCCCTTTGGGATGCCTGACCCCTAAGTCAGCCAGTGGTGAGCGTTTGCTCATCCCCACATCTTCTGAGCCCAGGGTATCGCATACTCCCTGGATGTGCAATGGGTCTTTAAAATGTTAAGTTTCCCCAGGGTATCCGGTAGCTGCCTGCCTGATGATGGGGTAGGTGGTGGTCTTGGGAGTTGGAAGCTGCTTTTTGTTTCTGCTTGTGTTATCTTACTTTGGGACCATGGTTTAAGCCATGGCCACTGGCTGTTGATTTCCTCATTTCTGGAACAGCAAGACAGGCTAAAGCAGTGCTTCTTAACCCCAGGTCAATAACACAATCACCTGCAGAGCTTCGGCAAGAATAAATACAAACAACTAAACAGCAACATCCCGTGGACATGGGATATCCATGCCCAGGCCGTACCCCAAACAGTTAAATTAAAATCTTTCAGGGAGGCAGTCAGGTCAGGCAGTGGTCGTTTAAAAACGTTTCCCAGGGAGTCTCATGTGTGGCCATATTTGAAAACCACTGGGCAAGATGATTGACAAGGCCCCTGTTAGCTCACAGCATCGTGCAGTCCTAGCATTTGGATGTGTAGACTGAGACCCTGTCGCCGTTAAACCGTCCCATGAGTAGCATGAGGGTCCCTGAGTTAGGGGTCAAAAGACGTGGCTGGAATAGGAGGGGATTCAGCGTACAGAGTGCACACCAATGGTGGAACTGCTGTGCAGTTAAGAGCAGAGCTGTATCTACCTCGCTGCTGAGCGCTCTCGCCAGTGACACAGGCTGGGGTGGAGAGTTAGAGAAGTCGGGGCTGCTTTCCCAGACACCCTTGAAACAGGTGTGGCTGGGAAGTAGGGCGAGCGGCCGTTGGTTCCGCAAACATCCTCTGTTCCCCTTAGTCTTTATTGAGGGTGCCCCATTTCTTGTTTTGGAGAGGAAGCCTCATTTCACTCCTTTGTAACACTGTAAATGTAGGAAAACTATTCAAAAACGGGGCTGGCTAAGCAGACCCTGATTGACTGGTGAGGGGTGTGCATGGTACAATTATCTTAGTGCCAGTTGGGATCCACCAGCCCCGGTCTTCTCCCTCTCAGTGCCTGAAATCGAGTATTAAAGGCATGAATAGGAGGAAGAGGGTGGGAGGCATTAAGCTTCGTCCTTCTGTGACTGTCACGTTAATCACTGAGTATAAGGCGGGCTGGGTTAATCGTTTTCTCCTTCCTTTCTGACTCCCTCCCTTCCCCATTTAAAAATAAAGGTGGACCCAAATGTACAGAGACGAGGGGAAAAAGCAGATTTATGGATCTGTGTCCCTTTGGAAAGACAAACCATAAGAAAAAATACTAGTTCTGTTGTGGACGTGTGCAAGCTTGTGAGTGTGGTTTGGAGCCACGGTGGAGTTTGGTGGGATATGCAGGGGTGTGAGCCGCTGAATGTCGAGGAGAAACCTATGCAGTGTACTCCCTGATCTGCATTTCCAAATATCTATTGGCTGACCCTATGCAAGCAAAACATCCAACTCACTGAGATGCTGCAGCCTCTCCCCTTGCATTTCTCACCACGCAGACCACACATTCCATGGGACCAGAATTGATGTCTTCAGGGTTTGTGGCTCTCCTTTTGATCACCTTGTTAGAAACTCCAGGATTGTTGCTGGGCTTAACGGGAAGGAGAACACATTTCAGTCCTGTTCTGGTTCTTTTTACGCCTGTATCCTGGTTTTTCCTTCAGCTCACAGAGGAAGAGAGACTGCAGAAGAAATCTGACCCTGACCAAATACAGGTGCTCAGATTTGGAAGGTCTTTCTTGGTAGGAACATGCTGACCCCTTGGCTTTTTGGAGAAAAAACTACTGGATGGGTTTTCGTAGAGCCTCCACATAGAAGAGAAATCACATTTGTTTGTTGATTAATTTGTCAGTTTTCCATGAGAACATTTTTCCTGCTTTATGTCACCTTATGTCCTCTGTGCTTAGCAGAATGCTCTCTGCACATGGGCACTGCTCAGAAATGCTGGTTGCTGATACAGATGACACTCGGAAATGAACGTGCACTGGGGATAAAGTTGACATATTTATACCTTTTATGTTTCCATTTCCTTGCCACACAAGCACCTCTTGATGCTTTGGGTGAACTTTACTAAAGCTGTGTGTGGATGAGAGTGTCTTTAGTGCTAGCTACAGGCCAACAATGAAAATATACCCATTTCTTAGTGCCTCACTTCTCTGAGCTTCATTTTACGTTGTGTTCAATGAGGGTATTTCTTCCAAAAGCTCTCACTCATCACTTATTACACTTTTCCCCTTCCCTTCAAATTCCACGTAAATACTGTCCATCCCTCAATGTCCATCTCAAAGACTGTCTCCTCCACCAAGTCTTTCTTGACCTTCGCAGCTAGAAATAAGTCCTCCCAAGTCATTTGTTTATGTACTGGTTTTATTTTCCCTCTGCTTGTAGCACCTTTCTCATGCTGGCTTTTGGGGCAAACCCCTAGGAGGGCTTTTTCATCTCATGTCCCTCAGTTACCTTCACTGTTCTGGGCTTTCTGTAATAAATAGGATAATGGTTACTCACCTTCTCCTTTTTATTCTGTATCTCTTCGCAGAGATGCTTTGATTTCAAGATAAAATTCAGAGTTGGCTCTGAAAATTCTGTATGGTCTTTTCACCACCCTAGCAGGGCGTCTCATCTATCGATAAATCTGTGTGTATGTACCTCAGTTTGTGTAACCTCAGTTAGAGGTTAGGGAAGGGTGTGAGAAGGTCCTGGCATTAGGTAGCCAGAAATTATAGGTCATTTTGGAGATAAATGGTGGAATGAAAATACTAAGAATTATTGCTGTTAGTTTAAATATAATAATGATCTAAAAGGAATTGCCTCATTTTTGCTTAAGACAATTTCAATTTTCTGTTGAAATTGGGCCTTGAATTGGCAATAGATACGCATGGTTCCATTATATATATATATCATATTCTGGGTTACATTAACATATGTTATCTCATTCAGTCTTTACCAGAAGGCTGACATTATTTTGTTTCTCAGATGAACAGAGTGAGGATTCGAGAGGACAAGAGCGCATGGCTGTAAGCAGCAAGCCAGGAGTGCAGCTAAGGTGCTCTGGTTCTAACCCCTGGTTCTTTAAATTCTACAGAGCCGCCTCTATGTTAAAGGAGGTGAGGGTTTATGTGTAGAGGACCCGGGAAACAGCACGTACTCTGAAAGTTCAGCTAAAGTGACTTCCTTCTAGCTCCCTCCTCTTTAGGCTTTGCTCTTGGCCAAAGGCAAAGTTGTTTTCAAGTGGAAAAACGCATCCTATAAAATAGCCAGTTTCTGGACCGTAATTTAATTTAGTGAGGACAGAAGGTGAGAAAGCCATGGCACTGGCAATCAGCATCTCTTTGATTTCACATGATGGTTAAGGCTTGGGCACCATCTTCTTAGCCTGTTCCTACCATTCTGTAAATATACTTCACCTCCAACTTGAAGACTCTACTTCCTTTAAGAGAAAACAGTCCTCTGCTCACTTAACCTTGGACATTTTGATGATTACCCATTTTCTCTTACCTATTTCTTTCTCAAACCCATTTGTAAACTACCACTTTGAGTGGAGCCTAATGGTTAAAGTAAGAGAATGGTGGTCAAGAATCCTGCTTCGTAGTTGTGTTTTTATTAGTGAGGGAACCCACTATTATTGTTCTATGAGATACACTTGCTTCATTCCCAAAAGGGAACTCGTTTTGTTTCAAATATCTGCATTAACTATTGACTCAGAGGGCAGGTTTTTTTTTTTAATAAAATAAACATACAAGACAAAGGATCAATTTCCTATATCTTTGTTTTTCTATTTAAGAAAAGAGGTTGTGGGGGGCTTCCCTGGTGGCGCAGTGGTTGAGAGTCCGCCTGCCGATGCAGGGGACGCGGGTTCGTGCCCCGGTCAGGGAGGATCCCACATGCCGCGGAGTGGCTGGGCCCATGAGCCGTGGCCGCTGGGCCTGCGCGTCCGGAGCCTGTGCTCCGCAACGGGAGAGGCCACAACAGTGAGAGGCTCGCGTACCGCAAAAAAAAAAAAGCAAACAGGTTGTGTCTTGGGGCCACAGGGAGTTCTGGTACCTTACCCTTATCACATGCATATTGTAAAACTACTTTTCAGTAATTTGAAGCAAAGTGGTATTGAGGGAGGAACACTGGCCAAGGGGCCGGGAAGCCAGGTCCCATCTCAGCGCCAGGTCAGCGCTGTGGGCGCTGAGGGACTTGGGGCAAGTTACCCAACCTGGGTAACTGGGGCCCGTGTGCGCCCAGCAGAGCGCCGGCAGGGGGCGGGCACGTACCAAATACCTGGTGGCGTGGTGTGAGCACCTACAAGCTCTGTGTTCAGTGCTTCCATGCATGAATGAATCCGACGGTCCCAACCTCCTCAGAGGCATGAATAGTTATTACCTGCATTTTATGGGCGAGGATACTGAGGCCACGGAGAAGTTAAAACTCGCGTAGCTCAAGTGGCAGAGCCAGGATTTGAACCCAGCCGTCTGGCTGGAGCTCACTCATGCTCTTAAGCTTTATGCTCCACAGCTTTGTAGTAAATTTTTATGGTTGACTTGAGCGGTCAGACACTTAGAAGAAACATATTGTGTGTCCGGTTCTCGGATGGTGGAGCAAAGAGAAGAGCGTGCACAGCAGAATTTGCAGGGTGGTTAGGACCACGCTCCCGAAGGGCTCCTTAGATGTAGGACCCACCCAGGACCAGCTTCCAGAAAAGCCTGGGAATGTGTTAGTGTCCTCATTGTTGAGTTTTGCCGTGGGTGGAGTGGGCTGTGCTTCTCTACTCCTTGCTGTCGCCCCCTTTTGGTTCCTTAAGGTTTCCTGGCCGCCATCGGTGCCAGTGGCACTTCAGGGGTCCCTGGCAGCCTGCTGGACGGCGCCCCCCTCATCCTCTCTTACCGCAGTCTAACACGGTGCCAGGTCCAGAAAACAGCGGTTGAAAACAAGCACTCCGGAGTCAGACAGCCAGCGTTTCTGTTCAGCTCCTTTAGTTTACTGGGCAGATGCTTCACTTCTCTGTACCCCCAGATTCCTTACGTAGAAGGTGACGTAGTCATAATTCTGGCCTTTCAGTCGTTGTGAGAATTAAGTGAGTTATTTCACTTTGAACAGTACGTGTCTCAGAGTGAGCATTCAATAAGTAGTAACTACTATGACAGCCCCTGGGCCCAACCGAGTCAGAGCCAGTTTGGTGGTGAGGGTGTAGTGCATAGTTGTCCCATGTATGGGGCAGTCGTTTCTGGCTTAGGGCCCTCCAGATCAAGACTGGCTTTGACTTCTGTGAATATCTCATCATATTATGGATGGCAGGAGAAGAAAGTATGGACAAGAGCTGACATGTTCCTAGAATATTGAGAGAATGTGAATTCTAAGTACAAAAAAAAAAAAAAAATGCAGAAGATACCCACAGATAAGCACCAGTTAACCAAGGATGTAAACGTTAAAGTGAGCTTCGGGCAGAATGACCACGAACTGATCAAACAGAGGAAAAAATGAAAAGCTGTAAGGAAACCTGCACACAAACGAACAAAATTTGAGCACGAAAGGGAAGTTTTCAGTGAAAGGAGGGAACAGAGGCCAAGACAAACCAAGTTGTTTCTAATAGTAACAATCACTTACATTTCTGGAATGCTTTATAGTTTACCGAGGGCTTTCTCATATGTTTTTTTTTGTTTTTTTTCTAATAAATTTATTTATTTTTGGCTGCGTTGGGTCTTCATTGCTGTGCATGGGCTTTCTCTAGTTGCGGCGCGTGGGGTCTACTCTTCATTGTGGTGTGTGGGCTTCTCATTGCGGTGGCTTCTCTTGTTGCGGAGCACGGGCTCTAGGCACATGGGCTTTAGTAGTTGTGGAGCATGGGGTTCCATAGTTGTGGCCCGCGGGCTCTAGAGCACAGGCTCAGTAGTTGTGGCGCACGGGCTTAGTTGCTCCGTGGCTTGGGGGATCTTCCCGGACCAGGGATCGAACCCGTGTCCCCTGCATTGGCAGGCGGATTCTTAACCACTGTGCCACCAGGGAAGTCCCTCTCATATGTTTTTTCCCCCAACACATTTTTTGATAGTCCCAGTGTAGGAGGAATTCTGGGCAGGAACTCTTATCCCCATTTTACAGATGAAGAAATTGAGGTACAAAGTGCTCTAGTGATTATACAAAAGTGTATAAGTTGAGAAGAAAATAAAGAGATGGAACTCCATCTCAGCTTTTCTGAATCCCAAATCCAGAGCTCTTTCTTCTTTGCCTCTACCTTGAGAGAGCCGAGGAGAGATGCTTGTTACCTTGGTTGAGGACGCCCGGAGGAAACCTGATAGGATAAATTTTCTTCTTAGAATTTACTCAAAGAAGAAAAATGACTTTGGTGGGCAGGTGAGCCTATTTAGAAAAAGTGAAGGTGGTGAAACCTGGAAAGGTCAGGTCAACATATTGTGCAAAAGATAGAAGAATTTGGGACAAGGGAATTATCGTTTTACTTCTTTATATTTTTCTTTTTATAAAATTTCCACAATAAAGTGAATTATTGTCACATTCAGAAAAGACGAGGTAGGAAATTAAAAAATGAGAATTTTAATTATATCAGGAATCAGATAAAAGTAAAGGGGTAAAAGTGATCACCATAAGGGCTAGAGGTATTCCTTACTTTCCTAGGATGTAGCTGGGAACTGGTTACTCACATACAGTCACACGTGTGGGTGTTTGTGGGTACGTGTGTGCATGGGTGTGTATAATCTGGATTCTAGCATGGGTTAGGGAGCACACAACCGAGTTAAAGTTGGGGGGGATTTTGAAACACTGCAGGGCAAAGCCTGCCATTTGAGAAAATCACAGAGGACTGGAAAGACATCTGAGGGCTAGCTCCTAACCTTTTTAAAAAAGAGATGATGGCTGGAAATTACAAACTCATAAGCATAAATGTTACACTGGAAAAAATATTGAACTTAACAGTCAGTTCCCAACACCTTGAAGTAACCATCAAAGTGGCTTTTTAAAGAGCAAACCCTATCAGAGCTGTGGTTTTCTGAGAAGGATGGGCCTGGCAGGCTGTGGGAGACTGATCTGTGTAATTAAGAAAAAGTAATGAAAGCTTTAGATTTGACTTCCCCAGAGATCCTACCTTTTAAACAGAAGAATGGGGTGAGTTGCATAGACGGTGCTCAAAAGGGAGTGATGGACAGTGGCTGCCGGCTCTGGCGATGACCTGGAAGTGTGATGGCCTCTCACCTGGGGGGACTTGAACTCAGCCTGTGTTCCGTCCTCGACAAGGTGGGGACTGAAGTGCTCTGCCTGCCTCTCGGGGGCTGTGCTCGTGGCTGAGGGCTGGGGAGGTGTTCCTCCAGGGTTGGCTCTGCAGCTGTGGTGCCCGGAACAGCCCCCTTTACAGCCGCCACAGGCCCTGCTGCCACCCCGCTTCATCTTTGTCACCACCCTTCCCACTCCCGGTCCACACACGCACGTGATCAGCGATTCCTAAAACGTGTGCTCTGGACCCTCTTCCTAGAAAAACCCACTTTCATGCAAACTCCCCAAATTCCACTCAGAGGATTAGGATGGATGCCGTGGACGCCAGGTTCAGAACCCCTGTCTAGACCCCGTGTCCAGGGCACACCCTGGCAAGTATTGCTCCACTTACCTGCCTCTGCAAGCGGGTGGGGTGTGGGGAAGAACTCCTTGATACCCCAACTCCCGTGTTCTTCCAGGATCAACCAGCCTCATGGCTTCATTTACAGAATGTTTATGAAGGCTTGAGGTCACGTGCAGGGCGCCGGGCTCTCTTTGCTGTGGAATCAGGCATCATGCCTGTGTCTCCAAGAGCCGACAAGCCAGGAGCTGAGACTTGAGCTGAGCCAGCCAGCACGGCCGCTCGGGAGTGGGGGGATTCAAGTGCTTTGGAAGCGGTGGATGCGATTCAGATGAAATGGACACAAAGGAACACTGGCTTTAATACTCAGGCTGCTACCTCAGCCCTCTCCCAGTCTACCTCAGCTGACTCCTTGACTCTTGTCTGAGGCCCTGAGGACAATTTCTAGCCAGAGATGAATTCTCCTTTGGGACCCCAGAGTGAGGATTTCTTAAGGTTTCTGAGAGGATCCCCCTCCCCTCCCAACAGAAGGGACAGTCAGTGGAGGTAACCTTTTCAGGTTCCCTCCTTACCCTTCCCTCCCGATGGGAGCTTTGTATTTTCTACTGGGTGTCAGGCAGTGCCTTTCCAAGATGCCTTGGGGCCAGCATCTTTAGGATTTCTAGGCTGGAACTGCTGTGGTTTTTAAACCAAAGCCAACCCGGATTTTGAATAGTGCCTCTGGAGGGAGGGACCGAAGCCCCGTTAGCTCTGCCCACGTCAGAAGCCCACGAGAATCGAGGGCCAGGTCCTTGGCATCGAAGGGACTTGGGTGCAGAATCCTGACTGCTGCTTTGCCGTCGAGTGACGTTAGATAAGGCCCTGGGCTTCCGGAGCTCTTGTGTGAAGTGCAGGTTACGTGAAGGTTAGATGAGGCAAAGTATATAAAGTGCCTGGAACTTAGCTCCCTCACCTCTGCCGTCCACACCCTAGGAGCAGTGCCCGGGGGTTCTCGGTAGGGCAGGAAAGAGAAGAAGTGATGCTCCTTGCTGGCCTTCCCCATTGTCTGTTTCTCCCACACAGATGCCTACCCCCACCTATTCCTCAGCAGTGCTCGACCCTGGCTGTATCACACACAGGAGGGACAGTGTAGAAGCTTGGGTGCGTTTGTGTCTGCGTAACGAGGGAGACAGAGTGAACTGTGTGACACCCAGGGGCCCAGGATGCCCTCGGGGAGTGGGGAGCGCTTCTAAATCGGTCCTGAAGGGGCTCCTGAAGGGGCAATCCGGAGAGACCTGGGGCCGGGATCCTTGCGTTATTATGGGAGAGGGAGGGAGGAAAGGAAAGGGCCCTAAGGAGTTTCCCCTTCCCAGACCCTGGGGACGGGACTTGTGCAAACAGAATGCCAGTCTGACTGTAGTCCCTGGAGAGGGGGGCGCCCACCTCCCGCCCCACTTCCCAGCCCGGCCGACGACAAGGATGTAGTCATCCACGGTTTTGGCAGACTTCTGGGGAGAACCGGAGAGCGACAACTGCTCTCCACCCTGGGAAGTTCTGTCTGGACTCCGGGGAGTTTTTGAGACTTCTTGGTGTGGAGGTCAGCCAGCCTGCCCGCGGGCCGGCCCCTCCCGGGCTTCCTTGGGTGTCACAGTCGTGGCGATGGGCCAACCTGCTGTCCAGCAGACAAGTGCCGGCTGCAACCTGCTCCGTGTACATCTCTGTCTTAGTCCTGCCTCTAAATGGTGGCAAACAGACATTTTGGGAAGGAATTCAGCATTATGAGTTCACAGAATGTCAAGCCTTCGGATGGCAAATAGAAATCAATTTGGCCTTTTTCTTGGTTTTCGGTCATTTGCACCATGTTGCCTGCCAGTCACATAGGCAATTCAGGGTTAATCTTCTACAAAATGAACGCCGTGTGTGAAAATCTGAGTTTAGCGCCTGCAGGCTGGTGGGTTATTGGTCTTTGTGAAAGCCTCCCGTTTCCATGGGAGAAGGGATGGATACGTTTAAGGCCCTGGGTCCTATTCTCCTGTGGTCCTGGAGTCAGGGGTGGGGATGACGTGGGTGTGGAGGCAAGGACCCCCTCCCTGTGCTCCCGCCGGGTTCCTCGGTGCCGCTGGGCTCCAGCCCAGATGCAGCTGGAGGACAAAGCTGCTGCCAGGGAAAGCCGTGCTCTCTGCTGCTGTGTGTGTGCAAGAGCCAGCCCAGTGCACGTGTGTGTGTGCGCGTGCGTGTAAGACAGACACAGACAGAGACAGAAAGACGGAGAGAAGATGAGAATATGAATGAAAAATCATTCCTTCGCAGGGTACAAGGAGCCTTAGAGAATGTTCCCTGGGGCACCGATTCTGATTTCCTACTCAGGCACCAGGTGGTCTAAGGTACAGCCGGGCTTCCGGACCCGCCTCCCTGGTTCCTCTCGCACACCTGCTCCTTTGTCTCCCGTGTGCAGGGTGCCGCTTCCCCTCCTGCAGTGCCGCTTGCAGCATCTACTCTAGGAGATCCAGTGCCCGGTTTCTGGAAACTCCTGGCCATTCTTGCCTGCCAGTCCAGTGGACCCATGTTTCTAGAAGACGTGGTGGCTTGATTGAATAAATGCTCTTGACCCTGTAATTTTAGGCACACAGCTCTTCATGCTGTGGAAATAACTGTTCTTAGATTTGTTATTGTAAGTGGATTGTTCAGATTGCTCAGAGGGAAAGAACTTTCTCTAATTTTAATAGAACAAGTGTTTATTTAGCTCTTCACTTAAAATAGTCAATGTTTTTGCTTTTTGTTCCTCTTTCTACTATATTTCAAAATATACACTAAAGAAACTTTGAAATACGTTGGATTCATTGTTCTTACACGTTTCCATGGCGCGTCAGCCCCTGACCAGCTGAGGTGCATCCTCCCCTTAGTCTACGTTGCACCTCCATCCAGATCTCCAGCAACGTCCCGTCCCTAAATGATCGTGTCTTTCTCACCCACTCCTCCAAAGACCTCGATTCACCTTCTCTGTGACCTTCAAGCATTGCTTCCTCCATCTCACTTCGATCTGACTTGCCATTGTGGAACTCTTGTTGCTCCCCTCCCCTCCCTACTCTGCCACCGAGGTTTCATCTCTCTCTATGTTAATTTCTCCATCAGTGACCCATCAGCTGGCAGTCGTATCTGCTTTATCTGTTCTGTCACTCATACTACTAAGGGCGGATGAAAAAGTCCCAGAAGTGATCTCACCCATCATGCTCAGGGTCCTTCCTTCCAAAACACCATCATCACTGAAAGATGGGGTGACCAGCCTCTGTCTCCGAGCCCCAGAATCACATGCTTGCCTTGTCCTGAAAACATCACCTCCCTGAGCATTCGCTCCAAGCCCCTGCTCACAGCTGATGGTCTCCTGACACTTGGCTGAAAAAGTCAACACTCTCTGATGTACCTGTCCACAGTCCTTCTCTTTTCAACACAGACAGGCATGTCTGTGTTTTGTTTGCTGGAAACTGCAGAGGGGCCTCTGTTCCATCTTTCACAACTTCAACAGGCTTCGTTTCTGGCCCAGTCCATCTTTTCATTAGGAGTTTTGCTGTCACGCTGAAGGCTCCTACTCTCCTGAAATCACGAAAATCTGTCTTCACACTTTTTCTTCACTGCTGCTTTCAATGTGGTTGCCCTAAATCTTTATCCAAAGCAAAATTCATTTTTCCCCCAACCCAACTCCTCTTTCTGAGGCCCCCATTTCTTTCTCCCGGAGCCTCAGGCCTGGCACCTCAGGGAGCTTGTGCATCTCCCTTATACCCTCTCTTCAGCCCTGATGGACTCTGTGGAATCTGCCTTCAAAGTGCTTTCGTGTATGATTCCTCCTTTCCGCAGAAAAAGCAGTCAAGCCTTGTGGTACACATCAGGGACCTTGGATCCAAACCGCCTGACAGGGACTTCCCTGGCGGTCCAGTGGTTAAGACTCCGCGCTTTCACTGCGGGGGGCACCGGTTTGATCCCTGGTTGGGGAACTAGGATCCCACATGCCACACGGCCAGAAACACAGACAAACTGCCTGACATTGCCAGTTCCTAGCCGTGGAACCTTTGAAAAATTGCGTAACCTCTCTGAGTCTCTGTTTCCTTACTTATATAATGGGGCTAATAATAGTATAGCTGCTTCAAAATGTTTTGGCCTTAAATCAGTAAATACCTATGAAGGACTTAAAACAGTGCCTGGCACACTGCGTGCGTTCAACAAATAAATGTTAGATGTTACCATGACGTCACATCAGTGGTTCTCGATCAGGGACCATGCAGCCTCTCGGGGGACACTGGGCCACGTCCGGAGCCAGTTTTGAATTTCACAACTGGGAGAGAGGGAGGCTACTGTCACTTAGTGGGTGGAGGCCCCGGATGCTGCTAAACGTCCCGTAATGCACAGGACACACCAATCCAGAAACAACAATCCAGCCCTGATGTCAGTAGTGTCGCGGGTGAGAAGCACCGCTCTACATCTTGGCTCCAGGCTCCGCCACCATCTTCTCAAGGTGTAATCTAGTGTCCGTTTCTGTTTCATTTCTCAAGCCTCAAGGCTTTGGAAGACTCATTTTATCACCTGGCTTCAGTGGCAAACTGATTCTGATGGTTCTGCAGTCTCCACGTCCAGCACCCTAATTCTGTCTCCAGTGGTTTCTCAGAAAAATCTCCCCTGGCCCACCCTCCCAATATCGGAAAATGTTCAAGGAAAAACATTTCTTTAAACAAGACCCAGTGTTCCTGTCCCTTCTCCATTCAAATGGCCACCCTCTCCCAACATCCCCCACTGCCGGTGGCACACCATCCTGGCACTGGTTCCCATGGCTGTCTCTCCCAAAGACCCCCGCTCCAGCCCACGCCACCTTCTGCCACTTCTTCCTCTGAACTGTTTCCTTTGATCCTCATTTCCATTTCCATGGCTACTGTCTAGCACAGGACTCTGGCTGGCTTCCCCACCTCCCTCCTTGCCTCCATCCTCCACGCAGCTGCTGGAATTGTCTTCATTAAACACTGTTTTCCTCTGCTCAAGGGTCCACAGTGGCTCTCCATGACCACTTACTAGCAAAAGGAAATTCCCCACGAAGCCCATTACAGCCTGACTTCCCTGTCGCTTGGGGCCCCCATTCCAGCGGCCACCAGCCTTTGTACTACTCCCCTGCAAGGTCGCTGGGCGCTCACCTGTCTGAGCCCCTCCTGTCCTGTCTCTGCACCTTGGCGTGTTATAATTTCCCTCCATGGAAAGCCTTCTTCTCTCCTTTTTGCCCAGTCAGGTCCAACCAACACCTCTTTCAAAAGCTGGCTCAATTTTGAACTCCCCTAGGAACCTTCCCGAATAACCCACCAGATTCTCCTTGTCCTATTAACTGCAGATCTCATTTGGGTCTTAAGTACTCACTAGATTTGGCCTATGTTAATGTACACCTGCTGGTGTGTATGAATCCCTAAGTGTTTTGGAAGCTTTTCCAAATGTGCATGTTTCATGCCCCCCACCTTTTTTGGGTAGTACCTCTTTTTTTTTTTTAGCATCTTTATTGGAGTGTAATTGCTTTACAACGGTGTGTGTTGTACCTCTTTTTTTAAAGCTAATTCCCACAGCCCAAATAAAGTGCACTAGATATAGCCGGACTTCAATAAATGGTGTCTCTGTAACTGCCTTTTTTTCCCCTCAAAGCCCAGGAGGAACTCCAAGAGCATATTTTATGGGTGACTTTAAAATACCTGCTCTTCTATTTGTGGTTTTATTGGTTTTGGGAGGAAGAGGAGGAAGAAGGAGAGGGAGATCTGGGTTTGCCAGACACAGGCAACAAAATGGCTCTGCTAGAGAGGCAGCCAGCGGGAGCAAGGATGTGGCTGTGGGAAAAACACACCAGTGCCAAGGCCTGGGCACTTGTAACGGAGATGCTCCATGGGGATAACGGGGAGAGGCAGGAATCCTAAAACGCTGTGCACTACAGATCTTTTAACTTATGAGGGTAACATCTAGCTCTTGTTTAGCATTTTGCAGCAAACAGCAATTTTTTTTCCAGTTTTTTTTTTTTTTTTTTTTTTTTTTTTGCTGTACGCGGGCCTCTCACTGCTGTGGCCTCTCCCGTTGCGGAGCACAGGCTCCGGACGCGCAGGCCCAGCGGCCATGGCTCACAGGCCCAGCCGCTCTGCGGCATGTGGGATCTTCCCGGACCGGGGCACGAACCCGCGTCCCCTGCATCGGCAGGCGGACTCTCAACCACTGCGCCACCAGGGAAGCCCTTTTTTCCAGTTTTGTTGAGAGATAATTGACATACATCACTGTGTCAGTTTTAGGTGGGTGATGGTTTGATCTGCATATATTGTGAAATGATTACCACAGTAGGTTCAGCTAACATCCATCTTCTCATATAGATCTAATGAAAAGGAAGTAGAAAGGAATAAAGGAAAAAAAAATTCTCTTTGGGATGAGAAGTGTCAGGACTTACTGTCTTAACTTTCTTATATATCATGAAGTGATGTTAGTTGGATTTAGGAGGTAGATGAAAACATTCCATTCATCAGCCGAGGGACTTGCCAACCTGGGTCTCCTGCCTGTTGTAAACTCAGGGTTCTCCCCACTGGGCCTGCTGCTTCATCTTACTCTGTAAGGTAAGGCTTTAGGGGTCACCTATCCAGTTCAGTGCCCTTATTTTAAAGGTCGAGCTGCTGAGTGGTTTCCTCATGGCACTGAAGTCCATGATAAGTAAAGCTGGGCCCTGAATTAACTCCCAATTAGTGCTCTTGTCACTGTATCACCAACACTACATTTTAGTCCTAATTAAGGTGCCAGTAGACCTCTTCGTGACAACCTTAAGACCAGTGCTGTCCAGTAGGACTTTCTGCTGTGATGGAAATGTCCTGTATCTTTTCTGTCCAGTGCAGTAGCCACTGTGCACACATGGCAAGTGTGACTGGAGAATTTAAATTTAAATGGTCACAGGGGGCCAGTGGTTCCACATTGGACATCACAGCTCTAGATTCAGTATTTCCTTATGCTTGTCAGAGTTAGTAATTTGCCTAATCTGGGTCTTTACCTCACCTGCCTTCCCTTTTTACCTGCTGGGAGGTCCCAGGCAACCATGGGGAACCCAAAGGTGGGAGCTTGCTGGGGACCAGCATCATCAGAGCCTGTAGAAGAGAGAGGAGCGCCCAGAGCTTCCTGCTGTCGGGTGGGAAGTATTTTCAGAGAAGGAACCACCAGTTCCCAGGTCCCCTCCCTCCCAGCAGCCCCAGGCCAACTCAGCACTCACACCTGGGGGGCCTTGGCCTCTTCCTGAGGGGGTCAGGCTGAGCGGGGCTGGACCGTGTGTCAGCGCTGGCGTGAAGGGGGCTCTGACGTGGCGATGTGGCAGTTCGCCAGCCTCTGCCGCGTGGTCCACTGTTACTAAGGAGATGCAGATGAGTTCACTAGGTGCTTCTGTCTCTAATTTCTTCCGAGACACACCTCAGAAGTCCCTTTGGTTGAAGCCTTTCTTTACATCTCTCCGCCTCTCTCGTGTGTTTGTGTGTGTCAGCGTGTGAATACACATACTTTCTTCCCCTATCTTGCATGGCTTTAAAAGTCCTAGTATTTACTGAGGCTGGACCCCCAGAAGAGGCTTCCAGAGGCAGACTTGTTGCTGCCAAGTCCAGTGGAAGAATCGGAAAATGACCCCCCCCCCCCCCGCCCCATTAGAATAGCTAATGAAAGTGATAGGTTGATGGTCTGGCCTGGTATGACGTGACCCTCTCTTTGCCTGTTTCTTTTCCCTTTCTTGTTCACGTATTCTGCTTAACTTGAACTTTAATCTAATTCATTATTTATGCCTACAAGGAAAAAAATACTGAACTCTCTTTACCCGATGGGACAGGACGCATTGGGAGCCCTCACCCTCCATAAATGGAATCTGTTTACACGTGGAAATGGAGGGGAGAGGGAGAAAGAACTTTCCTCAGAAACTCAGTCTTTAATTACAGGACCAGAGGGAGGATTCTGAGCTCTGGTTTTCTGAGTCCAGGGAAATTGTGGAACAAGATAACCTTGACATTAACTGTTTAAGGGACATGGACGCTACTCATCCAGGTAGAAATGTGTCCTTTTGCTCCTTATTGCCATGGATGTTTATAGGAAAGTAGAAGTTGGTACTTCTGCGGCTCGTGGGCTTTCTGGTGAACCCTCAGGACACACTCCGGGTTTTGCCCATTTTGTCACAGCTGGTTGCTGGGCAGACAGATGTGACACCACCCAGGGCATCCAGGGTCCATACGGAATGAACAGTTGGAGGCAGTGACTTGGAGAACAAGGCGCTGGGTTTCAGACTGAGGCGTTTCAAACAGAACCGGGGAGGGAGCATTCAGGGCAGCTGTGACCAAGAGTTATTATTGCCTTGATAAGAGATTTTTGCAAACTTTTCTCCCAGGAATGTGGATTTTAAGAACGGAACTCAAATTGCCATGAGTTGCCTTTTAAGTCAGAGATCTAATTGCATCTGCCTTCTTCAGAACCTTTCCTGCATCATTTTTGCCTGCAGACTGAAGTCCTTGCTGTCCCCCGCTGGCGCTCCAGGCACCAGGCTTAGGCTGTCATGGGCCGGGCAGCCTCCTGCCCACTGCACCGCCTTCTCTCTCCTCTGCTCTCATCATTGACAGGCCCTCGACAGACTTCCTTGCCTTTGCTCCAAGGGTTCATCCTCCCAACCCCCCTACCCCTGGCTTTGTCAGAACTCTAGCCATTCTTCAAGGTCCCATTGGAATTCCACCTCCCCCAAGAAGCCATCCCGTATCCTGAAGGCGACACTTTCTCCCGTCTGCAGTCTTATGTATCCCTCTCTGTCCTCTCCATGGTGCTCGTCACTGCCAAGTCTGCTTTCAGATTATTAATATATGTGTCTGACGCCACCACTGGATGGTGGGCCCCTGGACGGCCCAGCTGCCTCTGTTCATCTTCATATTCTGCACGGGGTCCAGGAAGGTTCATTGCATAAAGTAGGCACATTAAATGGAGTTGTTCTTTGTTTCCTAGCTGAATCTGCTGGCCGCTTACTTTTAGTTCTTCATTTGCCTTTTATACCTGATTCATTGTTTCTAAGTATTGTGTAATCTATCCAGGCCCATTGTGGATTCAGAAAAGGGAAGAAAGTGGCCCCTGTGTCTATAATGAATTCTGCCCAGTTCATCTCAAAATCATTCAGATGCAGAACTAATTTTAGCTAAGGAGAATAAATACATTTTGCGCCAGTTGGAACTTGTTTCCTGCTCTTTAAAATCATCAAAGTAAAGTTTCACATTTGAATACAATCGGCCCTTTGTATCTTAGGGTTCCGCATCCGTGGATGCAGCCAACTGTGAATGGAAAATTCCAGAAAGCTCCAAAAGGCAGAATTTGAATTTGCTGCTCACTGACAACTACTTACATGGCATTTACATTGTATTTACACTATTAACATAGCATTTCCTTTGTATTAGGTATTAAAAATAATCTAGAGATGATTTAAAGTAGACCGGGAGATATGCATAGGTTTTATACAAATACCATGTCATTTTATACAAAGGACTTGAGCATCGAGGAACTTTGATATCTGCAGCGGCAGGGGGTTGGGGGAGTCCTGGAACCAACCCCCCTTGGATACCCAGGGATACTCTGTTCAGATAGAACCAGGTTAGCGATTTAGGCAAGATTCTAAGTCTGCTGCAGATGTGTGGTAAGGCTTCAGTTCTCGTTGTTAGCCTTTAAGCATCTTTTTTTTTTTAACTAAAAAAAATTTTTTTTCTTATAATTTTATTGGAGTATAGCTGATATACAATGTTGTGTTAGTTTCAGGTGTACAGCAAAGTGATTCAGTTATACATATACATATATTCATTCTTTTTTAGATTCTGTTCTCATGTAGGTTATCACAGAATGTTGAATAGAGTTCCCTGTGCTATACAGTAGGTCCTTGTTGGTTATCTATCTTATACATAGTGGTGTGTGTGTGTTCATCCCAAGCTCCTAATTTAGCCCTCCCCGCCACGTTTCCCCTTTGGTAACCATAAGTTTGTTCTCGATATCTGTAAGTCTGTTTCTGTTTTGTAAATAAGTTCACTTGTATCTTTATTTTTTTTAATTGTATTTTACATATGAGTGATATCATATGGATATTTGTCTTTCTGTGTCTGACTTACTTCACTGAGTATGGTAATGTCTAGGTCCATCCATGTTGCTGCAGATGACACTATTCCATTCTTTTTTATGGCTGAGTAATATTCCATTTATATACATATAAATATATACATATATATACACATATACATATATATGTATGTGTATATATATACATACCACGTCTTCTTTATCCATTCCTCTGACGATGGACATTTAAGTTGCTTCCCTGTCTTGGCTATTGTAAATAGTGCTGCAGTGAACATAGGGGTGCATATATCTTTTCGGATTATGGTTTTCTCCAGATATATGCCCAGGAGCGAGAGTGCTGGATCATATGGTAGTTCTATATTTACTTTTTAAGGAACCTCCATACTGTTCTCCATAGTGGCTGTACCAGTTTACATTCCCACCAACAGGGTAGGAGGCTTTCCTTTTCTCCACACCCTCTGCAGCATTTACTGTTTGTAGACTTTTTAATGATGGCCATTCTGACTGGTGTGAGGTGATACCTCATTGTACTTTTGATTTGCATTTCTCCGATAATTAGCGATGTTGAGCATATTTTCATGTGCTTTTTGGCCATCTGTATGTCTTCTTTAGAGAAATGTCTATTTAGATCTTCTGCCCGTTTTTGATGGGATTAGCCGTTAAGCATCTTTAATGTTATTTCAGGGTATTGGTTTTGGAGGTGCATTTTCCTAAACTATGTTTCTGAATGGTATTTAGATTGATTTACAGGTCAAATCCTGTTACAAGAAGTAGCTTGAACATGAAAACCTCTCTACTACCAAAGAATGCTGGGTCTAAAGATGTTAACTCATTTGACTCAAATAATATTCGGTTGAATAGAATTTTTTGATTTAAAATTTATGATCAAATTGTTGTTTACTGCAGTATTTCATTTCCTTTAAATATCTTAAAGACGCTGTGTTAAATCTGCAGTCAATTTTGTTGATCTCTTGGGATGGGAAGGAGACAAGGGGATGGGTGAATTGGTGGAGGAATCATCTTACAGGCAGACCTCGGAGATACTGCAAGTTTAGCTCTAGACCACTGCTATCAAGTGAGCATCGCAATAAAGCGAGTCACATGATATTTTTGGTTTCCCAGCGCATATAAAGTTACATTTACACTGTACTGTAGTCTGTTAAGTGTGCAATAGCATTGTGTCTAAAAAAATGTACAAACCTTAATTACAGAATACTTTATTGCTAAGAAATGGGCACCATCATCTGACAATGCAGGGTTGTCACAAACCTTCTATTTGTAAAAAGCGCAATGTCTGTGACTCACAATTAAATAAGGGTGCCTTTGTATGCACCTGAAAGGAAAGAGCACCAGCCTGCCTCTCCCTCTCTCTATCAGCTCCATCATGAAGGCATTTCTCTAAAGTGGAAGCTTTCCTCTTGATGGGATACTTGGCAGGCTCATTGCACAAGGTTTTGTTTTCTTCAGTTTTGGAACAAACTATGCTCCTTTTATGTCATAAGATTTTTTCCCCCCTTTAAAGAAGAAAAAAGAAGAAAAAGTTTATTTTCCTCTGGTGTTGAATGGCCCCAATAGTTCCTCTGATCGTGATGGCGCTCAGTCTGCAGATGGCCTGGCTTCCTTGTACAGGTCCAGTGACAAACACCGTCATGCTTTTATGTAGAGCTGAGAAGCCAGAGCTGACCCGAGTGTGGTAACGGGGCTCTTACACTCCCCTGGTGCCTGAATCCATCCTCCGTCTCACCCTCAGCAGAACGTCAGGGGCGAGCATCGCCGCGGACAGGCTCCTGCCGTTTAGCCTGGCCAGTTCCCTTTGTTGAATCATGTAGCAGAATGATGTTTGATTGTGATGGTCATTTTTTTTTCTAAGTGCTGAGGTGAGACTCGTAATGAAGGTCAATGTGGGTTAGGTCTGAGCCTAGTACGCAGATTATACCTGAAAGATAAAATCATAGAAGGCTAGTGCTGAAAGGGACCACTCGTTGTGTGGTGGAGGACACCAAGACCCATGCGCTAAGCAAATGTCAAAGAGTAAAGCTAGTGTCTGATCCAGGGCCAGAGCTCAGGCACCCTGGCTCCCATATTCCACATCTCTGTAAAGACTACATCAATGATTGACATGTGTTTTTGATCCCACGTTTTGCTGAGTAAAACATTTTGGAATATTTATCCCCAATATGTGTATATTTATTACATAGGAAAACAGAGTCTGCATCAGGTGGTTAGAACAGGAGAATTTAATATGGGGAATTAGTTACAAAGGATTGGAAGAGCTGACGTGATAAATGGGGCATGGCCGCACATCAACCCCAGATCAGCAAAACAGGAAGTCAGTATCGACCTTTGAGTCACAGGGAACATGATGGAAGCTGTCCAGTGGGAGCTGGAAGGCATGGTGGCCGCTTAGCCAAGAACAGAAGCCAAGGAGGAGACACAGCCCCTGAGATGTGCTGACCAGAATGGAATATCCTAGCTTCTCCTCTCTTCGGCACCCCCTCCATCTCTGGGCAGTACCTTCATTGTTTAAACCTAGCCGGAGTCGGGACTTCCCTGGTGGTCCAATGGTTAAGACTCCATGCTTCCACTGCAGGGGACATGGGTTTGGTCCCTGATCGGGGAACTAAGATCCTGCAAGCTAGCAGGAGTCTATGGCCGCTGAACCTGGGAAAGGTGGTCTGCAGGGTGTGCCCCCTACCATCCAGGGCAGTGGAGGAGAAGGGCTGCGGGACAGATCTCAGAGCCAACAGGAAAACGGAGGTAGATTACTTTCCAAACCGGCCCATGCTCTTCTGCGGTGTGACCTGGCCACTCCCCATTATGGGTGGAGCCCAGTCCCCTCCCCCGTATCTGGGCAGCGTTATGACAGCTTCCGCCAGTAGGGTCTGGAGAGAGACCCTAGGGGACATCTGAGACGAGGTTGGGAAAGGCCACGTGGCTCCCACTTCGTTTCTAGGTTTGCTTGTTCTCTGGACCCCCAGCTGCAGGGTGGTGAGAAGCCACCTGCAGAGGCCACTTCAGTGCTCCAGGCCACAGTCCCTGCTGAGCCCAGTGCCAGCCATGTGGTCGAGAAGTTCCAGATGATTCCAGCACCCAGCCCTCGGAATCACCTCCCAGCTGCTTGAGTCTTTCCTACTAGGCCCCCAACGTTGTGGGTCTGAGACGAGCAATCCCTCTGTACCCTATCCAAACTCCTAACCCTCAGAATTTGTGAGCATAATAAAAGGACTGTTCTAAGTTTTGGAGTGGTTTCTTATTCAGCCATCTATAACTGGAACACAAGTGACCAAGATGTTTATTTAGTACGTAATTATATGTGTATACTGTCTAATATGTGGTGTCCATTGTAAAGCACACACAAAACCAGAAATTAAAAACGGGTGAGATAAACTTAAATGTAAATAGAAGGTCTCACATTTTCTTCCCATGCCTAGTGAATGGTCTTGCCCAGATCCCGGGATTTGGGAGAGCACACATTATTCTATACATTGGATACACGGCCAGGGGAGGACAGAATCTGATTATATCTGGTCTTCTAAGTAGCCAATGACTACTCGAGCAATCTGTGAGGAAGAAAGATTGGGGGGAGGGCAGTGTTAGGGGAAGGACGTGATGCAGAGGTGCCCAGGGAAGGTAGACAGTAAGGAGAGGGTCAGGTAAATGTCGGTGAAGGAGAGATTCTATGAGATGGAAAGCAAGGCTGCCAGACAGGAGATTTAGAGATTTGTCCTGAAGCAGCATGAGGCTCCGAGAGTGTTGAGTTTCATTTCTACAAAGCCGTTCTCGACCATCACCATCTCCCAGTGTGGATTCCTGTGGATACTGTATAATGGTTAGCGTATAGAGATGTGTTACCGTCTCACTAATGCAAAGGGAACTATTACTGAGAACTGATTCTAGAGTTGAGTGCCTCAGACATCTGAATACTTCTAGGAAGAGATTTGGGTGGAAACTTTTTTCTAGTACCTCTCATTCCCTTTAAGGGACCTCTAGTGTATTCCGTATGTGCACACAATATGCACATATAGACACATACTTAAAGCGCTTACGTACATTTTAATCCTTACGTCATTGTATACATGTCATCCTCCCCCCCACCCCCCCGAAAGGAAAAAATCAGCAAAGGTCTTTGGGGTTTTCCTTTCATACTGCTATACATACATGGACCTACTGGTAACTTAAAATGTACTTATATAGAAAACCTGTACAAATAAACGTATCTAATCTGTTGAGGGGAATTAATAAAGAAAATGGATTTTTCTCTTCCTTTTCTGACTTAGTCTGCATAGAGGCTAATTATCACCTTCTTCCTATGAATTCCCTTTTAGGAACCATGCAAGTCACCCGGATGTACTGTGTGGCCAGCACTGTTAAGGGTGTGGTTTCAAAGATAAATGAGACTCTGTCCCTGCCCTAGAGGAGCTTGCAGTCTAGAGGGAGAGATGGACAGATGATGGATAAGAATGTTCTGTGCGGTGGGCACTGTGATGGGAATGGGTGTAGTGTGCTCGGGAGCGTGGGATGGTCACTTAGTTTCCATGAAATCTCCCTAGAGTTTTGACAGATGGGGGCAGTTATGCAGCTCTGTCAACCATGAATTGCATATGCTTGGCTTTTGGATGCAGTGAGCTTTCTACAAACAGACTGGATTATTTGAGTTGAATATCTGTTAATGAGACAAGCTGATTTGCCCAAGGGGCCCTCTTCGCCCCTTATATTGAGGCCAAATGCTTTTCACGTTGGATTTTCTTACTCTGCCTATAGGGTTCCCATCTCCCCCGCTCCCCCGGCATGAATTCTCTCTCGCCAGTCTACCAAGCAGAGAGACTGTTTGGGACTCACTCTGGTTTTTCAGTATTTCCAGTTCATTCCTGGCCTTGGCCGGTTTGCATACAGAAGGTTTCTTGTCCCGTGTCTAGGGTTGACAGATTTAGGGAATTAAAACACATTAACAGTTCAGTTTGAATTTCAGATACACAATAATTTTTTTTTCGTGTAAATCTTTTCCAAGTATTTCAGTATTTGCATACTTATACTAAAAATATTTGTTGTTTATCGTTGAAATTCAAATTTAATTGGGTGTCCTGTATTTTGCCTGGAAAGCCGTATCACCACTCTCCCTTGGCTTTACTCTTGAAATGTTCACAAGGGAGTGGGAAACGTCTGCAACTTTTCTCTCTAGAAGCACCCCTTCTGGAGTGGAGATTTCATCCTTTGTTTTCCTCTTTCCTGGTCCAGTTTAGCTTTTTTCTATGCTGTGGGTGGCTCAGCCTGTCAGTCAGAGCAGCTGTGCTGAGCTTGGTTCTGCTCGGGACCCTGGTGATATTCACCATCTGGCCCTTGGCCGAACTGCTTCTGCCCAAGTGATATTGTACCTAAAGCTTACTTTGTCCCACAGACTTCAGGTAGAAACTCTTTATAAAGAATTGTGTCTGAAGCCTGAGTCAGAGCCAGGGGTGTAGGTTCAGGGAGCAAAGGGCATTCACGGTCAGGCAGGGACCTGAGACCCTTAATCTGACACATCAGAAACCCTTTTTGTTTATTTCTTCATTGGGCAAGTAGCTTCTGGATTGGCAAGGAGCCAAGTCCACGCAGCACCAGTAATTCATTGAGCTTGCCGTTCATGCCAGACACCGTGCTACATGCTTTCACGCATGTTCTCATTTGATCCTCACACTAATTTAATGAGGTAAGTACTCTTATTACCTTCATTTTCCAAGTGAGGCAACAGGCTCAAAACAGTTGAATCACTTGCCCAAGGTTCCAAGTAAGTGGGCAAGCTGGGATCTGAACCCCAGTTAGCCCTGGGTTCCCACTTTGAACTATGATGCTTAGGCCTGGGCTGGGGGTCTCAGCAGACCTTTGTGGGTTGATTTGTCTGCCCTGTTTTAATGATTTCTAACAAGGAGGGATCCATTACACCCTCTTCAGTGACTTCTGGTGTGGGAGGCCCCATTTTTTCAGGCAGCTCTTTCATATATAAATATGAGGTTTTCTATCCACAGTAGAAAACCATTCCTGGGGCTTCCCTGGTGGTCCAGTGGTTAAGACTCCACACTTCCAATGCAGGGGGTGTGGGTTCGATCCCTGGCTGGGGAACTAAGGTCCCATGTGCTGCACAGCGCGGCCAACCCCCCCCCCTCAAAAAAAAAAAAAAAAACCCAAACATAAAACCATTCTTCAGCATCAGCGGAAGAAGCAGACTGATCAACATTTCTGTATAAAGTGGAAGCTCTTCTGTTTCCTCCAGCCACCTCTGGTCTTTTCTCTTAGGTTCTGTAATCAACATCACGATCAAAGATAATTCAAGTGCCTATTTCCTAACGTTTAGTACGCTTTTTTGCTCTCTCTGTTTGTTTTTGTTTTTTTGTTTTGCGGTACGTGGGCCTCTCACTGTTGTGGCCTCTCCCGTCGCGGAGCACAGGCTCCAGACGCACAGGCTCAGCGGCCATGGCTCACGGGCCCAGCCGCTCCGCGGCATGTGGGATCTTCCCGGACCGGGGCACGAACCCGCGTCCCCTGCATCGGCAGGCGGACTCTCAACCACTGCGCCACCGGGGAAGCCCTGTTGCTCTCTTTTGAATTCCTCATCAATTACATGTATTAAGTGCATAGTAAATATGAATTTGATTGACTTGGATCTTGCATATTCTGTACTGCAAGCACAGCATAGCCTGGTGCATATCAAAAGTTGGGTGGTGTTTTGCTGGTTCCCTTTGAGTTGTGTCCATCTCTTGTTTGCCTTGCTGCCTACCGATGTGCACAACATTGAATGTACCTTCTTCTTGATGTTGTGGTTTGTGATCTTACTCAACAATACTTGAACATGTACACGAATTAAAGGGTTTGTTAATAACCCTGTGTCCATCATGGGATGCCTGACCCCCTGGTATAGAGGCCAGTGACAGTGTAGATGTCGTATGTGGCGTGATCATAAAAGCACAGCGCTCTGCACAGCTGAAGCCCCCCACCCCCCACCCGCCATGCCAGCGGCTCTGAGCTGCTTGCAGACAGCCCTGCAGCTTTCATACTTTAAGTCCTGTAAAGAGGCCCTGTGGTCCCTCTGGTTGAGTAGTTCAGATTGAAGGTCTTGGAAATCTGAGGCAGCCCTGGGAAAGGAGGAACAGAGAGGAAAATTTCTGCCCTTCGTCTCAGAGAGCCTGGATGTGGGAGAACTCTGGAATTGCAACAGTTGGGAACTCTTTTGAGATTCCTCTGTAGTGGCGATGAGCTTCTGAAATGGCTTTCACTTAGCTGAGGATTGCTTGCTGTCCAGGCCGAAATGAGGGTCAGCACCTACCTTCTCCCCTGATTTCTCTCCAGGAGCTCTGGATTTTTTAGCTTGTGGACTCAGCCCTGACCTGGATTCCTGAGCACTGTTCGTGCTGAAGCAAGGATCCCCTGATGTCCAGCAAGCACACAGATATTTCTGCTGTCACCTGTTACAGGGAGAATTGGCCTGCTCTGCTGGGTACCTGAGATACAGGGAAAGTAGTAGGGTCTCTGGGAGCACCCTCTAAAGGGTCAGTCAGCTAAACTCTCCTTTCCCAGGCACTTAGTTGTTTCAAAGAAAAAGTGGTCTGCGGCAGTATGGCAAGTTTGTGGTCCCTGGGTTGCCTGAGTAGCTGCTCATCAGTTTAGAGGGACCAAAGTGCCAATGACTCCAAATGGTCCCTGTGTCCACAGAATTCCCATTATTCTCATTATTCACCGACTGGCTTCCTTACATTGAGGGCTGCCTAGGGACCACACCTCCTGAGTCTTTACTGTGAATCAAGTCGCACCATCTTTGGTTACGCTGATGGCATCGATGTAACCTGCATTCAGAGGAATTTCATATTTTCTAACCAGAGGTAGAGCTGCTCCTTGCAGAATCCGAGTCTCTTAAGTCTGAGCTCCTTCAGGAACATGGCTTTTGAATGAACAGACTTTGTTAAGTCACCAGCGTTGGCTGCGCCACCACCAACTGTGCTACAATCTTTGGCATCAGAGCAGAACCGGATGACTCTGGCAAAAATGAATTTGAGAGGATATAAAAAAAGAAATCTAAGACCCAAATCTGTAGGACTGTGCTTTATCTGTGAACAAAGAAAAATAGGACTTCCTTGCTATTTACAGTGCTGTCTCAGCAAGGCACACACTTCAGCGTCTTTAGTCCCCCCAGAGGGCTTACAAAGGTTTGCCGTTCTTTCATCACAGTGCAATTTTGAATTTAACATTTAAACATATGGGGCAGGATTGGATTGATCCTTGTGAAAAGAAAGCATTTACCCGAAGGATACCCCCTGGCAGGGACTTTCTTTAGGCTTTTGCTATGAGGCACTGTGGCTGTATTTGCCCCAGAACCTTCTTTCTTGTTTCCATTCAACAACAGTTTGGCATTTTGTATTGTATTTACCCGTGTGCTAGTTTTAGGTACCATCTTTCCCTCCCCCAATAGCATTTTTTTCTATATTTAATTGAAAGATAGCTGGCTTTTGAATGAACAGGTGTCATACTTTCGGGGTGTAGGTGCAGCTCTGGCAACTTCTGTCATAGTTTTCTTGTAGAGATGTCCTGAGGAGAGTGAAAAGAACACTTTCGATTGAAAATGTGCTGCTTCAAAGACCACAATGCTAAGACTAGATATTTTAGTACAGTGGGATTATCGGTAACGCTTTCCCTCTCTCTTTCCTATGTTTAAAGTGTTTGTATTACTTTTTAATGAAAGTAACTTATTAAAAAGCATCACTGAATTTTAAAAATGTGCTGCTTCCTTGGTCCTGGGACAGGCCAGTAAGCCTAGAGGGTGATAGATGACATCAGATGAACGTTGTAGAAGCGTTTTGGAGAAGAAGTCCTGCTTCGTCCTCAGCTTCGCGCTGTATGGCGGTAATGGTTGCCATGGTGATGTTTTGGCGTCATCAGCAGAGGATTTGGGCAGGGACTGGGAAAGGAGCCACAGCCACAGGTGGGGTCCTACAGGATCCATGGCCACTTTTTATGTTAGGGTTTCAAGTTGGAAAGGAGAGGACGGAATGGATTATTGAAAATATAAGATACAGGATGGAGAATGTCCGTGCAGATGTTGAAATATCACACTGCAGGATGTGGCGTAGGGTTGCTACTGGACATGGGGGCAGGGGGGATGTGTGTGGAGTCGTGGCTGTCTTTGCTCCCATCACTGACCACAGTCCTCCAGTGAGGGGAAGCGTGATTTCTGCGCTGTGTTCCAACTTCCCTGGCAAAGGATGGTTCGTTCACACGGGCTCTGCTGCTTGCTGGGCCAAGCTGTTGACTCTCCCCTATTGGGAGATACCGAGGAGAAGAACGCAACACACAGCCTAGGTTGGTGTAATCCCAGGATCATTAAGGGACGTGGCGAGCCTTAGCCTTTTCCTACCCTGAGGGGATGTGTACACTCAACTTCAGGATTTATTAGCTACACTGGCCGCACCTTAGTCAGCGGGAAAAGCAACAAGTCTGCAGTGTTCCGGAAGTTCTCACACAGAATCCCTCAAGCCGGAGAGCAGATGCTTTTGTGAGCACGTGAAGACTTTCCACGGAGCATGAAGACAGGGATAATGTTAAGGGGCTTCATTTCTAGTTTGCTAGTGTATTCTTTCCTCAAATTGATCTGCTGGAGAAAGTACTACCCCTCCCTTTCATGGTTGCCCTTGTCTACTTCGCAAAAGACAAGCATCTCTCGTTTTCCTAGAATTTTACTATATACATTGCCCTAAGCTGAAAAAACTTCTTTGGGAGCGGGGAGTACACATAAAGGAATAATCAGAAATATTGGTGTTAGGGGACACTTCCTTTATTCAAAACACCATACATAAACTACCCCTGTATCCAGCTTACTAAGAGATATATTTCTAATAAGATTTTTTTTATATTTGTGTTTTTTCAATTGTGGTAAAATACACATAACATAAAAACGAATAAGATTTTACTATTCAGGTTGAATACTCATCTGTCAAAATTTATAATGTATTTATGTTATTTTCCCTGAACGTTTACAAATAATAATTGTAATATTATCTCAATCCAGAAAAGAACAGTTAAACATTTCGAGCCCATGATTACAGGTAACAGGTAACAGGAAGAAAATAATCATAAACTTCAATGTATGTACATACTTTGGTGGCAAAGAAGCATGATAGAGCGTGATCATTAAAATCATTTCGAGCATGATATATATCACACTAGCACACAATCCTGTGGGGGAAATGAGACAGAAATACAATGTCAGGGAACCAAGGAAATGATATAAGATTTATAACACTTAAAGAAGAGCTCTTTCTTATATTTTGAAAGGGGATGGTGGGGGATATCAAGTTACTCTAGTATACATATTCCATTGAATTCATTTAAAAGAGTGATGGAACAGTTTATTTGAAAATGTTTATGTTTACTCTATGGCAGAAGTTGTCTCCTTTGGAACCGTTTATATTATGGTGAAAAGAACTTAAAAGTCAGTTTAAAAACGAACACCAGGGGGTCCCTGGTGGTGCAGTGGTTGAGAGTCCGCCTGCCGTTGCAGGGGACGCGGGTTTGTGCCCCGGTCCGGGAAGATCCCACATGTCGCGGAGCGGCTGGGCCCGTGAGCCATGGCCACTGAGCCTGCGCGTTCGGAGCCTGTGCTCCGCAACGGGAGAGGCCACAACAGTGAGAGGCCCGAGTACCGCAAAAAAAAAAAAAAAAAGAAAAGAAAAAAAATACAGACACCGGGGTACATCATTTTTAAGAATCCCTCTTGTGGGTAACTGAGCAAAACATTCGAAAGCACTATTCACATCCTGCGCCGCCTACTGCCGTTTTTAGATATTGATACTGACTTCAAAACCTGACTTTCCCTGTTTGCACCTTTGACCCACCAATCTTTTTACTCTCTATCTCCATGGAGTGGTCTGCATCATCTCTGGAATGCCGCACGGGGCTGCTCACCTCCACTCCCAAATCGGGCTTGTTCATCTACCTCCCGGCATCACCGAGTTGTGTAATACGGGCAGCGGTTTGGCATCTGAGGCTTCCTTTTCGGTGTCTGCACAGGAATTGAGTCTGGTAATAGATGGTTTACGTCCAAGTCCGAATGCATCATAGTTTGCTCCTGAAATCAGTCAGGTGAAGAAGCAGTTGCTTAAGTTACCTCATTGCAGACTTCAGCTGGGCTGGGACTGACCTGTTTTGCCACTGTCCTTATAGTCCTGAGTTGACAAAAGAGAATACTGTATGCATGGGAGTCCGAGCCATCCCCTCATTGGCTCAGGCAGCTGATCTCCTTGTAGGATTGCCACACTTGTAGGTGCTGGTGTGCCTATTGTGCTTGGTGGAAAGGCTAGTTCTGGAGGGGGTTAGAGAGAAAATCCACTGCTATTGTGTGCACAGGGACTTAGCGCTGTTTTAACAGGTTAGACAAAGGTTCAGGTGTTAGCCCCTGCAGTGAGTTCCAAAAGCAGCTTTTCCCAGGATCCCACGGGCAGAGCCAGCTTCAGCAGGAACACCCAGGAATGCAACAAGAATCTGTAGTGATACAGAAAACAGTTTCCGGAAAGGAAGTGTAGCTTAGTTACAAAATTGTAACACCTCATAAAAATGCTTACCTCGCCACTTCTCACTCTTTCTAATGTCATAACAGTGATACATCCAATGGAATAAGCAGCTGGAACAAGGAGAGTAGCAGTTACTTAGTTGCATTGGGGGGGCGGGGCACGGTGGTGCTGTAGCTTTCTTTCCTTTTTTTTTTGGTCAGACCTCAAGTCTTTAAGCCCCTACATACTCTTAGTGTAAACTTAAGAATTTGTGCCGAATCACTCTATTCTTGAAAAGCACGTAGTACTAGTAAAGCCGTTTATTTTTCTAACCATAGTCATCTGAGAGGTGAAGCGGTGTGTGATAAGCAACTCACAGTTTACAGGAACCATACAAATGAATGTACCCAATTGTCCAGCTCTTGGAAGAATTAAAGCTATGAGCATGTTATAAACGAGTAACTGAACTGATGGCCCCAGCTCTCCCTCTCAGCTGGGAACCTATACATTTCTTTTGTGTTCTAGATTACCTATCCTGGTCCGAGACATAGTAACTGCATGAAAAATACTTGAACGATTAGGCAAAAGCCTTATTATTTATCTGTTAAAACTGAAAGAGATGTTTCTTCCTTGGACTCAAGTCAGCTCTGGGTTCATTCATTGCCCTAACTAACTCCATGATCTTGGGCCAGTTGTTTTACTTTCCCGATACTACTCACTTGTATCATTTGTAAAATGAAGAGCACAGAGTCTGCCTTTGTAGTTTTGAGAGGACTAGAGAATGTGAGTGTGAAATGCAAAGTAGTTGCTGAGCGATTGGGACCTCAAAGGCATCTGAATGAGGGTGCCCCTGTGCACGGGGCTCAGCTGGAGCCTGGTGTACAGAACTGGACAGGAGGTCCCCCAGTTCTGAGATTTACACAGCTCTACTGCCGTTGGGAAGCAGTATAACTGGGGCAGGTGAAGGGTTCCGCCTGTAACAGCGCATGGTAGTCATTTGGTTATTTAGGCTATGAAATGTTGGGTTGTGTGACTGAGACAGTGGCTTTGAAATTGTCACTCCTCCACTGCACTGTGTGGTTAGAGAAAGGTTTTAGCAGATCATTGAAGGCACTTCTGGGAAGGGGTGTGTGGCGGTTCAGACCATAATATCTTTTTTAAAAAATTTTTTATTGGAGTATAGTTGATTTACAATGTTATGTTAGCTTCAGGTATACAGCAAAGTGAATCAGTTATACATATACATATATCCACTCTTTCTTAAGATTCTTTTTCCATATAGGCCATTACAGAGTACTGAGTTCCCTGTGCTGTACAGTAGGTCCTTATTAGTTATCTATTTGATATATAGTAGTGTATATATGTCCATCCCCATCTCCCAGTGTATCCCTCCCCCCTTACCCTCTGGTAACCATAAGTTTGTTTTCTACATCTGTGACTCTACTTCCATTTTGTAAATAAGTTCAGCTGTACCCTTTTTTTTTTTTTTGCGGTATGCGGGCCTCTCACTGCTGTGGCCTCTCCTGTTGCGGAGCAAGGCTCCGGACGCGCAGGCTCAGCGGCCATGGCTCACGGGACCAGCCGCTTCGCGGCATGTGGGATCTTCCCGGACCGGGGCACGAACCCGTGTCCCCTGCATCGGCAGGCGGACTCTCAACCACTGCGCCACCAGGGAAGCCCTACCCATTTTTTGATTGGGCTGTTTATTTATTTATTTTTTTGATATTGAGCTGCACAGAGCATAGTATTTTGGATTTGAGGAATGAAATAAGAGAAGACCTAGATGGGAATGGAAAAAAATTAGATTAAATGGGTAATGAATAGGCCCATCTGCATAAAATTGAGGTTGTCCTTCCTAGATTTTTTTACAAAGGAAAATTAAAGAAAATTAGGAAATCTGGATATATTGATAAAGGAATTTAAGTTCATTTATTCATTCATTCAATAAATACTGAGTTTCTACCATGTGCCGTGAACTGTCATAGTGCCAGCGATACGGCAGTGATCAGGCAAGGCCAGCTTCCTGCCCTCATGAAGCTTTTACTGTAATGGGAGAGACAATAAACAAACAGATGTGAATATACTGATATCAGAGGGTGATAAGGACAGTCAGTAAAACTGAAGGCAGATGAGGGGATGGGAAGTGATGGACATTTCTATTTTAGGGAGATTGGGCAGGAGAGGCCTTTTGGAGAAGGTGGCATTGAGCAGAGGCATGAACCAAATGAGGAGGTGGATCATGTAGGTAGATAACTGGGCCGAGAGTGTCTCAGACAGAGGCAAGAGATGCACAAAGACCCTGAAGCGGAAATCTGCATTTTTGTTTAAGGAAAAGCAAGTTGGCCGTGCCCGAGGGGGCAGCGAATGGGCAGAAATAGGGGAGGTGGGCCGGGGAGGTAGTCAAGGGCCAGTTCATGTGGGGCTTTGTGGGTCACGGCGAGAACTTGGGATTTTATTCTAAATTCATTGGGAAACCAGTGGGGAATTTTGAGCACGGGCGTGACTTAATGCTCCTGTATGTAAGCAAATGATCGTCCAGAAAGTGCCGTCTTTAAATTATCATTCGATTTGCATTGCAAGCCTGATCAGAGGGTTCCGTTCCCCACGCAAAGGGTGTAGTAGAGGCCAGCAGTTACTGGCCTGGACTTTAACCTCAGACAGACTTCCACATGAATCTTGAATCTACTTCCTAAGCTTTTGTAACTTTGGGCAAAATGCTTAAATTTGGTCCCCTTCTCTTTTCTCATCCTTAAAATGGTGGAATAAAATAAGATCCACTCGCAGGACTGTTTTAGGGATTAAATGAAATATCCCTGAAGTGCTGGCACGTTGCTCCACAGGTGGTGGCCGTTTCTCTTCTCATCCGAGTAGCACCGAGACTGGGAGTCGGGCCCCCTCATCCCTGGGGTGTCCCTTGCTTCACCCACACCCCGTACTGCCTGCCACTGAAAAGATGCTTTTCCTACGACTGTGATGGGGCGGCTCTCTTCAGGGAACCGAGGGATAGGGGGACGTGATCAAAGTGCCCGGCAAGCCAGGTGACTCCAGCGGCGGCTCTCGGGATCCTCTGTTATCCATCCTCACGGGGAGGCGCGGTAATGAAATTGGGCTCAGTCTCCGGGTGCAGTGCTGTGTGCGCAGCAGGCCCTGGGTGAATGTTTGTGGAGGATGAGAATCCTTTAATGTGATTATCATCTTTATGGAAAGATAGTGTACTGTAAACTCCCATTAATTTGGATCCTTTTAACTTGTATGATGTCAGACCTGATTTTTCTACTTCATGCAAAATAAAGAGTTGGACATAAGTGACTTACCTCAGGACTTTATAAAAAATAGATTCTTACCTAATTTAGGCCGATCAGGGCATTGTTAATGAATTTGTCTCATTTTCTTTTATTTAGTATTCCTGTGTCTCTTCCTTTAAACTGTTATTTGTACAGCCATTCAAAGTCATAAGATAATTAATTCCAGAAGATTTGAGTTTTCGTTAATTTTGATAAGATATTCTAGCCTTTGAAAATTGCAAATGAATTCGATTTAATTACGTTATTCAGTTGTAAAAGTTAGGTTCCAGCAGAGTAAGTGCTTGGGTGTATGGAAGAGTTGAGAGGGTACGTGGCAGGGTGAGGACTGGAAGAATTTTTCTCAGGCCCAGGTGAATTCCAGGGCAAGAAGCCGGGAAGGGGGTTCCTGCTTAAAAAGTGGATCAGTGGGATGTTCTGAAGTCCTGGGCTGTTTTCCCACCTCCGTCATACGAGCTGTTCCAGTGGACAATTCCAGTCCCTTCCCCACAACCACCCACTAATGAAGCCTGTGGTCTCAGGAGGCTTTGCTTCCAGTGGGAAAGGGAAAAGGGTGGTAGTCGGGGGAGAGGTTTGTCTGCGGAAGATGGTGGAAGGCAGCCCTTTTTCAGAGGTTTGTAAAAGAGTGGATTAAAGGTTGACTGCCTTGGGGCACACAAACGTCAACCAGGTGTGACTCACACATCTGCACCATCTTTGACCTTTTGCCCAGGAGAGGGCAGTAACATGCTAACATTTAAGCTTTTCCAAGTGGTCCTTGATAGATGCTGCAAGAGCCCGGTCAGAGTCACAGGTGAGCCTCATTTGCATTCTCAGCGGATCAACGTTCAGTCTTAGGTTTGTTTTCAGCCTTTGGTTCCCATGGTCCGCACGCACATAGATCTGGAAGTGACACTTTCTCCCGTTCATAGGATACTAACATACTGGAAATCTGCAGCGAGGCTCTGCTGTGTTTAATTCCGTGAGTGCTGTAGGCCTTGGCTACCACTTCCCAGTGGATCAAGTTTAAGCGCAGATTATGCCGCTGTATGTCAGCCTTGGAGGTGGCTGTCCTACTCCCGACTTTACTAGACTAGCAAATGACTCTGTCCAGGGTTATATTCTCCATTCTACCACGTAGCTGGGAACCTTAGACTTAAAAACAAGAGGTCCAGCCCAATCCTGTGCCTTACGCAGGGTTTGAAATGCGAGCAGCATCTTCTTTCTCTTGTCGCTTAGTCCATCTTCACTGCAGGAAGATTTGGTGGCCTGCCACAGTCTTATCATGCATATGACTAAGGTTGTCAGCTTTTCTTTGGGAGAACTTTTTGGCCCTGTGGGGAGTTGTGTGCTAGTTCCAGGCACTTTTATCTTTTGACCAGGCTCAATATGGGAACATAATGTAGTCTCAAAGTACTAAAAACAGGAGGAGGCATTGGAATATAAAATAATCCTCATTACCTAGCAACACGGTTTTGATCGTTCTTGGTAACTGGCTTAGCTTTATCCAAGAGCCACAAAGAGTGTGACTCTCCTACCTCCTCCCCTCCCCTCCCCCACCTGCTTGTGGGTATGCCGTCCGCCTCTGGGGCCAGTGGTACCCTCTGGGGGGCACCAGCTTAAATACAGTGGTTAATGAAAGAAAACATGAGAAATGAAGGGAAACTGTGGACAGCATGAGTGGTGGGAGATGAGGCGGTGGAAGGTTAGGGTCAGCGTGAACTGGAGCCTGGAGGACCCTGTGAGCGCTCGGTGAGTCACCTACTTCCGGTCATCACGGGGGTAGGCGTGTGGACAGTATGGATGCTTGTGGGCTGGGCGTGCGCGTGTACGCGTGCGTGTCTCTGTGTGTGTGACAGAGAGAGAGAGAGAGAGAATGGGAGAGGGAGAGATGAGGATGAATACAGAAACATTCACCTATCACAGACCGACTTATTTAGCAGAGCAGTTCTGGGATATTAGTGCAATGTAAATGTCACCTCTGCTCCCTTATGGCCATCCAGCCAGGCTCCTGTTTCCCACTGTTGAGTGTTCAATGATTTTCCAGCCATAGGGCTTCCCTGGCCTCTGCTAGCTTGCTTCACACTCTGTGGAGGTTCAAGTATTTCTTGATATTCAGCCTACACTTGCCTTGGCTCAATTTCGCCGCACTATCAGCTGGTTATACCCCCTGTACCACCCTCATAAATCAGTCTCTTCTCCCATTTCATCTTTTTGTAGTTTGGAGCCTTGTCTGTTTCTGTGTATGTGTGATGGGTTGAGGGCAAATGGGAAGGTGAGAAAAAAACCTGAAACATTGGGGAAAAATGCCTTCTGGCTGTGCTCCACAGAGTTCTTTAAAGGTGAGGAGGTTTCCTTACTCTGCTCTTCCATAAATCATAAAGCAGGCTGAGGTAAAGCGCATCACAGTGCATCTGAGGGACTGTATCACTCTCCCAGCAGATGCAGGGGGTGCTAGTGGTATAGGAGGGCGAGGGGAACAGGGTGGCAGCTCGGAAAGGCAGGCCCCCTTCAAAAGAAGTCTTGGTTTCATTTATAATGATGAAACTGTAAATATCTCAGGGGACTGTGAAATTTAGCAATACCATCTGTGGATTTCTGACTCTTTCACATATTCATAAGCTTGTGATGAATGTTCTACTGGATCAAGAACCTGCGTCCATGGGTTTTCAGGTCACTGTAGTAGCTTCCCAGCTCCTACCTCGAGGCTGGAGCTAACACAAAGGGGCCCTTGTATTCTGTGCACTCATGTGGGGTGACAGTGTTTCTTGGGTTAAAAACACTTTGTGTTTTTAAACTGCTCTGGTTCCACAAGAGAATTTTTAAAACGACTAGATTTTAGTCAACTAAGCTCTACTACAGATCAATAAAGTTGATCAGTACTACTGTTAATAATAATATTAGGTGGTAATTCTAAGACTGCATTCAGAATAGACAGGGGGTGGGGAATAGTCCAATCGTTTTGATGTGAGGTTTTATTTTATTGTAATCCTCTACTTCTCTTTCCTGGATGGATGTGAGTTGGTTAAGTTGGTGATGGTGATGACAAAAAGAGGAGAGAAATGTTTAATTACCTTTATGAAACATTTGAATCAATTTTATTGAAGTAGAATTTACATCAAATAAAATTTAGATATTTTAGGCATATAGATCAATGACCTTTGACAAATATATGCAACCACATGATCACCACTCTAGTTAAGAAATAGAACACTTCTATCATCTCAGAAAGTTCCCCTGTGCCCCATTGCAGTCTGTTTTACTCCCCAACTCCCCTACCCAAGGATTATTAGTCTGACTTGTAATCTCTACAAATTAGTTTTGTCTATTCTAGAATTTCATATAAATGGAATTACACATTATGTAATCTTTTGAATCTAGCCTTTTTGCTCAGCAAAATGTCTGTGAGATTTATCCATGTTGTTGCACAAATCAGTAGTTCGTTCCTTTTTATTGAGTAGTGTTTTATTTATGAATACACCATGATTTGTTTATCTGTTCACCCGTTTATGGACATACGGATTATTTCCAGTTTTTGGCTATTATGAATAAATCTTCAAAGAACATTCATGTCAAAATCTTTTTATGGACATATGTCTAGAAGTCATAGAAATGCTGGGTCATATTGTTGCACGATTTAGTTTATTTTGCCCTTTTACTTTTCAACCTGAACATGCCTTTATATTTAAAATGTATTCCTTTTAAGTATCATATAGTTGAGTTTGCTTTTTATCCAGTGTGACAATCTCTTCCCTTTAACTAGAGAGTTAGTATATTTATATTTAATGTAATTATTGATGTGGTTGTGTTTATGTCCACTATCACACTATTTGGATGTCATTTGTCCCTTCTGCTTATCTTCGTTTGTCTGCTGCTTCTTTCCCATCTTCTTTTAGGTTAACAGACCATTGCTTAGTGTTTTCCATTTTATTTCCTATGTTTACTTCTTATTTGTACCTCTGCTTATTATTTATTTTAGTTGTTGCTCTAGGGCTAAAACTATGCATTCTTAGTTATGGTAGTCTGTTTAGAGTCAATATTATACCTCTTCACACATCACATATGACATTGCATACTTCCTAGTTTCCCCTCTCCACTTCTCACTTCATACCTGTCACTTTTCAGTTCCCACTTTCTGTTTCCTGATTCCCACTTCACAAATGTAATAACCTCACATCAGCAAAATTTCATTTAACTGCATACTTTGTCCTTTGCATGATTGTTATCTTATCTCTTACTTTCACCTATTCTGTAAAACTTTACCTTATACTATAATCATTGTTGCTTTAGTAAACAGTATTATTTCATGTAACTTACGAGAAGAATGACAATGTAGTCTTTTATATTTGCTCATTTATTTTTTACTTCAAGTGGTTCTCATTCCTGTAGATAGGAGTTTTTTTATCTGGTATTATTACCCTTCAGCCTGAAGACCATCCTTTCACCCACCCTTTCACCTTCCTTATCTAAAAATGTCTTTATTTTACCCTTATTCTTAAAGAATATCTTTGCTAGTAATAGAATTCTGGTTTGACAGGTTTTCTTTTTCCTTTTCCTTTTAACACTTTAGAGATACTTTTCCACTGTCTTCTGGTCATCAATCATTTTCCCCCTTGTTTCTGTGTTCATCTTTTGTTTGCTAGCTGCTTTCAAGATCTTCTGTTTGTTTAGCTTGGTCTTCAGAAGTGTGGTTATGTAGTACCTTTTGTGATTCCATTTATATTAATCTTGCTTGGAGTTCGCTGAGCTTCTTGGAATTGTAAGTCAGTGTTTTTCATTGTATTGGGGAAGTTTTTGGCTGTTATTTCTTCAGATCTCTTTTCTGCTTCAATTTCATTCTCTTTATCATTTGAGACTTCAATTATATGTGCGTTAGATCATTTGATATTGTGCCAAATATCAATATGCAGCTCTTTCATTTTTTATTCAGCCTTTTTCCTTGCTTTTCCTTATTTTTGTGCTATGCTTGGACTCCAGCTCTCTTTATTGTGGTCAGAAAATTGTCTCTAGGCAGAGAGCCAGGGTGAAAAAAAGAAAAGACTAAATCAATGATATTATTAATCTGTCTTCAAGTTCACTAACTCTCTGTCATCTCCAATCTTCTGTTAAGCCCAAAGAGTGATTTTTGTTTTGTTTCAGCCATTATACTTTTTAGTTCTAGAACTTGCATTTGCATCTTTTTGTAATTTCTGTTTTGCTACTGCGATTCCCTATCTGCTCATTCATTAAGACTGTATTTTCCTTTAATTAGTTGAACATATTTTTCTTCACTTCTTATAACATTTATAATAACTACTAATAGCTGCTTAAAGTGTTTGCTTGCCAAGTCCACAATCTGGATCACATTTCCCATTTTCTTTGTATGTGTAAGTGACTTTTTATTTTTAAGAAAATTTATTTATTTATTTTTTTAACATCTTTGTTGGAGTATAATTGCTTTACAATGGTGTGTTAGCTTCTGCTGTATAGCAAAGTGAATCAGCTGTACATCTACATACATCTGCATATCTCCTCCCTCTTGCGTCTCCCTCCCACCCTTCCTATCCCACCCCTCCAGGTGGACACAAAGCACCGAGCTGATCTCCCTGTGCTTTGTGGCTGCTTCCCACTAGCTATCTGTTTTACATTTGATAGTGTATATATGTCCATGCCACTTGTAATTGATTTTTTAAATGGAATGCTGGACATTGTGGATAATATGTTATAGAGACTCTCGATTCTGTTATTTTCTTTGGAAAAGTATTAATTCTTATTTTATCTTACAGCTTAAATACTGGCTGATCACTGTGAGTTTTTGCAGGCTCGGTTTTATGCTTTGTTGCTGCGTATCTATGCAAAGCCCATGGCATTTCCCAAGCCCCTCTAATTTATTGGAACTCGCTCTCTAAATTCTGTCTCCTTGTGGATCTTGTCGGGGTTTGGAATTAGTCTTTATTAGGGTGAGACTAGAGTAAGTCTTATTTTAAGGGTATGGTCCTTGTTCCTAAGGAGTGATGTTTCTGGAAATCTCCACTCTGGAAGGGCTGGAACTCCAGAAAACTCTGCAACTTCCCTTTCCACACTGATGCTCAACCTCTGGTATCTATCTTTTACTTACACCTTTGTAGTAACTGCTATCAAGAAAATCATGGGTATCTTGCCCTGAGCTATATACCCAGCCCTCAGCCATGAGCTTATGGGGTCCCTGTCTGCAAACTTCTCTCTGATACTCTACCCTGCAGATTCCAGCCTTTTTAGCTGCCAGGAACTCTGACCTCTGCCCCCTCAGCATAGTGTGACCACTGTGCTGTGCTTGGACTTCAGCTCTCTCTACTCCAGTCAGGAAACTGTGTCTAGGCAAAGAGCCAGGGCAATCACAGGCTGATCTCATGAGTTTTCCTTTTCTCAGGAATTGAAGTCTTATGCTGCTTTTTGTCCACTGCCAGAAACAGTTGCCTCATATATTTTGTTCAGTTTTATATACTCTTTTCCAGTAGGAAGGCTAGTCCGATAACCAGGTATTTCATCATTGCAAAAATCAGGAGCCCTCAACTTACTCTTATCTTTAATAATAACTAGCACTTATTCAATATGTACTTTATGCAGGGTACTCTTCTATTTGTTTTATACGTACTATCTATTTTAATTCTCACAATAGTGCTATGAAATAGGTACTGTTGTTATTACAGTTTTATAAGTAAGGAGACTGATGTGCAGAGGGTTAAGTAACTTGTGGCAAGAAATCCGACCAGCAAGTGACACAGTCTCGATTCAAACCAGACAGTTTGACTTAAGAGTTCATACTTTTAAACCAGTGCTTGACGATAGCCAGTGCTCTGGGAATATCACTCAGTGTCATGGTTATCACACAGAAAATGCTTTCCTCCCTAAGGATGAGATGAAGTGCTTCATAAGTGCAAGTATGATTATGTGTATAGCAACCCCCAAGTGAAGGTGCAGCCGTGCTATATTCTGAAGTTGGTGTGCAGTCCGGTAATTTAGTGAGTTAACTATTGCTTGTTTTCAAAATTTGCGTGATACAGAGGTCTTATATTTCTTACTGGTCACACATGCTGGTCTTTTGAATAGCTGAGGCAGAGGCAAACTCACTCAGCCATGGTTCTTGAAAGCCTCAAACTTTATCTTATGTTTTCTTAACTATGGACTACCTGTTCCTTATGTCATCTCTGCCTTCAAGTCCCAGGAGTTTCTGGCTGGTCATCCTTAGACACCTTGGATTTTCTTTTAGAGCACAGATGGGAATAAGCATTTCATCCATTTAGGTGAGGCAAGAACAGAAGGAACAAGACATCAGGCTGCTGCTTGCAGTTGGGTGTTATTAGCTGGAAACACAGGAGAGTCCCAGAGCTGCTATTCACAGCAGCCTTGACACATGACCAGGAGATGGGGTCGTGTGAGCCCACAGGGCTTTGTTTATATCAGAACTGAGAGCCTTGCCTCTCATGTAGAGTGCTGGTAGGTATCACTCCCAAGTGGTGCAGCAGCAAGTGGCAGCCAAGATTTAGGACTCGGTCCTGTGTGTTGGGATCTTGGCTCTGCACCAGTGAGGCAGCCATGAATTATGACCAGATGCCCTGTTATATCGCCCCATCATTTTATATTTGTTTGCTAGCCTATGGAGGAAGGGGCGTTAACCTGGGGTTGGGGGACAGGTGCGCTAATAGAGAAGCAGTGTGGGGTAGCAGACAGAGACCTGGGTTCTAATTGGAGTTAAACTCACTTACAGGCCCTGGAGTGTTGGGTAAATTACCTAATCTTTCTGAGCCTTGGTTTTAGTAATTCTAACATGGGAGTCATAATGCCTGTTGAATCCAGTATTAAAGAAAATTGTGAGAAAATGAAAGCATGTATATGAAAACTATTTTATCTAACCCAGTTTCCAAATGGTTTTCTCTTAACCCAGAGAAAGAGAGTCAATGGCATGCAACTTCTGGCAATTTCGTTATTATTGTTCACTTCTTGATTTTTAGGAAAAAATGGAAGTGGAACCAGTTGGCTGGGGAGATTTAGGCGTTCACAGAGGAAAGGAGTATTAGCGTCTGGGTCTGTGAGAGTAACTGAAGTAGGCTGCTGAGATGAGGCAGTGAATTAACAGGCGTTTTCTGAAGTCCTTCTCGTGCTCAGCACCGTGCTAGGGGCTGTGGAGAATATAGCAGAAGAGAAGGCAGAGTTCGTGCCCTCTTCGGGCTGTCGTATCCCCGAGAAGTAAGACTGGATGCTGCGAACAGATGTTTCAGGAGAAGGAGCCGTTTGAATAGGTTGGTGACTGGGAGATGTTGAGAGGTAAGAGAAAGGTCTGAGGAGGAGACAAATACCCACTGTTGCCTTTCCCAGCCCAGTTCACCTTCAGGCAGGGGGAAGCTCATTCTGTCAGCTTAGACCAGTTCCTCTCCCAAGCTGGACTTTACCAAGGCAGGTAGTTCTATACCCTCCAGCTGGTAGGATCTTGATGCAAATTAGGCTACTCCAAGCTCGGGGTCTGGCGAACCGAGTAGACATGCCTGCAGTCTTCCCTTCAGCACTTACTGTGCAGTCCCACCACGGGGCTTCTACTTTGCTTTCTTGATTTATTTTCCAGTGCCTTGGCGGGGCAGGAGCCCATCTCTGAGCTGTAGCTGATTGGCTAGGCTGGACCCTCTCTGCAGAGTACCAGCAACACCTAAGCCACGACAGGGAATGGATATGGTAGCATTTGGGGAGCCACTGGTAGGTGGAGGGTGAAATTAGGATAGAATTATAAATGTAAGACTATTTCGGTGGGGCTATATCAGGTAGATGCCTGGGGAAATGGTGACTCAGTGGGTAATTAGCTGGAAACAAAAACAGATTGTTTTTAAATTAACCTGCTGGTCTTGGAGTTCAAGTAGAGATCAACAAAAGAGGGGAATGGCCGTCACATTAAGTTGACTGGCCAGAAGGTGCTGCCCAGGGAAGGGAGGCATCTTTCAGGCCGGGCTTAGTGCTTCAGTCAGGGTCCCAGTGAAACCAAGTGAGGCCCTGTGGGGCTTCCAGGCACAGAGGTCCTCTTGTCCCCCATTTCTTGTAGGCAAGACTCCGGCATCCATGACCTTCCCTGAATTCCAAAGGGCAGATTCCAACAGTCGCTAATCTAGGGAGGAGCAGCCACCTGAGGCGAGATTAAAGGGACCAGAGAAGCTCATCAGGATTAGGAGACCTGAGATGAGATTAGGGGAGAGGAGCCCTGCTCACACCCTAATCTTGTCAGAGACCCCACCTTTGAACCACTGCTGTAAAACTCTTCATCAGATCCTCCCGGGTTAGGACACACAGTTCTTCGAGGCAGAAGTCCGGTGTGTCCCCCTTTGCCTGGCAAAGTAATAAAGCTATCCTTTTCTATTTCACCCAAAGCTCTGTCTCTGAGATTTGATTCGGCCCCGGTGTACAGAGAGGCTGAGCTTTCAGTAGCGCCAGCAGGAAGGTGAGGGAATACTCAAAGTGTTTAACTGAAGAGAGCTTGATACAGGGACTGTTTACAGAGGTATGGGAAGAAATAAGGGACTCGCCATGAGCTGATGAGCAAGTTCAGAGGCCAGCAACAGCTGGAAGCTGTTATCACGTCTTGCTGGGGGACAGGGGGAAGGAACCATGTTTAAGAAACCTGGTGAGAACTGTAGCTGTGGGAGGGGGGCTGCCCAGCAGGAGCTGTGGCTACACACTCAGACACAGACACACAAAGTCCCTTGGAGTGCAAACACCACTTTAACCATCATCTTGGAGTACCAACAAACAAACGTCAATAGTTTTAAATGCAGCCTTTCTGTTACGGAGCTCAGGTGTGACTGCTGCTGCCCAGAAGCCAATTCTCCAGAGACAAGTGTTGGCTGGAAAGGTTGCTTTGCTCAGGAGGCCTGCAACCTGGGGAGAAGGTGGACTCGTGTCCAAAAACCAACTCCAAAGATTCTGCTCGAACATGAAAGTTTTTAAAGGGAGAATCATTTGGGGAGGGGGTTGGAGTCTTCATTATCTTCCACTGTGTGCTTTCTTCTGATTGGCTGGTGATGAGGTAACAGGAATCTTGTGCTCAGCCTGAAGTTACCATCCTCCACCTGAGTGGGGGCCTTAGTTCCTGCAAAAGAACTCAAAGTACTGTTATGTATATTCCTTGAGAAGGAACCAGGGCCCTGCCCCATCACTGCACTATTGTTTCTTGACTGCCTCTCCCTTGTTTCTGTATTCTCTCCCTTCCCTGATTAGCACCTGTTTGCATCTGCCCTTTGGAACTCAGGGAAGGTCAGGGGTGCTGAAGGAAGCCAGGCTACTGCAGTGTTACTGAGGCCAGAATGGAAGTGTTTCACACATCAGGGGATAGTCAACACTGTTGAATGCACATGAGGGATGAGATGAGATGGTAAATTGACTATCGGATTTGGTGATATGGGGATCATTGGTGACCTCTATATGAGCAGTTTTAGTAGAGGGTTAAAAGGAGGATGGAACGTGAATAGTGTTCTGCAGCTATTAGGAGATGAATGCCACAGTCCTCCTCTTGTTTTGTACACACTGTATGTACTGGTTCTTTCAACTGTTCCTAACATGATATATAATTTTTTTAGATTTTTAGATTTTTCTTAATTGTTTTCCTGGTCAAACCACCTCTAAATGAGCTCAAGTGTTTCTGGGTTATGCCCAGAACTGAATATAGTACTCCACATGAGATCTGTCCCATGCAGAATATATTGGGAAAATGATTTCCTTCATTTTCAGTATTCTACGTCTATGGTTGCAGCCTAAGATAGATGGCTTTTTTTTTTCTTTTTTTTGACAACCAGATTGAACTTTTGATTGATACTTAGTTATCATCTAAGAGCTCTAAATCTTTAACACACTATTTCAAAGCTATTTCTCCATCCTGTTATTAAATAGCTGGTGGGGTTTTTTTGGATCCAAGTACAGAACTGGAAGGTTGTCACTGGTGCACTTCATCTTGTTTGTTTGATTTGCCTTGTCAGGGTCTATTTTGGGTCCAATTTCTGTCACTCAGGGACGTCCTTTTATAAACAGGTTCCTATGCCTTCATCCTAGTGATTAATAAGTGTGTTAATTGCTTCACGTGTTTTGTGAAAGGGGGTGGATATAAATTATAAATTACTGACAGATACATGTAAATGTAGACAGGCCAAAGGCTGTTTTTAAACACAACTAAAGAGTGAGGAAGGCCCCACAAAGTCAGAGGGTCTGGTTCTTACCTGCTCAAGATCACAGCCAGGCAGATGCTTCTGTCACCTGGACGTGTCTGGACCAGTTCCCCAAAGCTCTTTCCAAGCTGCATTGGCCTCTTCTCATCCAGCTGTGAACCTCCCTGGCTGTACCATTATTCTGCCCACCTTTCTCCATCATATTCTCAAAGATCTCATGGGAAACTTGGCTAAATGCCCCACTGAAATCAAGATTCTTTATACTTACATTTCTCTGAATCACCAGTCTAGCAATCTGATCAACAAAAGTTACAATAAGGTTCTACTTAAAAAATAAGGTTCGGGCTTCCCTGGTGGCGCAGTGGTTGAGAGTCCGCCTGCCGATGCAGGGGGACACGGGTTCGTGCCCCGGTCCGGGAGGATCCCACGTGCCGCGGAGCGGCTGGGCCCGTGAGCCATGGCCGCTGAGCCTGCGCGTCCGGAGCCTGTGCTCCGCAACGGGAGAGGCCACAGTGAGAGGGAGAGGCCACAGTGAGAGGCCCGCGTACCGCAAAATAAATAAATAAATAAATAAATAAATAAGGTTAACAAATATCAATAATTATTAATATTTGTTTAGCACATTGTAGTGAGCTACAGAGCACTTTATTCTATGTTTTCTCACTTACCCGTCACACTAAACCATCACAATAACCTAGTGTGGCCCAAGATGCTCATTTTGCAGATGGAGAAATTGATCATCAAAGATTAAGGACTTCCCTGGTGGTCCAGTGGTTAAGAATCTGCCTTACAATGCAGGGGATGCGGGCTCGATCCCTGGTCAGGGAGCTGAGATCCCACGTGCCGCGGGGCAACTAAGCCCCAGCACCACAACTACTAAGCTTGCGCACCTCAACTAGAGAGCCCGCGTGCCTCAAACTACAGAGCCCACGCGCCCTGGAGCCTGTGCGCCACAAGTAGAGAAGAGGAAACCTGCACGCCACAACTAAAGAGAAGCTTGCACACTGCAACGAAGATCCTGCATGCTGCAGCTAAGACCTGATGCAGCCCAAAAATAAATAAAATAAATAAATAAATAATAAATCTTTTTTAAAAAAAAAGAAGTAGCTTAGCCTAGGTCTCATGACTGCTTATGAATGGCCAAACTAGGATCCAAACCGCTGACGCGGGAGCCTGGGAATGGGAACCTGCGCAGGCCATGGAGGCCACTGTTGTTCACAGGTGATGAGAGGAGAGGAAAGCTGAAGCTCGGTGCTCCCATGGATACTCAGAACCTAACACAGTAGCACCAGTTACGTGGCAGAAGCTCGGGTATCCGTCACTCATTGGGAGGCTCTTCTTTGGCACATCCTGGGGCCTGGCTTTTCCCAGGCTCGGGGTGGAGTTGGGCAGAGACTGTGTTGTTAGGATGCTATTATCCTGGTGGATGGATGGGGCCGGGCAGAAATGGGCTCAAGGTGAACCCGTGCTCTCGCCTGATGATCACGTCTTTCTTTGTTTTGAAGCAACCACACTGCTTGTTAATCAGTCTGTTTTGGAGCTTTTCTGTGAATCTGTGCATGTTAGAGCTGGTCGTGTGCAAGTTAGAGCTGGTCGTATGCCAGTCTCCAGTGTAGAGGTCCAGTCCTCTAAAGGATTAATGATAGTGATTCTTGAACAAGTCTTCATGTTATTGAAGTGTCGTTAAAAGCAGAACTTTGGTACTAGTCAGTCTTGAGTTCAAGACCTAGGTCTGTACTTACTAACAGGGAACTTGGACACGTTTCTTTTTTTTTTCTTTTTTTTTTTTTTTTTTGCGGTACGCGGGCCTCTCACTGCTGTGGCCTCTCCCGCCGCGGAGCACAGGCTCCAGACACGCAGGCCCAGTGGCCATGACTCACGGGCCCAGCCGCTCCGCGGCATGTGGGATCCTCCTGGACCGGGGCATGAACCCGCGTCCCCCGCACCGGCAGGCGGACCCCCAACCACTGCGCCACCAGGGAAGCACCGGGACACGTTTCTTAAACTCTGACTTATTGATCCATAAAATGGGGGAAAATGATAGTACATATAGGCATACCTTGTTGTACTGTGCCTCACTTTATTGTGTTTCCCAGATATTCCTTTTTTTTTTTTTTTTTTACAAATTGAGGATTTATGGCAACCCTGCATTGAGCAGGTGTCTATTAGCGCCATTTTATTCCAACAGCATTGCTCACTTCATGTCTCTGTGTCATGTTTTGGTAATTCTCACAACATTTCAAACTTTTCATTGTTATATTTGTCATGGTGATTTGTGATCAGTGATCTTTGATGTTACTACCATGTTGCTGAAGTCTCAGATGATTGTTAGCATTTTTTAGCAATAAAGTATTTTTTAATTAAGTCATGTACATTTTTTAAGATACAATAATATTGCACACTTAATAGATTACAGTATATAGTAAACATAACTCTTTTTTTTTTTTTTTTTGTCCACGCCAAGCGGCTTGCCGGATCTTAGTTCCCTGACCAGGGATTGAACCCAGGCCACGGCAGTGAAAGCTCAGAATCCTAACCACTAGGCCACCAGGGAACTCCCTAAACATAACTCTTATATGTACTTGAAAACCAAAAAAAAAATTGTGTGACTCACTTTATTGCAATATTTGCTTTATTGTAGTGGTCTGGAACCGAACCTGCGATATCTTTGAGGGCCACCTGTACAATATATATAGTTAGTGGGGACTAACTTAGTTAATGCAGATCAAGTGTGTAGCACAGTGCCTCGCATATCCTCAGAACTCAGTGAACACTGGCCATTGTTGTTGCGTTGCCAGTGTTCTGGGTCAGTACTCGCTGTATTGGTTTAAGGGATTGGCGTCTACTTTACTGTTTCTTTTCCCCTATAAGGTTTCGGTTTCATCTTAGCCCCCTTTGCCTTACCCTTTTCAGTTTGAAGATCATTCTCCTTGGTGGAAGAGATAAAAAAGCAAGATTAAAGTTGAGTACCTCTGCCTTCTCTCTGTCATCTTTTAACTTTCCATCATCATACGAAGCTGTTTCTATCACTTCCTGGACCATTTTCTTTTGAACACAGCTTTAACAAGTCTTTTAACTATTTTTTTCTTAAGCTTTAGCCACTTTTCTTATAAGTTTGCCCTTCTGTTTTTATAACTGCCCTGTTTTTATATATTAGGAGTACATCTTCTATACATTTTCTTATACAATCTGATTTAATCACAAACTTTCTGGGTATCCATATTGTCTCTTAAATATCTTCTGCATCGGGATTATTAGCTAGTATACAGCCAGAATCAAATCATTTAAAGCAGTGCATTACATCTCTTTTGAATCACATTGCCTTTTTATTAGAAATGTCCATAGACTCAAATTCATTATTTCCAACTTTTAATATTCCCTCAGAAATCATCTTACTAAATGGCACATCTTACTGTTCACAGCATTCCCCTTTCTTAGCTAGTATAAATTCCGGGAGGATGTGGTCATATTCTCACAGGGATATCATTAATTCTACGTAACCATCTAGGACAACGATCCTTAAACTACAGCCTGCAGGCCAAATCGGGTCTGCTATTTGTTTTTGTAAATAAAGTTTTATTGAAACACAGCCGTGTTCACTTGTTTACGTATTGCCCGTGGCTGCTTTTGCACTACGCAGGCCAAGTTGAATAGCTGTGACAGAGCCCACATGGCCCACAAGGTGTAAAATATTTACTGTCTGTCACTTTACAGGGAAAAAAATTGGCTGGCCCACAGCTAGGGCTAGGAACAATAACCTCCTCCCCCACAGCAGTTTTTCTCAAAGATTTCCTAACCTTCTGGGAAATACTGCTGTCAGAAGGAAAAGTCAGATGCCCTGTTTTAACAGAATTAAACTTCTAGCATGTCTAAATAATTGAAATCTTGTATGGCTAAAGTATCTTGCCTTTCTGCCAGTTTTCTGATCTCTTTCTGGAAATATTTTCAATATCCTCTGTCAGGCTGAGATGCTTGGTGGTCTGTTCTTACTGTGATGTTATTTTCTATCTCGTTTGCCTTTTGATCCAAATGCTCTCAGCCGTGGGTCCTGGTTTGTGAATTTCCATACAAGTCTACAACACCTTAAATGCCTTCTCTACCTGTTCATTTTTTTTTAAAATGCCGGCAGAGCCAGGTGGGAGCAGTCTCTGACTTTGTTCATTTGCCACAGACTTACTCTGTTCCTTATGCTTCCATTGTTGGACAGACTCCCCTGCTCTCACCCAGGTTCCAACCACCAAGCAGGATGGTACTGGGGAGAAGCTGGAGCCGCAGGGTCGTTGTACGAGGTAGTCGTCTCTGCGTGGTGCTGTCAGCTGGAGAAGGACACAGCTAGCCAGGACAGTAGCTGCTTCTGCTGCCTGGCGAGAAAGGACTGGGTACCTTGTTTAGGGGTGGATGGTGGCTTCAGAGTATATTAACAGGCACGGGGCGGTAGCCCAGGCATTAAGCCAGGTCCAGAACATGAGAGATGAACCTGTTAGTTACACGTACACACCAGGGTGAGATGGTGCTCTTTGCAGTTGAGTGTGCGCAGCTGAAGCAGGTGCAGCTCTTTGAAGATGCTGGACCCTAGTGGGTCCCTGCCCCTGCCATTCCACCTCTATCTCCATCACCTTCTCATTTCTGCCTTCAGAGTTTGTACTCCTCCTCTGTCCCCCTTCTCTGTCTGACTGTGCCCCTGCTGGCTTTATTTCCTCTCTAAACCACAGCTTTATACAAACAGGAGCTCAGAACCTTCCTTATTCTTACCTCTTTTCCTTTGCTTCCTCTGATCCCCAGTCACTAAAATGTATTCTTTGTGTGTACCTCAGTTTTCTTTATCCAGGAACCCTTCAAATTGAAAGGAAGAAAATATTTTAATTGGGATAGAATTATGAGAAAAGAAGAGTTAATGGATTCATGGAAAAGCCAGTCATTCTGTATTTTAACAGTAGGTCATTCACAGTGCTTAGTGCAAGAACCATTAAAATCATTAACAGGTCATTAATGCTGACTTTGAACTAGCTCATCGAAATCTCACTCTTAATAGCTTTAAAATCTTTAAAAACTGTTTCCAAATGCTTGAATTTTAACCGTCAGGAGTTAAAAGTGGAGCAGATGACTCTGGGGCTCCCTTGGTTTTAAGGTCCCAAGGGAAGATCAGGGTGTTTGGGGTCCTTCGCAAAAGCCTGAGACTAATGTCGTGGAGGGCAGTGAACGAGTTCCCTCAAACCATGTCATGATGCCACTGTCAGAGCAGAGATGAAGTGGACGAAGCACCAGTAGCTCTGACCTATCCAGCTACGCGCACGCCCCTTTCCAACATGGCGGGAATCAGAAAAGGAAGCCATGCTTTGAAGATTCTGTCAGCAAACAGATCAAAAAAGGACAGCTGCCCCACTTTCCTTTGCAGGCTGTCATGACGTAACACCGCTCATCTTGTGAGAGCCTCTTCTAACACGGTGCTCCTAAATTACCCCGTAATTTCTTCCTGTTATCCCTGCCCTGTCACGTGCTGTGTAAGAGGATTTTGTAGAAGCTGGAGTCCTGGTTGGGTCAAGTCACAGAGGAGGCTGGGACTTAGTCTATAGTTAGAGGCCAGGAGGTGCCAAGAGCTACTTCTGAGGTAGAGCTGGACGGACAACGTGGGCAAGGCTGGTGGAGGGCAGTGCTGCCATTTCAGCCACTAAAACGAGAAACATAGGGGCTGGTTTTCGCTCCGGGTGTACGTTAGAGGATACCTGGATTCTGCCCTTCATATGTTGGTAAAGCCAAGATTTCCTTTTCCTTTGAGGTATTAGGGAGGATGTTAGCATTTCTATCATCATCTTCATTTTTCCTTTATGATTAGAGTCTTCATCTCTCTTTTTTTTTTTTTAATTTATTTTTTGGCTGCACCTCACGGCATGTGGGATCTTAGTTCCCTGACCAGGGATCGAACCCACGCCTCTTGCCTTGGAAGCACAGAGTCTTAACCACTGGACGCCCAGGGAATTCTCTGATAAGAGCCTTAAGGAAGCTTTTTTCCCTGTCTATGCCAGGGGAAAGATGGTAGAGAAGGAGGAAATATTGGCTTGGCCAAAAAGTTCGTTCGGGTTTTCTGTAACGTCCTACCAAAACCCCGAACGAACTTTTTGGCCAACTCAATACCACTTTTGCACCCTATCCCCTAGTTTTATAACCGAGAAAATTAAGGAAAATGTAGATTGGCATTTAGGGAGGGTTAGAAGAGCTCACAGAGAGAGTATAAGGGTTGAAATGAGCATCATGTACTTTGGAGGAAGATGTGAGAAGTTGTCAAGATGTGAGATTAGAAACAGATAACCGATATAGATACAGAGATGGCTATTCCTCTGTTGGCCCCTCCAGATCCACTTCCCATCCTTCCACTCTGCTCTGACCACTACGAGGCTGAACCTGATTTACCAGATCAGCGGGCTCCCCACCAGTCTGCTTAGGATTGGCCAATGGGATGCAAGAAAGAGCACCAGGAGGGTGAGGTTGGATGACCAGCCCCCAGTTTCTTTCGTCCCTCCTGCACTGTGGGTTGAGAATGGCTGCCTTCTTCTGCCAGAGATCACAGCTCCCTTGGGGTGGCCCCTCTCACAGGTCCAGCTTCCACTGGGATCCATTATTAGCTCCCTCCTCTTGCCACCTCAGGGATCCAGAGCTAGTGACAGCTCCCACCGTGGCCAGACCCAGGGTGTTTCAGGACCCCTTGTTGGGTTCCCTTGACTCTGCCCACCCCATTTAAAATAGTCTCTTTGTTAAACTCTCCTTAGTCTCCCCATTTGGGGTTATCGTCTATTTCCTGTTGGAAACTGATACAATACTAGATATCTTATACCCATATACAATTTACCTACTACTGTGTACCCCTTTATATGATGTATGCAGTGTATACCTCAGGTCTTCCTAAAGCACCACCCAGGGTGTGGCACTGGCGAGTCCCCCCAGAGGCATTGCTCAGAGATTGTGGGAAGAATGAACAGTAGGGGTAGGATTCCCTGTTCTCTGTAGGCTGGGAAATGGGTCTTGACTCTCTCCATTACTGAGAAGAAAATTTCTCCCTTTCTTGCAAATTCTCCCTGCAAGAGTGGCCTTTTTCGTTGTTGGCAGGCCAGCTTCTTCTGGCCCCAAAGCAGTGTAGGCGAGTTGTCATGGAGGCAGAGTAGGGTTTGTTGGTGACAGAGAACACCCAGTTGGGTGGCTGGGCTGCTAGGCTGGCCTCACCATTAGTCTTCACTTCCTCTTTTGAGCCTGGGTGGCTGAGGTTTTTATAATCAGCAAGTATGGATGGCACTTAAGCCTGGAGTGGCTCTTAGCCTCAAACAAAGATGGTGGCCTCCTTACACGCTCTCCACCCAGGAGAGCAGGGCTGTTGGAAAACAAAGCTGGTGTATCCTTAGCATTCAGCCCTTTACCCTGGATAGCTTAATTCATTTTTATTATACTGCTTCGTCAAACCTCATTGGGTTTATTCTCCTCTTACTTTCTCTCTTTAAAGAAAGTATGCACCTCATAATTCAGACAGTGTACCATAGAGGTCACTTACCATGTTGTACTTGGCTAATGTCTGATGTGTTGTACTTTATGCAATAGAGAACTTTAATGGCGTTTAGAAGTGCCTCATCTCACTGAGATCTCATGTCTGGTCCTCTGCTTTCACCTTAGTTCTAAGGTTAGGTGATTTGTACTGTTGTGTGAATACTAGAATCATTTCTTTTGCCCAGAAAAATGTCAATGTGAATGTTTTTCAAGTCGAATCAAAACACTGTGATTTTTAAATCGCTTGCTTTGTTTCTTATGCTAATGTCTGAAAGTATTTTGAGAATCGCTGAAGGGTCATATCAACACGTTTCCAGTTAGTTCAGATTTTGTAGAAGTTGCATCTCTATTAGTGGGGCTTTTAGGTTGCAGTCCACAGGAAATGCCATTGACTCATTTAAGGGGGGGAAAAAAGATGTATATTAGATTTGCAGGGAAAGGAAAGGAAAAGTGTCATGGAGCTTCCAAGGATCTGAGTAGCAGGAATTAATAAATACACTTTCTTTGTCCCAGAGATACACTCCTGGAACGAATGATGCTTGATGGCTCTGTGGTTTCTGAAGTCTTTGTGGTACTCTGCTTAAGATTCAAATTCCAGGGAGAGGGGATCTTTTTTGGTCCAGCATGGGGCATCTTGTTTGACAGGCCCATGGAGATTTTATCCACTGGGGAAGGGGTGGTTCCTCAAAGCACAACTTGGGTGTTGTTACCACTAACAGGAGAACGGGTGCCTGGCGGGCAAAGCCAACAGATGTCCACTTCAGCATCTCTCTTTAGCCTTCTGTTTATCTCTCTGCCAGATCATTAAGTAAGACGTTACGTAAAGCTGGACTTATCATGGGTGCCACAGGCTCCCCACCAGGCATTCCTCTGACTATGTACATTATCACTAATAATTGTCCATTTGCTTTTAGGCAGGTTTTAGCCTCTGTGATGAGCTTCACACTCCTGCCGGTTTGAACCTCACGTAAGGAGTAAGGAGTAAGCTTTCGTGAGCTGTTGTACCAGTTTTTTAAAGTCAAAACGTATTATTTCATTGCCTGTGTGCTCCTCTCTACTAATCTTGTAATCCTACCCCAAATAACAATTCAGTTTGGAAGGCTGCCATGGGGCCAGAACATCAGCTTTTCCTAGCCAGCTTCCGTTGTGTGAGCAAGGGCCCGAGCTAGGGCGACCAGTGTACCCTGCTATCTGCCATTCTGGCTAATGGACTGGAGACACAATTTCTATTTCAGATGACCTGCTGAAGCACTTTAGTGCTCTCTGAACCATTGAGGAAAAATTGAATTAGACTCAGTATAGGTGTATAATCCAAGCATATTTGAGGATGTTCACATCCAGGGGAAATTGGTAATGATAAGAGCTCATATTTGTGGGGAGCTTACTACGTGCCAGACACCTTGCACTTCACCTGTATCACCTCTCTTGAACCTTCACGCCAACCCTAAAGACCCTATAGAGTAGGTACAATTATTATCCTTGTTTTCCTGGTGCAGAAACTAAGGCTTGGGGCAAACTAACTTGTTCAAGGTTACACATTTACTAATACGTATTGTATATACTATAACCTCTGTGCTGTGCAGCCACTCGTGCTTGGTAAATACCTGTCTACCTAGCCGTCTCTTCACTGATTCCTCAGTTCAATGAATAAGATATGTATCAAATGCTTAGGATGGGGCAGCACCGTTGGAGGTGCATGGTGCAGAACGTGTAGCTGATTAGACGCAATGCCTTCCCTGCCAGGAGGGATCTTGCCTTCTAGGAGCTAACGTGTGTACAGAAGCTCAGTGACTTGAATGCTGTGTGCCCTGACTGTGCTGTTCACAGAGAGTGTATCCCCAGTGCTACCAGGGCATCTAGAATCCCTTCTGAAAGTGGAACATGGGAGAAGCTTAGGTAGGTAGGTAGGTAGGTAAGTAGGTAGCTAGCTAGCTAGCTAGCTAGAATGATGAATGGATATATAGATAGATGATAGAATATATAGATTAGATAGATAGATGATAGATGATGTAGATAGATGATAGATAGATGATGATAGATAGATAGAATGATGAATGGATATATAGAATATATAGATTAGATAGATAGATTATACATGATGTAGATAGATGATAGATAGATGATGATAGATAGATACAGACAGACACATGTGCATTGTGTCTCTAACTCATCCACCATGTTACACGTAATTGCAGAAAGTGGAAACACGTCCTTCACATTCTGAGAGTGCGCTGTAGAGTGGCCTTCTGCAAGAGTTACATTCTTTTAAGTTTTGTGTATTATCTTAAAATTTTATTTTAGTTCTTTTTTTTAACTGAAGTATAGTTGATTTACAATGTTGTGTTAGTTTCAGGTATACAGCAAAGTGATTCATATAGGTATATATATATATATATATATATATATATATAAAAAAAACAGAATATATGTGTATATATATATTCTTTTTCAGATTCTTTTCCATTATAGGTTATTACAAGATATTGAATATAGTTCCCTGTGCTGTACAGTAGGTCCTTGTCATTTATCTGTTTTATATACAGTAGTGTGTATCTGTTAATTTCAAACTCTTAATTTATCTCTTTCCCCCTTTACCCTTTGGTAACCATAAGTTTGTTTTCTATGTCTATGAGTCTATTAAAATTTCATTTTAAAATGCCCTTTCCCCCATAGTATTTTCATGATTATTTTAACATAAAAATAAATCCCTAAAAGTAGATACTGGAGTAAACTGTGGCTCCAGGATAGGTACTATATTTCTGGGCAGTTTCCATATCCCCAGTGCCCCCAGGGGTTGGTCCGTATACTCTAATTTGAGAGGCAGGGAAGAGACTAATGTATCTCCGAAGCCTCCACAGATATCTTGAATGGGAAGTGGTTTAATACCAGGAATTTGAGGTTTACGAAACCTTTGAAAGGCTGGGGGAGTGAAGGCCAGGAAAGTCCTGTTAGGAAAAAGGTACGTGCAGGGACTGCAGTGAAGCTAGCGGGCGATTCTCAGGAGGTGCCTGATGTCCCAGGCAAACCCCCCTCTGCTGGATGCCAACAGTCTCACTGTTGGAATCTAACTGGAAACTTGCTGGCTAGGGCACCTACGAAAGGCAGTTTCTAGGCTCTAGAGAGCCCAGCACGCAAGGGAGAGCTTGGAGAGGTGAGGATGTGCTGAGGATGCACCAGCGATATCCCTACTGCACAGTGAAAAGGGACATGTGGCCTAGGATAAGGCAATAGCCATTCCTTTCTTCCCTACTGTAGTCCTATCCGTTTCAACCTTCTCCTTGAACAGCTTAAAGTGCCAAGGAATGAGGTTTCAGTAAGAAGCATAACCGTGTTGGGGAAATTCAGTTTTATTGATTCTCTTCCTTTTTTATTTCACTTTCCCACTTTCCACCATCTTGGTTCTCCCATTCCCTTCTTTTAGGGAAGAGAAGGGCTGTTAGTCTCAGGATTGTGTGTCAGTTCCTCTGGGGTCTGTTATCATCCAAGGCCTCTTCAGAGATAAGCTCTTTAGGGAAGACACAGGGTGAAAAGCTGAATTGATTGAAAGGATTTGTAGGGTTTTCCTCTGTAGGAATGTGATTTCCTCCTGTGGTAAAGGGAGCTAAATGCTCCAGCTAGTTCATCTGGAACTGATCTGATCTCATCTGATCTCATTTTCAAGATGCTTCTGATATGAACCTCAAGAAGAAGGTCTGTTTTCTTTAGTCCCGGTGGGGTCCCAACCACTCTCAGGTTGCGGAGCCTTTCCACTCTTTCCCAAGAAGATTTTCTCTTCTTCACCTCTCAACTTTCAAGCAAGATCTTGGTCAAAAGTTTTCATTGGTTCATTTTGATCCTTCCCTACTGTTTTGTAAATGGATACCACCATTTTTTTTTTTAACTCAAATGAATTAAGTTGATGGACTGTCTTAAAAGACTGCGTCACGTTTTTTTTAGAAAAATATTGTTAGAGTTGTCATTAAGCCTGTTAGAAAAAGAAGCCATATGGCCTCTACCTGGCATCTTTCATGTCAGACGGGGCCATTGTTTCCAAAATGTTGGGACCATTCCAAAAGAGAATGGATAGTTATGTATTAGAGAATGTTAGTTTAGAAAAGAGGTTGAATTTTAGAAAAGTTGGGAGAGAAACAAATGATTTAATTTATAAGTGAGTGTTTCAGGGGAAGAGTGTGAAAAGAATCTATGAAGAATAGTAGTTTATAATCTTAAACTTGGCTTTGTTTGCTGTCTGTATGGATTGTATGTCGGGACTAAACCACATTTAGAAGGTCACCAAGTATGAAACTCTGAACATAGACACTCTGACTTACAAGACTGAAGGTCTGTATGCCTATTTGTAGGGAGGTTTGGTTAAATCAGTGAAATCAGGCAGGTAGATGTTGAGCTTTTTGGTTCTGCATGTGGAGAAAAGGAGCTCATGGTGGGAATTCCCCAGAATAGAGATGTGGAAGCGGGTGAATCTCTCTGTTAGCTGGAGTTAGAAGTCTTTATTCCTTCTGTCAATAGTTTCGAGTGGGTGGAAAAGATTGAGAAGGATCTGGACAAAGAGAAAGCTGACTTTCCAGCTGATAGTTCCAAAAAGAGATCACAGGAGGAGGGGACTAAGGAATCCTTTTCCAGCTTTATTTTGATAAAGTCATTCATTTTGGAGCTACAAACTCTGTATAAAAAAGGAGACCCCCAGCTTCATAATGGGTAGTCTGTGAGTCAGTTATCCACAGGCTTTTAGGGGAGGGAGCAAATAATCACCCTTTTAATATATTTTATTTTCCCTTAACAATGCCCCACTGCAGAATGGCAAATAAATAGAAAATGCAAGGGAACTAGGATTCATGTTCTCAGTTTGTAACTGATCATTAGTCAAGGGATGAGAAACCAGGATTTCTGAAAGCTATGTGGACATTTCTTTTTTTTTTTTTTTTTTTGCGGTACACAGGCCTCTCACTGTTGTGGCCTCTCCTGTTGCGGAGCACAGGCTCCGGACGCGCAGGCTCAGCGGCCATGACTCACGGGCCCAGCCACTCCGCGGCATGTAGGATCCTCCCGGACCGGGGCACGAACCCGTGTCCCCTGCATCGGCAGGCGGACTCTCAACCACCGCGCCACCAGGGAAGCCCTATGTGGACATTTTATTTAACATCCAGATTTCAGACTGTCAAACTCCTGTTATGAATCAGTGCATGGTGTTTATCAGAATCAACTGAACGAAGATTTATTGACTACTATTTTCTTTATGCTTTCACTTATATCATTGTCTTTAATCTTCCTAGCAATCCTGTGAGGTATTACTATTTCCCTTTTACAGATTAGAAAATTGAGGAACAGAGAAGTTAAGAGACTTGTCTTTTTAAATGCACACAAGTGGGAATGGGTGGACTACAAAAGTTAAAGCTGATGGCTGTCTGAGAGCAGGTCCAGAGCTGTGGTCACAGTGCCGCCCTACTTGGTTCCAGTTTCTGGGGACCTGAATTCTATCATTGATGTTGCCAGCTGACCACTGTGATGTCTTTATTTGGGAAAATCCACCCAGCACGTCCAAAAAGCCTGGCGAGGTGACCTAATTTTAAGAAGATACAAAAAGAAAAAAAAAAAAACTCTACCCAAAAGTTCCGACATTTTTCTAGCATCCGGAATAATAAGAAAGCAGAAAGAAGTATTTTTGTATATTCTGAAGTTGTCACTTAACATGAGATATTGTCACCTAATGTAACAAACGTTTTTCATCTAACAATTATAGGCTAGTTTTGAATTTATATTTATCTGTAATATTGTATAGTTTCCTGTGAATATTCTAGCTTCTTCTGCACTTTGGGGTAAACGTACCTTCTTAAAACCTCGTCTCCTAAATAAGCGTGACTTAAAAGATCAATTTTAGGAATCGAATGTCATGCCAGAAAAATTTCCAGCGAGCCCACGTTTACCTTGGTCATTGCTGTCTCCTTTTCCTCTTCTGCATCACTCTATTGTACTGTACTTTGCAGCCACTTTTAGCCTCCTGACATTCCTCTCATTAAATTAGCTATCATGTAACATCGCTTTTCTTTTTTTAAGGTACTACAGCACTTCCCAACACAGCCAGCCCACCCCAATGGTTTCCAGCTCCCTCTAAAATCTTTGGGTCATCATCTGAGGTAGCTACCTGCTGCGGCAGCGGAGGGTCTGTTCCCAGAAACAGCAAGCACCATTCACACGGGTGGCAGGCTGCTGGGGCTTTGTATGAAGAAGCAGCAGCCTTGATTTGTAGGACCCTGTGATTTTGTTAGCAGGACCCAATTGGAGCCTTCTCATAATGGGGCGTGACCCGGAGGAACAGGTTGTTCTTGGACTGGTCGCTTGGATCTGGAAGAGGGCTCAGGGGGTTGGTAAAGACCGGGAAGACTGAGAACCTTCAAAATGAAAACAGACCAGTTCTGGGGCTCCTCCCTGGTATAGAAGGCTCGTCCCTGCCCCTCCCTCGTGCTTTTATCCTCTTCCTGAAATGTAGCTCCTCCCCCTGCCGTCCTTGCCCGGCATACTTCTCTCCAGTCTTCAGTCCCAGCTCAAGGCTTCCTCTTGGGGAAAGCCTTCCTTAACTTTCCCTGTGGAACGTCCATTCTCTGTGTTCCCAGGCAGCTTGTGTGGACCGTGTACCTTGTATGTGGTGATTACTTGTTTAGAGATTTGTCTCTAACTAAACGTGGAGCGCCATCATCTGCGTCTTCCTGGCAGATGCTAGAGACTTAGTAGATATTTATCAGATGAGCAGATGGGCTTCCCCCCCCACCGGCCCCCCCCCGCCCCCCCCCCCCCAGCTTTCTCTTACTTGGGCCAGGGTGTTGTATTTTGCTTTGGTTTTGCCTAGGGTAAGTGACTGAGAGCAATCCACACAACACGTTTAATACCTTGGATGAAGGTCATGAAACTATGCAAGGTTCACGTGTTATAAACAAGAGGATGAATCGTCTCTCTCTCAACCCCCTCAGGACCAATCTCAGTTTGGCAAAGATGACCATTTGTGCAGGATATCAACTCTAACAAACTTTCTGATTTAAAGTGAAAGCTAACTTAATATTCTTTATTGCTTCTTGGAATCTGATCTTGGCAAGATTAATGTAAAAAATATTATGAAGTAAGGTAAATCTTGTGGGATTTTGACCGAGTGAAATTGAAATGCCAGGGATCTCATTTTTCAAGAGGTCCCCAGCATTTTGTCCAGCATCTTCCGTCAGTGCACAGCCTTTTAATCACTGGCCTGAAAGTTCTGTCCTCTGGTGAGATACCCCACAAAGTAATCCCACTGCAGGCAAAACCCCCAGCGACTATTAAAAGAATAGCTGAAATTCACATACATTCCCCCAAATACAGTAAACCAGGGAAATGTTGATTTTACCTGCATGTTAAAAACAAGTCATCTGGTCACCTGGTGATGGGGGGGCATTGGAAATAGCTGTTGAGTGGCCTCATTTTCCTGCTCCCCCAAGCCGGCCTGGCTGGAAGTAGCAAAGTACAAATACAGATACCAGCCAGGTGGTTGGAAGGGTCAGATGTCTTGTTCGGAAGAGTATCTGGAGTTAGCACTTCGGCCACAACTGGGGTGGTCCTAAGGCTGTGTTGTCCAGTACAGGATACAGTAGCCACAGATCATCTTTACATGTAAATAGATTAAAATTAAATGAAATAACCATTCAGTTTCTTCGTTGCTGAGCTGCATTTCATGTGCTCAGCGGCCGCCGCAGATAGAATGGCCGTCACCGCAGAAAGTCCTCTTGGGTAGTGCTGTGCCAAGGACCTGGACGCCTACAGTGTTACATCTGCAAGATGCCTGACTTTTCCAGAATGGCCAGGAGCAGTCCCGGGAGGCACAACTTAAAATAGAGACAGAGGACAGCAAATGGTGTCGGTTTGCCTGTGGCCAGGGTTTGGGTGATGCCCTTGGGTACCACTAGCAGGTCTGAAACATAGTTAGTGGAGAGCAAGGCAATGGAGCGGTTTAGCTTCAAATTGAAATCTACCTAAGTTATAGTGTGACTAATGCCTGCCAGGACCTACGCTGGGTGCTTTCACCTCCTTTACCTTATTTCTGCCTCTGAGATAGTGGCTACTTGCCTACTTTCTACAGATGAGAAAACCGAGGCTCAGAGGCATTAAGTAACATGTAGAAGGGCACATGGTGGCAGGATCCAAGTTGGAACTTGGTGCTTTTAACTCCAGCTCAGTGCTTTTCTGGCTTTAGGGCTAAGGAGAGGGAGGAGGGTGCAGTGAGGGACCTCCATCCAGTAGGTCCCTTGGCACCTGGTTAGTGCTTAACCTCTTGCTCATGGCCTGATGCCGAGGTGGGTGTTTCTTCCATGGGGAGCTTAGTGAATAGAATGAGGATCTGCTGCATTTAGAATCAAAGATGAAAATACATCACCAATCATGACAGTAATAATAATTAGGTAGTTGGTACTGTTCAGTGTGTCAGCTACTGTTCTAAGCGTTTTGCATAAGTTAATGATTTAATCCCCATGACTACCCTATGAAGTAGACACTTTTTACCTCTGTTTTATAGATGAAGAAACCAAGGTTTGGAGAGAGAAAGTCAGGTGTCCGATGGCACGGTGAGGTGGTGGCATCTTAGAAACCCTTATCTCCACTTGTGGCATCTCAGATGGCCCTGGGGCAAGGAATAGTGGGGCAGGAGCGCACGCCCAGCCCAGCGCTTCATATTCACATTACCCGGCATCCGCAGCACCTCTGTGAGGCCCCGCCAAAGCTCGCCTGCAGGTGGCACGTTGCAGACTCTCCATTTTTCAGGTGTGGAAGCAGAGGCCTAAAGGGTTGAAATGACTCACCCAGTGTCCCAGAGAGTAAGTGGCAGCCCCGGCAGCCCAGGATCCCTTATAAACCTTTCCCTGCCTCTGGTACTCCAGTTCTGACCCCTTCTTGGGAAAGCCGGTTCTCAAAGGGGACGCTGCGGAGAAGTTTCTGGAGGCTTTCTGTGTGCGTCAGAGTATAAAGCTGTCTTCCACCATCCATTTCACTCCAGCCATTCCATGTGTGTCCTGTGTTGTGCTGAGTAGGGCTGATATCAGTAGGGCATCAGAGGTGTTGCATAGAAGATTCTAGTCTCGAAAACCATGTCTTAGTACTGATTTCTGCCTGCGCTGTAATGAGATTTTTGTTTCAGAAAAGAAAAGGAAATGTGGTGAACGTGGCTCTGATAGGACTAAAGATATACATGGGGTCCTCCACCCAGGCAGTGTGGACTCTGGGTATTGGATTTGCATCCTTTCTACCCGGGCTCTTTGAAACTCACTGCCACTGTTACTCTCACCTCAGGTGTAAGGAGGAGGGCTCAGTCATTTCTTTCCAATGGGAGGATCGGGGAGTGAGGTGAGATGTTACCCATCCCACTGAGGCATCGGGCTGCGACGCTAGCCCGCGGGACCAGGAGCCTGCCTAGCTCCTCTTCTAAGCAGGGACCGGGAGGCGGCGCCCCAGGGGTTTGTAACGTGCACCTGGATCCTCCTACTGTTTTGCTTGTTGCTTCCCCGTTTTTTTCTTTTTTTTCGGCCGTGCCTTGTGGCATGCAGGATGATCTTAGTTCCTCGACCAGGGATCAAACCCGTGCCCCCTGAAGTGGAAGCACAGAGTCTTAACCGCTGGACCACCAGGGAAGTCCATTGCTTCCCCATGTTGGGGGGCACCCAGAGCTGACACTTGGATTGCACGTTGCAAAATGCACATGCATTGACTCCTCTCCAACAAATCTGGGAAGGGTATTATGTTCAGCTCCATCTTACAGATGAGAAAACTGAGACTCTTCGAGGCCAATCATATAGAAAAAGTAGTTTGAATCCAGCACCCCCAATTCCTAAGGCCATGCTCCTTCTACACCTTGACTCTTCCGGAGGGCGGTGCAAATTCAGACACCACCTCAAATCCCTGCTGCCTTCCTGTGGCCACATCCTTATCCTGTGCCCACAGGTAAGTACAGAGCTGTGAGCAGGAGGCTCAGGTGAGCCTGCCCCTGTCCTGGACGTGCTCTGCTCTCTGAAACCTTGAAGGTGGCTTCCTGCCAGTCATATTAAATACGCAGCTTCGACAGGAGTGCTAATTCCTGCCTAGTGTTGTTCGAGAAGCATCTCCTTTAAATGCAATCCACATGTCTTTCACTTTCCCCTCTCACTTTATGTCCCACTCATTTCCTCCTTTCTTCTTCTCTGACCTCTGATCGCCTCCCCTCCCCTTTGCTTTCCTCTTTCTCCTGTTGCTCCGGGAGTGGCAAGCGACCCCGGTTGGTTATTATTCAGTGTGTACCATTGTTGAATCGCACCGGAGTGAGCGTCGGCCTGGGATGAAGGGCCATGGCATCAGCTCCGTCCTAATGACCAGCCTGTGCTGCCCGGGGTGGGAAGCACTGAGGAGCCGCCGGCAGGATCCCCTCCCGCTGCGGAAGGGGGAGGTTACAGGGTCCTCGGTGCATGGGGCTTCTCGCTGCCCGGGCCCGGGCCCTGCGGGTCATGCTGGGGGCTGTTTTCTTCTCTGCCTGCTGGTCCCGCAGGCACGGTGGGGCAGAGCCTCTCCCTCCTGATGCCTTGGGCGGTCAAGCCTGCTGTTTTCCTGCTACAAGCTTTCTGCAGGAGGAGATGGAAAAAACCAGAGAAGGAGGAGAGTGACAGAGGCCGGAGTGAACAGGTAGCTGAGTAGCTGCCTCTGTGTGCCGGCAGCTCCGCCTCCTGCAAGGCCGGGACCAGGGCGCTGACCCCAGCATCCTGTGCTTGTGAGGGTGCCTGTGTGCAGGGAGCGGGGGGTGCGGGGAGCCTCAGGCCTAGAGCAGGGGTCCCGACAAAGGGAGAGAGAAGAGCCCATCTGCCCACAAACCCCTGCAGATCAGGGGCCTTCCAGAAAGCCGTCAGATAGGAGTGTGATGTATGGCCTGCGGTGAGCAAGAGAGCAGGTAGCTACGGAAAGCTGCGTAAAGAAGAATAAATATTGACACAAACTCCTCGGAGGTTGTGGGTAGGTTCCCGTTTCCCGGGCTGTGAGGCCAGCGCAGACTTCCGAGAGGAATTTGCTCTCCTGGCTGGGGCCCTCTTGCCGCTCACTTCTCTCCCCTCCTCCCCGCCTCCAGCTTCTCCCAGAGCCTTAGTGTCCAGGCTGGGAGCACTGTGTCAATGCTAGAGACACAAGAAAGAATGGGATCCAGCGGTTTTCTGGAGTTGCTCCCAGTCTAGTTGAGACAGTCAAGACTTGCCACGGTACTAACTGTCACAGGAGAGGCATCAGTAGGGTCTCACCTGAGAACAGAAAGGGGCCCAGAGCAGAGCCAGCCCAGGGAAATGTGGGAAGTGGCTTTCAAGCGAAGGCGATGCTTGAACTGGCTGCTTAAGGAGAGAAGGGAAGGGCGGCCCAGGCACCCCTTGAGCGTGAGTTGAGGCATGGAGATGTGAAAAGGCACCGCAAATGTAGGAGCCTTCAAGTCAAGGGCAGTAGGTTTGGAGCAGACGGGTTCCTGAGGTGCCGTAAGCTGAGAGTGAAAATCTCTGAAAGATGCAAACCACAAAGATCATTTTGTGTCATGCGGGGGGGATTAATTCAAACTATATCCTGAGAGCTGCAGGAAGCCACTGAAGAATCTTTAGACAGAGGAGTGACACAGTGCAATTTACATTTTATTTAGAAAAATTCCTTGGGAGACGGTGTGCAGGAGGATTGCTCAGAGCGGTGAGGCCTTGCCAGTGATCCCAGCCGGAAAAGATGAAGGTCTGAGCCCGAGCAGCGGCAGGGAGATGAGACGGAGGGGGGACTTGGATGGAGGGATTAGCTATGGACAGGAGAGGGTGCACCTCCTCTGGGACGGAGAGAAGGGAAAGAGCAGGCTGCATATTGCTGGAATAATTCTGTCCGAGCGTTTCTTCCTTTTCATCAAACGAGACCAATTCAGTTTTCACGCCTGTACCTAACACCAAGACGTGGTAATGACATTGATTCTTGCAAGTGCTCTCTGGCAGAGATTGGGGGGTGTTTATTTGTGTGTCCTATCAGTTTTATAAGGCTCTTAAGCTCTTCAAAGAGGGCACACGATGTATTTATCCATCTATTACGTGCTGCATTCAGCACACCAGGGAGACTTCATAAGTATTTAATAATAATAAGATCTAAACCCCAGGAGCATTACTGTGTTTGTCAGTGAAGGAATAAGTAGGTTTGGAAGCATTTTGTCTAAGTTTAAACTTTATAAGAAGAGTATCAAGTATTTGAACTTCTGAACCTATTAAAATCCATTCCTGAAATGTAGTATAGATGGCTTCTGCTCTTGGGTTTCCTAGGTAAATAGTTTAGTTGCCCTAATTGGAGATTGTTTCTTACAGTGCAGGAGGTGGTATTTCTTTGTTGTTCTATAATCTCTGACAATCAATCAATCTGCCTTTAGAAAGAAGAGCTTTTTGCAAAGATGGCTGATATCTTCTAATTCAGGTCCCTTTTCTCTTCTCTGATGTTTTATATAAATCAGAAAAGCCACCATTAGTTTGTCTCACCATTAGTTGCAACATCCTTCTCCCTCTCATATTCATTCCTTGTCACATTTACCTTTATTACTCCTGGGTATTCCTCCAGCCTTACAACCCTCTTGTCTGCATCTTTTTTCCTGAGTCTCTGTCATCTCTGTCCCAGTTTAGGGACCAGTCAGACGTCAGCCATCAGGCCGCTGGATGCAGTGTATTTCCCCAGCACATCAGTGCTGGGCGCCAGACCTCGCTGTGCCTCTGTCTGTCGCGATGCGTACAGTTCATATCTTTCCCGAGACTCTGATAAGCCTGATCAGAAACTTTTGCTGGATTTGGGAACAAAGCTCATTATTTCCTGCCCTCCGCTCCTGTTTGGGCTCTCCCTCACTAGGACACACAGCACTGTTGAGGGGTATTATTACTGACCATCGCAACAGGCTTCCGACCTCCCTGTGTTGAGCCCAGGTTGTCCTGATCAAAGATAAGTTCGCACAAGTCAGTACCGCTCGTGTTTATCTCCTTGGGTTGTCTCCCAGCCAGTTGTGTGTTTTCACAGGGATTTCTACACACACGAGAAGTAGTTAAGTCAACTTTAAGTGAAGCTCTGTGTAACATGGCCTGCCTGTGCCATGGAATTTGGAGCTCCAAACTTTTGCCCTTTGTGCTGCCCAAGGATAAGTGGCTTTGATCTGGCTTTAGGAAAGTAGAAGGAGAGAAGGAAGTATCATTATGTTACTTTCTTGGAGCCTGCCCTCATTGCAGGGTATGAACTCATACACATTTATACTGAGCATGGTGTGTGTACACACAATCCCAGGGCTGCTTCTTCTGACCACTTCTTCCACTACGTACCAAGCATTTCTAGCCTCTGTCAAGGTGGTCGTTCTCTTCTGGAGCAGTCTAGCAGTGTGCTTTGTGTTGTGTACTTTTCAGGCCCCTTTGAATGTCCTTTCTTCCATTCCAGGCAATCACTGAATACTCTGGGGTGCATTTTGTAGGAAGTCTTAAGTAAGGGGACATGACTTGAAACAAGTTATATCAAAAACAAACAAACAGAACAACTGTGGAAGGCAGTGGTGGTATTTAATCTGCAGGAGAGAAGATCAGAGCAGAACACAATAGTTTTCTTCAGGCATTTGAAATGTTGTCATATGGAAGGGGATCAGAGTTGTTCTGCGTTTCCGCAAGGAGCAGAACTAGTGCAAGGTAAAGGGAGACAGAGTTCAATTCACTGTCAGGAAGGATTTTAGAGTATGATAGTTAAGAATTTTTGCACTGGAATCAAGCTTCTTGAGTTTAAATCTACCATCTGCAGTTACTAGCCACACTTGGGTACATTTTTTTTTTTAACTCTTCTAATCTTTAGTTTCTTTATTCATTCGGTGGGGTTAATATGAGCATCTGTCGCATGAATTTGTCTGGTTATCTGGTAACATAATACCAGTTAAATGCTCTTACCGTGATGCATAGTGAGTGCTTGATAATGCGGGCGATTATTAACAATCCGAACTGTCTCAAGATAGTACGTGCGTTTAACAACAGTTTCCAGCATTTCCTATTACAATTGAGCATTATAATTTTTTCTTTTCAAATTTGAAATTTAGAATATTTATGTGTGGTGTTCTTATTTTTTTTCTTCAGTGAAGGAGGTTGGTGGTGTCAGGGAGGAAGAACTTTTCCTCCACCCTTCTAGGTTTCTTCTGGCTGGTCTAAGAATGAAATCAACATGAGAGAGATTAATAGGAGAAAATCAAACAAATGTTTAATAACATGTATATATGGGAGAGACCCAGGAAAACTGAGTAACTTACCAAAATGGTCGAAATCCTCACCTCACGAAATCCAGCTAAAGACAAAAGAGGATGTTGGGAGTAGTGGTTTGGGACCTCAAAGGGGAGGAAGGCGATTCACATGAAGATGGTAACGCAAATATTTGGTAGAGAAACATTTGCTGGGCCTTGCAGACAGTATGAGACACAGAGTGGGCTCTGATCTATAGGTCCTTCCTGAAGTTTTCCCCACCACACCCAGCCCAGATTGTTTGAAGATCCCTCTGATGACAGCTCTACTCAGGGAAGCAGGCCCTCTATTTAAGTTCTTTTAGGCAGTTAAGGGGAAGGTCAAAATTTCTTCCTGAGTCTTTTGAGCCTTGATGATTTTCAGCTAGAAATAATCTGCATGCTAAAGAAACAGTTTGAGGTGGCAAATTTTGCTCCCCTACAGTGGGGAACTGAGAAGGCTTAGCTTCCGGAAGAAGTTAAATGGCATAAATATTCCTGTGATGCTTAGGAAAAGGCAAGTATACAGTGTCTTGAATTCAAAATAACTGGAGCCTGGGGTAGAATGGATGAGGAGGTCATTCTGACCTGGTGAAAGTTAAATGAAGATATTTTATTTTTTTTAACTAAAGAAATGAGTTTTAGGATTTAAAAATATCATACATATTTCTAACTAAGGCGTTCATGGGCAGTAATAAGTAAAATACCGTTCATGCACAGATTTTTTAAAAGAAAAGGATAAATTGTTTTATCTTTTTAGAAGCATTGACATAATAAAGTCTGTAACTTTTGAGTCCTTGTTTATACACTTGAAAAAATTGAGGTAAAACATACACGTAGTTAAGTGAACAAATATCACATTTCAAGCTCAATGAATGTTTACATATGTATACACCCACACAACCATCACAGATGAAGATATAAAACATTACCATCAAGCCAGGGAGTTCCCTCATGCCCCCTTGCAGTCAGTACCACCCCCAGTAGCGATGAAACCACTATTCAGACTCGGTCAAGTCTTAGATTTATCCCTGTTCTTGAATTTCATGTGAGGGAAATCAGGCAATATGTACTCGTGTGTCTAGTGGCTTTTGCTTAACATCTTGTCTCTGAGATTCTTATCGTTGCATGTAAAAATATATGCAAAAAGCTTATTTCTAAATGGCTTTCCATTATTAAAAATAAGTGTTTGGAAGAAATGTGAGGCTAGAAGGAGTCTTACACAATTTCACGTCCAGGCCCTGTGATTAAGAAATGAAGCATCTGACATTAAATGACATTAAGGGGACTTCCCTGGTGGCACAGTGGTTAAGATTCCACGCTCCCAAATGCAGAAGGCCCGAGTTCGATCCCTGGTCAGGGAACTAGATCCCACATGCATGCCACAACTAAGAGTTCGCATGCCACAACTAAGGAGCAGGCGAGCCGCAACTAAGACCCAGTACAACCAAATAAATAAATAAATAAATAAATAAAATATTAAAGAATATATAAATGACATTAAGTAACTTGCATAGTTAACTCATGACCAAGTGATGTGGTATGCTGTATCTTCACATATATAAATCTTTTGCAAACTTTATTCTCAGTGAGAATCATGTACTAGTGTCTGAGTTATATAGAAAATTTGAATTATTTAAAATTGCAAATTACTTTGATACAAATTAATCCTCTTCAGCGTTGGAGCGTCTTCTTAGGTTGTGCGCACATTTCGACGATGACGTTTTTGAGCGCCGTATTCTGATTGTCCAATGGGCGCATTGTCATTATGCCCATCCACCAAGTCGTAAAGCTCCAGGTACAACAACATGAGATTGATTTCGCCAGACTAAATCTTCACCTGCACATCCTCTCTCTCTCCCATTCTCACTTTCTCCTGTGTGCACTCACGTAAACACACACAAACTCACAAGCACATGTACCAATTTCAGTAGACCCTGTGAAAACCACACATTTCCTGGGATGTAACCATTCATCTCCATGTCATCAAGTGCGTAATTGTCTCTCCTCAATAGTATTGTTTCAAAATGTTATACTTGGAATTGACTGAATATAGCAAAACCTTGTAGTAAGGGGATGGGAGGAGATGGAAGGGTGGTTGAGAATGGGAGGACAGGGTGTATGGCTCGGAGCGCCTGTGGATTGGTTGGTAGCGAGGACGCCAGATACAAGGTAAAACGCGTTAAGTGACAGGAGTACAAAGAAATGCGATTTCGTCTCCTGGAATATGGCATTCTGGCTATTCAGCCTAACCCTCTGGCTAAAAACAAATTAAAATACTGGATAAAAAGGATGTTGTCCTAAGAGCATCAAATTGCTATAAGAAAATAAGGAATCAGGGGGCTGAAATCCAAGAGAGAGGAAAGCATTGGGAGCTCCTTTTACCCAGTGGTATTTGCTGATCTAGGAAATGGAGCTGCAGTTTTGATGGCCTGGCAGGAGAGGGCACAAAACAAAGCTTGGAACTCAGCTCAAGTGGGGTCCCTGGGGAAACCCTCCCATATTAAGCTGGAGTCTCTGAACCAGAAATACCTGCATCACATCCCCAGGCAAGTCTATGGAGAGCTGCCTTGAGACTGAGCACAAGGGGCTTGGGGGTGGGCAAGTGAAAGAAACCTGTGGCCGAGAAGTTGTAACCACATCGGGCTCTCAGCCCAGCAGCATTCTTGCAACCATATTTGCATAAATGGATGGTCAAGAACCCTCCAGCAGGGAATTCAGTTAGAGGTGGTTCCGGGTTCCCAATACTCTTATGCATCCGGCAGAAGCAAATGCAAAATCTCGGGGGAACACACCTTCATCCTAAGATTACTGGGAATGCCTCCTCCCCTACACTTTCAATGAAAACGAGCAAGCCGCAAAACCACCATGAACCAGAAGAAACCAATAGCACAGAGACAGACCAGAAACGTCTCCAGACTCTGACATCGCCAGACGCACTTTGTGAGACGGTAGTTACTGTGTTTAAAGAAGCAAAAGGCAAGCTTAAAAGTATCTCCAGGAACCAATGAAGTATCAGACGTGTTCTAGGAGATTTGTAAAAGAACCTTTTAGGGATTTGGGAGTTACTGCTGTTGAGCAGGCGGGCATCCACAGCTGTGCAGGGCCTTGACCCCAGCCAGCTGCTGGCGTGCGGGGGACATCGGAGCCTGGAGCCTTCTATTGGCTGCATCACGGAGCACAGGCTCTGCCCTCTTCCTGCAAGAACAAAGGGAGCCGGGATCCTCTGATCCTATGCCTACCCAAGATGCAGCCCGCCAGCTCCCCGAGAGCCCCGCCCCCTCCACGGTTCCCAGGCTGGCTTTGCAGTGAGAGCCGAGGGCATCACTGCCCCACGTGTAGTTTCACGTGCATCTCCTTCTCTTCCGCTCTCTCTGCTTCCTCCGGGCCTCAGTCAGGTGGATCCCCTCTACTCGCGGTGAAGTTCCTGCGACCTGCAAATTAAACTGATAAAAGACAGATTAACAGGAGAAAAGGAAGGACAACTGAAATATAACTTGCTGCCTTGTCTGGACTCACATGTACTTGGTAGCAATTTGCTGCAAGTCAGCTCTGCCACTTGATGGATGACACCGCTTTTCACCAAAAAATCATTCAAAAATGGCAGAACTCTTTATGGCATGCGAAGAAGAGCTGGAATGGCGGCAGAAGAAAGTATGCAAAAGAGTGTGAGGATGGGGATGAGCCAGTCTTGGTTGGAGAGGTATCAGGTTCAAAGCTAGCAGTTTCAAATATTTTGAACACAGCTCCTATTCAGAGGAATAAAGAATGGTGCACTCAGTCGATGTGTTACTGCTGCTCTCAAGACTACAAGTCAACACTGTGTGAACCCAACGTCAAATCCAGTGGCTGCCTGTAAATTTTCATCCTGAATCTAGATCTTCAGGTAGTTCTGTTATCGTTCAGCCTTTGTCTGAACCTGGAAGTGTTTCTGAAACTATGCAGTCAGCTTCGGCATACAGTGGAAACTATTTCTCAATACCAGCAATACGCAGTTAAAATTCTGGACTGTTATGGGTAGTCCTCCAGTCGGCCTCAGAACATGTCACCGTCTTTATGATAGCTCAAGCAGGAACTAACTACCCATCCTGTTTGCGAATCAGGTAATATGCTTAAATTAAATAGATACAGAACTGAAAACCGTGCCATCAGGACATGAATCAAAGTATAACCAGTAACGAATATTGTATAACGGTAAACTGTTTCAGATTATAAACTAGGCCAAGTGTTCGTTTTTTTTTTCAAGTGTTCTTAATTCCTAATTGGGAAGATTGTTGAGATGCTATTGTAACGTTTAATTCTGAAAATATACCTTCATGGTTTAGTTCGTTTAAAAAAAACTCTTAAAAAGTAATAGTTAATATTTATTGATCTGATAATATTTATAAGGCTTTGTGTTAATTGCTATGCATAAGTTAATCTCATTTAATTCTTAAACGTCCCTACGAAGTAAGCACTATTATTACTCTTGCTTTACAGTTGAGGAAACTGAGGCTCACAGAGGTTAAATAATTCACTCAAGGTCACATAGCTGGCACATGATAGATCTGGGATTTCAATACAGACTAACACATAGTTTATATGTATCTGCCTACGTGCATACGCATATGTTGTGTATAAATGTATACTCTTAAAAAAAAGGAAACGTTGCCGTAGTGCAACAGCTTTCAAAGCGTAGTCTTTAGTCCCCTGGAGTTCATGGGTTCGGGAGTCAGCACTATTGTAATAATAATATATAGATGCTACTTGCTTCTTTCACTCTGTTGACATTTGCACTGATGATGCAAAGCCAGTGACGGGTGAACTGCTGGTGCCTTTGTATAAACCAAGACAGTGGTCCCAAGCTGTACTAGTAGTTTTTGTATTAGTCACCACCATGCATTCACAATAAAAAATATTAGTCATATTCAATTTCTGTGATGGAATATTAAAATATTATTAATTTTGTTAACTCTCTGCCTTTGACTATGTGTTTTTAAAAAACCAGTTTGTGTGATGCAATGGGTAGTATGCATAAAGCACTTCTGTGTCTGTGCGTTAGACACAGGATACCATGGTATCTTGAAGAAAAGCACTTGGTGATTGAATTGTGAGCTAAGCCACCCGCTTTTTAACAATAGAAGACTATTTTTAGCTGAAAAAAGAGAGAACCAACCAGAAGTTTTAGAAGAAAAACAAAAACAAAAAACCTGAAAGTGAAAATTCATATGATTGATTTAGCAGGTTTACATACAGCTGAAGAGAGAATTAGTGGACTGGAAGAGTAATCAGAAGAATTATCCAGAGGCAGCAGGGAGAAACTCTCCCCACTGTCCCCCTTGAAAAAAAGAAAATGTAGAAGAGAGGTTAAAATACGTGGAGGATAGAATGAGAAAGTAAAGACCTTTTCTGCTTGTAATCAGAGTTATAGGAATGGTGAGAGAAACTAGGTAGAAGCAATATAGTTGAAGAAATAATTCCATATGTCACATACATAGATCTCATGATTGCATCATAATGATAAAAAGTTTAGTTTACCAGAAATATGTAACAATTTAAAACTTGTATATACTTAAAACCATGACCTTAAAATAGCCATAACTATTTATCTTGATCTGTCTATATTTATAAATTAATAGATTTATAAAAATAAAAGGTACAGATTCAAGAGGTGTAATGAATACTAAGAAACACAAATACAGGTAAGTGTATCTTTAATTTATATTTCAAAATGGTTTGTGCAGTAAACTTAATCATAGTATTACAGCAGAAAATCAACTACATAAAGAATATTTTAAAAGAAGTCATAGAAAAGTGGTAGATTACTATAAAGAAATGACCAACAGACTAACTCCTGATTTCTCAACAGCAACAACAGAAGCCAGAAGATAGTAGAAACTTTATGTGCTGAAAGAAAGTAACTGGTGCCTTAGAATTTTGTGCCAGTGAAAATATCTTTTAAGAATTAGAAAGTTGAAAAAAGTTGGGGACCTCCCTGGCGGTCCAGTGGTTAAGACTCTGCGTTCCCAATGCAGGGGGCACGGGTTCGATCCTGGTCAGGGAAATAAGATCTTGCATGCTTACTTTCTCATTAAGTAAAGAATGAAAGAGCTTCCCTGGTGGTGCAGTGGTTAAGAGTCCACCTGCCAGTGCAGGGGACACGGGTTCGAGCCCTGGGCCGGGAAGATCCCACATGCCGCGGAGCACCTGGGCCCGTGCGCCACAACTACTGAGCCTGCGCCCTAGAGCCCGTGAGCCACAACTACTGAAGCCCACGTGCCTAGAGCCCGTGCTCCACAACGGGAGAAGCCACCTAAATGAGAAGCCTGCACACTGCAACGAAAAGTAGCCTCCGCTCGCTGCAACTAGAGAAAGCCCACATGCAGCAACGGAGACCCAACGCAGCCAAAATAAAATAAATAAATAAATATATTAAAAAAAAATAGAACGAAAAAAGTTGTAAGAAGTAAGCAAAATAAAAACTAGAATTTTAGTCACTGGAGAACATTCTGAAGTTTTACTTTAAGCAGAAGGAACATGAGCCCAAGAGGAAAGGCCTGAAATGCAAGATGGAGTGAAGAACAAGTAATGAATATGTGAATCTAAAGGAATATTAGCCATATACAGTAATAATAAAATTGACCCAAAGTGATAAATTAAAAATGGGAAAAGGGAATGATAACAACAATGTATAAATGAAGTAGGGAGGTCAATGGGGTTAAAGTGTCTTAAGAGTCTTATATTTTCTGGGAGAGGGGTAAAGTTATGAACTTTACACCAGTAAGCTAAATAGACATGTTTTAATTTCTAGGATAATCACTAAAACAGTAAAACTGTGTAACTTCAAGTAGCAGATGGGAAATAAAATGATAAAAATATTCAGTCAGCCAAAGGAAGGCAAAGAAAGAGGAAATACGAAAAAGAAACACAGGTGAGGTGGAACAAATAGAACAAGCAAAAGAAAACGATAAATTTAAGCCCATTAATTACAGAAACTAAAAATGATCTAATTAAAAAATAATTATCAGATTAAAAAATCTAATTATATGCTCTTTATAAGTGACTTATCTAAAACATAAGGATACTGAAAGAGTGAATATAAAAAGTTAGAAAAATATATACTTTGTAATATTAACCAAAAGAAAGCTGATATTCCTATGTTAATATCATACCAAATATGATATTATGCAGATGGGTCACTTCAATGATTAAAATTTTGGTTTACTAGGAAGATATAAAACTTTTAGATTATAGGAACCTAGTAACACAACCTCAAAATATATGTTGTAAAGATTAACAGTTGCAGAAGGAGAAACAAAAACATTCAGAATTATGATAGGAGATTAAAACATATTTCTCTCAGTTGCTGATAGAAAAAGCCAACAAAATATCAATATGGATATAGAAGATTTGACCAATATGATCAGCAAACATGACATAACAGATATATGCAAAACACTGCAGCATACAATGTTTTTTCAAGCACAAACAAAACATTTAAGAGATTGATCGTTTACCAGAACTTACATCGCAATAAATTTCAAAGAACTGAAATCAAGGTAAAAAAGACCTTATTCTTTCTGACCATAGTGCAGTTAAACTAGAAATCAAGAACAAAAGGATAAGTAGAAAATCTCATATATTTTGGGATAAATAACTCATGTGTTAAAGGAGAAATCGTGATAGAAGTTTAGAAAGTATTTTGAGTCAAACAGTAACAAAAATGCTACATATCAATACCTGTGGGATGCAGGTAAAACAGTCCTTAGAAGGAAATTTATGGTCTCTACAGCTTGTGTTTAAAAAGAAAAAGACTGCAAATTAATAAGCTAGACATTTGTCTTGTGAAGTTAGATAAAGGGAAATAAAATAACCTAGAAGAGTGTAGTGGGAAGAGTATAAATGAAAGAAATTGATAATAAACATATAAAGTATTCACAAAGTCTAAAGATTTTTTTTGAAAAAGAGCTTACACAGTTACAAATGTCTGGTAAGGCCGGTCTTGAAAAAATGATAAAGGGAACATGTAATCAATCTAAGGAATAAAAAAGGATAAACTATAAATGCTACATAAAATAAAAAGATAAGTTATAAAAACTATGTGCTAATAAATAAGAAAATTTAGTTAAAATAGAAAAACTATTGGAAGATACAGCTCACCAATACTGATTCACAAATAAGTAGAAAACCCAAGATTATGATAATCTTTGAAATGTTTAATTGGTAGTTAAAGAAATCCTCCAGAAAAGAAAATGCCAGGATTAGATGGCTTCACTGGAAAGTTTTGTCAACTATTTTTTTTTTTTTTTTTTTTTTTTTGTTGCGGTACGCGGGCCTCTCACCTTTGTGGCCTCTCCCGTTGCGGAGCACAGCCTCCAGACGCGCAGGCTCAGCGGCCATGGCTCACGGGCCCAGCCGCTCCGCGGCACGTGGGATCCTCCCAGACCGGGGCACGAACCCGTGTCCTCTGCATCAGCAGGCGGACCCTCAACCACTGCGCCACCAGGGAAGCCCTTTTGTCAACTATTAAAGGAAGAAAACTTTCACTCTTATGTAAGCGCTTTCAGAGAATTTTAATAAATGACAGTCCCTAGTTGTGTGTGTGTGTGCGTGTGTGTGTGTGTGTCTTTTAAATGTGGCTTAACATAGTCTCAATACCAAAATTCAGCAAGGGCTCTCTGAGAAAGACAAATTACAGCCCTATTGCACTCATAACATAGATGCAGAAATTTTTAAAAAATAGAGCAAATCAAATCCAGCAGTCTGTGAAATCACTTTGATGTCATGACCAAGCATTTTCCAGGAAAACAAGGTTGGTTTAATATTATAATAGCAATTAGCTTAATTCATCATATTAACAGATTAAAGGAGAAAGTCATATTATCATTTCAATAAACATTTGAAAATATTCAGCATTTATTAATGATAATGATAAACTCTTAGTAAACCAAATATAGAAGAGATTGTCCTCACTCTGATAAATAGTATCTAAAAAAACCTATAACACACACGATAATTAATTGTGAAATATGGAAAGCATTACCTTTAAGATCAAGAACAAGACAAGGACGCACCGTATTGTCACTTTTACTCAGCACTGTTTTGGTGGTCTTAGCCTGTGAGGTAAGGAAAGAATAAAAGAATTTAAAAAATTAGAAAGGAGGAAAAAACCCCTACCATTATTTTCAGATGATATGATTGTGTATGCAGAAATAAAAAATAATCCAAATATATTTGTTGAAACTGATGAGAGTTTAACTTTGTTGTATGATAACATACATGAAATCAATTATATTGTTAAGCCAGCAATAATTACAAATGAAAATTTAAAATATGTCATTTATAATGCCATAAAAAATATGACCTAGGAATACATCTAACAAAAAAAAAATGTATCTGCGAAGACCACACAGAATACTCTAAAACATTATAGACTTAAATTGAGGGAGAGATAGACTATATTCACATATGGGAAGACTCTGCATTTAAAAGATATTAACTCACCTTAAAGTGATTTGAGATTCAATTTACTCCCAATCAAAATGTAGCAGATTTTATTTTGGAGAAATTGAACAGATGGATTCAAAAATTCACTGTAAAATGCATTCAGAAATTCACTGTAAAATTTTGCACTGTAAAATTCACTGTCTTGCATACAGCTAAGCATACAGTCAAGACACTCTTGAAGAGGATGATCGGAATGGGAGAACCTGCCCTACCAGATAGCAAGACCTATTTTAAAGCTTAATGGTGTAATATTTTTACAAGGATATACAGACATATCAGTGGAATGGACTAAAAAGTTTCTGAAACAGAGCCCCACTGGTAGAGATACTTGATAAATGATAGAAGCACATGGCAGATTGGTGGGGGGGAAAAGCTAGACTTTTTAATAATTAGGGCTGGGGAAATTGGGCACTATATTAAAAAGATTAAATACATTCCTCACTTCGCAGTATATACAAAAATCAATTCCAGGTGGATTTGAGATGTAATTGTAAAAAGTAAAGCCATAAACCTCATAGGAGCTAGAAGAATATTTCATCAACTTGGAGTAGGCAAATATTTTTTATTTAAAGCAAAATATATCTAATAATAAAGGGCCAGTTTGATATGTTCAACTACAATACATTGAATTTACAATTTTTTATCAAGTTACACCCTAAAGATAATGAAAAGACAGGTTGCAGAGTGGGAAAACATATTTAAAGATACATAGCTGACAAAAGACTCCTCTGACTATGATTGGTTGTACTGTTCAGTATGGTAGCCAGTAGCCACATCTGGCTATTTAAATTAAATTAATTTTAACAAGCAGTTCTTTACTTTCACTAGCCACATTTCAAATGCTCAATAGCCATGTGACTACTGGTTACCATACTGGATAGCACTGATTTAGATTTTATAAGGAAATCTATATCCAGATTATATAAAAGATAGTTCCCTATATAATTCATAAAGAAATGAATATTCTTGTATAAATTAATAAAGAAGACAACTCAGTAGTAAAATGTGTAGTAAAAAGGCTTTAATAGACCCTTCCTAGAAAAGGATACCTAAATGGCCCATAAACATGTGAAAAGATGTCAACCTCATAAAGAAGCAAAGGAATACAAATTAAAAACATTATAAGTTGGCCCCTCTATACTCTGTGGATTGACTGAAATATTTTAAATAACACCAAGTGTTGGTGAGAATGTAGATTAAGAGGAAAACATCTACACTGCTTGTGGAAGTGTAATTGCCCAATTTTGAAAAATAATTTGGTGTTACCTATTAAATCTAAAGTATATAGAGAATAAGTTTGAAATTCACAGGGACAATATATGTGTATATACATATATACCCATGTATATCCCTGCTCTGAATCCCACATGTAGGTAAAAACCTTAAGAGAACTTCCTACACTGTCATACCAGGGTTCCTGAATAAGAGTTGACATGGCAGAAGAGCTCCAAGCTGCAGTCGACCCAGAGGTCTTATCTGTATTCTAATGTGCATAAGTATTTTGAGTGGAGCAGTGTATAGCAATTAAGGTAAGCGAATTACAGCTGCACGCAACACCGTGGCTAAATCTCACAGGTGTGATATAGAGTAAAAGAAGCAAAATGGGAAATAATACGCACGGTATGATTCTATTTACATAATTTTATAAAACAAACAACTAAATCATACTACTTAAGAATTTGTCATTAAGTGAAAATTTGAAGAGGAGGAAGAAAATGATTAGTATAGTACTCAGTAGGCTGGTGGCTTCCTCCACTGGTGAGAGAGAAGGTCATAACAAGGAAAGGGCCCAGAGGGGCCTTTTGGGGTAGCTATAATATGCTGTTCTTTGATCTGGGTGGGAGTTATGGGAGTGTTTGCTCTAGAATTATTTGGAAGAGTGTACATAAATATTTTTTTGAACTTTTGTTATATATATTTCTTAATAACAAAGGAAGCCCTAAGCTGCTTGTGTTTTCTTGAGTATATTTGAAGTTATACAGGAAGGATATTTAAGAGTGGTATGACTAGATTAAACAGTAGATACAGAGAAAGATCATTCTAGGACTGGAACATCATGAAAACAGCATGGAGGTGGGAAGCCATGCCTGTTTGAGTCCTGTCAATAGTGCCAGCTTCCTTTAGGGGAAGGTGAAAATTGTTGGGAAATAAATCTGTTACATAGGTTAGTAATGTATAATGGGAGATCCTCCTAGACTTGAAACTGTTCTGAAATTATTCTTGAATTAAAAAAAAAAAAGCCCTTCATATGTAACATCATCTTCTACAAAACACAGCTGTGGATTTCTTGAAAGAAAACATGACCATAGTCATAACCCCATTGGCATGAGACAGAATAGGACAAGTATTCAACATCTTAATATGCTATTCTTTGTTTATACCACATAACAGGAACTAGACAGTTGGCAATTTCCCCATTTGATTTGTTTAATTACAGATGAGCCATTTGCTTTAATTTATTATTTTGATGTAGAAAGTAATCATGTCTAATATTAATAGATTTCCTAATGTGTGTTTGGCACTTTTAACCACCATGCTATGTTGCGTAGCAGAGCTGCTTGAGGCAAAAGTAGACGCCCCTCTGGACATTCCTGCCTATTTTCATCTTCATTTGGATTGAACATGGCTTACGTAAGGCACCTGCCCAATTGCTCTGCGACTAAACTCTCTTCAGCTTGGCACTGACCCATTTACTTTTGTCAGGTCATAGTGTCTTGTCTTATTTCTACTGAATGTTATCCAGTCTTTTTTTTTAAGGGCGGTTTTTCCATTTTAAGGATATATGTGTGTGTTTGTGTGTGTATATATATATATATCTTATATATAAAATATATATACGTATATAAATATATATCTTATATGTATATAATATACATATATTTTACTTTCAAAGAGTTAAGGGCCCTGCACAAGTTAGTGTCATATGTCAGTTTAATTAACGTGGCCCTCTTTTAAAAAATTAATTAATGTGGACTTGATTCCACATCCAAATTTTAATAATGTATTTTGAGGTGAGTCACACCGTGTGGGGCTCTAATTTCATCTCCACTTTATAAGCTGTTTTGACCAGAGGCAAAATATGGGCTTTTCTGAATTTTAAGTTTTCTTATCTATAAAATGAGGAAAATAATTCTTACGCAAGCCTAGGACAGTATCTGACAAAATGTAATTCTCAGTAAGTGATGGTAGTAATACTAAGTAGTAGTAATAGTAGTAGTCGTTATTATTTGCACTAGAGAATATGCCAGGAAACGCAGTGAGCAGACAAGGAAGAACTACATTTGTGTTTTGCCTCTTGATTTCTCGTCACACCCAGCAAGCAGGATGATCTGGCTACACAGTGACCATACAGTGACAACAGGGTTCATATCTTTACACTGCCATTTATTAGCCGTGTGAATTTTGGCTAATAACATAACCTGTCTCTAAGAAGCTTTAAATATTAAATGCAATTCTGTGTATAAATGGTACAGCATAGTGGCTAACACATAGTTATTCAATAAATGTTTATTATTATTATCTCTAAGAATAGTTCTATTAATCGAGAACACAAGGAGCTAGAAATAATGACTGGGAAAAAAATCCCTCCATCTCAGACTCTGACCCTGATGGGTCTCATTTGCAGCCTGTGGGCTTGGTTAGCTCAGAAAGGAGAGAAGGAGAGTAACATAAGCAGCTCCTGTGGGTATTTATTATCATTGTTCCTTCCCACCTCGCTTTGTCTCCTCATTAAAACCCTTGTTGGCAGAGCCAGTGCTGTTTTAAGGTAGCTCTTTCTATATTATGAAGAAGATGGCAGTGGGAGGAGGACGGAGGAGGATGGGCAATAAGGACCAAGTTATTTATTTATTTTCATTGCAGTGAAAAGCACATAGTGTAAAATGTATCATCGTAGTCTTTTTTAAGTGTGCAGTACAATAGGGTTAACTTCACGCACATAGTTGTGCAAATGATCTCCAGAATTTTTTCGTCTTGTAAATGGAAACTCTGTACCCATTGAACAACAACTCTGCTTTCTTCACTCCCCACAGCCCCTGGCAACTACCATTCTATTTTCTGTTTCTAAGAGTTAGACTCCTTTAGATAACTCATATAAGTGTAATCATGCAACGTTTGTCTTTTTGCACCTGGCTTATTTCACTTCGCATAATATTCTCATAATTCATCCATATGATAGGATTTCCTTAGTTTGGTGGTTCCATTTTTAATTTTTTGAGGAACTTCTATTCTGTTTTCCATAGGGGCTGCACCATTTTACATTCTTACTAACAGTGCACAGCAGTGCACAAGAGCTCCACTTTCGCCACATCCTTGTCAACACTAGTTATTATTTTTGTATAATGGCCATCCTGTTGGGTGTGAGGTGATACCTCATTTTGCTTTTGATTTGTATTTCCCTGATGATTAGTGATGTTGAGCATCTTTTCATATGCTCGTTGTCGGTATATCTTCTTTGGAGAAATGTCTATTCAAGTCCTTTGTCCATTTTTATTTGGACTATTTATTTTTGTTGTTGTGGTCTATATTCTTTATATATTCTGGATATTACCTCTCATCAGATATGCAAATATTTTCTCCCATTCCGTAGGTTGCTTTCACTTTGTTGATTGTTTCCTTTGCTGCACAGAAGTTTTATGTTTGATGTAGTCCCATTTGTCTATTTTTGCTTTTGGTGTCATATCCAAGAAATTATTACCAAATCTAATGCGATGGAACTTCCCCCTATCTTTTCTTCTAAGACTTTTATGGTTTCAGGTCTTATATTTAGGTCTTTAATCTATTTTGAGTTAATTTTTGTATGTGGTGTAAGTTAAGGGTCCAGCTTCCTTCTTTGTATGTGGATATCCAGTTTTTCCAGCACCGTTTGTCAAAGAGACTATCCTTTCCTCATTGTGTAGCCTTGGCACTCTTGTCAAAGACCATATGGCCATATATATGAGGACTTACTTCTGGGCTCTCTGTTATGTTCCATTGGTCTATATGTCTGTCTTTATGCCAGTATCATACTGTTTTGGTTACTGTAGCTTTGTAATATGTTTCAAAATCAGGAAATGTGAGGCCTCCAGCTTTGTTTTTCTGTCTCAAGATTTTTTTGGGTATTTGGAGTCCTTTGAGATTCCATATGAATTTTAGGATGGTTTTCTGTTTCTGCAAAAAAAAAAAAAAATGCCATTGGGATTTTTTTTTTTTTTTTTGCCATTGGGATTTTGATAGGGATTGCATTGAGTCTGTAGACTGCTTGGATAGTATAAATGTTTTAACAATATTAAGTCTTCCAATCCATGAACATGGGATGTGTTTTCATTTATTTGTGTTTTTCTTTAATTTCTTCAAGGACTATTTTGTAGCTTTCAGAGTATGAGTCATTTTCCTTTTTGGTTAAGTTTATTTCTAAGTATTTTATTATTTTTGATGATATTATAAATAGGATTGTTTTTTAAAATTTCCTTTTCAGATTATTCATTCTTAGTGTATAGAAACACAACTGAATTTTGTGTGTTGATTTTATACCCTGTAACTTTGCTGAATTCACTTATTAGTTGTAACAGTTTTTCTGTGGAATCTTTAGGGTTTTCTATAAAGAGGATTATGTTATGTGTGAACACAGATATTTCATTTCTTCTTTTCCAATTTTCACACCTTTTCTTTATTTTTCTTGCCTAATTGCTCTGGCTAGAACTTCCAGTACTATATTGAATAGAAGTGGCAGGAGTAGGCATCCTTGCCTTGATCCTGATCTTAGAGGAAAAGCTTTCATTTTGAGCATGATGAGCATGCTGTTGAGCATGATGTTGGCTATGGGTTTTTCCTATACGGTCTTTATTATGTTCAAGTAGTCTTCTTCTATCTCTAGTTTGTTGAGTGTTTTTAATCAATGAAAGAGTGTTGAATTTTTCTCATGCTTTTCTGCATCAATTGAGATGATCATGTAGTTTCTGTCCTTCATTCTGTTAATATGGTGTATTACACTGATTGATTTTCGTATGTTGAACAATCCTTGCATCACAGGAATAAATCTCACTTTGTAATGGTGTATAATTCTTTTTTTTTTTTTTTTTTTGTGGTACGCGGGCCTCTCACTGTTGTGGCCTCTCCCATTGCGGAGCACAGGCTCCGGACGCGCAGGCTCAGCAGCCATGGCTCACGGGCACAGCCGCTCCGCGGCATGTGGGATCTTCCTAGACCGGGGCACGAACCTGTGTCCCCTGCATCAGCAGGCAGACTCTCAACCACTGCGCCACCAGGGAAGCCCTATAATTCTTTTAATGTGTTAATTTGGTTTGCTAGTTTTTTTTTGTTTTTTTTGCGTTATGTGGGCCTCTCACTGTTGTGGCCTCTCCCATTGCGGAGCACAGGCTCAGGATGCACAGGCTCAGCGGCCATGGCTCACAGGCCCAGCCGCTCCGCGTGTGGGATCCTCCCGGACTGGGGCACAAACCCATGTACCCTGCATCGGCAGGCGGACTCTCAACCACTGCGCCACCAGGGAAGCCCCGGTTTGCTAGTATTTTGTTAAGGACTTTTGCGTTAATATTCATCAAGGGTATTGGCCTGGAGTTTTCTTGTGGTATCTTTATCTGGTTTTGGTATCAGGGTGATGCTGGCCTCATCAAATGAGTTTGGAAATGTTCCTTCTTCAATTTTTTAGAAGAGTTTGAGGATTGGTGTTAATTCTTCTTTAAATGTTTGGTAGAATTCTCCAGTGAAGCAATCTGGCTTTTTTATGTTCAGAAGTTTTTGTCTACTGATTCAGTCTCCTTACTAGTTATAGGTTTGTTCAGATTTTTTTCTTTCGTCATGATTCAGTCTTGGTAAGTTGTAGGTTCTGAGGAATTTATCCATTTCTTATACATTATGTTATTTATTGGTGTGTAATTATTCATAGCAGTCTCTAATGATCAGTTTTATTTCTTTGACATCAGTTGTGTAATGTCTCCTCTTTCATTCCTAATTTTTGTTGAGTCCTCTCATTTTTCCTTTGTCTGGCTAAAGATTTGTCAGTTTCATTGGTCTTTTCAAAACACAAACTCTTAGCTTCATTGATTTTTTTTCCTGTTTTTCTATTCTCTATTTTGTTTATTTCTGCTCTACTCTCTATCTGCTAACTTTGGGTTTAGTTTGCTTTTCTTTTTCTGGTTCCTTGAGGTGTGAAGTTAGGTTGCTGATCTGAGATTTTCCTTCTTTTTTAATGTAATAAACTTACCCCTTCGTACCGCTTTTATTGCAGCGCATAACTTTTGGTGTGTTGTGGTTTTGTTCTCAGTAAGGACCAAATTATTAAAATAGTCTGGGCCCAGGATGTACTTCTCCAGTAGAACTAAATAATTAAGCTATACTCAATTATTTTTATTTTCCTAGTAAAAATGTGCTCTCATTATATATCTATCATCTATTGATCGTCTGTCTAAATACAGCCAACCCTGGAATATAACGTGGATTTGAACTTTGCTGGATCCACTTGCCTGCAGATTTTTTTCAATAAATATGTACTACAGTACCACACAGTCAACAGTTGGTTTAATTTGGGGGTGCAGAACCATGGATACTGAGGGACAATTGTAAAGTTACACAGGGATTTTCGACTCTGTAGGGGTCAGTGCCCCTAACCTCCGTGTTGTTTGAGTTAACTGTATCTATCTGTCTGTCTTTCTACCTCTGAAATGGACTGCTACGATTACCTAATACAACATTCTTATTTTCTAGAGGGAGAATCCAGGCCCAGAGAGGTAAGTGTCTTGCGTGAGATCCCCATAGCCAGTTACTTCTGAAGGTCTAATAGCTCCTGACTCACTGGGGGAGCTTATGCACCCTATAGACTGAAAACAGTGTTAGAATGCAGGCATTCAGGAAACCTTTCTTGAGAAATGATAGGTTAAGGAGGTTACTGTTTTAATTTGTATTCTTGTCCAATAGTAAAGATTTGGGGGTCTCTTACCGATCATCTGATGTACTCTTCATTACACAGTGGTGTTTCTCTCCTCTGTGCCTGCTCCTTTTGTAACTTCTGGCTTTAGCAAGCCAGTGGAGCTGGAGGTAGGGTGTCTTTTATTTAGAACATACTAACAGAGAAGGTGGTGGATTTGGACAGTTTCTGCAGCAAGGCTTTAGCTGGTCTGGGCCGTGATTTCCCTGCATGAGAGAGGCATGAGTTTGGCTGACTAACTTAAGAAGCTCTGAGGAAGTATACTCAGTCAGTGAGAAACTTTCCTAAGACATCAGCTTTTCCCTATTTCTTGTGCGTTTCTCAGAGAGTTGTAAGGAGGATGGGATGCAGTGGAACGATTCTTCTTTTTAGGGCAATCGAAAAGAGCAAGGGAAGGAGAAATTTAAATGTTTGTAATATTTTAAGTAAGTAACATTGTTATTGTAACTCGTTGTCATAATTATTATCATGAGTGGTACCTGTTATGGGGGGGCAGATGTGCCACACTTCTTCTCGGTACTTTACATACATGATCTCATTTATTTATCACAAGAGTTCTTCAAGGTAGGTATTATTATCTTAATTATTGTTATCTTTACAGATGAGAAAACTTGGCTCAGATAGTTTAAACAGTTTACTCAAGGTCACTCAGCTAGTGTATGTCAAAGCTAGGTCAACTCTGTTTATAGTCCTTGCTAGAGAGTAAAATATGTAGATAAACTTTAACTTGCCCATAAAGTGATAATAGTCTTTATATATATAGACTTCTAAAGGCCTCCCCCAAAGACATTTTGTATTCTGGACTTTTCTTTTTCAAGGACGTCACTTGTCCACAGAGCCATGAGATCACCGTGTGAGTGTGGTAAAATACTGAAATGGATTTTCTAGTGTGACTTATGGAAGTCATTGCCATGTAGTTGTGCATTACACTCATTCTGGAGATGCATTTTAAAATTTACAAGCACCACTATGGCCTTAATGATGACTTTCTTAAATTGTCTGTGTTTTCTTGTATCTTCTTTGTGTGCCCTCCCTGGCCAGTGGTGGTGCTGTAGACCTTTCGAAGGACCTACCCCATCGCTTTGCTCTTTTCATTGGACACCCTCTCCCCTTCTGGATTCCATTCCAAGTATCTGTCTTGATCTTTAATTACAAGGCTCTATGGATTGTCGTAGCCAAGCTCGTCCTGCACCTTAGCTTCATCAGCTGTGCACTGCTGTCCCAATCTTCCCACTGTTACTCATTTGCCTTGGTACCATACTGCTGTTCTCAGCTCTGAGTTTAGTGGCAGTTAAAGGAGACTCCACATTGGTAGAGCCCTCTGTAACACTTCACCTCTCCTCTGAAATCGCACTATGATCCTCTGTTTGCACTCATTATTTTCTATTATCAATATTGGGTTTCTAAATGTAGAAAATATTTGCAAATGGAATTTATTTAAATAGTATAGATGAAATATAAGGCATATACACCAACTATAATATGCACACAGACATTTGGTAAAAGCCCACTGGATATAAAGGGAGTTGATGTGTTCTCCCAAAGTGGTTTAGGTCCTGATTTAGTCAACCTCTGCTACATATAAGGATACCCTGATTAATATGCACAAGGACTCTTAAGCCAAAAGACACTTACTTAGACCCCAAAGTTGGAGGAACTGACTTAGTATGAAAAGATCTAAAGATCCATGTTCAAAAACTTTTTCTGAAAACCTCAGATAATGAGCTTAATAAGTCACCTTGAAATACTTTACATATGCTAGTCACAGCCACCAGGAATCACAAAGCAGGGATAGCTAGCCTGATGTTGTACAGGAGCAGTGAAATATTTATTATCTGCAGAGTTCAGTTTATATTATTAACCCACTTTTCTGTCATTCCTCAAGAACTCCTCAAATTCTTGGCCTTTCAGATTTTGGAAAGAGCTGTTTTGATCTTACACTATCCATAAAACAAATACTGCTTTAGCCTCCACTTTCAGTTTATTCTGCTAATTGAACAATTAGTGACCACCTAGGACCGATATATACAGATGAAAGTGCCCAGCCACACACTCCCGAGAGCATTTGAAGTCCCTTCAGTATACAAAATGGTTAAAGTGAAAGTACTCATTTTCTGGGCAGGGTAAGAGTGGGTGTTACTGTAACTTCATTTCAACTTTCCAGTTTCTTGCAGTCACAGCCCTGGGGTATAAACTTGGCATTGCAGTTTCTTGGAAAACCTCCACACTGGTTGTTCAGCCACACTGGCTTTGTCACTGGCTGGCCAAGTGGCCCTGAGCAAATTTTTTAGCCTCATGATTTCTTTGGGTCTCAGTTTCTTCATCTGGTAAGAGAGAGGGTTGAAAGAAATCAACCGATACAACTCTTAGTTGCTCTTACATTCTTTAGTATGTGTCCACATGTTGCAGGCACATTCACGATATTTACACAATGTACACATGCTTTTATAGGCAAACAAAAGAGGACGCAGCCCTTTAAATAAACTTGAATACTAAGAATTAGATCATGACTCTCATTTAACTTAACAGAAGTGATTGATTCCTTCCAAAATGACTCATTATGTGATTCCTTTAGGTCAGAAGTAGTAAATATGTGACCCAAGACATTTATGTATTCAATTTTATTTGGCTAATGGGGTAAATATTTCATATGCTTGCAGTTGCTAACACAACATGGCCTTAAAAAATTTAGTGGCAGTACCTAAAATGAGACAGGAAGAGGCTCCATTAATCTGTTTCTCTGCTTTATTTCAGTTTTATCCTTCTCCCTGCCTTTATCTTCTATTTTTTTTTTAAATTAAATGGCTGGTGTACATACTTGAAATACATGTAATATATAATTTTAATAAAATTTTTTTCTGATTATTAAATTAATGTATACTCACTGTATAATATTTGGGAAAAATGGAAAAGTTGGCAGAAAGAAGAAAAAAAATCACTTAAATTCCAACAAAGTAATTGCTATTAACGTTTTGGTATATTTCCTTCCAGTATTTTCTATGTATTTTTCTATAGATGGAATCATACTACTTTTTTGTGTGCTGGTTCTTTCTTTAACATTACAGCCATAAGGGATTTTCTATGTTATTAAAAATTCTTGGTAAACATAATTTTTTAGGATATTTAGCATTCTATCATATAGCTATGGCATAATTTACTTAACCACATTCTTACTGTCACCCATTTAATTAATTTGAATTTTTCACTATTATAAATGATGTTACAGTGAACATTTTGGTGTATGAAGCTTTTCTGTCCCTACTTTACATTATTTCTTCAGGATAGATTCCCAGAAATTGAATTACAGGGTCAAAGGTATGAACGTTTTTAAGGCTCTTGATCCATAATGCAAAATGGCTTTTCCAAAATGGTTTTATCAGTTTATACTCCCTATAGCCATGTGTGAGAGGGCTGTTTTACCATATCCTTGGCTACTCCCCTCTAAAAACTAAATAAAAAAACCTTTATGATTTGGTGGGTAAAAGTTATACTCCACTGCTAGGTTAATTTTTATTTCTGTAATGACCAGTGATATTGAACAATTTTGCATGTTGGTTAATTATCTGTAGTTTCTCTCTTGTGAAATTTCTGCTCATATCTGCAGTATTTAAAAAATTCTTTATTGTGGGCTTCCCCGGTGGCGCAGTGGTTGAGAGTCCGCCTGCCGATGCAGGGGACACGGGTACGTGCCCCGGTCTGGGAAGATCCCACATGCCGCGGAGCGGCTGGGCCCGTGGGCCATGGCCGCTGAGCCTGCGCGTCTGGAGCCTGTGCTCCGCAACGGGAGAGGCCACAACAGTGAGAGGCCCGCGTACCGCAAAAAAAAAAAATGTCATATTAAGTTGCTTTTTTTGTTGTTGTTCATGATTTTTTTTTCCTTTGCGTCATTAGTTTTCTCAAAATCATAGTTTTAAACAACAAGCTGTGATGTGCTTCTGAATATATGGCTTTCAGATATCTGTGGAATAAACTTATAGAATTGAGTTTTATGTGTATCTTTTCAGACACACGTCTGTTAAATAAAGTGAGATGTGCTCATGTATATCTTTTCACAGATTTCCAGGTAGCTCATGTGTGAGGTCTGAAACCTTCTTAAGTTTTTGAGGTTTGGTATTAGTTAATCATGATTAAACAAAGAATTTCATGAATGTTTTTCATCTAATATTTTGGTATATTTCTTCCTTTATTTCTGTGGATTATTCAGTTGATTTGGAATCACACATTTTTCATGTTGCACTTTTCATTTGACATCACAATTTTAGGATTTTTTTATGACTACCGAAAAACTCTTCGGGAAATATAATTTTCAAGGGGTTCTGTTACCTACCCCTAGCTCCCACCATCTGTCTTCCGCATCAGCCTTTACCAGCACAGGAAGAACCGGAAGGCACATTTCTTCGGTAGTTGGCTGTGTGATTAGAAATCAGTGTGTGTATGGGCCCCATGAATATTTTATTGATAGCAGTGGTGAAATAGAGTGTGTTCGCTGTTTTAAAATATGGCTGCTCAGATGTAATTCAAAAGCTGTTCAAAACAATTTAATCACCTTTATTTGTACACAAGCACTTAGATATGGGCAAGTGCTAGTCTTTGATCAATGTCGATCAAGTCATTGGCATAGTGAACAAAGCCCGGAACCAACCTGGATGGTTCTCAAGGGATGGGGACATGTGTGGTCAGGTCACAGCTCGTCTCTGACTCTGGGTGCTCATCCCTGGTGACTGTTGCTCTGAGCTTGCAATCCACTAGTTCTCTTTCCTGAAAGAGAAAGTACTTTCAGGATGTCAGGTGAATTCTTTTGGAGCAAGCTTTAAGATTCATTCTCTAAAACCTCAGAAATAGGAAGTCTTCCTGGAGGGCTAACGGGATAACCTTCACTCCCTTAAAGTCCTCAAGAGAACTGTGTGGTTAATGTGGGCCATAGGCAGCCCTTGGGGCTCTCATTGGATGCTCTGGTGCCCCACTGTATTCTCATGACCGCAAGGCTTTTGAGAGGCAGTTACAGGGAGAAGCTCCTTTATCCAAGGTGGCAGTTTTTGCCTTGCCTCTCTGACCTCTGCAGAACCAAGAGGAATAAACAAATGGTTGGGGAGTAGAGAGAGTGGGAGATACAGCTTCATTCTGGCCTGTGTGATGTTTCAGCTCATGGTGTCTGGGAATCGTGGACCTTCATCACCCCCTGGATCACTTCGGGAATTTCATTTATTCTATTCCCAACATAGGAAGGATAAATCTGGCCTGCATGATATTTCATTATGAGAATTTGAAATAGCTTCTTAAAAATAATATTCTTTATAAGGGAACTAGGACTAGAGAACCATGAGGCTATTTTATTGAATTTGACATATAAGCATTAAATACAAATTAGAACTGGGCCATTGGGAGCTGGAACTTCTGATTCCTTTCTTCCCCTGTGTTACTATAGCCCTGAATGAAAACCTTTTCTGAGAGTTAATTTAAGGATCTCACCTTGGTTTTTTGGGACAGTTTTGTTTAGCCTATGAAATTTTAACTCAACTCATTTAACAGTTATTTATACATGAGTCACTAGGATGGTTTCTTTGGGTTTGAATCTGGCCTCTACCGTTTTTTAACTGTAAGATCTTGGGCAAGTATACTTGTCACGAGCAACCAATGATATGCCCATGTTGAGTGCTGAGCATGGTGCAAAGTAAGTGCTGAGTGAATATTGGTTCTTGTCATTATTTTTATTAGATTGTACACTTCTAAATGGCAAGACTGGTCTTACCTTTATACTTTTAACAACTTAGAAGAGTGCCTTGTACATAGTAGGCAAGTAATTGTTGGATGTGATTCGTTTCTTCAGTTGCTTCTCTTGGGCCCTAGCAAGTCTTTTTCTCCTTGTAGCTTTGATGGTAGGTTGTGGTGATGATGATGGTGGTGGTCCCGTAGCATGTGTAAGACACATGTAATTTACTATTCGGAGGCTAAACAGAGGGTTCAATTTTGCAGGTGCCAGTCTGACACCTTTTACCAGCCCCATTGTAAATATCACTTTAAAAAGCTTTGTAAACTGCATTTTTTCTTTAGAAAGCTTGAGTGGCTGCATCTGTACAGTAGGTGAGAACATTTAAATTTAGAATTACTAAGGAGACTGTCAGATTCCATGAGGTTGAGAATAAAATCCCAAATTGGCAGTGAAGGAGGGTGACCCTCATTGCATTTGTAGCACACCTAGAGAAAGGCACTAAATAATGTCTTGGAATGACCATTATAGGTTTAAATGTAATTCAGTGGAGCCTGTAATTTTCTCAGGGCTTTGAAGCTTAGTGAAGTTACAAGCTGGTCAGGACCTTGAAGGGAAGATGGGGAGAGCATTGATGCAGGGGAATGCAAGGAAGATGCTCTTCCTTCTTGAATAAGAATCACAGTCCCATTAAAATAAAAATGCCAGAGTCTTGGCAGAAAACACAGATTTGCATATTATTCACATGTATTTGCATATCTAGTTCAAGAGGCTCCATCTTCAAGTATGTAAAATAAATAGTGTAATCTGCTGCAATTGTGTTCCAATCCAGTTTCCAGGGCATTGCACAAATGAAATACATAACGCATTTAAAAATCACATTCCAGAAGACGGAAGATGGCCATCAGCTAAAGGCGGCTGCGCATCAGTAATCCTGACAGGGAGCAGAGATTGTCTGGCTTGGCTAAAGTACAAGAGAGGGAAAGCCACTGCCCTCGAGTGTCCTCACCTGCAGAGGAAGCCGGCTCGGATGAGTCCTGGGCCCGCTAGAGTTTGCAGCTTCGGAGACCAGGCTGCCCAGGGTATGGCCTCTCTCCCAAAGTGGAAAGTCTGCATGGTGCCCAGATAGCACTGCTTTCCCTTAAATCCTACCTGAGCCGGGCAGGAGTCACACCATGTACAGGGTATGGGTGAGATGTGGACCAGACACCCCCCATCCACTAGATTTCACGGGCTCTTTCAGTTTGGTCTTAGAGACCTAAATACTCAAAATGGTTCAAATGACAACAATGAGATAAGGAATGATGGGGAAACATCATCCCATAATAGCTATAAGCCTTCCTACAGCATCCCTTCTCCTCAATAAACATATACACCAAGGGCTTCCCTGGTGGCGCAGTGGTTGAGAGGCCCGCGTGCCGCAAAAAAAAAAAAAAAAAAAAAAAAAAAAAAAAATGGGAGAGAGAGCGAGAGAGAGGGAGGAGGATGGGTGGAGGATGTACCAAGTGATAGGGTCTGAAAAGGCATGAGGCAGTCAGGTCCTTACTGGGAATCTGGAGAACTTTGTGTTCCCCTAGAAGGAAGAAACTGTCAAGAGCCAGACAGAGGCTCAGGGCTCTATTTGGTGGCTGGAGTTCAGGGCAAGCCTCCACCTGTAGTAGGGGGTTTTTGAGCCATCAGGGAGGCAAGGTGGGCCTGCCGTATGGTCAGGACCGGCACCACAGGTGGGCAGCAGGGCCTCAGTTCCTCTTAGGCACAGGGAGGACAGAGTTAGGATAGGAAGACCATTTCAGTCCTCACTCACTGGAGGGACCCAGACTGTTGCCTTGATCAGGCTTTGCTTAGAAGCCTAAAAAAGATGAAATCTGCTGACGAGCAAGGCTGAAGAATGGCAGCGACTGACGGCGAGCTTTGTGCCCCTGCTTGTACTTCTCTGTGCCTATTACCACTGGGTATTTTAGTTTTCTGGGCTCATACTTACTTGTGAGAAACGCACCTCTTTTTGTCATTTGAATGAAAACCAGGTGTATGCACGTTGTACTAGGGCAAAATTCCATCCTTGCTGCCATTCCATAGATGCTAGGAGGTTGAAAACACAAGCAGTTTGGAAAAATGTGGGTTTGGCATGGTCTTGGGGAACAGAAATACTTTACTGCTGTTCACATTGTGATTTCACATGCCAGCCTCTCTTCAATTTTAGGTAAGTCATGTAACCCCTTCCTCTTGGTTTGTCCATTTACACTGGGTGCTTAATACATACAGACCTTGTGGAGGTTTGGTGAAAATTAATTAGGTAACGGTTATAAAGTAGTTGGAAGATAAAGCACTCAATAATATTAAGTTGGGTAATTGTGCTTGCCTAAAACCCTCTCAGCAGACTCAGATAGTAAAGCTTTTTTATGTCCTATCCTGTGCTAATAGGTGATGACCATGTTGTTTTCCTTGCCTAGAGATGCTATATATATGAATTTCAGGGTTAAATACAGCTGTCTGTCTGTCCCCTTTTATACTCATTCTCCTTATTCCCTCTTCCTCTCTCGTCTCCTTGCCTTCTCTTTCCAATGCCAATTCAGCTGTTTCGTTGTTTGCTCAACTGACTTGGAATTGGCCCAAAGTAGCAAACAGGACTTGTAAAAGTGGATGAAGGTGGACTGCGGACTGCATCGGTCCCAGGGCTCAGTCCACAGCCACTAAGACAGAGCTATTGTCACAATACATTTGAGGACATGACATGGTTTCCTTCATATCTCAGAGTGAAGCTGCTATATAAATGTAGTACCTGTCCCCAAAGCAGGCTGCAGAAGTAAATACCTAAGAGCTATTAGCCTTCTCTGCTTCTCAAGATTGCTCCAAAGAAATAAAATCCGTGAGATCCAGAAACCCCCAGTCTTCATTACTCACTTTCCATAATTATTACGTGTCCTGGATGAGTGGGTAAGTGTAAGTAAGTCTGAAATAAATCCCCAAAGTGTCTGAAAGCAGGTCACTTTGACTAAGAATTGAATTATTCTTTTAGGAGTTGTGATTTCCTTTTATTTTTTTCAGCTTCCATTCATGCCATCGTTTGCTCATCTTTTTGTAAGAGTTCTATTGAATCCTCTGCCTTATCCTCCTGCCCCTATATATTAGTTTTTTTCTTTTAAATTTAATTTCAGGGGTAGAGAGAGCAAGCACCCTTTTTTTTTCCCATGAAAATTTCTCTGTACTTAATTATGAAGGCATTTAAAATCTTCAGTGGTGGCTTATTTTATAAGAATTCATTGAGCTGTGTGCATACTTAAAATGTATGTACTTGCCTGTGTAAATGTTACCAGTTAATAGAAAGTGTTTTAAAAGTCACTTAGGTTATTCAGATTTTTGTAAACTGTTTTCTTCTTTGTGTTTTCGTTTCTTCTGTCTCACTGAAGTTTTTTCAAAAGCATTTCAGCTTATTTTTGTAATTATTTGGCTTTTCCACACTCCTCCAATCGGGGCTCCTTTATCTATAAGTGCACAGTAGAATCACTTGGGGCACTTATGAAAAATGCAGATTACCAAATTTCATTCTCAGAGACTCTGCACCACCTTTTCTGGAGTCAGGCCTGGGTTTCTACAGATTTTGCCAAGTGCTCAAGTGGTTCTGAGGCAAGGTGCTTGCAAATCATCTTTGGAGAAACACTGCATTGGATGTGAGTTCTTTAATAAACTGTATACCTCGCCCTCCTTTTGTCCTTTCTGTGCACGAGTACTCTATCTTATGAACAAGTTCTATTCTGAAAGTCAGTTTCTGAGACTCTCGTTTAAAACTGGTGGCACAGTGGTTAAGATTCCGTGCTCCCAATGCAGGGGGCCCGGGCTTGATCCCTGGTCAGGGAACTAGATCCCACATGCATGCCGCAACTGAGAGTTTGCGTGCCACAACTAAGAAGCCCGCATGTCACAACTAAGGAGCTGGCGAGCTGCAACTAAGGAGCCCACCTGCCACAACTAACACCCGGTACAACCAAATAAAATAAAAATAAATAAATAAATAAATATTTTAGAAAAATAAAACTTAAGAATACACGTCTTTCGGGAAGGTTGGTAGATTCCTAAGCCAACATGTAAAAGCCTAGTTAAGCTTTCCAGAGTTTGTTACCAGCACTTCCCAAACCTTGTAGCTGGCAGTGCTGGCGTGAGGGAAGTGGGGATCCGGATACAGGTCATAGGCAAGGGCAGAGACGGGGGCCCCTACCATAGTAGGAAAGCATTTATATAAAGACTGAAGTAGACATGAAGGAAGAAAGAGTGAAAATTCTTACATTAATCGGAAGAAAAAAGTTCGTTTGGGGGAGTTTCTAACCATATCCAGGTAGAAAGGATGCTCTTCTCTTAAGGATGTATATCTGTGCTTTCAATTTAGAGAGAGATTTCATCTTCATTTAGTTGTCACTTAGGTCAGTGTTTTTGGCTCTGACTGCTCTTACTCTGTGGTTTAGTATTTATCTTTCATCATTGCAACGTTTTCTACAACTCTGTGTACCGCTGACACCTGGAAATTGATATAAAATACACAGAAGTTACTCCCTAAATTGTCTCCCATCCCTGGCTTCTCCTTCCCAAAACATTGGTGTAGAGAACAATTTTAATATAATTTTAGTCTCCCACCTTCTCCACATCTTACTGTGCTTTACTCCTCATCAATTTCAGATCTATTATCTCCTCTCCAGCAATTTTTTTTTATGGCCTGATTATCTTCTACATGACTAGCTACAGCCTCCGTGGCGGGGCTTCTTTTTGTTATACTTCAGTCAATCTGATAAACTCTAATCAGAATAACGCACTACATGTGTAATTTAAATGCACCACTCATTGCTTTTCAAGTCCTTGTGAGCAGGCAAGCTCATAGAAAGAATCTTGAAGCAAAGGCAGAAAAAAAAAAAAAATTCCAGTGAAGGAAACAAACTATTCATGACTAAAAAAAATTCATCAAACTAGAACTAGATGGGAACTTCCTCAACCTGTCAAAGGGCATCTGTGCAAACCCTACAGGTAATATCCTGCTTAATGCCAAGAGACTGAATGTTCTACCCTTAAGATTAGGAACAAGGCAAGGATGCTTCCTGTACCACTCCTCTGAACCATTGTATTGAAGGAGGTCCTAGCCAGTGTAACAAAAAATAGAAAAAGAAGGGAAAGGGAAAAATAAAACGGAATTTATGATTGTCTATGTAGAAAGTAGCAAAGAATAGACCCAAAAAAGCTATGAAAATGAACCAGTAAGTTTGGTAAGGTCACAAGGGCAATATACAAAAATTGTGTTCATAAATGATATCAATGTACAATTAGAAATGGAAATTTAATAGTTTGCCTCTGCTAATCCCAAACTCCCATTACTTCCTCCCCTACCCAGCCCCCCCCAACCCCATCCTTGGCAACCACAATTCTGTTCCCTATATCCGTGAGTCTGTTTTTGTTTCGTAGATATGTTGATTCGTATCATATTTTAGATTCCACATATATGTGATATCATATGGTATTTGTCTTTCACTTTCTGACTTATGTCGCTTAGTATGATAATCTCTAGGTCCATCCGTGTTACTGCAAATGGGATTAGCAGATGCAAACTATTATATGTAGAATGGATGAGCAAGGTCCTACTGTATAGCACAGGGAACTATATTCAATATTGTGTGACAAGCCATAATGGAAAAAATATGAAAAAGAATGTGTATGTGTATATATATATATATATATATATATATATATATATATATATGTTTGAGTCACTTTGCTGTACAGAAGAAGTTAATACAACATTGTAAATCAACTATGTTTCAATAAAATAAAAAAAAGAAATGGTAATTTAGAAACAAATTTACGATATCAAAAACATGATATTCATAGGGGTAAATTTTATAAAATTTCTGACTTAGTATTGTTCAGATGTCAGTTTTTCTCAAATTTTTGTGTAGATTCAACACAAGCGCCATAGAAATCCCAGCAGAATTTGTTTGGTAGAAATTGACAGATGATTCTAATATTTACATGGAAAAGCAAAAAAGCCAAGAGGACTTTGGAAGGAAAGGATAAAATTGGAGGACATACACTGATTATGAGACTTACTATAAAGAAACAGTAATCGCTAGTGTGGGAATGGCATAAGAATAGATGTAGAGGTCAGTCAGGCTGCGGAGATAGTTCAGAAGTAGACTCACACACGTGGGCAATTGATTTTTGACAAAAAAAGAACCTTGACCCATATCTTATTTCATGTAAAAAATTAAAATGTATCATAGAACTAACTATGAAACTAAAACACTTTTGGAAGAAAACAGAAGAAAAATCTTTTTTGTTTAGGTAAAGATTTCCTAGATACACAAAGGGCATGAACCATAAAAGAAAAAGTGATAAACTGGACTTTATTAAAAATAAAAACTTTTGTTCTTTGAACATCATTGTTAAGGAAATGATAAGATAAGCCACAGAGTGGGAGAAAATACGAGCAAAATACATATCTTATATAAAGGACTTGTGTCTAGAATATATAAAGAACCTTTACCACTCAATAGTATGACAAACAACCCAATTAAAAAATGAGCAAAAGATACTTTACCAAAATAGAGATACAGATAGTAAATAAGCACTTGAAAAGATCCTCAACATCATTAGTTGGCAGGAAATTTAAATTAAAATCATAGTGAGATACCACTAAACATCCAATAGAAATGGATGGATTTTTCTTTTTTAATTAAAAAGGAAGGAAGGAAAGAAAAAAAGAGAAAACTCACAAGATCAAGTGTTGGTAAGAATGTGGAAGAACTGCTGGTGGGAATGCAAAATGGTATAGCCACTTTGGAAAAGTTCGGCAATTCCTTATAAAATTAAAATTACGCTTAGCATATAACCAAGCATCTTCATTCCCAGGTACTTAAGAAAAATGAGAGCATATGTCTAAGAACTTTATGTTGAATGGTATAGCAGCTTTATTCATAATCACCAAAAGTGGAAACTCCCAAATGTCCATCAACAGTGGATGGATAAATACTTTGTGGTACATTCATACAGGGAGTATCACTTGTCAATAAACAGGACCGAGTACCAATACAAGTAACAATATTGGGAAATCTCAAAAGCCACTATGTCACGTGAAAAAAGTCAGACACAGAAGGTTGCATACAGTATGATTCCATTTATAAGATGTTCTGGAAAAGGCAAAATTATAGAGACCAAATCAGATCAGTGGTTGCTAGGGGTTGGAGTGGAATAAGGGATTGATTATAAAGGAGTTCATAGAGGGAACTTTTTGGCTGATAGAAATATTCCATATCTTGATTATGATGGTGGTTACTTATATACTGTATACGTTTGTAAAAACTTATAGAACTGTACACTTAACAGGGTGAATTTTAATGTATGCAAATCATACTCCAGTAAACTAGACCTAAAAAAAAAGAATTTTGTTATTAGCTAAAATTTACATACTGATGTATGCATGAATGAATAATTTGTCAGTTCCATTTAAGAATAACAGACTTCCTCATTCACATGGTACCTTTTAATTTATATGCTACCTTTATACATATTTTCTCATTTAAGTCTCATAACCCTGTGAAATAGGGTTATTTTCACATCATTGTTCACATTTAGAGAGGACCACGTCTCTGAGGTTCAGAGAGCCTAGGTGATGTGCTTAATGTCACATGGTAAAACTTTTTCAAATCCAAGCCTTTCCCCACAATTTCTCAGTGCCTCTTTAAAAATGCAAAAAGAAAAACAGAAGCTGTTTTTCATTACGCGTCCCTTGGGTGCTCTTCATTCCCTTTGACGAGCTGGGGATTCCTGCTTTGGTGCCTTGCACTGATTCTCCGGTCCAGACCAACTCCAGGGAGCTTCCTGGTGCTTCACTCAGTCCCTTCCCCCCCATCAGAGCTCTTCCATTTCCTCAGATTTTAGATCTCAGCAGGATGAGCCCAGAGTCACCCTGGGCACCCACTGTGCCCCCTTCCTTTGGCAAATGTGGCACATATGGTTTGTGTCGGATATAACTAGTTGATCTCTACGTTATTTCTTCATCTGTCTTTTGGAGAGATTTGTGTAAGAAAGAGCCTGTTGACTCTGGACAAGGAGACAGATGGAAACTTGGAGCATTGGTATGGGAATGACCAAGCGCATGGCTGGGAGAAGAACCAGTGAATTTCAAGGCGTGAATGATTAATTAGGTGCAGGGGTAAAGGCTTAGCCGCCTTTTCACTAAACTCTGTGGAGTTCAGACTGGATCAGTTATGTTTCTGTCAAGCGACATTGCTGAGTGTCTGTAAACTCTTAAGGCAAGAGGAGACTAGGAAACAAGATGTCAGAGTTTAAAGAAAGAAAAATGTAGTTTGGCAGCCAGGAGGAGATGATTCTGTTGGGGGTATTTTGATGTGAAGTGAAAGAAGAAAGATGGTTGAATGAAAACATTAGGACCTTGCATCAGGTGATGAGGAAAGAATTTGGTGGGAAAACAGAGAGAGTAGCAGGGTCTGACTTAGACCTGAATATAAATTAGACAAAGGAAAATGACAAGGGCATATGAAGAGCTGTGAAAGCATTTCAGACATGTCAACCTTGAAGTGAGGCCAGACAACTAAACAGATGGATAAAAGTGTAAAACAAGACCTTTCTTTACAGGTTAGGAATGAGTAAGATTTGAGCCACCAGCTCAGTTGAGGGGAGGGGAAAGTATAAGGTTAAATTCTGGGTAGAAGTGAAGCTGCCTGGAGAGACAGGATGAGGAAAGAAAAAGAGTGGTCCAGAGAAAGTAAGAGAGCAGAGGCAGAGGCTCCCAGAGACATTCAGATGTAAGCAGACCGAGGAAAGCAAGGAGGTTAGGCTTCCGGAGAGATGATGAGATGGGGCAGAAACAAATAATGAATCCTGTCAAGCACAGCCAGGGAAAATGAGAACAGCAGGAAGAAAGAGGCAACCGGGGTTGTTCGTGAATATATCGTAAGTGACTTGTGTCAAGGTAGTTTTAGTCAAATGGAGGGGATGAAAGTGGGAAGACACTCAAAAAGAACTCAGGAAGAGGAAATTCTAAGAAAAAGAGAAGACAGATTTGAAAAGAGAGGTGAGGAATGGAATGAAAAGGATGGAGGAGAGGCCAGATGAATGAGAATGAGTTATTCTCTCTTGCTCTCCAATCCACGCACATGCAAAACCTTATACCTATTCATCAGCCACAGTGAGGCCAGAGAGAATTTGCAAACTGAAAAAAAGGCCGCCTGAGGATGAAGGGTTTCCGTGAGGCTGTGAGACAGCCTTTGAATGAGCAAGTGAGAGTCCTAAACCGGAAGAGCTGAGGGACTCGATTTAGGATGGAGATGAGAGGAGGAAAGAGGCTTCGGAGCCCAGGGGCAGTTTCAAGGCAGTGGTCCAGGGCTGTGGTGTTGAGGTTCGTATTACCAACAGGGAAATGTGCATGTTGAGAAGAGGACTGTTTCCATGAATAGTATCTCAATCACAAGCGCTTCAGTGAATGGCATTTCATCAGGACTTCGGTTCCTTAATCATCATAAAACTGGGATCTTCTCAACAGTGGCGGTATTATCCTGGGCCTAGAAGGATTTACCATGCTGTAATAGGCCAGCCTGGTTGACTTCCCAAACAGCACTAGAGTTTCATTCGCCTTGGAAATTGAGACTAAACCGAATTTCACGATCGGAGATCTTTTCCTTCCCCTCTCTTTCTTCTGTCATTTCTTGCCGCCTGTCTAGCAGTATGTTAAGCACCTTAGCTGAGCACCCAGATTTCTCTGTGTCCCTTTTCAGCTTTATCTCACGACTACTCTTTCCATGAACTCTTCTTCTGGCCAGACCATGCCGTTTACCGTCCCTGTTAAGCTTTGTGTCTCACTGCTTTGCTGCCTTAGTGCTGCCCGCCTCACTTCTGTTCCTGCGCTCAAGCTCGATTCCTCACCTCAGATACCCTCAGAGCTGCTTCCAGACAAAGTTGTCCGCACCACCGAGCCCAGAGCCAGCCTCCCTCTGCTCGTCTCTGTAGTTCTTTACATCCTTCATGCCATCTGACGGTCCAGTGTTGGGGAGTCTGTGTCGTCTCCTTGCTGGAGTGGGTAGTCCTCGTGGGCAGAAGCAAAGTGTTAACTCCCTGGAACACTTCTCTGTGATTCGCAAAGTGAGTCTTCAGTAAGGATGTGTTGATTCATTGGACTTTTGAGGGTAAAGGGATAGGAGCCGGTGTGTGAGGTTGAGCTTTTTGCTTTCAAAATCTATTTTCTCCCAGTTTTATTGAGATATAATTGACACACAGCACTGTATAAGTTTAAGGCATACAGCATAATGAGTTGACTTACATTATTGTGAAATGATTATCACGTAAGTTTAGTTAACATCCATCACCTCCTATGTCAAGATCTGATTTTAACGGGAAAGTCGCATGTACCCTGAGTGCACTCCCTGTATTGGACAGGCAGATCTCCGCGGGTGGATTGTGGCGCTGCCTGCGACTGAGTTGTACGGGGGAGAGGGGTTCATTTGGCCTGGGCGGGGCCTGGGAAGGGAGGTGCAGGCAGTGCCAGCTGGCCTCACCCTACCATCTCTATGGTGATAGTGGACATGGTGATGCAGGCCTGATGTACATGCTGTTCTAACAGTGTAAAAATGCTGGACTCAGGCAGACAGAACAGCTACTTGCTTTTTAAAAACAATGAAAAATGTGAAGGGTGGCCGGATTACAACTATATTATTATCATTACAGCAAGGGAGCCACAAACTTTTTTTTTGTTCTTTTTCACTATTTTAATTTCTTTTCCACATATTAAGAAACAATACAGAGTTAACTGTCATGTTTCCTTGAAATATCACCGTTATGGTTTCTTGTGTTGCTGTATTTCTTTGTTTATACTTTGGCTTATAATTTGACAGTGAACATTTGACTCTAAAATTCATTTTTTCATGAAACAGATTCCAACCAAACCAAAGAGAAAGAGCGAAAGTTAAGGCTTCCTTACCCAGTTTGTTTCTTCAGCAAGATAAAGTCCCATTTAATGACCACATCTTCCTTCGTGAAAATGCTTGGCTTTTCTCTGGGTTGTGCTTTGGAGTCATTCTGATAATTGCTTGGTGTATTTTTATGATGCCCAATGCTTTTATATTCCCCACTCAAAATGCTAGCTCCTGGAGGCTATTCTCTTGAAATATTCTAGAGACGTTTATCCATTCTTTGCAGGGGGGCCAGGCGCCCAGAGAATGTTACTGTTTATCATACTGCTGACCGAACCTGGACCTGAGGATAAGTAGGAAGCACCGTCTGGAGGGGCCATACCTTATCCAGTGGTGGGTGGGGTGGAATTCAGGTCCTGGTTTTGCCATTTTGAACCTGAGAGGCTCCTGGGCATTATGGAATGCAGGAGGAATCTGTATCATTTATGGTCAGAGTAGGAAACGGATAGCAACCCTCAACTGGTTTAATTTGAAGAGAGTTTAGAAAAAGGACTGTTTACCAAGACGTGGGCAATGCACAGAAACCACAAGAGGTGGTACAGTGTCCTGAGCTAAAAGTGACCTGGCGTAGTTACCACCATTTTTAGTCCCGAAGGAGGAAGCTGGGAGTGATAATCTGGAATCTGGAGGGGGAACTGGGTAGAGAGAGCCGTGTGGAAAAGGATGTTTCATGGAAGCCATGATCTTCAGTCCAGTGATACAGCCAACCTGCCATGAACCCACAGGGAGGGAGGCACGAAGGGGAAATACCCCAGTCTTGGCTTTCTTGTTCCCTCTTTCCTCCTGCTTGGGCTGCCTGTTGGGTCAAACCCAACTGGAAGCCAGAGGATTAGGACGTCCATTGATGTGCTCCAAACAGGACTGCCTCCCAGGGCTCAGAGAAGAGGAGAGGAGAGTAGGATGTTGAACTTGAGGGGGTATGGAAGACAGATTCACGGAGTTTTAAAGCCGGAAGAGACTTTGAGAACAACCAGTCCATTTCTCTTACTTCACAGATAAGGAACCAGAGCCACAGAGAGGCTAAGTAATTCTTTCTAAGTCACCTGGCTTGTTAGTAGTAGGGTTGTAACAGGGCCTGGGGTTTCCTAATCCTCAGATCTGTGTCCCTTCTACTACACATTCTTCTCGTACAGTAATTGGAGAGGGAGAGGGTGAGAAGTGAAATTAGGTTTCCACTTACAATTAATTCTCTGAGTAGGTTCTCAATTCCATATGTGAGGTTAAAGGGATTTAAGCGAGCTCAGAATTCAGTTATGATTGGTAGCGTGGTTAACAAATACGAATATTGATGGCAAAAATAAAGATGGCATTTTACGTTAAGAAACATATGACTGCACCTGAAGTTGGCCTGATAACCAGCCAGCTCAAGTGGTGTGGCTCTTGTTCCCTATTGGTTCTGGCCTTGCTACCATGCTCTCTTTGAGGTCTTTTATGGCCTCAGGGCCTTGTTTAAACCTAGGCTTTGAGTGAAGGCTGAATCATGTTTGGGTACCATCCTTCAGCAGCAGCAGCGTCTTACAACTTAGAGACCAGGGGAAAGAGGTCTAATTTGTACACATATGTATATCACCAGTATAGGCATTGATTTACCCACATATGTACATGTGCAAATGAACACTCAGATACATAGACAATTATCAGCTAAGAACACTGACCTAAGCATGACCCTGTAGAATATCAAGAAGTTGGGAATTGTATTGGTGTTTATGGTATTTCCCCTCATGTTGTAACCCTTGGGAGTGAAGGACCTAGACTAGTGCCTTCATTTATGTGTCAATGGAGATGGAGAGAATCAACTTGTTATTGGCATTCTTAGGTACTTATTTATTGGTTCATTCATTAGTGTCGCCAACAGACGTTTATTGAGCACCTACCATATGCCAGGCACTCTGCTAAGTACTGGACGTAGATAAGGAAGACACGTTATCCTTGACTTCACTTCATTAGGATTTGCTAGAAAAGCTATCTTGTTAGCCAAGCTAGTGAGAATTGGGTTCTCCCTTCCTATATTCCATGCAGGGAGAATCACTATTAGTAAGTGAAGGTATGGGTTCCAAAGATAAGAAATGAATGTTTTTATGTAGTTGAAGTTATCATGTTACTTTGCACAAAATTTGGTGGCTGTTTGGTGGCTGGTGGGAGATGGGGGAATAGGTTCTACTGCTGGGTGGTTCTAGGATTTAAAATCTATTTTAGGGACTTTCCTGGTGGTCCACTGGTTAAGCTTCCGTGCTCCCAATGCAGGGGGCCCGGGTTCAATCCCTGGTTAGGGAACTATATCTTACATGCAGCAACTAAGACCCGGTGCAGCCAAATAAATAAATAAATATTAAAAAACAAAACAAAACACTAAAAGCTTTAAAGAAATAAAACAAAATCTATTTTAAATATTGTTTATATTGGATATCAGGTTGTTACTTGTAGACTAGCTTTTAAAAACAACCTGTGTCTAAGGTCGGTAGAAATTGTACTAAAGCTGGAGAGACGGGTGGGAGGGAAGGAGTCTTTGACTTCTTTCTAAGTAATTCAAGGCAAAAGAAGCTCCTTATCTGTCTCTGAACACAGTATATTCATATTCAGTAAGTAAATATCAGGTACATGCTATTTGCTAGATGCTTTCAAGTAAATTGTTTAATATTCACAACAACTCTGTGACGTGAGGATAATCACCCCCATTTTGTAATGAAGAAAATGAGGTCCAGGTAATTTAAGTTACTGCCTCCCCTCCATCTAAGGGGAGTAAGTGTCAAAGCCTAGTGTCAATTCTAGATCTTTTGACGTCTAGCTCCTTGCTTTCTCCCCTGTATCGTAATATCCTTCTAACTAATATTTTATTATTTTTGCAGTTTCAGTATATTCATTACTATTCCTGCTTATGTGTTAGTACTTAGCTTGTTAATCTCCTGATCTCCCAGACAGGGTTAGGCGGCCTCCTATGGAGCACTGAGTATGCTCTTTTCTAACTCATCACATCGTACCGTAATTTCCTGTTTATTTTGTTGTCTTGGACACTAGACTAAAGGCTCCTTGTGGACTGTATTCCATTCAGTGTCGGATCCCATCTCCTAACACATTCTCTGGTACATGGAAAGCATTTAACAAACGTTTGTCCAGTGAGTGAATCTTCACAATTATCCTGTGAAAACTCTTACTGTCTCACGTTTTACAGATGAGGGGGCTGAGGGTCAGAGAGGTAAAGAAACTGATCTAAGATCACACAGCAAGTTAAGAGTAAATGTAAAACATGTTCTCAACTCCAGAGTTTTGCTATCTCCACCACAACGCAGCACGATTATTATTGCTGTTGCAGAACAGGCTTGGTCGAGGGTTGCAGTGGCTTGGGATGTACTTAGGCAGTAGAGTAGATCATATGGGGGACTTGGAAATGGCCCTCCTCAACACCCCAATTTTAAATCTATTTTAACACAGGCTGTTTATCTGCAGCTCAGAACACCAATGTGTTCTGGGTGGATGCGTATGGTTCTGGTGGTCCCTGTTCCATCCCTGGCTCACCGTTACCCCCCCAATATCGTCCTTTGACCTCCTTCCCAGGTGACATTTTTTCCTGCTCCCCATGATTCTCTTTTTATCATCCATCACCCATTTTTACTGCTCATCCCCCCTCTTAATAGTCAGTGACAAGCCAATCATTTTTATTAACACTTGAAAATGCTGTTTTGCTGTTAAACCAATACATGCAATTGCCCTAACCTGCCAAATGGTGATAATCAGAATCAGGTTTCCAAAGGTCTGGATTTCAGCAGGGCTGCCTACACTGTCCTTGGAGGCATATAAATTAATTATAATTAAGAACCGTGTGCAGATGTTAGAAGAGAAATTTTGGTGTCTGCTCTTGCAGAATATTGAAGAAAAAAAAAACCCATCAGTGGCTGTTGCTGATGAGAGTACAGATAATCACCTACATTTGTATTACAAATTTCTATGAAAATGCGTACATATAAAGTGATTTATGATCCTTTGTTTGTTATCTGTTCAACTCTTGTGTCAAGCAATTGGGTGACAGTAGAAGTGATACTTCTGCTTTGTGCATACAGCGGGAAAAAATAGGTCAGATACAAAAGCCAGGATCTAGCTCCTGGAAGGGTGCAGAACAAGGTGGTAGGTTGTAGAACAAGGCTCAGGTGGTAGGTCTGCTTGGACTGAGTGAGAACAAGAAGGCTCTTAGGTAACAGAAGTCCTGCCAAGGAATTCAATGGCACATGGGCCCTTTGCAATGCTGAGGCCATCTTCTCATAGGGTCTAGGGGACTGGTGGTCTTTGGAACGGCATCCTTACTTGCTTTATGTAGGAGGACTTGATGGAACCATCTGCTGGATCAAAGGTTTAGATAATTTTTTCCTGTATCTTTTCCCTCTCTCCCATCTATCCTGCTCTTCCCTGATCGAGTACTTTCCCAGAAATGACTTAACTAAGGCTCTGAGTTCTTTGATTGTCTATTTACATTATTTGTTATGACTGTGGTATGTTGAAATGGATTTGGGATTAGCTCTGCACAGAAGTATGTTTAGATAAGTTAAATCCCCCGACAGGACCAAGGAGAGCAGTTTATTGCCATGTCAGTCACTACATTCAAAATGGATTCGGCATGTTTACAGGATGTCCAGGTAGACTTTTCTTTCATCACTGGTTTCATAGGCACATAGTCCCAGACCCCAAACCCCAGATTACCAGGCTTTCTTACCTTGTTCCTTATGAAGAAAGAGCAGGGGCAAGGGAGCTCAGAAGCTCTAAGAGTTTGGATGATGATACCAGTATGAAAAGAGGAGAATAACAATGCAGAGAGAAGTTTTAGGTTCTAAGTCCACTAATATTAAAGATAGGTGCCTTTTATATGTTACTTTTACAGATTTAGATGAAGTTTAGATGTGTTTAGCAGACCCTAAATGCTTCTGGAGGATTGAAATTGGGTTTCCAAATGCCCTGAATACATAGATGGCATTGTGTTTCTTTCGCTAGAAATGGATATTAGTCTTGTACTTCAGAATGGATAGATGTTTGACATCTGGTGTACTCCTACTTTCTGCTTCAGATGATTGGGGAACACATTTATTACCTAAGCTAAGCATTTGGACTCAAAAAAGCACCTCTTTGGTTCCACATTTGCTGTGCCTCTATAAATTTGAATTTAGAAAGTATGACTTAAAACCTGAAATTGACTTGGAACTGAAACGTTTTAAAAAAAATGTGTTAATTAAAAAATTTTTATTTTGGATCTGTTCTGCAGAGTTAAGTTATTCATACTTCGCTGTTCAAGGCACACTTTCATTACTGGTTCAGATAAAGATGTCTTGTTTAATTAACTTGTTCTCCATGTACCTTTATTCTTCTATATATCTTTTAGAGTAAGATAATAAAATTCCTTTAAAAATCCTGCTGTTATTTTGATAGGAATTGCCTTCAAGTTACGGATTAATTTGGGAGAAAATAGAACTTTCTAAAATATTGTGTTATCCCCTCCATGAATTCGTCTATGATTACATTGTTCAGGACTTCTTTCATATCCTTTAGTAGCGTTTCAGATTTTCTCTGCAGAGGTCTTGTGCATTTTTTGCTAATTCCTAAATAATTTATAGTTGTTTTTGTTATTATGACTATTATATTTTCTGGTTGGTTAAAAAGAGCTATTGATTTTTTTTATAAGAGTATTATTTATCTAGCAATCTCATTCTACCCATATTAATAAATAGTTTAAAATTCTGTTGGACTTTCTCTGTAGACAACCATATTATCTTCATGTACTGCTATTATTTTCTTTTTCCTTCCCATCCTTAACACTTTTGTTTTCTTGCCTATTTTATTTACCAGAATCTCCGGGAGCAGTGATAGCACTAACTCACTGTCAAAAAAAATCTGATTAAGAGTTTTTGGTGTATACACTTACCAGGTAGACTGATGATCTCCTTCATTGCCTGTCATCAAGGAGTTAAAAAAATATTCTAACATTTATATCATAAATAGGTGCTGCCCTTAATCAAATGTGTGTTCTTCATTTTTTTTTTTGAGATATTCATATAAATATCTTGTTTGGTCCATGAATGTGGTGAATTATATTCTGATATTAAACCGTCCTTGCATTCCTTATATAAACCACGCTTGAATATTATTATTAAAATATACTATTTGTTTTGGTTAGCTAATATTTTGTTTACGATTTTTTGCCTTTAGGTTCATAAGTGAAAGGGATCTATGATAATCTTTTCTTGTACTGTAATTATCTGGATTTAGAATTCAACTTCTCTTGTTTTTCTGTTTTGTTCAACTTGTGTGAACAAGGCTCATTTCCCCACGTGTACCTGTTTTACTTCCTTTTATTTTGGCAAAGATGGGGTGGGGTGGTTTTGGTGTATTAGGGTTGGGGGCCTTTGATAACCATTTTATTTTCTTTAATGGTTATTATTCACATTTTCCATATTCTTTTGAAACTTTTTGCTTTTTAAAATTAGATATTTATACATTAAATTTAAAAGCAACTAACTTTCATAATATTCTTTTTTTTGTTTTTGTTTGTTTTTTGGGTTTTTTTTTGCGGTACGTGGGCCTCTCACTGTTGTGGCCTCTCCCGTTGCGGAGCACAGGCTCCGGACGCGCAGGCTCAGCGGCCATGGCTCACGGGCCCAGCCGCTCCACAGCATGTGGGATCTTCCCGGACCGGGGCACGAACCCGTGTCCCCTGCATCGGCAGGCGGACTCTCAACCACTGCGCCACCAGGGAAGCCCCATAATATTCTTTTATTATTTTAAAATTTCTACTGTATATGTTGTTATTGTCCCTTTTTCACCATCAGTTTCATTTGCATTTTCTCTTTTGTTTCCTTGATTGGTCTTGTCAGAATTTTGTCTAGTCTTTCAAAGGATCAACTTTTGGTTTTGTTTTTTTCTTTTCTTTGCTTTCTGTTTCATTAATTCCTGCCCTTATCTGTATTATTCAATTCCTTCTTAGGGTTGACTCTGTTAATTGTTCAATAAATGAAAATTTAATTACAATTAATTATTTTATTTTCTTACAAGTGAATTTAAAGGTATAGGTTTCTCTCTAAACCGTTTCATTTATGCTCTAGAAATTTTGGTATTTAATATTTTCATTGTCATTCTAATCAAAGGATTTTTCAGTTTCTGTTATGATTTCCTCCTTAACGTTAGTGTTATTTAATATTGTTTTTTAAAAGTTTTGGATGTGTGATATGTTTAGCTACCTTTAGAATTTTATTTGTAAATTTAATCACATTACAGAAAAATGGCAGTCATTCATATTGATTCTTTGGAAGTTACTGAAGCACTTTTGTAGAGCTAATATTTTCCATGTGCTAATAAAGAATATATATTCTCTCTTGTATATGTTGCTAGATATTTGAAATAGTTCAAGCTTATTATTCATGCTTTGTTTTGTTTTTTGATCATTTATGTCATTGTTTATATTTTCTCTGTTGGATTTGTCTGTTACTCCCCAGGGTAATTTTAGTTATTGCTTTATGCATGTCAAGCCTGTATTTTTAGATTCATGTATATTCATGATTATAGTATCTTCTTGGAACTGGTATGTGACATCTCTCATTGTCACTTTTGATGTTTTCACCTTGAATTTTATTTTGTCGTGATATTAAAATTTTGATAGACATTCTCACACTGCCCTCCAAAAAGGTTATACTCATTTATATTTCACTTGACTTATACTGTATGAGACTCCTTTCCCCCCCACATTCTCCTGTGTGACAAATTTTAAGGCCTGTGCATCCTAACTTTCTGTCTTTATTGGTAGCTTGGGAAACTGGACCTGATGCATAGTTCTGGCACTTCTGATCTTCATTTTATTCACTGCCTATCATATTCTAATCACAGTCGCCTTAGTTAGGTCACTCGAAACAACGTCCTGACTCCATTAAGGATGGTGCTTGGAAAATTTGACTTACTCATCTATTAAATCACATTTTATCCTTCTTTTGGGGTTGCCCCAGGATTCAGTTTTCTCTGAGAACAGGATTGGCCCAGCTTCTCACTCAAATATGTCTTCCCTTGGAGCCTACTGTGGGCAAAGTGTCGCCTGGTCCCTGTTAGTTACCCTGCACTGGTGGTAGGCATGAACACAAGCTACTGTGGCCTTCTGCTTGCTGTAAATCTAAGGGCCACTCAACTCAAGGCTCAAGGAGGCAGAGGATCAGGAGGTGACCAGTTGATTCTCTAATCCTGATGCTTTGTTTTTGGTTCTGCTTGTGAACCCTCGTGTCTGAATTTACAGCATGATTTGGGGGTGCCGAGTTCCACCGATCCCCATTACTGCCCCTGGCCTGAATTACTCTTGAATTCTGCTGCACTTGACTGGTAAGCTGTCAGTGGAGTTTGCTGCTCCCCTGAGGCCATTATGCAGCATCTTCTTCAGGGAGTTAGAACGTCAGGGAACTCATATCTCTTGCCACCCCCCCCCCCCCACCAATCCCCACCTCCACCTGCACCTCCACCCTCCCCTGCCCTGAAGTTCCTCTCAACATTCCTCTCAGACTGTCTGCCATTCTCTCCCGGCCCACCTCCCACATGCTGACCCGGTGCATTCAGGCTCCTTGAACAACTTCTGTAGAAGCTGAAAGGTGACATCCTTTGCATCTCTAGAGATTTTATATTCTTCAAAGCACTTCCAGCTGCATATTATCATTTGATCCTCACATAAAACTCTCTCAGGTATTTAGGTTAGGTATATTATCCGGATTTCACAGATGAGGAAACAGAGACAGTGGTGAGGAATTGCCTACCCTCAGGTACTTCGTTACTGTGGAACTGCTATTAGAACACAGTTTGGCTTTGGTTAGTGAGTTTGTTTATTCATTCATTAATTCACACACTCATACTGAGAGGCAGTAGAATGGAAAGAGCAAGGGTTTCGGCGACAAACTTTGGTTTGAAACCTGATGCCAAATTATCAGCTGTGTGATCTTGGTCGTGCACTTAGCCTCTCTCTCAGAAGATCAGTTTCCTGATTGGTAATATGGGGGAAACTATATCATGTTTATATGTGATTTAACAATCCATGAAAAATAGTGTCTGGCATATGGTAGGTTATAAGTAAAATGTTACTATAAATATATAATATATAAAATAGGTTACTAGTGTAGGTAAAAATGGCCAAACATTGACAATTTTATTATGGTAGAAACTCAGCGGCTACCATTTATTGAGTCCTTCCTTATTGTACGTATCCAAGGCACTGCTAGGCCCCAAGAACTGCAAATACAAGTGAGGCAAGGTTTTCTTGTGTGTCTGTGTCTTCTACTAGACTGTGGTCCTGGAGGGTAGAACCTGTCTGCGTTATATCCCTGACACCGAGAACAATGTCTGCTAGGGAGTGGGTGCTTAATAAAAGCTTAATAAAAGTGCTTAATAAAAGTGGGTGCTTTCTGAACTGAAAAGGTCCCTGCCCACCAGGAGATGGCCAGCAGTGAAGACAGGCAGATACATAATCATATACTCTACTAAACTGTTATGGATACATAGATAGACACACACAGGCCATGACGAGAGCTGAAGGGAAACGGTGCTCAGTTCTCCTGGGGTAGGGGGCACTGCAGTGCACAGGAGGGGGCACAGCTTCATAAAGCAGGTGCCGGAAGACTAACGTGGTCTGTTGGGTGGAAGGGAGCGCCACCAATTAGCTTATCTTGGACTACAAGCTTTCTCTCAAGTAACCCCTTCTAAGGTGTGAAATTGAGTTTGTATTCACAGCACTTCTTTGTCTCGCAGTCCTTCTGTTACTGGTATCTCCCATAATGTATTACTTCATAAAGTGCTTTGCTGTATCCTGAGTATAAAAAGAGACACTCAGTAAAACCAGAGTCTATTCTTCGAGTGTCACGACTAGCCATCGCATAACAAAGTATAATATATTGTGTAAGAAGAAATAGAGGAATGTAAGAGATTTTTTTTTTTCCCCGATACGCGGGCCTCTCATTGTTGTGGCCTCTCCTTTTGCGGAGCACAGGCTCCGGACGCGCAGGCTCAGTGACCATGGCTCACAGGCCCAGCCGCTCCGCGGCATGCGGGATCTTCCCGGACTGGGGCACGAACCCGTGTCCCCTGCATTGGCAGGTGGACTCTCAACCACTGTGCCACCAGGGAAGCCCTGTAAGAGATATTTTAAGAGACCAAATAAAACATCAGAGTGGGAGAGTGTAGACTGCATTAAAGTCAATAAACAGTCATGGCAGAGTGGACCACTTTTCAATGTGAAGGAACCTGATTTAGTGACTGATGACTGTACGATTCGAATCCCATTGGAATGAAGTTAGCTGCTACTTTTGCCAAATTCTAAATCTTTTGGTTCTCCTTGAGAACCAGTCCTTGAAATTTAACAGATTATTTTTGTTACTGTTTTGCCAATAGCTCTTCGAGGCGCTAAAGCCATCCGTCTTCCTCAGTATTCGGTGCTGCTGGACTCGATATAGTGCTGCTGGCTTAGAGCTCTGGGAGGAGGAATTTGGGCTCTGGCTGCCCTGCTCAGCTGGGGACAGTTCATCACACGGATTGCCAGGGCTGTGTAGTCATCCGGTCTCCACAGAGACTCAAAGCCGAGGAAGTTGTCAGGAATAAACTTGGTTCAGATGTGAACCACTGAGCTGCTCGTCTTACTTGCAAGAGAGAGACAAGGACGGTGTTACAGGGCTCCTTCTTGGCAGTGTGGAAGGATGACTACAACAGCAAGGGTTCCAAAATGTTTTCTGCCAAGAACTGGATTGGATTTTTGCTTCCTCAGCCACAAAATGTCCCCAGCATCTTAGCCCCAAATCATTAATGCCCTTTGCAGTCAGTCTGCTCAACCTGGACACTTTCTTATCTTTCTTTGCTCAACACCCTCATCATTATTGTTTGCTTTTTGTTAGCCAAACTCTCAAGGCTTTTTGATTCCTAATATCTTACCTTTTTTTTTTTTTTTTTTTCCCAGACAAGCAGGAGATATGAAGTAACATTATCATCCTTGATTACATTCTCTCCCTTTGGAGAAAAATGAAAATCCCTGGTTTTGGTTTGGGGTGCAGTTTATAGACTATTTCCTTGGAGTATAAAAATGCTATGTGTATTTTATTTTTTTTTAATTTAATTTATTTAGTTTTGGCTGCATTGGGTCTTCGTTGCCGCATGCGGGCTTTCTCTCTTGTTGCAGCGAGCTGGGGCTACTCTTCGTTGCGGTGCGCGGGTTTCTCATTGCGGTGGCTTCTCTTGTTGTGGAGCACGGGCTCTAGGTGTGCGAGCTTCAGTAGTTGTGGCACTCGAGCTCAGTAGTTGCGGTGTGTGGGCTCTAGGGCACGTGGGCCTTCAGTAGTTGTGGCGCACAGGCTTAGTTGCTCCGCGGCATGTGGGATCTTCCCAGACCAGGGCTGGAACCTGTGTCCTCTGCGTTGGCAGGTGGATTCTTAACCACTCTGCCACCAGGGAAGTCCCCAAAACGCCATGTGTATTTTGTATTGGCATGTACCGGCATGCTGCTGTTGTAATATCATTGACCTTGGCAACATTATGTAACTGTTTTGAGCTTCGGTTTCTCCATTTGAGAAATGGGGATAAAATGACTAATTTATAGGGTTTCTAGGAGGACTAAGGAGATTGCAGAGGAGGAAATGCCCAGTACGGTACCTAACACATACCAGATGTACCATAAATGATTATTTAAAACAAATCAATACAATCTAAGCAGGACCAGTTCTATTTCAGTAAGGGGAGCTCTTGGAGAATGGTGAGACATGAAAAGAGAAATGACCAAGCTCTGTAGAGAGTTGTGTCCTCAGTCTGGTGCAGAGTGTAAGATTTCGGGGCACATGTGGAAGTAAAGAGGCAGGAGGAGTTTGTGGTAAAAGGTAAAAAGTGGTAAACTGCATGCAAACATGAAGTCAGTCATTTCAGAAAGGTCACTAGGTCAGTAATTTAATAGCATTTGTCCAAATCGCCATACTTTGATGCATAAACAAATGGGAATAAAACTATTCCTCGTAATAACTGATGATGTAAGAGGCAATGTGATGTAAGGCGGATTGGCCTGAAACCAGAAGATCTGGGCTCATGTTCATTTCACTTAATTGGTTTATAGTCTCGGACTTCTTAGCTTTTCTGAGTCTTCCCTTCAACATCCATAAAATGGTGATAATAATGTTTTTCTTATTTGCCCCCTGCTGGTTTATTGTAAGGATCGGAGATGTTTTTAAAAGTACTGCCCAAACAACATATGGGCTGTTTTTGATTTAGTATTAAGAGCCGGATGGATTGCTGAAGAATTTTCAGGCTCTTGTCCACCTTTGAGGTGAATACACAGTAAAGGCATCAAGAATGGGGGCTTATGTATCTGTAACTTCCTGTATCCAGCTCTTCCAGACCACGTTTTGTAGGTAACCTCTGCTGAGCCCATTTTGCTGCTCACTTTGCCTGGCCTTTGCCATCCCTTGGCCCCGAGAGCATCCCTTGCCTGGCCTTTGCCATCCCTTGGGTTGTGACAGGAGTACCGGGGATCTCGCAGCAACAGCCGGACACGCTCTTGGAGACTCCTGTGTTCGTGCGCTTGGTGTGACTTGCCTGGACCACTTACCTCCTCTTTCCGTTGTTTGTCCCTGTCTGTTTGCTGCTGATGGCTATAGCAGTAGCATCTTTTAGTGTCTTGCTCAAGGATTTCTGATGCTTTCGGAAGTTTTTTTTCCTCACTCTGCTGTGCAAACACAAGAGATAAGAAACTAGGCTTGAAGATAGAAGCTGGGTTTGATGATCAGTAAAAGGAGATAAGTTCCTTGACTTGCAGTATCTAGCCTCTTCCCAGACAGTCATGTAGTGTGGGGTGTAACGTTACCATTCTCTCTTTGTGTTTCCAGGGAGTCGACGAGTTGAAGATGAAGCCCAGAGCAGAGTGCTGTTCCCCCAGGTTCTGGTTGGTGCTGGCTGTCCTGGCCGTGTCAGGCAGCAGAGCTCGGTCTCAGAAGAGCCCGCCCAGCATTGGCATTGCCGTCATCCTCGTGGGCACTTCAGACGAGGTGGCCATCAAGGATGCCCACGAGAAAGATGATTTCCACCATCTCTCTGTGGTGCCCCGTGTGGAGCTGGTAGCCATGAATGAGACGGACCCAAAGAGCATCATAACCCGCATCTGTGATCTCATGTCTGACCGGAAGATCCAGGGCGTGGTGTTTGCTGACGACACAGACCAGGAAGCCATCGCCCAGATCCTTGACTTCATTTCAGCCCAGACTCTCACCCCCATCCTGGGTATCCACGGGGGCTCCTCGATGATAATGGCAGACAAGGTAAAAGGGGGCTGTGGTGAGAAGAGCCTGGGGGGTATGTACTGAGAACTAAATGATGCATTTGTTTGAATGCCAAACTCGATTATGAAAGATGGAGTGTAACCAGATGGTAACCAGAGGTAACCAGAATGCACTGAGTGAATGGATAGACCAGGAGCTAGTCTAGTGCTTTGGAGTTGAAAGTGAGGGAAAGATGCTGGTGTCTAGAAGCTCCTTTTGTTTGGAACAGGTTTGTGTGTCCATTTGTTTGTAAATGGATTCACTGAAATGACTAAGAGATGTTGAAGGTTGTAGCTCAGTGATACATTTTCTTCAAATACGTGTATGAACACCTCCTTCAAAACTTTAGAAAAGGTGTGCTCTATTCTTCCTCGATAATACATGTTCTCCCCCCATACCAGTTTCAAGAACATAAAAAGCAAAATTCCCTGAGGCAGGTAATTGGTCTCCTTGAAGATTCGGATATCCTAGAGAAGTACTTCTTGCTAAGTTGTCCAGGCTCAACACGCATCCCATCTGCACATGTGAATGGATTTTAATCCATAGAACCAGTTGCAGCTGTGTTTTCCCCAGGCTTAGATTTGAAGGCAGTGGTTCTTAACCTTGACCGCACATTGGAATCACCTGAAGAGCTTTCAGCACAACCAATGCCTGGGTCCCACCCCTAGAGGTTCTGGAGCACAGCCTAGGCTTTAGGAGTTTTAAAAGCTCAGCAGGTGATTCTTGTGTGCAATTAAGGCTGAGAACCACTGCTTTGAGGCCGCAAATAAATCATAGTCTCTCCTACACTAATATTAGATTGTCACACGACAAAGTAATTATCACGTGACATCGATGCTTATTCTCTGACTACAGGAAAAAGTGTTTTGTTTGTAGTTATGTTTTGTTTTTACATTTTTCACTTATTTTTCCTTGCTTTGTACAATGAAAGTACAGTCCTTTTCACATACATATCGTCTTTGCAGTCATTCGTACCTTAGAATGGTCCATTTCACAAATGCAGTATTTGTTGTGCATCACTTTGGGTTTCTTAAATTGTTTCTACTTTTGCATTGTCATCTTATACTTCTTAGTGTCACTTTCAAAACCTCCTTCAGTGTTGTACTGAAAAGACGTGCTGTGGGCTTAACGATGTTCGCAAACACCTCAAAACCTAGCACAGACGCCGCAAGCGTGCTACTTGGCCAGTTGAGAACCACCAGGCCACAGGGCTTAACAGAGTAAAATAAGCTTGCGTGATCACTATCGCCATCTGTCGGCAGCAGGCAGAGACGTCTGTTTCGGAGCTTCCTTTGTTCAGTCTATAGGAGAAGTCAAGTGGAGAGTACTGAGTGCAGGGACTTCATGCTTTCGGTAGCGTATGAGAAGGCTGTTGTCGCATTCGCATGCATGGGTAAAGGCACAGGTAAGGATGTTAGAAAAAATGCTGCCCCGAGGAGCCCATGCTAAGGGAAGTGGGATAAACTTGAATAGAATGGAAAATGTAGGTGGACTTGGCAAAACCTACCGAGTGTTTGCTTCAGGTAGATTTTTTAAACATCGTTGCCCTTAGCAAAGGATATTATATTTTCGCAGTGGTATTTTGAGGGCACAGTTTGCATGGAAAGAATGCCAAGATGGAGGAGCCCAGTTTTTGAATCATGAATAAGTGCAAACTTACTTTGAGAGCAAGTCCGGTGAAAATAATTGATTGATTGATTGATTTAGTGTCTGTGGACTCGTGCACAGCCTGTTAGTTCAGGCTCCCCCCTCCCCCCATCCCAGTGTAAAAGGTTGTTGGCTAAACTGGTTGGTGCCTTCCCTGCTGTGTCTCTTACAAATGCATAATAACAACATAAGAATATGAAGAATGACGCAGGCCACGTGGAGAGACTGGGCTCTTTTGTTCAGTGATGTATCCTAGGTGCTTCAGAGTGTTTACCGTGTGCTGGGAACATACTGCTTTGCCTGCACTGTCTTAGTTAATACGCTTAACAGCCCAGTGAGCTAAGTGGTATTACTTGTCTCCATTTAGCAGATGGGAAAGCTGAGGCTCAGAAAGGTTAAATAACATCCCCAATTAGGCTGCTAGGAAGTGGAGTCCAGGACTGGTTGCTGGCTCCACAGACCATGTGCTTGACTGCCTCTCAAGAAAATGGAGAGGCGGGTTAAGGTCCCTCATACCTTCCTCTTCCTTACTTTCTCCTCTGTTACGTAGCACTGTGGTGAACGTTGTCTGCCTAAAAGTGACGCGTCACTTGGTTCATTATGGCAATACCGGAATCTGACCAGAGGAGAGGATTAATGAGCTATGAAATGGTGGAGGCTTAGGTGTAGCCTAATTCTGTAGGGGGCCCCTTGGCTACCAGTTCCAGGGGTCAAATGGAGGATGGAAGCCAGTAAGGGGGATTTTTCCGGGTCATTGTAACGAGATCCCCCTCTGGTCTCCTCCCCCTCCCCCCACTGCAACCACACCCCAATAGCCCATCTTATCTTTTTCTCTCTCCATCAAAAAAAGGAGGTAGGCAATGATTGTTAGGCACTTTGCTAAAATGGCCTAAATAATATCTAACTGACTTTGGACCTGAAAAGAAGAGTTACTGAAAGGTAGGTAGAAAGAGGAGAAAGAAGGAAGGAGCAAGCAGGAGGTCCTGGTGCCACAGAAGCGGGAGGGTTGAAGGCTCAGTCACGGAGTGGGAGGCCTGGATGGGTGGGGGGCGGCTGCAGGGGATGGGTGGGGCAGCGGGAGGAACTGCCCCCCGGACCTCCGGGATCCAGAGGGCAGCAACACTGAGATGCTGGGCAGCTGTGCAGAGGGACGTGCGCAGGCCTAAAGGACCAGCCGGAAGGCAAATAAAAAGTCCCCCAGAAATCAGAGAAATAAGCTTTGGGGGCAAGTTTCAAAAATAAAACACCTCAAATTCTAAGGCCAGCTTTTTTATTTTTTGATAGAAGTTATTTTTAGTACCATGACTGTATCTTACCAATATAGAATGGGGACACAGAGTTTGACAACTCTGAATCCACTACGGGCAATAGGACAACACGTTTGAAAGCGGAACTAATGCAGAAAATTTAAGAAATACAGCTTTGCTGTGTTTAAGGCATAGTCTTGAAGGTTCAGTCGCCACCTGAAGGGTGGTGAATAAGCCTTCCATTTTGCTTCCTCTTCTACGAGATAGGTAATTGCCACTCTGTTTTGACTCAGTTGTTTTTTGCGTGTTTGTTTCAAATAAAACTTATTAAGTGTCCTTGTGGAAGATTGGTTTACAGGGAGGAAATTCCTGATTCAAGGAGTTCGTGATGGAAGAAAGGTAGCACAGTTAGTTACAGAGACTTTTTGGCAAAAGTAGGGAGATATAGTTCAGCATCTGATCAAATAGATTACGCTCCCTTTTTTGCTAATGCTAATTAATGTGCTAATTAATCAGTACAAACATTAATTAGTCTCCACTTTCCCATTGAGGAAATGCACCTCGTACCATGGCAGAAAGAAGCATGGGAGCTGATAGAGCAGAGCTGTTCTAAGCTCAGAATTCGGACTCAGAGCAGTTTTAACCATCAATTCTTAGATGTGGGGATCTGGACAACTTACCAAACCACTTATGCTAAACCTTGGTTTTCTCGTCTGTACCATGGGGATAATCATATATCCATTATAGGGTTGTCGAAGATTAAATGAGGTAATACAGAGCAGCTGCTTCACTAAGTGTCCAGCACAGCATTCAGCAGGCTAAGCTGAAGGTTGTATGGAGCAGTCTGAAGGAAAGAAGGCTTCATGATACAGGAGAAGCACGGAGAGGAAATAGGGTCACAGCCAAATACAGAGGCGCTTCACAGCTGGAGACCAACCGAGAAGGGAGCTCAGGTGAAAACCGGGGGAAGGGCTCTGAACTGTGTCGGGAGCTTTGCTCTTGTCCCACCAGGGAGGCCCAGGCTCATTGGTGGCGTAGCCACTCCAGGGCCAAAAAAGGGCACATTCAGTTAACGAAGAACTCTAATAAGGAAGGAACTGCTCGCGCTTGTTGCAGAAGACCGTTTAGAACAGTAACGGGGCCCATTTAAAAATGCATGAGGTGGGCTTCCCTGGTGGCGCAGTGGTTGAGAGTCCGCCTGCCGATGCAGGGGACACAGGTTCGTGCCCCGGTCTGGGAAGATCCCACATGCCGCGGAGCGGCTGGGCCCGTGAGCCATGGCCGCTGAGCCTGCGCGTCCAGGGCCTGCGCGTCCAGAGCCTGTGCTCCGCAACGGGAGAGGCCACGGCAGTGAGAGGCCCGCGTACCGCAAAAAAAAAAAAAAAATGTATGAGGTGATTTTTGGCAGTTCCCTGCCGAGTATAAAGAGTCTACTTTATTTTGCCTTTTGTTATAATTGCTTTTGTTCTCCCTGAGATCCTGGATAGGATGCCCGTCAGAATCCACATGATGAACTAAAGTGAGACATACTTTCATTCCTTTGCAGGAGATTTCTCTGCTGATTTGCTGAAACCTTTCTTGGGTTTTCAGATTTTAGCTCAGAGAGGTTAAGTAACTAATCCAGGATATTACAGCTTACAAGCGGTGGAACTGGGATTCAGATCCCAGAAGTACCTGTTTTGAAGCCTGTGCTTTCTACTTACGCAGTTCTGCCCCACAAAGCACTGCTCTAAGAATTGTCCTGTGTTTCAGTCTCCATTCTCAGGAGCTTTGGAAATTTAGGCAAACAAATCACTTCAGCGACATGATACTCGGTTTCTAGTTTATAAGTGTTAAATTTTGTTTTCTGCCCTACCCACTTGACAACATTTTGAAGATAAAGTAAAATCGTTGGAAAAATGCTGGGCGAACAGATACTTTAGGTGAGCCAGTTAAAAAGTGGGGACAGGGAATGACAGTCACTGAAAACGATTTTGTCACTAGCATTAGGGCCAATGAAAATGGCTTGAGCAGGTGGTAGGAAGGAATACAGAAAGTGGAAGTTACAGTAGGATCAGGCAAAAGGGTGGAAGACCCAAGCTTCAATGCTGCAGAAATGGAAGAGAGAAGGTGTGCTGAGCAAAGGGTCAGGGTCTGGAAACAGATCGGAGTGATCTTCACTCTGTTGATCAGAGTGGAGTACAGTAGGTAAGACGTGTGTCGTGATCCTTGTTCCTCCCTAAAGGACAGGTGAACAGATTCTTACTCTGGCATCTGTTGCTGTGATTGTTTCATTTCTCAATTTATTGGTTGAGAATTAATACTTTTACTAGCACTCTAATTTTCTTTGCAGAAAGCGACGTTTTGGAATCCACCTGGGGCCAAGAGGATGGCCCTTACTCTCCTTTGGCCCCATCTTCCCTCACTCTCCCCCTGTTCCCTACTCCCTCCCCCCACCCCGACACCTAATGGCAGTATGTTTGGAGACAGTAGTTGAGCCAACCGTGGACTGTTACCCTGTCAATATCTTAACTGCCTTCCATCTGCTCATGTGGGTTTCTATATCCAACATAATCTTGAAACCAAGATGGCCATGCGATTCATACCCCACTCTATGCTTCTTCCCGGATTTGGGGTGACTTTGAGTTTTTTTTTAACCTTGCTTCTTAGTTGTTTGTGATACGGTATTTCTTGGGACAGCAAACTTCAAGAGCAAACTGTGGTGTTAGAACATTCTTTGGTGATGAGCAGAGTTAAGTCATAGAGGTGGGAGAGGCAAGACAGTAACAGAGCTGCTGTCATACGCCAGCTTTGTGCCAGGCATGATGTTAATGAGCATTTTAATCCTTAAGCAGTCCTGTGAGACAAGTAGCATTATTTCATTTGATGGGAGAGAGTTTATGTATCGTGGCCAAAGTCACACAGCTAGAAACATAGTGGGACTGGGATCTGAGTCTTCTTTTAAAATTTTTTCCGCCGACTTTAAAACTTCCAGTCCACACACTGAGGAGGTCAGAAAAAAGCCAGGATAGAATCGTCTGGGGGCCTGGCGGTCCGTTACTCCTCTCCTATTTTTCCTACTTCCTTGAACTGTACTTTGGGGGAAGGCGAGCGGGCAGTTCTCTCTGAGACACCATAGACGTTGCAATGATGCTGCCCTCAAGCCTGTGTGGGTTCCAGGACTCTACACCTGCGTCTCATTGGCCAGCGTATCTGTTCTTTTCCAGTTGGAGCTGGGATTTGCTTTCAAGAGACCAGCCACTTGAAGTCCAGGTGCAGTTTTAATGCCTGGAAAAACTGAGGCTCCAGAAATTGCTTTAGGCATTCACAGAAATTAAGGTGCTTGTTGCTAGAAAGTAATGCGTGAGCCATCACTTCTCACGCAGCTGGCAGGAGGTGATGGTGTGTCTGTGGAAGGAAGGAGATGACATCACATGGAGGGAAGGCGGGCTTTGTAGCCAGTAGGCTCAAGCTCTGCGCACTCCCAGTCATGTGACTGTAGCTGTGCTCCTTAAACACTCTTAGCCTCCAGTTTTCCATTTGTAAAATGGGAACAGAAATAACACCTGGATCCTAGTGGGGTTTACCAAGCCTTATGAAGCAGCATGCCCAGCGCTTGGTAAACCGTAGGGCCTCAGTATACGCTGTCCTGTGTTTTCCTACACCAGACCTTACCTAAATCATTTGAAGAAAATGGGACTCTAATGTTTTCCCATTAACCGAAAGAGAGGAGCTTGGGATGTCAGTGCCCTTCATTTTAAGCCCGGTGGGTCAGCAGCAGCTCCGTGGGTTCCACCTCTGTGGCCATGCAGTTACTGACTGTGCCCTGATCAGGACATGTCACAATTTTCAAAGCAGAGACATACAGTGATTTCAATAAACTGATACATAAAGGATGTAAGCAATGAAGATAAGCCAAGAACATTAAAAAGGAAAGCAGAGCAGAATTAAATAGTCTTTGAGTCCAGGGTTACTCAACCATTTGTCACTGTTGATATAAAAGAAAAAGTGAGCAGTGAGATGAGGGGAATATTAAAAGTACTAGGTAGGAAGTAGTAATATGTTAAAGACATAGGAAGGAACTTAATTTACTAAATGTCACCAGCCAGGTTTTATCTTTTTAATTTTTTTGGCCTCACCGTGTGGCTTGCAGGATCTTGGTTCCCCAACCAGGGATTGAACCCGCACCCTCGGCAATGAGAGCATGGAGTCCTAACCACTGGACCTCCAGGGAATTGCCTCACCAGCCAGTTGTTAATGGATTACACTGATATTGCTGAAAAACTCCTTGCAATCTGATTTATACGCCAAGAATGTATTTTCGTTCCCCTTTCTGAGACTTCTGTGATTCTATCTTTTTGCCTCATTCTTAGGCTTTATATCTATATTTTATTCAACATTTTATATATATACATATTTTAATTCATTTTTATTGGAGTATAGTTGCTTTACAATGTTGTGTTAGCTTTTACTGCACAGCAAAATGAATCAGCCATACATATACATATATCCCCTCCCTTTTGGACTTCCCTCCCATTTAGGACACCACAGTGCATTGAGTAGAGTTACCTGTGCTATACAGTACGTTCCCCTCAGTCGTCTGCTTTATACATAATATCAGTAGTGTATATGTGTGAATCCCAATCTCCCAGTTCCTCCCACCCCACCCCTTTCCCCCTTGGTATCCATACGTTTGTTCCCTACATCTGTTCTCTACATCTGTTCTCTATTTCTGCTTTGCAAACAAGGCCATCTATACCATTATTCTAGATTCCAATATATATGTGTTATATATGATATTTGTTTCTCTCTTTCTGACTTACTTCACTCTGTATGACACTCTCTAGGTCCATCCACGTCTCTACAAACGACCCAGTTTCGTTCCTTTTTATGGCTGAGCAATAATCCGTTGTATATATATGCGCCACATCTTCTCTATCCACTCCTCTGTTGATGGACATTTAGGTTGCTTCCATGTCCTGGCTACTGTAAATAGTGCTGCTGTGAACATTGGGGTGCATGTGTCTTTTTGAATTATGGTTTCCTCAGGGTATATACCCTGCCCAGTAGTGGGATTGCTGGGTCGTATGGTAGTTCTATTTAGTTTTTTAAGGAACCTCCATACTGTTCTCCATAGTGGCTGTATCAGTTTATATTCCCCAACGTAATATTTTGATTCTGTGGCTTAAGGGTTCACCATGTATGAGAGTAATGTTCAAGGCTAGTTTTATTCCGTTTTTCTGAAGGCAAACTACTTTACCGCTTCTATCCTATTTCACAGGCACAGAGAACCCCCGAGTTTATCACGGGTTGTTAGGAGGTTTCAGTGAGAAAGAGAACTGACACTGATCGTTTGCTTTCGTCAGGCTCTGAGCTGGTCACCTTAATGTGAGCTTCATTTATATGTTGCTTCTTTCAGTTCTTTCACTGCATTTGTAAGGCATGCATTTTGTCTGCATTTCACAGATGAGGCAACTGTAGATCAGAGAGGCTGTTTTGCCCAGGATGTTTCGGTATTGGTTGCTCATGATGGCTTAAACCAATGGGTGTTTATTGGTGTCTCAGCACAAGGTTCCTGAGGTTGGGGACTGCTGGGGCTGGTGCAGTGACATGGTGAGGTCAGGGCTGACCGCTGGGATTTTCTTGACATTTTGGTAATTGTTGCGAGGAGGCTGCCCTTGCTCTAGGCGTCCTGCCCCAAACCCAAAGCAGGGAAAGCCAGGGGGTGGGTATCATTAGATCAGGCAAAGTCTTCCCCATATCCTTGATCTCATGACCCCAAATCATGTCACATGGCCACCCCTTTGGAGGTTGCAGGCTCTCTGGTGGAGGTGGCAAAGGGACAAGCGTTGGGACCAACTTTGAGGTTGGTCAACAGGCAGTGTCTCTCAAAGGAAGGAAGTGATGACCTAGGAATTCAACCAATGTTTGTGTGACTCTAAAGCTCAACATCTCTCATGTGAAATTTCTCCTGCCTTACACCAAACTCTGCTTTTGTGCCCTTGGTCCAGTCGCCTCACATGTCCTCCAGAACTTTGGCTCATCAGTTATGTCCTTTTTCTCCTTAATTATCAACTTACTCCTCCCTGCTGGCATCTGCCCTCTAGCTTAGTGGTCCTCAGGAGATGTTTGGAAATGTACTGGGGGAGTTTTTTGGATGATGATAATGACTGGTCTGTGTGTGTGTGTGTGTGTGTGTGTGTTTGCACGCACCCAGTACTGGCACTTAGAACACAGAGGCCAGGTGTGTTAAGTGTCCTGCAGTATACATGATAGTACCCACCAGTCAAGAATTGTCTTCCCCAAAATGTCAATTTTGCCCTCTTCGAACATGCTCAGATCACTCTCATATTAATAAATAAACAAACCTGAAAGCTTTCCTTGACCCTGGTTTTCCTCCCTCGCTCTCTGTTTTCGTAGTTAAATTCCTTAAATGCTCATCGGAAATTGCTGTTTTCAATTCCTCGTCTTTCCCTTTATCCAAAATGCCAAATCCAATTGGGATTTTCAAGTCGTTCGTGACCTTCTGTGGCACTGAACACCGTTGACCCTTTTAGTGCTATTACAAAAATTACGATGACAAGAGTCATTAGGTTCGTCACAGACTTGGTGACAGTGGGAATGAGGATGAGTAGAATTTGGAACGTGGGTGGATCACAGGAGTGGAAATGACTGGCAAGCAGTTGGATCTGGGACTGGAGGTAAAGAGAGTGGTCTGGGCTGGAAGTTAAGAGATGAGCCTCATTAGGGTGGAGAGGGTCGTTGAAACCAGGAGCGTGGAGGAGAGGCTGAGAACGAACGCGGGGGATGAGGAGAGAAGTGTGTCCAGGACAGAACCCTCACTTGAGGGATGAGAGGAGGGGGAGATGGGAAAGAGCTAAAGAAATTCTTAGAGAGATAAGAAGAGAACAAGAACAGGAGGAAAGAGAGGCTTATCTAAAGCAGGAGGGAGCAGCTGCCCAGTCCGGGGTCAGCCCCGGCCACTCCCTTCCCCTCAGGACACTTATGCCAACAGGAGAGAAGCCTTGTCGTGGATCCCCTCCCCGCCGTGCACTGCAGCGACCTCAGCGGCACTTCTGCCCTCTTGTCCTCCCCGCCACGTGGCAGCTTGCCTGTGTGGTTCTGTAGAAACTCAAATCTGATGGTTACACTTTCACTTAAAACCCCATACCGGCTTCCCACAGCTGGGACTAGGACATCCTCTCTGATGTGGTCCCAGGCCACCTCTCCAGGATTTTCCCTTCACCTCCCCGCCCTTGAACAGCAACGTGAGGTCACGCTAAATCAGTCACCGCCCCTCGTCTGGTCCTGACTGTTTTATATCTCTGGGCCTTGGTCAGTGCCTCTTCCTCCTTTTCCTCCCAGAAGCACCTACTACTCACTTTCCAAGAGAAATCATGGCTCTTCTGTGAACCCTTTTCTGACTCCCATCTTCACAGAATTTACTAGTTCTTTTTTTTTTTTTTTTTGCACTTCACCTGTGCTCTATTTAAGCTTTTATTATAACCCATCCTGTTTACTTATCTGTCTCATTTGCTGTACAGGGAGCTCCTTGTGGGCCAGGCCATGCTTTACTGACTTTCGTGTTCCCAGCACATGCCATAATGTCGGGTGCATAGTAACAGCCCACTGTTGTCACACAATTAGCAATTGTTAAAATGTACACTCCATATACACACTCTAGTGGGTTGAATGGTGGCCCCGAAATGATACTTCCGTGTCCTAACTCCTGGACCCTGTGAATGTGACCTCATTTGAAAAAAGGATCTTTACTGATGTAATTAAGGATCTTATGATGAGATCATCTTGGATTAGCCAAGTGAGCCCTAAATCCAGTGACAAATGTCCTTCTAAGAGGTAGAAGAGGAGAAGACATCTACACAAAGGGGAAGTCCTTGAAAGAGGCAGGTGCTGGAGTTATTGAGCCACAAGCCAGGGAAGCCACCAGAAACCTGGAAGAGGTGAAGGAAGATTCTCCCCTGGAGCCTTGAGAGGGACCACGACCCTGCCGACTCTCGATTTCAGGCTCCAGCCTCCAGAACTCTGAGAAGAGAGATTTCTGTTGTTTTAAGCCGCCAACTATGGGATACAACTTTCATGGCAGCCCTAGGGAAGTAGCAACACTCACATGGCAGTTAAGAGGGGGCACTCTGGAATCTCAGTGCCTAGACTGTTTCCTGGCTCCACTGTTTACTGTGTGACCTTTGGCAAATAACTTGACTTCTCTGAATCTTAGTTTCCTCGTCTATACAATGGTGGTAAAAATAGACCCTGTTTCTTAAGGTTTATGAAGTAAAGTTATTAAAAGTGCTTAGAAAAGGCCTGGCAAATAGCAGGAATCAGTAAGAGTGGGTCTGCGAGAGTTTTTCAGTAAGTTTCCATTAAATAAATGAATGAGTGAGGGAGTGATGTGAATAGAAACGCAAGCCGTCCACGGCAGGATCTGAACTCGCCTAGCTCCCGGGTACTTGGCTCGCGTATTCTGGACCTCCGGGCCTGGGACAGTGCTGAGAGGTGAGGTGTCAGAGTTAGTCAGCTGTGCTTTGGTGGAACGTCAGGGCAGTGAGGCTTGTCTCTTAGCATCCCTTTCTGTCCTCCTCTCTCCTTCGGTTTGGTTTTGCTTCTTTGTGTACCTGTGCATGTGCATGTGCATGTGTGCGTGTGTGTGTGTGTGTGCGCGTGTGTGTGTGTGTTTGCCGCTGCCGTTAGTTGCCTGTATCTTTCTCTTCTCCAGTCCTCAGGATGGAGCATCTCACCTAGGGCTGCCCTCCTAATCCAATGTCATGCTTTCAGATTTTTCTTTTTCCCTCCCCTCAAATAAAAGCTCCTGTTTCTTTTCCCTTTATCCCCTTTCATTTCATACTTTTCATAGTCCTTATCACAACTGTAATGAATCATAATCGTTTTTTATTAGCCGTCTGTCCTGCTAGACTACAGGCTTCATGAGGGCAGGGGCTGTGTCTTTTGCATTTTTGTGTCTGCAGAACCTAACATATAGCTTGGCGCACAGTAAGCCCTTGATACATGCTTATTTAAATATATGGGTAGATTATTACTTCAGTGCAACGGATATTAGTCGCAATTAAGAGAAAAGTATTTTAAACCCCAATAAAAATGGACGGTAGGATTAATCTCTGGTTGCTGGCGAGTACATTCCTTCTCTCTCTCCAGGCGCTATCTCCCTCACCCTTCCCTTCTTCACCTCTGCCAGACAGCAGCCCTCAGCACCTTGGCACTCACAGCCACCTAATTCCCAGCAGACACTCGTGGCAGGAGGGCAGGCTCAGGTTAGGGGTACATCTGAGGTAGCAGAGCAAAGCTTTTATCGCGCAAAGCAGATGGGTGCCGGTGATAATCTTGACTCTATTAGCCTTCTTTCAAAGGAGGAAGCAGAAAGAAATAAACATTTTTAACAAAGTTTTGAAAGGTAAACATGTGCAATTCATGTGACATGCTAATCAGCCAGGTAGCACCAATGAACTTTAATCAGTGTGATTAAGCTTCCAAAGGTACTAGCGAGAGATTTTGAAACTTCCTTTAGCAAAAAACAACAGCCTTTCTCACTGATTTATTCATTCATTCAAAAAATATTGATTAAGTATCTACTGGGTGTCAGGAGCTGTTCAAGGTCTTGGAGATCTCGTCCATAAGAGAGGCATGCCCTCATGGTACAATGACTGACAATAAACAAACACATAAAGTAAACAGTATTATGTTAGGCAATGGTAAATGTTTTAATGAAAACAGCAGGGAGGGGTATTGTGGGCCATTTTGGGATTGTCAGGGAAGGTCTCTGAGGATGTGGTACTTGGCATTTGTATGAGAAGGATCCAGAAGGATGAAAATCTGAGGAGCAGCCTTTTGGCAGAGAACAGCAGGTGCAAAAGTCTTGAAGGGCGGGCATGTTTTTTTGTTGTTTGATGAGTGGCCGGAGGGTCAGTAGGGCTGGAGGGGGATGGGCACGGGGGCAAAGGTAGCAGCTGAGGTTGAAAGGTACCGTGAGATAGATCTTGGAGGGCCTGAGAGCCTTGGCACAAAGTTGGGTATTTTTCAGTTCATTCTAGAAGGTGTAAGAAGAGAGTGATGTAACTTGGCATCTTTTCAGATGGGAGCGGTGGAGTGTGGTAGACGGGACATGTACCTTGGAGCCAGTTTGAGTCTTGGCTCTGTGTTTCAGAAGTTGAGTGACCTCTTGCCATGTTGTGTGACTTCTCACCTCTGTGATAGGGTTAATGCTCATTAACTTCAAAGAGCTGTTATGAAATGAAATGAAATACCCTTTACAGGACTCATTACTCTGCCAGGAGCACGCCTGGTTTTGCAGAATCGCTGCTATTATCGTTTCTAGTGCTACTGAAACACAAATGCCTCTGGAATCGGGCAGCATTTTCTTTTGATATATCTATGGATGATGCAGTTTTGTAGTTTTCACAAAATTTGTTTACAAACTTGGGAGCAAAGTAGCCAAGCAATGGAGGAAGTTAGAAACATTGACATTGGCTAAATAGCTTCCTCTCCTTTAGAGTTTATGGAGTTCCCATGCATACACCAGTGTCCGGTGGCCAGTTCCTGGACTTACATCTACATCACTGCAGCCTGAAAGAATCACTCTTTCCAAGGGGGGCTGATGGCACTGAGAACAGTGCCACAGGGACTGGAACAGCCAGGGCAAGATTTGATGGGGGGTTGAAGGGTGTGGGCACTGAGAGTGGGAGGTGGTGTCACGGCACAGCCAGCGTAGCCTGCCTTCAACTGTGGATTCCTGGCACACCCCCAAGACCACATGGCCAGCCACCATGTGTCTTGGATGCATTCTGTTGCCTTGACGACATGTTGTCCAGTGTTAGAGCGAGCAGCAGCCTTCAGGCTTTCAGCATCACGTTGCCAGGACAACAGACAACTACAGCCAGGCTTCACTGTAGTTTCTCCATGCTGCTGCCCCCCGCCCCTCCCCCCGCCCCCCGCCGGCCCTTATTCCTGCTGCCCTCCACCTGCATTCTCGTGCTTTCCGCCTTCAGAGATCCATGTCTGCATAGTCTTTCCAGCTCCCGCCAACACCTTTGCCTTCCATTCTCTTGCCATTCCAGGGTTCTCATTGCTCACGTAAAAGCAAATATTGTAAATTCTCAGAAAATAAAGCTGTGTAGTATCATAAGTTGAGAGGGTGATGGGAATGAAGGAACCAAAAATCATCAAGAAAAAGAGGGGAAAGGAGCTTGCTTTTGTAGTTTAATTGTGCAGTGTGTGGTAGTGGTTCTTAAACTGACTGGAACTTAGAAGCAACAGAGGAATTTTAAAATTTTATTATGATTGAAGAATTCAGATTCTCTGAGTCTGTACCCAGTGATTCTGATTTAATAGGTTGGAGTAAAGCCCCACTAATTTCACAATTGTCACAAACATCCCCCAAGGGACTGGGAGACACAGCCAGGTTTGGGAGCCACTGGTGAGTAGAACGTGGCACGTTTTCAGGTTGTAGAGTTTTGCGATGGGTCGGGATCTCTCCACTGAGCTTTCTTTCTGTACAGTGTATTCACGTGGTCCCCAGTGCAATGTGTTCACGTGGCTGCTTAATAACCCTTAAGGAGGAGCGAGAGTGGTTGGCGAAGGGTGAGAAGAAGCTGAAGGAGGAGAGGAAAGGAAGCTGGAAGGGAGGGAGCCGTGAACGTGGATGTGGTAAGGAGGGGCCGTGGAACTGGGGGAGGGGACACTCAGCCATCACATGTCAGGCTCTGCGGCCCTCGGCCCTGACTTTCAGCTGCAGTGCAGGCTCTCGTGTCCTGGTCTAGAAGTGATCATCATGCTCTTTTGGTTGTGTTTTCGTGGTTACTGAGAGACTGGGGAGGACTAGATCTGGAGTTTCAGAAGAAGTCAGCTTCATTCTCTTTGCCCGTTTAAAAACGACCAAGTGCTTCCTACAAGTTAGGGCTACACGTTGTATGAGACAGTGCTTTAGCCACATTTAGCCAGTTTAACTCTCAAAGGAGCCCAGGATTTAGGCAGTAGGATTGTTCTCCTTCTTTTCCGGATGAAGAAACTGAGCGTCAGAAAGGAAAGTAACTGGCCACAGCCACACACTAGCAGTGGCAGTGTGGCAACGGGGACCCTCGTCTGACGACAGTAACGCCCAGGGACTTCACCGGGGGGCCGCACGTGCCCTGGGTCGCTGTCATGTCCTCGGTCTTCCTGGAACATCCAGCTTAGCCTGGGAGGGGACTCTCCCCATTGCCCAGACAGCGGCCAACTGGCAGTTGACCTTGAAAGTTGATTCCTCCCTCTCCCAGTCGGTCTTGCTTAGGACTTAAACATTCCAAACAAGAGAACAGGCTCTGAAGGAGAGAAGAGAGTGAGGTGAGAGACGAGAAGTAGAAAGGGAAAGAGAAGTCAGAGAGAGAGGTCCATGAGGGTGGACAAAACTGCTGGTCGATTCCCAGTCTGCTTGGGCCGGAACTGAGGCTCCCAGGAACTCCCACGCCTTCCCAGGTCTCCGTTCTCCCAGAGGGGACCTGCCCCCTCAAGCCCACCCACTTCCAAGTGGACGGCCCAGGATTTGACTCCTGGATCAAATCAGACTCTTCCCTGACATTTTTGGGATTGGAAAGATATTTTTTTCTAGCTTGCTGTGTGTCCGGAGAAAGTGAAACCAGATACACATCGGTCTGAGTTTCCATCTCAGCAGGTGAGAAGTTGACAAAGAAAGAGTAATATGTTTGCTTCACTCTCTTGGATGGCCATAGGCCTTGGAGAAAACTGTCTCTTGCTATTCTCTCAATAGTCTTAGGAAATCAGCTGTAAGTGTTATCGCCTTGGATCAAAATCTAGGCAGGTGCCACCTTCCTGGGGGTGGTATCCAGAGGCTGCTTCAGCCAGCCCCCTCCTCGGCCCCTTCCCGCTGTTCCTCTCTTTTTGCCGGGTCTTCACCACCTACTCTCCCTTTTAGTTTCTCTGATGATCAGAGGCCTGTTTACGTGCAAGAGTTGTATTCAGGGGTGTGAATGGTATCCGCGTCGGGGTGGAGGGACGGATAGCAGGGTGGGCTCAAGCAATGCACAGGAGAGGCAAATGTATCTCGCAGTGTGGCAGCCCTTTTCTGAGGAGGGGAATCCATTTGTCTCCTCCTCGTGTGACTGGGGCCACATGGAGCACACAAGGCGCACTCAGTACATGTCATACCTTATTGGTAATGAAAGAGCCTTTGAAATCAGATGGGAGCAGGCCATATGCTCTTGGAAGAGGGCCTGCTTCGCAAGGTGGGATGCATGAGTGAGATGTGGCTCTGAGAGTTCTTTTCATCTCTAACATCTGTGATTCTGTGAATAATGCTCTTCCCCTTGGCCCAGGCTGGCCACTTGCCTGGAATCTCTGCCAGAGCCATCTTCCCCCAGCCCCTCTGAATGGAGATCACAGAGGGTCTCCTACCCTGGATGGATGGTTCTGGAAGGCAGAGTTGATACTGAAAGGACGAAAGGCCGGTATCCCGGGCTTGGAGCCCAGGGACAGAGGAATTGGGGCAGGACATGTGAGTGCACTGTTCCCAGAACCAGGCAGGAGAGGAGCGGCGAGCTTCAGCTGAAGTTGTCAACCGCGGCAACGCCGGTTGCACTCCTTCGGGCCCTGGAAACTTTTCTCAGGCCAAGGAGGGGCACAGGCAAAGCAGCAGGACCCCAAGACTGCTCAGCGGGGCGGAGAGGAGGGCTGGTGGCTGGAGTCTCAGTCCTCATTCTGCCTGCCTGCCCAGCGATCTTCCCAGAGACGTCTAACCTGTCTGTACCAGAAGCATCCGTAAGCTTGGGGTACGTTTTTTTATGAATGCCTTGGTCTCTGATCACTGTTGCCGAGACTAAATTGGTGGCTTATTTTACCAAGGAACGTCATGTGGCCTTTGGGGTTCTGGAAGTTCTCCGATTCATCCCCGAAGTTTCTGTGCCAAGGAGAAGTCTCCCTCGTCAGTGGAAGGGAAGACTTGATAACACCTTGAAGAGTTAACTGGTGTCATTTTAGTTCTTCTTGGAGATCAGTTTCATGATTATGATGAAAACCAGTCTGTTCAGCGGAGGAGGGGACCTGGACACAGGTTTCTGTGCTCTGGAGGAGGTGCGCCTCCTCTTCCTTTGGCATTTTCTGCTCTTGTGCTCTTTGATCCAATAGAGAGGCTCCCCTGTCATTACAGTAGGGGCTTCTGCGGCTTCTAAGAGTCGCAGATATCTGGAGCTGGCGTCCTGTCCTCTGGGAGGTAGCAGTAGGGCTTGAATAGGGTTTTTTGGTGTGTTGCTGGGACTTCCAAGTAGCAACTGTGGCCACCTTTGTCATCCTGACCTCGACCGTTAGCCCTGAGAAAATTACGCAATTGGAAAAGAAAGTGTTTTTAATCTTTTTTTTAACTCCCTTTTCCCATGCTCCTCTCTCCTCTTTTGACAGCAGCCACCTTGTTTAACCATCCGGAGTCCATTTTCTGCCTCTTGACTGCCTGGAGGACTCCCCTCCCCGTGCCCTCCGCTCCCTGCATTGCCCACTGATTGGGCTTCCCCAAGAAGCACGTGATTCAGCCCTGGGTCTGTCCTCCATGGAGCCCCCAAGGATGTCCTCCTCGTCGGTCCCTGTTTCATTTCAATCTGGGAGACAACCTGTACAACTAGGTCCTTGCCAGGGTTTAAATAGACAGAAGCAGCTAATGTGTGACCCTTTCCATGGGCATTTATATTTTAACTCAGAGGAAGAACTTTGGACTAGTGGACTTTCGGATACCCTGTTGGACCTTAAGGGAAATACACATTTAAAACCGAAGGTCCTTTCCTGACTCCCATAAATCCTGCCACTCGTAAGGAGCCTCATCAGTGGTAGCATCAGCCTGGGCTCCGCTGGGGGGCCTGGCTGCAAACAGAAACTAAAGGGAAGCCACCGAGAAGTGTGTCAGTTACCCCCAGCGGAGAGGGGACAGCACACAACCTGCTCCGGAGCCTTTGGGAGCATCTCGGCAGCTAAGGCAGGAGGCCTCTGGAGCTCATTCTGGGAAATAGAAAAGAATCCAGTAGAAATGGGAAGCCTAGGTTCATCAGTGAACTCTAGTTCTAGACGTTTTAATTTTCCACACCATGGAGAAGGCTCAAATCCTACGTTTTGCACTCAGAACTCTGAGCTGCCTCCTCCTGTCCCCAGGGCTGCACACCTCACCTGTGTCTGCACCCTTCTTTGCTTCTCCCTCCCTTAGACTCTCTGATTTCTCCTTCTCTCTGTCCTCCTTTCCCTCCCCTCTTCTCTGCTCCCTGCTCCCCAGAATCCCAGTTCTGGTTTGTGTTTCTCTGTCCTTCTCTCCCCTTGCCTTCCCCCGTCTCCTATGACCCACTCTTCCACGTGACTTACACTCTATGTGGTGCACGTGACTTACACTCTTCCACGTGACTTACACTGTGTGGTGCATGTGACTTACACTCTTCCACGTGACTCACACTCTATGTGGTGCACGCAGCCATCTTCATGCTTCATCCTGTCAGTGTCCGGGTCCCTCAGTGGCCCACCTTTGAACCTGGCATAGTTAAAAGTTCCCAGGTGGTCTGCTCGTGGCTGTCAAACAGAACTTTTATAGTCTGTGTCGAGTGAGTGCAGTTGGTTAGAGCTTGGCATTTAATGAGGCCAACCAAAGATATCTGTCCTATCTCTGTAGGATCCCGCTTGCTCTCTTCCGAGTCATGGCCAAGGTAACCTCGAGCTGCCCCCTTTCATGTCCACGCCCTCGGTCACAGTGAGGCTATGGCTGAGGGGCTGTGGCTGGATCAGTGCTAACTTATTGATGAGGGACATCGGTAATAACATTATGTATGTGAGTTTTCAAATTAAATTTTTATTTTGAGATCATTGTAGATTCACATTTTATATTGTTAAAGGTCTAAAAAAGGTTTGAGCTCAGTGTCATAGACAGAATTCAGGCCCAGACAGCCCTGGACTCAGATTCTGGCTCTCTGTGACCTTAGCCTGGTTACTTAGCTTTTCTGTGCCTCAGTTTCCTTAGCTGTGAGACAAGGGCCATGGTGACAACGGCACACCTTTGGCCTCCTTCAGCCTCCCTTTACCTGCACACCTTCCCCTGCCTCTTTTGTTACTAGGTCTTCAGTTACACGGTTTTCCTCCTTATTTGTCCTTTTGTTTGGACATTTGTCCAATGTCTCTAGAAATTCTGCCCCTCTCTTCTCCCTGTTTTGTGCTTCTCTTTCCATTTTCCTGACTCTCAGCCAGTTCCTCATCCTCCGTTTCCTGCTCTCTCCTCCATCAACCCCTCTCTGAATTCTTACATACTTCCCAAAGCACGTGTCCTGACCCATTCCCCGCTGTCATTCACTGTTCCTGGGCCCTTCGTGGCTTCTGGGAGAATGTGCAGCACTTACTTCCTTCTAAGCATGAGAGAATAATTACAGAACTGATTGAATTACTTTTTTCCACGTAGATCCTGGGCTGGATGATGGTGGAGTTGGAGCATATCAACAAGCACACTCGCTATGAGGAAAAGGGTTGGTTCGAGTAGGTTTGAGGTGGGGATGCAGCTAGAAAGAGTCTATAGCAGAGTTAATCACAGTTGTCAAAGGGCTGGGAAAACCCCACAAAAGTACAATAGCCAATTAATTCCCAGCTAGGACTATAAAATGTGAGATACGTGTCACCAATATCTGAATTGAGGGGGGAGCGATTGGGGCTAAGTTTTTTGAAAACCATTTTGGAACACAGAGGCCATAGAGTGGATGGAACACTACTGCTCATTTTCGAGGAGAGACTTATCCTTCTTGCAGCTGCTCCCTGGGGTTGAGTGGCGATATTCACTTAGTGGTGGCTGGGGTTACGGTGGAAAGCCTGGACTGAACTGCAGAATCAGGAGGCCTGGGTCTCAGACTTCCTTTATAACCAACCACAGCCGTCTGGTCATGTCCCTTGATATCTCTTAGTCTTACATTTTGTCCATCTGCAAAAGGAAGGGATTGGGATTTATAACATGCTGAACGCTTCACTAAAGGAGAAGGTGGCACAGGAATTAGATGAGGAAGACCAAAGTTGATAAACCAAGATTCGGAGGCCCTCACGAAAAGTTTTGCAGCCATGAGCTACAGAGGCCAGGCAGATAGTCCATTCTAGAAGTTTCTGATACGATGTCCAAGAGGAGCAGATGTTGACTGAAGGAAAAGTGGGTAATTGAATAGGGGGAAGCCACGAAAAAAGTACAGGTGTCAGTATGTGTAGATAAAAGTAAATAAAGGAAACGAGGGACAGTGGCCAAATACGAAAACGTGTGGTCAGACTATGAGTTTTCCAACTGCATCCTTTCTGACAGATTTTGAGGTTTGAAAGGCAGAGGGTTGCAAAGAGAAGTTTGCAGCTCTCTTCACGCAGTGAAGAAGGGAAAGGGAATTTTGGAAAAGGAGCTTTCTGTTTTCATCCTCACCCCATCTTAGTCCCCACCCTTCCACAGAAGTCCGGATGCATGTTTTCTCTCGCTGTCCTATGTGCAAGACCGTTTGGCCCAGAAGGGATCTCAGAGACTGGATCAGTGCGCTTATTTCATGGTAGAAGACACTGAGGCCAAGGAGAATTAAGTGACTTGCCCGAGGCCACACCTCTGCTCGCTCCTGGAGCTGGCCTAATTTTCCAGATTACCAGGTCAGTCTCTGGTAGGACTTTTACCTCCACAAAGCACCAGTCCTGCTAGTTCACGCTGTAGCAGATAATGTGATATAATGAATTGCAGTCTCTTCTCTCCTGACTAGAGGTGAAGGACAAGGGAGAATTGAATTAGGATGGGTGGGGGGGGGAGATGAGGTTTTTTTTTTTTACCATTTTTTGCACTAATGTGGTCTGAGATAATAGATTAGAAGTATTTTAACTAATCTGTCGGATATTGATAAAAGTAAATATCATTGAATGAATTTTTGGTCTCTTTCTGGTAAAAGACCCATACATGGGGAGGTTGTATGAATTTACGATATCACAGGTAGGCAGATGGAAAATACCTTTGGATAAAGTAAATTTCATCTGGTTGAGACTCTTCAATGATCAGAGAAGCTGGTACCTTCCAACTACTTACAGATCGGTCTTCCCTTTTCTCCAAAACTGGTGCCTTGAGATTACCCCTCTTACTTTTCATTTTGAGCTATTCCTCTAACTGAGATAATTAGGAAAGCAGGACTCAAGTATGCATGGACATTTGTCTGCAACTGGGGGTTCATACTGGAAGGGCAGGGAGGCTTCCAGAAAGAAAGAGGGAAAGCAGGAGAGAGATCAGAAAGAAACTCCTCAGTATATGTGGTTAGAGATTTAAAAAAAAAACCAAAGCTTACATTTTATGATGCTCTACACCTTTCAAAGAGAACTTATGTATTTAATACTTTGTCTTAATTTGATAATGACAGTTACGCAAGTTGGGAAATATAGCCTCAGGTTGTCTCTCTGAAGAATGAAGATAATAGTAACCGTCATCCCTGTTCTCCAGGTAAGGAAACGAAGACTGGGAAGTTAAATGATACAGCGGAGACCAAGAAATTATAGGCTCTAGGACTAGAATCTAGGTTTTCTGGTCCCAAAGCTAGTGCCCCTGAGAGGAGAGAATCAGGTGAACCATACTGAGGGGTGTTGAGGGACATGAATGACCTGTGGTTTCAGGTCAGTACAGGGCGGGTCACACAGAATCCAGAGGGTTTGGCCACAGGAATTCTTCGTAGACGCTGGCTGATGAGATTTAAGTTGAATGAAGAGCTCAGATGGGACTGGAGAAGATCAAGAAGTTACTTAGAGGGAAGAAAAAGAAGCCATGGATATATTAAATCTGCATGGACACGTCAGAAAGGTCGGGCAGTATCTAGGTTGGGGAATTCATGGGTAAAGCTCATACCAAGGAATTTTAAAATAAGGACAAGGATTAAACCTCCGTGTTAGTGAACAACAGACCACACCGTTCAAGCAAAAGGTGGCAAAGCCAAGTGTACAACCTCTCCCTTTATCTGTCCTCTCTTGGGGGAAAAAAAGAGCCGCTAGTAGAGCTTTTTGCCTGTGTACACTTAAACCTGTTCTGAACAAAGCTCAGGATGGGCTGGGACATTTTCCCTTCATTAACACTTCATTCAGCTTTGTCAGATATCAGCCTCCTAGCCAGATCCTGGCAAGGGACTCTTACTGAGGTGATAACGAGGAGGAAATGTGCTAGGGTTTTGGCCTGCTCCAGAGCTGTGGAATGTAGGCCGAAATGTATTTTGATAACATTGGCTTGCAAATGGATATTAAATGGTATTTTACACTGGGCGGTGTAAATAGAACACACAGGCACAAGCAGAAAGAGATGTGCACGCCAGTGTAACATGCCGCATCTCAGAGAGATCTGGTGATTTGTCGTCAACAAGTGATACAGACCTGGGCCGTGTTGGGCTCAGAGAACCATAGGATCTTGATAGACCTGCAGCTTGCACCTGTTACTTAAAACTTGCTTCCTTCAGAAACAGACGTAATAATCTTGTGGGACTCATGGGATGTTGGTGCTTCTAGCCCTAATCGATTTCTTCTGGCTGTTTAATATTTATCAACGACCAGGTGCTCTTAGAATTAAATAACGCTCACTTTGCAGAAGCTTTCCCAGTGCTTCTGTAAGTCCTGTTACACTGCCTTAATAAACTGTGAAAGCCTGAAGGTGCAGACATTTTAAGAGAAAAAAAATATATTTAATCTTTACTTTGAAGAAGCTTTCGATTTGATCAGCCATGAAAAACTGGAAAAATTTAAAAACTGGATCAAATGTGACTGGTCCTTAGAAGTATTTGATGTGAACTCAGGTGGCTGGACGATTATATTTATAATAATCGGCAAACTGATGTCAACCAAAATTTTGGAAGTGTGTGTGTGTGTGTGTGTGTGTGTGTGTGTGTGCGTGCGTGTGTGTTCTGGAGAACATACCCAATGGTGAAATCATGTTTTTAAGGTGTTTTTCCTTGGCCCAGTGTTGATATTAATAGTTTTTTAAAACCAGTGTTGTGACTGCAATAAAGCAACTTTCCTAAAAAAAAGAAAAAGAAATCACGCCAGCATTCCTACAAGCAACTAGTCAGAAGAGGGCTTGGAAAGGGAAGAAGATGAACATTTATGGAGCCCTTGCTATGTGTAAGAACTTTGTATGTGTTATCTCATTATAATTATCTTAATTACTTTTGCTGGTGAAAACCCATCACTTCCCTAGACCTCACTTTCACCCTATTTCCATAATGAGCTATAGAAGTTAGCTTTCTTTTCAGGTCTGTTTTCACAAAAAAAGTCAACATTTTGATAATTTCATAGAATTATGATTAGCTTCTTGGAAAGTGATCTAGGATTAATTTACTCATTCAGTAAATATAATCGAGCATCCTTTATGTGTTCTACCTGGTGCACGTCACTGAGAACACAGTAGTGAAGTTGGAGAAGTAGCTGGACATAAATAGGATTTTAATCAATAGTAACGTGCAGAACGCCTCTCTAAAGGAGAATAGGGCACAGAAATTAGACGACGAGGACCGAATTTGAGAAACTAAGATGTGAGAGGCCAGCATGAAAAATTTGCAGCCGTGAGCTACAAAAACCAGGCATGGCCACGTTGAATACCTTGAAGGCTTGCCTCACAGGCTCAGAAAAATGATGCATGTAAGAGCTGCTGACACAGATGTTGGCACTCGGTAGGTGGTTATCCACCAACGTTAGTTGAATGTAAAAAACAGAAGCAAAGAAATTAAAACAAAGATCCCAATATAACACAATAAAAACCCTGTGTGACTGAATTCAGAAGATGCTGAGTGGTGAGTGTCATGCTGTGGTATGGTTTTATGATGCTCCCGGAAGCCCCTTGACCGTGGCAGTAGCAGGGCCATCCCAGAGCCTCATATCTGCTGGGATGGCCCCAGCCTCAGTGGAGACTTTAGTGCTTCCTGACACACAGCCTCTGCTGCCTGCTGTTTAGAGGAGAGGTTTCCTGGTTACTTGATCTGCAGACTAATTATTTTATAATCGTGATGGCAGTGGTGGCATGATCGAGCATGATGAGTCTTTATTTTCCCAACTAAACATATATTTTGTAAACTCTATACCGCCTTTTTTTTTTTTTTTAAAGAAAGGTCTTGGATACTTACTAAGAACAAAACAAAACTAGGAAATACATGATCTCGGAATAAAGGAGAGTCCTTTAAATTGAATACATTTAGCTGTATCAACAACCGCTGCATTGTTCTTAGACTTCTCCCTTCTCTGGGCGCCAATGATAAGTTTATCTTGGATTGTCATTGATCAATGGACTAGTGTTTGGGAAGCACTGCTGTGGATATTATTGCCAGAGGCGGCGTTACCGAGTAAATTACTTCTAAGAGCTGTGGATCCAGATGCGTCCCCTGAACTGTTGGTCTGGAGCCTGACAGTTAAGGGCTCTGCTCGTATCCCGTTTCTCTGCCAGAAATCACAAAGGTGTTGCCCTGAGATTCTCCAGGGTACGTCACAATCTCCTTCAGTGACTGATAGATGAGGCTCGGGACGGCGGATGGCGGGGAGTGATCTACGTACTCAGCTTTGACTTCAGCGAGCCTTTTATTTCTGTCCTGCATGACATATTCATCCATAATCTGAGAAAATAAAATCTAGGCACGACTTGCTGGTGGGAAGGTTATTTCACAGTTGTGGTATAGAGGAGTAGGAGGCTCGTCTGAGAGTTCCACGTCCTGGGTTAGAGTCCTGGCTCTGCCCTGGCCAGCCGTGTGACCTTGGACAAGTCACTTCATTCTTCGGTCTCAATTTCCTCATCTATAAGATGAGAATTGTATCCCCTGGGGCCCACTGGGTTATCTTCAGTGTTCAAAAAACCCAACAGGAACTTTACATTTACCCACAACTAGGCTGTTTAGGCTAAAAAAGTGATATGTTTCTTCGCTTTGAGTTACCAGTATATCAGCTCACTGATATATGGTTACCTCCTAGTGTTCCAATCCCTATTAATAAAAAGGAGAAAACTATGATTACTTAACAAACACACGGATATAGGGCGTTATGTGATCTCCATAGTGAAGAATGAGCTGCCCTTACTTCTTGCTTCTGGCCCCTGGAGAATCAAGCTGAAGAAAGATTCCTACATTTACTTTGTAGAAATGTGTAAAACATGACAGGACAAACAATTCAAGGCTCAGAGAGGAAAGGAAAATAACCCAGAAGATGTCGCACATCAGAGATAAAAATCAGTCATGTAGTAGTATTTTAAAAGTAAATCAACGAAGAAATACTCAGTGATTTTGGACATATAAAAGATGGAAAGAGATCTAACTTGAACTGAACAGGTACTTTGTTGAGTACCTGTTCAGTTCAAAATGTATTTTATCTTACTACATCTGATTATATTATTTACTTATGTTATTTAACGTATTACCTTAATGATGTCTTGGTTTCACTATAATCCTGTGAGGTAGATATCATTACGCCCATTGTATATAGGAGAAAGCTGAGGCCAGGTGGTTGTCAGTGTCGCACATCAGCTAAGAGGTGCTGCCAGCATTTAAACCAGGCCTCTTGGCTCCGAATTGCAAGGTTCCCCCGCACAGATGCGGTCATTCATTGCTTCTTCCTATTGCAGAGTGAGTGTCCAAGGCATTTTTCTCAGCCCTGGAATCTGTTTACTATCTCGTTCTGCTGTTCTCCTTTCCAATGAGATGACCTTGAGTTCCTTTCCAGCTGTGTGTTTCTAGAACGGCTGGATTCTTCCCAAATAAACAGGTTCCAGAGGGAGCAAAGCTGGCCCCGGTGATATGGAGAGGTGCAATGGGGCAGAGCCGAGAGGCACAGGACGAAGTAGGGCAGCGCGCCGTGCGCTGTGGTAGCATAATGTCCTCCTAGAGGTGATGGGAGCACGCCTCACCATTTGAGTCATGAGTGGTTTGGTCCTTCATCACAGGATAAACTCCTTCCTCCTGCGAGGTAGGGGAGAAATGTTACATTCTATTCAGAAAGATTCGAGTATAAAAATATCCCATGATTCCTACATAAATACACACGTATGCAGAATTTCCTATTATAGAGACGCTTTGTGTTCACTGAATGAGCCGTACTGGTCCATTCGATAAAAGCAAAGCTTTGACCTGGTTATTCCTCACTAAAGAAGGTGCATTTTCAATCGCTAATTGATGCTGTTGAGTGGCTTTTCGTATGCATGTTATTCTCGGATCTTGGGTTTTTCTTGTGCCTGCCCTTGTTTCTCCCAGGACTGGGGACAGCAGTGCAATAAATTTGAAGCGTGTAGTCACAAGACCTTTGTCTGACACCTGGGTCTTCCGCTTGGCTCTGCTTCTTGCTGGCTGCGTGACCTTGGGCATATCACTGAACCTCTCTGAGCCAAAGTTTCTTTGTCCATAAAGTGACACTGGATGATGTCATGATTAAAAATGAGATAATATATACATGAGAGTGCTTTGTTAAGCTATAAGCACTCTACAGGCGTCAGGTGTAATTATTACTCTGGTTAGAAGGAAGTGAAAAGAACTTGAGGATTTTCACCACGGTGATTGTGTGTGTGGTTACATTTCACCACTTTTAAATTTCCGTCATGCAGGAAAGAATCTAGCCCACACCTTTCTTCTGTGTAGATAAGTCATGGTGAAGCCCCTCCCGGGCCCCGTCACCCTCACTCTGTCGCTTCTTAGCCCTTACCCAAACTCCTTTCTTTTGTGGTTGTCTGTGTACATTATGGCGAATAATTAATTGTAAATGATGGGAAATCAGCCTGCCGGGCTGCCGTGGAAACCGCTGGATTCTTTGCTGTTTCTTTTAGACTCATTCATCTTTCTGCACATGTGGGCGTCACGGCGCCGGGCCGACCTGACCACCGAGTGTCATCAGCACACGTTATAATCAGGGCCCTTGGCGGCACGTTTTCTGCCACACGTTGGCTGAGTGGATGGGTGAGGGGGTTGAGCAAAGAGTGGCTCAGGCACTGGGGGCCTCGCTCAATGCCTGCGGATTCGGGGAGCTTCCCAGAGGAGTGCTTTCGAGAGTGCGGATGAGTCAGGTCAGGTTGTCAGTGAGGGTGGGCAGGCGAGTGTTGGCGTGCCCGGGACAACTTCAAAGCGGGGAGATGGGTTTTATGCCATCTTGCATCAGCAGGGTGCCAAGAGCAAGCTGCCAGGTCCCTCTATACGACACCCCTGAAAGATACTCACCTCTTGAGCAAAACATCTGGCTTCTGCAACCACTCCCCTTCCCCACGTCTTGCCTGTTAAACAGCTCTGAGGCCATGTTAGAAATTCTCCTGTGTCACACCTGATCATCAGTGACTACTGGGTGAATGAGTGGTTTGACCCTGTAAGTCCTTGAAGAGGTGACAGGAGATGGAATAGGTAAGAGAGAGGAGAGACAGACGTGAACCTTACAGGAGGTGGAACCCAGAAGGCTGGCATTGGCATCACAAGAGGCCATTTAAGTCATGTGACAAAACAATGCAAGGAGAATTCAGTTCTTTTTCAATGCCGGTTAATTGACCTGAGGAATGGAGAGAGAAACAGGAAGGCCAGATAGGAAGAATAAGAAATTGACAAGAGAAACAGTGCCAGAGTCCTTGAGTTCTGGGGGCCTGGGGTGCTCTGGGCATGGAAATTTCTCTGAATCAGATGGACTTAGACTAGGAATTTCTTCCTCAGAGAATGAGGCATCCAAGGAACGAGCAGGGGCTTGAAGGGTGGGAAATGGAGCACTTCGGGTCACGTCTGGCTGTGTTCCAGGCCTTGTCCTAAGTGGGATTTTAAGTAGCGACTTTGTTAAACACTTACTACTTTCCTCTCTCCTTTTCCCCATTCACCATTTATCTCATTCTTTCCTGTTCTCACTCCTCTGGTGTGCAGCCTTCTGCTCGTTTAATTTTTATAAAATGAATGGTTTCACATTTCCTGTTGTATCTCCCTCCTAAATCTTTAAATCCCTGGGTAATTCGTGGATCTCCAGCTAGAATTGCAACCAAGGAATACATGGTATGGCATTTTCTTTTAAACAGATATTTCTTTGCGTTTATCAGAAAGGCAGGGTGCTCAGGGCAGCACTGAGAGAGGCTGGGGGCTAGGTGCCTTCAGCCCCTTCCCAGATTTCCATCAGTTATACCTCCCTGCCCCAACATGCGTCACCCCAAATAAAGACACATGCTAAACGCTGACTGCTACGCAGTGCAGCCTCGGCACAGCTGAAGCCCTACCTTCCAACCGGACCGTCAGCTCCAAACGCCTCTGTGCAGAAACCCCGAGCCACCGTTGAGAGTAGGGTGGCAGTCAAGGGCTGTGACTGTGAAAGCCAAAATCGGGTTCTGCCCACTCCTAGCTGTTTGGACATTGGTAATTATATAACCTCTTAGAACCTCAGGCTCTCCTTTTTTTTTCTTTACATCTTTATTGGAGTATAATTGCTTTACAATGGTGTGTTAGTTTCTGCTTTATAACAAAGTGAGTCAGTTATACATAGACATATGTTCCCATATCTCTTCCCTCTTGCGTCTCCCTCCAAGCAGGGTCATAATACCTTGCGGGGTCAACAGAGGAGGAAATGCCTTAGGGCACCTGGCATACACATATACATATACATGTGCACACAGGGGTCCCTTTTCACTTCAGCCTGCAAACGGGCCTCACTCTACCACAGTTACTTCATTCAGTCCTCCCAGCAGTCCTGGGCGGGTAGAGACTCCTGTACAAGTGAAGACACTTAGGACTTGGGAGATTGTGGTCTGAGTCTGTGCAAAGGCGGCAGAAGAGAACGTGGAAGCTACATTCTAGGTGGAGGGGCGGGGGCGAGGGGGAGGGTGTTTATGGGGGAGAGGCCTGGGTTTCTTTGGCTTGGGCTCTTGCGTGGCCTCCCTCGTCTCTAGCTGGAGACGCAGCCAGCCACGCGGGATAAGACAGGACCCCTGCTGGGCTGTGCTGTGTTCTCGGAACAGGAAACTTTCTGAGAGAGCACAGCAGAGCAAGTGGAAATTTCAGCTTCATGTGCTAAGAATAGATCTGTGGGGAAGATGATTTGATGTAAGCAGATGAACAAAAAGAGAGGGAGGCCAGGCCTGGGGAAACAATGCACACCTGCTTTTATTATTCTTGCTGTTGTTAATCCCCATCAGGTTACCTGCGATGCAGGCTCCTCCCTCCACCCTTGGGCATCCCCTGGAGCTTCTCTGTTCTCCTGCTCTGTCTCGGGCAGCCCTTAGCCCTAACAGAGAAGTGGGGGAAGGCAGGTGGACAAAGCCAGAAGGGACCAGGAGAGGGACTTCCTAAAAGGGAAGGATACAAAGTAATGTGGAAGACAAGATAGTTGAGAATCAGTTGCAAGGTACAATAAATGCTGAACATTACGTGCATAATTTGAGTAATTAATGTTCCAGATGGGAGAACAGTTTTACATCCTGACTCATATTTTCTAAAGGTTCAGAGCCACTCAGTAAACTGTTTCCTGAATTCCTGTCATCACTGGCTGGATCCCAAAGTACCACACATGGCATCACTTCATTTAGGCATGGTTTCCAGGTGGCTTAAAACATTTTTTTTTTTTTTTATACATGAAGTGTTTTTTCCCTTAGGCCAGAGTTCCCGACCAGGGTGCCATGAATGGGTTCCAGGTGTGGCTCAGATGTGGCTCTCCTCGGCCCTCAGGGCTGCCGGATTCCCTTCCCCTGTGGCTCAAGACCGCCAGCCCCTTGGGGGTCCTGGGAGGAGGCCTGGGCGCAGAGGGCAGCTTCCATGTTGGGGTGGCAGTTCAGACGATAAAGGTTGAAGTCCTGGGTTAACGTCTGTGTGGGGCAACATCTGGGTTCACTCTTGGGAGAGTCTTCCTTAAGATGCAGGTTACCTCTCTGCAAATACAGTCCCCAACCTGCCCAAGTGGGAGAGGAAGGAGCCCGCTTGGAACTTGCAGGTTCACTTTTCAGACCTCCCTTGAAGCGTGCCCGGGCCCTGGGTAGCACCTCTCTGTGGCCCGCAGCAGACTTGAGACTCCTCTTTCTCTCTCCGACCCCTACATTCCTCTCTTTTCCTTCTTCTTCATAACTGAACTATTTAACACGGTGTTTAAAGGCATGCCTGGCTGCCTCGTGGAGATTCAGAGTTGCCATGGCAACGTGGCCTGTTTCTCCAAATTAGGACATATTCCTGCTGCCTTCTTTTCTTTTTTTTCTTCTTCTTTTTTTTAATGTGGTATGTTTTCTCTCTCACACAACTCCTTGGCTTCCTTAAATCCTTCCCTCTCTTTCTCCCCCAAAATGCTAATTTAAGTGCCTGTCCCCAGGACTGGCTGGCTCCCCAGCCTAAGGGGGCGTTTTCCTGAGTTTCACCCTCACCCCGCCTTGTCCAACCCCATGAGGGACTGTGTCCGTGGAGGTCATTTCAGTGGCCTTCACAGAGTACTTTCTGCTGGGTTCACTCCCGGCGCGGCTCCTGTGCTATCTGGGCTGAGCTAATAGCAAATGAGTTTTTTTTCTGTTTTACATAAAAGCTTCTGTGAATGGGAAGAGGTAAGATAGAGACAGCTGAAGCCAGGACGTTAAATATTCTTTCTCAGAAACGTCTTCTTAGGCACATAGCTATTCGAGGGAATGTTCACATAACCAGGATTCCAGATAAACGAGCACGCGGGCATCTTGTCTTTTCCCTTACAACTCATTTTAGGATCCTGGGAAAATATGAGCTTCAAATCAAGAGGGCACGATGACTGAGAGTAAGGACAGAGTAAGGACAGAAGTCGGTCAGTGCTTTAAAAAAGGGGCAGGCGGAGGTATTCCTTTCCTTCGGGATTCTTTTCTGCTCCATAGACGGTAGATAGCTCTTCGAGCCACTTGAATTACAGCCTGTGATGCAAATGGGGAGAGAAGGAGAATAGGGGAAGGGACACAGATTTAACTCCTTTTCCTCATTTCCATTCCTGGTGCTCTGTCCATTGGCACATAAAGGTCAGTTAGAGAAGGGTCCTCTGGCCCGTGCTTGGAACAGAGGTGCACAGCCTCGGCTGCACTTGGGAATCACCTGGAGAGTTTAAAAAAATACAGGTGCCTGCGTCCCCCCCGCAGAGTCTGATGTCATCATTTTGGGGTGCACACAAGTGTAATTTGTTAAACCCTCCAGGGGATTCTTAGGTGTAACAGGTTGAGATTTACTGGCTTAGCTGGCGATGGTTTGGCGAAGGCAGTGATCGTGGCTTCCGCACACTTGGCTGTAAAGTGGCCATCCCTGAAATCCTTGTTGGGGGGAAAGGCACATAATTCTCAGATTTAGCTCAAACCTCCCTCTCCGTCTCCGCATATCACCTTTAGAAAATGCAAGGTCCTCGTGAAACATGACCATTCTTTGACCCGTGAAAGGGGCGAAGGGAGAACACCACTGCAATTAGCCAGGTAAGCAGGCGGGAGCTGTCCCAGGGTCAGGGTCTGCCAGCTGCTGGGGGATAACAAGATGGGAGCCCAGGCAGAGTCAGGGGTGCCTAATGTGAGGGTGCACGGGGGGAAATCGTGCACTCCGGTGGTCACTCAAGTCGAAAGATGATGCTCTGTGTGGCGCGCGTGAAACAAACGTGACTTGGCATTTTGATCTGCGTCTGGAACGTGACCTAAAGCTGCTGATGGAACTTCCTATGGAGGGTTTCTTCTAGTTCGAGACACTGTCAGATAGAAAAGGTGTGTTTTCACCTTGCTCTTTTTTCTTGCCTTTACCTGTGGGCAGTGGACGTCTTAGGAAAAAGTAGCAAGGCTTCAACTCACAGAATTTCGATCACATTCAGGGAGCGTCATCAGTTTTTATTTTTCCCTCTGTGATTTCCATGAGGAAGGAATCATGGGGCTGTAGGAAGGGCCCGATACCTCTTTGTCATCGTGAGCTGTGATCCTGCGGAGCAGTGCCTTAGCCTCTGGGGACCTCATTTCCTCCAATGTAAGAAGGGTAGGAATGGGAGTGAGATGGGGCCGTTATAGCCTCTTCGGTTCTAAGGATGTTGTTTCCATCAGTCTCACCTAAGCACCTGCCATTTGCTCAAAGTTACCTAGCAGGTGGCCACATGGTGACAGCCCCCATCTTAGATCAGGATGAGAGATATGCTAGAAGACAGGAGTTCCACAGTTGGAGAATCTTGGGCTCAGGGGTCATTCAGAAAGACCAATCAGAAAACAACTGAATTTATGGGCTTCCCTGGTGGCGCAGGGGTTAAGAATCCGCCTGCCAACGCAGGGGACACGGATTTGATCCCTGGTCCGGGAAGATCCCACGTGCCGCGGAGCAACTAAGCCCGTGCGCCACAACTACTGAGCCTGCGTTCTAGAGCCCGCGAGCCACAACTACTGAGCCCACGTGCCACAACTACTGAAGCCCACGTGCCTAGAGCCCGTGCTCCACAACAAGAGAAGCCACCGCAGTGAGAAGCCCATGCACTGCAATGAAGAGTGGCCCCTGCTCGCCGTAACTAGAGAAAGCCCGCGCGCAGCGGCAAAGACCCAACACAGCCAAAATAAATAAATAAAATAAGTAAATTTCTATAAAAAAAGAAAACAACTGAATTTATAACAGTTTTATAACAGAATTTATAGTTTATAATATTCTTAGCTAGTTTAATGAACTGGATTTAGGAATCAGGGAAGAGTCATAGCATAAAATTAGAACAGGAAAAAGGCCAAGGTTCTGAGGAGACAGAAAGGAAGAATGTTCTGAGGCCCATGGTGGCTGCCCTAAGGCAGGTTCTAGTGTGTTAATCCTCCTTGTAAGGACCAGGACTGGACAATGGGCCTAACGGTTCTTACATTTGAGTGCCTACAGCCCTCTGAACAGATTGATTGAAATTGTGGGATGTCTTAGTGCTCAGCCATCTTCCAAGGTCAGATTTACGGTAAGCTCCCAGGTCAATACAGATCCATGTCACCTGTCTACTTTCAATTCAAGAGATAATCGTTTTTAATACCATACCATATGCCAAATGCCATGCTAGGCACTGTTTTCAAGAAGCATGCAATCCCAGTAATAACTACAACTTTAACAATGACCATTTGTATACAAAGCCCTCGTCACATTAGCCCATTTGTTTTCCATACCATTTATTCATTCATTTATTTATTCAATAATTATCCACTGAGCACCTGTTATGGACACTGTAGGCCTTGGGGTTACAGTGGTGAACACAAAAAGACACTTTCTTCATGCAGGTTGCAGCTGAGCAGGTCATTAAGTAATCACAAGTAAACTTAAAACTCCAACTGTAGTAAGTACTAGGATGTGAGGTACACAGTGTTAGGGGGACTTGACCTAGTCGCAGAGGTCAGAACGGCATCGGGATGAGTAGTGCCAACTGGGCATAGAGGGGAGGAAAGAGCATTCCAGGCAGAGGAAATAGCACGTGCAATGGCTGTGTCAGAGGAGGCTGCATGGCCAAGTATGAGAGTCTGAAGAAGGCCAGTGTGGCCAGAGCTAAGGAATCGGGGATACAAATAACTACGACACAAGACAGGACACGATTGCTGCAGACAGAGGGCTTTCTGAGCTTTGTGACGGAGAGAGCACACCTGTGGGGCACAGCGAGGAACCTCTTCACGAACTCCGTGAACGCTGCTCTGGTGAATAAAAGCATAGTCTTTGGACAAGGGCCTTGAAGGAAGGGTAGGCTTCCTGTAAGTGGAGATGGAGCGGTGGGAAAGGAGGCAGAAGGGGGAGTAGAGGCTAGGGAGCACAGCCTGCCTGGGAGGAACAGCAAATACCCATTATGGCTATTTTGTAAGGTGGATATGGGGGGGAATAACAGAAGATAAGGATGATAAAAGGCGGAGAACTGACTTTATTCTTTGGGAAGTAACACAGTTTTGAACACAGGCAGCTCAATTTCACTGACATCAAAAAATTCAAATTCAAGCCATCATGAGATACTATATTTTATCCATCAGAGTGACAGTTTTTTCTGCATTAAAGTACTTAGTGTTGGTGAGAGTACGGGGAAATAGACACTCGCATAAATTCATCATAAAAACGTAAACCAGAATGACCTTTTTGGAAGACAGTTTGGTCATAAATGCCTCAAAAGTATGTGTATACATAACAGCTGTTCAGCTTATAGAAAATGACCCTATGACAATGCAAAAATATTTATCTGAAAGATGGTTATCAAAGCGTTATTTATCATAGTGATTTGAAACATTTTACATGTTCAGTGATGAGCTACTTAAATTATGGTATGGAGGCTAAACAGCCATTAAACATTGCATTATAGAAGACAAGATTAGTGAAATGGTAAAGTGTTACATTCAATAAATGCATGAAAAAAGCAGTTGTAATAATTAGTCAACAAATATTTGTTGATTCTCTACTGTGTTCAGGACACTGTATTTATTATGATATGCAGGGGATGGCATGTAAATAAAAGAGACAGACCCTACACTCTAGAAGGTTCTATCCAGTGGAGATGGGGGCGCGCTCTGAAGGTTTTACCCGGTAGTGGTATGGTGGAGTGTACTCTCTGGAAGACGAAGTCCAGTGTGGTGTGTGTTTTGCTGGGGGTGTAGAGTGAACTTAGGAGGAGCCCATGTTTGTGAAAATGGATATGCTGTGATGATGTGAGCAATGCAAACAATGTTCATCTCCAGACACCAAAAGCGGTAAGTTATGATCTCTGAATGAAGACAGCAGAGGTGATTTCAGTGTTCTTCTGTATGCTCTTTATAATTCCCCAATTTCCCACAGTTACAAGATATAATAATACTCTTACAATAAGGATACATACTTATAAAAAAGAAACAGGTCTCAGGAAGATTGCTAAAGTTTCCTGGACTCCATGTTTGTTTGTGAACACCACCTTTCTTTAAGTTTGTTCCCCTACTGCTAACGGCTGGCAGCAATAAATGAAAATAAAATAACAAACCTGTCCCCCAACCAGGAACACTCCCCTCTCCCCCGGCAAAGAGCATATGTTTTGGAACAAATACATGCAAGGCTTCTCTTATAAAGGCAAATCCCCCCAAACCTTATAGAAAACGAATGAAAAGCAGAGTACTGCTTACTGAATTTGTTTTAGCCCTGCTGACTTGTTTCTCTTAAGCCCAGATCACTTTTTGTTTCTGGATGTGTCAGTACACAGTCTTTCTTTATAAGGTTGAGTAGGAAAAGAGACTAAAACTGTTTAACTAGGAGGCGGCCTGGCCTGGCCTGGTGCAGAGAGAGGGGCCTGCAACTTTGGTCTGCTGACTGGTTGTAGAGGAAGCTGTGAGGGGCAGTCACTGGGTTCCTCCACATGGACCCCTCTGTTCCTTTCTCCCGTCCTTGCCTGTCCGCAGTGCGTTGCCGATCTCCTACTCAATTTCAACCCCTTTCAGTCCATCACATTTACCCAGTGTTGCTGTGCCCGGGCGTCACGCTGCCCTCACCCTCCCTCTGTCCTTGGCTTTACCCACCGCTCCTGTGCTTTCTTGTCCCTCAGGCCTGAGCTGGCATCTCCAGTGGCCAGAAAGGGTGTTTGTTGGCTCCTGTTCTAGAAGAGACGATCACCAGCAATTGGTAAACTCTGGGAATTCTCTCACCTCTGACACTGTCTTTTGGGGCAACTTTGAATTTACTTGCATTTGATAGGGAACCGGAAAATCAACTCACTCACCTGCAGTTTTCACTTTAAAGCTGTGACGGGTGCGTGGGGAGGTGTTGATGAGAGTGATGGTATTTACAGTGGGACTTTCCTGCTGGGCTCTGTTCTTTTCTTGCAGGAAAAGGATTCTTTAAGCAGGGATATCTGGGCAGGACTGCTGCCTGTGTTTTAAGCCTTCCTCAGTGGAGAAGAGGGCTTTTGTTCTAGATGGCTTATATGGTCCTGTAGCTTAGTTTCTTAGATTGGGGAGATATATAGATAGATAGATTTATCTATCTACCTATCTATCAATTTATCTATATTATCTATTTATAATTATATTTATATCTATATTATCTATTTATCTATTTATGTATATATATAGCTCCCCCGTCTATGTACATATATTTTAATTTTTTTCCTTCTTCCTTTGATAAGGTGTTATAAAGATAAGCTAATGCTAGTGTTTGCTCCAAAGAAGATGAAGGCATTTGTTTTTTCTCCAATTATATTCTCTGTAGTTTCTCTGCAACTCTCCTTTCATTAGGAAATGACAGACATGCTCTCTTTGGGTGTTTGTACAGGATCACAAAGCTAGAAGTCATATGTCAAAAAAATGTATTCCTCAAGGTGGAAGCCTAAGTTAGCCTAATTTGTTTCAGTTTTTGCAAGACCGATAGTTTTCTTATCTGAGTCTGTGTTAATGAGTTATAATCCAAGTCATAAAAATAATGGAATTGGGTCGTAACCCAAGGCATAAGAATGAGCTGACTGACTTGGCCCTGCTCTGGTTTGGGCCTCTTGCTGAGCTGTAATCTCTTACCTTAGGTAATGCCTTCTTTAAGGTTCCTTGCTTTTGTCAAGTATCTTTTATGTGGGTGTCTTAAGGGACTCTGGCTTGTTGACAGACCTCAACCATTTTCTGATCACAGGGTGACAGATTGGCCCTCTCTTGTCTGCCAGGGAGTGGGTGGGTCTCAGGTGCTTTGAGAGTAGGTTAGATCCACCACACACACTCTCGTGTCTCATCCCCTCCCTCATCCCCCCCTCCCCACCACTCGCCAGCACTCCACATCCCTTCTTCTCGCCTGTACCTTCCCACAGCATCTTGGAAAGAGGGAGGGGGGACACCTTCTTTGAGGTGACCCCTTTCTTTCACACAGAGCGCTATCACAGAGCCGCCACCGCGTAAGCGTGGAAAAACTGCTTCGGTAAAGGGACTCCTCCTTTCCTGCCCTGAGTTCAGGAATAGTCTCATCTGAGACACAAAGAGAAAGGCTACTGAAACCTGGCAGGTGGACTTAGCAGGGCTGGTGATCTCTTCCCTCCTACATCTCCCTCTTAGAGACTGGCATCTCAGAGGATTCTGATTTTAATTTAGATAAAGATCGGTCTCAAATATTCAACCAGGACCTGGTGAAATCTGCATCATCCTTAGGTCTCAAATTTATCTGTTAGGCCAGGACTGCAGATAATGAAGCAGGAATGGGTGTGTTGAAAGAGCAAATGGAAAAGAAAGGGTGTCAGCATCTCCAAGGGCTCAGTTCCGTCTCTGTGTTTTCTCTTTCTCTAGACCACAGTCTGCTCTCCGTGTTCTAAATTCTAATTTAAAATGAACAGTATTATTTATTCAACAGATACTTATTGAATGCCCAGTATAGGCATGTACTCTTATAGGCGATGGATATTCAGGAATGAAGAGGCTTGTCTCAGGGCTCATGGAGTTTACATGTCCCAGTCTTGGAGATGGTCAGATAACACATCAATGAACACAATAATTTCAGATAGTGGTAAGTTCTATAAAGAAAATAAAAGGGAATCTTTTAATGCAAAGTGGCTGGGGGAGTAGCTAGCTTAGATTGAGTATTCAGTGAAGATACTGAGGAGGTAAAGTTTGGACTGGGGTTAGATGACGAGAGGCCACCTATGTGAAGACCTATGGTAGGCGCACCCTAGGAAGAGTTAGCAGCAAGGATAAGGGCTCTGATGAGGAATTGTAGAGAATAAAGAAGACGAATGTAGCTGGAATGGAGTGAGCAAAGGATGATTAGTAGGAGTTGAGGTCAGAAGAAAAGACAGGCATCAGATCATGTACATCCTTATAGGCCATGATAAAGACTTTGGGTATAATTCCACACGTAATATGAAGCTATTGAAGGTGTCTAAGCAGAGACAAGATGATATAATTTAATATCAAATATAAAAAGTGTGAGACTTTAACTTCTAGCCATGAGGGGGTAAGACAATCTAGAATTAGCCCCCCCCCCACCATAAACAACTAGAAAATTGAAAGGGAAAAAGGAAATGGCTAATTTTAGACATTGGAAAATAAGCAGCACAGGACTGTTCTTCCTGAGAAAAAGGAAGTCAGGTTATCCTAGGCTGTTTACCTGGAGATAATTCCATGACTGTGAGGCACAGGGAGGAGTGATCTGAGTAGAGCTGAGCAATCTCACTGAGGTAAGAAAACAGAGGTCAGGCTTTTGGGAGGCTGGGCAAGAGCTTTGTGGGACAGAACACCCTAAATGAGAAAGAGCTCCAGAAATATGCATAGGGCTCCTCTTGAGTCTTTGTCCAGATATCAATCTGTGCACATTCTAAGTGAAACTCCCCGAGATTGGATAGGAGCAATTTCTGAGGAAATAACAGTTATCATGGAGCTATAAGAAGAACAATCCCATGACTCCCACAGGGCCAGGGACCATTCTAGTTCCCTTAAGCCAGAGTGGAAAGACTTCACTGAGTTCAATAGAGATCTCAGATCTAACGTCTTAGAAGTGGGTTAAATTACTGTTAAAATAAGGGTTATTCTAGAATGCCATAAGAAGCAGTAAACTAACCTGTAAGTAACTCCATGCCAGAAAAAAATTCCCACATTTTTAAAAGGAATTTTAAAGTTTACCTCCTCCCACCACACACACACACACACACACACACACACACACACACACACAAAACAGGAGACTATGACCTGTAAACAGGGAAAAGACCGCAACAAAACATTAGAAAGAGAGGCAGAAATAACAAAGATGTTCAAAACACTGGTAAAGGGTACTAAAAGAGCTATTATAAATATGTTCAAGGATGTAAAGGAAGATGTGAACATGATGAAAAAGAAAATGGAAGTTTTTTATACTACTGTGTAGTGGTATAATATTATTTGAAGAAAGAGTATAATAATTTAAAGATGAATATTGTAAATCCTAGAGAAACGATCAGAACAATGACAGTCCAAGAAAAGGCAAAAAACAGAAAAAAGGAACAAAGAATAGATGTAAAAAATAGAAAACAAAGAGCAAAATGGTAAATATAGACCCAAACGTATTAATAATAATACTAAATGAAAATGGCCTAAATACTTCATTGAGAGGCATAGATTATCCGATTGGATAAAAACCAAGGCCTCTGTAAGAAGTCCTCTTTAGATATAAAGACATAGATAAGTTAAAAGAAAAAAGGTGAAACAAGATATACTATACCAGTGCTAATCCAAAGAAATCTGAATAGGCTATATTAATATCAGACAAAGTAGAATTCAGGGCAAGGAATATAGCCAGGCATAAAAAGGGACATTTCATAATGAAAAAGCGTCCATTTTTTTCTTCAAGAAGATGCAACAATCTTAAATGTGTGTGCACCTAATCACTTCAAAATACATGAAGCGAACACTGATGGAAAAGAGAAATAAACAAAAATATATTTGTAGTCTGAGGCTTCAGCACTTCTCTTTCATTCATTTACAAAACAAGTATGCCAAAACATATTAAGGATATAGATGACTCGGAGAATGTTATCCACCACTTTGACCTGATTGACTTTTGTAGAAAACTTTATTCAACAACAGGAGAATATACATCCTTTTCTGGTACACTAGTAATATTTATCAAGAAATGAAATAATAAAGTAAGGGGAAATCAATGAAATAGAAAATGGACAAATGAAAGAAAAAACCAATGAAATTCAAAACTATATCTTCAAAAAGATCAATAAGATTGGTAAGCCTCTAGCAAGACTGACTAAGAATTAAAGAGATTAAATATAATTGCCAATATCAGTCATGAAACCAGGACACCACTATAGATTCTGTAGAAATTAAAAGATAATAAAAGAGTATTATAACCAATTTTATGCTAATAAATTTGATAACTTAGATAAGTGGACAAATTCCTCGAAACACATAAAAGCATCAAAGTTCACTCTAGAAGAGAAGATAACCTAAATAACTCTACATCTATCAAAGAAACAGAATTCCTAGGTAAAATCCTCTCATAAGGATAATGCTGGGCCCAGGTGTCGTCACTGTTGAATTCCACCAAATTATTTGAGGAAAGAATAATATAAATTCTACACAAACTCTTCTAGGAAATAGAAGAGGAAGGAACATCTAAAAACTTAAAGCAAGTATGACATTTGGTACCTAAATGAGATAAGATTTTATAGCAATACTATATACTAATATTCCTCATGAACATAAAAGCAACAATTTTCAACAAAATAATAGTATACGGAAATATAGCAAGAAACAAAAAGGATAATACATTATGTCCAAGAGGTGTTTATCACAGGAATGTTATATTGGTTTAACGTTTGAGAATCAACCAATGTAATTCACCATACTGACAGAAAAAGAAGAGAAAGACCATATGATCATCTCAATAGATGCAGAAAAACATTTTGACAAAATTCAACAGTCATTTCTGATAAAAACTCTCAACAAACTGAGAATAGAAGGGAACTTCCTCAACCTGATAGACACAGCTATGAAAAACCTACAGTTAACATTGTGCTTGATGGTGAAAGAGTGAATACTTTTATCCTAAGATTGGAAATAAGGCAAGGATGTTTGCTCTTACTGCTTCTACTTTGCATTATACTAAGTTTTATAGCATACTGGATAAGTCATGAAAAAGAAATAAAAGCCATGCAGATGGGAAAGGAACAAGTAAAAGTATCATGACATGATCTTCTATGTAGAAATTTCTAAGGGATATAAATAAAATCACTAGAAGAAACGAATTTAGCAAGGTTATAGGAATCAAAATTGATATGTAAGAATCAATAGTATTTTTATATATTAACAGAGAACAATTGGAAATTTAAGAATTTAAATAAAATATTATTTACAATAACACTAAAAACGTGAAATACAGAAAATGTAACAAAATATGGGTAAGACTTCTACGTTGAAAACTGTGAAGCATTGCTCAGAACAATTGAAGACTTAAGTAAATGGAAAGATATACTGTGCTCATAGATCAAAGAATTAAATATTTATTTGAAGATTCAGGGTTTTTCACCCTAACCTTTAGACTTATCTAAATCTCAGTCAAAATCCCAGGGGGATTTTTTTGGTAGAAATTGACAAGTTACTATAAAAAGCTTATGGAAATTTGAAATTACAAAGGACCTATAATACCCAATAAAATTCTGAAAAAGAGCAAGGTTAGAGGATTTAGACCTCTTGATTTCAAAACTTACCATACTTACAGTAATAAAGAGTGGTGTTGGCATAAGGATGGATATATAGATCAATGGGGTTCTTAAATGGACTTATATGTGCAGTTGATCTTCATTAAAGATGCCAGGGTAATTCAATGGAGAAAGAGGCTTTTCAACAAAAGGAAGTGGAACAATTGGATAACCATGTGGAAAAAGAAATGATTCTCAAGCCTTGCAGGTGTCTTAAAGGAATTAAAACTAAGAATTATAGAATACGGACTTTGGGGGTCATTTATGTAAGAAAGATAGGAGCTCCAGTCATCAAATCAAAATCAACAAAAAGGTTTTGTCTCTATATCAAGAGATTAGCAAATGGACGCACATTTATATATTCTAGCTTAAAATAAGACGTAAAAGGTATAAATATTACTTGCTTCAACCAAAGTTTTCTGTCTATCCTGATCTTGTCAGATAAGAAGACTTCTACCGTAGGGACTTCGTATGGTTGTTATGAGACTTAACAGGGGTGTTGCAAACGGCTTGACGTGTAGAATCTTCCCAATAAATAAAGTTTTGTTTTGATGTTACCCCATACTTTCTTCGCTATTCATCTCATTAACCTTTATCTGATTCTGCCATATTTTAGTTACTTTTCCCCGTGGGCACACTTTATTTTAGCAAATAGGTTGTAAGTTCACGGGCTGTGTACTTATTCGTAACCCCTACAAGCATCCCCCTTTGCCTGACACATTTAGATCTTTGACTACTGCATTACAGGCTGAGAGGGCTGAACCCCCTTACAAATGTTCTTCAGAATCTGTTTGATTGTTTGGCTCCTTTTCACCAAATATATTACAAGGGTGGTACCATTATTTTTAACCAAATATGTTACAAGTGTGGCTCCATAATTTTTTCGTAGACTTCTCTCCCTCTCTTTTTTGCACATCCAAATTCCCTTCTGAAACCCCTGTGCTAATAATTCGTAAGACTTTAGGCCCAGCCCTTTAGGAAATACAGTGCAGAAAAGAGAGTAGAGAGACAGAGCAAGTTAGATTGCTTTGCGTCTCATTCCTTGATTTTCATTCGACTTCTTATATATGTTAGAGTTAGGACACATTCATGGCTAGGATTGGGAATATTTATGGGCAGCTTCTTACGGCTTCATTGCCTCCCATATTTATTCTGTAAAATGGAGAAAGTTAGTAATGTTTGAAGTCTTAGAAACAAGGAATATACTTCCTGCATTTTACGTTCAGTTGGTAGAAAAAAATCTGGCCCTGGGTAGGATGGTAGGCTTGTGATTCTTGTGAATTCGATAGTTCACTTGGTTGTAAGCTGTTTGAGGATAGTGGCTGTATCTTAATCACATATGGCTCGTACTTAATTCTCCCTAAATGACCAAATGATCAGGGTCTCTGTTACTACATGGGCCAGCATTGATCCCAGGCAAATGGTAAAAGAGGGAAAGTTTGTTTTATGTTCCTTCCTACCTCTTTTTGTATGTGGCACCTTTCTTCCTCTCTGACTTCTCCTTCCTCCCAGGCACCAGTCCCTTTCTATTGCTCAGCTGGCCATTAACTAATCCCTGATAACGATTAACTGATCATTAGGTTAGCCTTTGCGTGTGATACACCTTTCAGATATTAGCATTTTAACAACATCTTCTTAAAGGCAGAGGGGTACATTTCCCAGTTCAAGTCTGGGGCCAGGAATGACCTCCACCAAGTATATGGTATGCATAAGAGAGGAAGAGAGCCCTTCCTCCTGGAACCCTCCTTTACTGTATTGCTTGGTTTCAGGGGAAAAGAATGACTTTGCCTGAGAGTTGAAGAGACTCCATATGGGAAAAGGTATTTGAGCTGGGCCCTGAACAGTGAACAATGGATGGGTTTTTGCAATGGGGAGGGGTTTGGGGGTAGGGGGCGAGGTGGGAAGGAGGAGCCATAATTAAGCATTACAGGACAATGGAACAACAGCCTGGGGAGAGATACAGAGACGAGGGAGCAGGTGCATTTTAGGAACATGGAGTAATCTTGGGTAAATGGGGTAAATGTTGCATGGTAGGAAGTGCAAGAAGAGTGGAAAAAACAAAAAGCGAAGAAAACAAAACAACAACCAGTTTGGACTAGATTGTGAAGTGCCGTGTATATGGTTCAAAGGAGTTTGATCCTTACCGAAAGGTCGTGGAATGATCAAATTTCTCTTTTAGAAAGCGCTCTGGGAGCAACGTGAAGTGTACATTTTTGTGGGCAGGGAGACCAGTTATCAGACTGTTGCAGTAATTAGCCAAGGGATAGTAAAGACACAGATCTGGAGAAAAAGAAAGAAAGGTTGCCTTTTAGATAATTAAAAGCATTTAGTGGCCAAGTTCTCCCTCATCCCTGTTCCTTTGTTCATTAATCCAGTCACCATTAATCTGGCAAGCATTGTGTAAAAAACTTGAGAAATAAAAAGGACATGGCTTCTTCCCATAACAAACTAAAAATTTAGTAAGCAAGTTTGGCATTTAAGAATTAAAACGCAGTACGGTGACTACTATAGCAGAGGTAAGCAATGTGTGCTGTTGGTATACAGAGCAAAAATGTTTCTAAGAAGTTCCATGAGGGTAAATTTACTGTTTTACTCACGGTTGTATTCCTAGCACTTAGTTGAGTTGAAGAACCTACTAGGTGCTTAATGTGTATTGAATAAATATTTGAGCTTGGGTGGGTGGGTATATGGGTAGGGGAATGACAACTTCTCTACTTTGTCGTAGGCGAGAGAAGGGACCTTTCTCTTGGTTTTGAAAATGGAAGGGTCAAAATATGTAGGGTTGTGTCCCTAGGTGGTGGCACCTAGGATAGCACTAGGTAGCTGGCTATGGGCCTTCTTTCCTCTTTTCTCTTGGGATGTGGATTATTTGGGGGGGCTGTAAGCCTCTGAGAGCTAGCTACCCAGAGTAGGGTCAGAATATCTCTGTTTGTTCCCCTTTGTTAGCCCTTGGGATTTAATAAAGTTTTTTTTTTTTGAAAGTTCTAATAAGGGAAACTAAAGGAAAGGCTTTGTCCAAAGTTGGCCAGAGAGTTAAGGAGAGAAATATTCACCCAGGGCCAGGAAGCAAAGTAGGAGAATCCAGCGAGGAAGGCGAGACCTCAGGGCAGGAAGCTTATGCTGCTTGTTGCTCGCTCCTGTTCACCAGAAGAATCTCATTTAATTCTCACCCCTGGAGGTTCTGGATCTCATTTATTAAGGGAGGTGGATTGAGTCATGATCTCTTAATTGCAGGGGAGAAATCCAACATATGCTGAAGAACAAAGCATTTTCTGTAGTTCAATTATGGTAAAAACCTGATTTAATATAAATTCATTTGGCAGCAAAATCTGACCTAAAGTGATGTGAATCCATTTATAGTCTTAATTTAATCTTAAAAGTGTTCAGTTCTCATGTTTTGTGGGGGAAACATCTATGTGTTTGATTACAGGGTCTTACTCCAGACACCCCTAGGAGGGTGTTACGTAATGTTCAGGAAATGCACCACCATGTTACTTTTTAAATTTTGAAAAATTTTAAATTATCGAGCACATCCTGCGCCTAGAGTCTTAGATGAAGGATTGTGGATTTCTGTTTCCTTTCAGAGATTAGTAAAGGCTTTTGGACAAAATGAGTGTGAGTTGAGTTTTGCAGATGCATAGAACCTTTTTTTGCTTCTCAGCTGGAGGTGGTATTCTCTCCTATATTGGTTTGCTAGGGCTACGATAATAAACACCACAGACCGGGTGGCTTAACCAACGGAAATTTACTTGATCAAAGTTCTGGAGGCTGGAAATCCAAGATCAAAGTGTCAGCAGGTTTGTTTTCTCCTGTGGCCTCCTTGTCCTGCAGATGGCCACCTTCTTCCTGTGTCCTCACATGGTCTTTCCTCTTTGGGGCATGCCCCTGTTGTCTCTATGTGTCCAGATCTTTTCTTCTTATAAGGACACTGGTCATGTTGGATTAGGGCCCGCTCTGATGGCCTCATTTTAACTTGATCAGCTCGTGAGAGGTCCTGTCTCCAAATACAGTCATATTCTGAAGTGGCGGTTGGAAGGGAGGATAGGGCTTCCACATGTGAACTTTAGAGGGACACAGTTCAGCCCATAACTTGCCCATGGGGTGTTTGGAAATAAACGTGTGGATGTACGTTTCAGAGGTTACATGACTGTAGGGTGTTACTGTCACAAGGGAGAGGGGCTAGGGCAGCCTGTAGTATAAAAGAGAGCCCTCCAGAAGGCCGACCACTGGTGTGGAACACAGAGGGAGGAGCTGAAGAGAGACTTGGACCAGCCCCTGGGATGGGGTGTGTCAGGATGGTCCCATCTTTGATGGGAAATTGAGGTCTGGCAGTCTTCAGGGGATGAATGTTCTTTTCTTCAAACTGCTGTCCCCTCTCCCCTCTCCATGCCCTTTTTGGCTGGTTCCCTCAGGCAGCATTTCTGGACTCTGTGAAGCAGATGTCATGAGGAAATGGACTTAAGTACACGAGGTTTGGATTGGAGTTTGGGCTCCTTCGTCTCTAGGAATAATGAGAAATTGACACTTTCTATGTTTCCCCAACTCACCTGTGACTCTTAGACTGAAATAACACCCCCCGCCCTTAAAATAAATCCTGCCCTGCCTCTAGGCTTGCGGTGGCATGAAATAAGGTTGCATGTAGAGCTTAGCACAGGTGCTCAAAAGCCAGGGCAGGAATCAGTGCCCGGAAGTGTGCCTCTGGCATGTGTGGGTGCTGATGTCTTCCTGGAGTGGCCTTTGGTCCGAGAACGTCCCTGTTCTCTCCCACTGGGTCCTTTGCTCCTTCCTACCCTTTGGTAGAAACGAAGAGATTGAGACTGTTCAGTCCCTTTCACGTTTATAACACTGAAATGCTTTACAAATATTACCACGTTCATTAGAGCCATCGTAGGTTGTTCATTAAATTATAAACCAGTGCATCACACAAATGTTAAGACTAACGGCAAAGTGAATCTCTCTCATAGGCATTCACTGCCCAGACAGTACCCCGGTTATGTTTTCTTGAGTCATGCTGAATTATTCAGTCTTCTTTTTGCAATTTTCAACATCCAGGAGAAACAGAAAAAAAAAAACTGTAGCAATTATCACTACAATACACAAATAAAAATGAATAATTCAGAGCTCCTGTGTTACTTTACTCCCCCTTGTCTAACTCTGACTGATCCGGGCTTTGTTTTCCATCTCACAGTTCTCAGCAAGGCAGGCAGAGGAGACTTTTCAGGTGAAGAAATAAAGACGTAGGGCATTTTAGTTATTTGCCCCGAAGAAGCATTCCTGAGGCACTGGAAACTCAGGGCCAGACTTTCATCCTCTCTGCGTATATATGTGCACTCTTTCTACTCTTTACTCATGATCGGGTGATGCTGAAGGGGTTAAAAAACAATCACAGGGCTTCCCTGGTGGCACAGTGGTTGAGAGTCCGCCTGCCGATGCAGGGAACACGGGTTCGTGCCCCGGTCCGGGAAGATCCCACATGCCGCGGAGCGGCTGGGCCCGTGAGCCATGGCCACTGAGCCTGCGCGTCCGGAGCCTGTGCTCCGCAGCGGGAGAGGCCACAACAGTGAGAGGCCCGCGTACCGCAAAAACAAACAAACAAAAAACAATCAGAGCCCCATCTTTCCCCATCAGCAATTTTTGAAGCCCTCCTTTACTATGTTTCCTCTCAACAATTTTACCAGGAACTGTAGCTTCAGGCTCTTCTCAGGTGTAATGCTTTCATGCATCTGCGCGTTACACGTGTGGCAAGGTCAGGGTCCCAAGTTCATTTTACCAGGTGGAGAAAGAACTGAAAACAGGAAGAGGATTCTGAGGGTCCCAGGTGCAGTCTCCTGGCTGGGCCAGGAGCCATCCTGCAGTGCTCTGTCAAGTTCCTGAGCATCTTCTGACTCCCAGGCCTCCTGAGCTCCCAGCTACTCCTGGTCCCTGGGCATCGCTCCAGCTCGGCTAGAGGGCACGTCACCCAGCCAGATTCCAGCCCCGTGCACTGCTGGCCTGCTGTCACTCAACCCTCAGAGGGACTGGAGAGAGGGGCATGCGGGATACAAAGCGTGCTCAATCACCCATGCTTCCTCCTGTTGGAATTGTCTACCGGATTCCAGAAGGCCATTTCTGAACTTTTATTCTACTTTCGAGATCATGACCAAGGGATGGAGACTGAGAAAACAATCCTACCAAACCTCCAATGGATCACCCATGGTAACGGTTAGGGGAGAGGCTCTTGTGCATCCTAACAGTTAATTAAATCCTTTATATTTGGACACTGCCATTCCAGGCAGACAAAAGAGGATGAAAGAACCCACTGCATGAGATTAGTAAGCCCATCTTTAATACGCTGCTTGTCAAGATTTTTACTTTTGCAATTTCAAGTTTAGGGGTTTGAGCCTTTTGGTTTTTATTCTTCTCTTTTTTATCCACCACCTCCCTCCCACCCCCAGTGAAAGAGGAAGAAACATCTGATTTTTTTTCTTCATTCAGGATATTAATGTATATTAATATAACCAGGCAAAAGCCCGGTTAGGGCCCCGCTTTCTCAAAATACCCCTTAATCATTTGTGAGGGGTTGGGGGCATGTGATACGGAGGTGGATGTTAGAGCAAAAAAGGGAGAGATGCTTCAGTTCCAGAGGGCCTGGAGGCAGAGTCACAGAGAGCTGTTTCCATGGCAGTGCTATGGAAACCAGGCTCTGCCGCTCACTCCTTCCCAGAGTAGAACTTCCATGCTTCATATAGCATGGGCTCCAAAGAAGCCTGCCAGCCTCTTACTTGAACTGTGACTTTAACCTTCTTACCTCATTGTAACCTACCGTTCTGGGGAAGAAAATAGGAACCTAGTCCAAACCACTGGTGGAAACTCTAAACCTTAAATCTTCTGTGAATTTTCCAGTAGGATGGAGAGAAACATTCGTTTACCATGTGTCGGTTGTCATATCCATATGCATCCACTTTTCCGGGTTCCATTTTATAGCACTGTCAAAACCCGTACTATTACAGGTGTCACCTCCTTGTACCTATTTTTTTCATAATCTGTTTGGAGTTAGGGTGCAGGATCTGACCCTTTAGGGACCTGTCATCTCTTACCTCTGGCCACAGATGGTGGTCTTAGCCTTCATATGACTTGTATGTGTAACTGATTTTCACGAATGGGGCCCATATGACAGACCATGGATGGTTCTTCTTCACTCTGCAAACACCTCTCCTGTGTACGCACCGCTGGCCGTGGGTTTGTGGCATCGTTTCATACATGGAGAACTACAGCTGTGTGTGTGTGTGTGTGTGTGTGTGTGTGTGTGTGTGTGTGTGTGTGTGTTTTGGGTCTCTTGACTCAGGGTATTGATGTACACTTGAAATTATCACCTACTTGTGTTCTTTTAATGGGAAGATTATTGTGTAAGGAATGACGTCAAAAGAAGCCCATGAATACAAGTAGCAGAAGAAAGGCTAAAGTCTACAAGCACATTTTTAGAAAGAGAGACAGAAAATGCATTTGTATTTTAACCCACCTTTCCACTTCAAAGATAGGCACAGTGGGCTTTCGTGAACACCGCCAGGCCAGATTGTTTGCAGTGAGAGCTTATTTTGTTAGACTTTAAAAACTGATGATCTTTTTTTTTTTTTCACTTCTCCAGTTCTCATATTACACAGAAATATTCCCAAAGGCCCATTATTAGACTGTGACCACATCTTTTCCATAGCTTCTTCAAATGTCTCTGGTACCTATCCCCAAATCTCCTTTTTCTAACGACTCCATTTCCCTCCTCAATAAACAACCCATCCTTAATGATTTTTAATCATTTTCTGCTCCAGGAATTCGTGAATCCCAAAGTACTCATTTTATTGAGAATGATTATTTTGTTCTCATAACGTCAGAAGTTTGTTCTGAATGGTGCCTAATACTAGATGCAGTTGAAACATATTCCTGTTGTGTGTTTTTGATTTGAGAGGCTTTTGCCTTGTGGCTTAACCTCAGCATCAATTATATTTGCCCACTGATTTGAAGACAGGTACCTTGAGTAATGCTTAAATATTTGCTGGCCACCTCACTTTGTCACCGTTTATTCAGCCAGTATCCATTTGTTTGTTCATTCATTCATCCTTTCATTCATTCATTCGACCACAGATGGTTCCTGTGTGCATAGCTTTGTGTCACGTATTAGTCATACCAGAGAAGCCTAAGATACATTATATAGAGTTGAACCATAGGAGACTTTCAAATAGTCCACTGTTTTTGACCTGTAAAAGGGCAATTTTATATGCTTTAACCAAAGATAAAGGTGCCGTATAAAAAGACCTCGAAAAACAAGATTGACATTTAAAGATAGATTTTAAAAAATCCAAGAGATGAAAGTTAAGGGAAGAGTTGAAAATAGCATTCAGAGACAGGAAGAACTAGGAAATAAGAAGCCAGGCCTGCTCAGTGCTCTAAAGTTTCTGCCGTGACCAATACAGTAGTCCCTAACCACCTGTGGCTACTTCAATTTCAATGTAAGTTAGTTAAAACTAAATAAAGTTAAAAATTCAGTTTCTTAATGGTATGAGCCACATTTCAAGTGCTCAATAGTCACGTGTGGCTACTGGCTCTCACACTGGACAGCACAGGTAGAGAACGTTCCTGTCATCACCGGAAGCTCTGCTGAACGGTGCTGCAACATAGAGAGGGAACTGATCATGGCAGAAGATACAGGTTGAGAGAACTTAAACTTCCTTAAGAATATCTGTAATGATAGAGAAAAGGTGTGGTGACTTGGAGGAGGCTCTGGTTATTCAGTGAAATTCTTTTGTTCTCTCCTGGGGTACTAAGCTTTGTGGCTGTAAGTCTTAGTGGCCCCAGTGAAACTGGTCCCAAATCTTAGAACACATAAAATAAGCATCACATTCAAAAAACACTTGCCTTGTAGTGATTCTCTCCTTTGCTGGCCATCTCAGCCAACCCTAACGGCAAAACATGACATGTGGCGTTGGACATGGCTCTTTTCTCTCTCGGGTCCGTCTGGCTGGGACTGCACACTGAGGGATGCACAGGAGAGGGGAGCTCTCATTTGCCTGCCTTAATCTCTTTTATTTATTTATTTATTTGGTTGTGCTGGACCTTAGTTGCGGCATGCAAATGGCATGCGAACTCTTAGTTGCGGCATGCAGATGGCATGCAAACTCTTAGTTGTGGCATGTGGGATCTAGTTCCCTGACCTGGGATCGAACCCGGGCCCCCTGCATTGGGAGCACAGAGTCTTATCCACTGCGCCACCAGGGAAGTACCAAACCTTCATCTCTTTTGAAAGCGTTTTGTACTTTAGGCATTAAGTTCCTAAATCCAAACACTTCCTAGGTTACCTGGAAGTGCAGGTGTTTGATCCCAGCTCTGAATCTCTGCTGTCTCCTTCTTTATGACTTAAAAAAAAAAAAAAAAAAAATCAATGGCCACTTTCTTATTTTGTCTAAAAGGAATCCCCAAATGGTTCCTTCTTTATGACTTTAAAAAAAAAAAAATCAATGGCCACTTAGAGGGTAGGCAGGCCTGGGTCTAAATCCTGCATGAATGACCTCTGGCAAGTGTCTTCATCTTGCCGACCTTCCTTCCATTTCCTCATTTTTTTTTTACAGAACCTTGCAGAGTGGTCATTAGGATGAAATGAGAGTGTGTGTCAAGCACTGGCACATAGTAGGTGCTCGTTACTTTTAGCTGTTATTATTATTACTTTTATTTTGCTGCTGCTGCTGTTGTTAACTGCTCTCCACCCCCCAACTTTTTATCCTCACCCTGTTCCCAACTTCCGGTACCCCGAGTCCCGGAAGTGGAGTGTTTGGGATCTACTGCATTCTCACATGCTTGCTTTGCCATCTGGTTCTCATTTCTGCGCACTCTTATTCTAGCCTTATGTCATAATTCTGATATTCAGTATTCAAATGGATGGCTCTTTAAATAGCTTTATTGCTTGGTCTTTTCTTGATTCAGTTTTACATAAAATTTCCCTAAACTTCTCCGTTGCTTACCTCATTGTAGCCTGGATCCCAGTTTACCATGAAACGCCTTTACTGATTTCTACAGCGGTCACTCTAGGCGAGTCCATTATCTTTTCACTCTCAATGCAAATGGTTTCATGGTTTTAAATATCGCATGTGTATGCTGGACACCCTGATCAACATCTCTATCTTCCTATTAATTTTCTTATTTCTCTTCCTCACTTCCGTTTCTTTCAGACATTGCAGTTTAATCTCTTGCAGCTGCTTCAGATTTAATAGAGTAAAACACAGAATGCTTTATTTCATTTGCAGTTTTTATCTGTTGGATTTTACACTGTTCTTCCTTTATTGAATGCAAAGCACTGTGGCAGAATTTTGCTTGTGGAAAATGTTCAAAGTTGAAATAGATTCAGTAGCAGATGAGAAGAGGAAAAATGAAAAAAAAAATGTTATGTACAGATGGAAATAGAGGTTGGGGAGAGTCAATAGTGGAAAATGCAAATGTAACAGGTGAATAAAATTCAGTCCAAATGCCTGATCCCGAAAGTTATTTCAGTCAACATTTTGTTAAGAATTTTATTCCCTCATAAAAAAAAAAGAATGCTAACATTTTCTCGAAATTTCTTCTGTTAGGCACACCCCCGGAAATGGTGCTACACAGTGTCTTGCACAGTCTGGGTCTTAGCAAATATTTGTTGAATTGATGTTTATGGTTGGATAGATCGATTAACTGAAACATTGAACCCTGCCTATGAACACCACTATATCTTAAGAGTCGCAGGACATACTTCCTTTTTTCTGTGGAGACTTGTATAAAGCAGTGGCCATGGCTTATGGAGCCTTTAAAGACTCTGAAGGAAGCTATAGATCCCTTTTCAGAAAAGTATCCACAAACCCCATTCTGCATGCAGTTTCAGGGCATTTATGGATCCTCTGAGGCCCAGTCATGAGCCCAGGTTTAGCATCCCTGCTTCCTATTCATAGGTTTCCCTGGATGTCTTCCTTCTTCCTTATCTCCACTGAAAGGTGACCTCTGTGCCCAGTTCCGAGCCAGAAGTCTTAGTGTAATTACCCACTCTCTGCCCTCCAGTTAGGCTAGTTGTGTCAGTTGCCAGAGTTTGCAGCTCCATCTAGCCCAAGTTATTCTATTTTACGAAGGGAAAAACCTGCTCTAGCATTTGTAAGTACTGTTGTCCAGAAGGTCATTGTGCAGGCATAGTGAGGACCCTTCTCGATGTTTGACCGTATTTTACAACTGTAAATAGGGCCCGTCCCTTGCGGAATGGGAATGGGATCACAGGGAGGGTTTGGTTCTCATATTGCCAACTCTAGTTTGCTTTGGCATCTTCCTCATTATCTCCTTCCCCAGTTATACATGCCCACCGTTCATTCACTGAAACGAGGCCACCGTTTCCGGCTAGTTACCGTAGGTGGCAGTGGCTAATGATTAGATAAATGAATCTTGCCACTGGATCTGATAAATTAACCCTACTCTATGTGACAGGCAGCCAGGGCTTTGCTGCCTACTGGTACATTAATCCAATTCACACAGTCGGCCTTCCCTTCAAGGTGGTGGACTGTTATTTGTGGAGATGGTTTAGCAGTGCTGGGAAGGAGGTGAAGACAGCCTTTCTGTGACCCTCTTCTTATACAGTACGAACACCCGGCCCAGGATTTGGATGTATGGACAGAGCAAAGAAGGTGTATTATTCCCTCTTCCTCTGATCTCTCCGACGGCAGAAGCCATCAATATTTTGGGGTGTCTGTACCAGGCACAGTACTAGGCATTAGGCAGAGGTCCAGAAGCACTATTAAGCAGGACGCAGTGACTGTTCATTCAGGAGTGACAGGGGTTACTCCGCTTCTCAGGGGCTGGCGCTCAGGGATGCGGGCTAGCTGCACTCAGCGGTAAGAAAATCCTTTAGAATGACCATGGATGCACTCACCTGCAGTTCATTGGACAAATACGTACTGAGTGCCCAAGGCAGGCTAGACCCTGGGGCCACTGAGCGGGCTAGATAGAGTCCCTACATTTTCCTGAGGGAGACAGACGGAAAACAGGTAACGCCAGATCTAACTCACGACAGAATTAAGTCCCGTGAAGAAAGGAAAGCAGGGTAAGGGGATAAAGAATATGGGACGATGAAGAAGAGTTCATTTGGAGAAGCTGGTTGAGGGAGCTCCCGCAGAAGACACGGCATCTGAGCGAGGGCTTGAAGGGTGGAGAGGAGGGAGGCGCTTTCTAGGTTAAGACAGCAGCAAGTGGAGAAGTCGTGAAGCAGGAAGGCGTTGGGCAGTTGGAGAAAGAGCTAGAAGCCCCCCTGGCTGGAACAGCAAGCAGGGGAGGGGGCAGCAGCCGTGTTAGGGGCAGACTGGGCCCACAGGCCAGGCTGAGATGTCTGGATGCTATGCTAAGTGTGTGGAGAAGGACCGGGCGGGCCTTACGTTTACAGAAGGGCGCTCTGAGTGCTCGTGGAAGATGACCTGTTGGAGGTGGGGACACCCGAGCGGGCCCGGAGGCCGGTGTACATGGAGGTTCTCCTGATTCAGCATTCCCGAGTAGGGCTGCGGCCCAGCTCCAGGGGGGCCTCGCTTCTCTCTCTCTCCCTTTCCCTCCTTAAACCCTTTTGGCAACAAACTTTCACGGTGACCAGCTAACGTGCTTAATGTTTCACTTTACAAGTTCTCTCTTTCTCTTTGGCATGTCATTCTCTGTTTCAGATTTGGATTTTAGGATTTTGAGTAATAATGATTGCCACTGGTTTCCAACGTCTCCTCTATGACCAGATGCCAGGCATATAGTAGTATACGCTTTAATCCTCGTAAAAACTGCAAGGAAATTCTTCTTCTCATTCTCCTAAAGCTCAGAGAGATAAAGTACCTCAGCCGTGGCCACGCACAAACGCGCGGTGGCTGGGACTTGATCACGGGCCTCTTGGCCTCCAAACCTCACGGTCTTCCTGTCTCTTAGAGCTGAAGGGCATGACGAGCTTATTTGGGAAAACTTAGGAAATTGGTTTTTCTGAGATTGCTGTTATTCTAGAGCAGTGGTCCTCAAGGGAGGGGACTTTTGACCCTCGGAGACATTGACAGTATCTGGTGACATTTTTGGTTGCGCCAAGTTGGGGTAGGGTGTGTTACTGCCGTCCTGTGGGTAGAGGCCAGGGAGACTGGTAAAGCATCCTACGGGGCATGGGGCAGCCTCGCATGAAAGAATCATCTTGCCCAGAGTGCCAGTAGAGCCAAGGTTCGGAGATGCTGTTCCAGAGTTATTTTTCTGCATTCCTGATCTGTCTGTAACTTTAATCAGTACTCATCTCCTGCATCAGTCATCACCCTGATTATGTGTCTTTGCTATTGTTCTAAGGAGAAATTGGGATGCAACCAAAGAAGAAAGACTTCTGTTGTTAAGCTGCTTTTTGTTTCACTTCGGTTAACGAGTGGTTTTCTCCCGGCACCATTTATTGCTGGTGGCCTGGGCTCTGATTCTAGGGCTTAGAGCCCCTGAGCCATTCTAGTGAAAGCCTGGGGCTTCTGCACTGAACTGCCCCGCGGCTCCATGCTGTGCTTCCTTTGGCGTGGTGCACGGTAGGCTATCAGTACTGGAAGAAGCCCTTCCACCAGAAAATTGTGTGAATTGGGAGCAGGTCAACCCTGACTCCCTCCTGCTACCAAATTCAAAGCAACCCCAGCAGCTGTGAGGTTGAGAACACGGTCTCGTAAGCAAATTGCCTTCTATTGGAGAGCGCGCACCTTCAAAGTTTAAAAATGCTGGTGCACACTGATGGGAGAGACAGAATGACCTCTGTGCCCCTCCCCCTCCCCCCCCAAATAAAAAAGTACACACATGCAGTCTTTATGGCTTTCTCAATCTAGACACTACCACAATTCAGAGCTGCTACAGCGGATGGCCCTATGAAAGCAAGTTCTCCACACGTTGGATTTTAATTGTACAGTGCATGAAGTTACCCCTAGTCATCATTTGTCTCTCTAGTCATCAGAATGTCTCTCATCGTTCTGTTACTTAAAGGATAAAGGACTATGCATTATCTTACTGCTTCTTGAATTCCCCTTCAGAGGCGTGGTCCCCAGCTGGGCGGGCTGGTTGCGCCCCGACTCTGTGACCGTCTTTCCCTGGGAGAACCTGGGCGTGGAAGCCGGCGAGGGTCCTCGACTGGCTGTCCTTCTATCCGCAGCTCCTGGCATCTTTGCTTTCCCTCCGACTCGCCTGACTACAAAATATGCCTCCTGCTTAATAAACTCCTGCTTGTAATATTCTGAAACAAGGAGGCTAATCAAAGGCCCTGTTCTGCAGAACAGGACGCTAAATGACAAGATTAATTTCCGTAATCAAGCAGCTTAATTTGGACACTTTCCCCTCTCTGTTGCTGATTGGAATTGAGGCAGATTTCGCTGTGGTGAGATTCTCCCCTGGCTTAGTACAGCTTGCTTCCTGAGGCGAGAAGAGGGAAGGCAAGGTGACTGTGGTCAGAGAGGAGATGGGAAGTGAGAGGGCAGGAGAGGGCAGCACAGGGAGTGACAGGTGAACAAACGCAGAGAAGTGGCTGGAATTTTTCTAGGGCCCCTAATTATTAGACGCGGTGTGAAGCCGTTGGTGCGGTTGTCCACACGACCACCACCCACTTACCTGAGATGTTTCCATCATTTCAGATGGCAGCCGCGCAGATACATGCGGCTGTAACCTGTTTGGGCAGGAGAACATCTTAGACATCTTCTAATCCACCTGCCTCTTTGCATAAAACAGCCGCAGAGACCTTAAGGAACTTGTGCCCTGTTCATTAATACCAAGCAGGATTTCAGGACAGAAAGTAAAGACGCTTACGCAATCTCATGGGATTTGCAGGAAAGTAAACATAACACAGTGATAGACCTGACATTCGTAGGAAGTATTATAATTTATGAGGCACTTTCAGAACATTTAAGTGGCAGGCTATATTGCTCAGATTAGAGTTTGAACTGAACATTTTTAGATTTTTAATAACATATAGGTTGATAACCTACATGCTTGTTGTTTCTTAGAAAAGCAAACACCTTACAGTGGAGATGCGAGCAGCTTCCTTTCTCTGCTGCTATAGTTAGCATTGAAAAGTATTACTTTCAAGGAAAAAAAACCCACCAATCCTGCAGTTCGGGATAACTGTTTGGATTTGTGAGCTTCAGGTTTTTCTTAATCCAATCTTGTTTGGGTTATGAGGTTCTTTTATGCTGATCCCTGAGCCCTGGTTTCTGGTGGGAAATGTGGTGACACGGAGGAATCTGTGGGCAAGAAGCTTTAGAGCTGTAGCGTTTAACACTGACATTATCTTTCATCCTCCATGAGTCATAGAAGCTTTCTGGGCTTCAGTTTCTTGACTGTAAAAGAGGGATGACAATACTGGTCTGTCTCACAGAAGAATAACTAATACATGATTGCAAAGCTCCTCCCAAACACGAAGTACTAAATAAATACTAAAGGATGAAATAAATTGACTCTTAAATAAAATGTAGATAGGGAAAAGGAAATCAAGGCCAGACCAGACTGAACTTAATAGCCAAGCAGCAAGGCTCCGTGCGTGTGTGTTGGGGACAAGAGAGGGGGCAGCATCCTGCCCAGGAAACCCATGAACTCCAGGTACACTGTGCACCTTGGCCCTTGCCCTCATGACCAGGATCTTGGAGAAACACTGTTGGGTTCATTCATTAAAAAAATATTTGAGTACCTATTAAGGGCAAGGCATTATTGCCTCAAGACGCTCTTCCGGACCTCATGGGGTTTAAGAATTTATTGGAGGCAATAAGACCATAACCAAGAGTATATAATACACATCTGTATGAGAAATGCTGCCGGAGCTGTAAAACCAGGTGTAACGTATGAAAGCAGAGGGAAGCTTTAATTAGTGTGATCAGAGAAGGCGGTGGTATTTGAATTCCATGGATTTTCAAGGACACAGAGGAGGGCAGTCGAGGTGGAGGGGCCACCATGACCAAATGTGGACAAATGTGGATGAAAGTGAATAATTTTCACAAACGAGGAGCCTGGATGACTTGCTTTTGGATTTGTGTTGAAGGACTAAAGAGAAAGGACTGAAAAATAAGTTGGGGTAGAATGTGGAGAAGCCTAAATGACTGCGGAGTGCTAAAAGGCATAAGAATATACGAATGTACAAATTTTAGGAATAACAATCTAAAACGTTAAGAAAGCTCTGATCTGCAGTAAGAAGAGAGTGAAAATCAATTTATTAAATCTAAGTCATGCACAGTGTAATTTGGACAAAACAGACAATAGAGGATTAAAGCAGCATTTAAAAGATTTCTTATCTCAATACAATATCTCACTAACAAAAAGACTCTGTAGAAACCACAAGACACAGTGAGATCAGAAAGAAGAGGCAGAAGTTTGACAGGCTCATACTTGATCACCCAGGAACGTGTATCCCAACACAAAGATATAATTTGGCAGGTTCAGAGAAAGATGAAAATGGGTAAATAATGAATAAAGCACCTAGTGAAGTGATAGTCCATACTGAGCACAATATAATTCCAGGGACTGTACTTCACACAAAAGCAGAGGGGCATAAAATGATTGGTTGGGACAAACATAAATGCAGGTTCCCAGGCAGGAAGGCAAACGCCCGTCTGGTTGACTTTCTCCATCCGCTGAGGCTTGGCTGTGGGTAACCCTGCGTGAATTGTTCACACATGAGTGTCTTCTGGTTTTTGTTTTTTTTGACTTCCTACTGTTCCTACCCCATCCCCCTCTCATCACAGGCTTTAGGAGGCTTTGCTGTGAGCTCAGATATAAAGTGAAAGAACACTTTTAAAGGCACTTTTCTGCCTGTTCACAATCCCCTAAATTTTATTTTAGGTATTGCGTTGGTTTAAAAAATGTTTTGGTTTGGCTTATATAAAAAACTCTTTGTAACATCATAGTGAAATCGATGAAAAAAGTCTTAATTTTAGGCAACAAGTATTATGAACTAGCCAACAGGGAGGGAAACAGGAGTTTGGAAACGTGGTTTCTAATCTCGACTGCTGGTTTACCAGTTGTCTGACTAGGTGAGTCACTTAGTCTCGCTCACCGTCTGCGGGACTGTGAAAATTAGAGATGGTGTACACACAGAGCCCCCCAGCCCAGTGCCTAGCCCAGGAAGTGCACTTTATTTTCTTCTAAAGTTAAGTGTAACTTTATTTTTCTTATTACAAAAGCAATACATGCACATCAGAGACAAAGTGGAAGAGAAGGGGAAAATGAAAGCAGACATCATCTCACCAGATAGCAGCACTGTAAACGTCTCTCAGTGTGTGTTATGCAAAATAAAAAATGAGGTCATACTATGCATATCGTTTTGTATCCAGCCTTTTCTTTTTATCAACATACAGTGATCGTTCTTTCCTGTCAAAAGCATCCTTCTACATCATTTCTACTGACTGCATAGAATTCTGCAATTTAACCAATTCTTCATGGTTCAGCATTTTACATTACTTTCAAAATGAGGACTTTTACAGATGCACATCCTTGCAGATAAATCGTTTTGTCTGTCCTTAATTATTTCTTTAGTATAAGTTTGTAAAACTGGATTTACTTGGTCAAATAGCATCAACGTTTTGTGGCTTTGAGTATATATTGTCAAATTGATCTCCAGAAATTTAAAACTATTATATGTGCTTGTGCTTGTGTGTATGTACGAGAATATCCATTACTCTGACTTTTGCAATGAAGAAGAAAACCTTGCATATTTAAGAAGGTAAAATGTTATTGTTTAAAACTCAGAAAATGAGATCAGACTTGTGGTTACCAGAGATGAACGTCAGGGGGAGGGGAAATTGGAGGAAGGTGGTCAAAAGGTATAAACGGAAGTTATAAGATAAATAATTATGGGGATGTAATGTACAATATGATGACTACAGCTAACACTGCTGAATGATACATAGGAAAGTTAAGAGAGTTAATCCTAAGAGTTCTCATCACAAGGAGAATTTTTTTCCTTTTTTTCTCTTCTTCTTTCCTTTTTAAAAGTTATATCTAGATGAGAAGATGGATATTAGCTGAACCTATTGTGGTAATCATTTCACAGTATGTATAAGTCAAACCATCATACTGTATGCCTTAAACTTATACAGTCATGTAGGTCACTTATTTCTCAGTAAAACTGGAAAAAATGTTTAAATTTCTATTTAGTTGATTTATCAGTGAGCTTGAATTTTTAAAATATACTTATTAGCCACTTGATTTTTATTTTGCTTTTGTGAATTGTCCGTTATTCCAGTAGGGACTTTAAAGCGGCAGCCTGTTTTCCCCTGGGTCTGTCTCCATGATTTCACTTTAATAAATTATTATTCTTTGTTTACATGTTTATTACTTCAGCGACACTTCACATTCCTTCTGGGAAGATCATATCTTATTTTTTTCTATCCTGAGCACCAGCATGAGGACTCAGTAAACCTCTGGTGGGTGTGTGAAGAGATGGGCCCCAAGCGAATGGAAGGATGGGGGACGTACATGAAGCTGAGCCGGGGTGAGCGCCCCCTGCCGGCTCTCCCAGACTCAGCGCAGTCACCGAGTGTAGGTAGGTCTCCTCTAAGCCATGCTGGTGAGCGGAGCTCAGAGCCATTCCCAGGGACCGACTCAAAGTCTCAGTCCATCCAGAGGTGGATGACATGTAAGATAGTGAGTGAGTCAAGTGGCCAGGAATTCAGAGAATGAGCTGAGTGGTCGGTACAGGTTCAGCTGGAGGCCTGATGAGGGACAGCGTGTCCATAGGGCTGCATTTCTTTTGTTTTGTCGATGTTTTCCTGTCTGACACCTTGGAATTGTTATATCTGATTTCCTCAATTGATCATCTCACGCAGAAGAAACTCTTTGGAGTATAATGGGTCTTTGCTGTATTTATTATTGAAAAGGTCATTTTCATTAGGCCAAGACCATTTGCTTTCATAGTGGATGGTGGAGCCTGGCTGGGATGCTGTCACAAGGTTCTGTGTCCCCTCGGTCATTGGAGAGGTTGGACCCGGTGGTGTAGCACCTCCGGTAGGAATTCTTCCAGCTTTTTCTCTCTGGAGGTCTTATCTCTTTTGAGCTCCCCAAACTTCTAGTAAAAGATACAGGAATGAAAAGAAGGGAGGACACTGACACTAGGTAATGAATCATTTATAGATTCTTACAGAGTTATGACACATGGGTCACGGTGTGTGATCTGAACATATCGTGGCAGAGTGTTTTATACAGTCTCTGTATGTTGGTAATATTTGCACAATGTATTCCACATAATGTGCTTAATAAGCAATTACTCTACTTACTATAGAACTTAATTCTAAATCTATAGTTACTATCAGTAAGTATATGTTGATATGGCAGGTTTGGGCTTAGAACAAATTGTATTGTCTGCCGGTTGTTGCTTTAGTGGGACAGATAGTTTTATGAATCTCCTGCTCATTAGGCATTTAACCAGAAACAAAAGAAAAAGAAGATAAAGCTCCTCGAGGAATGCATTCTTAATCTGTATAAACTGTTAACATATGCTGATCTACTAGAATATTCTATTTGAGATAATAACATACATAGAACTTACATCTTACATCACTTACTTACATATTTACATCAGAATATGACGTCTTTGCAGTAGAAAGTGAATTTTTGATATTTGCTTGGTTTATTGGATTACTGTGAACTTCCAAGTTTTCTGACTTATGTTCATAGTAAATATTTGTTTGAGCCTGTGACATCCAGCTTGGTCATCCATAGAAGCAAAATCAATTAGATCATAACTGTTTTCCTCATTTTAAGCATATGCTGCCCAGGACTGCCCTGTTGGTGTCATCTTGTAATGTCTGTGCTTGTGAGACCAGAGATTTGTATCATATGGGAGCCCCAGGCGTGGGCAGAGAGTGATCACTTGGACAATTAGTGGAGATTTAAATAAACTTGCCCACACACACACAAAAAAATCATGAGAAACATTAATAACTTTTGAAGCAACTTTAGCAAAGCGTGATAAAAATGGTCAAGAGTTTGGATAATGTGAGTCAAACCAAGGCTAACAAATATCATGGGTGAAGGTAGGGCTGAGAAATGAAAACGAACATGACTGTGCCCTGCAGTTCAGTGAACGTTGTAACTATCCCGCTGTACCCACGGGATAGGAGAGGGGGCAAGGAGAAGCTAAAAACGCCTTACACCCAAACCTAGCAAAGGCAGGAGAAAGTGGGGCGGGTCTTCAGGGTCAAAATTGAGCCCAGCTGCAGGTGAGTCATTTGGTGCTAACGCTCTTGCAGCAGGGAACGTCCTGTTCTGTAAGGGACCGTGGCTCGGTGAAGTGCTGGATGCTGAGTCGAGGAGCAGCATGGCGCGCCTTGGTTGGGTCTGAGGGAGCCGCTTCGTACCCCGGACGCCGGAGCTCTTTATATTCTGGTGCTGATCTGTCATCAACATTGGACCAATGGCTCGTATTGTTCGTACTGTTGAGCAGGGTCCCCTGGGAGAAGTGGAGTGTCCTGGAGCTGTGCCACATCCCAGGCGGGCGGCGAGTTTTCAGGTCTGGCAGATTTTCATGTTAGGATCCTAGGTTCTCTCCCAGCCCCTGCTTAGCACATTCTCCTGATGCCTCTCCCTCCCTGGCCCTCACCACGGGGGACATCTTTAACTTGCCTGAACCCCCTGCCATCTTTCCACAGTCAGTTTTTCACAGAAACAATCCGTGATGCTCCTGACCACCTCCCCTCCTCCTTCCCTTCTCCTCCCTTTCCTTCCTCCCTCCCGCTGATTTGTTATTATGTACTGCAGCTGCCCGGAGGATTTTAAATAGACCCATAATGGCACCGCAGCGCCTCTTGGAAGTTTAAATATAACCTTCTTGTTAATCTTGCCCGTGGCGGCAGCAGGAACAGCACCTGGAGGAGAAGGCAACGGGCAAGAGATGCCCGGAGGTCCTACCCTGAGATGGTGGCTCAGCCATCTCTCAGGAGTGCTGTGCTGAGAGCCTTTGCACTCAGCCCCTCAGCGGCTGTGCCTCCGCTGAGGTGGATCCGGTGCTGGATCGACAGTCCTTAGAAATGGAAGCACCGTGTACCACCAGAGCGAAAGAGATGCGGCGAACAATGGCGAAAGCCTGAAATTCCTCTCCACCCTCCGCCAGCGTGTCACTCACCCTCCACCGCGCTGAGAGGCGGACTGTGTTTGTGTCTTATTTAGCCTTTGGCCCTGCGCGGGGACCTGGAGTGAGAAGGGCTAATTGGTGTCAATTACGTGAGTGGCCACCATTCTTAAGGAACAGGTGTATAAATCATAAGTGCTTCCAAGGCACGGTAGCAAGGTCTCAGACAGCTTCCAGGGGATATGATGGGTGGCTGCCCTGACCCAGGGCAATGAAATTGTTCATGAAGGGAAAAGGGCTACAGATTCTGGCTCCAATTCCCAAACCTGTCAGTATCTTCTTGGATTTAACGAATGTCAAACCCTAATATTAATTTAGTCATTCAATGAATTATTTACTGAGTACCAGCAATTGTGGGAAATGTTCTGAGATCAGTGGAAGAAAGGGGCCACCGGGAAATGAAGCGCCGTGTTAAATTCAAGGAGGAACTTAACGGTGGAAGGAGAAATGGCTCAGAACAGAGATGTTTGGAGGATGTGTCCTAATATCCATCTGGTTCAGGTTTTTTTCTTGTGGAAATGTTCTAGGATGTATTGTTTACCCAACAATGGGAAAAAAAGAGAGAAGACAATCCATGAAAGAGAATTTAAATTCCGTAAAGTGTAAAGAACCATGCTAAACTCTTAGTTTTGGTAGAAGGGAAAAAATGATATTTCTTATCTTAAGGCAGTTTACAGTATAAGAGGGAACCTGAACAGATAAGAATGAGCACATCAGATGTTTTTATAGTACATTTTGGAGGGTACTGTGAGTTCTCATACATGCTTCTCTTTTATACTTATGCTACCCTGTAAGGTAGACATTGTTATCCTCATTTTATAAAACAAAAAACTAACACGAACGGATTAGGTAGTTTTCCCGAGGTCAATCAGCTAGTAACCTGTGGAACCAAGACATCTATCTCCAAATAAGGCCATGTGTTGTTCATCTCTGTATCCCTAGGGGCTGGTATGATACATGCCATATTGCACGTTGATATATATTTTTTAACTGAATGAATGACACCATTGGTTAATTTTCATAACACTGCAGTCATATATTCATTTTACAGTAAACACACACAAAGCATCTTAAACACTTTAGTAAAGAGGTTACTGAGGAAAGGGGATGAGTCAGGAATAATGTGGGTTACTAGGCCGACAGAGCAGGTTACAGTTGCCACGTATGTGGCATTAAGGAAAATCCCAGGTCACAGGAGACACACCTGGGGAATTAGACATCTGAGGTCATAGTTGTCACACCTGGGGAATTAGGGAAACATCCCTGGGCAGAGTAGACACTCTCCGAGTTTTAGGGAGATATCCAGGTCAGGGTAGACAGACTTGGGAAAATAGGAAGACGTCCCAGGTCAAGGTTGGGTAGTTGATCGCAGCACCCATATGTTCAGGGACCTTGTTAGAAGTGCACACTCGTGGGCTCCACCCCAGACCTTCTGAATCACAACTGTGACTTAAAAGATGGGTTGGAATATGAAAGTTATTGGAGGTAGGAGATATAATGGTGGTAAGGAGTTAAGCATTGCTAGAACATCACTGTCATAAAACAGCAGAAAGTAAGAGAGGATGGAAAGGCTCACGGGAGGGCATATATCCAGCTTCTGTCTTCATATGGGAGAGTAGCTGAACCATTCAAGTTGGACAGCATTATTTCATTCATTTTTAAATTTATTTTTAATTGAAGTGTAATTGAATTACAGTGTTGTGTTAATTACTGCTGTACAGCAAAGTGACACAGTTATATTGGGTTGGCCAAAAAAGTTCGTTCGGTTAATGAATATGTTGTTCAGTAAAGTTCTTGGTGAAAACGAAAAATGTGTCTTTTATTTTTACTTAAAACTGAACGAACTTTTTTGGCCAACCCCCCCAATACGTATATATTCTTTTTTATATTCTTTTCCTTTATGGTTTGTCACAAGATATTAAATATAGTTCACTGTGCTATACAGTAGGAGCTTGTTGTTTATCCATTCTATATATACCAGTTTGCATCTGCTAACCCCAAACTCCCAATCCATCCCTCTCCTACTTCCCTCCCCCTTGGCAACCACCAATCTATTCTCTATGTCCCTGATCCTGTTTCTCTTTCATAGATAGGTTCATGCGTATCATATTTTAGATTCCACATATAAGTGATATCATGTGGTATTTGTCTTTCTCTTTCTGACTTCACTTGGTATGATAATCTCTAGTTGCATCCATGGTGCTGCAAATGGCATTATTTTGTTCTTTTTTATGGCTGAGAAATATTCCATTGTATATATGTACCACATCTTCTTTATCCATTCATCTGTCGATGGACATTTAGGTTGTTTCCATGTCTTGGCTATTGTGAGTAGTGCTGCTATGAACATAGGGTGCATGTATCTTTTTGAATTATGGTTTTGTCTGGATATATGCCCAGGAGTGGGGTTACTGGATCATATGGTAATTCCATTTTTAGTTTTCCGAGGAACCTCCATACTGTTTTCCACACTGACTGCACCAATTTACATTCCCACCAACAGTGCAGGAAGGTTCCCTTTTCTCCACACCCTCTCCAGCATTTGTTATTTGTAGACATTTTAATGATGGCCATTCTGACCAGCGTGAGGTGGTATCTCATTGTAGTTTTGATTTGCATTTCTCTAATAATTAGTGATGTTGAGCACCTTTTCGTGTGCCTATCGACCATCTGTACTTCTTCTTTGGAGAAATGTCTCTTTAGGTCTTCTGGACAGCGTTATTTTATAAGATTTGTAAGAATAAAAGTCACACCATGGCAATTTTTTAGAGTTTTATGCCCACTGAATAAGGACATTATCTCTGTCTCATGTACCATGAAGCTCTTGTTGCAGTTTATTTGATAGCTTTTAATCCTATATGGAAATTGAGAATAATCAGTTGTTACTTTACTCGAAATGAATAGCTTTCTGCCCACTTGCATGAAGCTGGGCTTATTTGAAAATGGCAGGCTGGTCCTATCCATATTCTGAGAACCTTTAGGGATTTTTCAAAATTATTAGCACAGTTATGTCTATTATGAGTGATCCTTGCCCACATGGGTCCTGGTTCCTCTACTCTCCATTGTCATTTCCATGAAGGTGCAACTGGTAAGTATTTTTAATCTATTTATGGCTGTGCATGAGAAATACAAAAGCTGGACGCTTTACCCTCCTTCAGGGAGCTTGCCGTCTATTAAACAGAGAGAAGTGAAGGCATCGTATTCCTTGTCGTAAAATCTTTGAGGTGAGAATGAACAACGCAGGTATGACGGGTAATCAGGAAAGCTAGAGTCTCGTACCAGTTTTGCCACTAAATTGGCGTTCTTGGAAAACACCTTAATTTCTCCCAGTCTCAGTTTCTCATCTGTTAAAATGAGGAGTTTGGACTGGGTGGACTTGAAGGTCTTTCCTGTTCCTGCTCCCAAGCCTGTGGGGAAGTGGCAAGTCAAGTGGTAGAGTGATGGATGGGAAGGATCGGTTGACCAGGTGCAGGAGGCTAGACTGTGGCAGGAAGCCTGCTTCTCTCACAAAGGTTTTTAAAATACGTTGATCTTGTTCCTTTGTCTTTATAAGGTGACTCAGTATTTGCATTACTAATTGCCTGCTTTCAAGGTTAATGGACATTTCTGTTTAAAATGGTCCTAAAAGCATTTCAGAATTGGGGAAGGGCTTGGCTGGTCATGTGCAAGCCCCGCTGCAGTTGATCCAGGCCTGTGCCCTGTGTTCACAGTTACGGCTCCGCGTTGGCCCTCTTCCCTCCACTCACAATGTGAAGTTAAAGGGAAAGATCACCAAGGAGTCTGGCTGATTCCTTAGGCTGAGCCTCGCAGAACGGGGTAGCGGCGCAAAGTGTGACGGCCTGTCTGGTCCTTAGCTCTGTAGGTCTGTGGTTGGTCACATTTTCAGGAGACAACATATTTTACGATATTTAAGGCATGCAGGGTTCCCCAAGAACCTTCTACAGTAGCGTTCCCTAAGACCCTTTCTTCCCGTCTTCCTTTGGCAATATCAGAAATAGATGTTCCCTTAAGAGCTCACGTTTATTGAACCCTTACTCTTTGCCATGCACTATAAAGTGCTTCATGTGCGTCACCTCATGAATTCTTACAACAGTCTAATGAATTATGTATTGTCTTTTCTCTTTTCTTTAGTTGTGTATTGTTATTATGTCCATCTTATATGTGAGAAAACAGGTTCAGAGAGTTTATGCTGGGTGGCATAGTGAAAGTGCATAGCAAGGTCAAATCCAGTTCTTCTATGTGTAAACCTATTTTTTTTTTTTTTTTTTGCGGTACACGGGCCTCTCACTGCTGTGGCCCCTCGCGCTGTGGAACACAGGCTCCGGACGCGCGGGCCCAGTGGTCATGGCTCACGGGCCCAGCCGCTCCGCGGCATGCGGGATCTTCCTGGACCGGGGCACGAACCCGTGTCCCCTGCATCAGCAGGTGGACTCTCAACCGCTGCGCCACCAGGGAAGCCCCTGTAAACCTATTTTTTATAGTTTGTTTTGTTTTGTTTTTGCCGCTGCCCCAACGTGACTTCTTTCTCTAGCAAAGATCTGTAGGGGAGCAAAATTTGCCACTATAAACTGACTCTTTGGCTGTGTTTTACTTTGAGCTGAAAAGACTTGGGAAGAACCCTTGACTTTCCCCCAAACTGCCTAAAGAATGTAGATAGAGGACCTGTTCCAGGAAGGGGAGCTGTCACCCTAGATCAACTAGAGTATGAACCAGGTGTGGAGAGAGGGAGGAACCTAGTAAAGTATGTTAAGAATCCTCTCTGTGTCCCATGGTCTCTGCAAGGCCCAGCAAATGTTTGCTTTTCCACCTCCATGTCAATCGCCTTCCTTCCCTTTGAGGTCCCAAACCACTAACCGCAACACCCTCTTTTGTCTCTAGCAGAAGATGGTGTTTAACGTGAGGGTTTTAGCCATTTTGGTGAGTTGCTCAGTGTTTCCGGGTCTCTCGCATGTACATATGTTATTAAACTTCTGTGTGGTTTCCTCCTGTTAATCTGCCTCATGTCAATTTAATTCTTAGACCAGCCAGAAGAACCTAGAAGTGCTGAGGGAAATCTCTTCCTCCCCGACAGCTCTAACCCTGTCGTACTTACGGATGATAACCCACCTTCTTACGTCTGCCTTGCACTCTGAAATTTAAATATCCTGATCTAACTTGTTCTAACCTTGTTACACCACTAACTCAGTTGGCTTATTGTCCACTAAACGTTCCTGGACTTGTTTTTTTTCTCTGCTTCGTACAGACTGATTCAGCCTCTTGGTACTCAGAAGCACTTGTTCCTGTTACTTTACGATTTCGTCCTACAGTCATTCCGAATTCTGGTGGGTGAGCTGAGCTGAGTTCTGATTGCTCCCTTAGGTGCTGAAACATCAGAGTGGCCTAAGGAATCCTTGGGCTTTGTGGCCTTCCCCAGCCTTCCCAGGAGCTGGCTCTGGGCACGGCAGCTCCTCTCCTGGCCAAGCTAGCTGGCAGTGGAGACACGGAGCACGTACCTGCGGTGCAGTCTGGCTTCTGTGCCCGGGAAGATGAGATGGCTTGGTGTCCATCTGGACTCACTGATCACCTCCTGGGAGGACAAAACCTGAATTAGATTGTCACGGCTGAACAGAAAAGGGCATTTGTGTATTCTGAGGCTTGGCGGTTAGAGAAGCACTTGCCAGCATTTTGCTGAGTTACGTCTTCCCACTCCATGGCTAACATTATTTTTAGCCTCATTTCTTCTGATTACTCAATTGTCTTGAACAACTTTGTGAGAAAAAAATGATGTCTCTGCCAGACAATCGTAGAGGAATTTCTTGCTGGAGCTGTGCTGATCTAGAAATATTTTATGTTCCTGTTGTCACCAAATCTCTATGACCTCTTGGGTTTGGGAAGGGCAGGTGTCACAGTAATGGAATTAACTGAGGGATGATAGTTTGTTCTGGAGATAGCTCATCCCCGTTTAGTGTTTAATTTGGTAGAGAGGAACTTCTGCAGATGCACTGAAGTGGACCTGCTGCTATAGAAGCAGCTACTGGCTCATTGCCATAGAAACGGAGGTGGTCCTTAGGAGCATATAAATAAGTAAACTACTCACCTTTCCTTTGCTTTAATGTTTTCCACTTTCTCTAAGGAGTTGAAGACATAGATGGCAACGGAATTAAAACTTGCCCCCCTCTGTTTCTATCCCCACGAAAGTCTCATGGTGAGGTGGAAATTACCTATTGTGCTCAGAAGCTGAGACAGGGTTTGAAGAGCCCCATTTGGAACACACCATTCAAATAAGGGACCAGAGCATGGAGAGAGCCAAGGCCAGAGAGGGCTTATCCACCGCGCGCTTGTCAGTGAGGTGACGTGCTGGGGCTAGGTTACTGGAGCCCTTTGGGGAATCGGAAATGGATTCAAATAAGGAAACACAGGCCAGAGAGGAGTGGGAGAAAAACAGAACCACATTTGGCAGGGTCCTGGATGCTCAGTTCCTTCTGTTTGGAAAGGAGAGAGGATGCTGAACACATTTTTGATTGGAGGACAAGTGTGTCCTGAAATTTTCTTGAGGACTAAAGATTTGTGAGTTTCATCACTTTATCCAGAAGATTCAGGTCCGCTTTGGGATTAGTTGGAATGACAGACGTCACAAATGCAGCAAAAATTAACACAACATTGTAAATCATCTATACTTCCGGGAAAAAACGCAGTTAGGAATACGATACAGAGCGCCGATTTCCCCAGCCCTCCCCGCTTTGTGTGTGTGTATCAGTAACAGCTCAGATCCCATCCGTTCTTACTTCCTCCCCACTCAGTTAAGACCACAGCCCCCCACAAACTCATTATCTTCTGGTGTGGCGTGTGCAGCCCTCGGGAGGGTGTGTCGCAGGTTCACAAATGGTTCTGGTACTGGATTTGCTGGGAATGGCTGCCATTTTCTGCGGGTTTCCTGGTTTTTCTCCACGGTAGCACTGTCATTTCCGGCTGCTTTCATTGAGTTCCGTGGCATCTGCCTTGCACCTCGGCCTCTTTGCAACCCCACTCCCTGTGGATATGCTGGTTTCCCACTAAGCACCTGCCTCGAGTGCACTGGGGCCTTCCGGATGCCAAAGCTTCAGCATGGTCAGTGGTGGGGTTTCTGGTGAAAGGTCTCATCTCCTGTTCCGTTACAGGCCATTACCAAAGCCACAGGCATGCTCGTGACGTAATTTCTAATAATTTTTTTTTTTTTTTTTCCCGGTACGCGGGCCTCTCACTGCTGTGGCCTCTCCCGTTGCGGAGCACAGGCTCCGGACGCACAGGCTCAGCGGCCATGGCTCACGGGCCCAGCCGCTCTGTGGCATGTGGGATCCTCCCGGACCGGGGCACAAACCCGCGTTCCCTGCATCGGCAGGCGGACTCTCAACCACTGCGCCACCAGGGAAGCCCTCTTCTAAGTTTTTAATGAAACAGTTTTTCAGCGTTTACTTACGTCTCCACTTTCCTCATTCCTTGAGGACCCACAGGTCAGGCTGGGGCGAGGGTAAGCAACAGCCATTACGGCGGCTTCCAAACTGCTCCTCCCACCCTGTGGCTCCAGCCTTGTGAGTGGATAGAATTTATTTGGTTCCTCCTTTTCTTAAGATAAGTTCTCCCCCAGCCGGCTCCTTCATTTCTCGTGAAAATAGACTTCTTTATTTTTTCTACGTAGAATGAAATTCATTTATTCTAAGCACATAATTAAATGACTTTAGTAAATGTAGAGTTACACATCCATTACCACAATTCAGTCTTAATATTTTCATCAGCCCCAAAATGTTTTCTTGATACAGTTTTCTTTTTTAAAAATTTTTATTGGAGTATAGTTGATTTACAGTGTTGTGTTAGTTTCAGGTGTACAGCAAAGTGCATCAGCTATACATATACCCACTCTTTTTTAGATTCTTTTCCCATATAGGTCATTACAGAGTTTTGAGAAGAGTTCCCTGTGCTATACAGCAGGTCCTTATTAGCTATCTATTTTAGAGATAGTAGTGTGTACATGTCAATCCCAATCTCCCAATTTATTCCTCCCTCCCTTTCCCCCTTGGTAACCGTAAGTTTGTTTTCTACATTTGTGACTCTATTTCTGTTCTGTAAATAAGTTCATTTGTACCATTTTTTTATTTTAGATTCCACATATAAGCGGTGTCACATGATACTTGTCTTTCTCTGTCTTACTTCGCTCAGTATGACAATCTCTAGGTTCATCCATGTTGCTGCAAATGACATTAGTTCGAAACTGGATGGGCGGGCTCTGCAGACGTCTATTTTCATTCATGCATAAAAGACGAAAATAGTCTTCTGCAGAGCCCACCCCTCCAGTTTCCAAGACATGCCCGAACACTGAAAAGTCCATTGCTGGCTCACGCTGGAACAGGACCTTCACGGGTCCCAGGCCAAGCGCTGCCCTTTAGGAAGTGGGAGACTCTGCCCTCAGTGGTGGTCGGCAGCGGAGGCTTATTGAAAAGAGCCCCGGACGCAGAGTCAGAATGCGTGCTCCAGTCCCACCTCGGACACCCACCCACTTCACGGCCTTGGGGCACGTCCCTTAGTATCTCAGAGCTTCAGTTGCCTCATCTTCACATTTGAGTGAAAAATTCCTACCTCACAAGGCTGTTGAGAAAACGGAAAAGTTTATAGAGAGTGGTGTTCTCTCTGCACTGTCATTCTTTTCTGTCGCTATTATGTTGCTGACCGGTGCTGAAATTAGTAAGGACCACGCGGGGGGCTCCCCTGAGCACCTTCTCCTTTGGCTGATACGGGGCCTGGACTCTGACCCCCATGTTCTTCAGGCCTCGTGTTCTGTCTGTGGGGTGGAGCTCCGACCTCCTCACCCCTGCTCTGAGGGCAGCCCCGGCCTTGCTCTGCCTTTTCATTCCTGGCCCCGCTCTCTGGCTCCTTACTGCAACCTCAGTCTTGCCCAAACCAAACTAACTGCCCAGCTTAGGCCCTGCTTTCAGCCCTGGCTTGGGTCCTAATAATGGTGCTGATTTCACTTTAACATCTTCAACAACAGGAGCGTGTGCCTTCTCTGGACCCAAGGTTCCTGCTCCATGTTGTATAAAATCACTGCCCACTGATGCTGCCCACTGCCCTGCCACTATTCCGCCTGCCAGAAATAGAACAGAAAAGAAATGATTCTCCACAGAGCATTCATGGGAGGTGACTATTATAAAATGCAGTTACTCCCAAAGTTATGGAAAACGTGAAGAGAGACCTCAGGGGGCCCGCTGGTGCTGTCTTTAACTGTCCATATCTATTTGCATCTCGCGAAAGGGGCAATAAAAACATTTTCTTCTGCGTCACGTGGATGTATGATTAGGGAACAGTATAAAAAAATAAGTTTTTTCTTTCCTTTTTAAGTGAAATGTATTTATTCAAGGAAAGCAGAGATAATGAGCTCAAAGAGAGACGTTACAGATCAGAAGGGCTCAGGGAATGAGTGGGCCGGGGAAGACTGAGGAGTGCGGAGGAGAGGACACAGAAAGAGGCGCTGAGGCTACGGACGCAGGTCCCTGCAGGGATACTGCCCGAGGGACCGAAGGCCCTGCAGGCCGAAGCTTACAGAGGTTTACTGCAGAGGAACCCTGTCTGTGATGGACAGGCAGGTGGAGGCTGGGAGAGCTGAGGACAGACTCACACCTGGACCAGGTAGTGCTTTGCACCCCACAGTTCCATAGGAGTTCAGAAGTTTGAAAGCTGGGCGGACATCTCGAAGGAGGAGGTGTCCCCAGCTGATACATCAAGTATCAGGTGTCGCATCAGGTGCTATGCAAAGAGAGAGATGACGGTGTGTTTCTGCTTTAAGCTCATGCCAAGCTAGCTGACATGAAACTGTGCTTCTGATTTGCCTCACCTCTGTGGTCACGGGGCCTCTCCACATTTCAATGAACGCCAGTTGCGTAAAATCACTGCAGGGCATCAGAAGCTCTGTGGCCTGAAGAGGGAAGGAGCAATGCAGGACGAGCGAACGACTGCCCCTCCCACACCCAGCCTCCCGGCCGCCACCGGGATCTGATCCCCCTCCCCAGTTGTACTTCTGGGCGATGGTGATAGCAAGTGACTATCATTCGAGACCAGTGGTGATGGGGAAAGCTGAAAGGCATCTGATTTCAACAGATTGTTTTCAAAGTATCATTTCTATTTATTTAATTTTTATTTTATATTGGAGTATAGTTGGTTAACAATCTCGTGTTAGTTTCAAGTGTACAGGAAAGTGATTCGGTTACACATATACATGTATCTATTCTTTTTCCAATTAGGTTGTTACAGAGCATTGAGCAGTAGGTTCTTGTTGGTTGTCTATTTTAAATCTAGTGTGTATATGTCAATCCCAAACTCCCAGTCTGTCCCTTTCCCCCGCTCCCCACCCCCGCAACCATAAGTTTGTTCTCTAAGTCTGTGAGTCTGTTTCTGTTTTGTAAATAAGTTCATTTGTATTTTTTAGATTCTGCATGTAAGTGATGTCATTTGATATTTGTCTTTCTCTGTCTGCCTCACTTAGCAGGATAATCTCCAGGTCCACCCATGTTGCTGCAAATGGGATTATTTTATTCTTTTTTTATGGCTGAGTCATATTCCATTGTATATATGTACGACATTTTCTTTATCCGTTCGTCTGTTGATGGACATTTAGGTTGCTTCCATGTCTTGGCTATTGTAAACAGCACTGCAGTGAACATTGGGGTCCATGTATCCTTTCGAACCGTGCTTTTCTCCAGATATATGCCCAGGAGTGGGATTGCTGGATGATAGGTAGTTCTATTTTTAGTTTTTTGAGGAACCTCCGTACTGTTCTCCGTAGTGGCTGTATCCATTTACATTCCCACCAGCAGTGCAAGAGGGTTCCCTTTTCTCCACACCCTCTCCAGCATTTACTGTTTGTAGATTTTCTGATGATGGCCATTCTGACCGGTGTGAGGTGATACCTCATTGTAGTTTTGATTTGCATTTCTCTAACGATTAGTGATGTTGAGCATCCTTTCATGTGTATTGTTTTTTTTAAAAAACAACGGCAGCTAACATTTATTGAGCACTTACTTCTTGTACTCATTGCTTTGCCAAGTTCTAATGCATAGCCCGATCATTTCATCTTTCCAACAGTCCTTGTACAAGGAAAAGGGACCATTATTATCACCTTTGCAACTGAGGAAACTCAGGCTCATAGTGGTCAGGCAATATTCAGAGCCACTAACAAGCTGACCTTGGACTGACACTTAGGTCTAACAGCAAGGTGTTTACCACCAAAATATTCTTCTTCATTTTAGGGTGTCTTGGGGTTTGAAAAGGACTGGCCCAGGGGACACAAGGAAGCAGGGCACCCTTTATCCTCCTCCAGCTACTTTCAACCTCAGCCATCTTCTAAAACCTCTTGAAGGAATATGAAGACACACACACTTAGCTTAATAGTAACATCCTTTTGCAGTTATTGCCACTTAAGATCTCCACTCGTGACAGGAAGCCATTACTGCACCGTTGTCAGTGGTTTATCGTCGTGCGGCCCTGGCATGCATCCTGTGGAGGCAGTTGCTGAATGTAAGAGTTTATAACCTTCGGCGTGCAAGGCTATGGAGAAAACACTATTTGACTGTTTTAAAAACATTCTCTCTTGCTTAATGAGGTTTTTAAGTGTGTGTAGAAAAAAAAAAATTAAGACTGTTTAAGAAGGCATTGGCAAGAAGCTCCAGGGGTTTAGGTGGGGCTGACTTGCAAGGTGGAGATGAGCCATTAATCAGTTGGTCAGCAAATTAAGTGAGTTTGACATTCGCAGTTTTATTGCTCTATCACCAGTGCCGTCTTCCACTTGCTCGGAGGTAGCGAGTACAGAAGGCCTGATGCTCAGGGCCAAGGATGGCCTTCCTTGGAGAAAAGGGAAAAATAGGCTCTCCCGGCTGCAAAGAGAGTTCCAGCGGAGTCCTCAGAGTTCAAAGGGAGATGCCTGGGATGAGACCGTTAATACCTTCCCTCAAATAAACAACCTCTGTGGCTGGGAGTGGGACTTAACTCCCAGGGGGAGCATCAATGCAGAGAAATGAAAGGCTCCTCAAAGAAGGGAAACCAAAGTTTATATAAGAGGCACATGAAATAGTGTCCCCAGTGGACACCAGGTGATTTCTGGATCTAAAGAACTGGAGTACCTTCTGGAAACCACTCAAGTTTCCCATCCTTTGGTGACCTCATTTTTAGAATGAAGGTATTGGGGTAGATGACCTCCGATGCCCCCTTCAGTGCGAAACTTCTATGGTGCTAGCGCATTCTTGGCAAGAGTTGAGTGTATTGATAAGATCATTAGACCTAGATTTTTTAAATTGTTATCTTTCTATAATTAGTATATAATGGTTATAATCAATCAGTAGAAATGAGAGAAATATGGTTTTTTATTAGTTACATTTGCTGAGAAAGTTGTGTCTGCAGTCAGCATTCTGCTGAAAGGCTATGGTGGCCTCTCGAGACTTCCCTCGTGTTGTAGTGGCTAAGATTTTGCGCTCCCAATGCAGGGGGCCCAGGTTCAATTCCTGTTCAGGAAACAAGATCCCACAGGCCACAACTAAGATCCCGCACGCTGCAACTAAAGATCCTGCACGGGGCAACAAATATCCCGTGTGCCGCAGCTAAGACCCTGCGCAGCCAAATACATAAATAAGTAAATACATAAATAAATATTTTTTAAAAAGGCTATGGTGGCCTCTCTGATGTTCTGAAAGTCTAGTTCTGTCCCCTAAACTCAACATCTTTTCTTAGGATTAAAGCGGAAAGTTTCATCACATACCATCTCCCTTCCTCTCACGTTCCCTGACTTTAGGAGGAATGTTGTATCTTTCCACCTCTCCCACCGGAGCATCTGTCCAGCCGCCACAGTGATGGAACCTGATACGTTTTCCTTCTCTCCGCCAGCCTTGGCTCTGAGATGTCAGGATATTGGTACGAAAGGGACTTTAAGATTCAAGGAGCCCCCATGGGCTTAGGTTCAGAGAGGCCTGGGGCTCCTAGGAAGACCCTTCCTGGTGTATCTGAGATAAATGGGTGTTTGCAGGCTGGCCTGAGACTGCAATCACCACCTATTACATTGGCTCAGTGAGAGAATGCTTTTGGGTTTCTAAGTGATAACTTTTTGGAGTTAATTTCTGGAAGGTGGTGCATTTGTATCTTGGGGACTGAGCAGTCTAGTTAGTGAGATAAAAATGTGCGACCTGACAAAGAGATTGTCATACTGAATGAAGGAAGTCAGACAGAGAAAGGCAAACATCATATGATATCACTTATATGCGGAATCTAAAAAAGAGTGATGCAAATGAACTTATTTACAAAACAAAAACAGAGCCACAGGCATAAAAAACAAACCTACGGTTACCAAAGGGGAAAGGGTGGGGGGGAGGGATAAACTGGCAGTTTGGAATTAGCAGATACACACTATTATATATAAAATAGATAAACGAGGACTTACTGTATAGCACAGGGAACTATATTCAATATCTTGTAATAACCTATGATGGAAAAGAATCTGAATATGCAAACGCATATATATGGAATCTTAAAAAGAAAGAAAAAGGTACTGATGAACCTAGTTGCAGGGCAGGAATAGAGGTAGACATGGAGAATGGACTTGAGGACATGGGGCGGGAGGGCGAAGCTGGGGCGAAGTGAGGGTAGCATTGACATATACACTACTGAATGTAAAATAGTTGGCTGGTGGGAAGCAGCCGCATAGCACAGGGAGATCAGCTCGGTGCTTTGTGACCGCCTAGAGGGGTGGGATAGGGAGGGTGGGCGGGAGGCTCGAGAGGCAGGGGATATGGGGACACGGGTATGCACATGGCTGATTCGCTTCGTTGTACAACAGAAACTAACATGTTATTGTGAAGCAATTATACCCCAATAAAGATCTATTAAAAAAAGGAGAAAATATATGTATATATATATATATATATGTATGAATATATGTATGTCTATGTATAACTGAATCACTTTGCTGTACACCTGAAACTAACACAACATTGTAAATCGACTATACTTCAATTAAAAAAAAAAAGGTGAGCTCTTTATTCTTAGAAATGTAGGTTACACGTTTATGCTAATTGTTCACCTTCCCTTTTCTCTTCCATATCTGGAGTGAATAAAAGGCGGTTTGACACCTTATTTACCAAAGGGTGCTCCCACTGGCCTAAACTGTGTCTTCCAGGGTGCTGATGAGTCTGTTAACGTGCACTGGAGTTAGTTATAGGCCTTAGGAGAGAATAATAGGATACGGGAAATCCTTAGATAACTTGCAAACGTTCTGAAAGCTCATGTTTCCTGCTCTTTTCCCCCAGGAGATCTTTTTCTAGTTGAGCTGGTCGTTATTTGTGTGTCGGTTCACTGGTAGTCCCCAGCCTTTGGCAGAGGTGCTCATAAGCTTGCAGAGTGGGAGGGACTGGGGGGAGAATCAGTGGTTCTAAGTTAAACTTCGAGGAAAGGACGTCTGAAATAGATGCCCAGCCCTAGCATCTGAAGGGTTCTTTTCTAAGGGCATTCCCAGCAGCAAAGACCCATCTTATCTGCCGTTACCTCCCTCTCTCCCGGACTGAACAGAATCGAATCTTCATCTTTTCTTACGGTACACGTGAGATAAGCAATGAATAACCGAAGACATCCGGAATTCAACTGAAATTCCTCTTTAATACAGGGGCTTCTCAAAAACTTAAGAAAGTTTTCAAATAATATTGAGTGGATACTTTTCCAGGCCTAGGTTAAGCCTCACCCTCTGTTTCATCCAGTTACTTGTTATGCCTATTTTATAGGTCTTAAGAATAAAAAACCTCTTAGATGAGCCGGAACTGGGGGAGGTAGAGGATGGACATAAAGCAGCAGGAAGAGCTGCCGATCAAAGGTTCCTCGGAGGAGGTGGATCACTGTAACATTCTCTGTTCTCCTTTGAAGCCTGCATTTGTTGTCTCTCTTTTGTGGAGAGTCTCAAACTGGGAGGACTAAGCGCCCTTGAATAGACCCTTTCCCCCGCTGCCTCTGCAGCCCCTGCCGCTCGCGGTGGCAGCTTGCGCCCGCTGCGCAGCTGCGTGGACCAAGAAAGGGAGTGGGCAACAGGCACAGCGGCCAAACAAGCTGTGTCAGTTTCCCTCCCGTCCCCTTTGAGTTAGCAAAAGAGCTATTTCTAAACTTACATGGTTCACCTGGGCTTGTATTCAGCGCTTTTCTCTTTCTTTCTTTCTTTTTCAACCCTGATACTTGTGGGCAAAATCTGCTGTGTTCTTGGTTCATATTCCTTTCTTTGGCCCTAACCTCTGGTGACTCACAGCTACAGGCCAATCGCAGGCCTGCACTCCTGAGCGTGCAAGTGTGTCCATCAGGACCAGGGACTACCCTGGCTGACATTTCCCATAATTCAGAGGAGCACAGTTCTTGAAAAGCAAGTATATTCAGCTATGTATGGGGTGCTCTTTGGGAGACCAGTACCTAAAGTAGGACAGAATGAGATTAGCATGTTTAAGGCATCAGTGCGACCTGTGTGGTCCCAACAAAATTAAACACAGTTGGGAATATGGGAAATTTAGTTCATTTGTATATTAACAGTTACTGGGTGGACTGTTGTTGACATGTGAATCAGATGAAGCTAAACATTAATTTGGTTTTAGATTCAGTTTCTTCCTCTAGTCTTGGAATGTTGGCTGAAGAGCTGTGGACGATCACAGCAGCAGGAGAAACTAAAATCCACCTGCTTAGTTTAGTTGAGGCATTCTAACTGAAAAAAACGGGCAAAGGCAAAAACGCTCATGCTTTGCTGGGGAGACCAGGCAGCAGTTATATTTTCCCTGGTGGCACAAAATTAGCATAAGATTGGAGGATTCAGAATATTTGATTCATGATCTAGTTCTGCTGATGACTCTGCGGCCTTGGCAAGTCATTTAAACTCCTTTGTGCTTTACTTTATTATAATAAATATGGGAAATTCAAATGAAACCATGATGTAGCTCAGTGTATTTGCTCCTCGAATCCTAGATCCACATTTTAGCTCTGCCACTTAGTAGGTATTTGATGTTGGACTGATGAACCTTTTGAGCCACAGTTTGCTCATCTATGGCAGGCAGATAGTGGTAAGAATAGCTATGCCCCAGGATTGACGTGGTTAAGAGAGAATGCATTTGGAGTGCTGAACACAGCGCTAGCTTATGGTACGTGCTTACTAAGTATTATTATCGGCATGGTTGTTGTTATTATTATATCATTTTTATTACATAGAGATATAGTGGAAGATTAGGGTAGCTTCTTAGGGTGGCGGCTTTAGTGGGATTTTCACCAGTGGGAAATTGCAAGCATATGAAACAAGTTGGAGAGAAATATGAGGGTGGGAAAGGTGGGAGTACAGAGGCAGACAGGTGTCCAGGGGCATGAGCCATGGGGGGCTTCTGGTGTGAGGCCACACTGGGAACAGACATTGGAGCAAAAGTGTGAGTGATGTGGCTGCCATATGCGTAGTTCACACTTTCTTCTGTGCGTGATGTGAAAGGTTTAAACTTTTTGAGGAGAGGAGTGACATGATGACACATATGCTTTAGGATGATAACTCTTACACATTGTGCAGATGGGGTTAGAACAAAGATGGATGCCTGGAGACCAGCTAGGGACTGATTTTAATAGAAAAACTGAGACGTAAATGAGGACTTCAAGAAGTTAGAGGCAAGAAGAGGGGAAAGAGAAAGGACATTTAGACATAAGTTATTACTGAACGAATGATAGGGATTCTTTTTGCTTTTCCTTTTGAATGAAACTATTAGGAGTGAAAATATTTCACAAACATTTAAAGACAAGGTCAGTGATAAAGGACAGAAAAGCAACATTTAGGGAGGTGTGTCAGTTTGCTGTTGTTGGGTTAAAAGCCACTATCCAAACATAGTGGCTTGAAACAGCAACCATTTCTTCTTTCTCATGAGCCTAGGAGTGAACTGGGCAGGTCTTCTGGTCTCAGCTGGACTCAGGCCTGCATCTGTGGTAGGCTTTGGGTTGCGTTGGCCTCTCTGAACGTGTTGGCCGAGTTCCCTCATGTGTGAATGTTGGCTGGCTATAGGCTGGTCTAGGATGACCTCAGTCGGGACAGCTGGGCTCTTCACCATGTGGTCTCTCATCCTCCATCAGGCTAGACCAGGCTTATTCTCAAATCATGGCAGGCTCCCAAGAGAGAAAGCAAAAGTGTGCAAAGCCCCTTGAGGCCTAAACTTGAAACTCGCACGGTGACACTTCTCCCTCATCATATTGGCCAAAGTGAGTCATTAGGCAAGTTCATTTCAAAGGGTGAAGAAGTAGACTATACCTGTCGATGGGAGGAACTTCAGAGGAGGCCATCAATGGCAGCCATTAGTACGTTCAGTCCACCATTGATACATGGAGACAACTTGAATTGAGCTATTGTGTTCACATAACGAATCTTTATTAAGCACTTACTATATTCTAGTCACTACTGCAGGCCTCCCCTTCCTTCAGGAAGCTTCCTACTGAGCTAGGACACAGCGAGATATGTTCTGTATTAGTTACACAAATTCTGAAGACATTGAACCCTCAGGCTCAGCACTTCCTGGTTCTTTTTTTTAAATATATATATATATTTTATTAATTTTTATTGGAGTATGGTTGCTTTACAATGTTGTGTTAGCCTCCACTGAGCATCTCCTGGTTCTTGAGCTAATCTACACCAAGTCTGGCCAGCAGGTTCTAGAGCTCTGCTGCTTGGAGTGGACTTCTTTGTTTATTTAGAATAAATTTATTTCACTTCTTTTCTCAGATCATTTGCTTCATGACAAAGAAACATATTTTGTCCTGTGAAAGAGCCCAAAGGCCTTCATCAGTCTTGCCGGGTATTCACAGACCTCCGTCAGCCACCTTTGTTCTTCTGCCCCAGATTTTTGTGCCTAGATCATAGTGTCTTTACTGTCATAGTGTTTTAGCCTTTGAAATATTTCTCTGTTAATACCCACCTAACTCTGCCTATTGCTTGGAACAAAGGGCTGCATTTTCCCCTACTGCCTATCTGTGGTTTTCTAAAAATCCACTCATGTTAGTATTTCTCTTGTCTTATATTTTGGGCATCAACAGAACGTCCATAGCTCGTTACATAGGGAATCCTGTTGCTTATAAGCCAAAAGTAGGTATTGTGTATGGCATCACTAACGTACTCCCTTCTTCATCCCTAGTGCACGAGTCCTTCTGTTTTTTCAGTGTCCTGCTCCTTTGATTATTGGGGTGGGAGAAGGATGAGCTGACCTGGAGGAGACCTGAATGAATTTTCAGTGAAGACATTGAGTAAAGTGAAGCTTTATCTATTTTTTTTTTTTGGTAGCCAATCATAAACTTGTTGAATCTTTCTATTATTTAAATGTGACATTGAGAATACAAAATGGAGTTTTTTATACTCATCGTATTTAAAAAATTTCCCACTCAGTCTTTGAAAAATTTGATTTCTTTTGGGAATGATGGAAGGCTTGTGTCAAGTCATTGGTTCTCTCTAAATGTGGGAGAGCTCCGGGGGCTCACACAGTCAACGCCTCTTTCTATGAAGAGCAGGAAAAGACCTATTTTTCCCATCTCCACAGAGTAAAGGATGGACTCCTTCCATATCTCTGCCTTCTGAGTTCCTGGCCTGCTGCTGAGCTGCAGCTCTGAGCGTTAGGGGGGAGTTAAAGTGAAAGCAGGAGTGCGATGGGGTCTAGAGCAAAGAGCCTCCCGAGCTGGACTCACCAAACTGAAAGCTAGCTGGAGGATGACGTACAAAGTGGAACTCTAAAGTGGTGAGAGTTCTTTGCTCAGATCTGTAAGAAATGAGCCTCATCATGTTATTGTCAAAAAGGGAGCCACGTTGAATCATCAGTTTTGAAACCGGAATGGCTGGGAGAGGATACGGAATTCTTTCTGTATGTTATTGTGTCCTCAACTCAAAGACAAAAATGATATCTGACAATCTGACAAATTCATCCCTTGAGAGAAGGAGAAATATAGTACTATTCTTAACCTCCATGGTAAAGATCATCTGGATATAGAAGAGGAACCTTCGCTCTCAAGCTGCTTAGAAATGTTGACAGTCACAGAAGCCTAGTGTCTGGCTGCTACCACGAGAGTGAGAGTGTGTGTGCGTGTGCGTGTGCGTGTGTGTGTGTGTGGAACAGCCCCTTCCCTTCCTTTCCCCTGTGTTGCCAGCATAGGCAGGAGAGCTGAAAACGATTCCTTTTTCTCTGTAGCCTGTTTCCTTCCCTCAACAGGCCTACTGACTGACCTGTGCTTTCTAGTTATGGAAAAGTGAAGCCTATTTCATCAACTCAGGTAAATTCTGATCCTGTTCTACATTCAACCTCACTAGCTCAAGGTCAGCACGTAACCCTGTTGACGTCATTGATCTACAGACACGGAAGAGCTAAGGTTTGATTCTAGTAATAACACACGTCCTCTGTGATGGGGGTATATGTATGTGTAATGACCTCACGTTACAGTGTCAGAAAGAGCTGACTCAGCTTGTGCACATTTCAGTGCATAAATACCATCTTAGCGTAGCCTCAGAAGGAGCCCTAAAGGTCATTCGGTTCAGCAGCTCACTCAGAGCGGGAATCCCCGAGAGGGAGGTGGCCCTGAGACTCTTTCTGGTGGAATATTTCTGGTGGCAGGGACCTTACCTGGATGGCCAAGGGAGTCTATTGCGTTCAGCCTGTGAAAGGCTTTCTTTATATTGAGACAACGTCTGCCATGCTGTACCTGCCATTTGGAGGGCCATATTCTACCCTCTGGAATTATTTCTAACCTTTTCCCACATGACTGCCTTCAGGTACATCAGCACAATACTCGGGCAGCCGCCGAGTCTCCTCCTTCACACCAAGCAGCCTAAATTTCCTCAGCGGGTTTCCACATTCAGTGATTTTCAGATATTTCACGCCGGACATTTGATCAAGGTACCAGTGATCAGTTTATCACCGTGTTCCGTTCACTGTTGACTACAATTAAATGATCACATCCCTTGTTTGGTATGATGCCCTTCTATTAAAATACCTTACGATTGCATTAGCTGCCCAGGCACCCTGGTTACCCAAGTTTACAGTGATCTGAGACCCAAAGTAAGGCAAGCCTTCCCCACGCTCCATCTGTGCAGCTGGTTTTAAATGTAACCCAGTTCGTATTGTTTGTTTAGGTGGATCTCATCTTTCCGGCCTGCCCGTGTATTTTTGACATTGGATTCTTCCCTCTGTCCCCTCAGCATCCTTTCCATTTTCTTGTCTTGTGTGTAGTTTGTAAATTTGCCGAACTATTCTGCCCCACTTTGTTGATAAAAACGCTGAATAAAACAGGATTCTATCCTTTGGTTGTCCCCCAGAGACCTCCCTTTAGCTGGTTTCTCCACCTTTTCTGTCCACCAGGATTTCATAAGGGTCTTTGTTGAGTGTCCTGCTGAAATATTTGGCCACGTCTGTGATCAGAACGTATTCCTTCTTGAGAAGAATAAAATATAGTACATACTATGTGAACCAAATTGCTTCTCTTTTTTTTTTTCTCCTTTTTTTTCAGGCTTCATAGATCATGCCACTTACATATGCCAAAGCATCTTGTATGTTTCTTGGCAAAACCCACTCTTAAAATACCTTTTCTGAGTCCCCAAAAATCTATTTTTCTCTATAAATAATATCGTACAACCTGGTTCTGCAAATACTTTTGGCCCTAGATTATTTCAGACTCTTGCCTTCTGACTTTCTCCTCCATTATCATTTCTCCTGCCACAAAGCTTTGTAAACGTTCGCCCTCTGTTAACAATTTCACGCTCAATAGAGCTGGGTTCTTTAGATTCCCTTCCCACCATTCTGCATACATCCCTTAATTCCCAGCTTTTCAGTCATTAATATTCCCGGTTCTCCTGGCATCTGCAGGGTTGTTTTTAAAGGAGTTTTGGGAAACATGGTGCCTCTGCTGTTTGTTGTGGTCGAAGTGAAGTCGTGGCTGGGGATGGACGTGCAACCTGCTCAAAGGCCGCATAAATAACATCCCGTAATATTTGGGAGGGTATATCAAGGTGAATGCTTTTCTCTGGCTGATCCTTCATGAAATACTGGCTAGAATTCAGGCGTAGAGATAAAAGTTGCTTACATAAATGAGGAGACTGGTTTAAAAAAATAGTTCAGTGGCGAATAAGGATTCAGACACCAGGTAAATTAAAAATGTACGTCTCACTGTGTCTGTACTTGGGCTGTACTTGGCTGAATTCACTTTGTGTTATGTTTGGTCTGTTTCGGCCAGGATGGACACCATGTCATTAGTTATTAAAGATATGGGACTGTTCTAGGTCATTATTTCTCCACCCAAAAAAAGGACAGAGGCTGGACAACAGGTTCCTAGAGAGAGAAGTTTATAGATGTGGCTACTACCCCCGTTCTTTTGGATGTTGAATAAAAAGTTGGAATATGGAGAGCAGTATTGGGAGATGACATAGCAGCATAATGCTGGTGATAACAATAGCTAACATTGGTTGAAATCTTATTATGTTCCAGGAATAGTGCCTTCTCACTGAATTCTCACAACAGTCTTATGAGGTGTGTACCATTATTATCACTTTTTTGGCCGATGAGAAATTGAGGCACAGATAGAATATTTACCCAAGACTGAGCAGCTGAGAACTGGTGGATCTGTAAGTAGCTGAGTTAGACAGTCTGGCTGTCCAGCCAGCAGCCACTAGCCCCATGAGGCAATCAGCACTTTCCATGTGGAATTGAGATGTGTTGTAAACACAAAATACATACCGGGAATTGAAGACTTTGTATAAAGGAAAGAATGTGAATTACCCCATTAATAATTTCTATATTGATTACACATTAAAATAATATTCTGGATGCATTGAGTTAAATAATATATACAAATTAAGTTCACCTGTTTCTCGTTACTTATTTTACTGTGTCTGCTAGACAGTTTCAGATTACCTAGGTAGCTCACCATTGTACTTCTGTTGGATAATGCTGTTCTAGAGCTTAACTCCCAAGGACTGCTGTTTAGCAACAAACAAATAAACAAACACACCTGAGTTTTGGTAATGTCCGTAAAGTTAAAAAGGAATGAAGAGAGTTACAGAGCAGAGCAGTTTGGTTAGTTGAGTTGGGTTCTGTAAGGAAAGGAGGCTGCTGGTAATGTATGTTATACCTGGACTCTGGAAAGGCCCCAGAGTCGATTTGGGGTAACATTGAAGGAATTGATTTCTCCCTAAAATATTTGATCAAGAGTAAATTGGTGGCTTCCCTGGTGGCACAGTGGTTGAGAGTCCGCCTGCCGATGCAGGGGACGCGGGTTCGTGCCCCGGTCCGGGAAGATCCCACATGCCGCGGAGCGGCTGGGCCCGTGAGCCATGGCTACTGGGCCTGTGCATCCGGAGCCTGTGCTCCGCAACGGGAGAGCCCACAACAGTGAGAGGCCCGTGTACCGCAGGAAAAAAAAAAAAAGAGTAAATTGGTTTCCCAGAGACCAAAAAATCCCAGGGCACTGGTCTTAATCACTGGCCAAAATCCAAACCAAAAGTGAACAGTCAAGTTAAGGGCAGGATGACCAAAATAGTGGGTTCCAGTTGATTTTACAAACAGGGAGGACTGGGGAGACTATTTTCAGCAGATAAAATGGGATCGAGTAAGATTGTTTCTGATGAGTGGCCAGGGTTCAGCTGGTGAGCGCTAGTGCGGTTGTACATCATTAAACTGTAGAACCACTTCTACACCAGTCGGTAAAGAGCAGCTGCTCTGAAGCCTGTGAGTGCACCTGGTCCCTCCTCCAGGCTCTCCCACAGGTCAGCGGAAAGGGCTGATGCCTGGTAGAGCAGGGGCCCAGGACCCCACTCCATCTCTGAGGCCACCTTCAGTTATGATTGGCTGGCGAAGGTGTCAGTTGCTAAATATTTTGAATATTATTCATGCTTAAGGGAAACTGTAACCTGTAACTTCTCTATAATTTCGTATAATTTGCACCATCATGTGTTATAATATGACTAGAGAAAGTTGTATTCTCCAGAATACCTTTTAGAGAGACTGATCTATATTTTTCAGAATAAACAACTTGAAAAATCTGCCTGGGGTAGAAGCTGAGTTTGAGGGACTTCAGAGTGGGAGAAACTGTTCTGCTTGATCTATGAACAACTACATGAGTAAGATATAAATAAAAACATATATATATGTATTTTATATGTATACTATGTACATAATTATATATATAAATCTATATGTAATTTCCCAGAATAGGAGGACGATAGAGGTAGAGAGTGGGTCACAAGGGTGTGGACCAGCCGTGGATAATGGTACTGGCCCGCTCCAGCAGCAATGTGGCCCTTCCCTAGGTCTACCCAGATCTTATGTGAAATTACTAAGCTCACAAGGTGGATGAAACAAGTGGATTTTTTTCCCTTTATGTAGATGCAGTTAAGGCTGGACTCAAATTTCCGCTGGTCTGGCTGGAACAACGGTGGACAAGCAGGGTGGATGTGGGAACTCGAGACAGACTGAGAGAGAGTCAGCCACAGGAGCTGTACGAAGTCCAGGAAAGATTCTTGAGTGTGCTAGCCTGAGAGCTGATACGATAATCTTGAGTGTGCTGTAGCCTGAGAGCTGATACGATAAGACTGCCCCAGAGTCGGGAGGCACCACCTGACCTGCGGGCTCTAAGCACATACTTCGCACCTTAAATATCCGTCGCATATCTTCTGAATGTCAGTGTCCTTTGAGGAAGGAGAACAAGGGAGAAAGGCTAACGAATGATGAGGCTTTGGAGGAGAAATCGTTCCGGGTTCCGGTGATGGGAAGGCACCAAATGATGTCGCATCTTCTCTCCTTTCGGGGCCTTTTATCCCAGCCGCTGTGGGTCTCGCAGCTGCTGTTTTCTTGTTTTGCTGACGGCTAGGGGGTGTTGCACAGTACCTCAGGCAGTGGAGATGCGGACTTGGTTTAACTCTTTCTTCTGCCGCCTTTCCTTTCCCAGCTGACATGTCTATCCTGCACTTTCCTGGCACAGGTGAGGTGGGCTGAAATTGATGTGGAAAAGATGAGGTCCAGAGGAGGCTGGAAGCTCTTGAGTGGTCAGGATGTAGACAAGCGTTTGGCTAAGTGATCACTCTTGAGCAGAAGGAGTGTCCTTAAGCAAGTTGATGAGAAGACGCTTTTGGCTCCAATTCCCTCCTATTCTTGGCCTCAGTTTTAACTCTGTTTTCTCTGTGTTGACCTTCTGTTCCTGGCACCAAAAGGGGGCATTCCAAAGGTGACTTGGGCTGAAATATCCACATCCAGAAGCTGTTTTGACTCAGGTTCTTCTTTTTTTGCTTCCAGGTCAGGTCAGAGATGAGGCCACCAGGTTAATGGAATGGGGCTCAGGATTACCTTGCCTTTGAGAACGGTGCACCTTTGGGACTCCCATTAGCGTGCCCTTGCTCTCTCCTTCCACGCTTACCCTCCCCTCCACATCAGTGTACATTTTGCAGCACAAGCTATAGAGCTAAAGCCGTATTTGTTCAAGTGCAGAGGCTGGGGGATGAAAAGAAACAAACTATATGTAAATTTTATCTTATTTTATTTATTTACTTTTTAAATTAATTTTGTGGTTTTTTTTTTTTTTTGGCGGTACGCGGGCCTCTCACCGTTGTGGCCTCTCCCGTTGCGGAGCACAGGCTCCGGACGCGCAGGCTCAGCGGCCATGGCTCACGGGCCCAGCCGCTCCGCAGCATGTGGGATCTTCCAGGACCAGGGCACGAACCCGTGTCCCGTGCATCGGCAGGCGGTCCCTCAACCCCTGCGCCACCAGGGAAGCCCTTAAATTAATTTTTACTGGAGTCTAGTTGATTTACAATCTTGTGTTAGTTTCAGGTGTACAGCAAAGTGAAACAGTTATACATATACAGATACCCACTCCTTTTTAGATTCTTTTCCCATATAGGCCATTACAGAGTATTGAGTAGAGTTCCCTGTGCTGTACAGTAGGTCCTTAGTTATCTATCTTATATGTATGTGTCAATCCCAATTTCCCAATTTATCCCTTCCCCCTATATGTAAATTTTAATTGGGGGGCTTATTTCTCATCTCCTTCCTTTCCTTGCCTGCCTTTGGTAATCGTGTTGCTCTCACTGTCTTTTTCTCTTTATTTTGCTCCCTATTCCTCTTTCTGTCTTAATGTTTTCAACTTATTCTCTTGGCTCTCTTCTAATCCATTCCTGCTCCAAACTCCCCCCCACCCAAACTTTCCTTAGTATTAATTTAGTTTATTTTTGTTCTTTCCCAATAATATGACAAGAAATGAACTAGCACATGTGCACTGTAGCATAAGATCATTTCAATTTGTTCCCCTCTCAGTAATTTTGAAGCAGTTCCCATTTTCTACCTTTTTAAGTCCAAACTCTGCAACCAAAATTCCCATTTTTCCCACTTGTAAAATGGGAATATGATTTGATGTGAAGAAAAATATGTGTGGCTCATACACATAAAAAACTTTTAACCTCACCATAATGAAACATACGAAAATTAAAAAAGGAATGACATTTTTCACCTACCAAATTGGCAAAATTTTAAAAAATAGACGAACTATGGATATAGTGAGATCAGCACTTGCTTACGCTTTGCTTACAAGAGTGTGAAATGATACAACGTTTTTGGAAAACACTGTGTAAAAATGCATTAATGACTTATAAAATTAGTATCCTTGACTGACTCTTCCCTAATTCTATTTCTAAAGAGACTGTCTTCATGACATCAGATATTCAGACAGAAGTACAAACATATTATTTTTTAAAAAAATTATTTCACTGAAGTATAGTTTAATTTACACTGTGTTAATTTCTACTGCACAGCAAAGTGATTCAGTTATACATATATATACATTTTTTTTCATATTCTTTTCCATTATGGTTTATCACAGGATATTGAATATAGTTCCCTGTGCTCTACAGTAGGACCTTGTTGTTTATCCATCCTATATATAGTAGTTTGCATCTGCTAATCCCAAACTCCCAATCCATCCCTCCCCCACACTCCCTCCTCCCCCTTGGCAACCACAAGTGTGCTCTCTATGTCTGAAAGTCTGTTTCTGTTTTGTAGATAAGTTCATTTGTGTCATATTTTAGATTTCACATGTAAGTGATGTCATATGGTATTTGTCTTTCTCTTTCTGACTTACTTCACTTAGTATGATAATCTCTAGGTCCATCCATGTTGCTGCAAATGGCATTATTTTATTCTTTTTTATGGCTGAGTAGTATTCCATTGTGTGTGTGTGTGTGTGTGTGTGTGTGTGTGTGTGTGTGTATACCACATCTTCTTTATCCATTCATCTGTCGATGGACACAAACAAATGTATTCTTTTTTTACTGTTTTTTTTTTTTTTTTTTTTTTTTGTGGTACTCGGGCCTCTCACTGTTGTGGCCTCTCCCGTTGCGGAGCACAGGCTCTGGACGCGCAGGCTCAGCGGCCATGGCTCACGGGCCCAGCCGCTCTGCAGCATATGGGATCTTCCCGGACCGGGGCACGAACCCGTGTCCCCTGCATTGGCAGGCGGACTCTCAACCACTGCGCCACCAGGGAAGCCCAAATGTATTCTTTATAGTAGTGTTCACTAAGCACTTACTCTGTGTCCATCACCATACCAGGTGCTTCAGAGGCGTTATGTCATTTACCCTGTGAGGTAGGTGCATTACTGACCCATTTTACAGATGAGGAAACCATGGCGAGAGAGGCTAAGTAACTTGCCTACGGTAACAGCCTGTTGGTGATAGGGTCCTGTTCCCACCTAGACAGTCTTACCACAGAACTCCTGCACTTAACCCACATGGTGTAATGCAGTATAGTGCTTACCTAATATGTTATTTTTCTGTTTACCTTTTGCTCCCTGTGAAAGCTTAGGCAAGTAGCTCCTGTCTCTGTCCCCGGCCTCCAACCCAGCCTTTGGCATTTATTAGGCACTTGATGAATATCTGCTGAAGGAATAGCCTAATTGAACCTTTATTGTCCTCAGAACCAAATCCTCACTTATGCTCCCACCACTAGAATCGGCTTCTCATCCTGTTAGTACCTGGTCATAATCATCACCACCACCACCACTGCCACCATTGTCCTACCTCTCCATCGTGAAAGTTCTCCTCATTCCTGATCATGTGTGATCCCTTCCCTTTCTAAGCCCCATAACATTTATTTTAATTCACCCTGTGATAATTACATTACACTTTGCATTATTGTCACTTGTACATTCCAGGTGTCAGGATTTTGGTCAGGGATAATTTCCCATAACTTATCGCATCCTCCTCAGTGCCTAGGACAGGGCCGTTCATGTCTTGTGTGCTCAGGAATGATTAAGTGCACATTATGTCTTTAGCAGTAAATAGAGAAGGCTAGACTATACTTAAAACACATCCGCCAACTAGAGCTCTTGATAAAAAGACTCAGCAAAGCACTGTAACATGGTGGCACCATTTTGAAGAATGATGTTTACTATTACTTTGTGCGTCAGGCTCGGCAAGGTTAGTAACCCAGTGGTTGTCAACTCCTTCTTCGATGCCCCTGTACCCCAATGAAGGCCTGTAAATCATTGAATACCTGCTGTAGACTCAAGGATTCCACTCTTCCCATTCTCATCACTCCATCTTCTATCTCAGGGGTGAGCATTCTCTGATATTTGGCTTGGAACCACGTTGGTTTCAGAGTATTGGGCAAATGAGCTATAATGAGCCATCTGGATGTTCACCTTTCACCTCATTACACGTCACCTTTTTCACATTTTGATTAAAAACCCACTAGCAAAATTAACTAAATTGAACCCAAAGGGGTTCAATCTTTATCTAATATGTGTAACTAGTTTTGTACCCATTTGTACCAGTCATCAGCTTGGGTTAAAAGAAGGGTCACATCTTTTATTTTTAAATTTACTGTTAAAACTCTCTCCTACCCGTATTAGCAGGAAAAGCAAATTCACCCTCTGAAGGTCTCGCTAATATCCGTGCCAGATTGTTCGAGAATACGAGGAGTTTACTCAGGCTATAGATCAGCCTCATTCTAGACCTCAGAAGGAGAGAGAACTGGATGGTCTGAGCAGCCTACGTAGTAGACCCTGTTTTGGTTTGTTTATCTGGTTTGCCTTGGGCTTACAGTGCTTCAAGTTACATTCATTTGCTCATCCACTGTTCCCAAGACAGGGTCATTGTCCTGGGAGGTCTATATCTGAAGGACTTCCAGCTTCAGCCTTATGCTGTGTTGAAACTGCTTCTCCTCCGGGAGCCTCTAGTCCCTTATAAGTTGAGCTGGGTTCATATCGTACATTCCCCATTGCCTCATGGCGAGTTCCACCATTTTTCTTTCCTGTCAGTGGTCTCAGTCTGAACTATATCAATCTACGGAAGAGTGTCTAGTAATTTTGAAGGAGTTTGGGGGTATCAATCTGTTTTCTCCCAACAGAATCCTTGACTCTGTATTACTTTCTCCACCTCTTCTCTAGAGATCAGCGTTGTCCATACCAAGAGGGATACTTTTGTTATGCCCGAAAGTCTTCTTTTATTTCTCCCCCCAGGAAAGGAGGTGTTTGTTTGCCTTGGGGAACTTCTTGGGAGGATGCAGACTTCTTTCCAGGTCCATCTGAACGAAGAAGCAGACCATGGCTTCTTTTACTAAACAATGTTAAGTCCTGTCTCACCAGGACCTGCCTCGTGTATTTAACAGATACGTACTCTCTCTATATAGATCTTTCTGTGTCGACTTCCTTCTTCCTATTTTGCACATGTGCACACAATATTGTGCAGGTGTGTGCATGCACAAGTTCACAACTGAGAGCACACTAGCTATGTCAAATGATGTAAAAATTGAATTTGGGAAAAACAAGGAAAGTGTGAGTCTTTGAGTAGAGAAAAATGTGTCTCTTTCATAGAGCCTTGCAGTTTCTACGTGACTGGATGGGAGGGAACTTACCAAGCCCGTGTTTGTGAGTCACTGGGTGGACACATGCTAACACTGGTCACTTCTGCAGTTCTGACCATCCTCTCTAACCCAGCACCCTGGCGGACTGCAGTTGTTCAAGAGTTCCTACTCTGCTAGTGTTTCAGTGTGAAATTCACCCACAACCATAATCAGTGACATCTCTGGACCCTCCCAGAGAATGGACCCTAAAGCACTGATTTCACCAGTGAGGATGTGGGTATGAATAAAGGTTAAGACTTTGCTGAGAATACATTAGTTAGAGGCCTGGGGGTGGCTTTGATGATGAGGAACAGTGTTGGAAAGTGTGATTATTTTTTAGACTTGTGAAGATATTTAGAAATTAGTTGATCTGTGAAAGAAAAAAATCTGTTACAAGGCTGCTACGTTGCCTGTGATAGAAATGTACTATGTCTTAAGTGATTCAGATATTTAGAATTTCAATTTATTATTTCTGCCTTATCTCTTCTTGCTTTTAGTTAGGTATTTACTCTGTGCAGACATGATTTAAATGCTGCTTCTTTCCCAGTAAGAGTTATTTTGCATACTTTATGTGTGCGCCTAGAGAGTTTTATATTCTAAAATTTTGACTGGAGGACATTAGGTAGATATTTCACTGTATACATGCTGGCTGATGAGTCATGAAAGAGAACCAAGGGAATTGGGCGGGGCTAGTGGCCTGAGCCATGGGCATGAATTGGAGTGAGAGGTGGGGAGTGTTAGTCTTTCTTTATGCTCAGAGCAAACCAGTCTGCAAATGAGCCAGAGGCTAACGGTAGTCTTCAGACCGGGGGCAGAACTCAGATTGGGGGAAGCTGTGAGGAAACCTGTGATCTTCACATGGGAAGAAAGGGGTAGTTTTCCTTAAGATAATGAAGAGGCATTGTGTCTGGTAAAATAGGTAAACTGTTGGTAGAGAGCCACCAAAATGGCACCTGCCCAGCAGACCCAGTAGAAGCTCTTCCACCTGAGACCCGACGGTAGCTGGGAGCAATGGCTGGAGAATATGACTTCTATGATACAGTAGAATGAGTATCCTCAGTGGGCTGGTGAATGCTGTTCTGATCGGACAGTGAGAAGCAAGAAAGAGGCAAGAGTATGTCTCTTGGGCTGGAAATCATAGTAGTCATTCAGTGGAGTGAATGACAGAAGTCATGGAAAGAATCAGTGGGACCCGCATCAAGACCTGAGGAGGGAGAATGTTCTCACACATTCAGAAAAGGACAACTTGGGAGCTCAGCTGTTCTGGGTTGTATTGAATATCCAGTCAACCTTGAAAGCTGTTTAATCAATTATAACTGATGCTTAGGCAAGAAGGACAATAAAAATGATGATGACTATATCAACTTCACCCGTTTGTAAATATTTATGAAATAAAACTTTTCCTTGCCTATATTGTTGGTCATCATACGTGGTAAATAACCTCCCACTTACTGAATCTGAGACTTTACTCTGTGCCAGGCATTGCAGTAGCCACTTTCACAGGTATTACCTCATTTGATCCTCTTTTTTCATTTGAATTTTATTTTATTTATTTTTTTATACAGCAGGTTCTTATGAATCATCTATTTTATACATATTAGTGTATACATGTCAATCCCAATCTCCCAATTCATCCCACTCCCCCATCCCCCCCATTTGACCCTCTTTACAACTCTATACATTAAGAATTAGCACTGTTATTTCCTAGAGGAAAATGACGGTCGGATAAGTTAAATTACAGTCTAAGATCACACAGACAAGAAGTATCCAGATTTAGATCTGAATTTCTGATTCCAAATCCAGTTCTTTCTCCATGGCCCTAGTATGCGTTTTCTCTGTTTGTACTTACTGCTTTGTTACCTTGGCTTCTTCCTTCTAAAACCATGTAAGTTTATAAAGAGCAAACTCTATATTTTAGATTTTCACTTAGGGGTCATTATGAAGCGGTGGCTCTGGGAAACCAGTTATCAAAATCACAAGGAAGGATGAGGCATCTGGGGTTGAAACCCAGAGAGTAAAAGTTTGTAGAAATCTCTAGAGGTCAGGGCCCCTTATTCCTGTCAGACAGAATTCACCACACAATATCTTTAGACTATTCTTCTCAGGAATAAATAACACATATCTATCTTTCAGTGTGGTTAAAATAGAGGGAGTTTGCAGTTTGTACATTAGGGGTGTTGAGATGCTAATGCCAAGGGCTAAATTAATGTTTGACCTTTAATCTCAATGCCAGCAAATACCTCCATAACCTCCTCCCACTTAACCAAATTTCAGCGAAATCAATTAAATATTCTGGAAACTAGTCTTTTTGACAGCTACTCGGCCACTGTTTCACAGAGGGTAATACCCTCAGAATGAGCCAAATTTGGTCAAAGTCAATGAACGTTAAGTTCTTTTGAAGTGATCATGGACAGACAGGTCACTGTGAAATGCCCGATAATTCAGAAGAAACAGAACACGAACTTTCTCTCCTCCTATATCTATAAGGATATAGGAAACGATGTGAACAGAGTGCACACTAGCTTTATGTGCAATGAGTAGAAGTCAAAGACTGGCATGAATTTGGCTTCCAGGACGTACTGATGAAGTTCTTGAGCTTGCAGGGCAAGATGGGAGAAGTTTCATTTCTTGTAATGGTGGAGAACGGGATGTATTAAAATTTTAGAAACTAAGAGCCATGTTCAGAGTAGCAGAAATTAAAAAAAAAAAAAAAATAGAACTCCAGGTAAAATAAATAGCTTACTTTCTGAACTGTTAGGTCCTGACCTGGCATTGCAGGACCAGCCTCCCTCAATGCCTCATAGAGGTTTGTGTGGGTCCCAGTGGCCTCGCAGCACGTGGGACAGCTGTCTTGTCGCTGTGAGTTATGTGACGCTGCTCGTCTTTCATCGTACGTGGATAATCTGCGTGTAATAATCTGAGTTACCTGACATCATCGGCTGGCTGGCTTTTTTTCTTTTGGGAGCATATTTGCAAGCAACTCACGGTTAACCCTTTCAATGCCTGTGAAAGGTCTGTGGTTTTGTTAACACCAAACATATCAAAGAAGGAAGCTTAACCGAGTCTGACTCTAGAAGTCACTCACTGAGCAACATGGCAGTCCTCTACTAGTACATATTTAATTAAAAAAAAAACACAATTAGGTATTCAAGGAGTTTTACTGTGACCAGATCAGGAGGATCTTTGCCTTTATGGGAAGGAGACGCGAGGGGAATCTGGGAGTTATTCTCCCTTACAGTAGGAAGAGATTAAGAAGCCGAGAGATGGTTCCCAGTGTTGCTTTCCAAGTTCAGGCCAAGTGTTCTAAGAGAAGTTATCTGTCTGGGGGGTGGTAGTGGTGGGGATGGAAAAGGCCACATGTAAGCAGCAAGATTAAGATGGTTTGAGCTCATGCAAGGAAAATGGTCCCACATCCTAGGAGACTAGAGAAGAACTTAGTTTATCTATCAAGCCCCAAATTTGAATTTTAAAGACAGTAAAAGTGTAAAGGATACCAGATACACATCTCTAGTAAGTCCCTTCTTTTACGGTCAAGGACCCTAATAAAAAACAATGGAATGCTGAGACTTGGAATGGGGATATTTTCGTGAATATGTCTGAGAAAGTTGAATTCCCAGATTACCCTGTAAACTGGCAGAGGTTTTTTTTTTACTTGCTAAAGAAGAACCTCTCTCTTGCTTTTCCTGATGAACGTGGAGAAGTACAAGCATGATTCACTTTTAAAAATGCAATTGGACTTCAGATTTAAAATGTCTGTTCTTTGAAAGATGTTGCTATAGCATAAAAAGATGCAAAAAAAAAAAAAAAAAAGAAGTTGAGTGAGATGAGCTTATTCTTTGTCACCAAAGATTTGAATATTAAGAACTTATAACCAAGCGACTGATTCCATAGAGGTCCTGGTAGGAGGTCTTTTGGGGACTCTGTCTAGATAGTTTAGATAATCTTTGCATCATTGTGGAACTCAGGAATATAAATACAAGGAGATATTTTCTTATGAGCCAAGACAGCTTTCCTTTTTGTGTGAAACGTAACTTGCAAACTGAACTGATTAGTTCTAGTAACGTTGTTAATAGGTTGTTGCATATGTAACCAACATGAGCCTCAACATACAGTCAAGGACATTGTCTCATTCCATTTACACCTGGAGGAAGCACCCCGCTCAGTTCAGGTGTGTCCTTTTTTTTTTTTTGCAAAAGGTGAGAAACTGTGTTACTTCTCAAGGATGCCATTGCTACTCTGTATTCATTTAATTTCATGGAGCCAAGAATAAAAGCAGATCTTGAAATATACCCTTGCTTTATTAGTAGGCAAATAAAATTAAAAAGAACATTATGTTAAGAGACATGGAGGGGGCTTTGAGAATTGATAGCGCTTGGGTAGTTGTCTGTGCATTTTTAAATGAATGGGGGGGCATAGAGACTCATAAAGTGAACGGAAGAAAATTTGGTGTCAGGCTACTTTGGTGAGTTGCTTGGGTTTAATTTCGCCGTCGCAGGCTATCTTTATGCAAGGAGCACTGAGGTAATTGATTGATCTCCCGAATGGTGCACACAATTATCGAAAACTGTTGGAGGATCAGACGAAAAAGGCCAGAGTAAAGAAAAAAAGTACATGGAGAGAAAGGAAAGACTAGAAAGTATCCCTCCCCTAGCTTTTCTGAAGGAACACTGAAAAGAAATCTTAACAAAATCAATTTGCAGTCATTTGAAGAGAAGAGGGTTTTTTAACTGGGTAGCTTGACTTCATAAAGGACAAGTCCTGTCATACTAATCTAATCTTCTGAGATGAAAATGAAAGACGGGGTAGATCAAGGAGAAAGATTTATATATAATTCATTTAGATGGTGGAATGCTGTGGATATGATGCTGTGTGGTATTTCTATCGGCCCTTCCATCGCTGCCCGAGATAGTGGACATCAGAGGCTGGTTGTCCACCTGGGGACAAATCTAAGGCTGAGTTCAAGGCCAGTGTTACTTATATTTCTGCCCATAGTCTGGTATTTGGATTAAAATGCGTGGGCGTTTAACTTGCTCACCGCACAGAGCTGGTGGGAGAACTGGCAAAGAAAGAGATAAGTAAAAAGAAGCTTAAAAAAATATAGCTGTCCAGCCACACTGCACCTCTATTCTCACCATTCTTATGACACATATTCGAAACCTCATGTTATCATTTAACTTAAGGAAGCCATCAGTTATTCTGTGTATTTTGACCTATCTTCCAGTCGGCTCACTCTGAGGATGAGGAAGAGTTATACTTCGTCTCTACTTCCCACAGCACCTGCATTTAATAAATCCTTGATTGATTAGCAAACAGCTAATGAGATCATAAAGAACTGGTTGTATGAGGTCCAATAAAAGAATACCGTAGGGTGATAACATGGACCAAATCCATCACTAGTTAGCAATGCAACTGTGCTAGTAGGTGGATGCATAGGGGTGAAGCTTAAGAACTCATGAAAATAGTCTCTGTACTATACTAGGTGGGGGTTAGACTTTTACTAGATAACTGTGATCATTCTGTGGTTCACAATTAAAACAGGAGGTGTAGATGGTTCAGATGGGAGCCACAGCACTGATTCATGGAAGCTTGAGGATGTGTGGGGCGTGGTTAAGTCCACTCTGAAGTCAGACCCAGCTAGATTCTCAGACCAGCAGTGACTCTTGGGTGAGTTACTTAACTTCTCTAAAGCTCACTTTCTCTACTGATGAAACAGAGAGAGTAATAGGGCCTTACTTCATAAGGGTATGAGAATTAATTGACATAATGCATGTATAACCGAGTACAGTGTAAACTCAATAAATATTGTAATAAGAAACATAATAAAGGAGAAATAAAGGGGGTTGTTTAGGCTAAGGAGGAAAAGGCTGAGAGTAAGTGTAATTATAATCTTTACACACAAAACAAATCACAGACCATCGTCTAAGTTGACATCACCTTAATTTAGTTCAATAAAAATTTTGAGGGCCTTTCACTGAGGAAAATGTGAGAGCCAAAGGGCATCTGCAGCATGATGGAATTGAGATAGACATAGGGAAGATTTTCTGAAAGTCAGGATTGCTGGACTCACTGGCCTGTATATCTGAGGGAAATTGTGGAATATTCTTTGAAGGCTTGGAAAATAATCTAGTTCCACCTCGCAGTCTCCTAATCTGGTTTAACCGTGGTCCTATTCTGAGCTGGACTAGTGTCTTCTCGGGCCACTCTGGTTAATGTGTCTTCTTTGAGATCCCAGGCTGGCATTATTTAATAGAGAGTTTTAAGCTGTGCTTGTACAGGGTTAACGTATTGGCGCCTTTCAAGCAGTACCAAATTAGCATCAAAATGTCATTGCTGAGCCATCAGGATCCGCCATTTTGTTTTTGTTAGCGTGGATCCGAATTCACAGCCAGCTGACGTGAGCCTGAGAGGTGAGTGGCTTTACCGCCAGGTCTAAAGATAATGAGACCATGTAAGAATCATACTTGTCTGGGGTGATTCCTCTATAGGCAGAGGCCCCACTGTGAAGAATCTAGATGAGAGATTAAATGTGCCGGCATCTGATTGTAACAGTGGCTCTGTACTCCAGAGAGTCTGATGAGGATGCGTAAGAGGCTCAGCTCGAAACTTCTTTGTTTGAAATGCCAATGGGCATTTTCTTTTAAAGAGCTCTTTTTCTGCTCACATGCTTCCATCAGAGGAAACGTATTTAGGTGAAATGTATGAACTATAGAAATGTAGGAGACCCTTGAATGTGGTTTAAAAACAAGAAATACACAAACTTCAAAATAAGAATGTATAAATGGGCTATTCCTTTACTTGTCCAGCTCTTATTTTCAGGAAAGATCTTGCCAACTGTGATACCTCCCTCGAGTGATAGCAGCTGCGCGTCCCTGCTTGGCCAGTCTTCCAGGGTCAAGTTGAGATACTGACAGCATTTCAGCGACCCAAGGCCCCAGAAGGGAGAATGGAAACGTTGGTTGGGCTGAAGGTGTAGGCCAGTTAGGACATTCCAATGGGGTCTTTATCTGTGGAACTAGGACTGTGGGCAAAGAGAGTCAAAGAAGGAAGAAACCTCAGCCCGGGCTGCAGTGCCCATTACAGCAGTGACAAGATGGCCAGGGATGTTGGCAGGGTTGCTACTTCTCCACTGGGGCAGGGGTTAGGCTGGGCCAGAGACAGTGTGATGCTGGACTGTGTTGGAAGCTGAATCCACAGCATTCCGTACCTTCTTGGCCAAGTATTCCTTCCGTGTACAGAGAGGGTAATAGGTGTTTTCTAGGGACGTGGACAGCATCGTGTGGCTCTCCCTGTGTCAGGTTAGGCACTGGGTGTCGGTTCCAGCCAATGGCGTCGCGTACTCAACGAGGCTTCACATACACACGCCTCCCAGAGCTTGAGGGAAAGAAAATGAAGGGTGAGTGGGTAGGAACTCTGAACTCTGAAAGAGCCCTTTTTAGTGCTTTTACCCAGCAGGCACAAATGAGGAACAGCAAAAGTGAGAGTTGAATAATTCCGAAAAAGGAGAGCAATTTTCAGTATAAAGAGAACAGAGAAAATCTCAAATAAACTTAGATGTAACCAATCAAACGCTGGACACCATTTTTACCCTTTTGCGGGCCGGGCATACTGGGATCTGCGCAATGAGTCTAGGGAGAGGCTGAGGGCTGGTAGGACCGGACTTAACCTTGTACACTGCCTGCCGCAGGTAGCAAGCGTCAAGAAACCTATTTTCGGCCAAATAGCCCACTCGGTGTGACTCAGGCTGGTGTGGGAACGCGGGGCTTTGGTACCATAGAGGACAAAGCCACATAAACTCCTCACGGTTAAGGGTAGGAAGGGGTGTCCAGCCTCTGTGGGCACCTGCAGATAGAGGCAGCAGGGTCCAGCATCCAGGGTGTCCGGGACTGTGCAGAATAGTTGCAAATCCTGAGTAGGGCTCCTCATCCAATAGAGACTGGGATAAAGGTCAGGACACGTGGAAGGACTTCGGTTGGTCACATGGTTAGTCTGTGAAGGAGGAAGGCTTCTTCTGGGCGGGCACGTCTGCACCCAGTGGGCTCACCACATCAGGTGCTCCAAATACTGGGCTTAGAGCAGCCCAGTCAGCTTTAGACGATGATGTTGGTGAGGACGGGACAGGGCCAATCCTGGTTTAAAGGTTGGCACGCATGCCTGGTGGCTAAAATTCTAAGTCCTACCATCGAGTGAGGCTGAGCCAGGCAGGTGCTGACGAGCTGTTGAAGATGTATATATATTTTTAATCTGCCTCTATGCAATTTTATTTTCATTTCTGGAGCCCTTCAAAATGCGATGCCTCTTTTAGATGGAGGACCGAATTGCTTTGGGACAGGTGAATAAATTCGAAGCCGCGTTAATTATGAACAGCCGTCCTTGGCTTTATGTGAGGAGATAGCAATTGGTTTCTCAATCCAGGGACCTGGGGAAACAGATCACTGATGTTTGTTGAGAAAAACTTTCTCAGGAAACTTCTTTCTGCCACTGGAGGCTACGGCTTGTTAACCTGTGCCAAACGACCATGTTTGGTCCAAACTCTATAATAAATTCAGCAATGCTTCATCTTTCTATATAGAGCAGGGATAGGAGGACAAAGGACCTTTTGTTTTCCAGGGATCTCTTGCAGAGACCCATGTGTATGAACATAATCACTGTATTTAGAACCAGTGCTTTGTTATTTTTAGCAACAGAAAAGGCACCAGCACTCTCAGCTTCATCAAATACAAAATGCCTTTTCTACCCTCCCCCTCTCTTGGGCATCTCCCCCATTCTCTGCTCCCATTGGTATACGCATGTGATGCTCTGAGCAAATACATATACAGAGATGGGAATGTTTATGTGTTTGAAAGAAATGTCAACGTCTTCCCTCTGATAAATGCTGCTGGTGTGTCAAGTACCATCACTGGCCTGTACTTCACCTTGTTCTTTAATAATGATCACAGTTCTTCTGTAAACTCTACCCTCTCAGCTTAAGTTAAATGGAAAGATTTTGATAGTATTGGATTTTGGATTTAGTATTTCATACCTCATAAAAAAATTTTTGTTTTCCCTTGGTTGTATGGTTTAGTTTTATGATGCCCTTCTTTTTATCTATGAACTGCCCTTCTTTCTATCTACGAAATGCTCAGATCTATATTTGTGTTGAACACACTTGATTTTGTAAACTTGTCTAAATCAATTTAGTCTGATATTGATAATCCTAATTAATACTGTTAGTTTAATATTTATACTATTTTTTCTCTATCTATTTCATTTTTTCCCAACTTTTCCTCTTCCCCTACCTTCTTCGCTTGCGTTTACTTAAAAGTACGTTGATTCAGTCACAGAATGTGGTTGTTGCTGAACTTGTCAGCTCGCTCTTTTATAGAAAAGGACCTCTTAATAAAAACACAAGTCGGTCCATCTGAGAGTTGTTTTGATGTGCATAATGGCACAGGCCATAGTGAGGGATTTTAATTTCAGATGAAATGTAAGAGCCTTGTTAAAATTTTGGCATCTTGATACCTTCCAGAGGAGGACAAGCACGTTCCAGAAGTTCTCTTGGTATTCTCCAGGCCTTCTGCTCCCCGACTTAATTCTTTAATTCTCTTGGGTATCTAAGCAAGAGGGATAGGCCTTTTTATTCTTCTCCTCTTATTGCCCTGTCTGTTGCTTGTAAGCTTTCTTCTTGCTATAAAATCATCTCTGAGACCTAGAATAGGAAGAACCTTGTAGACGTTCTCAAAGTGAATACTTTTAGTCTGTTTCTCAGCTGTGGCTTAACTTCAGCGACTGAAGCACATCCAAGAGGGAGACTCAGGGAAGAAAACGGAACAAAAGTCAAGGAGAAAGTGAAATTATCTTCTGAAAGAACAAATAAGAAAAAGACTGCTGGCTTCTGGGGGAGTTGTTTAGTTATCCAGAATGGCTCTTAGACTAGCTCAATCTACTTGAATATCTGTTCATGGGCTCTTGAAAACCCAGAATGTTCTCCTTTGTGTGCCATGGTTTACAAAGAATGAATCTGGCAGGAAAGATCATGATTCTTCACCGGTGAGCTTCCTTTGTGTGTTTCAGTCATGGTATTTCTGATGAATGGCGAGGTTGGAGAACATCGGGTGCTTCTTTCCTTCTTGCAGGGCATTGCTCACTAAATTGACACTATCCAAACCCACCCTAAATAGCTACCACCAGCCTTAGTCACCTGAAAAAAAAAAATGATGGTTGGAATCAGAATTTATAGTCACCAAAGAGGGGGTCTTGGAGTTAGTTCGGGGAGAGAAAATCCCCTCCTCGTGTTGGGAGAGGAAAGACATTCTGTCCCCATGTTCTGCTTCTGCCTTGTGCTCAGCATGGAAGAAGTAGAGAAGAAATACCCACGATGAAACCAGCCAGGGTGAACCTGGCCTCTTAATCCATGATTTCTACACTCGCCTTCTAAATCTGATAGTAGTGGAGAAAGTTTTCAGCAAAAGCCTAGTGATTCTAGACTTTTATCAAACCAGATCCTCCTTAAGAACTGAATTTAGAAGGAAAACAGCAGGACTTTTTTGCTCATATACTAGGAGGAAGGACTCGGAGAATAATCAGATTTATTTACTCTGAAATTACTTTAATGTCCTAGCAGGCTCATAATCCCTATGATGTTATAAATTACCAAGATTTGAGTAGTGTGGGAGACTTTAAAATACTGGAAAAATATATTGTCAATGCGATAGCCAACAAAAATAAAGTAGATTTGAGAATTATCTGGTTGAAACATCGATTGCCACGTTTTTTAGTTGAGGTGTAATTGGCATGTGATGTTATATTAATTTCGAGTGTGCAGTATAACGATTCCATATTTGTAAATACTGTGAAACGATCACAGTAAGTCTGTTACCATTCGTCACCATACATATTACAAAACTTTCTTCTTTTCTTGTGATGAGAACTTTTAAGATTTACTCTCTTAGCAATTTTCAAATATGCAATACAGTATTATTAAATGTCGTCACCAGGTTGTACATTGCATCCCAATGAGGTATTTATTTTATAACTGGAAGTTTGTACCTTTGACCCCCTTCACCCATTTCACTCACCCCATCACGCCCCACCTCTGGCAACCACCGTTCTGTTCTGTGTGTCTATGAGCTTGGCTTTTTTGTTTGTTTTGTTTTGTCTTGATTTGATTCATTTGTTTTGTTTTTTAGAGTCCACATACAAGTGAAATCATACGGTATTTGTCTTTCTCTGCCTGATTTATTTCACTTAGCATAATGCCCTCAAGGTCCATCCACGTTGGCACAAATGGCAAGCTTCCATTTCTTTTATGGCTGAGTAATACAGAAGCAAAAATAAACAAGTGGTACTACATCAAACTAAAAAGCTCTGCACAGCAAAAGAAATCATCAACAAAATGAAAAGGCAGTCTACTGAAGGGGAGAAATATTTGTAAATCATATATCTGATAATCATATGTCATCTATATAAAGAACTCATAAAACTCAATAGCAAAAATAGAAACAATCATTAAAAAATGGTCAGAGGACTTGGGTAGATATTTTTCCAAAGAAGACATGCAGGTGGCCAGTGGGCACGTGAAAAGATGCTTGGCATCACAGATCATCAGGGAATGCAAATCAAAACCACAGTGAGATATGACCTCACACCTATTAGAATGGATTATAAAAAAGATAAAAAATGACAAGAGTTGGAGAGGACGTGGAGAAAAGGGAACCCTCGTGCACTGTTGATGGGAACATAAACTGGTTCAGCCACTGTGGAAAACAGTATGGCAGTTCCTCAAAAAATTAAAAATAGAACTACCATATGATTCAGCAATCCTACTTCTGGGTATTTATCTGAAGAAAATGAAAATACTAACTAGAAAAGATACATGAACCCTCCCATGTTCATTGCAGTATTATTTACAGTAGCCAAGATGTGAAACCAACCTAAGTGCCCACTGATGGCTGAATGGATAAAGAAATTGTGAATACACACAGAAACATACACAATGGAAAATTACCACATTTTAAAATTCAACAAATATTTACTGGGAGTCCACTTTGGGCCAGGCCCCATTCTAGGTGCTGGGTTATGGCAATGAGCAAATAAATCGATCCTTGCCTTCATGGTGTTGACACTCTAGTTGGCACAAGGCATACGTTCATAATAAATACATCACGTCATCTGTTCAATGGAGATAAATGCTATGGCAAAAAGCAAAAGTGGAGCAGGATAAGGGGGCTCAGGCCTCCCTGCGACAGGAGAGGGCGGCTGTCGCATCGCATTGCAGGGTCAGGTTTGGGCTTTGTTGAGAAGGTGAGGTTTTAGCAAAGACTTGAACCTGGTGTGTGTGTTATCCCTGTGAGTGAGTACCTGGGTAGCTGGAGGAAGTGTTTCAGGCAGAGGAAATAGCTTGAAATAAAGGTCTGGAGCGGGAATGAGTATCTTTAAGAGCAGTCAGCGTGCTTGGAGGAGAGAGAGGGTGAGAGTCAGAGGATGTGGGATCTGAGGGGCAGTGGGGTCCGAATCAAGGGTGTTGGCTTTTTCCTTTTAGGGAGTTGGGAAGCTATTGAGGGTTTGGGGCAGAAGGTAACATCTTATGATTTAAGCTTTAAAAGGATCATCCTGCTTCTTTGTTGAGCATGAGACTGGGGCAGAGGCAGGGGGTCCAGTTAGCAGGCCCTTTCAGTGATGGGTGAAGGATGAGGGTGGCTCAAACAAAGTGGGTAAAGAAAGGTTGTGTTCTAGATACCTTTCGAAGGTCAGGCGGTCACGGTGTCCTGACTGATTGGATGTAGGATTCCAGAGAAAGAGAGCAGCTGGCAGTGGAAGGATAGAGTTGCCTTTAACTGAAATGGGAAAGGCCGAGTTCAGTTTTGGAAGTGTTGGAGATGTTTCAAAGATATCCAAGCAGAGCTGTCAGGTAGGCAGTTTGATGTACAGGTTGGAAGTTTTGGAGACAGAAGTGTGAGAGTGATCATCATGGAAAAGGGATTTAAAGCGGAGACTGAGTGAGATTTCCGAGGAGGTGAATGTCGATAGAAACGAAATGAACACCAAGGATCGACCCTGGGGCACCCCAGCTTCGAAAGGCCGTAAGGAAGAGGAGGAACCAGCAAAGAAGATGGAGGAACAGCAACCAGTAAGGTAGGAGGAGGATCAAGAGAATGGGAAGCCCTGGAAACCAAGGGAAGACAGCGTATCTTGGAGCAAGTGATCACCCAAGTCAAAGGCTGCAGACGGATGTGGAGTTGGCAATAGCAAGGTCACCGCTGCCTTTCACAAGAGGATTTTTTAGAGGAGTGGTGGGGTCAAAAGTCTGGCTGAAGTTAGTGCGAGAGAGAAGTGGGGAAGAGGAGTTGGAAGAAGTAAGTAGAGATGATGCTGTCATGGAATTTGCTGCAGAGAGGAGTGAAGAAGTGGCTGGTACACTTTCTGACTCTCTGGCTGGCTCCAAGGTGGATTCCCCTCACATTTTGTAAGAGCGCACAGCTCTTCAGGCATACCTTATTTCCGTGAAGTGGCTATGAGCCATCAGCGTAGAAGTTTGGAACCGCTTGAGATCATCAAGGTCATTTCAGTTCATCTCCCACCTGACAATGGAATCTTCTTTGTAATATTAATACAACCAACATTTAAGTTTTTTTCATGTGCCACCTAGGGATCCAGAGATGAATAAGGCACAGTTCCTGCTCTTGAGAAACATACCTTTTTTAATGGCATGAGGCAGGCATATATGCTTCCCAAGAGAAAAGGGAACCTTCTTCATACACTCTAGGTAGGAGTGTAAATTGGTGTAGCCACTGTGGAAAACAGTATGGAGGTTCCTCAAAAAACTAAAAATAGAACTGCCATATGACCCAGCAATCCCACTCCCGGGTATATATCTGAAAAAAAAAATCACTAAAAAGATACACGCACCCCAATGTTCATAGCAGCATTATTTACAGTTGCCAAGATATGGAAGCAACCTAAGTGTCCATCAGCAGATGAATGGGTTCACAAGATGTGGTATATATATACAATGTAATACTACTCAGCCATAAAAAAATGAAGTTTTGTCATTTGCAGCAGCATAGATGGACTTACATTAAGTGAAATAAGTCAGAAAAAGACAAATACTGTATGATATCACTTACATATGGAATGTAAAAAATACAACAAACTAGTGAATATAACAAAGAAGCCGACTCACAGGTATAGAGAACAAACTAGTGGTTACTAGTGGGAAAAGGAACGGGGGAGGGGCAATATGCGGGAGCGGATTAAGAGGTACAAACCATTAGGTATAAAATAAGCTACAAGGATATATTTTACAACATCCTGGGGAATATGCCCAATATTCTATAATAACTATAAACGGAGTATAACCTTTAAAAGTTGTGAATCACTGTATTGTACATGTGTAACACATAATTTTGTACATCAACTATACTTCAATAAAAACTTTTAAAAATATATAAATATTATGATAGAGGCATGTATAAAATATTGCAAAAGCACAGGGGAGACAGAACTAATTTGACCTGGGGAAGTTAGAAAAGGTGATATGCATAAAAAAGCTGACATTTGAACTAGGTCTGAAAGATGAGCATGACATTTTCCAGATGGAGTGCTGAGGAGAATCCCTTTATCAGGTAATAATCCAGCTCCTTTTTGAATGTTTATAACTACAGAGAGCTCCCTACCTTATGAGGCCCATTTCATTTTAAATAGCTGTAATTGTTGCAGATGTACTTTCTACATTGAGCCAAGCAGTGCCTTTTACTATTTCTGCTCATTGGTCCCGGTTTTCTCCTCTGGAGCTAATGGGCAGAGACTTATCTTTCTACCATATAAGTCATTTCTATATTTGCAAATAGTCATCTCTTTTCCATGTTGAAAAAAGGGAAATGGATAAAGTCTCCAGTTGCGTTCCCTGAGAAGCTGACCTGAGACTAAGTTGGTGGACAGGGGGTTTAGGAGGGAATGCTTTTGAGATCAACACCATGAAAGGAAGGGAAGATTGGGCAGGAGTGGGCAGAGAGAGAAATACAGGTGACGCAGTATTAATGGAAGCTTGTGGGAAGTTCTGAAGATAGACTCATCCCTCAGAGTTGCCTAGAAATAGGGCAAGAGGACCAGGTCTTTAGGCGCCATGACCACCAGTCATTCAATGCATTCTACCCCAGGAAGGGGACGTGACTTTGGGCCAGGTGGTTCTCTTCAGCTGACACAGTCCCCAAAGTGGGATGGCAGCTGAAACCAATTGCTAGGGGCACCAGCTGGGGTAGTTAATCCCTTATGTCTGAAGTGGATCTGGAAGGGATCTCAGTGATGCAGAAGAAGGATCTCATGTACTGCTAATTCTTTAGGCAGCTGTTTTCTGAGACAGTTAATAGAATGAAAAAAAGTACCTGTTTTTGTTTCTTCTTATTGGCAAATAAACACCCTGAACATCAACGTGATGAGGTTCACCATAACAGTTCCAGACTGATGGGGTCTCATGTACAATCGTGTCTCCCCTGTGCTGACTGCACCCATCAGTCATGATAGCCTTTTACCTAGGACTGCTTTAAGGGGCTCTCAAGGCAAGTGGAAGAAGTACATTCACGCAATAAATTTGACTGGGAATCTTCCCAAGGAGGACGAGACTGCTCCAAGGAGCCCTGCACATAACATTTTGTAATGACATTAGGAGAATAAAAATGTAAGTGTGGAAGCATAGTGAGCTGAATTAGATCCCTGTCCTTCATCCTAGAAGATGCTGCTTCTTGTGGTGATCACAGTGCATGCTGGGAGCCTGCAAAGATGGATGTTGGCCACCAGTCCTTTCCACTCCGTGCACACGTGAAGATTGCTCTTTGATCTGTGGCTGTGACCATAATTTGCAAAGTCTGTCACTGCTTACAACTTTTAGTTAGCCCAAAGCTTTGTTGAAAAGGAGCTGTCCCATTCCCAATTACCATACACCAGACTGATGGGTCAACTAAATGAATAATGCTGGACCACTCATTATACTGGGAAACATTTGCCCAAGCTATAACTTTGTCTCTCGATTCCTGTTTGGTTTCATTAACCTCCTCTTGGTGCCACAGCTAAAATGGCCGTGTAAGGCATCCTTATTTAATGAAGGATTGGCAAGATAAAGTGGTTGAACTGGGCATTGATGGGAGCAGAGGAATCGGAAGAAGGATGATTGTGGAGGAAGGGAGAAGTAGAAGGCTAGATGGGGATGTGGTGAGGGTTAGATGGAACCATATTAATTTTTCTCTTTTCTTACTTTCACCACATATTGGCTTTCTTCACATAGTAGCTGGCGGTTTCTTTAGGAGCTCATTTATAATTGTGAGCGAGTTTTAAGAGAAGACTAAGAGAGGAGAGGGTCAGGTTGGTATATAGTAGATTGGTTTTCTTTTGAAGTCAGTCTCATTAGCATGGGCTCCTTTACTAAGGACCGTCCTGCCCCCTCCATGGGTTTTCTTTCAAGGCTGTCTCTAGCTGTGTATTTGAACCAGCTGTGGTTTCACTGTAGATGGAGCTTTCTGGGTATTCAAGAACCTCCTTATGATATGTTCATTTATCATGGAATGGGTAGACTTACTTTGTTTACAGTGGGGCTCCCTCCCATCCTAAGCCTGTGCATTTTAAGGTACATTTAAAAGCTTTTGTCACTTTGTTATGACCACTGGGCTGGTGAAAACTCAAGTGATAATACGTCTCATTTGAGAATTCCCCAAATTCCCTAACTTAGCTGGAACTAACAAGGAGAACAAATGGCTGTCCCTTTAAAGTGATAACCATTCTGGGTGAGTTGCTCTGTCGCAGGGCCCTCCTTTCCTGTAGTTGTGGTTCGCTGCGGGCCCCTGACAAGTCTTGTCATAATTAAGCTTTGTTGTCCTGGATTCCCACTCTATCCTACGACCTAAGGACAAGGTCAGCTTCCCCTGAATAGCAGTACATAGTGGCACTGAAGTAGAAGACCAGGAGCAGGGACTGGCCACATACGAAGCCACTGTTCTATCCTGAATTAATTTCCATTCCCTCCCCTCCCATTCTTGCTGCCCCACCCTCTCTACTTCTCTGAATTCCACTGTCCTACCAGGCTCCTCCTTGACTGTATATTGAAGCCAGGGGAGGGAGCCATTATAAGCACCATTTTACCCTTAGCGGAAAGAGTTGCCCCCAGACGACCAGGCAGCTACTGTTTCATTCTGGATCGCTTGCGGGGAATGTGACGAGTTCAAGCCACGTGAAGCACGCACAGCTCTGGCAGAGCCTCGAGGGGCCGGCGGCTTTCGTTGCCCAATCAGGGTCTTTGGACACCAGCTGGATAGTTCCCAGCCTGCATTTTTTTTTTTTCCAATAGCGGTTGCCCAAAAAATACTCCGCGGTTTCTCAGCTGTACAACAATGTGTTCCTGAACTAAGAAATCACTGCATCATTTTTGTTTAAAAGCCTGATCTCTTGTAACCATACTTTGAAGCTCTAGTTTGGGGAATAAAAAAGAACCGCCCCTTTGAATTAAAGACACAATTTTGTTAGCTTGGATTGTTATAAAATGGAGATGAACCATCAGATAGGCGATAGGGGCCACTGACCAAGAAAAGAGATGTCGTTACCCAGGAGGAAGTCAGGGGAAAATGGACTGAAAGAGAAGGACAAGGCTGAGAGGGTCTTCACTGTGTGGCTTCAGATTCTTCTAGCTGTAAGATCGAGACAAAATGCAGGGCTTGACATCTCCAAACAGCAGGTGAAATACAGCTTAAAATGGGACCCATTTAACATGGCTTCTCCCTCAAGAGGTGGGAGGAAACATAAGATGTTTAGAATTGACAGAGGGTTGTGTGCAATACACAGGTCAGACGGAGACCCGTGGCATTACATAGGTAAGAGAAAGAACAATCCTTTCTATGTTGTTCTCATATAAAGCTTAATCATATATGACCTCAAAGACAAGTCATTCTACCTTGCAGCTGACACGTACCACTTGTGCATTACTCTACCTACATACCTCATTGTCAGAGTAGAAGACAGAGAGAAAATTCCACGTGCATTTCACCTAACAATTATGTGTTTATAGAAAATCTTGTATTACAGCGTGCCTCCCTGCTAGCCATACCTGAGTACCACCCACCTGCTGGGCGACTAGAGGTAGATTTAAGGGCAGATTGATGGCATTTTGGATTCTTCACTCCGATTGAATAATACATATCCCCAATTGATGAATCCAAAAGCCTCAAAAAATGGAAAGTGTGTGTTTGTGTTCATATAACTCCTTTGACAGCAAAACCTGACCTGAACTGACATGACGCCGTTTACAGTCTTTATCCCACTTTATGTGACCCTTCACATGTTTTGCTCTAGAAATACTAGCATATTTGATTTTAGGAAGCTGCCTGAGGCTCTGCAGTAGCCCCAAGGATTTCAGACAAGAAGAGTATAGACCCATGTCGATCTTCTCAAGAGGAAGGTTTTAGGAAGGAAAGTATTACAAATGTTTGCAATTTAAACATATCCAATTTTAGAGGCATTGTGTGGAAAAAGTAAATAATGAACACAAACCTTTGTATCCAGATGGTCCAAACTCTCCCTCACCATCTTCGTTTTGGTTTTTCTCTCTCTCTCTTTCTTTGTGTTCATGACTTTAGGATGAGTCCTCAATGTTCTTCCAGTTCGGCCCATCGATTGAACAACAAGCTTCCGTGATGCTCAATATCATGGAGGAGTATGACTGGTACATCTTCTCTATCGTCACCACCTACTTCCCTGGCTACCAGGACTTTGTAAACAAGATTCGCAGCACCATCGAGAATAGCTTCGTGGGCTGGGAGTTAGAGGAAGTCCTCCTGCTGGACATGTCCCTGGATGATGGAGATTCTAAGATCCAGAACCAGCTCAAGAAACTTCAAAGCCCCATCATTCTTCTTTATTGTACTAAGGAAGAAGCCACCTACATCTTCGAAGTGGCTAACTCAGTAGGGCTGACTGGCTACGGCTACACGTGGATTGTGCCTAGTCTGGTGGCAGGGGACACAGACACAGTGCCCTCGGAGTTCCCCACCGGGCTCATCTCTGTGTCCTATGATGAATGGGACTATGGCCTCCCTGCCAGAGTGAGGGATGGAATCGCCATCATCACCACCGCCGCTTCCGACATGCTGTCCGAACACAGCTTCATCCCCGAGCCCAAGAGCAGCTGTTACAACACCCACGAGAAGAGAATCTACCAGTCCAATATGCTGAACAGGTGAGTGTGGGAGGTCAGAGGAGAGCTTCCAAGACTGGGTTGGATGTTCAGAAACTGTGGGAGGGGCAGTTCAAGAGGTCTGAGGTTGAAGACTGGTGTTGGGGTGGCGATCGTTCGTGACGGTGGGAGACCCGGATCCAGAGCTCGCTGCGCTGTGTGCTTGTTCTAAGAAATGCAAAACATCTCCCTCTTCTCGACCACCTCCCGTGTGCCGGGTCTCACTCCGAGCGTTTCGTGTGTTCGACCTCATTTAACCCTCAAGGCGACAACTCTCATTAGGCAGCTTTTAAAAATTGTTTCATTTTATAATACAAGAGAATAGGCTTGTCCGAAGTCACGCTGAAAGTAAGAGGTGCAGTTTGGAGTTGAACCCAGGTCTCTCTGACCGCTACACGCCTGATCACTATGAAAGATGAGACAGGTGTAGAAATGAGGGAAGACCAGCCCCCTTACCTTTGGGACACTGCTGTACCGAGAGGGAATGGGGAATAGGCTCCATGGGTCTGTAGGCACATGAAGAGGATTCGTCCCTTGGTTTTTCATCTGCCTTTGCTTCGCCTTTCTCTGCCTTTGAGATTAAGTGCTGGTGTAGAGCAGCTTTGATGGCGGCTGTCAGTCTGGCTTATTGAACGAGAAGAAGGTGTGGGTGGAATCCCCCTCCCCCGACCTCACCTCAGAATCCAGCTACGACGGCAGCACATCCTCTTAGGGGCCATCGTGTGACCAAGTGGGGTAGAAAATTCTACACTGTGCTTTTGTGGTTTTGTTATGTGTATAAAACTGCTACGTGCGTACACTGTAAAAATTCAAACAATATAGAAGAGCTCAAAAAAAAAGTAAAAACGACCTTAAATCTGACTAGCCAAAACGGTCATTATTGAAATAATTAATGACTGTCTTTCTAGCTGTCTCCCGGTGCGTGTATACCTGTGTGGAGGTACAGCTACAGTTTTCCATAAATGGAAATATACCCAGACGTGCTGTTCAATAACCTGCCTTCCTTTCACTCAACAGTGTATCTTGGGTATCCATTTCACCTTTATTATGAACTATATCAGACATATAGAGAGATATTCAGAAAAACTTAACCCATGCTCAGGTACCCACCACCCAGCTTAAGAAATAAAATATTAGAAAGTGTACTGCAGGGAGGTTGAAATACATTCAGAGGAGGTTGAATGTGTACTGACTTGTACTTATTTAGCTTCTGGAAGGGACTTGGACCCTGTAGCCTCTTGTCTAAGCTCCTAATTCAGAGTTGACACTAAAAGTCGTTTTACTGTGGCTGCATCTGTGATCCAATCCTGGTATTCCGCCACCTTGAACTCTCTGCTTTCTCCGCCATCCCTAGTTATCCCTACATGTTGGTACAGACCATCTTGGCGTTCTTCTTGCCTCCCTGGCGATTCTTTCTCAGGCTTTACCTGTCTCTTAAATATTGGTGCTTCTCTGGGGTCTGTCCTCTACCCTCTTTTCTCTTTTCTTTCTGTTTTTCTGGCTGCGCACTGCGGCTTGCAGGATCTTAGTTCCCCGACCAGGGATAGAACCCATGCCCTCGGCAGTGAAAGCTCAGAGCCCTAACCACTGGACCACCAGGGAAGTCCCTAGACTCTCTTCTTTTCTCCTCCATTGCCAAGAATACAATCGATGTCTGTAAGTTCCCCCAGACGGACACTGCTGGCTGAAACCTCTCCCTTGAGCCCCACGTCCGTCTATGTATGACCACATCTGTTCCTTCGGATGCCGTGCGCCCTAGAACATACCACACCCAAGGCTGCACAGCTGTCTCCTCTCCCATCAACCCTCCCACCCTCTTCTAGCCACATGGGCAGCGCTTATAAAGGGTACCTCCTGTTACCCAGTCTCCTAAAGTAAAAATGCCCAAGGTGTCCTTGATACCATAGCCCTGACACTGCATAGCCAGCCGTGGCCTTGTCTGTGGGCTCGCCTTGGAGAGCTTTCACTTGTTTTCATCCCCGTGCCATCGCTCAGTCCACCTCTTTCTACTCGCATTGCTGCAGGGCCTCTTAAATCTCTTCTGGCTTCCAGTTCTGCTTCTTTTCAATCTCCTTTGCAGCCGGAGTGATCTAAAATGAAAATGTGATTTCATCACTTTCTTGCTTAATACCTTTCAGCGGCTTTTCATTGCTCCTATAATAAAGTCCCATCTCCTTAATGTGGTTTATAGAGCCTTCCACAGCATGAGCCTTCCTAGCTTTCCAAAACCGTCTCCCGCCCCTCGTCGCTTCAACACCGCCTTCCTGCCACGCTGAACTTCCCGTGTTCTCTCTCCCTCCCAGCTCCTACTGCTGCCTTGAATGTGCTCCCCAGGCGCCCCTGCCCAGCCATACACAGATGCACGTGCCCCTCTCCCTGCCTCCTTCTCTGCATCCCTCAGGATTCAGTCTTGGCGTCCCTTCCCCTGAAAGCTGAGCCCTGGACTAATATCACTCGGTTACACGCCTGCCCCGCCTCCTGTGCCTTTCCAATAAAGACGATCGTCGTTCTGTGCTTTATTATCTCTCTTCCCTGTAAGTTCTCTGAAAGCGGGGACCCTTCTGTCTTCCTCATTCTCGTGGCACCGGGGAAGACACCTGGAGCAAACGCATGACGTCCTGAGTTGCTGAGCTGCCTGGTGCCTCCCTGCTCTACGGGAGCGTCTGTGTTCTGTTCCTCTTTGTAAGACAAGGGGCACCTCCTTTAAAAACTTACTACATATTCGGTTCTGTACATTCATGTTTTCTCCCTAGTTCAGTTTATTTTCCCAAATATTTGTTCATTGAAACCAAGATGAGCGAACAGAAAACGTCTGCCGAGCAACACAAGGAAATCGAGTGGGTATTACATTGGGGTTCATACATGTGGTTCAGGAATGCCTGCTTTTACCTTAGAGCTTCCTCTGGGTAAGCAGCTCTCTGAAGATAGTATCTCCCATTTGGCTTACTTCACATCAGACTGTAACTGTTATCTCGGAAGCCAGGTCTCTAACCACTGTATCTTTGGAACCACCATTGGTTGTAACCTTTGTCACCATCTCTTATGGCCCCTCAGGAGGGTGGCTCTCCTCAGTCCTCTGTACCCCGTGCTTAGAGCTTATTGTCAAGAGAACCGCAAGCGCCCACCCCTCCATCTTCTCAAGTGCAGCAGGTCCTAAAAGGAACAAGGACGGCGCAGCCGATTATTCATACATTCCTCCAGTACCAGGGCAGAGCAGAGAGAGAGTCCACCTTCCCTCAGTGTCCCAAGTACACTGTGTAAAGGTCTCACCAGACTTACCAGAGCGTTTCTCCACCAAGCTGTCTCCTCTATGAACCTTCTCATCTGCCCCGGTTCCCCGAATCTTCCAGGCTTCTCCACCTGACTGCCTGCTGGGCATCTCCTCTGGGCTGTCTCCCCTTGTCCATAGACCTGCATCCCTCACTCTTCTCCATTGTCTTTTCCTTCCCCTCCTCCCAAATGCAGCTTCCCGTGGTTCTAGAGTCCAATTCCTAGCCTCGCTTAGCATTTTAATATGTTTTTCTATCAGGACCAGGAAGGATTGGGGTTGATGAACAGGGACTCACAGGAGGACAGCATTCAGCTCATCAGTGCGACTCAATTAGGCATCCTCGGTCAGCGGTCCTCCTCCTTCCCCTGGTCGGAATCCAGCCCCTCCTTCAGAGCTCTGGTCTCACTAGGGTCACTCTTTTAAATAACAGACCAAGCAGCCACAGCGGGAAATCTTGCAAATGCTTAACCGTTGCCTTTGGCCTGATGCTCACCTCCCAGCATCATTAGCAGCAGCAGCCCCAGGAAGGCTCCTCAGGACGTACCTGGGGGTGACCTAGCCAGGGATGGCGCCGGAAATACGGAGTCGGGAAACGTCTTCTGGTCTCACTTTCTGAAAACCCAGTAGCATTCACAGGCCCTGTCGTCCGTCCCCAGAAGCATTGCAAGGGGAGGGAAATCCCTCATTCATACCTGACCAGACTGTGGCTTTCTTTCCACGCGAGGGAAGTTCCTAAGTCTAGATTTCGGGATCACAGACAGGAGATTCTATGATATCCCTGAGTCCTAAAGAGAGACACATATTTGAAGTGATGTACTTGTTAGTTATGGAAGGAAAAAAAACATCCTCAGAGAGGATCCTTAAAATGAACTATTTCATTCACTGTCCAGTGAATGCTACTTGTCACGTATCAATCCAGATTCCTTACAGATAACTTCTTAGCTCTTGGAAGCTTGGCCCACTGTAGACTTGGAGACTGTCTCCAGATAGGCTACGGGCTGCTGGATAAGGCTTTTTACTAGGGTTGCAAGAAAAATACAGAAACCCAGTTAAATTTGAATTTCAGATCAATGACAAATTTTTTTTTTAGCATAAGTGTGCCCCAAATATTGCATGGGACATACTGATATTAAAAGATAATTTGTTGTAATGTTACAGGGCTCCTGAATTTTTTTTTTTTTTTGCTAAATATGACCATTCTACTTTGTACCCTAAGAATTCACTTTAATTATTAGCATTTATTAGCATTCATTTATGCCTTATTAGTAAATGTAGTACAGAGCCCTTATACCAAGACGTGCTGAGAGCATTTTATTCCAACTGGGAACTTTTTTTTTTTACACGAGCCTCTCACTGTTGTGGCCTCTCCCGTGGCGGAGCACAGGCTCCGGACGCGCAGGCTCAGCGGCCATGGCTCACGGGCCCAGCCACCCCGCGGCATGTGGGCTCCTCCCGGACTGGGGCACGAACCCGCGTCCCCTGCATCGGCAGGCGGACTCCCAACCACTGCTCCACCAGGGAAGCCCCCAGCTGGGAGCTTTATTTGGTTGAAAGAGTTGGAGAATTTCTTATGCCGTGCATTCTCGAGGTGAAAGATCTTCTTAGCTCCCGAGAAAATTCTGAAACCCTTTTGGTACCAGATGATCTGAAAGTGTTTAGAAAGTGGTCAGACCAGTTGTCTAAACTCTCCCTTACCCCTTTGAGCTAGAGAAGAATTGGTAGCTGTTAATAGGCCCATGTCTATATTTTTCCATTATCACTTCCTGGAGGAGCAGTTGACGGTGAGTTTCCTTCTCAATGTGCCTCCAGTACTTGGCCAGTGCGTTTCTCTCACGTAGTTGGTGGCATGCCTGCCACTCACCTCTGGACTCTCTTTCTGTCCTGGGGACCCAGAGCTCCTACTCTTCATACATGGCAACTTTGGGGACTTGTAGAAAGAGCAGTTGTTCTTTGAGATGGCTGGATCTCAACATAGCAAACCTCTTATGAACCTTGCCTAATTATTTTCCCCTTGTGTCCTCAGGTTTCCTACTCAACAGTTGCTTTGCACTATCCCCTGCCACACCCAAATTCTTCCTTCCCCATGAAAGTCACCATCTCTAAAGGCCAGAAACCTCCTCTGGTCCAGCCTTTGAGAGATGGGGATAACCAATGTGAAGAAAGGTGCTTTGTTAGGTTCTTATTAAAAGACCTGTGATGGGGCTTCCCTGGTGGCGCAGTGGTTGAGAGTCCGCCTGCCAATGCAGGGGACACGGGTTCGTGCCCTGGTCCAGGAAGATCCCACATGCCGCGAAGCGGCTGGGCCTGTGAGCCATGGCCGCTGAGCCTGCGCGTCCGGAGCCTGTGCTCCGCAACGGGAGAGGCCACAACAGTGAGAGGCCCGCGTACCGCAAAAATAAAGAAAGAAAAAAAAGAAAGAGCTGTGATGAACACCATCTTCCTTTAACCTTGGGGCAGATGCCACATCCTTGAAACTATTGTATTAGCGGGATTGTTCCCATGGGATGCCTCCTTGACTCTTGGCCTGGAAAGTGCTGAGACGTTAAGAAATAAACGAGGAATTGAGTCAATTAGTTTTTTAGACACCATGGGCAAGATTGGCTTGGTCATTACCTATCTCTTAGTTGTTGTTAAATATTCGTGGAGTGCCAAGCGCAGGCAGATTTACGGTAAGGCAAACATGTATTATAGGCTGACTTAATATAATTTACATGTGAACCAGTCAAAAGTTTCCATGAATGCATAGCTATAAGCGGACTGTCAGGCATGGTGGCCTTTACCTGATTAAAGAAATCTACTAGAATCTAAGGAAATTCCCATTTTTCATGTGAAATGTTCAGTAAAGCAAGACACAACCTGCGTATATAGAGACAGACTTTATCTGCTCCGTGGTGTAGCAGGAAATATAAATTTGGGAAAATAACTGCAGAATCTAATAACTATCCCGAAAGGCATATTCACTGCTGATTGTAATTCAGGCAAAGCAAGCTTGTTCATGGAGGAATGACGGAATGTGAGCATTATTCAGCTCTGCTGTCTGTCTGTAGTCTTCCGCCTTCCTCATGTCACATGTATAGATGGTCATTTCAGCAAGTGATTTTGCTTCTTTCCCTTAAATTCAAACCTGTGAAGAGCGTGCTCAGCTGCTTAACACTGAGACCCCTACATGATTCTTTCCTTGGTCACTATTTAATTCTAGAGCTGACTTGCAAAATTTAAAACTTACCAGTGACATATTTGGTGTTTCTTTCTTCTTTCTTCTCTTTCATTTTCCTGCCCCTCCTCTTCCTCCCCCCTCTTTTTCCTCCTCCTTTTAAAAACTATTTACAATTTGGAGGAGAGGGCAGGAGACACGGAGGGGGAGTGAGTGGGAAAAGAATTCCATTTCACTGAGGACAATTTTGAGCGGGGGCAGGATGCCCATCTGCGCTGGGCAAGAGGACACAGGTGGTCCAGTATCCACGGGAAGGAATAAGATGGTCTTGAAGAGGAAGGAAATGAGAGCAGAGCAGGCCGGTGGCTCTCCATGGAGAGAGCAGACAGGCTCATTCTGAGAGTAGACTCTGTCTCAGAAAGCATGTGGCTTGGTGACGATGGTCAGAGTTAAGAAGAGGGTCACAGGTAGATGCTCAGAAGCAGCCCCATTGTCAGCCGGGCTGGTAAAGTTAATAACTCCACTGTTGGTTGCCGTTCTGAATACTTGCTGCACACGCGGCATTGTACAGTTATCTAATTGGATCTTCACAAAACTCCTGTTCCACGCAGATGTCCTCAGGAGACGTTTTCTGATCACCCTTTTTTTAAAAAATTAATTAATTAATTAATTTTTGGATGTGTAGGGTCTTCGTTTCTGTGCGAGGGCTTTCTCTAGTTGCGGCAAGCGGGGGCCACTCTTCATCGCGGTACGCGGGCCTCTCACTATCGCGGCCTCTCTTGTTGCGGAGCACAGGCTCCGGACGCGCAGGCTCAGTAGTTGTGGCTCACGGGCCCAGTTGCTCCGCGGCATGTGGGATCTTCCCGGACCGGGGCACGAACCCTTGTCCCCTGCATCGGCAGGTGGACTCTCAACCACTGCGCCACCAGGGAAGCCCTGGTCACCCTTTTAAGGGCAGCTTGCCCTTCCCATCCTCCCAAGCTCCCTGTCCTCTCCTGCTTTATTTCTCTCTGTAGCACTTATCGGACATATTGTGTACATTTTCTTTTAAAACATTCTGTTGTCTTACTCTCCTCATTGACTTTAAGCTCCAGGAGAGCAGCATTTGTTTTTCATCTCTGTGTTTTCTATCACAGTGCCCGATACATTGTAGGTACTTGATAAATATTTGTCCGGTAAAAGCATGAATGAAGGCAGGAATCATTATCCCCATTTTATATGTTTTTAAGAAACCCGAGGCCCATGCTTGGGCAGTGTGATGCCAGGACCTGGCCTGGATCTGCCTCGGGGACCTGGATTTCAGCCCCTCACCCTGCTGCATAGTAATGAAGCTTTAAAGAAACCTTGGCTTCAAATCAGAGCACCGCTGCTGGGAGAGGCCTCGGTGCTCATCTAATCCAACCCTTTCAAGTTACGTATTCTCACGGGATAGAGGGTAGGTAGGATGGCGAATGGATTTTACAAATGTGAGAACAGAATCTCAGAGTGGTCTCTCGTCTCTCAGAGGCAGGGCGGGCGGGGGCAGAACCCAGGCGTCCCAGTGGCAGGAGCAGTGCTCTGCAGAGAGCACGCCGCCTCTCGGCTGCCTGCCCGCGGCCTCGCAGGGGGGGGGGCCTGGCAGGCAGCCAGGGCTCCCCTGTTAACCTTTGCCTCGGTCTGGCAATGTCCCCATGATCCTTGCTCCCTTGGTTCTTACCCAGACAAGGGTGCAGATTCACAGTTAATGGGAACTGAAGCTGGCGTTATTTAGGAACTGAGTGGGAGTTATTTCTCCATCTGCTGTCTCTTCCCACCAGAGGATAAAGGCTGGCTGAGTGGCGGTAAGGATGGGGGCGAACTGCCAGAAAGCGCGAGTGCCGTCATTTATGGTTACAGACACGGGCTGGATGGCTGAGCGGAGGCTCGACCACAGCCGGCCAAGGTCAGCCTAACAGACACAAGCTTCTTGAGAGCAGAAGCGGTTCTGTGGCTTCTGCATCTATACAAGACCTCGCACGTTTTAAATAAATGATGGTCTGAGCCTTTCTTTCTTTCCTCTCCAGTGGAGCTGACATGGATGGGTAGGTGGTCATCTCCTGGAAAGAATCCTCCAGGACCTGATGTGGCCATTAAGGGTAGGGAGGAAGCAGGGTGTTGAGCATGACTGACCTTCAGAAGGAGTGGCTGAGGGATCTGACCCAGCGCTGCAGACCGGGGCGCGTAGAGGGGAGGAGGCGGCGGCGGCGGCGGGAGCTGGGGTCGGGGAGCCCTCCCCGGACCTTCAGGGTTTCATCAGCGGCTCTTTCTCTTCCGGGAGGGCCCGGCATGGTCAGCGTGGGCAGACTGGCACCAGTCCCCAAGCTGGGCCGGCTGGTCACACATGAAGGGACTGCTGCTGACAGATTAGAGCCCCTGCTGCTAGAATCTGTTCCCTCTTGTTCGGCCGCCAGCAGCAGCAGGCGGCCGGGGGCTGCTGACCGCCTCCCTCGCTGCTCCGGCTTTGCTTTCCCTCATTCACTGCCGCCTCACACCGCCCCTCACCTTTCCTTCTTTGTTCTTCCCTACCTCTCCGTGGGGTGTTCTCTTCATTGATCTCTTGCTGCCCCTCTTCTTCTCACCAGCTTTCCTGCACAAGCTTTAACGGCTTTCCTGCCTTTCACTTTCTGTGGTCATACATGACCGTGTGGAATTCTTGCATGCACACACACACGCACACATATCCAAGTGCACGTGTATTAGACATCCAGACAGCACGGGTATTTGTATGTGCATTGGCATCTGTCAAGTGGATAAAGAATTATTCAAAGAACTGGGTGAAAATACTTTCACATAGGACATCTCCCCACTTCTTCCTATCGCTGAGACCATTTCGCTGATGGCGTGCGCATGGCTGCGGATGGGACAGAAGCTGGGAAGAATCCTTTAAAATGGCTTGCCTGCAGTTAGGGCTGGTGAATATCAACAAGGTGTCTTCCATCCACTCTGATTTCATTTTTAAAATCTCTATGGCTGTAAGGATGGTTGCTAAGTAACCCTAGCACATTTACTGTTTGGGCAAAGGAGATAAACTTAGTAAGCAAGTGGGTCTATATAATTTTAAGAAACTCATAAATGTCTTCTTTTTCTGAAGGAAAGATCTTCCCTGACAAAGCAGCAGAAATAGCCGTGGAAGCCACACTGTGACAATATCGTATTCATGCTAAGTGGTCCTTTTCACCATTCCCTGAAGGAGGTCACACACGGAGTCCACATGAGGTTGTGTGTCAAAGTACATTGAGTGTTTGACATCAAACCAGATGACCAGAACCTTCAAGTCATTCATGATCACGGCTAATAATGATGGAAATAAAAGTGACGATTTTCATACGAGGAATCTTCATGCACGTCATCTCACCAAATCCTTACAACAAACCTGTGAGGGCTTTGTCCACTCACTGCGTAGATGGACGGTGGAGATCAGCAGAGAAAACTCAGATACTTACTTTCTTTTCATTTCCCCAGCAGCATTTCCAGACACTCCTACCTACTTTTTTTTTGGTCCTTGAACAAAAATCTATCAGGAACTTTTGTTTAGGCAAAAATAGCGCAATAGAATGTCATTATAATATAGTCCGTTATTACACAGATTTTAATAATATGTCAAATTTCTCTCATTTTGACTACGTAGAGAAAAAGCCAGGGGTGTGTGTGTGTGTGTGTGTGTGTGTGTGTGTGTGTGTGTGTGTATCCCACAGGCTATGCAGGGCCATTACTCTCAGTGCTCTGTTTCCACAGCTTACGTGTGTTCACACATAGACTTACCTCTTTTACCTGGGGGAGGAGGGGTCACATATTCAACAGTATGATGTTGAACCACAAAGAAAGTAGGAAAGGGCTTTGAGCTAAAATCACTGACACAAAATTCTTGCCCTAAGATGAAGGTGGCTTATTTTATCTCAGAGTTCATTTACTCTAATATTATACATACGTCTAAGACACTTGTGGGACAGTTGGATTAGATGTGGCAGAGAGTGTCAGTAACCCAGTTTCAGCAAGATATGTGAGCATATTTAGGTGGTTTGTCCAGAGCTGGTACGGTAGCTGCCTGGTCATCAGGCCCCAGCCTCCTGCTAGCTTTCTGCTCTTTTGTTTATAGGGTATGTATAGCCTTCATCCTCATGCCCAGGATGCCTGCAGAACTCCCGTTTCAAGCAGCAGGTTGAAGTTAGCAAGGAAGGAGGGCAGGCTCTTTCCCTTTCACGGAGATTACCGTGAAGTCCCATACTTTGCTTGTAGCCCATTGGTCAAAAATCAGTCAGTGGCCACAGCTAGCTGCAAGGGAAGCTGGCAAGTCCCGTTTAGTTTAGTTCAATTTAGTTTTTGACCTGGGCAGTAATAGCCCCAGTTAAAAATCAAAGTTCTCTTAACTAGAGAGAGAAAGTCAAGGCCGTATGTTTGGTAAGCAGCCCGCGGAGTCTGGAGATACTTGCTTACCTGATTTACCAGATGACAACAGCTTAGAAATAACAAACACGATGGGAATATCAGGTAGGTGAGCTGACAGCATTAAGAAACAAACAGGATGGTAAGGTGCAGAAAGTATTAGAAAAACCCACCGAAAGACCTCGATAGGAACGTTTGTCTAAGATCATTTGGGGCAAACAGCCTTATACTCCCCAGAAAGCATATACCCCCTTTACCGCATCCCTGTAGAGCAAAATAGCACAGTCATTGTTAGGTCATCAATAAGAGCTTAAATTATATTGATTATCTGTGGTTCAAGAAGTCAGCAAATTCTACACCTGTCTGAAATTTTCCATTTAAAAATGCTTCTTGTAATCAAGAAAAAGCTTGATACCTAAAAATACTAAGCTTCATCAGTTTAGAAAATTTACTTTAAAAAAGGTTACTGAGTGACTGCTGTGTGCCAGGTGTTTTATATCGCCTTATTTAATCTTAAAAGTACATTTCAGAGGCATTATTACTTCATTTTTCAGAGAAAGAAACTGAGATCCAGAAAGGTTCAGTCGCTTGCCTACTTTCCACACAGGTAAAGTTGGGGCTCAAACCCAAGTCTTGATGGATTCCAGGTGTACTTTGCCCCGTGTGGTCCATCCTTCTGTGGCTGAGGCTGCCGAGTCAGTTAGGCATCAATGTGATGTCGATGAACACATCATTAACCTGCAGGACAGGGTGGTTTTGTAATAGTTTCCTTTCTTGGGCACTCTGCTGAATTCGTGTCCTGAAGCCATGATAAATCCGGAAACAGCCCAGGAACAGAGTCCCTTGCACACGTGTTAGGGATGTTCCAGACTGTTTCTTTCTTCTGTTCCAGTCTGTTTCTTTTTCTCTCCATCCTGAAGTGTGTCACGTCTATATTTACCAGCCTTGCTGTGATCTTTCTTACACCTTCCTCTTCAATTAGAAAGGATGATTTTTTTTTTTCTTATCTTAGTCCTGTATATTCCAAAATCCTTTAAGCCCACATATAAAAAAGCAATAACTTGTAGTCTTGGTGGACCTGAAAGTCCTTTGAACTGAAGTGAGAGCAGACTTTCTGTTTAAGATTCACCAAGGCTCCTGGAGGTTACAGACACGTGGAAATCACTGTCAGGGGCGTGTAATAAAACGAAACAAGACCTTGGCCTCTGTCATGATTTACAAATGTCCTCCAAGGCCACTCTTCATTTTTGAGAGGTCAGATAAGTTTGGATTTGTTTAAGGCTAATACTTGGCCAGAGACTAGAGAAAAAAAGCAGTGCTGTTGGGAGTGAAAGAAACATGACATGGGGAGGGTAGCTTTTCTGTACTTCCCAGTATCACATTCACTGCTAGTTTTTTGACTCCCTGTGCTGGGTGCTGGGCATATAGACGACACACCGTCCATTTGCTTGTCCTCACGAGGAGCGGGGCATCCACAGAAAGTTCTTTCCCTTGCTGGTTTGAACTTATTTTTCTTGTAACACAAAGTGAATTGCTTAAGAGGCTAGCAGAACGAGCCTAGGAAACCGAGATCAGAATTTCAGAATCTGTTGGTTAAAAGTATCAAGAATTTCCTGATACTTCTGACACAAGGCAGGAAGGATGTCCTCCGGTAGAGAACAAGATAGTGGAGTGGAAGAAGAGAAAAGAACTGTTCTAATATCGCTGATGCCAGCTGAATTCTTTGATCTCATTGTCACAGATTATTAGCCACCTGCAAACTCAAAACCTCATAAAAGAATTTTCTTTTGAAAGAGATCAGAATCTCCTCCCCCACAAACACACATGCACTTTGTGTGCTCACTCACCAACAAGTTTAAAAATAGGAGCCGCGGTGTTGCCATGACTCCCAGTCTACTCAGCAACCCTCTTCTCCCTTTGATGTGAATTTACTTCGGTGCACAGTTGACCAAGGCTCTGGCTCAGAGCGGCCTCTAGCGGCTCAATCCTTAGGGAAGCACTTCCTTCCCGGAGGCCAAAATTGACCCAGACTAGCCAAGTTGAACACTTGTGTGTTCTGAACCGTTCTCCATGTGATTGGCTTTTTGCAGACTCTCAGCCACGAGGAGCAAACCAGTCGGTACCTACTGTGTGCTCAAAGCCATGGGGAACAGTCCAGAAGCTTGGGTCTTGCTGGGGGAGTGAGACCTGCATCCCACAAACATTTTGAGAACAGCCGCAGGGCAGCTGGGGGTAGAGGCAGTAATAGAGAATGAGGTAATTCATGGTAAACTGTGTTTGCTGTGATCATCAGAAGTTAACATTTTTCTTTTCCAGATAAAGGAGGCTTCTAAAATGTATCACCTGATGCTGGTTGAACAGCCTCAGGGAAGTACTGATGTGCTGACTTGCTCCCATGCTGTCTTCAATTCCCCGTGTTTGCAGCTCCCTATGTCAGGGTTTCTCAGTCCTGACTGTGTGTTAGAATTTCCTAGGAAGGTTTAAGAAACTGTGTACAGATCCTGGGGTCCCACCCTGCAAAATTCTGATTTAGGCGGACAGGAGAGGGTGAGGGCCTGGGAACTGACATATATTAAAAGCTGACAAGTTCATTCTAAAGGCAGCCAGGGTTGCAAATCACTGTGTTCAACTCTGCTGCCATTTTTGTGGCCCCAGCGACCAGAATAGGGTGAAAGGCAATGATAGCATTTGCATCCATTTGAACTTGGTGTTAATGGGAGAATTCTTTCCTTTAATTCTCTCCTGATGACCAGTCTAAAAATTGTGATCCTTATCAGCACTATGAAATTTAAACTCTGGAAAAGGTAAATACAGGAAATTCTGGAAGGGGTACATACAGGTATATACATTGGTGGTCCTCTTGCAGGCGGTCATGCTTTCCTAATGTGGTTTTTGGTCCTTTCGCTGGTACTCCGTGTGTCTGTTTTGTGCACAGAAATGAGTCTCCGTCGGTAAAGCTGGCAGCCTGGGCATCAAAGCAAATCTGACTTTAAATGGCATTTCAATTCCCCTGCACTTGGATTATAAACGCAAAAGAAACAGAACTTTAAGACTTCAAATTTGATGTCTGCTGGCCTTGACGAGAAATTGAGGCTTTGCTAAATTTTGGAGCACACAAGTGGTTTTTAAAATGAAAGTTATTAGCACTAGAAAATGATGTTCTTTGTATTACTACACTGTTATTACATTTAATGGAATTGCTCCCTGAAGGGCTACAGAATGAAAGGAAAAACAGTCTAGAATGAGGAAGACACGGGGTGAGAGGTAAGATAAGAAAAAAGTGGCAGGCCATCTTGATCTTACAGCTCTCCCCCCCGGAAGCTAGGGGAGCTCTCCTTCAGGGCAGCCCACTGCGTCGGGCTTGAGAATGTTCTGGTGTGGGTTTGCAGGTGATTTCATCTGACGGCTGTGAGCAAGTAAGCAAGACAGGCTGAGGCATAGCTTTGGAATTGTATTATATGAAGGAAGGACAGAAGTCTTCAGAATTGGGTGATGCCATCCATCTTATTAAAGACTCTGCATGGCATAAACTGTATGTTTGTCCAAAGGGATAAGAAGAAGAGAAAGAAATGCTCCATTATTGTTGTTAAAGCTCTTTGTGATTTGTGAGTGAGAGCCGTGACCGTCTCCAGACACGCGTACCAAGTAGGTGATTATTAGGTGCTTGTTATCACTGGCCTTGACCCCCGTTTTCCAGCCACCCTGCCATCTCTCCCATGTTTATCACAGAGGTGCCTGGCTGAACACGTGGCGTTTTGCAGCATCAGACTTGGGCTTTGTTGAATGAACAGGAGGGAATGAATGCAGAACACTTGTGCTCCCCCAAACTCCAGGTTTCAGATCTGGGCTATTAAATGGAGCCTTCTGGTGTCTCTACACCAAGAGCATAAGAGGAGGGAGGAACTGATCACTATGGAGAAGCGTTTATTAACTGCTGTACAACGTGTGTACCTCTTTTGGGCTAGACCAGGCATGTTCTAATATCAAGCTGGCTCCTCAAGGTTGGATTGAGAATGTCTCACGCAGGCGCGGTCAAATCTTTATTTTGCATACGCTCAGCGACTGGTGCTATAAGTAGGATTATGTGTTTAGCTGTTTGTTTTTAAATATTTAGAGGTGGTTTTTTTTTTTTTTTCTGGATTTCTTGGCAGGGACGCACAAGACAATTTTGGGTTCTGCACTGGAGGTAAAGGGCAGAGAAAAGGAGGTGTAGCTACTGTCCTGCACGGCGAACCTCACACAATTATGGACCCGTGGCACTTAGTGGCCGAGAGCCCGTGGCCATTCTTAATGTTTCTTGTGCTGTACAGGGGTTTCCTTTTCCTTGCTGCCATTGTTCTCACGTCAGCTTCATTTCATCCTGGCTCTTTGGTGCTGTCTTCAGACAGCCGGGAAAAGGTGGACCAGAGTTAATCTCCCCAGAGCAGCCCACTGTGCTGTCTCACGTGTTGAGTCAAAAGGGTAACCTAAAAATTATCAAACTAAGTGAAGTAAGTCAGACAGAGAAAGACAAAAACCATATGATATCACTTACACGTGGAATCTAAAATATGACACCAATGAGCCTATCTACGAAACAGGAACAGACTCACAGACGTAGAGAACAGACTTGTGGTTGCCAAGGGGGATGGGGGTGGGGGAGGGATGGAGTGGGAGTTTGGGGTTAGCAGATGCAAACTATTATATACAGGATGGGTAATCAACAAGGTCCTACTGTATAACACAGGCAACTATATTCAGTATCCTGTGGTAAACCATAATGGAAAAGAATATGAAAAAGAAAATACATATGTATAACTGAATCGCTTTGCTATACACCAAAGACTAACACAACACTGTAAATCTACTATACTTCAATAAAACAAATTTTTTAAAAAATAGTAAATTGGAGAACTTTCAAAAGAAAGCGTGACCTAGAAACTCCATATGCTCTCCTGGAGGGGCCGAGGGTACAAACAGGAGCTGAGTGGTGCTTCCTTTTCCTCTTTTCTGTGGGAGATGATAGTTCATGTGTCTCGGTGTCAGGAAAACTGAGACATGTTTCTTTTTCCACTGAAAAGGTAAAATTGGAAAGTGGGCAAAGAAAGCAAGTACAGCATTGATTCAGGCTTTAAAATCTTTTGGGTCCCTTGTAAAGGACACACATGCTAAGTCTGTCAGCCCTGGCAGTGACACGTGCTTCAGATTGTGAGCTTATTTTTTTTTCCAAAAGAAAAGAAAAATGCCTGTCTCTCCCATTCCTTCTGAGCACTGGGAAAGGATCCTACTTCTCCACACTTGGTCATGCCAGCTGTCGAATCAGTCACTCTGGTTATTAGTAAGCAGCAGGGAACTATGTCTATAAGAAAAGAAATTGACAGGAGATATAAAGAAGGAACAGGACATATCTGAGGGAGAAGAGACGTTTCAGAAATAAATGAGACAGGGGCATGATCCTGTAATGCCTGGGTGCTGAGAGCATGATCGCAGAGCCCGCAGAGCCTGCCGTCGGTCCAGCCTGCGCTGGCCCTTCCTAATGGAGTAGAGAGAAGCATTGCGGCGGGGGAGCAGTATGTTTAACATGCAGCAGCGTCATGCCTGGCCGGGAAAATGAAAACCCTGCCTTTGTGAATTCAGTTAAGGGGTGTGTGCTCCTGAAAGGGGGTACGTGCTCAAAATCCCTCAAATGTATTCTGCTTTCCTTTACAAAGAAGAAAGAAACAAGGCCTGATCAGAATGACAGCGGCCCCAGCAAGCATCTGCCAGGACGTTGAGGTCTGGTGGCTGCTTTGGCTGGTGGAAATCCCATCACCTTGGCATCCATGCTTTTGTGGATGGAGCCGTTGCCACTGAAGACCTCAAAGTGGCTAAAGCGGTCTTTCTCCAATCAAGTTGGGGGTGAGGAAGAAGTTGCCACCCGAGACTCATTGATTTAAACAAGATCTCAGTATGCTGCAGATAATGAAGAATTGGATATCTGGAGCAGAAAGCTAATCATCCCACCAGTCTCTATGGTTCCCTTCTATCTGCTGGATGTGATATGTTTCTCAGCAAGCCATCAAAGACCGTGAATATCTGGGTCTGACTTTTATGAGTGGGCTTATGTTATTCAACTGCCTCCCTCTTCCAACTCCCTGCCTGGCCCCAACACACCCTGCTTGTGATCCAGCAACACCCAGTGACATGACCGACCGTTCTCTAAATATGACAGTGTTTTTACTGCTCCTGGCATCACGTGGGTTGTACCCTCTAATAGTCCTCTTTCAGTTCCCTTGGTGGATACATGACTGTCCCTTAAGATCTAACTCAAGTGTCACCTCCTCCATGAAGTCTTCCCTAACAGTTCCAGGCAGAATTAGTCATCCCTCTCTTTGTGTTCCCATAGCCCTGCGTTCACACCGCTATTATAACAAACACTTAGATGTGCCAGCAGTTCAAATTAAAAGTAGATCTGAGCGCACCCGAGGCTGGGACTGTCTCGTTCATTTTTCGTAGCCACTCCAGGACTCAGTGCCTAGAAGACTCACACATTTTTTTTGCTGTTGAATGAGAGTGTGAACGAATCAATAAAGATGAAAGGTGGGGCCCATGCATGTGGAGTGAAAAAGTGATTATTCTTTTTAAAAGTTCAATATGCTATCCTTCACGTGTGAAGGGGATTTTTCTGATTCGTTGGCGGTAAAGTGTAGGCTTTGGACTAGTTTCCAACATTGGCTTTATGTGCAGAGTGCTCACATGACCTGCCTTCTAATCAGTCACGTGGACTTGGAAATGATTCCTCGCTGCCCTTCGCTTCTTTTATATAATAGTCAGACTCCAGAATTCTTGTATGGCGTCCCGAAGTTGTCATTCTTTTCCATAGCCGCTGCCCTCATTACCTTGTGCCCAGGTGCTCATAACATGCTGTTCTAGGTCCCTTTTCTTTCACATCACAAAAATCATCTTCTACCCACTCTCAGGTTTATATATTTCCAATATCATTTGGATCATTTTGCTTACGTGATGAAGGACTGATGGGGGACTTCTTTTAGCCAAATTGATACTTAGCAGTCATCCTCCCTAGATAGCAAGTTTCTGCTCTCAGAATCTGATCTCAAATTACTTTCCAAAAGGGACTTCTTTTCTAGGCCTGCCCCTCTCTTTACCATGCAGCAATGTGGTCTCTAGAGCGAAAGGGGCACTGTGCTGAGAGCATGCCTCTGTTCCCAGCTTTACTACCGATTAGCTGTGTTACAAGTCATTTTACCTTTTCAGACTTTGGTTTCCTCATCTGTAAAATAATGTCTTGGGGAGATGCCTGCCTGAAAAGAATTTGGAAAAAAATGAGCCCTGTGTTCCTTCTGATTAGGTTCGGTTCTTTGATTCTTTGATTTTATGAGGTATTGAACGTCTATGTTCCCTTCCAACCCTGTGATCAAAGCTTGAATAGGTTTGGAATCCAGAACCGTGGCTTCATTCCTAGCACACATTATACAGCAGCCGACCAGGCACCAGGAGGGGAACGAAGAGTCAGGGCCTGTGTGTTAAGCCTGCGTTTTGCATGAGAACACACCAGAAGCTGTCCTTTTTCAGCTTACTTTTAGTTTTCCGTTCAGCTAAGCTTTTGACTCACTTGATAAGAAAAATAAATGGGCCAGATTTTATTTTCTTGGATCGAAAAGATTTATTTTGTATTCTTCAAGCCTCAGCAAACAGTAACCTGCAGTAATTCACAGTCTAGTTGCCCAGTTCTGAGCCGTCCGAGCTCCACGATTCTGCTTTCCTCTTCTCAGGCCCAATTTTGGGTGGAGCGTTTTCTTTTTAAGAAACACGATCTGAAGGTGAACAGGGTAAAGGTCAGGACATGGGCCTCCAGGTGCTTCTTGTTGACTTTTCTTATTTGCTGGTGTTCTACTAATGAACTGTTCAGCATATGCCGAAGGTTGGATTTTCATGATACAATCCCTTCCACCTTGCCCTCCGCTTTCTTCATCTCAGAGGAATGGCGCAGTTATCTTTCTGGTTGCATGTGTCAGAAATTTGCAAGTCATCTTTGATTCTTTCCTCTCCCTCAAACGCTTCATCTAATCAATTTTCTAATTTTACTGGTTCTGTAGAAAAATATATTTCAAATCTGTCCACTTTTTCCCATTTTTCCTACAGTCCTAGTTAAATTAGACGCACACACACATATGCGATCATTTAATGTTTGTGTCTTTCTCAGACTAGACTGTTAGCTCCATGTTGGCAGCAGTGTGTCCGTCTGTTCCACTCACCATCACACTTTAATACTAGACACTTTAATTGGCTCAGAGCAGGCACTTACTAAATATTTGAAAATCAGTTAATTAACTTAAGCTAATTGGAAAATTAAGCTGCGTATTATCTATGGATTTGATTTCCTCTGGGCCTCTGGATTATCTGTTTAAGACTTTGTTTCAGGTTCTATTCTTAGAGTCTGTGTTTTTAACAAATAGTGCAGTGTCTGCTCTGCTCAAGGAGCTATAGTTGGTGTGAAGGACATCACAACAAAAAAGACATGTTCTGATTCTCTTCAGAACTTGAGTTTAGTTGAAGAAGCAAAGGCTACATACACAAAATTGTTGAGTAAGAGTGTAAGACACATGGACATACATACAGTACCAAACGTCAAATAGGTAGCTAGTGGGAAGCAGCCGCACAGCACAGGGAGATCAGCTCCGTGCTTTGTGACCCCCTAGAGGGGTGGGATAGGGAGGGTGGGAGGGAGACGCAAGAGGGACGGGATATGGGGATATATGTATACGTACAGGTGATTCACTTTGTTATACAGCAGAAACTAACACATCATTGTAAAGCAATTAAACTCCAATAAGGATGTTAAAAAAAAAAAGTGTAAGACAGAATATGATTAAGTGCCTCAGATGGGTAATACGGTTCATATGCTACAGTCAAGGAGTGTTATCTACATAGGTTGAAGTTGTAGCCTTGAAACATTGTGGAGGAATTGGAGGCAATGGAACTTGACCTAGACTTCAAAGAATGTAGAAGGTAGAGGCCCAAGGGAAGGTGACCTTTCTCCAAGTGGGAACAGATAGCATGAACAAAGATTTGGACTTGACACTGAATGTTCATGTGAGGGTTATATTGGGATCAACTTCATCTGAATGGACTTGTAGACAACTAATGGGAATAAGGTGGGGTCACTGTGGGACAGAGTTGTTTTTCTGGAAAGGCTAGAGTTGGAAATGTACCATATTGGGAATTGGCATGTAATTGTGTGAACTTAACCAAGTCCTTTAGTCTGTTCAAATCTCATTAAAAAAATAGCATGGTAAAGAGCATGCATAAATAAAAAAGTAGGATTGCATCAACTTTTCGCTAATACATGTTATATTTCTGTGAAGAGTTGAATTAGACACCACCGGGGTATCTTTCTGCCTCAGAATCTTCTCTTTAAGAAATAGCCTGTTTAGTTTTTGAATCCCTGCTTTGGGCTGAATGAGTGTGACTGCTCACCAGTATGTTATGAAAAACCCTGAAAGCTGGCTTAATGTCACTTAACTTTATCCTGAGAGGTTACTGTAGGAAAGACTCGATGAAATGGTTATGTTGAGAAGATTAATCCCGTACCACTATATGAAAGGATGGGGGAAGAGTAGTGAGTGACCCAAGGGTGGGAGACAAGTCAGACCTACTCCAAATGCAAGGTGACCAGAGCCAGGATCTTGGTGGCCTCAGAGATCGCAAGCGAATTTTGAAGAATGCTATTTTAGGATCTAGTAATGTCCTACATAGAGATAATACAGGAGATAAAATAGTCAAAGCTGGCTTTTAGGTTTTGAGATTGAAAGGCTGGTGATGAATCAATGGAAATGGAAAAGTTGAAGCAGAAACCTGTTTTTCACAGAAAATATGTGGAATTCTGAGCTGAGGGCAGGACATGTCAGTGAGCATGTCCCGCAGTGTCTACAGCGAATCGAGTCTGGAATGTGAGGTTACAGATTTGAAATTCATCAGCATGGTGTTGATGCAACTGTCAGTGGCCAGCTGAGAACAGATCTGCAAGATCTGCTCTTTCAGGACAAGAGTACGTAGAGAACGGGAAAGTGAGATTCGGGCTGAGCCTTGAACACCCAGTACAGTTGGAGGGAGGATGAGGCAGAATATTCAGCAAAGGCCACAGGCCAGTGGATACAGGGAGGGAGGCTGTGGTGATCAGCTCTGTAGAGGGCAGGCTACTGAAGCCGAAAGAAATGACCTTTATGAAAGCAAAAGGTGGGCTTCCCTGGTGGCGCAGTGGTTGAGAGTCCGCCTGCTGATGCAGCGGACATGGGTTCGTGCCCTGGTCCGGGAAGATCCCACGTACCGCGAAGCGGCTGGGCCCGTGAGCCATGGCCGCTGAGCCTGTGCGTCCGGAGCCTGTGCTCTGCAACGGGAGAGGCCACAACAGTGAGAGGCCCGCGTACTGGAAAAAAAAAAAAAAAAAGAAAGCAAAAGGGATCAATAGTGTCCAATATGGTAGAAAAGGCAGGCCGTACATAGCTTTTATTTCCTCTTTTTTACCATTAACTACCATTGATCAGGGATTGATTGTTTAGTTTTTTGATTACTCATGTCGGTTGCCTAATTTCTGATAAAGGGTGATCCGACTGGCCAAGACGGTGGAGTAGAAGTATGCTGAGCTCATTTTATTATTCTGTAAATCGCATAGGGAAAAAATTAAAGGGAAGGGAAGGATTCAACCATTTTCTCTCCATTGCCAGGTATACGAAAATGTTGGTGGGCAAGGAGCTTATTATTGACTGTTGGTAAAATAAAATTTAGGCCCTTGCACGATATAGGAAGCCAGAAGGGTCTCTCAACATCTGGGCCCCATACTTATCTGCTGAGCAACCTTGGCCAAGTTACCTAACCTCTCTGAGCTTGCTTCTTCATCTGTAAAAACATGGGTAGCACTAAAGTCTTCCTATTGTCTTCATACTGGTTAAATGAGAATGTATGCAAAGTGTGTACAGAGGACCTGATATAAGTGCTCGAAAAACGTAGCCATTGGTTTTGTTATCATTGTCTTATTCTACTTGTTTTATTGGACTGTCCCTGCTCTACTGACATTAACAACGGAGAATTGAATGAAGATACTGTATTTAGAATGTGTAAACATTCAAGATTGCATTTTCTTTTCCTCATTTTTTTCCCCAAGAGGGACAGATTTCTTCCACTCCAGTTTTGTAAGAGGTAAAATGTATATGAAGTCTAGACAAGGACTTAGCCCTGAATCTTCCCTGCCCTGGGCTCCCAGCACTGATTTGTCTAAAGGGTGGTGACGGCACATTTATGGAGAATGCCAAGGGAGGGCCTGGAAGTGCTACATGATAGCAGGAATGAAATTATCTTAGTCTCTCGGTTTGAAGTGTTCTCCTGATGTCGGAGTGGGGAATCATCTTGAAAGGAGAAAATGTGTATATTTCTGAGAGCAAAGATGCATGTGATGACAGTTTAGATTTTTGCCCAGAGATGCTGGCATTTTCCTCTGGGGGCGGTTTTTCTGTTTCCAGCAGCGTTCCCGTTGCATTCCGTGTTCTCTCCTCCTCACCCTTCTCCTCCACCCCCTCCCCATATGTCTTCCTCTTTGTCTCGCCCACCCTACTCCTGGTTTCTTTCTGTCTCTCTCTTCTCTTTTCGGTTATTTCCCTTCAGTAACAAAGCGAATCCTGTCATAGAACAGAGGATTACTTTCCCCAAACCCGTTCTCCATCTCTTCACCTCTTTTCTGAAAGTTCTGGAATGAGCAAGAGATGTGGGAAACAGTTTTTTCTCCAGGTTCTATTGTACTTCTCCCATGTTTTTGCCCTCTGGTCATTCATTTGGCACCATCCTCTCTGCAGCTTCCCCAAGCTTCCTCTCTAATGCTCTTCCTTCCCTTCTCTTCCAAGACTGTCTCTCCATGAATCACCTATTCCCAACCCAAGAATTATCTGGCCTTGGAAATCTTTATCACTCAAAATCTGGGGCAGACAGGGAATTACACAAAAGCGGGAGGGACAGAAGGAATCAAGTTCTCTGAGAAGGAGTTTGGACATGGGTGAAGATGACCTGAGCAGCCAGATTCCTTCCTGGCTGTAGGAATGGCAATGAGTTATTTGGGACAAAGAGTTATGACAGATGAAAGGACTTGCAGAGACTAATTTACATTAGCCCCTCCCCTACCCCAGGTAAGGAGCAAATGCTAGTTTATTGTTAGCATGTTTTGTTTTTTTTGTTTTGAAACACCATAGCTAGTGCTAGATGAATGACAGAAGAAAGAAAGCATCTGTCTTAGACTTTAACTACATCTCTGATTTCATCTCTTACTCAGATGGAGACACAATACAGTGCATGAAAACACCATTGTATTATGTTGTTTGATTTGTGTGAGAAGGCACTGGTGTATGTAGACGGTTTTACTATTAGGTGATGAGGGAGACAGAGTTTTCTTTTGAATGATTGAATAAAGAACAGACAATAAGTAGATATCAGTTCTGTGCAAAAACAGTCCAGAGAGAATTAATGGGAAAGAGCATGGTAGGTTATTAGGTTATTCTGACTATAGAGTTACACTAGTTACAGATGACTGTTGGCAATGGTGGCAATAGAAAGTTGTATTCTGTCCATCCACCCACCCATCCATCCATCCACCATCCATTTATCCATCCATCCATCCATCCACCCATCCATCCATCCATCCGCCATCCATTTATCCATCCATCCATTTATCCATCCATCCATTTATCCATCCATCCATCCATATATCCATCCATCCATCCACCCATCCATCCATCCATCCACCATCCATTTATCCATCCATCCATCCATCCATCCACCCATCCATCCATCCATCCACCATCCATTTATCCATCCATCCATTTATCCATCCATCCATCCATCCATCCATATATCCATCCATCCATCCATCCATCCATCCATCCATCCACCCATCCATCCATCCATCCATCCACCCATCCATCCATCCATCCATCCACCATCCATTTATCCATCCATTTATCCATCCATCCATCCATCCATATATCCAGTTTTTATTGAGCATTGTCTGTGTGCATAGCCAGTGCTAGGTGCTGTAGGAGCCCTACCGAGTTTATACTTTCTTCCTGTCATTAAGGTGTTCTCGATAGTCTCAATTTTGAAGTATACACAAAGAATGTGTGAATTGGCATTGCCTCTCTCAGGGCCTTTATCCCCACTTCCTTTCTTAAAATTGTCTTTGAAGCCAAAAACTACAGCTGTCTTGAGTATCTCCTAGGGATTAAAGTGCCCACAAGACAAAGTGCTAGATTGAATTTTTTAAATACTTACTTGATTTAGTTTTTGTTTCTTAATATGTATAGGAGAGTATTCTGATGCAGAGGCAGTTATGGGCACCCTTGGGGGTTGCGTGATGAATTACTGGAGAACTACCCCACAGTGCTTCTCAGAAACTGAATCTACAAAAGTTCCAGGCTTCACTGTCTCTTCCCACACTTCCTGAAAATTCCATTGACTCCCCCAGCCCAGTATTAGTCCTGCCCGACCACAACCCTGGGAGGGCTACTTCTAGAACACTCTGAGTCCTGGGCTGCTGGGCAAAGGCAAAATGGTTGCTATTCAAGGAAGTCGAAAAAGCATTCGTTCATTCCCTATTCAGCCACCACTTCCTGAACGCCAGCCACGCTGCTGGCTTTGTAGACACAGAGAGAAAAGACAAGGGTTCCTGTCCTTGAAGGGCTCCCGATGTCCAGTGACAGAGGTGGCTGAGAAAACAGCAGAAATACCCAATGCGTCAGTCTGACCTGAGGTTTGCATTCGATGCTACAGTAACGGCGGATATGAAAGAGCAGGTGAAAGCACGCGCCCCAGGGCTGGGGGATGGGGCCCATGCAGACGTATGTCTCCATGACCCCCAGTTGCTCTATTATTAACAGCCTTCCATTTTGCCCCACACCACTCTTGTCCAGAGCTGGTAATGACAGGAACACGGCTGTGTTTCCAGCTTTTGCCCCCAGCCTCCCGTATCCCGCCAACACCCAGCTCAGCACAAGGTCCTCCTGCCTTGGGCAACAGTGACCATCTGAGACTACATCCTCGTCACCACTTCACAAACTCTGCAGAAATCAAGGGTAAAACATGATGCTTTTAACAGGACTAATCATTATCGTAATTATAGGATTTATAGGTTTCTTATAGTGTGCAGGGCACCCTCCCATACACCAACTAGACTTTCTAGAGAGGGAAAGGAACCTGCCAGGGTCTCACAGCTGATCAGGAAGCCCTAGGACCTGGATCACCCGATTCTAAAGCTCCAAAGGACTAGGTGCAGAGCCTTAACAACGTCCCATGTGTTTCTACACAACCTTGGTAAAATGAAGATCCGTGATGATATTATAAAGCTACGGGTCAGTTGAACTCATGGGAAACCATCGTTGAGATGTAGCCTAGAGGTGAAGACTGCTGTCTGGAGCCCAGCCTTGGGATACGGGGACAAAAACCTTGAACTGGAAATCAGAAAACTTGCACACCAGCCCACAGTCTACCTCATCTTTGCACAAATCACTTAGCTTTTTGTGTTTGAGTCTCCTCCTCTGTAAAATGAAGGGGATGGGGGAAATGATCCCTAAGGTTTACGACTTTTTTTAAGGCACAGACTTTGGAGCCAGACTTCCTGGCTCTGCCACTTTCTAGTTGTCTGACCCAAAGTAAGTTATATCATCTTGTTGAACCTCAGGGTCTTCATCTGAGAAAAAGTGGGGATAATAACTGTACCTTACTCATAGAATTGTTATGAGTATTATTAAATAGGTTAATAATTTCAAGGGATTCAACTGTGTGTGTGGCTTAGAGTAAATGCTATATAATTGTTTCTTTTCTTTAAAATTTTATTTATTTATTTATGGCTGTGTTGGGTCTTCGTTTCTGTGCGAGGGCTTTCTCTAGTTGCGGCAAGTGGGGGCCACTCTTCATCGCGGTGCGCGGGCCTCTCACTATCGCGGCCTCTCTTGCGGAGCACAGGCTCCAGACGCGTAGGCTCAGTAGTTGTGGCTCACGGGCTTAGTTGCTCTGCGGCATGTGGGATCTTCCCAGACCAGGGCTCGAACCCGTGTCCCCTGCATTGGCAAGCAGATTCTCAACCACTGCGCCACCAGGGAAGCCCTAATTGTTTCTTGAATTAAAAAAAATTGGTCCCTTCAGCTCTAGGGTATTATGAGTCTTTGAAGCTTAGTTATTACTGGAAATGGAGAAAGAATGTACCATTTACAAAGGACCTGACATTAAAGAAGAATGCTGAAATGGCAAAGAGTTAGGAGGACTTCAGCAGGAACCTTGAGAAAGCAATATAGTATAGGAAGAAATACGCTGTTTCATTGCTAGAGGTGGAAATTCCTGGGCGAAGATCTTAGCAGGAAAGCAGAGGGAGGGGGTGTAATGCCCTGGACCTTCCAGAAGCAAAGCAGAACAATTGAAGGCGTTCTGGTCCCATTGCCTGGGGTGTCGTGGTTAAGTTCATTGTACTGTCAACAGCCGCTGGCTTGGTCCTCTGCCCTGGTTCTGGGCTGCCTCATCCTGGTGCTCAGAACTCGGGGCCCAGTGCAGCCGGTGCTTCTCTTCACAGCCTTTGCGCCCTCTTCCCCTGGAAATTGCTCCATCTATACTTTTTGGTGACCATTACTTGTTAAGCAGAGGGAAAAATGAAAATATTCTGGTTGCCCGCATTCCAGTTCGATGAAGTTCCCCCATAACTTGGTGTTTCCAAATAAATCCAGGCTTGAAGGAGGCAGAGGCCTAAGGCATCAGTGTATCTGGTCTGATTGGTTTCCCTCATTGTTTTTTTTTTTTTCATTTATTTTTGGCCGTGTCGGTCTTCGTTGCCGCGTGCGGGCTTTTCTCTAGTTGCTGCGAGCGGGGGCTGCCCTTCGTTGCGGTGTGCAGGCTTCTCACTGCGGTGGCTTCTCTTGTTGCGGAGCACAGGCTTCAGTACTTGTCGCACGTGGGCTCGGTAGTTGTGGCACGTGGGCTCAGTAGTTGTGGCTCACGGGCTTAGTTGCTCCGCGACATGTGGAATCTTCCCGCACCAGGGCTCAAACCTGTGTCCCCTGCATTGGCAGGTGGATTCTTAACCACTGTGCCACCAGGGAAGCCCCGGTTTCCCTCATTCTTAATCAGGCTCTGTCTCTGGCTCTTGTGGTAGCACCACCTGCAACTCCGAGCTGTCAGTTTAGCTTAGGAATCAGGTGTTTAAGACAGGGACCCCGAGCCTTGGCTCCCTCATCTGTGTGACAGGAGAACACCTTGCAAATGTATTGTGATGATGGAAGAAAATCAAATGTGTGAACTCCTCAACCACAGCGCTGCTACCCTCCTGCCTCTCTCCTCTCCCGGCCGCTCCCCTGCCCGTCTGCCTCCACCCCGCTCCTACACCTCCTTTCCTTTCCCTCTTCCTTGTATTCAAAGTGACACAGTCTGGTGACTAATTCCTCATCTGCTCTTTGATTTCCCCAGAAGGGGATTCGACCCCTCTGGGGGACACAGTTATCCTGAGGCTACATAGGGACCAGGGAGGCAAACCGTGTGCTGGGGAAGGAGAAGCGGAGTCAGGGCTGAGGAAGAGTGAGTTCACAGGGGCTTTGGGTAGGCACAGAGCAGAAGAGGTCATGGTTCTGTCTCAAGGAGTTGTTTGCCCTTAACCGCCATCCAAATTTACTGATTCAGGGGAAGGGCGAAGAAGGGAAGGAGGGAGTTGTCACGTGCTGAGGCCCCACTGAGTCCTGGACGCTGCAGCAGGAAGCGTCAGTGCTTGGAGCCAGTGGCGGGGCCAGGAGCAGCCTCTGGATTCTCCACCTTGCCTGGAACTTCGCTCCTCGGAAGCAGCCTCTTAGCTTTTGCTCAGAGAGCTTGTGTGGGAAGCATCTCGAGGAGAAGAAATTAGGGACTAGGGAAGTGAGATAGGGAAGGAGGGAAGCCAACGCGAGGAGCTGTACTGAGCTGATAACCCCCACGGGTGACGGGTGCTTGATCCCGCCAGAGCTTGGTAGAAGAGCCTTCGGAAATCATCTCAGCGCACAGTTACGTCACCATTCTCAGGCTCGCGTGGTGCTTCCAGCCTGATGTTCCCACCTCACTAGTCTTCTGACCCCAAGATTCTGCCAAAGTCACTCCATCATCCACCGCCTCATACCCTGGGCCACCGACCCAGGAGGGTATTAGCACTGCCCCGAGGAGGCTTTGACAGGACCTCGACCCTCAATTCACAGGCGAGTGCTCCCATGCCAACAAGTTCTCTATCGCTGTACCCCACCTGGACTCCCTCAGAATCCACTCTCAGCTGTGCTCACTGCTTTCTGAGGTCTGCGTCGGAAAGCCATCCCTTCAGCGTGGAAGCTATTTCCTGCTGGCCATCGCCCCGTCTAGGGATGTGCTGTCCAGCTGTAGTTGCATGTGACCAGGCTCTGGTTACTGGCCAGGACAGGATGAGGCAGACAGGCACATATCTTGGAGGAGCAGAGTCATACTGAAAGACACCTGCCTCAGATGAGGTCCTTGCAGAGTCTCTAAGTAAGGTCAGGTGTTTTTCCTCTGGCGAGGGGTTGGGGGTGGAGCTTCTCTTGCCTTCCACAAGGTTTCAGGAAAAGCCTCCCTCCCTGTCCACCCAAAGGTCCCCATGTGGGTGTCAGGGTCCCATTCTTTTCCTGTTATTGTCACATAGGAGATAGTCCAAGGTTGTGCATTTAGTCTCCTTTGCAGTGTTGTCACTGCTACAGTTAGTTCTTGGGGTCTGATTTTCAACAGTCTGCCTGTGGCTACGAGGTGTGAGTCTCCTTATACATGGCATGGAAGGCTTTCTGGGTTTCACAGAAAGCCCTGAGTTGATAGTTGGCTGACTTGACCCTTTCAGTTTCTTTTTTCAAGACTTGCAAAACATATTGACAAAGTCAGCCAACTGCCCACATGTTCAAGGACCAGAGCCACCACCCAACCCCATACATCACCCTCTACCCCTACCTTGTCCCAGTCTACCACAGGGGAGACTAGTAGCATTTGTGAAGCTAGTAGTTACCATGCCAGGAGTTACCACTACCCCACTTACCCCCAGCAGTGGGATCTTCATTGAACTCCACAGTCCCATCTTGAGGCTCTGATCTATGTAGCTGTTTCTAGTACCAGTGATCTTACCCTGAGTTCCCTTGAAGGCAGAGACTTAGGCAAAGACTAATATGTAGTTAGGTTTTTGGTTTTGTTTTTTTTTTCTTTTTTTTGCGGTACGCGGGCCTCTCACTGTTGTGGCCTCTCCCGTTGCGGAGCACGGCTCTGGACGTGCAGGCTCAGCGGCCATGGCTCACTGGCCCAGCTGCTCCGCGGCATGTGGGATCTTCCCGGACCGGGGCACAAACCCGTGTCCCCTGCATCGGCAGGTGGACTCTCAACCACTGCGCCACCAGGGAAGCCCCTTCTGCCCATTTTTTGATTGGGTTGTTTGTTTTTTTAATATTGAGCTGCATGAGCTGTTTGTATATTTTGGAGATTAATCCTTTGTCCGTTGATTCATTTGCAAATATTTTCTCCCATTCTGAGGGTTGTCTTTTCATCTTGTTTGTAGTTTCCTTTGCTGTACAAAAGCTTTTAAGCTTCATTATGTCCCATTCGTTTATTTTTGTTTTTATTTCCATTACTCTAGGAGGTGGGTCAAAAAAGATCTTGCTGTGATTTATATCAAAGAGTGTTCTTCCTATGTTTTCCTCTAAGAGTTTTATAGTGTCCAGTCTTACATTTAGGTCTTTAATTCATTTTGAGTTTATTTTTGTGTGTGGTGTTAGGGAGTGTTCTAATTTCATTCTTTTACATGTAGCTGTCCAGTTTTCCCAGCACCACTTATTGAAGAGACTGTCTTTTCTCCATTGTATATCCTTGCCTCCTTTGTCATAGATTAGTTGACCGTAGGTGTGTGGGCTTATCTCTGGGCTTTCTATTCTGTTCCATTGATCTATATTTCTGTTTTTCTGCCAGTACCATATTGTCTCGATTACTGTAGCTTTGTAGTATAGTCTGAAGTCAGGGAGTCTGATTCCTCCAGCTCCTTTTTTTTCCCTCAAGATTGCTTTGGCTATTCAGGGTCTTTTGTGTCACCATACAAATTTTAAGATTTTTTTGTTCTAGTTCTGTAAAAAGTGCCGTTGGTAATTTGATAGGGATTGTGTTGAATCTGTAGATTGCTTTGGGTAGTATAGTCATTTTCACAATATTGATTCTTCCAATCTGAGAACATGGTATATCTCTCCATCTGTTTGTGTCATCTTTGATTTCTTTCTATCAGCATCTTATAACTTTCTGAGGACAGGTCTTTTACCTCCTTAGGTAGGTTTATTCCTAGGTATTTTATTCTTTTTGTTGCAGTGGTGAATGGGATTTCTGATGTACAGCAAAGTGATTCAGTTATACATATGTATATTCTTTTTCGTATTCTTTTCCATTATGTTTTATCACAGGATATTGAATATAGTTCCCTGTGCTGTACAGTAGGATCTTGTTGTTTATCCATCCTATATAGTCGTTTGCATCTGCTAATCCCAAACTCACAATTCTTCCCTCCCCCTTGGCAACCACAAGTCTGTTCTCTATGTCTGTGAGCCTTTTTCTGTTTTGTAGATAAGTTCATTTGTGTCATATTTTATATTCCACACATAAGTGATATCATATGCTATTTGTCTTTGTCTGTCTGGCTTATTTCACGTAGTACGATAATCTCTAGGTCCGTCCATGTTGCTGCAAATGGCATTATTTCATTCTTTTTTATGGCTGAGTAAACCGCCTCTTTCATGCCTGCCTTGAAGCACTTGAACGACTCCAGTTTCTCCTCCAAGTTGGAGAAACACAATCATGATGACAAAGCCACAGTTCTCAAACTGTGACTTGGTCCTGCCCAGAGCTCCTACTGCATTTCCTACTATATTAACTTTCTCCCACTCCAGAATAACTTCTCACTCTCTCTTCTCACTTCAGACCTGTTACATCTCTCCTGTCTCTGACTAGCACTCTCTGCTGGTAAATCTGCCTTCAGAATTCATTGAGAAAATGGAATATTCTGCCAGGAACGTCCTCATTTTCATATCACCAAGTCTACCAGCTATACCTGCTTCAGCACCAGTGCCTTCAGCCTTCACTCCAGGTTCTGTGGATGAAGTTCCCCTGTCTCACAGAGACCAGCCCTTTACAAAGAGCAGAGTCCATGAGAAAATACGGGTTTGAGTCAAGATCTCTTGAATTCTTAAATTCTGGATACCAGCCTTTTTGCTTTCTCAAAGACCTTGTGTTTTTCCCTCTCTCTCTACTACACTATGTTCACCAGACACAGATAAGTTCTAATACCTCCTATATTAAAAATAAAACCAAAAATCCACGTCTGCCTCTGATTATCTCCTCATTTTTCTGTTCCTTGTAATAGAAAAACTTCTTGGAAGAGTTGCCTATGATTGCTTTCTCTTCTTCCCCACCTGCCAGGCTCTCCTCCACCCATTCCATGGGGTTCCATTCACACCACAGTAATGGAATGGCTCTTGTGGTTCTTGCCAGAGTTGCCAGCAATCACCATGTTGCCAGATACAGTGGTCACTCCATTGTCATCTTGTCCCCTCTGCAGCGTTTGACACAGGTGACAGCTTCCTCATTGAAATCCTTGGCTTTCATGAAGCCACGCTCTTGCAATTTTCCTCCCATCCTCTTGGTCAGTTCCTCTCAATCTTCTTTGCTAGCTTCACTTTTTTCCTTTCCATCTCTAAAGATGGGCCCTGTTTTGGGCTCCCTTATTATTATTATTTTTTAATTTACACAGATTTCCTAGGTGGTTTAATCTAGTCGATGGCTTTATATATCCCCTTTATGCAATGATTTTCAAATATTTATCCTCAACTCAGACCGCCCCTCAGAACCGTATACTACACTGTATAGTTACCTACCAGACATTTCCTCACAGTGTCTGCAAGGCACCTAAAACTGAACATTGCCAAAATAGAACATTCCTCCCCTTTCACACCTCAGTCAATGGGCAACCAAATTCACCCCATTGCTTTTCTCACTTCTACACCCAAACATAAGTAACAGCTGTGGAGCCTGCCTTCTCATCATATAAATCCATCTACTCTCCCGTCCACCGGTCACCCTGTCCAAGGCACCAGCGTTCTTTCCCTGGGTTACTACAGGAGACTCCTGATTCTCGGAGCCCTGACTGTGAATCAGGTGCTTGCTTGCTTGTTTGTTTAGTACTCGACCAAAATAAACTTCAGGGGATGAAGGGTCTTTGAAGAGTGATGATAGAATTGCCCTAAGATCAAGGCTCACCCTAGGTTTTTCCAGCCCTTCAGAAATCCGCTGGTGGAAGGAAGGAAATCAGAGGCTTCCGTTCATGTTTGTTCAATAACTTGCTTTCTGATAACAGTGTGAGCCTTAGCTCAACGCCCTGTCGGTGAACATTCACGTGGAAATAATCCTGCCACTGAATTAAGTGCCTTTCTTAAGACCTTCACGGGGACTGTTGGCCCTCGTCACGTTCACTTCTCAGGAATGTTACTACCACTCCCTTTACATCACAGGGAGTCCTGTGCGCTGGTGTAGACAGTCTGACATGGTGCTAGAAAGGCTGTGTCATTTTTAATTGGGGATGTAAGAAGAGAAAGCCTGCTTGGTTGAGTATGCCAGAAGCAAGGAGCCAGACGCCCTGTGACAGATGCCAGGACACACGGGGGCCTGGGAAGTGACATAAATGAGGTTATTTTTTTGAATTAGATAAAAACAGGCTGACTTGACATTTACCTATGTATCCATTAGCCCCAGGGACTGGGACTCAGGCTCATCTTTTTGTCCCTGTCAGTTCTCCCCATCCCAGTACTATAAGTGAAATACACCATCCCAGGGGGCAGCTCCTTCCCGGCTTCACATCGGACCCCTGGTTTGGGTTAATTGTCCCTTTTATCCATTGCAAGGTGCACGAGGGAGTGAACTGGAAGTCTTCCGCGGTTCCTGCAGTAGTGTCGTGAATGACAGTGTTGGTACTTGCGAGCAGAGGGTGCAGAACCTCTGGAGCATCCGTTAATGAGAGTGATCACCGTAGCAAACTGCCTTCCATCTCTATGAAATAACGAAAGAATTGCCTCTGACCCTGTGGCCCTGGGACAGCTACATTTCAAAAGGGACAAGTTAGCATGAGAATGGATTTCTGAACCAGATGCTAGGTCAATATGCCAAAAGTAGCCATATGAATTTGACAGCTGTGTTTTGAGCTCATCGCATGTTTTTATGCATGGCAAGGAGCCCTTTGGACGAAGAACGGAAATGTTGACGTGGCTTTGCTAGACTCCATACAGTACTTACCATACTGTGATGGCCTCCTATTCACGTGCCACCGTGTGGCTTCTTATGGTGACACGGCAGTAAGCCAAAGTGTCACCATCATTTCGGTTGTGAGGCAGGGCTTCTTCTGGCTGGACTTGCATACAAAAACAAATATTTGGTAAAACGTATCAGAGAATTTAGATGTTTTCTGGACAAGGAACTATGTCCATGCTTTGAAATTTACGGCAAGGTACAGAGGTGATTTATTGATACTTGTCTGGTTCACGTGGATGAGTGAATGTAAGAGTAGGTTTACACTTGAGTATTCATTTGGGTGGGAAAAAGCCAGCACAAGTGAGTGACAGGATGCACTGCGTACATATTTACACAGGGGATAGACTCGGTGTACAGGGGGGGACACAAGTGGTGGGGTGTACGCAGGAATAGCCGTCTCCTTTGGTGACGGCGGGGGTAGGTCAGCTTCTGGCCTTTGGGAATGGACGACGGTGGGTGATGAGGGGTGAAAGTGATCGTGTGTAAGTGGTTCTAGTGTGTGAGGGGCTGTTGGAGAGGATTTGTGTGAGAGCAGTTGTGTGAGTGGGTGGATGGTGGCCTCTACCCAGCACTGGGAGTGGTTGAGACTTCGCAGGTCTGGGCCAAGTAGGTGGGGCAGTGCGGCTGTCTGTTTTAGAGTGGGAGGCTTGGTAGATGAGGGTGTCTTTAGTCATGATGCGTTTGGCTGAGTTGGAGAGAGGTGCTCGTCGAAGCCTGTTTTCTCCTCTGTGTTTCCACTTAGGCATGAAGAGAGCCAGTGTGACTGTACCCCTTTTAAAATTAGACGCACCGAAGCCACATCATCAGTGGTAGCCCCATGGGGCGTGAACTTTCTCGTCTCTCCTAAGCGCCACCTCACGTCACAGAGTTTGCTACCAGGGGTGTCACGTGATTGACTAAAGGCGCTTCCAGAGCCTCTTCAGAAGCGGCTGTTTGAGGCAGCAGCGCAGTTTCTCTTATTTACGTTTGTATCATTTGCAGTCCCACAGGAGTTTCCTAGAGACACTTCCCAACGCCGTAAAATGCTGTAGGGCAAAGCGAGCAATTTACCCTTGGGAATAAGCCAGCAACAGCTCCCCACTGCCCCCCTTACCCTCCATCCGTTCATCTCTGCCACTGCCCCTGTCCGGGCGTTTGCCCTTTTATCTTCTGTACCACTGCCTTGCACTTGAAGCCTCGCGTGGGCTTTCACAGCTGTGAATCTCTGCTTAACAGACTCTTAGTTGAGTTTCTTGAATGATCAGCCTGAGAGGCTTCGTCTCCTCACCTCAAAAGAGGGAAGAGCAGGGGGGGGTGCGACATGCAGGCAGCAGAGATGCTGTTCTGGGGACCGGAGTTCTCCCACGCCCCCCTGGAGAATCGTACAGGAGCTGGATCTTTGCCTGGGGATGGGGAGAGAGGGAGGTGGTGTGTGCATGCATGTGTGTGCGCGTGTGTGGTTGGAGGGTGTCCCAGCATGGGAGGCTGGAGTGACCACGTCAAGCATAAGGAGAAAGTGGCTGCCCATGAGAGGCAAGAGACTTCCCTTCCAAAAGGAGAAGCAGGGGATCACCATTCTCGATTCCAGAGACAAAGGAGGTCATGGAGGAGAGAGATGAGCAAAGAGGTTCCAGAAAGGAGTAGGAGGGACGTGCCTCAAGGAGTTTCTTTCCTGGTGGAGGGCTGAGCCCCAGTCCGCCCTCAAGCCCCTGTGCTCCCTCTGGGATTTGCTTTCCTGGTTCTTCCTTTAAGTGAAACCCTGGCCATGGGGGAAGCTACCTCGGGGGACGGAGGGAAAAAGAGACTGATTTGCAGAACAAGGACGAGTCTGTTTTCTACTTTGGATCCTCCAGCCACCCTCAGCCTGTATTTTTACCTCCACCTCTGGTGCCTTTGTATTTTTCACTTTCGATTTATGACAGTGAAGACATGGGTAGAATGGTTTCTGAGGGTGGTGGAGGGATCGGATATTCTTAAGAACAAGTTGACCATCTGTCAAGTTTTGAACAAAGGAGATGGTTCTTATGGGATTTCTCACTTCTACTTCATTACCATTCCACAAATATTTAACCAAATGCCTACTGTTAGCAGATTCTGTTCCAGAAGCCCTACTGTACCAGCTACAGAATTAGGCACATTCACAAAGGTACCGTATTTAGTTTGTGATGCTATATTTTGGGGCAGTTATTATGCCATGTTATGGAAGAGAAAACTAAGGCTAATAGAATAATTTGTCCAAGGGTTGGTGACGGAGATAGTATTCCAAGCAGGGCTTTGTGAGTTTGATTCTCATGGTCTTTTCATTATTCTGCACAGCTTGCTTTTATTTCAAATCAAAATTTTGTTTTTATTACCAGGAATTGCCACGCTCTGCCACCTGGTTATGAATCCCAGTAGATCTGGGATTCATAACCACCTACTCTTTAACTTGTATAAGATTATCTGCACCTCAGCTTTACCAATTGTAAAAAAAAGAGACATTAATTCCTTATTTTAAGGATTGCTGTGAGGATTGTGTGAATATGCACATACACATATAAAGATATATGTGCACTCATGTACGTACATCATTGTGTGTGTGTATGTGTGTGTATATATGTATATTGCCTAATATAATGTATAACACACTTATTAGATAGGAAACACCCAGTGCTCCTTCCCTCATTCCCCCTTCTGATGAGAACCCACTCTTCTTATTTCCTGTGGTTGCATAAAATGTAATCGTTTTCTATAGTTCTTCTTCTTATGCTCAAAGAACCAAGTCCTTGCATATTTAGTCACATCAGGGTAGGCACAGTCCTCATAAGTGATGAATAGGAAGGACTTTCTCAGTAACAAAGACTAACGTTACTACGTGTGTGGACAGAACAGGACTAGTATGATAGAATAATTGGTAGTTCTAAACCCCCTCTATCTTATGTTTTCCTGAAGAATGTTGCATGGCATTCATTCCTGGAAGACAGATTAATTCTTTCCCTGAATTGTGAGAAAGGAGAGTTTCTTTCATTGACACCATTTCTTTCTTTCTGCCTTTCTTTTTCACCTTCATCCCATACCCCTGTCTTTCATCTTTCTTGAAAAATTTAGTGTTGATCTCTTCTATGGTGATGCTTCTCACCGCATTGTCTTCCGAAGCATCCCGTATTTCATCTGCCCTGGTCCGCTGTGACAGTAAAGGTACACATCTCTATCCAGCAGGGTCCCTCTGAAAGGAGTAAGATACTGCTGAACATCAGAAAAGCCTTGGGTAAGGTGCCACTGTTAGGTTGCCATGGACCCTGAGAGCTTAGGGCTTTTTCATATTAGGCACTTAGATTAGCGCTGGCTGATAACACAGCCATTTATTTCAATATATTATTTAAGTCCCATGTCCTCCGTGAAGTCCACTCCGACTTCACCTCCCCACGCTGTGCTCTCCTGTCTCTAAACTTGCACAGTATTTATCGCCTGTTGCATCACCCTAGTCCCACTTCTGCATTTAATCAATGGCACTTTATTAAGAGATTGTTTCATTCAAAACTTGGTATTAGGTTTACTGTAGATACAGAGGTAAGTTAGATACATTCTTTTTTTTAATATTAATTAATTTATTTATTTTTGGCTGTGTTGAGTCTTCATTGCTGTGAGCGGCTTCTCTCTAGGGGCAGCGAGCGGGGGCTACTCTTTTGTTGTGGTGCGTGGGCTTCTCGTTGCGGTGGCTTCTCTTGTCGTGGAGCACGGGCTCTAGGCACGCGGGCTTCAGTAGTTGTGGCATGCGGGCTCAGTAGTTGTGGCTCGTGGGTTCTAGAATGCAGCCTCAGTAGTTGTGGTGCATGGACTTAGTTGCTCCATGGCATGTGGGATCTTCCTAGACCAGGGATCGAACCCAAGTCCCCTGCATTGGCAGGCAGATTCTTAACCACCGGGCCACCAAGGAAATCCGAGGTAAGTTAGAAATATTCTTATCCCTGAAGAGTTTTCAACCTGATGATGGTTTAGGTCACCAGTGGTCCATTGATAACTTTAGTTGTAGATTTTTTAAAAAATCATATAGAAAGGATTTTATGGCTCTTAGCTCAGTTATTTTGGACTCAGGTCATTATAGACAGGGTCATGATTTGGGAATACATATTGTGGAGGAAGTAAGTGAACACTGGTAGAACTTCCATCACCACTTTGCATCGGGATCAAATTCTTATGCTTCCACAAATCTTCTGGTTAAATTGACATGAAAAACTATAATGGCTTACAAAAGAACTTGCTCTTATGAGATCATTATGACCAGTTTGTTTTGCTTTGTTATCAGGGGGTCGTATATCGCAACTCTGGAGCTCATACAAGTCTTGCATTGCTCATTTGAAGGGACAGCATTCGGGTTCCCTGAGATCAGTGTTTCAGAGCATAAGCTCCAGATTTCTTAAATGTCATTTTTTACCTGCACAATAGTAACTATTCTAATTAGCAAAGAAATATAGTTCAAGGAACCATTCTTCATTTGCCCACTCACTCATGTATTCATTCATTCCTTTTACAATCGTGCATGCGTTCATTCAGAACATTTACCAAGTGTTTCTTGCATGTTAGTTGTCTTGGAAGGTGAGGAGCAAAGGCAATTCTTTAACCTTCTATGCAGGACTGTTTCTGAAGAGGGTGATATTATTTAAAACTTTGGTAGCTCTTATTTTATTAATTCCATCCAGAAAAAAACATTTCTCAGTCTAATGATGTAATAAGTTTAACTTGAATGCTGTTAGCTCGACTCCTGGAATTCACTTTCTGCCACATCTATATTATTCTAGGAGAAGTGAGTATCCTAGGAGAAGTGAGTATGACATGGAAGATAAGACTTGAGAGGCTTCAGAAAAGCGAACAGATGAATACATACATGATAATCATTCTCAGAATAGTTCTCAGGTCAGCCTGTCAGGTCATTTCTTAAAAACCTGGCTGAGTTTCATTAGTGAGCATCCTTGTCTCCTTCATGACTGTTACCACTGGCACCTCCACCACCAGCATCATCCATCAGTATTAACACCATAAGACCTATAGCCCACCAGCAATGCACTAGGCACCGTGAATGAGAGTATTTACTGAAGAGACTGGACCACTATCTTCAGGAAGTTGGCACCTAATTTGATCTTGATAATATGTATGTAGTGCGTAGAAACCTATTTCTTAGAATTCTGAGATCTCTTGGCTGTGAACCTTTAACTTTGGTTCGCCCAGGAATTAGGTCCTTTGTGTCATAGAATTTGTTCTCAGAACATTTGGTCTTCTCAGTCTTTCTTATCCTTTTGCGGGTAGATGGAAGGCCGGATACACAACCAGAGCTTCCCTTTGGGCTTGAGATTAAGAGACAGCATCGATATTATTCATCGAAGTTCAGAACCTACAGAACGCTTGGGACACAGCAGGACTCTGTGGAATGTGGGCATTTTACAGAGAAGATATGACCTCCTTTTCAAAGAGCTTGGAGTCCAGGTCAGCTTTAAATCATAAGCATAGCAACATAATATTTCTCAGAATCCCAAACTCCCTAGGGAAGCTATTTCTCTCCAGTTTCTCTACAGAAAGAGCTGTCCTTTGTTTAAAAATCTCCTCGTATCAAGCCTCTGTCATGGACTACTTTTTTCCTACCATATCAGAGGAAGCATCTTACTGAATAGATCTGCTTTCCTCCTGTTTGCTGGGACTTATTAAAAGAGCTGACTGCAAACATATTTTTACTGCCTCAGTGTGGCCTTATATCAGGTAGCACCCAATAAGACTTGACAAGCTGACATCTCCTAGCCGTCAACAGTGATGGGGTGGGGGGAGGGACCACAGGAAGGAGAGAATCCTATTCCCACCCACTTTCTGAGAGATGGACTTTGGCTGCATGGTGAAAATGAGGGTCCATTTTTAGAAATCTGTTTAATTTCTGAGTTGGAGTTTGGGGATTTTGCTTTTGGAATATAAGGCCAGAAACAATACTCATTTTGTCAACGCAAAAAAGAAGCTGAAAATTATATACCCTTTAGGTCACAAAGGAGCAATAAGAATGAGTCCTTAGGAGGAAGGGGGAAAAAAACCTTACAGAACACTAGTGTTAGAGCATCTTAAACACACTGCACTCTTCTCCAGCCGGGCAGCCTAACGGCTCTGTGTGATTGGTACCGATGGCAGGCTTTTGTTCCGAAGACGGAAAGATCTTGTGAACCCAGATTTCCACCAACTTTTGTCCCATCCTTGCCTTACTTTTCTTTCTTAAGCATTGGTGACACTGATTTTCAAAAAAAAAAAGCGAAAACTACAACCAGATTCTGAGTTGTTCACTTACAGGATTTTCATTTAATGTAGAATGAAATATTGATACATGTGACTTCTCGTTTATTAAGAATTCTCTACAAACACTGATGGCTCATTCCTAAGAAAGAAGTAAGTCAAGCCTGCTGTTTCACTGGAAGCATGATAGTATAAATACTGATTTCTGCTTAATTTTTAGGATAATTAGATTCTGTTATTCTTTTAGAAAGAAGTTGGTGCCTCTTTAGGGGGAAATCACACTGGCCTTCTTATGTAAGCTGGGGACCTCTTGAATATGTGAAGTTTAAACCACTAAGGTCAGTGTTCTTTGAAGATCGCTTGCTAAAATTATTAGGACTAATAGGAACCGAGATTTGGTGGGATGAAATCGTCAGTGTCTGCCAATTTTATGTTTGCGAGGAGCATAAAAGCAGCACATCAAGTGGACTGGGAGTGGGAGTGAGAAAGTCATGTTATTAACATAGAATGCCTCTCAACGAAGGATGTTAAAAGAAGCACTTAACATTTCTCAAATTTGTTGTGCAGGTTTCATATCTTGTTGACTCCCTGTTATACTTTTTAAAATTACTTATATTCTACCAATGTTTTAGTTTGGTATTTCGTTATCTTACTCTAGCCGGTAAGCATCGAGAAGGGTAGACTATATGCCATCTGTCTCGGGTTTCTTACATTGCTTAGCACGTTGCCTTGCACACAGATATGGTCAATAAATATTTATTGAAGTGAAGTAAATTGAAATGAAGAAATATTTACACGGTAACATATTCTGAATATAAATTAAGCACCAAGAGAAGCTATGTCCAAGAGCTGTTGAAGATGTGAAGGTGACTAGAACCTTGGGGGATACTGACCATACCAACTGAAGGATTTAAAATTTTGAAGTTAGAAAACATGTGCCTGTACTTTATAGAAAGATATTTCGAAAGCTGATAGAAAAGATTGGCTTGAGCTGATGTTCAAAGACTCTAAAATATCCTCTAAAGGTAAAACTCTAATGAAAACAAAGCACACTAGGTATTTCAACATATACTTTAGGTGTGTCTTCAGTGAATTTTGACAAATGCTTTCATGGGTATAACCCACACCTCTATCAAAATATGGAATATTTTCATCACGAAATGTTGCCTCACACGCCTCCCCAGTTGATCCCTACTGCCCCCCAACCCCCAGGGACACACAAAGTTAACCACTATCTGATTTCTTTCACTGTAGATTAATTTTGCTTGTTTTAGAACTTATTATAAGTGCAGTCATACAATATGTATTATTTTCTGCTTGACTTCCTTTGCTCAACATAATATTTTGAGACACACCCATGTTGTTGCATTTATAAATAATTTGTTCCTTTTCAAAGCTAAGTAATATTCCATTGTGTGAATATACTAGAATATGTCGTTTTCTGCTGGTGATCATTTGAGTTTCCAGTTTTTGACTACTATGAATAAAAATGCCCTGAGCATTTTTTTCTGTGTCATTTTGTGGACATAATGTTTTCATTTCTCCTGGGTAAATATCTAGGAGTAGAACTGTTGGGTCAGAGGATAGGTATATATTTAACTCTGCAAGATAGGGACAAACCATTTTTCAAAGTGGTTATATCATTTTACATTCTGCCATATTTATTCCATTCATATATTTGTATGAATATTTCAGTCAACAAGAGGGAATGTACTGTAGGAAGTTGGAGGGCTCAAAGAACAAAAAGTGAATCCTGAGAAATAATACCTGCAGGAACACCTGTTATTTCTAGAGCTAGGGTTGTGGTTAGAACTTAAAAGCTTAGAGGAGAATATATGCCTGGTGCCATGTGAATCTGGTACAGTACTTAGAGCTTCAAGGAGGAAGTACTGCCCAATGACTTTTGTTACCTTTAAGTCACTGGCTCTTCTGCCATCAGCATTCTGGTCGCTGAGTCTGTTTGATGGGTAGTTTTTATTTTGGCTATTGTATTTTCAGTTATAAAACTTCCATTTGCTTTCTGTTTTAACTTTTGTTTCAAGAGTGTTTGAGATTGCTTGTTTGAGTATTTTTATAGTAGCTGCTTTAAAAGCTTCATCATATAATTCTAACATCAGAGCCATCACAATTGTTGGCAACTGTTGATTGTCTTTCCCCATACAAGTCTAGATTTTCATGGCTTTGTGTATTATGAGTAACTTTGGGTTGCATTTTGGACATCTAGAGTACTGTGTTATGAGTTTCTGAGCCTTGTTTAGAGCCATTAGTTTGATGGTATTTTGAATTCTGGTGTTCTTTCCAATCTGCATGTTGATATTTGATTTTCAGAGATCTCAAATAGCTGTTTTATGCATTCTCTCCGGATTTAATAGCTGTTTTCAGTGGGAGAGAAAAGTTGTCATGTATTTTTTCCGTTTTACCTGGAACCAGAACCAGGAAGCTTGAATTTCAGAAGCATCTATTCACAAGATGAAAGAAAACCCAGGTATTCATTTATGTTTGGTTAAGGGCAAGGATCATTGTTATATTACCAATGTATCCCAAGTACTCAGAGCACTGTCTAGAACTAAGTAAATATCAAAGGCATTCAATAAGCATTTTGGAATGAATGAAAAATAAGCTAGTAAACAAGGAAGAATACATTAATGTTCGCTGAGCAGTATTACAAGAAAACAATTAGAATAACCAATACATGTGACTTTGTACAAGTTGATCAACCTTTCTCTGTGTGTATCAGTGTCTTCTTTTATATAATGGGAAAATGATATTTATTTCATAGTAGAAAAATACGGAAAGTATTTCGCACATGGTAGGTACCAAAAAAACCACACAGATTCACCATTTCCTTTTCACGCCTCTTCAAGTAAAGACAACTTTTAAAACTGGGAGCAAGGAGAGTAACCCAAAGATGGGTTCATTCCGTGGGGCCGTTGGTTTTGTGTAAACAGATGGCAAATAAAAGCAGAAATACTCCACTCCTATTTTCCTTCCATCTTCTCTATTAAGGAAATGATCTTCAAATGAAAAAGGATAATATATCATGCCCTCTGAAGTGAGATGGCTTCATAGGTGACTTTTTTTTAACCTCCCTCAGATTGAGCCAAATTATTTCTCTAAAGTAAGAATGATAATAGCTACTCCCACAGAGCTGTTTTAAGTGTGACGGGATGAAAATTATGGAGGTTTGGGGCAGGGGGGACAGGAGAACATAGGCTCTTCTCATTTCCCAGCCTGTCAAAGACCATCTTTTAATTGCCAGCTCATCCCAAAGCCACTCCTGATGGACGGGGGTAAATTGGCAGCCTTACCCGTTTTGCTGCTGTCGACCTTGTGGTCCAGTAGAGCTGGGCTAGGTTTGACACAGCTTTGCCTGCTGAGTCACGGCCTACTCTGTGTTACTCCCTACTGCAGGAAGCCTGTGGCTTTCTTGGGGCCTGCAGACCAAAACACCACATCCATCAGGCTTCCAGCTTTGTTTGGAAACTCAGCCTTGGTCCCACACCAAAGCAACTCTCTATCAGAGCTCTGTGAGAGACCCAGAAACCTGTTCCTTTCACCCATTGTTTCCCAGTAATCTGGCTCAGTATTTCATCTGTTACTAATTCTCAGTTGCACTGTTTCTCAACCAAAGAGTTTTATCTCTTTCGTTCCTTCTTTCCCAGTACTGAATGGAAATATCCCCCACCGCATTTCCAAACAGCTAAAGTAGTCCAATTTTTTCACACTGCTGTCCACCAAGCATTTATATGTTATCCAACTCACATTTTCCACTTAGCCCGTGCCCTGAACCAGAGAGGTGCTTAGTGAAAGTTTCAGACTTTATGCAAGAGATCTGGTAAGTGTTCAGAAATGTGCCTTGACAGCCTTGATTTAATGGTCCATTGACACAACACCATTTAACTTTTCTTTAGACTCCCACGGCATTCTAAAGTCTATGGGAAGATGCTGTTAACGTCTTGGGAACTATATAAACTTGTAGCAGATGGGCATCTCTATGAGTACCTTCAGCTCTGTTTATTACTCTCCGGCATCATAGCTGCTGAATTCTGGGAGAGGATATAGGGATTAAATATGGAAGGAGGGGGGGTCAGAAACCAGAGTCCCAGGCTATCGTTTAAAGTATATCCTTTAGAGCATGTGAGGAGACCTCCTACTGTCCAGGATGAAGATCTTCTGAGATGCCACCTGATGCCAGGGTACATCTGTTTACCTTTTTTTAAATTGAAGTTTAATTCATTCACAGAGTTGTGTTAGTTTCAGATGTACAGCACAGTGATTCTGTTATACATTTTTTTTTCAGATTCTTTTCCCATATAGGTTATTACAGAATATTGAGTAGAGTTCCCTGTCCTATACAGTAGGTCCTTGTTGGTTATCTATTTTATATATAGTAGTGTGTATATGTTAATCCCAAACTCCCAATTTATCCCTCCCCCACCCCTTTGGTGTAAAAAAAAGGAAAAAAAGTCTGTCTAGAATGAAAAAGGAACTACAAGGACTTCATTAATAGGGTAAAAGGTGATAGGATTGGCACGTGATAGGTTCTTCAGGAATGAAAACAAAATGAGACTTCCATTTACTGTCTCTGAAGGGAATTAAGGCCAAGGAGCCAAACCAGACTATAAGAATATTTCTTATCATCTGGTGTTTTAAAAATTCATTCCCGTATGTATAAGCCCATAGTGATTAAAAAAAAAAAACAACTTTGAACGGAAAGGGGCTTATATGTGGGCCTTCATGGACAGCAAGAAGTGAAGAGTTAGAGAGACTGATTTCCGCTGCATAGCCAAGCTGGAGCAAAGAGTCTTTACAAGCGATCATGAACGTGAGGAAGTTCCTGACAGAAGGGGAAGGAGACTGTGTCCTGGGCGCTAGCATCACAGGGAGAGAAGACGGCCATCTGGGCCATGGGAGCTCTCTGGGCCTGGGAAGACGCTCTGGGATGAGACAGGCCAGAATTTCTCCTGCTGTCGTGGGCTGCCACTCTTTTGACTCCGTGGCGCTGTGGAGCTCAGGCAAGCAGACATTACAGAGCCCTGAGGTGCACCGTGACCCAGACACAAAGGTGGCGATGCGGTGAAGAAGAGGTGCACTCTGGCTTAGGGGGATTTGGTAAATCTTCAGAGAGAAGGTGGCATCTGAATTGGGATTTTAGGGGTGGTTAGGACTTTGATGGTCAGACATGGGGGTTTGGGCATTCCAAGCTCAGGCTAGAGGAAGAAATGGGTAAGACGTTTTGGGGGGATACTGCTGTCCATGTAACCGCACAGCATAAAGCTGGAGCTTAGGATCTGTGATGCAAGTTGGTTTACTGGAAAATACAGTTAAATAATGAGTCTGTTTTGACCTTTTAATTGTCTCTACTGATTGAGTTCTGCTGAGGTCACTGGAAGAAACTTTATTTCATTTCTAACCATTTAGTCTCCCACTGGGAAAGTATGAGTTTATGCATTTTTCTTTTGATCTCGACAGTGCTAGAATATGATCGTGTCAGAGGATGGCACGTCTGGTGTCTATTCAGTACTTAATTCAACCGCTAATCCTCGCTGTTCCTCAGCCTTATTGATCCTCAGCCTTTTGCCAGTTCCAATATATTTATGTGATCAATGAGACACCAGTAAACACTGTGAGAGTCATCAAATCAAATAGTTGCAAGGGACCCCTGGAGGTCACGGTGCCTATAGGTAGATGATTTCCAAAGCCCGCTAAAATAGAGTTGTTTATTAGCGCTCCAGAAATACAAACTGGCAGCCTCCCTCCAGTAGCTCATTCTAGTAATTAATCAGCTGGAAGTTTCTTCCTTGTGTCTAATTGAAGTCCTTCCTGATGTAATTTAATTTATTTGCTCCTGTTCTGTCTACTTGGGCAAGGATAGCAAATGATCACTGCACCACTAATAACAACCCTTTATGAACTTAAAGACAAAATCTCATCACCTTTCTACCCCTCTTCTCTACACTAAACAACTCCAGTTTCTTATACTGTTCATCAAAGGTTTTCTTTGTGTCTTTAGCTGTCTTTATTAAAGTTCTCTGAACTCTTGAGTTTTTCTTCATTGTCTTAAAATAATTACTGTAGTGAACAGACATTTAGACCGAGTGCAGAATAACTGTTTGGGAGCCTCGTTGATGATTTTTCAAAGTGACAAAGCTCATGGGCCTTTTTTGGTGAAAATTAAAGTGGCTGCTGCTAGGGTCCAGTTCTAGGTAGGGCTGTGGGATTTTAATTTTTTTCTTATTATTGTTTTAACAGACTTAATCTCATTGTGGTTCACCTACGTTTCTCTGGAATCCTTGTAGAGATGCTCATGTGCCTTCTTGTCATGAAATTGCTTTTGAATTATAAACCTAGAGCAGACAAGGCACTACGCCTTATGTTGTACGTTCCTTTTTTTTTTTTGGTCTGATCAGTTTGGGAGTGTTTCCTCTAATGTATTTTAGAGTGTCTTGTCCAAAGAATCTGAAATAATAGACATAGCAATTACTACAAATAACTGTAAGAGTATGTGACATTTATTCCCTTATGAAATGACTTTGGGGTTCATAGAGAGGTTAAGGGACTAGTAGGTAATCAGGTTGTGCAACGGTGGGAAGCAGGGGAGCTGGATTCAGCACTCATCAGGTATCTTCCATGTGTGAGCATTACGGCAGGTCCTGTGGATACACAGACATGGGCAGAAACAACACATCACCCTCAGGGGAAAGGATGAAGAATGGATGGGATGTTCGTGTGGTGGCACTGTGGCACCTGGGCATTGGAGGAGGAGCCGTCTAGGTGAAGTATGGGTTGTGGGATATTCCACTGAGATCAGTCATCAGGCAGGAGGAAACTGGCTCCTCAAAATTTGGGATTAAGAGACGAGGAACGAAAGTATCAGTGACAGGCATTTTACTTATAAACGAGGAAATGACTGTAATAATGGCTAACATTGTTTAAATTAATTTTCATTGGAGTATAGTTGCTTTACAGTGTTGTGTTAGTTTCTGCTGTACAGCAAAGTGAATCAGTCATACGTGTACATATATCCACTCTTTTTTAGATTTCCTTCCCATTTAGGTCACCACAGGGCATCGAAGTAGAGTCCCTTGTGCTATACAGTAGGTTCTCATTAGTTACCTGTTTTATACACAGTAGTGGATATATGTCAGTCCCACTCTCCCAATTCATCCCCCCCTTCCTCCTCCCTCTGTAAATGGTTAAAAAGTTTTGAGCTTTCACAGCGTCCCAGGCAAAGTTCTCAGTCCTTCTACGGGTATTAATTCATTTAACCCTCACAACAGCGCTATGAGGCACATACTGTTCTATCTCCGTCGGGCGGAGACACAGGCATGGAAATAAGTAGGGAGGAGAAATCTCACGGAAATTCGTGGAGTGGTGGGTCTGAGTAGCAGGGAGGGAGTTCACTTGGAGACGATGCCAATAGGACTTAGAGAGGTGTGGCGCTAGATGAGCGGGTATGTGGCTACTGCTAGGGGTTTGGGATGGCACTGAGGGATGTTGTGATGACCAAGAAGGACTGTAATGCCACAGGCATTATTTCAGCATACTCCTGAAAACAGATGAATGCAGAATGAGAGCTCTCTGCTGGTTGAGTCATCGGAGATGCTGGGTGACTGCCGTGTAGGGATTGGCCATTCACGCAGTGTGTTTCACAGAGATCAAGTCCTTCCTCCCTTCATCATCCCGTGCTCTCCTCCTCCATTATTTCTCCTTCCGCTTCTACTGTTCTGTCCTCCTCTAAGACCCCTCAAAGGTCGTTTTCTCGTGGCCCCAGCCTGGGCTCTGCATGGCTGTGTGTTGGCTCCCTAACTGGCTCAAATCCTCCACACGTCATCACACCCGTGGAACATCACCGTTGGCCTGCCAGTCTCAGCATCAAACCCTTCCTGACCATGGCTCTGATGTCCTCTTCTCTTCCCATAACTGCAGATGCCGCCCTCATGACCCGGTCATTACTTTCTCATCCCTCTGATGACTTTCGTTCTGCTCAAGCCTTCAGAGTCCCTCTCCTACCTTGTCCCCATCCTCACTCACCCCTAGCCCCCTCCCACCCTCTCCCCCTCTTTGGGTGCCAAAGACAGTGAACACGTGACCCTGCATGCGGGCTGGGTTTCTGTATGCGTTCAAGCTTGAATGTGAACGTGATGATGAATGGAAGTGCCTAAGTAAGGGTATGTACCGAATGAAGGGTGTATCTGTGCCCGTTTGTATGTGTATATTTATGTTCCCAGGGTGGGAAGGAGCAGCTGGGAGTAAACCGATATTGAAAGGATCCTGTGGTCAAGCTTACTTAAAATAAAGAAAAGGTGAGCTGCACAAAGACATGCATAGGAGGGCAATTATCCAGTTTTTGTAAACTCAACACATCCTAAATTTCTATTACTGTTTCCATTTCTGTGACGGAGTTGATTAAATTTTGGTTAATCAGTCAATGAGATACGAGTTTTTAAAAACATATATGCTTACATGTGTGTAGATGTGTAGAAAGAGATGGAGGCATAAAGTGAAAATAGAAGGTTACGTACTGTAGAGCACAGGGGACTCTACTTAATGCACGTGGTGTCCTAACTGGGAGGGAAATCCAGAAGGGAGGGGATCTATGTATATGTACGGCTGATTCACTTTGCTGTGCAGTAGAAGCTAACGCAACATTGTAAAGCAACTATACTCCAATAAAGATGAATTTAAAGAAAAGAACAAGAAAAAAGAAGGTTAGAAAAATAGATAACTAATAATAACCTGGCGTACAGCACAGGGAACTCTACTCAGTACTCTGTAATGACCTATATGGGAAAAGAATCTGAAAAAGAGTGGATATATGTATATGTATAACTGATTCACTTTGCTGTACACCTGAAACTAACACAACATTGGAAATCAACTATACCCCAATAAAAATTTTTAAAAAATAAAAGATTAGATACATGTGACATATTTTTATTGCATTTACATATTTACGCTTAGAGAACGTCTGAGCAAATTGCTAAAATAATAATGTGGTTACCCCTGGAAAGTGAAATTATTTTTCTTAGCTGCATGCTCTGATTTGCCATAGTGAACATGTAGCATGTGAATAAGAAAAAAAGTATAAAGTTGTGAGATGAAAACAGTATTTTAGGAGTAACATAAAGAGTGGGCCGACAGGAAGAGGTCACTATTACAGCCAAATAAGGGAGGGTTACGAGGCCTGTGAGCCTTTCTTTCCCTCCTCCTCCAGCTCAGCTTACTGCCCAAAATCTCTTCCTAAAAGTTCTACCCAGTTAGAAATTTATTTGAAGTAATAAACACCCCTGGGAGGGCAAAGGTTTACCAGTGATTCACAGGACATGTTAGCCCACAAGTCACTTCTGTGCAAGTTAGAAGAAGGAGTCCATTCCTTAGAACACTGTACTGCCGTGTGCTGGAGAACTGTCATAGTGAAAACTCTCAGCGACAATATTCATGTTAGGACGACCCTCCTGAGTTTGTGCAGTGCCCTTCCTACACACACATAAGCAACATTCCTTCACCATCGCATGAGTTAGCGATGTGGATATTGCCTTCCTCCTAGTCTGGCTGAGACCATAGCTCTAAAGGATGGGCGTTTCCACGAGCACAGTGGGAGGAGCAGTGAACTGGGAACACCTTGCGGAAGGTGTCAGAGAGAGCTCTGAATCCAGAAACTCTGGATAGCCTGAAACAACAGAGGGCATTAAACTAAGGAAAAAGAGGCACCTGGGTGGCCGGGGTCTGAGAGAATAGAAAGGAAGAGAGATGGGCATCCAGAAGCTGTCCTTCACATTCTTGGTGCTTGACCCATGGTCTCCTGCATTCCTGAGGGCTTGGGGCACTGCCCTTGAATTCTCGTGGGACCCCCTCCTCATGGGGCCTTGGAAGTGAGCCGAGTCCCTGGTTTATAATGGAGCTGCCTCCCAGGGAGGGAGAGACTTGTTGTGCTGATGGTGTGTGGACCCCTGTGGAGGGCATATTAATGTGATCTATTCCCGTGTTCAAATCATAATGCTTATTTTGCAGCTGTGCTTCTTGGTTTAGGTTAGAGCCACTTATGACAATTTCCATTCTAGATCTTTTCATTCGTCACTGCTACAGAGTCATTCCCGAGTCACTGAAGTTAGGAGCCTAAGAACAGACCAGGAAACTGACTGACCTCTGAGCAGACACCCTGCCTGTGCTCTCGCTGTTTTGTCATATGATAAAGCTCTCCTTGGCTCCAGGCCGTTTTGATTGTTACCAGTCATTTATCAAATACAAAGTGGATACCTTGAGATTCCCTTTTAAAGGGAAAGATCCTGGGGAACACATTTTTGAACTAGTAAAATGACAGACATTTTAACAATTATAGTTCTGTTACTTTGGGTGTGATGGTAGCATCTGAGGAGGGGTCAAGCCAAGGTCTCGTGGGAAGCAGTTTCTGAGACCGATAATGGAAGAACTAGGATACACATGAAAGAGATCCATGAACTATAAGATGCTCAGTATACAAATCTTTTTTTTTTCTTTTTTTTGCGGTATGCGGGCCTCTCACTGTTGTGGCCTCTCCCGTTGCGGAGCACAGGCTCCAGACGCGCAGGCCCAGTGGCCATGGCTCACGGGCCCAGCCGCTCCGCGGCATGTGGGATCTTCCCGGACCGGGTCACGAACCTGTGTCCCCTGCATCGGCAGGCGGACTCTCAACCACTGCACCACCAGGGAAGCCCTACAAATCTTAATTAATGTGATTATTTGTTAGCAGATGGCTGAGGTTCTGTTATCGCTAAGTTTATTCAAATTAAAAAAAACTTTCTTGGAGTTTGAACTGACCAGTATTGGTTTGTATAGCAAAGATTCTAAACTCACTTAGTAGAGGAGTTCCATGTGAATTTCTCGAGAGTTCTCCAGAGATTCTTCTCACAGCTCCTGTAACCCCCTGCTTTGCTTTGCATTTGTCTTTCATCCAAAGAACACTGACCTGAGGGCGTGTCGAGGAGGATGGGTAGAGTTCCTGCCTGCATCTTGCAGTGCTCCGCTTGAGGAAACGCCACAGGAACTGGTGACAGCAATTGAACATGCATTGCAGCTGTGCAGTTCTGGACTCCTTGTCGTGAGCCAGACTTCACCACTGCAGCAGAACCTCCACTGAGATCTGGCTTCGCTCGTAGAGCTGTAGTAAATTTAGTTAGAGTAGCACTGCTATTATCGTTAGAGAGATGAACTTGGACACCTACTAGACCAAGAATCCTGTGATGGCAGGAACTGTGTCTATTTTGTTTGCCACCGAATCCTCAGAGCCTAACAGTTGCTTGATATTAGTTAAATGAATATTAGTTAAATGAATTAAAAATATTACAGAGGCCAGTGGGGTGCTTGAGCAGAACTTGAACAGAAGTTATTGCTTTGACAGGATTATGATGACCTCTGAATATTTAGGCTCCCAATCTCAATTGTTACAGCTCCCTCCGAGTTGGTCAAGATCAGGACAATAACCTATCCTAACCAAACTCATAAGAGACTGATGTGTAAGCCAGATGCCACTTAGTAACGATGTTTTTGTTGTCAGTTGTTCCATAACAAATCATCTCTAAACTTACTGGTTTAAAAAAACAACCAGTAGGGGTTCCCTGGTGGCGCAGTGGTTGAGAGTCCGCCTGCCGATGCAGGGGACACGGGTTCGTGCCCCGGTCCGGGAAGGTCCCACATGCCGCGGAGCGGCTGGGCCCGTGAGCCATGGCCGCTGAGCCTGCGCGTCCGGAGCCTGTGTTCCGCAACAGGAGAGGCCGCAGTGGTGAGAGGCCCGCGTACTGCAAAAAAACAAAAACAAAAACAAAAACAAAAACAACAACCAGTAAGCTAACAGTTTTGGCGTTTGAGAAGGACTCAGCAGGAACAGTGTATTTTAGCTCCAAGCAGCCTCAGTTAATGTTTGGCTAGAGCTGGAGGATCTAATTCCAAGATGGTTCCCTCGGACGGCTGGCCCGCTGGTTCTGGCTATTAGCTGGGAGTCACCAGAACTCAGTTCTCCTCCATGGGCACCTCTCCACTTGGCTACTTGGGCTTCCTCACAGCATGGTGGCTGGTTCCACCTGGCACGGTGCCACTTCTGCTATATTCTCTTGGTCAAAGCAGTCACAGGCCCAGCCCAGGTTTACCAGGGCAGGGGGTGTGGGGATTAGAAACACACTACCTCTTGGTGGAGGAAGTGACAAAAATTTGTAGCCATTTTTAATACACTCCAAATGTTCACTGAAGAACAACTATTGTAAAGATTTGATACTAAAGTTAATTGTTCATTCTATTCTCTTCCTTACGGAGAAGTTTCAGTTAGCTAAATTACACAGGCCAAAGGTGGGGGATGGTATTTGACTTCCTTAAAGTTCCCATCAGTTGCCCTTCCAAACCCTGGCAAGTAAGTGTACAATCTAAGTGAAACCAGGTCATTATGCAGATGACTTTTTAGGAGAAGTCTCAGTCTGCTAACGTCTCCTACCCCGCCCTCCCCACACATAAACGCTCCTCCTTTATTGAAACGCCTCCATTATAAGAAGCTTCCCTGATATGTATAGACCAAGGGAGTGAATTACATGGTCTGAGGGTATGGTGTCACCAAAGTTACGATATAGCCACCTCAACTCTCGTGTTACTTGCCAAATGTATTTAGACCAAAAAAAGAGTTTTCTCTATCCTTCAGGGGACTTTCTCCCTCTCCAGCGCTAGAAAAGTCATCAGCAAATTTATATACATTGGTTATTCTTCTAGAGATTTCAAGCAGGTTTCCTTTGTCAATTCAATCTTTCTTCAGAGATTTCCTGCCAAACAAGTTGTATACGTTCATTTCGTATATGATTCTTCTGCAGATTTCTCATACCATTAGACCCACCTTGATAAGCGTTCCAGGCTCTGCTTACTCTATTTGAGTTCAGGAGACCCAAGTAGCAACCATTTATCAATGACCTGTTAGTTCCAGGCAGTACATACGCATTGCACTGTCCCCAGGCAGCACTACGCAATGCCCTTAGTGGGTATCTGGGGAGAAGGGGTCTCTGAGAGGCCAGCTCACCCGAGGTCCTTAGTTACTGCTGCCACCAGGTGTGAGCTCAGGTTTTCCTAAGAAGTCCACTGCCTTCGTGATGTTTTATGCAAGCCCGTATCAGCCATGCTAGGTCCAATTGTACTAGTTTAGCTCTCAGGGCCAACTATATCCATTTCTTGAGGCACTTGGTCCTAGCCCCTGATAAACTGCCTTAACAAGCTGTAATTCTGAGTCCATTTTTTTAAAGGATAGATGAGATAGATAGACAGATGATAGATGATGTAGATAGGTGACAGACAGATAGATAGATAGCAACAGTAGGAAAACTGGAAACAAAAGAAAATACACTTATTTTCCCACTACCATAACACAAGTATTTTAATTTTTCTGTAGCCTTTCACCTTGTGCCAGCCTCTTTTTATACAATTGCTGTCACAAGTGTATGCCCAATTTTTCATTAAGCTTTTCAGAAAATGTTTTGATATATGGACTCTCCCCCAAGTTTCTACATATTACGGTAATAATTTATATTTGCTAGGTAATCGTCTGTGCAGCCAAAGTAGATTGATATTTTTTGGTTTTTAAAATATTTTTTCTGTCTATAAAAGCAATTCATGTGCATTATAGAAACAGTTGAAAATCTACATAAGTATAAGAAGAATACAAAGATTTTTATCATGCTCAGAGATAATACTGTTATAGTTTGGAATATTTTCTTCCAGGCTTTAAAAATGGGGTATAAATATATTTTGTTTATATAAACACACATATGCCATTTTATTGTATGCAGAAGTGGAATCATGCTGTCAGAGCAACAACTTCAACTCATGTTTGCATGTCTCCACAAAAGGAATTTTTTTTTTTGATGCTTTTTCTATAAGGACTCTCCTTTTGGAGTGTTTCGTTGTTTTCCCAAGGTAGGGATTTCTTGGGAATTGGAGATGTTCCTAAATGTGACATGACATTGGGCTGCATCAGGGCAGAATAGCACACACATGCATCCTTTACCAGAGCATATTATGCGTTCACTGCCTCATAAACCACGGAGCAAGGCTGATAATGATGTGGTGAGGTGACCTCCAGCTCACTGCTGAAGGTGGACGAAACGATGCTATTCTGTGCAACTGTGGTTACCTCTGAACAATGCCCCAGGCTCTCACCTAGGGACGCTACAGACCTGATGGGGGAGAGTGGACAGGGTCCATTTCATCCTACCTGCGAGATGGGAAAGCCAGTCTGTTACTTTGCTGCATATTTCCGAGGCCTGTGTTAAATTGGATATGGAAGCTTGGTGTCCAATAGGAGTAAATGCTGTACAGCATGGCAAAATGCATTTCGTAAGATCGACATTCTCTGCTTTAATTCATTCTGAAACAGTAGAGTTGGTGCAAGTTGCCTGTCTTTTATGGTCCATACAGTGAAACATTTTTAAAATGTGACATTCTTGGGCTTCCCTGGTGGCGCAGTGGTTAAGAATCCGCCTGCCAGTGCCAGAGACGCGGGCTCGAGCCCTGGTCCGGGAAGATCTCACATGCGGTGGAGCAACTAAGCCCACGCGCCACAACTACTGAGCCTGCGCTCTAGAGCCCGTGAGCCACAACTACTGAGCCCACGTGCCACAACTATTGAAGCCCGTGTGCCTAGACCCCGTGCTTCGCCACAAGAGAAGCCACCGCAATGCGAAGCCCGCGCACCGCAACGAAGAGTAGCCCCCGCTCACCACGACTAGAGAAAAGTCCGCATGCAGCAACGAAGACCCAGTGCAGCCAAAAATAAATAAAATAAAATTAATTAATTAATTTTTAAAGATGTGACATTCTTTAAGTCATTTTCTGTACAGGGAAGTACAGAAAATACTGTCTCAGATACCATGCTTCCACTGCAGATTTAATGAAAGTCAGCATTGGCCGTATTTGCTTCCAATCTCTTTAAAAGACAATATTTAATTGGTGGGTATATCCTCCCTAAACAATATCTTGGAAAGAAACTTTTGGCATGAGAACTGGGGGCCAGGGCATCCTTCCAGCCTCTCCGCTCCAGTTCCTGCTCTCAGAGTTTCACTGTCTAGTGAAATGAAGTCCCTCCAGTGACTACAGAACCCACAGAAGAGAAAACAAAAGATAGAATGAAAGGAAAGATGAAGTCAGGTGTTGCCCAAAGCCAGTAGAGTGACAAGGGGGCGAGGGGCACGATGGGAATATGGGCTGAGCTGGATGTTAATTGCACCATCTGTGAGTGTGTCAGAAGCCCCGATAGACTCAATAGACTGTCTTTTCTTTTTTTTTTTTTTTTCATCACATTTAGAGACAAGCTGCTTCCTGAATTGGATGAATTTTAAGGTTATGGTTGCACATTTAAGGAGTGAAAACTGAGGCTTTCCCCATTCTCTGCCTCGCTTCTGAGCACTTCCGAATTTACATCTTAGAGCAGACGTGCTGGATGATTTGTCTTCATTGTATCTGGGGGGAAGAAAGAAGCCTCACCCGCCAGGGCTCGATTTTCTAAGAGCCCATCATTCAGGCACTTATTATCCACTTTGTGAAGTTTCTAGGTCTTTCGCTTTTCCCCCTGCCCCCTCCTGCTGGGGTTTGGTCATTTTGCTGCTCATTAGGACTTCCGCCAGCAGGTATGGAGGCGCAAAGAGAACAGGCAAAGCATGATTGAGTTTTGCCTCTCGATAAGAGCGCTCTACCAAGGACTCGGTGGGGGAGCACTGTGAACCTTTGCCTACAATGAGGTTTGAGTTATCTAGTGATTTGGGTTATGCATGCCCTCCCTGTCCTCCATTAGTGCAGCTGATGAAGAGCTGCCGTGCAGAAAAACAGCTGCAAAATACAGCTGAGAACCGCAATGAGCCATGATTTAAACGCGGTCCTGTGATAGGACCCCATGATGAGAGTGAGCCTGCGTCCATACGAGTCCACTGAAGTATCAAATTGGTGTGCAGTCCTTCTCCTCACCCGGCACAGGTCAGGTACCCAGTAAAGGAGAAGTTTTCAGCAGGGGTGAGACTGTGTGGGGTGGGGTAGCTTCTAGAATCACCCAGGGCAGCTTTCTCAAATTGAGTGCACTGATATCTCTGCACGCTAACGCTTGAGACAGGTCAGGCTGTGGACTCTGGATCAGATGTCATCTTAGATTATGGCAGTGGTTTTGAGAGGATCCGGGCAAGAACAATGGAAACAGTTAAAGGGACTCCACAAAGGTAAAAGGAATCAGAATTCTCAAACCTGAATGGAATACTACTCAGCCAGAAAAAAGAACAAAATAATGCCATTTGCAGCAACATGGATGCCACTAGAGATGATCATACTAGGTGACATAAGTCAGAAAGAGAAAGACAAATGCCATATGATATCACTTATATGTGGAATCTAAAATATGACACAAATGAACCTATCTATGAAGCAGAAACTGACTCAGGCGTAGAGATCAGACTGGCGGTTGCCAAGGGGGGCGGGGAGGGAGAGGGATGAACTGGGAGTTTGGGGTTAGCAGATGCAAGCCATTACATTTAAAAAGGATAAACAAGGTCCTTCTGTATAGCACAGGGAACTATATTCAATCTCCTGGGATAAACCATAATGGAAAAGAATATTAAAGAAAAGAATGTCTATATGTGCAAAACTGCGTCACTTTGCTGTGCAGCAGAGATTGACACAACATTGTAAATCAACTATACTTCAATTTAAAAGAAGAATTCTCAAACCTGAAGATGGGGAGCTCCTAAGGTAGCTAAATAAATGTCATCAGATATATGACAGGTTGCTTATGTGCCACCGGCTCCCCACTTCTGCCAGCATGACCTTCCAACATGCAAAATGACTCTGCTGCACCCCATCTGGGTCTTTATTCACGCTCCAAGCTCCCTTTCCTTCGTGACTCTACCAGTCTCCCTTCTTCTTCCTCTTCTAATTTTAATAAGAGCCAGTCAGTTTACCTCTGAGCTTGAAGTCCTAAGGGGGTGGTTGTTATAATCAGGAAGGTCCTAAATGCAAGATGCCGTGCCTTGAGAGCGGCCTGCAGAGCTCAGAGCTGTACTTTCTCTCCCTGTAATGAGAGGGGGCAGGTAATGCAGCTAAACGCACTACATTTCGCACTCCACGTCCATCCGTGCCATTCACAGGGTCCCTTAGATTGTCCTCCTGCATTCAGTCAGCACTTCCACTCCTATGCTTCCCATTCACGTGGTTTCTCTTATCTAGACTATGAGCCCCTTAACTTGGCTTCACGCCAAGCATTATTGTTCTCAACAAAAAATTTAATTAGAAAGACTAATTGGATCACTTATCTGCCCCGTTTGAAGACTTGTCTTGGATACTTACTTATAGGGATAGAGCCTCATTCATGTTCAAGACCTTCACATGGCCTCAGTCGCTCCTTCCAGGCTTAAAGCTGTTGTCATTGATTCTCTCCACTCCAGTGACCTTATTGCCTTTCCTCCATCCTATCCTGCGGCCACAGCGCCAGCATTCCTACAGACACTTGCCTAGGCATGTGACACAGTCCCTGGACTCTCCGTCCATCTCTCTTCTGACAGATAAACAACTCGTTCCTTAAGAGCCACGAAAATAGCTCCCCCTTGTGAAGCCGTAAGCCCCTCCCCTCCCCAGCTTCCCTGTGTCCTCTGGGCCCTCCCTTCCTTGTAAGGTGGTTACAGTACCTGACACATTGTATTTGTGGGGCTTCCCTCTCCTCAGCAGTGCCCCTTACCAGGTCCCTTACTGCTCTGCTGTGTTCCTGAGAGATAGGACAGTGGCATTCCAGCACTAGGAAAGGCAGAGAGGAGGGAAGGGGCAGGTGAGTGAAGTGATGCACGTTTCCTGCAAGGCTTGACTATCCTGACAGTGTACCGCTGCTGGGACACACCCCCAAATACAGATGCTTTTGTTTCCTTGATAAGTGCTTCTTTCGTGTCTGTTTCCGTGAATGGAGTGGGGCAGTGTTGCTGCTGGAGGGATTTTTTTGCAGCTTTCCACAAAGCACTGGGCTCCTCCTTCCTCCTCTTTGACAGCCCTTTCAATCCTCTTCATTCTTCAGAGACAGTCAGTCACCTCTCAAGTGTATGTGGTGTAGCCTCAAGTCTTATGAAAGGGGAAGAACAAAAGGAAAGGCAAAGAGAGACCAACATATGTATATATTCCTTTACTCCACTCATGGAAAGGCTTTCCTCTCTTTCCTTAGCCCTGGACAAAGGAATGGGAGACACCTCTCATCTCTTTTCAGAAGAGGGAGTTTGGTTTTTTTCCCCCCATGATAATTCCATGTGCCTGTTCAGGGATTGAAATAGAGGAGAAGAATGGACACGTGATCAACAATATTAATTTTGTATATACATTTCTGTTTGTACCCAAAACTGTGGGAAAGAGCTCATGTGATAGATTTTAAAAGTATAATTTAGGAATCAGACAAACCTCAATTTTAATTCCATCTGTCATTTACTAGCTCCATGACTTTGAAAAAAATTATTTACCTTTCTGAGCCCTAGTTTCCTCATCTGTAACATGGGATCACATAAGGTAACATCTGCAAAACACCTGTAACAGAGTAAGCGCTTAGGAGATGCCAGGAACTTCTCTTACTCATCTCTGTATTTAGTGTCTGACATATCCTAGGGCTCCATGATCTTATGGTGCATAAACTTGACATTGCTCCTGTCAGATGCCTCACCTAGTAAATTTTACTTTTTATAGATATGATTTAGTTAGTTTCGGAAGCAGTTCTTCAGACGTTTGGTAGTATAAATCGGGATCAGAAGCATGGTGTTACTGAAAGGAAAGAGAACTGAGTTTTGAGATAAGTGATATCAAGGATGCCTTTTTTTTGGGCAAGGAAGGATGCAGAGGAGTGCCTCTGTGGGTCCAGAGGAGAATTAAGAGTGCTGTACTTCTCGTTCAAAATTTAGCTATTTTACCTTAAAACCTAACTATTCTCACTTAACTGTCTAAGCCTTCAGTGTAAACTATGTTCCCTTTCTGCCTAGTTTGCCCCTTCCCTCCAACATTTATAGAAGAGTGATTCCAAGAGCAGACTCTCCTTCACAGGTGTAGTTGGTGACCAGCGCTGGTCTCACACTCATTTTCAACACAGAATGACATTTTTCTGGCCTGGGGAGCATGCGAGGGGTAACTCTCCACCAGGCACGAGGACTCTGCCACTTCAGGGGTGAGGAAAGCCTCGCCTCCCCACAAGGCAGAGAGTAGGGGGGTCACCACAGAGTGGGGGAGGGGCTTTGCTTCGTGGGATGGTCTCCTTACCTGTCTACACAGCAGAACCACCAGGGAGCTTTAAAATGCACATTCTCAGGCTCATCCCAGGCCTAGTCTCTGGGGTGTGGCTCAGGAATTCATGTTTCTTAACAGGCTCCCCAGGTGAGCGTCAGAGACCCAGCAGGGCCCCTACTCAGGTGTAAACCTGTGTGGAGAAGCCCCACATGCATCTGGCGTTAGCCCAGGGCTCGCCACGAGGCACAGACGCCCCCAAATCCTAGCGCTCTTGGTGGTTCTTATATGTGACGTCCTGAAGTTATACAGAAAGGACTATACATTACTTACTGGGTAATTTTCAAATTCTCAGAAAATGATCTTTCCAAGCACCTAACTTTTCCAGGGACATCCTGACTCTATTTTTGACAAAGCTCCTTCCCATGTTACAGGGCTAGATTCCCCACTAGGCAGGCAGCCTAGAACACCAACGTAGGAACTTTCTACCTGTCTTACACACCCAACAGTATCTCCATCCATGCTGTTTCCCCTCTTCAGGCCAACGGAAAAATGAAAACAAATCTATTCCTTCTGTGCACATTGCTGGAGAGAGTTAAGAAAACGAGCTAATGGCTACAGCGATCTAATTCACCTCACTCAGGATTTTTTCTCTCTCTCTCCTGGCTTTCCTGGGGCCTCTTAAGCCTCATTCCTGCCATCCCAAGACCTTCCTGGGTAAAATTCGGACTTGACAGCAGGCAAACTTCAGTTGCATTCTCACCCAAACGGGAGCTTTGAGCGTGGCTGGAGAAAGAAGTGGGAAGAAGAGTTAAGCTCCCAAAGAGAATTCATCTCCTCTAGCCGGTTTTTGTCCATTGCTGAGTTCTTACCTCCTCTTTCCACCAACACCTACTTACTTGGATCTTGACTTATTTTGGCAGTTCTCTGTGCGTGGACTGTGGTTGCCATGGAGATGTTATCCAGTGTACTGCATGCTGTTTCATCTCCTCTCCATCTCTTCCTTTCTCTCCAGCATGTGCTCACTCCCTCCATCCTCTCTCATACACCCAACCTCACCCCCTTATAATTGAGGACATCAAACACCGCATTTCTTCAGGCTGTTTTGCCGCTCTGCCCCCAGACACATCGACTGTGTTTTAACTTCCTGTAATCAAAGCAACCTGGGAGTGACTGGAAGAGAGGGAAGGAAATTGACTCAAATGCTAAATTGCTTTATGTTATGCTAGGATGCCCAAGAGTTTGAGGGAATTCAGGCAAGTGTTAATCAAATTAGCTTTCCTCTGCTTTCACAGGGAGGTTCAGAGAGACTTATTAACAATACGTTTCTGATTTCCACCTGGACTGCTTCTTCCTGTCCTGGTGTTATCTACAAAGGAGAAAGCCTGAACTGTCTCAGCTCCTGATTTCCCACCCATGAAATAATTCACTTTGTGCATTTTCTGCACTGACCCATAGGCATCTCGGCAGATATCGACATCCTGGGTTATCAAGAGTTGGGCCAAATGTAGAAAAGATCTTAGTGTGAATATCTGAATATTCACCCTCACTTTCTCTTCTCTCTTTTTTTTTAAACATCTTTATTGGAGTATAATTGCTTTACAATGGTGTGTTAGTTTCTGCTGTATAACAAAGTGAATCAGTTATACATATACATATATCCCCATATCTCCTCCCTCTTGCGTCTCCCTCCCACCCTCCCTATCCCCCTCTAGGTGGTCACAAAGCACCGAGCTGATCTCCCTGTGCTATGCGGCTGCTTCCCACTAGCTATCTATTTTACGTTTGGTAGTGTATATATGTCCATGCCACTCTCTCACTTCATCCCAGCTTACCCTTCCCCCTCTCCGTGTCCTCAAGTCCATTCTCTATGTGTGCGTCTTTATTCCTGTCCTGCCCCTAGGTTCTTCATAACCATTTTTTTCTTTTTTTTTAGATTCCATATATATGTGTTAGCATACAGTATTTGTTTTTCTCTTTCTGACTTACTTCACTCTGTATGATAGACTCTAGGTCCATCCACCTCACTACAAATAACTCAATTTCATTCCTTTTTAATGGCTGAGTAATATTCCATTGTATACATGTGCCACATCTTCTTTATCCATTCCTCTGTCGATGGACACTTAGGTGGCTTCTCTTTCTCTTCTGCTTTTGCTGTGGGGTTGTGGGGAGCTGGGGAGAGGGAAGGGGTGAGGGAGGGGTTTTATGTGTGCCTAACCACGTGAACATTGGGGGAGAGTTATCTCCCTCCCCCACTGAGGACATTTTAAGCTTTTAATTTAATTTTAAAACTGAAAAATACTAGAAAACAAATAACAAATAAATTCTTTTGCTTTTCTGGTTTCTGTTTTTTTAAAGACCCTCTCACTTCAATGTTATAAACAAAATGAGTTCTATTTTTCTCTGTTCCTAAACTACCAAAGTGAGTTTACGTTGGTAGAGAACACCCCAGTATTATTTTTTACATATATTTCAGATCCCCCCAGTGCTTTTATTTTTCAAAGAAAAAATCACTGTCAGCAACCCTGTTATCAAGAAATTTTATTTCTTTTTCTTTCTTATGGAATACGATTTGAGTAAGTTAGGTGATTCTCATGGGCAGGTATATGTTTTATGGACAATGTAACGGGAAGAACATCCAAAGGGGAGGAGTTTAAAAAGAGCTCGTGCAGAAATGAAGTCAGCCCCACTTTTTGTCTCATTGTTTTTCGAAGAAAAAGATTGTGGTGTATATTCTTTAGAAGTTATTCTTTTTTAAATCAATTATTGGAGGAGTCACTTTCTATAGGGAATCAATACTCAATGCTGATACCAACGCACAGTGCCAGCCGTGTGTGTGTGTGTGTGTGTGTGTGTGTGTGTGTGTGTGAGAGAGAGAGAGAGAGAGAGAGAGAGAGAGAGAGAGAGAGGTTTGACATAGAAAGGTGGGTGTGAGGGGTGGGAAGTGAGAAAGCAGAGGAGAAGCCTTCAAGACTAGTCTTCTAGAAGTTCAAAAACAAATCAGTAAGTGTTTATTGAATATGTACCACAAGCAAGGCACTAATTTAGATTCTGCAAAGGATAACAGAAGGGCAAGATTTGATACTGACCTTCCAACAGTGTATTGTCTATCATGGAAGACAAGATCCACACGCATAAAACGCTGAGTAACGAAAAGGAGCAAGACATCAGGTCAACAATAAATCAAATGCTGAAAATGTGGACTGGAGGCTAGAAAGGGCAGGAGGAGAGGGGGGCCGGGCATGGTCAGGAAAGTATAGGGAGAGGGTAAGATTGGATCTGAGACCACAAGCATGAGTGAGATTTGTGTTGTACTCAATTGAGAGAGAATAGAAGGGGGGCAGGAAAATGCAGGTAATGCTCAGGGGACAGTGAAGAAGCCACTTGGCTTTAGCAAGAGTTCATATAGAGAACAGATAGATGGGGCCAGGGTGGAGAGTACCTTGACCATGGGCAGAATTTTCCTCTAGGTAGTGGGGAGCCATTGGAGATTTCTGAGTTAGCAGTGACATAACCCTAAGAAGTCTTGTTGTAAGATGAAGTGCAGGTGGTATTTGGATGAAGTGCAGGTGGGGGCGATTGATGTCAGGGAGAAGATGACCCAGGAGAGGGCTGCTGTAGGTGTCTGGATATCAAGTAACAAAGGTCTCGTCTAGGATGAAAGTCATGGGACTCGAAGGGAAGGGACAGATGCAAGAAGTATTTTGTAAAACCAGGACTGTCTGGGGGGCTCGCTGGTCGTGGGAAACTAGGAAAAGGAAGATGGCCGAGACTCCTGGGAGGTTTCAAGACCAAAGGAATGAGGCCAGTTAATGTTCACTGACTGCCTGCCGTGTGCCAGGTACCATCCCAAATGCTCGGTGAACATCAACTCAGTCAGAGGGGAATTAGGAAATCAGCTCGTTTGAGGAGAAAGATAAAGCAAATCCAACACTAAGAGTTTGTAACAGGGGGAGATGCGAGCAGGCGTGGCCATCGAGGGGTGAAAGCGGGGCGTGAAAAAGATGTTAGGATGCAGGCGTGGAATTGGGACTCAGAGGAAGAGTTGGTGCCCTGAGAATGGCTGAAATGAACAGAGACGCTGTGGTGAATTTCCTACAAAACCTCAACTAAGGGAAACGAGGAATAAAAGCAGCCAGCAAAGAAGGGAAGGAGGGAACAATCACAGGCGAAGGAGAAGAACCAAGACAATGCAGCGTGATGAGACCCAGACTAGAAGCATTTCCAAAGGAGGGGCGTGTCCTGCAGCTTAAACCCATGATGAGATGGAACGGAATTAGTACCAAGAGTAATCGTTGTGTTTGATTGTCCAGATCATAAGTATGGTTCTGCCTCCCTCATGGAGGATCACTGAGAGCTGATTGCAGCTCCAAAGCAATACTTTAATATTGTATTTTTCAAGTCCAGAGAGAACTTAGATATTCTGTGCCAAAGCAGGATAGAATTTTTCCCCATCTTATCCGAGCCAAATAAATATTCTAGCTCTTGTTTTCTGCCCCTAACAAGAGCTCCAAGGATGCAGTCCTAGGCTTTCATAACTGACTTCCTCCCAGAGTGTGATCTGAGAATTAATTCCTCTATAAGTTCAGTCAAGCTACTGCTTTGTGGTTTGTCTCCTGTTTTCTTATAAGGCGAATTAATTCCATTTCTGCACTTTTTTTTTTTGGATTAGTGCTTATGAAATATGACAGATTGACAGCCCCTAGAGACCTGGAGTTCTCTTGTTATTCTATGAACGTATCGCCTGACCAGCAACGCGCCTCCAGTCTTTCCATGTCTGTCGCCCCCTTCCCTAAAGATTTCCCTTATGATGCTGGCATGAGGGACAATTAAAAGCAGCTGATGGACTGGTGCTTGGTGGTATAAATAGTGATTAGGAGCCCAGGCTTTGGAGCCATTCAGAACTGGGTTTAGATTTTGGTTCTACCATGTTAGAAGTTTGGGACTCTTTTGTTTTCCTCTCTCCTGACCATTGCTTCTCTTGACAACATTATCCTTAGTGGGAGGAACATGGGTTTTAGAGCCACTCAGAATCGAATGGGATCAACTCCCAGTGTCACCAACCTTGGGCTTTCATTCTAACGTGATCTGTCATTGTATAGCACTGCTGTGACAATATCAAATAACGCAAAACACCCAGAACAGAGCTTAGGATGTGCTCAGAAAATGGTAGCATTTGCTAGAAGGTTTTGTTTGTTTTGTTGTTTTTTTAATTGAGTGACCAGAGCAGAACTATGGCTTCTAAGCAATTTTACTTATAGGCTAGAAAGCCATGAGATTCATTTAGCTTGGGGAGACAAAATTCTGAAAAGAGGGAAAAAAAATATCCCTCAGCTTATTTTGTACATAGTGCTGAACTCCGGCTGATGATGTAACTGATTTGCCTGGTTCTGAGAAAGCAGCTCATGAGAGCAGCCAGCCTCTTCTCCTCTACATTCATGTTATAAAGATGAAAGCATAACAGAGAGGGAGAAGCCAGAGGTGTGGCAGAATGTTAAACCCTGAGAGTGGTGGTCTCACTGCCAGAAGACAGGGGAGCCTGGCCTGGCCTTGGCCATGTTACGTTTGAACTGATATCAGAACATTCAGGTAGAACGGTCCCCTCAGAAATATCACACTGAAGGTCAAGAAAGAGATGGGACTTCCGATGGGGATTTCGGAGGCCTTGGTGCGGAGGTGATGGTTGATACTTGGCTACAAATGAGTCTCAGAGGGAGAGAGCAGGGGTGAAAACGTGAGTCTTGGGGTGCCCCCAAATGAGGGATTTCCAAGCAAAAATGGACAGAAAAGGAGAGAGAACTGGTCTGGGAGATATAGGGAGAACCAAGAAATTATCCTACTTTAATCAAAAAATAAACAAAGGAAAGGAGAATTACTGAAAATGTGGGAGTATCAACTGTTAGAAGCTGTATGATGTCAAGGAGGAGGATGATGATGAAACAAAGCTACTGATTTGGTTTTGTTGACTTTGCTTTGATTATTGATGACCTCCTAAGGACAGTTTCCACAGAACGATAGAGGCAACAGCCGAGACTGCAAGAGGTAAGGAGTGAGGGCTGGTGAGGACATCGGGACATCAAGTGTGAATTACTTTTTTTTTTTTTTTTTTAAGTTTGCAGTAAAAAGAGGTAGAAAATGGAATTACTTTGCAGAAGTTGGAAAATGAATCTCTGTGACCTCCCCTGGCCAACAAAGAGTTAATGGTATAAATGCACAGTAATTTCAGAAGCATGAAAGAGCATGTTTCCATGGAAACATCAACCTACAGAGGGAGAGAAAGAGCTAGAATCCCCTGAAAAGAAGGAACAGCAGAGTTCTAGCCCCCGCACCGTACAGCAGGGAGAGATGATTACATGTTTCTTTCAGCTTCCCTGTGAAGACACAGTTGGGGTCCATGGTGCTGTCCTCTTGAGGACCAGGAAAGAGAGAAAGGGAGTTAGGTTTGAATAAACTCTTGCCCTCACCTTGCTTCAAATTCTGACTTAAGGGTCAAGCCATGTTAGAATATTGGAACAGATCGATGGGTGTCTTTAACCAAGTAACTAAAATTAGTTAAAGAAATAAACAAGCTTGATCTTCCCCTGGACCCTCTACTCTAACCTGGTCTAGAAACCGTGCTATAAAGTACTGTGATTTAGAGCAGCACTTACAGAAACTCTAGAAACATAGGCTGTGTTTGGTTGATAACCTTTGATCAGCGCTTTTGCATCGTAGTTTCCATCTTGGCGTCTTCTTCTTGTTAAGGTATATTATACATTTCATCTCACTGTTTTCAGGTCCCTGATATCCCTTTTACTATTGACGGATATATTTACATTTCCTGCACCTTCAAATCCAACAAGACTTTAAGGAGTGGGTCCTCTCACTGAACCGAAGCCCCAGAAAGCTCTTCTGCAGACTGTGCTGTGGGAACCACATCAACAAACCCCTTGTCGCTAACTAACTTTCCCGACAGTTCACTTCCTTCACGCCCATATTATGTTCCACAGTGCATCTGGGCCACATGTACGTTTCATTCCCCTGGTCTTCCCTTGGACCCTAGACTCAATAAATCATTCTACTTGCTATGTGAAAGGGCATTATCCTTGTGGCAGGTGGTTCGTGACTGCATCTTCCGAAGACGGAGATGTGTGCTGGAATGAGTCAACAGCCCCCATCACCCTCTGTCTCGCGTCCATAGCATGAGATCATTATGAGGCGCCCATCTCCCCGAACGACATCATCTGCACCCAGGCATCCTGAGTCCTCTGTCTGTTGGAAACCATCCCCTGCCCCTGGAATATCTTCCTTCTTTTGATCCTCTTTTCCTCCCGTTTAATGTAATTGCTTCTAGAGATCTCCACCTGAAGGTCTTTCCGTTAGACTGGAAGACTGAATCATAACCCCCTTTTTCCATGGACGACAGTTCCTCATAACCTTCACTCCCAGCCCCTGTAACTGAAGCCATCTCACTAATTCCTTTGTTTAACTCTTCTGCCACCCTTCAGTAGAGCTGTTGGGGGCAGTTGGGAAATTACGCATCTCATAGCTACAGAGCGGGCAGGTGCTATGTGCATGGAGATATTGCGAGTGTGTTCATTTTGTTGGCCACCTCAGGTAGAGGAGAGGGTAGAGACGGGCTCCTATGGAAGAACAAATTGAGGAACTGGAGAAAGGCCAAAAGGAAGAGAAAAGCCTCCTTATTCTTTTCCCTTGATGTCATGCCCAGGTCACTTTGGATTCTTGACCAAGGGCGTATATGAGCAGGGTTTCTTTCAGTAAAGTCTGAACATTGACAAGAAGGAAAAGGCTTCTGGTCGTCAGGGTTGAATGTCCTGGAGAAGTCTGTGCCAGTCACTGTTTGGCTGCTTTTGGGCATATAGCCCCTGAGCAGGGCTGCCAGCTCTTGAGCTCAAATGGACATCAGAGAGGCAAGCCTTCACCTGCACATTATTAGTAGGCATAAAGAAGAAATAGCAGTGTACTCAGCGATCAGCTAGCCTTTGACCTGTCTTGGCATTTTCTCTCGGAAGCTCCCAACTGCTTAGTTTTGGTAGCCCACGCTGGGCTATATTCCAGTATACTGCGCACATAACCTAGGGAAGAGAAGAGGGGTTTTATTCCGTGCTTTTGAAAAAGGAAGTGATTTTAACTTACATGCAACATGAAAGCATGAACTTAAAATGAAAAAAAAAAAAATCCAGTGATGATAACATAACCCAGAAGAGTTACTTGATTCCCTCCCACTGGGAGTGTCGCCTTGCGAACTGCCTCTGATAACCCTGGGTTTCCCGTCACACCCTCGCCTGTGTCGCCCGTAGCAGAGGTGACGCAGGGCTGTGGGCACGAGCACCAGGAGGAATTCCTTCCCCATCTTGAGTCCTGTGCACAGTTCCCTAAGGAACCCACAAGCAGGAGCGCGTCCCCTCCAAAGGAATTCTAAAGAGAATTGCACAGTGTTCCAATCAGGCTTCCAGGAGGCCAGAATGGAGGTCATTTTGAGGAGTCATTTATTCTAGACTAAAGTTATGGAACTATGAGCTCACCTTTGGCCTTCCTCAGGAAGTGAACTGTACACGGAAGTAGTACGGTTAAGTGATTCCCTACTGCAGAGTACCTCACAGGGGGAACCAACCATAGGAGACAAAACAAATGTCCCGAAGCCCTAGCCGTTCGGATACTGTGGGAATGGGAGGAAATGTGCTTTTATGGAAAAGAAGAGATCCAGAAATCGGGAGACCCGGACTCCGAACTTACCCTGCCGAAGAGCGGCATCTTCCCAGGCCTTCCTTTAAATATGGAAGCTCAGACTGTGATCCAGGAGTCCCCACTAACTCTAACATTCTCTGATATCCAGGCAGTATTTTTTCAAAAGGCAGCCATCATAATAACAACAACAGCAGCTAAAACCTAAGGCTCATTATGTATCGATGCAGTAGTATAGCTCTAAGTCCTTTACGTATCCTCACAGCAGTCCCGTAAGTGCTATTATTATTCATATCTTTATAGTGAAGAAACCGAGGCAAAGGAAGGTTAAATAACTCATGAGGTCACGCAACTTCAGAACTGGCTGAGCAAGGACTTGAGCAGAACTCATCTGACTGCAGTGTTCTTGCTTTTCCACACCACGCTGCACTGCATATTGGTGGTACCGTTGTGTGTGTGTGTGTGTGTGTGTTTAATACATACTACATTCCTTTAATCTTCACGTAACATATTCTGTTTCTCCCTTTTTTTTCCATCTTCACTATTTTTTTTTTATTGAAGTATAGTTGATTTACAGCGTTGTGTTAGTTCCAGGTGTACTGTTTCTCCCTTTTATTTTCTTTCTACTAACTCCTCATTAAGCATTTTGAGGCATCGTCCAGGCCTTTTCATTCATTCGAGTGTAGGGTATCTTACTAATGAGGACAAGCTCCTGGGTTTGATCTCAGATGGAACGATGCAGAGGAGAATTGTCACCTGGCCATGGCCTGCCACGTTGACCCCGCTTGGTGGAAGGGTACAGAAACGAGGATGAAAGAGTAGACAGGAGGCCATCACAGCTGGTGGCAGAGCCCCTCGGAGCTCACTGACATAACATCTTTCTGGAGGAAGATGAAATATTCTCTACCTTCTTATATCTGAGCAGAGATTGTCAGGTGACTCTCAACAATGCCCCTCTGTTTTCTTTCATGTCAGATAAATCTAATTCATGGCATTCAGTCATGAAACAGAAGTCGGGTAATAGCTCTCAGAAATATTTCATTGTCAGGCCTAGGGGCCAGAGAAGACTCTCCCACTGTAATAGTTGGTGAGTTGACACATCACCATTTACCCCTCAGCCAGATTGCTAAGGGGCCAATCCTCACCACCAGTAGGAGAGAGGAAGTATATTAAATTTATATCAGGTGCTTTGTGACCACCTAGAGGGGTGGGATAGGGAGGGAGGGAGGGAGGGAGATGCAAGAGGGAAGAGATATGGGGACATATGTATATGTATAACTGACTCACTTTGTTATAAAGCAGAAACTAACACACCATTGTTCAGCAATTATACTCCAATAAAGATGTAAAAAAAAATTTGTATCAGACAGTCTTCAAGATACTTTAATATCTCATTAATTTAACACTATGAATTTAGAATTTAAATAACTGAGATATGGACTGGCCCAAACTTGAAGCTTTTATGATTTGTAAGGAATGGTTTGTAAAATAAATGAATGGCATGAACACCTCTTCAGAGAAAATGTTTAATCCACTGGAAGACAAACTATTTTTAAGTTGCGTCAAGTAATTAATGTTACAATCTACTTTTCAAATTAGTTTTTCCTGACGTTCTCTACTAAGTTTCATTTTGCAAAATAAGAGAAAAGGCCTACACTTGACAGCTTAGGAAACTGGTATTTCTAATTTTGTTCAACAACATGGTTTAGTATTTTTATATATGAAAATATATGCCTATGTGCCAAAGGAAACCTTTAAAGCTTCTTCAAATCCCTTTTCCTCAAAAAGAAAACCATTGTTGGCCAGAATAAAATAATGCGTGTGCCTTGAAAACATTGTCACGTAACCTAGAAACTGGTGGATCTAGGATCCGAACAGAAGTGGTCTGACTGCAGGGTCCTTACTCTTTTTTTTTTTGCGATACGCGGGCCTCTCACTGCTGTGGCCTCTCCCGTTGCGGAGCACAGGCTCCGGACGCGCAGGCTCAGCGGCCATGGCTCACGGGCCCAGCCGCTCCGCGGCATGTGGGATCTTCCCGGACCGGGGCACGAACCCGTGTCCCCTGCATCGGCAGGTGGACTCTCAACCACTGCGCCACAAGGGAGCCCAGGTCCTTACTCTGAAATGCCACGCACACTGCCTGCTGCTGTTCCTGCAGGTGCTGGTGACGGAGTGTGTGCGCAGTACATACTGCATTCCTTTCTTCTTCGATTAACTTATTTTTTCCTGTTTCTCCTTATTTTCTTCCTACCAGCATTTAGGGGCATTGTCTAAGTCATTCATTTGAGTGCAGGATATCTCACTAATGAGATCTTTCTTCTGGGTTTGATCCCAGAAGAAGCTATTGGTAAGTACAGGAGAGAATTGTTCCCAGGCCATGGCCTGCCATGTTGACCACATTGTACTGGGTTGGTCATTTGGGATTCATTTTAATTATCATGAATTTCTATTTAGTCTACCAAACCATCACAAGGAACATCTAATTTTTAAATATTTTGCTTTCTTCCCCCAATACTGGTCTCTAACTAAGTAGCTTTTAAATGTTTTTAAGTCCACTATTTCTAATCCCATGGGAAATTGTTCCTGCTATTTCAAGAGAAAACACGCATATGAAATAGTAATTGTTAAAAAGAGACCAGAGAAAAGCTTTTTGAAAGATCTGTGGTTTTGTCATTTAGATGATAGAGTTTAGCAATATAATAGCCACAGTATTAATCAGATGAAACATAGAGATAGAGAGCATCTCGAAGGAGCCCTGTGCTTCCCGCATCAGGCAAGTGAGATGGTCTGAACGAGTCTATTTTATAGATGAGGGAGCTGCAGGCTTTAAATGGTAAGTGACACACCAAAGACACAGTGACAGTTACAGATTTTCAGAGCTAGGAAATTGTACACAAAGGGGGCAAGAATTCAGTTCTCCTCCCTGGAGCTGTGTTTCCTCCTTTATTATTTTGCTCTGAATAACAAATGGAAATTGGAGAATTTCCAGTTCTCCAATGGAATGGAAATTGGAAAATGGAAATTGAGAATGTAGAATGGAAATTGAGAGCTATGAAAAACTCCACCATTTTTTTTTTTTTTTTTTTTGCGGTACGCGGGCCTCTCACTGTTGTGGCCTCTCCCGTTGCGGAGCACAGGCTCCGGACGCGCAGGCTTAGCGACCATGGCTCACAGGCCTAGCCGTTGCGCGGCATGTGGGATCTTCCCGGACCAGGGCACGAACCCGTGTCCCCTGCATCATCAGGCGGACTCTCAACCACTGCGCCACCAGGGAAGCCCCACCATTTTTGAGGCATGGTGTTGAGTGGAAAGATCACTGGTCTGGGGGTGAGGATACCTGGATCCTCATTCCAGCCCTGTCATGTGATCTTGGTAAAGCCACAGAACCCTCTGGACTTCATCTGCTTATCTGAAAATTGAAAGGATCACCTGAGAGGAGAGACTTGTCTCTCTTATTACCACATTAAAAGACATTCATAAAAAGAATCTAGTGCCTTGTGAAAATATGGAGGGCACAATTAGTACTGTGGTGCTCGGGCTCTTGGTTTGCTGGGAGAATTCTGGCAGAGCTCTTCCGACACCTCCCACACTGGGCGTACTGCTAAATCATTGCAGCAAATGAGCTCTGAGTGGCACGGTCAAAGTCAAAGAGGCACAAGGGCTTTTTACCTCAACTTGACCCCATTAAACCCAGTGGAGGATGACTGTGGCCACACGCAGCAAATGTATTGGCTCTGAGCCCATCAGCGTTCTTTTCTGAGACTCTCCACAAGCCGGGGTCAGGCAGGAAATGAGATGGGTTTTATTTCCTGCAGTCTGTATTAGGGGTCTGCATAGACCAGGGCATGGCACGTGATGTGAGAATGCTAAGGGGCACATCTGGGGCTCAGCGACACTGATTTCACTTTACTTGGTGATGTAAGGAAAAGAACACTGAACTTGAAATCGGAAGACTTGAACTGCGGTCCCGAACAGGCAAGTCACCTGCGAAAGTCAGGTAGCGTCTTGGGACCCGTTTCCTCCTTTCTAAAATGAGAGTTCTCAGTGGACAGTTCCTAAGTTTTCTTCTAGTTCCGGCAATCTGAGATTTGTGTACTATTAGAACTTTATGACACAAGCCATCAGGTTGCTGCATCCCAGGGACAAATCAAGCAATATTTTTATGCACCAAACCTTGATGGGCCTCCCAGGGGACTAAAGTTTTATGGACAGAGCTTCTGAATATGGCTGCCACTTGAAGCTAGGTTTTCTGATTACATACTTGAGGATGACATTTTTAGAGAAAAACAGAATTGCCGTGGCATCTCTTAATCTTGTAGTTTAATCCTTTACTGAGAATTTATACATGGAAGTTTTGAGGTTTTCATTTAATTAATATTCAAAATTGACAAAGTACAGCCAGATTCAAAGGTAGTTGGATATTTCCAGGTCTTATGGAAATTAAGTTAATATGACCATTTGACCTAGTTTATCCTCCATACGTGAGATACGATTTCCATTCCTCCCATGTGTTCCATGGACCATTTGGTCTTATTAAATGTAATCATCCCACTTTTACTCACTGAGGTCCAAAATGAGGCAAGTTCCTTGCCTTTAGATCCTCAAATCAGGCTAATATCTATTTTTTATTCTATATAACCTTATATTTGTGTCATAGTTTCTATCATTTTTCTACCCCCTATTTCATGTGATCATCACAACCTGATAAGCTGGAGGTAAAAAATGGTGTTTCCATTTTAAAGAGGAAGAAGTCAGGTTCAAGGCCAAGGTCACGTGTCTAAAAGTGACCACACTCCCGATTATTTTTTCACACTTTTCATTACCAATGAGTGGATTGGTCTTTTCTGCTATTCAAAGGGCATCCTTGCTCAAGGCGAGTATATATTTGCAAGCTCCTCACTAATAGCTAAATGTTGGCACGTCTCAGGGAATTACTCAGAAAAACACAATGTGAATGTTCACTCTGTACACTGCTGAAGGATACGAATGATTAAAGGATACTTTGGAGAAGAGTATTTTGTGTATCATCATAACATTTTAATACTATTTTTGATAAGTACAATATATGAGGAATATCAACATAGAATAAAATGAACATGTCGAACTGAAAGAGGGTGAACATCCCAGAGAGAGAGAAATGTACAAGGAAAACCAAAAGGCTCGGGAGCAGGGACAATTAGAGAAATTAACTACAGAGCAGTTACCCGTGAACGTGGTTTATTTTCTCGGCGTTTGAATTTCTCAACTTACCCACTTAATTCAGTGCTGTCCCCTTTCAAAGAAGTCATCTTGAGAGGCGGTATACTTATTCCATGCGCGCTGCTTATGACTTACATGATTTTTGGAACTCCTCTTTTATAATTGCCTTCTGAAATGGACACTTTCTTTGAAATATTCTTAATGGCATTTTAGATAAAGTCAGAATTATTCAGAGGCTTGTCTGGTGAAAAGGAGGGTGCTTAAACCAGATAATTTATTTCCCTCCCTCCTTCTCTCCCTCTTTCCCTCTCTCCCTCCCTCCCTTCCTACTTATTTCTCTCTCTCTTTCCATTTCCTTCCTTCCCTCCCTCCCTTCCTTCCTTCCTTCCTTCTCTGTCTCCCCCTCCTCTCTTGCATTCTTCCAAAAAAGAGGCAGGACTGATTTTTTTTACATGTTTTGTACACCTTCTCTGCAGACTTCCAGAAATTACTCTAAGCCGCACCATATTGTTGTCGTAAGAACATATTTTTCAAGTTGGTTATGTTGGGTGCTTAAATTCTGGTCTGTTAGTTTAAAATACTGTGTCTTGTGCTTTTGTAATTACACTCCCCGAAGTGAATCATATGGGACTTCGGTTGCATTGTTGAAGTTGTTGTTAACTGCAGGAGACCCGAGTATCACCCTCTCAGCAGTGACGGGCTGGAGCGGGCGGCACCGAGCTGAGAGGAGGAATGGCACAGGGGATGGCGAAGACGCCAGGTGGAGCCTTGAGTGGAATCAGGGATGCTACACTTTTACCGACTGCAAGTGTCCAGAGAGTGTGGCCAAGGGGATAGAGGGAGGGAGCTGAAGCCATAGCATAGGAGGACCACATGAAGGAACCAGGGATGTTAACGCTGCTGTGGCATGCGAGAACCAGGGTGGGGTGCTAGAGAGGACATGGGATCGAGAATGGCGCTTAAAATGTTATTTCTGCTCCCAATTAGCCAGAGAACATTGGACACATAATTTGACCTCTCTGTGCTTCAGTTCCCTGATCTATCAAGTTAAAATTATAGAACTAATTGAGCTTATGGTTTCTTCAAAGACTGAAATTTATTTTGTAAGGGCTACACGATAAATATCTTCAAATACTTGAAGGGCTCCCATGTGGAAGAAGCATTAGACTAAGACTGTATAATATCTGAGGCGGAGACAGGGATCTAGGGGTGGTAGGGGAGCAGATTTCAGCTTTAGGTAAAAAAGAACTGCCCAGCAGTGAGATGGCTGCCTTGAGGGAAGGGTGTACAGTGGTAAGCTCCCCTTCAGTGGAAGTATTCAAGAAGAGCTGAGAGGGCTGCTTTTATGATGTAGAAGGGAAGCATAAACTACAGGAAGTAAGTGGCTGATTGACTGTGAAGGTCTCTTCCGATTTTGAGATTCTAGGAATCTCTACTCTTTTGAGGTCTGTATTCTTGATTGCATTTGCCCCGGAATGACAGGTTGAAAAATCCCAGGCGGCTCTAGAAGTGAGAAGTGGTCCATGAGGATTTGGTTCACAATGCCTAGTCATCCCTAGAAGTGCCTGAAGGACGTGACTTCCTAGCAACCTTGTTGCTTAACCTAATGTTATCTGGAAGAATCAAAGAAGAGGCTCACAGTTCTGTTGAATGAAAAGATTTAAAAGAGGAGCCTTTAAGCTACCTCCTGCACGTTCTTCTTCTGCCCTTCAGATGTAGTAGGACACCGTTGTTGGTCAAAGGTTTGAAGCCCTTTAGAATGCTCAGGACAATCACAAGATTCCCATTTTGCTTCTTAGCAGAGACACATCTCACAGCAGCATCAGGTGCGAGGCTCCAGAGTAGCATGTCATGTGAACACAGAGCGAATCATTATTGATTCCTTGAGCCATGATGGTAAAGGGACCCAAATTACCATCAGCACAGTCGCACTAGTGCCGTTGGAATGAGCACGCCTGTGGGAATTCCCGGTGAGGGAACTTCATCGAGTCAGAGCAGCCAGCAGGGGGCTGGGCTGAGCGGGGGGTACAGGTGTTGGAGAGGGAGACAACTCCATTGGTCTGACTCTAATTATTAGAGTTTCTGCTAGTTTAAGTGCCTGAACCTAGAACACTCTGTGAAATGTCTCTCCCTCCTCCCCCATCACCACGTCCCGCCCCTGCTATTTTCTGTTCACTCTACAAAGTGCAATAGTCCTGGTTTCCAGATACATCTCGTGGAACCAGATCCCTGACTGCTGGACTTATCTTGCAACCCTTAGAAGTATGAGCTGGGCAGGCACATCGCAAGAGTTCAGAAGTGTAGGCATATCTCTGGGAGGCGGAAAGACCCTAAACTCCAGGCTCTCTGAGCAGGAAGTTGTGTTGGCCCACGCTCACTGTGTCTTGTCTCTACCACCTCTGCCCTTTAATCCAGCTCCTTTTTTGAATACTAATCGTTAACACTTAATGAGAGTTTACTCTGCACCAGGCCCCGTGGTGAGCTATCTAATTTAAGCCTTACAAACCTAATAGAGCAGGTTCTTTGTTACCCCATTTTTGGCAGATCATGAAAAACTGATGTTCAAAAGGCTAAATAAGTTGCTCAGTCATAGCTGCAGACTAAAGTCAAACCCACTGCCCTTGTTTTAAATTTCTGTCTTTTCTTATTATTCCTATTATGTGAAGGCTTGGAGGACGGTACTGGATCATCAGATGGGAGCCCAAGGGGTACAAGCTTTACGTGGTATTTGTACCGCTATCTACGTGTCTGCCTCCAGCCCATTCTCTCCGTCTTCCTAACCATCTTGTTCTAGCGTACCTTCTTCGTACTTTCAACCTTCTCTGTATTTTATCTTTCCAGGTATCTGATCAATGTGACTTTTGAAGGGAGAAATCTGTCCTTCAGTGAAGACGGCTACCAGATGCACCCGAAACTGGTGATCATACTTCTGAACAAGGAGAGGAAGTGGGAGAGGGTAGGACACGTCTTTGGCAATTCTCATACTAACTAGAGGGGGTGGGGATCGGAAAGTCTGCAACACATTGGAGGAAAATGGCGCCTTGGTTTTGCTCTCTGAGCTGGAGAGCAAGAGATCAATGCTTTAAGAACACAGGGGAGGCCATTTCTCAAACTTGCATCTTCATTTTCTTGCTACTTCGGTCAATCAAGAGATGATTGTCCCTATGTATTTCTGTTTCATTGGTAGTGGTGCTGTCTGCAGCATGACTTCGCTTTAATGGAAGAGTGTGCATGTGCCATATAACACGATTAGGTGGAGAAACCGAATCATGGTGTAATTCAGAAGTCGTGTCCTACACGGTATACTGGGGAGGCCTGTGAAGCCTAATTTGTGAGCACACAACTCTGGATTTCCTGTGACTGGAGGCTTGCCATGCAAGGCTCTTCTCAGGATCTCTCCCACTGCCAGCTGACCACAGTGTCTGAAATTCTACCATTAGGCGTTAATTTACGTGGGCGCCAGACTGCCTAGGTTCAATCCCCGGCTCCTCTACTCACTAAATTGTCTGTTTAGGACCTTGGGCAAATCTCTTAACTTCTCTGTGCCTCCACTTCCTCGTCTGAAAAATGGGGTTAATAATAATAGTACCGATAACACAGGGTTGTTATAAGGATTAACTATATTAATATATGTAAAGGACTTAGAAGGGTGCCTGGCACATCGTAAGCACTTACTAGGGATTGGCTTTTATTATCATACCTGATTCCTGGTTAAATGCAAACGTTCCTGAGAGTGATGTCATCACTGGTGTTCCCGAGAATGTTCGGCAGGGCACTTGTGCCTTTAGACGCTTTGCTGAGAAATGGTTTCCGATAAATAAGACCGAGAGATGCCGTCTACTCTGTCTCACTCTGGGAGATTCTCAGAACATATTAGCATTCGAATGTTCAGAGGTGTCTTTTACTGAGGGATAGTTGACATACATCGTTATACTAGTTTTAAGTATACGGTATAATGGTTCAATATTTGTATATATTATGAAATGATCACCACAGAGAGTCTAGTTAACATCCGTCACCATACATAGTTGCAAAGTTTTTTTGTTGTTGTGACGAGAACTTTTAAAATCTACTCTCTTCGCAGCTTTCATAATGCAACACAGGATTATTAACCACAGTCAGCATGCTGTACATTACTCTCCCATGACTTATTTATTTCACACCTGGAACTTTGTACCCTTTGACGAACCACCCACCAGTCTGTTCTCTGTATCTGTGAACTAGGTTTTTTTCTTTTTCTTTTGTTTTCGAGTCCACTTATAAGTGAGATCATGCAGTGTTTGTCTTTCTCTGTCTGACTTACTTCACTTAGAATAACACCCTCAAGGTCCATCCACGTTGTTGCCAACAGAGGTGCCTTACAGCAAAGAGACATCTTTAATTTTATTTAATCTGGCATTTCCCCAAATGATTTATCATGAGAACCCTTTACCCATGAAATCATATTCTGTGAATCACGTTGGGAAGCATTGATTTACAGACGCTGCAGACGCTGTGGGCCAGTTGGCTGAGAACAGACTTCAGGATGTCAGCATGGCTCTGACTAGGATGGAAACCAGGTGATGTAGTTCCCAAGAGAGTAGCCAGGAAAAGAAGCCAGAGATGAACTTCGTGAAATTCACCATCTTGTCACAGAGAGCCGTGGACAGGTGGTTGTGAGAATGCTCACCTGTGAAACCAGGCATGTGTGTCTCAGGTGGTGGGACCCAGGGCCTTATCTTTCAAACCGAAGACCTTGATCTGTCATGTGTTCCTCATATCAGGGCTTGGCTGTAAGGCTGCCATTATGCCCGGGGCTCTTGATTGAAGCTGCCGCCCCTCCCCTGAGTTGTCATTTGTCCCAAAATGGCTATTCCCTGGGCTTCCACTCCTTACCCCAGTCAAGCTGCTTTTCACTGCTGCTGTGGAGACATAATCATTCAAGGAGTGTCTGGGCCGGCATGTACAACAGGCGCTTCTGTATATCTCCAGAAGAGGAGTTATTAAAAAACGGAGGCTTCATGCGTGGATCAGAAGACATCCAGCTAGGGTGGCTTTTATTCAGTAGACCATGATTACTGTCTCAAGTAAGGGGCCCTGTCACGACCGTCCTGTCTTAAAGAGACACCACTTCCCATCATTTGTGCTGCCTTCTCTTCCTTAGGCTGGAATCTGAGGCCTGGGACCCCCAGCCCTTTCCAAAACTAGACCCTCCTTCCTGGGGGTTGGATCCCACGCCTCCTTAACAGATCTACCTCTACTCTAACTCTTGAATTTATTCCTTATTTCTATATGAGCTGGGAACCATGTGGATAATTTTTTAAATGGGCCTCCTCCTCCCTGACGCCCACGTTGAACCGTTCAGATCAGCCCTGGACATGGCTTCTAGAAAGAGCTTCCCAAGCCACAATTCTAGTTCTTTCTCTGCCCAAAACCTGCTCAGAGCTTCTGCAGTTTGTGGATTGGGCCCAAACTCTATCTGTTCTTGCATTCAAGGCTCTGGTCTCTTTTCCAACACCCGTCTTCTCTTCCTCACCATTTCCCATCTCACCTTCAAGCTACGCTGGACTCCTCTCTGTTCTGAGAACGTGCCCTTGTATGTCTTGTTCTCCGTACAGAGTGTCGTGATGTTTTCTTTTCCTGGAATGAATGGTCCAATTATACAAATCATAATCATCCTTTGAAGCCCAATTAAAATGTTGCAGTCTCCATCCCTGATCTTTGACCAAGATATAATTTTTTGCTCCCTTATGCCCTGTAGCCTTGGTCCGTACCTCTGTTGTAGTACTCGTCACATCTGCCTGTGTTAGAGTTGCATGTGTGATGCTTCCAGAGGAGAGAGGCTGTTGTGTCCTCATGGCAACCTGGAGGATCGTGTTGCATAGCTCAATAAATATATGTAGAATGAACGAGAACCATTACATAATACAAGAGTCTAAAATCCATCATGAAGAATCAAGTTTATGCTATTGCCCTTGATACAAGAGCTCGTTTTTTTGGGCGAGGGGAGAGAAAATCTTTATGCAGATTGAGTTTTCATAGATCGTACTTTAAGTGTGCTAAGGGAGCTTGTTATTTAAAGCAATTCTGTGGGTAATCTTTTGATAAAGTCTTTTGGGGGATTGGGATCCTAGAATAGAACCTCTTCGTACTGACTTGGTTACATCAGGGAGCATTGCTGAAGAGAGATGTTCAGTATTCCTTAGGTTCATGAGCCCTACAGCTCCCAGACTTGGAAGCCCTTGCGGGCAGGGTAGGGATGCCAGGCACAGGTCTAGGGCATGTCTGGGTTGTGGTAAGATCGAACCGTGGGAAGTTGTACCTTTTCTTCCACTGTCACCCTGGCCCCCAGAACCCTTCTGCATGCTTAGGACTCCTAATAGCATTCCAGAAGGTCCCCAGTGGTCCAGGGAAGATTTAGACTTCAGAGAGGCAGGCCCTCGGGGTGAGGATTCTACAGTGAAGAGATGGTCACTGGAGAGATAAGGAGAGAATGAGTCTCAATTTGAGGAAGAGGCGTGGGCTAAGAGCTGGGGCCTTTGGCCTCTAGTGCTGCCCCTAACTGGCTGTGTGACCTGCTCTTTTCACCTTTCTGGATCTTTCTGCCCTCATGTCTAGAACGATGGCGTGAGATGGGTCCTTTGCAGCTCTAGCTTCTGAGGTTACGTATTCACGCTGTAGATAAATCGGGGCGTGGCATGAAAGTTGGTGAGGGCCGGAGCATACAGAAGGAGCCCAACTTCGTATTTAAGGACAGTAGCTCCCAGGACACGTTTGGCATTCTTGTCGTTGGGGTAAATGTCGTCTCTTCAGAAGGCCTTCCCTGATGACCCAAGCTGAGGTAGCCACCCAGTCAGGTTCATTTTCATTTGCTTCAAGATACTTATTGTCTGACGTTCTGCTCATTTGTCTGCTTGTTTGTGTTGTTTGCCACCTGTTTTCCCACACCAGGTCGATGCTGTGTGGGTGCAAGGGCCTAGTTCACCTCAATAATTCTAACACTTCAGAAGAGTGCTTGGCTCAGAGGGACCACTCAAAAGATAATTGTTAAATAAATGAAGACTCTGTACGCTCAGGAGGGTTAGAGCAGTGACTGGTAGTGACCATTCGCTTCTACCTGAGACTCTCCCGTGTAGACTGAGTGGTTGACTGAAAAGCACATAAGAGCAGGTACATCTCCCTGCGGACTGAGCACCCCGAGGACCAGCAAGGGCCTCAGGGCGCCTTTGGGAGGGCTCATCTCCGGGCAGGCACGCCCGAACAGTGTTCGACAGGAAGCCTAGGCAAGAGGAAGATTTACTGTGTGAGTCGTGTGATAGGATTTCACAGCATTCCTTCAGGTTTTTACAAAGTCGTCTCAAAGCTACTGTCTTATCAGTTTGGTTCCTTCCAAAAGACTTCAAGTGATGGCAGGATAGTCTGTGGGACTGAGAATGGTTTTAGAAATCGGAGAGAGCCGAGTTCAGTTTCCCACATCGCCATTTATCAGCTGTGTGCACAGAGCGACTGGTATTACCGGGGTCTGTTTCCCTCTTGTAAAATGGGGCTTTACATAAGGCTGTCATACAGATTACAGGGGGTTTTTTAGTAACCAACTCTAAAGGAGCTATTATAGTAAAACCAGTTAATAGTGGCTGAAACATAGCCAGTATTCAACAAATACCAATTGGTAGTCCCCACCCTCCTCGAGTAATTTTTTAAGGTAATAGCTCACATGGTAAAAAGTCAAATGATACAAAAGAATATCCAGTAAAAAGAACGTCCTCTGATCACCCATGATCCTTTGTTCCCCAGGTCCCTCTTCAGAGCGATCCTAGTTCGCAATGTCTCACGTATTTGCTCTGAAGATACTCCCAAGCATATACAAATTTTCTACATTTCCTCAACCTCTTTTTTTAAACGAATAGTACATGCTTTTGTGAACCTTTAGTGGGACCGTATGTTAGTAGCCTCTGAGGAGGCATGGAGGCTGGGGGCTAGAACAACAAAGAGACCTCTGGATCAGAATTATATTCACAGAAAGCCAAGTACATATCTCTGGTATGTAGAAATGTGAAGAACATTTAAAGCGGAACACACAGACACAGACGTAGAGAATGGACTTGTGGACACAGGAGTGGAAGGGGAGGGTGGGACGAATTGAGAGAGCAGCATTGACACATATACGCTACCATGTGTAAAATAGACAGCTAGTGGGAACCTGCTGTATAGCGCAAGGAGCTCAGCTCGGTGCTCTGTGATGACCTAGAGGGGTGGGACGGGGGCGGGGGCGTTGGGAGGGAGGCTCAAGAGGGAGGGGATATACGTACACATATAGCTGATTCTCTTTGTTGTACAGCAGAAACTAAGACGACATTGTAAAGCAATTATACTCCAATAAAAAAAAAAGTCCAAAAAAAATAAAGAGGAACACACACACACAGCATGGTGAGTTGGAAAGGGTAGGGGATGGTGAAAACTATTTGTTTGCAGAGTGGCTTCGTTTGTGAGTCTCTCTAAGAGGGGGACAGCTGCATCAGCTTGCATTAGAAATAGTCTGGCACGGAGAAGCGGCTCCTGTCTCTATCAGAGCCTCTCATGATTTGCTTCATCGCCACTGCTCCCTGCTTCCATTTAATCGTTCCTAAAATGGGGATAGTAAAAATGAAATGCAGTGGGGTGTGTTCTGAGTAATGACTTCGAGAAATGATGATGATGCATTTTTCAGGTTGTAAGAGGTAAACAGACCTTAAAGGGACTGTCTGGGTCGGAACTGCAGGACAATACATACGGTGTGGCTCTCCGCTCGTCTTTCCCCCAACCTCGCCAGAGGTGTATTTTAGAAACGCACTCCCTCTTCCCTGCCTCCACCTACCAGAAAATACCCGTCCCTGTGTAGATTAAAACATTCTTTGTTTGTCTGGGTCATTCTTTGGGCTCCCCAAGCCCCAGTTATCACCTCAGGCTGGCAATCCTGAGAGATTACAGCCATATCCACCAGTGGAAGAAGGGTTCAAGGTGAAAGTGGTCGGTAGGAAGTGCTGAGTCCATAGTCGTATTTATGAATTAACGTATGGATCAGTGAGAGAGAGGAAGGGTAACCAAACTGGTAGAGAGAAGACTCCCAAGAGCCGCCTCGGAAGCAACGACATTATAGAACAGAAGGTCCCACCAGCATCTGGAGCCTGCGATGAACGAAACAGGTTAAGGGATGCTTCCGGTAGCCCCGTATCCAGGAGGCAGCACTGAGTCCAGGCTGCGGCTGCGCCGTGACACCGACACCTGAGGACTAGAGTGACCTGTTCCAGAGCGGTCAAGTGGGTGATGATAGGACAGAGGTTGATCGCTCCTGTGGCAGATTCTGCTTGAAAGCCATTGACCCGTGACATAAAACAGCCCGTCCATCCCTTCAGAGAGCGTGCGCACGCGCACACACTCTCTCTCATCACGGACGAACTGACGGTCTGCTCACGAGCACAGGAACCACATCTGGCTGGTTTCCCGCTAGATGTCTGTGCCCAGCACAGTGCAAGACAGTGCTAAGCAGGCCAGGAAATACTTGGTGTTGCCTGAACACACCTGCGCCTACTGAATTCCACCTCCTGCCCCGGGGGAAGAGGCCACGGGCTATCCACGTGCTCTCTCCAGACTTTCAGAGGGCGTCTGAGGAGTGAAACAGAAGCTCCTCCCCGTGTTGGTGTGTTTTTTCTGCATCTCCCGATACCACCACTTGACAACATGCTCCTTTTGCTGACTTTGAACTGCATACTAATATGCATCCTTGGATTAAGGCGTTCAGAAACAGGATCCACGGAGAAGGGCTCTGGGAGTTGCGGTCACGGAGGGGAAGAAGAAGAGGCAACAAGGTGATGACTTACTCTCTTTAAATATATGAAGAATTATTGGACCAAGTGTTGAGATCAGCTGTTCACTTTCTCCTCCGAGACAGAACCAGAGTAAGTGGGCTTAAGATCAAGCAGAGAGGATTTATATCAGCTATAAGGAGAATTTCTTTCTAGAGAGAAGTGTTGAGTACCAGAACTGTTAACCCCACCAGGGGCTGACTTTGGAAGAACTAAAGATTGGGTATATCTTCATGGCTCTGTAACGTGCAGTCCTGCCCAAACAACAATGCGTGAACTATAGGCTTTGAGAGTTCTTCTTCCCTTCCCCTCCCTCCCTTCCCTCCTTCCTGCACATAACGATTGAGGACCTACTATGAGCCTAGTGTTGCCCCCACCAAACTAGTATTATTGTTTTCCTAGTTGCTGGGGAAAGAAGTATTGCAAGGAGAAGGGCGCTTATTGTGACACGTAAAATTTCTATAACCTAAGGTGATTTTAAATCTGACTATTTGATATGGTCTGATAGTTGGGTGGCTCTTTCATCTTGCTTGGTTAGTAGAGACCCTGCGTATATATGACAGTGGTTTATAGACAAGGCCTCTGGATTACATGCTTTTGGTTGTCTTTCCAAGTTGTGATTATCACAGACTTTCACATCCAAGTGTTCCCTTCTTTGGTTCCCTCAGCTCCAAGAGCCGTGGCCCATGCTCTTTGCCTACACCCTTTTCCAGGGTCCTGGAAAGAGACCACTGGGGGCCAGCCCATGGTGGGGAGGTGTGCCCTTAACCCCCAAGGTCTCCACAGCCACTCCTGGTAGACTCAGTGCACAATGTCAAGCTGCTACCCCCATGTACGTTTATAAAATAATTCGAAGAGCAGAGCAGGTTGTACTGGGGGAAAGGACTTCAGAAATGTCATTCCAGAAAGGCTGGCTGTCTTCATGTGCTGTCATCAGCCACTGAATGAAGCGGATAAAAGAACAAGATAACCTTGGTTGGCTTTGCTTTTGAAACCTATACCTGCTGATGGGGGAGAAAAGCAGGATGGAGCTTGGAGACAGAAGTGCTGGCTTAATCTTGACTTAAGGAAACGCTGTATAGAGGAAAGGCTCCCCAAAGCCAAAAGATAGCTTTCATCCACCTTGTTTAAATTTTATTGAGGATTTTATTTCATGACAGTTGTCTTTGGTTGGCTCCTGAGTCCTCTGAACTTTCTAATTCTAGGCTATAATGTTTTTCCAGTAGTGGTATTGAAGATGAAATAGTGGTGTAGAGGTTACAAGACTCTTATGTTAATATACAGGTTAAAACCAACATTTATGATTTTCTTATTATAAAGGTAATTGGTGCTTATTAAAGGTACCTGGGAGGACAAAATAAAATTTACCCATTTACATACCTACAAAGAATTAGTGTTTACATTTCTTCCGTTCCTTACGGATGCTTTTTTCTCTGCCTGTGTGTGTATATGTGCATGTTTTAACACAATACAGTGTGATACAATCGAACTGGAAATGCAATGTATGAGCAGTTTGCAGTCTTCTTCTTTCTCTCACTATGATACTGTGACCATTTTCTTATTTTATTAATGTTATCCAAAAGCAAGAAACTTAATGACTGCCTCCTATTCCATTGTAAAGATGTATCATACTTCTTTAAACTGATCCCCCACGATTAGGCATTCATATGTGTACTCGGTAGAGACCGGTACTCATGTGAGAATAATTTCAGAGTTTTTGATAATCCAGCTTTGATGTGTAGGATTGATGTCCGAGGTGACAAGGTTTGGTCAGCTTTTTTTGTTGTTGTTTTATGTCCCTAAACATTCAAAATGATATCCTTTAATTCAAGAAGCTTGGGTTATATTCATTCAGTAACAAGGAGAAGACACACGCGGTGGGTGTGAAAGGCTCTCCTTTGTGATTCCTGGTCTGCTGGGGATCCCAGACGGTTTTTCTTTCTGACCTTCTGATCCTCTAACTTTGCTGCTGAGAATGTTTCTTACCTTTGGCAGTTACAGCGCAGAAGACGGGGCTGTTCACGTCATCTGTGTCTGCGGTTTTCAACATCCTGGGACCATTTTCTTGAGAGTTGGAAGCTTGTAAAATTCAGGCCCATGTTCCTAAGGAGGTAGTAGGGCTCGTGCCTGGTGTGACATCGTTTCTAGTGCTGTTTCCATTCTCTGTGCCCCAAGTGACCCAGGAAGAAGGGAGAGTGATCCCCTTCTTTCACCAGTGGGGCAGCACCTGGCTGACTGATTCACATACCCACAGGCTGATGTGCCTCAGGACTGTCCGGGCCATCATGGCAGGGACCGCTCTTTTCATACCTTGGTGTATTTTCCACCAAACAAGCTACTTCGTGCATACATTAATAGCATATACACTTGCCCTGAAGTCTGAGGTGTGACATTAAAGCTATAATATCTGAATGTTCTTCACCTACAAGCATGCCTCTGTTGACCTATCACCAGGAGATCTTCTGCTTTGAGTTCTTCCTGCAGCGATGACAGATTTGTACAAGTCCACGCGCAGCCTCTCTCTCCACAATACCTACTTATGAGAGCTGGCCGGGACCAGGGTAAAGTGATTCGTGTGCATAGGGAGGGAAGCGCCGACCTTGGCATGTTAACTCTGCTGATCGGCCCCCAGTACAAAGAGCTGAAAGGAAGCGTTGGCCAATTAAGAAAATAAACTGCCTTTAAGAATAAAAGCTATTAATAAAAAAAACATGAATACAAGCATTCCACAGCAGCCGTAGCACTCAAGATTATTTGGTGTGATTTTATTATTTTCTCTATCAGAATGATTTCTGTCCATAATTTGGTGAACATTTCAGTTCATTCTGAGAGAGAGACGAGCTCTTGCACTTTCTCCCTCTCTGTGATGATGTGACCCAGGTATTCTCTGCTGCCCATAAAGGCTGCCCATTGCCAGTTCTACAGGCAATCCAGGTCTTAGCTCCATCAGCTACGTGTTCTGAAGCTTTAAACTTAAAACAGATCTGTGCCAGGGGAATGAGGAGAATGAAAGTGTGGTCTTGAGGAGACAAATAAAAGAGGGGAAGAGCACAAGTAGACGTCCGGGAGAGAGTGATAGACCCCAAGGGAAAGAGGACCATTCTCCACAGCTGTATTTTCAAAGTGCACAATGTTCCCCGTTTACACCAAACCCTGTAGATATCCTTTCACGTTTTTCTACTCTCAAGGTTTGGTGTATGGTGTCTTCTGAGATCGTCAATTTTGACTATTCTCATAATAACGCCTACCATCTTTTTCACTCATCCCATAAGGAGGGGAGCTTTCTGGTGTAGGAATAGAATATTACCTCTTGGGTAGAACTTCGGGTGGATGTTTAAGCCACCTCAGCATTCTCTTCATAGAACAGTGAAAAAACATCTATTCTCCCTAAAGGGTCTGAGAAAGACGTACAGTTTCTGAAACACTCTATCCTGAGATCAAGGGATCTTAGGAAGATTTGGCACTAACACATCTGACATTTATTGGGCCCTTTATTAAGAATGTGGTTTATGAAGAGTTTTAGCATATATGACCTAATTTTGATTCCTATTAAAACTTACTTCCTATTGCACAGGTAAGTATACTGAGGCTCAGGGAAGTTGTATGATTTGCCAAAGTCATACACTTAAGGAGTGGCAGGGCTGAGTGTAGATATTTACGTCTGGCTCCATTTAAGTCCAATATATGTTTTGCCTTGATACACAGAGTATAACGGTATAACTAGACTAATGGCATCAAAGTGTAGCACTACCAATGGGGATAGTTTTGTAGACCAGAGGACAGACCACACCACGGAAATACGTGAGCCCTACCACATGAGAGTTTTTAAACAAAGTGTTCAGAAATGGTCCTGTACCAGGTAGGTGGGGTGAGTTGGCTTAAACTGGGACTGGCTGTTTCAGTGTAATATTTTCCTGAGAAGATTATAAAATGAAAAAGTAAGGGAAGGAGAAATGGCGAGAGGCAAGAAAGATAGGAACAACAGCAGAAAAGCTTTTCTGCATCCCTACATCCTTATACCTTTTTACTACCTATTCTTAAACACACATTCACACACACACATCCCTAAAAATACATACATGCATACATTGCCTCTTTTTTTCAGCCAGAACAAGAACGTATCTCCTCAAACTGTGAGGACAGAACACGTTTCTCCCAATAGCAAAGGCCACAGCTACCTACAGCAATGGTTGTCTAGGTCCTGATTACATAGACGGGATGGATTTCCTAGCAAATAGTTTGCTTCTGCGTTAAAAGCTCTTCTAACATGCAGCCACCATGGCAGTGACACTGCAGCCAGGCAGCCCCACTGATCAGACACCTGCAGGAGGTGCAGAGAAATGTCGAAACACCAAGAGGAATTTAAAATAGCTGACCTACAAAACAGACCTCAAATCTTACCAAGAGAGTGACATGAAATTTTAACTTTGTTTTACATAAAACACAATCAATTAAATATTTTATGAGCTCAACTAGCTAAGAGAGAGGAGTTTGGGCATTTCATATCAAACTAGCTGAAGGTTCATTGAGATGAATACATACAAATATATAAAAGAGAAAGTAGAAGCGAAATCCAATAGCTAAGACCACTGATCTTCTGTGATTCCTCATTGTCACTTCAGTGTTTCCCCAAGTGTGATTGTGGGTTTCACTGTGGTACATGAATTAAGAGGGATGAGTATTTTTTATTTAAATAATCTGTTTATCTTTATAGTTATCTTCTATCTTTGACAAGTGACACTTGTCTTACATTTACAGTCATGATATGAAATTTTTTAATAAATATACTTTTTAAAAGAAGGTTGTTTCATATGTAATTAAAAATAGTGTAGGTGGTGCACAGATGTGGCAAAAATCGGTACAGTGGAACTCAAATGACTGAAATTTGAGAAATGCTTCCAGAGGGCAAAGTGAGTTCCAGACCCCGGTTCCCAAATCACAGTAGTCAAGACTGACCTACCTTCCCATCCTGTTTCCTCTTCTGCTCTCTGCGTTTAGTCTACACACCAGCATAATTGCAACAACCCTATGCTTTCCCCTTAACCTTGGACTCTTGAACTTACCCTTTGCGGCATAGTTTAAAAGCCAAGGGGCATCATATCTTCCTCACCTTTGCCTAACACAGTGATTCATCCAAAGCAGTGTAAATAGATGTTGCTTCAACTTTCTTTGTTTCGCTTTCCTTATCTATACAACGGAAAGAATGATAGCACCTACCTCAAACTGTGGCTATACGGATCAAATAAGCTATAATTCATTTAAAATTCTTAGCACAGTATCTGGCGTGTAGCAGGTGCTGTGCAAATATTCACTGTTCTTTACTTGAACATGTTTTTTTCTTCCAGTTTTATTGAGGTATAATTGACAGCACTGTATGAGTTTAAGGTGATCTGACTTACATACATCATGAAATGATTACCACAGTAAGTTTAGTGAACATCCATCATCTTGTATAGATATAGACATTTAAAAATATCTTTCTGGTAACGAGAACTCGTAGGATTGACTCTCTTAACAATTTTCATATGTATCATATAGCAGTGTTAATTATATTTATCACGTTGTACATCACATCCCTAATACTTATTTATCTTATACCTAGAAGTTTATACCTTTTGACCACTTTCATCCAATTCCACCTCCCCCCATCCCCTGCCTTTGGTAGCCAGAAATCTGATCTCTTTTTCTATGTTTGTTTGTTTGTTTTTGAAGTATAATTGAGCATATTTTAAACCAATCTTAACTGAAATTGGGTTCTAGAAAACAAGAAAGTGAAGAAAAATGAACCGCATACACAAGTGCACAGCAAGGTTGGACCTTGGCCTTAGTCACTGAAAGGAAGGAACTAGGAAACAGCACATAGAATCCTTGACGTGCCCGATGATAAACTGGCAAAGGACCCACTTTCTTCCTTTATTCTTACACAACTGTTTGCACAGGGATTTTTAAAAATTGAGTCTTATTAATAATAAAAGAATGGTAAAGTCCCCAACACAGCACAGCATCCATGCTGGGCTCATTGCCCCCAAATCAGGGAATTAAAAACATGTTCAGCTTAGATTTAGGACATTGTGGGTTCTCAGTAACCATTACATAACAACCAAACCACATTAGGCGATAGTGACTGTTCGTGAAACCTCATGGTGTGTCCTTGTGCCATTTGATCTCCTTGGCCTTTGTTTCACTGTAACAAACCGCCGCCAGTCTCCCCTTTATGGCTTCCTTATTGTGCAGCGGGTAGATTGGCCCACAAGCGTTAGAGGAGTTCCTCCCACAAGGGAAGGTGGTTTATGTCAAAAGACACGTCCTAGTCAGGGTTGACTACAAAGGGGATGATGGTGAAGTGGGGAGTGAAACAGAAAATGCAACTGACACGTAGCATTTTATTATTTTTTAATTTAATTTAATTTTATTTATTTATTTATTTTTTTGCGGTACGCGGGCCTCTCACTGCTGTGGCCTCTCCCGTTGCAGAGCACAGGCTCCGGACGCGCAGGCTCAGCGGCCATGGCTCACGGGCCCAGCCGCTCTGCGGCATGTGGGATCTTCCCGGACCGGGGCACGAACCCGCGTCCCCTGCGTCGGCAGGCGGACTCTCCAACACTGTGCCACCAGGGAATGCCCGACACGTAGCATTTTATAGTTTACACCAGTGATTCTCAAAGTGTGGTCCCTGGACCAGCAACATCAGCATCACCTGGGAACTTATTTGGAATGCAGATTCTCAGGTCCTGCTGCCAAAGCTCCAGGGATGAGGCCCAGAAATCTGAGTTTTGACCTATAAAACACAGAGATAGTTGACCACAGACATTTCCCTTTCACAAGGAGAAAAGACGTTATCTGTTTAATGGGTATTTAAGACTGCCACTTTGTCACCGTTTTCTGTTCTCATTTTATTTTCCAGCCTTTTACTTTGAAATCAATCTGAATCTTGATCCCTCCACAAAGTTGAGGATAGAGTCAGAAGCCCAGCAAGAAAGAGTGAAGGCCTGTGTCACTCACTCCAGGAGACTGTGAATTATCTATGGTCTTCAGTCACTGCTACAGAAACTCCAGGATATTAGGCTGATTGGCTGGGTTTGTTCATTCAGGAAATATCTCCTGAGCCCCTACTAAGTACCAGACACTATTCTAAGTGTTGGGGAAACAGGATTGAATAAGACCAACCAGTTCCCCCACCCTCAAGGAATTTTTGTCTTCGTGAGGAGGTCAGACAACAAGCACATCAACAAATAAGTAAATATCATCACTTCAAGTGGCGTCTAGTGCCATTAAGGTGGTAAGATAGGGTATGGGGGCTCTCAACCACAGGATGCCAGCCCCCCAAGGGGCTTTTAGGAATACCAGCCCCCAGCGGGGCTTGTTTACAATTTCTTATTTTAAATAAGATGACAGTTAAATTTCTAAGGAGTATGTCCAACAGCTGTTAGAAATTTAACTGGCAACTTAAAGTAAAAACCTTTCAAATGATGCCCATAGGTCCTCTGCTTAAACTTGGCACAGATACTGTGTTGAGACTACAGACCCACTTCCAAGCAGCAGGGCAAGTGTGGGTAGTATTTGAGCTTCCATTTTTCCCATTACTACTAGGTTTTAGAGAATATGGACATGGATTTTTCTAATTTGACACATTGGACTGTGAACATTTCACCATTTATGCTTGATTTTTCCGAAAAACCGAAAAGCATTAACCCTCTTTGTTTAATTAGAACTGCATTTAGTAAGTCACATACCCTCATCTACTGTTCCAAGTGACCATGACATTCTTTTGCAGCTGTTGTGGAAATTATTTCACTTCCTGAGTTGTCTCCATGTGACCCTGTGGTCACGATGTGACACTACACGAGGACCTGGTGAGGATGTTCAGGAAAGGTCATAAAACGCACAGAACACAGGCAGCTTTGGGGTCATAGACACGTTCTAGGTGGCCCCAGAGTGGTGTATTTAAGATTAAATTGGCTTTAGCACTTACAAATTTAGAGATTACCTTAAAACTCCAGATTTGTGGATTCCTAAAAAAATCTGAAGAGTGGCCACCTGGGGCTCACACTCTGCTGGGGCTGAGGGGTAGAGCCTCCTTTGGGTGGAATACACGCTCTCAATTCAATACACACCCTCCAGGTGTCCCATCCCTTTTATTAATGATCTACCTAGTTCTTACAGCCATTAGAGTTTGCAACTCCTAGAGCAGGAACAAGTTCAGAAAAGATTCAGTCCCTGCTTAAAAACAAAAATGTATACCTTGGAAATGGGTGCATTCAGGATTAAGGAATCAGGTAAAAAGGGAGCAGACACAGCCTTTTGATTGCTTGTTGCAGTTCACCTTGTAGTCCCTAGGGGGCAGATGAGAATTTTGAGCGCTGTCTAGTTTCATCTTGAGTAATAAACTTCTCTTTTATGTAATGATATTTGTTATTTATGTCTGATCCAAAAGTATAGTAGCTATTCACTGAGAAAAAGTTAATAGACAAGAGCGTAAAGAAAAAAAATAAAATTCACCTCAAATTCTCCCTCCCAGGGATAATTTCTATGTCCATTGTGGTTTCTATCATTCCGATCTTTTTTCCTCTGTGCTCTTCTAGATTATAAATGTGTTTTATTAATGTAAGTGCATATTTTTATAAAATCGGGATAGTAGTGTACATTCCCATTTTTGTAACCTACACTTTCCTTTAACAATGTGCTGTGAATGGTATGCCATTAAAATATTAAAAATATAAATATGATAGAAAATATATCATTCAATATTTATCAAGCCATTAATTGATCTATTATCTATTTGTATTCATCTAGTTATCACATAATTTTTAGTGCTCTATATTATTTCATTATTTAGAAACCGTGTATGTAGACGTAAGTGTTACAAAATCCCTCCCCCACCATGCGGTTCCCCCCGACACACAAGGTGCAAGATCTTGGCCACGGCTCACTGATCTGAGCAAGCTGACAGCAGGGGGGCTGCGCCTGTTGGCGTTCGCCCCCTGCATCACTCACTTCCGGGCACCTGCTGGAGGGGGGACACCAACAGGTGTTCCCAAGAACGCCAGGCCCCCTGCCCATGGTGGCTCTTCCCATATCGCTGAACGTGAACTCTGCTCCTTCTCTAAGCAGGCGCAGCCCTCCTGGGACTGACGCTGTATTGCAAATCTGTCTCTTGGTGCTCTTTCCTAAATGCCTTTTTAAACATGCTCAATAATAGATGAGCACCTGTGCCGTTCTTCTCGGAGAGCTCAAGCGGCTTTTAGAACATGAAAAAGCTATTTGGCCCTTTAGAGCTGAGTCTTGGAACACCCCCAATTCCCCAGGACACTGTTTAATAACCACTCACTCCAGGACAGCAGAAGGTTTGCCTGGTGGGTTTTGTTGCTCCATTTCCTTCCCGAGTTACTTCTTCAATCCCGGCCTCAACTTTCACTGAATCTTTGAAGCCAGTCTGCTGGCGTGGAAGTTCCCGAGCTCTTTCCTTGTTTTCTTTCTCTGCTCTGGCTCCTTGCTGCTGCCTGCCTCAAGCAGGATATCCAGACTCGGTTGCCATTAAATCCCCAGAAATAGGCAAGTCCACGCCCCTTGGCCTGTCGAGTCTTGGCTCTGACATCCATCTGCTGGATGACCTTGGACAAGTCACTTAAGATCCCTGGGCTTCAAGTTTCCGTATCTATAAAGCAAGAGGGTTGCATTAAATCCCCCAGATCTTCTAGTTCAGACAGTCTGTGGTTTCAAGTACGCCTTTGGATTTTTCACGGTGTTCTGTCTGTGGCATATTTTTAGTGACATCTATTTATTCGTTAATTAGTTAGAAGAATTGCTTATTTTTAGAACTTCATTTCCTAGATGGGGTGGCTCTGTCATTGGCCCCACGGGCTTTGTTAACAGCTAACTTCTGGGATGGGGGCTGGAAAGGGAGGTTGAATTTTTCCACTGCCCTGCTTCTCCGGCCTTTCTAGTCATTCACGAAATAACAGTGGAGGGCAGGCTTCCTCGGGGCCTGGCTTCTGAGCACACAGGGAAAAGCCTTGACTGCCTTATGCAGTTTGACTATTTGTGTCTCTTTCATGGAAGAGACATGGGTGGCTGGAGTCAAGCAGTGTCGCCTACACATCAACGTCACGGTTGCACACACGCAGACCACCAGGGCTCCCCACCTCACTGGAAGCCAGCCTCTTCTTATTTTTTATTCTGTGTTTCTGGATATTGTCTTGTAACTGATCACTTACCTCTTTCTCTGTGATCCCGTCCTTCAAAATTAGAAATAATTTATAGGTGTTTTTTTTTCCTTTTTATATTTTGCAGTCACTGTTGTATTCTGGGACTATATTGTATGTTTCTGCTCCGGTTTACCATTCATTCAACGAATTTTTAATTAGTGCCTGCAGTGTGCTGGATTCTGTTCTCCAAGAAAGGAGTGTGAGGGAAAATGGACGGACAGGTGGAGAGAGCAAGAGAGAACTGAGATAAGAGTCGGCACTACAAGAGAAGCGAGAAAGGGCGGAAATTTCTCAAAAGGGGTAAAGAATGGTGTAGACACCACCCAGGGCAGAAAGCAGGGGAAGTGAAGGGAAGAAATCGGAAGATTTGGGGAGTCAAAACCCTAGTTTGTGCCAATTCTTCTAAAGAGACAGGAGCCCTAGCTGACAGGTAACGGTGTTAGTCATAGCTGTCACTTCTGTATTATAGGCCTGGCGCTGTTCTAAGCAGATTACTTTATATTAACTCATGTTAACCCTCACAACGTCCCTATGGAGCATTATTCAAGACAAAACCACAAATGAAAAAATCATGCGGCCCAGAGAGGTTTAGTGGCTTTCTGAAGGTCACACAGCTAGGAGGTGGAAGAGCCAGGATTTGGACCGTGCAGACTCCGGAGACAATACTGACTACCACACACCACTGAAGGCAGCACAGGAAGGATCTGATCCCACTCATGTTCCATGGGGGTGGGGGACAGGGGGCAGTGTGGATTAATGCTCTAGCTTCTAAGTGTCCTGATGGCTGTTTCCTTCCCCATCAATTCCTGTAGCTCTGAAATTCAAGCCTCATGCTCCACGTTTGCCAGCGGTGCCCAGCACATTCTCTTTGGCCTCAGGCATTGAGTATAATCATCGCTGGTTGGGCTGTGCAGCTCTATTCTGGGCCGAGTCAGGTTCTGTTCTTAGGAGAACAAGCCTGAGAAAAGAGGAGACGTTTGGCCCACAGGTTTGCTGGTACAGAGAAGGAGAGATGCGAACTGGATGGGTTTTGAATACCTTGGATATCTTGTGCCTGGTGGTTTCATGTAACTGACACCACACTCATTTCTAGCCTCTCCACGTTTCTCAAAGAGTGTGCTCCAACTGAGCACATAAAACCACTGACCCAACTTAGGGGAGTTACTTGTTTATTTTTTTGACTCATAGGGAGAAGGTTCTGGGAGCCTGACATTCCTAATTTCATTTCCTCAGTCAAAATGTTGTTCCTACCATCTCTGACAGTTAGAAGCCTCTGTTTCTCTTATTTGCAGACCTTGAAGGAAGTAGCCAGAACCTGAGCCAGAATGTCATCCTCAACCTAAAAACTGTTCTTAAGCCTCGGGCTGGGCTTTACAGAACTGGATGCAAACCTAGCCTTACTTCATTGTAATTGCCATGGTAATGAGTGGACAGGGATGCCAGGACCTTAGTTATCGGGACAGTTCCAGCCCAGAAAAGCAAAACACACCAGCAGGATGGGCAAAACCGGACTCCCGAGCCTTTAGCAGTTTCAGCTACAAAGGAGAACACAGTCAGCACTTGTTCTCTACAGGAACTCAGCGAAAATGAAAATGAACTGTCAGAAACAGAACCAGTTGACTCACTGGCAGCAGGTCGTTCAGGGGAGCCAGTGGCTAAGCTGCCCTGTCCATCTTCTTGTGGACATCACCCTGCAAGGCTGTTATCTGAAAGTTTAAGCAGAGACCCTCAGATGTAAAGTATTAGCGACAGATTTCTTAAAAGATGTCCTTTATGTCAAGATTCCCTCTTTGGCCTTTCACATACAAACAAGTAAATGGGATTAGTTAACCAGCACTGAAGCCTTTCATTCTTCAGTTTCCTACTTATTTCTCACCATTTACACATTTTCAAATATTTTCCTACAGCTTCTTTGCAAAGAAACCAAGGAAGCCTTTCTTTCCCTTGCTGCCTCCACCTCCTTCTTTCCGTCTAGCCCAGCAGTGAGCTTCTCATTACACCTCTTATCATGATAATCCCAGAAATAACATCTCCCTTTTCTCTCACGCCTTTTATCCGCGGGTGCCCGTGGAGCCACTCAAGCAGTGAGGACTGTTGAGCAGCGTGGCCACCAGGGCAGCGTTCCTCTGCTTCCGGGTCCCAGAGGGAAAGAGCTGGAGACACAGGGGCAGCCCCTTTGGGTTTTGAGGGTCAGGGGGTGGGGAGTGCAGGAAGGAGGTCGCAGAGTTACGCAGCTCTTTTCTTGGTGATTCTTGACGAAAGCAGATACTTAGTCCTGAGTCTGGCACAACAAATAGGAATTCTAGGGTAAAGGAACCGTAGACCTACTGCATTAAGGGGAAAGATGGACAATGCATGTGACCAGTTAGTGATTCTAGACAAAACTCGCCTACTGGTTGGAGACGTACTTATTAGAAACAGTGGAATATTTTTCAACCTTAAAAAAAGAAGGAAATTCTGCAATATTCAACAATGTGAGTATTTTGTCACAGAAGGACAGTCGTTGCATGATGCCACTGATGGGAGGTCTCTGAAACAGCCAAATTCATAGAATCAGAGAGGGGAATGGCGGATGCCAGGGGCTGAGGGGGAGGGGCAAATGAGGAGTTACTAACCAATGGGCATAAAGTTTCTGTTACGCGGGGTGAGTAAGTTCTGGAGATCCGCTGTGCAACATTGTACCTGTAGTAACACTACTGTATTATGCATTTAAAAATTTGTTAAGAGGGTAGATCTCATGTTGTATTCTTAACCTCATAGAATAATTTTTTTAATGAAAAAAAAATTTAAGAGATAAACTTACTTCCAAGGATAAATATAAAGTCACAGTGTTGACACTGTATACAGTTGATGAGCAGAATGGAAGTTGTCTCGAGTTAACACTGCATAATGGGCTTCCGTTGTAATGGCCCTTCCTAGTGCCACTGTGGCTTCCTGGCTCTCAATCCAGTAAATCGACTTATTCCCTTTCTGACCTCTCTTTGAGAGCTGACACTGGTGACCCCTCTTTCCTTCTTGCGACTTCCTCTCTGTCTTGTCTCTCCTTCCTTTGCTGGCTTACCTTTCACCCTTGTTCTCACTTTGCCTCCCGTTATTCACTGGTGTACTTCCAGGGTTCTGGTCTCATCACTGACCCATCTACATAGACTTTATGGACAACCCATGCCTACGAGTGATGGCTTAAAAACGTCTATACCCAGATTTTTCTCCTGAGCCCTGGACTTAGGTGCTCAGCCACCTTTACTCTTATATCCCATAGAGACCTCAAGTCCACCAAACTCAAAACTCTCATCTCCTCCTCTCTTCTTGAATTAACCTTGGCACCAGTGTCTACCCAATTATCAAGGTAGAAACCTGGGAGTCATTCTACGTGATTTCTCTTTCTCATCTATCCCTCTCTTATATCCACCTCATCTCTTTCTTTCCTCTCTTCTTGCCTTTGTTATTTATTGCATGAATCACTGCATCTGCCTCCTTTCCCTGACTCTGATCTAGCCCTGTTCTAATCTAGCCTTCACACAGTGTCAGAGAGATCCTCCTAAAACATAAAAGTATTCATGTCTGTTGCCTCAAACTCTGCAATGGCGTTCCAGTGACATCAGGATGAAAACTCAAAGCCACGCTGAGAAGCTTTGATTCTCATGTTCTGGCTGCAGACTCCTGCCATTCTCTTCCTTCTCATTTTCCATCATTCCTCAACCTAAACCCAACTTTCTATCCATAAGAAACTGATTGTGGTTCTCTGAATCTGCTAGATGCTCACCTCCATGCTCTTAATGTGCTCTTCCCTTTGTCTAGAAGGGTCAACTGCCCCAGACCTTTTCCACTCGGCTAACTTTTTTTTTTTTTTTTTTTTTTTTTTTGCGCTACGCGGGCCTCTCACTGTTGTGGCCTCTCCCGCTGCGAAGCACAGGCTCCGGACGCGCAGGCTCAGTGGCCATGGCTCACGGGCCCAGCCGCTCCGTGGCATGTTGGGATCTTCCTGGACTGGGGCACGAACCCGTGTCCCCTGCATCGGTAGGTGGACTCTCAACCACTGCGCCACCAGGGAAGCCCTCGGCTAACTCTTAATGACCCTTCAGGGCTCAGTTCAGCTCTTTGGTGAGCTTTTCCTGACCTCCCTGCAGGCTAGATTAGAAACTGAGTATGTGTGTTCCAGAACCAACGGACACACACCTTCATCCATACGCTTATCACACTATATTGTACTTACTTGCGTTTGTGTTTCTTTCTCTCAACTGCAAGTTCCCAAAGAGCAGGAACTGAATCCTTAATCTCTGTATCCTTAGTGCATAATGCAGCCCAGAACATAGTAAAGGCTCAGCAAAGGTTAAGTAAGTGAAATCCTAAATTATCTCATTTAATCCACACAACTTCCCACTGGGTAAATATTATCCCAGTTTAATAGACGAGGAAACTGAGATCTGAAGAGGTTAAATAACTGGCCCAGGATCACGCAAATATCAAATCACAGAAGAGTGTGGGTCTGTCTGAACCTCGTGGAGAGTTTGCATGGGCCATGGGACTCATGGCCATCTCTTGGCACTCAAAGCAGCTTCTGATGTAGAACAGCTTTGAGCATGGTTAGAAGATAGGTAGGGAGGAGTTCATATTAAGGAGTTAGGGTCATACTTAGGCTGAGTGAGGAAAATCAGCAGTAGCTCCTGAAGCCCCGTGAAATGGATGGACTTTATGCTGGCCTTTATTTTAGTCCCGGAATTTCTCCTAATGCCTATAAAATCAACACCAGCCATCCAATTCAGTGGCATTCACCGAACCACCATTATATGCTTGGCCTGTTGGAGCATGTAGAACTAGTATTGCCACTTCTTGTCAAAGTCTGCACTGAGGTATCTTTCTTCCCCCTCTCCTCTCATTTCTGTCTCTCTCTCAAAAGAAATGAAACATCTTTTTAGGCTCTTTTCCCCCACTAGGTTGGAGGAAAGATGCTGGAGGCCCACCTGTCTACACATGGTTGATGACTAATTTGATTGATCACACGCCCTGTTTTAATGGAGGACACAGTCACTGTCACAGACGTGTGTGTGCTTCTGCCTGAATGCTGTCTGGTTCCTTTTGCACACGTCTGGGTCCACATCACCCTTTTCTCTTTGCGTGAGGAAATCAGTCTTGTCATCCTCTCTCTTTTCTTCCACATGCCAGCCTGGCCTGGGTCCTGTCCCTACCTTGGGTTAGGAGGTCTACAGCAGCTTAGCTCAAGGTTTTTGAGACAAACAGTATGTTCCAACTATCTCTTTCATTCCCTTTCCTCTGGCACTGGTGGATGTGCTTCAAACCAGACTTTCCCCTTACTGAGTGGAAAGATCCCATCTTCGTGGAAAGATTTGGTAGATGAAAGAGCAGAGTAAAAGGCCCTATAAACCCTTTAGGTTAAATGGCATTCTCTGCATTAATTTACTGATGCAAAAAAATTTATTGAGCACCTACTATGCACCAGGCACTTATATAGTCCTCTAGCGCTAAGATTCAGTCACAAACCCAAAAGACAAAATTCTCTGCTCTTACGGAGTATCCATTCTAGCTGGGGAGACAAAAAACATGGGAACTAAGTAAATTATACAGTATGTTCGATAGAGATAAACACAAAAGAGATAAAATAAAGAAAGGAAGGATTAATGAAATGTAACAGGGAGGGTGTTGAAATTCTAGATAAGTAGCCCAAGAAGACCTCATTGAGAAGGTGACTGAGGCACACCCAAGGAATGAAGGGGGTTGGGGGAGTTGGGAGTTACTGAACTAAATGAAGTGGCACTTTTCCCCCACTTGCCAATTGATGGTTATGAGGCGTACTTCCTTGTTCAGTACTCCAGAGAGAAAAATGCATGGCTGGTAGACCTGAGCCTCTAACCCTTAAGATTTTCTTGGAAAGATAAATCGACATACGTGCAAAGGGAATTGTTTCTCATCTTAGTGAGAGCACACACAGGAATAAGGTCTGTTAAATTTCAAGTGAGAGAGAGAGAAAAACAGAGGGTCCCTCCTATGGGATCAGGGAAGGCTTTTTGTGACCTGACTGGTGTCCTGAAGGAAGAACAGAGTTTACGTTGACGGAGGAGGAAGGGGATCGCAGGCAAGATGATGCTGTGAAAGAAAGAGGAAAGCACGTGGCTGGGGCCCACTGAGAAGATGAGTAGAATAATGGAATAGGAAGGGAAGCTTCTACCTGGACCGATGGAACGTGGTGGGCACAGGATTACTGAGAGATGGAGAATTCAAAATGGAGAGACCCTGAGGGCCTTGACTGCCAGGCCAAAGTGATTTCTTTCCATTTCTACTTTGTTCGTAAGGGGAGTTCTTGCATTAACAATCAATTAGAAGAATCTGGAGTATAGAGCTTTTATCATAGATCACAGCTCATGGTGGGTGCTTGGTGAATACCACTGAAGGCCTCCTGGAAGGGAATTGCTGGTTGTCTAAGAAGGGACCTAGTAACGTGTATAATTTTTGAATCCTTAACCATATAGTTCACATCCCCATGGAAATGTTCAACTGTTAGAGCTAGAAGGGTACTTTGATTATGTGTCTCCAACCCGTTGTTTTACAAATGAGAAAACAGAGGGCCAGAGGTTTGAGTGACTAGGGCAGCTTAGCTGATAAGAAAGGTGGGATTCTTCTTCCAGAATATTTTCCCAACAGCCTCCTCTGGGGACTTTTCCCCCCAGTTTGGTGCCCACTACTGCCCACTGTCTTGATATAAATCAGAGTTCCTCAAATGGGTATTCCAGGGAACCCTAGCCTCATGTGATCCACAGTGAAAAACTGGTCCCTGTCAAGTCCACTTGGGAGATGCTATCTACTCTATCATCATCTTGAAAAGTTATAATGCACAGTAGAAAAATATAACCTCTAAGATTCTTTAGTGATAGTAAAGAAAATGGTTTAAATTTTCTGTAGCACGTCTCCATACATATCACACCATGTTGATTTTTTTTTTTTTTTTTTTTCACTAAGCACTTACGGTCCTATGGAACCGCTCCTGGGAATCACGAGCCATCTGTCCTCAGCAACAGTTGGCTCTTTCAGAGCCTCTATGGAGGAAGAGAAAGGTAGATAAATCAGAGAAGCTTCAGAGGAAAGCCTGAAAATAATCACGGAAAAATCAGTATTCCTTCTGTCTTCCGTCTTCTCACCTGCCTTCCTGCCTTCATTCCTTCCTTCCAAAATAACTTCTGAGTGTCCACTATATGTAAAACCTCATGCTACCGGCTTTACGTACGTTATCTTGCTTGTTCCTAGTAAGCTCCTGGAAAGGTCAGGAATGGCCCCTCCAAATGAGGAAACTGAGCTCAGAGATAGTAGGTCACTTGCCCAAGATCATACGGTTAGTTTATTGGCAGAGCCAAGATTCGAACCAGTGTTTAATTAAAGGTAGTACTGTTGTCTGTTATGTTATTCTTCCCAGGTTATTTCTTCTTGTTCCTCTCTTTTTCTTCTCTCCCTTGTAACGTCAACCACGCAAAGCATCCATGTTAAATGAGTTGAAGGAGAATCTTGGACTCTCAAGGGTATTCAACCATAAGGCTCCCACGTCTCCTGTGCCTCTTAGGTATTTAAGATTTAGCAGGTAATTTAGTCTTCCTTAGCTCGATCAACAAGATCCTCCAGGGCCAGGATCTGTTATCCATATTCTAAAGTTCTCATTGCACACTGCCTATGCATGCCTTTTTCTTGGAAGGTGAAGATGATGAAGTCCAGAAGTGTTCATTGAGCTCACACCCCTTTTCAACTAGACCCTGCCTGCTATCATAGGAGGTACTTGCAATAAGATCTTTCAACAAAAAAGAAGCTGTTTGCGGCAGTGGAAGGGAATTGAAAATTCTAGGAATTCTTACAGCAAATGACAGCCTGTCCCTTAGGCCTTTCACACCTGCTACCTGGTCTTCCAAGTGACTTAGTGTCATCTAATCAACTGCATTAAAGTGGGGGCTGGCTGTGCCCTTCACTGTTTCCTGCTCCAAAGATGGCAAATTCCAACTGTAAGGAAGCTTGCTTAGTTATTAATGTACACCCTTCTCTCTCTTGCTTGATTATAGACTCTGGAGTGGGGGACGTGGTGAGGGCTGTGTCTCACCCCTGTTCTTCTCACAGCACTCAGCCCTGGGTCTGGCATGGGATCGGTCCTCAACTCTTGAGCCCTTTCTGAAGCTGTGCTGTAGAAATTGAGAGTTATGATGGACTGCAGAGAGCTGAGCTTTATACTAGTCCCTTTCTGCTCCCATGTAATTTGGCATGTCTCAAAATTTTGATACACCTAGTTTATCACTGTCCCAGTCATTTAACCGAGGTGCGTATAAAGTACAGTCCAACGCTGCCCAGCGGCAGGCAGGTCCCGCCAAGCCTAACCAATGAAATTTCAGCCTTTATGATCCACGTCAAACAAACAGCCCCTAAGATATCTGAAGCAACGCTCCTTGACTTGTCAGGCTCCAGGTCAGCCTGCTGCCAGCGATCTCTCATGCCACCTAAAGCGAATGTTATTGAAGTGAAGCTGCGGGATTCATCGTTACCCAATATGGACCCAAAGTGTGGAACCTTATTCATCAGCCCTGAGCTTCTGCCTCTGGGGTATTCCTGGGGGGAGGCTCATTAGTGTGACCCTCAGAGCCTTTTCCTAGGTGGAGCAATTCTTTTTTGGAGGACGTTCCTTTAATTCCCCTTTTGAGTGGGTGAGAACCTCTGTCCAGCGCTAGTCAGGCAGTCCCCTTCCCCATTTGGTCTCCTCCTCTCCTCTCTCTAAAGGGTGAGCAGGGGGAAGCACCCCTCTACATGATGGCCAGGGAGGGGGGCATGGGGCGAGGAACTAACTAATTCAGTTCTTTCATTTTAACCTTCAAGACCATGTACGTTAGAGGTTCGTAACGGCCAGAAGTCATATCATAGCCCACAGGTGGTGATATCCCGTCAGCAGTGCCAGTTAACGAGCAGGGATTTGTGGAAAGGCATCGTGCTGTACTGGAGAGCATCTGACCTTTGAGCTTTAGGGAGACTTAAGTTTAATATGATTTCTACTGCTTACTGGCTGTGTGATCCTGAACAAATGAGTTAAGTTCTCAGAAACTCGCACACGTAGGTTCTCCAAAGCTTGCTTTTCTCTTCCATGAAGCAGAGAGAGCAATTGGAGTAGTTTTCTATTGCTGTGTAACAAACTCCCACAAACCTGGTGACTTTAGCAGCCCACACGTGTCATCTCACAGTTTCTGGAGATCAGGAGGCCAGGCATGACTTGAACTCAGGATCTTGCAAGGCTGCGGTCAAAGTGTCGGCCGTGCTGTGTTCTCCGCTGGAGGCTTGAGTGAGGAAGAATCCGCTTCCAGCTTCCTCTGCTTTGTTGGCAGAATTCATTTGCTTGTGGCCACTGGCCTGAGGTTCTTGCTGGGTGTGGGCTAGAGGCGATCCTCAGCTTTTAGAGGCCACGCACAGGCCCCAGCCCTGTGGTCCTCTCCATAGGCAGTTGACAGCATGCTGTTTGCTTCCTCAAGGCCAGTGGGAGAGTCTCTCCCCCTAGTCTGTGAAGAAGAAATCTCAGGTAACATAACATAGTCATGAAAGTGACAGTCACGTCACCTTTGCCATTAACGTAACCTAACCGAGGGGGTAGCATCTTATCACCTCTGCCATATTCTGTTGCTTAGAAACAAGCTGCAGGGGAGGAGATTACACAAGGTAGTAGTAACTCGGTAGGAGTCACCTTAGGGAGTATCTGCTGAAATAATACCCCCCCCCATTCAGTTACAATGAGGATTCAATGAGATCATCTATGTAAAACACATGAAAACAATATCAGCTCCTTTCTTCCTATCTGGGAGACACACTGAGGCAGATGTTCTGAGAAGCTTAAAGAAGAAGAAACTAAGACAATGGATAGAGTTGGAGGAGGAGAAATGGGTAATAAGGGAAGGTCTCAGCAAGGAGAGGGCAGATGCTTCTGTCCACAAGCCTCTCATTAGAAACATTACGTGTATTTCTTTGCATTATTCTTTTGTAATTTCAGGGAGAGGAACTTAATCATTAACCTCTTATGATTTACTGCTGTTTCAGGTTCTTGTTGTTTGTTCCGTGGAGCAAGCATTGCAGACTGCTCCCTAGTTTATTAGTGAGAATTGTTTGGGGGATTAAAAATACAACTCCCAGTGTCTTAAGGTGACTGACTGGAAGAATACAAATTTCTGAGGTGAAATGATGCTTTCAAATTTCTTCTAATCATTCCTTTCAAATATACGTCTTTCTTTTTACTCTTCCCCAGACTCTACAACTAGGTCTTTAGATGCTCCCCCCCCCCACCTTTTTCCCTGCTGTTTAAATATTTATTTGTGTAGAACTTGTCTTGCAGAAAAATTCAGGTGAATCAGAGAAATCAGTGAGTCAGAGGGTAGAAATGTTAAGGAAGGTCAGGAAAGGGGGCTGTTGACATCATTACTCCTACCTGGAGGCCGAATCTAGTACCAAATGGGAAAAAAAAGAAAAGAAAAAAGAAAACCTAAGCCCTGGGCTTAAAAGAAAGAGGAGGAGGAGAGAAGAAGGGGGAAATTGTTTATTTCTGTGAAGAAATAAGTACCAAGAATTTGACTTTTAAAAAATTGATTGTTTCCAGACTTAGAGCCAAATATCTTAAAGAAAATAATTGACCTATCCCAGTGTAAGAAATGTAGAATTACTTTCGTCTCCACCAGCCGAGTTGATGATCATTCATCATTGAAAAAGAGATGGTCCTCCACAGCGTAGGGAGGCATTTTAGTTGATTGCTGAAATAATTGTTGGTATTTTCTTTTAGAGCATATACTTTACTGAGTTTGAACAATCATTTACGTGGAAGGGGAGCATGCCATATGGAAAGAGTACAGAACTCTGTGCCCAGAAACCCAAGTTCAAGCCCGAACTTCACCACAAGCAAGCCCTGTTGTCCTACGCAGTCACTAAAACAGTCTGGGCCTCAGTTTCCTCATTCTTCAAGTGAGAGTTCTGCAAGAGAATATTGGTTGCTAGTGATATCACAAGGAAATGACAAGCGTCAGGGCACCTCACACATACCTAACATTCAAGTATTTGAGAATGCACGGAGAAGTCACGCCTAAGCAGATAAGCATGTGTTTTTGGCAAATAAATTCCAGATGATGGGTAGAGCTAATCTAAGTCTTACTTCTTAAATGTATTCAGAGTTGTAACATCATATGTAAGTGTCATGGGAAAAGCTTATAATCAAAAAATGTGTGTAGCAATTTGTCACTGAGAATAATTAGGCCCTTCATCACGAGAGAATCACAGCCTCTTGGACTGGAAGGCGTTTACTGATGAGGATAAGGTCCAGGGTGACAAAGGTTAGGTGACTCACCCAAGGTCATACGCCAAATGGCAAAGATGGAACTGAAAGCCAGGGCCTTGCCCTCCCCTCCCGGTGCCCCCTCATCAAGGCTGAGGGTGCATATGAGTGATTCCCAGGGAAGAAATAGTGAAAATAGGTACTGACTTTTATATTCAAAATACTGAGACTTTTTTAAACAAAGAAAGTTATGTTTGGAGCCGTGACTTCGATTATTTAATTTGGCTTGTAAGGAACTACAGACTTGAAATGCCAAAAATGTCACAAATTCTACCCAAATAACCCTAGATTCTGAAGAGAAGAGAAGCTTATGTTCTCTAGATATCGTTAAGGCATCCGCACATACATTTCTTCTGACAAGTAAACACGTAAGAATGGTGTTGCACAGGACCCAGTCCTGGCTCCACTTCTAGTGAAGACTGTCATCAGCGACTTGGACGCAGCGGCAGCACACTCATTAAGTTCACAGATAAGGCTGAATCTACAGTGGAGCCTAAAGCCGTGGGGGATGCGATTAGAATTGGAAATGACCTCGACAAATTGGACAAGTAATCAGAAACTAACAGGATGAAGTTCAGTTAAGACAAGGGCAGAGGGAACTCGAGGACTCAGAGAAAATAAAGACAAGGAAAGTCTGAGACACGGAAATGGCGGGTCAGGCTGAGAACTACCGAAAGATGCATGGGCTACAGAGGCCGGGAAATAAACACGATGCGGTTACGTAGCAGAGGTCACCACGTGCAACAACGCAAGTCAGTGTCTCTGAGTGGGGTCCGACGTTCTACGGAAAGGAGAGCTACGAGTCTGAAGTTTTTGTGGAAGGTTTACCTCCTAAATTGTTCCCCTTAGATTAGAGTTATGTCCACCAAAAAGTAATCTAAGAGCCAGGGGTTAATGTCACTCACAAATTTTGAAAACTTTTAATTTAAGAAATATCGTCATCTTCGTTATCTGGGCAGGTCATGAGTGTGATGTTGGTAATGGTAGGCTCCTTCTCAGTCACACATCTGGTTCCTGGAGGTACAGGGCAACCTGGCCATTCTTTCATCCTAAGCTCCTCATTCTTCATGGATAATTCAGAATGGTCCAGAAATATTTAATATTGTTGTTCTTACTGTTCTTTAGAATCAGCATGTCGCTGAGGTGCCTGAATGTTCTGTCTGTGTGCAATGTTCTGTGATGTCTAATTATTTCCACACAAGGATGGACTCAGAATAGAGGCGTGTTGACCATGAGGAGAAGTCAGCTAAAGGGAAACCATATCACAGTGAGGGGGATTAGCTGAGCTGAATGCTGAGCCAGGACCAGAGACGACAGCTAGGAGAGGCACGGAGAGAAGGTAGGATTCACAACAGCAGGACGGGAGACAGGGCAGAAGTCGGGGCATTGTCCTACTTCCATACAAAGCCCTGAACTGAATTTACACAGATGATCTCATTTAAAATGCAGATCTAGCCATGAATACAGTTGATAACTATCCTTTACAGACGGGGAGGCTGAAGGAAGGAGCAGGATGGTTACTCGTCCAAGGGCACACTGAGTGTAAGAATCAGCTTTTGAACCAGGTTTGTGTGACATCGACACCTGTGTTTTTCAAACTGAACTGGTTGGCCTCTAAGAATAGAAAAGGAAGAGAGGGGTGAAGAAAAGAACGCGGGCCATTTAAATGAAAGGGAGAACGATGGAAAGAGAAAATGAGTAGAGGAAAATGAAAAGGAAAAATAGAAGGACCAATGGAAGGGAGAAATAGGTAAGTAATGAAGGGAAAGGAGGCTGCAGTGAAATGAGGGGTGGGGAAGTGTGACTCCCCAGCAGAGGATGCGGCGTGTGTCTGACAAGCGCGTTCTAAGTGTTGATCGAGACATCTTTCTTCCAAGACGTACGGTACTTTTCCAGTCTTCCCGGAGGACTGGATCCTGTTGAAAACTGCAGACTCCACAGGAATTTAAGAGAACCTGGTGAGTGTCTGTTGGAAAATAAGAGAATGATTAAGAGGACAGTAAATGGAACACGTGTGGGAACTTAAAGGAAATGGGACATTGAACATTGAGAAGTGACCTATTAATGGTCATCAGGTATGAAAAAGCTATTAATGCCGTGACTGCCAAAACCCACAGGATGTAGCTGGTATTAGGGCAGCCTCCTCCTTGTCTGTGAGCGCTGTGACAGCTTTTACTGCCTCTGCGACTGCAGAACCTTTTTATTTTTATGACCTGAGCAAGGCGCTCTCTGGCACGAGGGTCTGTTGCTGACTGGTTGCCACAGCGTATGAATCAAAAAGCATTGTTGCTGAAAATTTGCTGGGACCTTGAGTAGGATAGGCATGATCAGAACCAGACTGCCTCCCCTGGAAAGAATGTGGCTTCGGGAGAGACAACTGGGTTTGAATCTTGACACTGCAACTTTTGACTCCATGACCTTGGGCCAGTTACTCAGCGTTCCTGAACGTCAGTTCTCTCCTCAGTAAAAAGGAGAAAATATAACTTCCCTAGCTGGGTATGTAGACCTTCCTCAGGGACTGGGAGATTGGAGGTATTCCATACATGTTATCTTTCATTTCCTGTTTCCTTCCCATGGGGTAAACAAAGGGGAAGGGAATGCCTCATCTTCACTGTAGGCTGTCATATGCAGGGGAGCCAAGAGTAGGGTAAGAAGAGGAGTCATGTTCTTTGCCCAGAAAATTCAGACCCATCCCATTTCCATAGACAGGGGTAGGATGGGGCTCGCCGTACTGAGGTCACTGGGAGTGCACAGTTCTCTACGTGATGTGACTTACTAGAAACTCCCTCCACTAACATTTGCCAAGTGCTTCTTCAGTGTTAAAGGCTGCCATCTGTGCTCTGTTACTTGCATTATTAAGACAGACCATCTTGAAATGAGAGCTCAAGCACCCTTCCATAAACAGAGATGGACTCCTGCACTCTGGAGACCTGTTTAACTTGCAAATTAAGAAGACCCTTTCTTGTGCTGTTGACAGAGGGCTAGATTGAAAACTATGATCCCCAGCTCTGATTCTCTTTGGCAGGCATGGCTTTTCCCCCAAGATATTACTTTCTCTGATCAGTGGCCAGTGCCCAGTGATTGCCTCTGCCAGTACCTGTCCATCCACGTTCATTCAGCGTGTACAATGTATGCATATGGACATATCTTGGCCTTGGTTTACTCCTTACCAAAAAAAAAAAAAGAAAATCAAATCACTGCGTTCAAAGTCCTTTAAATCTAGTATTGTCATTTCCAGGTATTGTGGGATACCTTGAACTAGTCTCTTACGAGATTTTTTTTCAGTTACCTTGTAAACCATAGTGTAGAAAACAGGGTCAGGCGAAGCATCCTTGTCCGGAAAGTTTGTCTTGTACTTAAGCCATTGGAGATAGGCTTTTGCTCAGTTTCTTTGAGCAGATATTGTTTATCCCTTTGTTTTCTCTTACATCGTCTTTGGCTCAGGTCAAGGAGTATATAACTCTCACCATCTGGGACAGTGGAAAAATGACAGCAGGTCTCTCTGAAGAGTAGAAGCCTTCCTTTCCACTTCAGTGGGAACTCTAATCTTGTGTCTTTTAAATCCCCTTTGCCGGTCAGGCCTGCACGCTTATTCACAGGTCAGTGACATTATTTTGGCCTAGACTCTTAACCAAGCTGGTTTTTTTTTGAGCACATAAAGAATGGAGAGTATTTTTTTTAATTAATTAACTTATTTATTTATTTTTGCTACGTTGGGTCTTCGTTTCTGTGGGAGGGCTTTCTCTAGTTGTGACAAGCGGGGGCCACTCTTCATTGTGATGCGCGGGCCTCTCACTATCGCAGCCTCTCTTGTTGCGGAGCGCAGGCTCAGTGGTTGTGGTTCACGGGCCCAGTTGCTCCGCGGCATGTGGGATCTTCCCAGACCAGGGCTCGAACCCGTGTCCCCTGCATTAGCAGGAAGATTCTCAACCACTGCGCCACCAGGGAAGCCCCCTAAGCTCTGTTTGAGTTAAACAATTTACTGATGCAGCATGGACTTTAGTGGTTTGGCACCCAGAGTGGAAGGGAAAGGGAAAAGAGTATTGAAATATTTGGTGGACTGTGTGAACAGGCATCTTAATATATACAGCTTCTACGTGTATATTAAGGGTCTAATGTCCTAAACAGGGAGGAAAACTAGTAAGCCTTTTCATCAGGGTCCCGCTTATGCTTAGGTTATGAAGGATAATGGTTTGTTAGCTTAGATAAGGCTGTGTCGTGATTATCGTTATCGTTTTAAGAAAACGCTGACTAAGCCGTGAGTGATTTCTTGCTGCAAATGCAAAATGTATGGAAATTATGACATTTCCTTTCACTGGTAAATGCCAAAACTTTACTGAAGACAGAACATCTCATTGAAGAAGACCAACTGATGTTTTTCCTAAGGAAATGTACATAGATGCACAATTAATTTTGTCATTGTCCTTTTCTATACGCACATCTTTTTTAATCTGCTCAATATAGGCCATGAGTGTTTTGACCAAAAAAAGACAAAGAAGAGCAGGGAGCATAGTTATGAATGCAAGTCCTCCCTCAGGGTTTCCACTTAAACCTCAGTTGCTCAGAGAAACAGTCCCTGTCCCCCAAGTCTAAGTAAGCACCTCTTCTTGTGCGTTACTCTGCCTTTCCTTGTTAGCTTTCAGAACACATTAACCTCTTGTCCATGGTCTGTAGTTTTTTTTATTGAAGTATAGTTAATTTACAACGTTGTGTTAGTTTCAAGTGTACAGCAAAGTGATTCAGTTATACATACATATATGTATATATACACACACATGTACACCATATATATACACATATATATGTATGCATGTGTATGAAAAGGAATCTGAAAAAACACATACATATGTGTATGTGTGTGTGTGTATACATATGTATGTATGTATTCTTTTTCAGATTCTTTCTCATTATAGGTTATTACAAGATATTGAGTAGAGTTCCCTGTGCTGTACAGTAGGTCCTTGTTGTTTCCCTATTTTATATATAGTGCTGTGCATACGTTAACCCCAAACTCCTAATTTATCCCTCCCCACCCTCCGCTATCCCCTTTGGTAACCATTCGTTTGTTTTTCATATCTGTGAGTATACTTCTCTTTCGTAAATAAGTTCATTTGTATCATGTTTTAGATTCCACATATAAGTGATATCATATGATATTTGTCTTTGTCTGACTTTCTTCACTTAATATGATAGTCTCTGGGTCCGTGCATGTTGCTGCAAATGGCATTATTTCATTCTTTTTTATGGCTGAGCAATATTCCATTGTGTGTGTGTGTGTGTGTGTGTGTGTGTGTGTGTATACATACCACATCATCTTTATCCGTTCATCTGCTGATGGACATTTAGGTTGCTTCCATGTCTTGGCTATTGTAAATAGTGCTGCTAGGAACATTAGGGTGCATGTATCTTTTCAAATTAAAGTTTTCTCCAGATATATGCCCAGGAGTGGGATTGCAGGATCATTTGGTAACTCTGTTTTTAGTTTTTTAAGGAACCTCCATACTGTTCTCCCTGGTGGCTACAGTCCATGGTCTGTGTTTGCTTGGGAAGGGCAAGCTTATACTATCCAACCCCTTGACCTGCAAAATCTTCTATGTGTGGATATCTCCCAAATTTATATCTCCAGTCTGGAACTCTCACCTGAACTCAAACTCTTATGCCTACTTGCTCACTGACATTTCTACTGGGATGTCTGAGAGGGGACTCAAACTTACCTGTCCCAGATCAAGCTCTTGATTCTTTTCTATGAGTCTGCTTCCCATTCTCCATGCTTCTCATCATAGCCAGTATTTATTGAGAGCTTCCTATACTCCAGACTCTGTTCTAGGTGCTTTACAGGTGTTAACTTATTTCATCTGTATAACAGCCCTATGTGGTCAGTGTTTTTAACATCCCCGTTACACAGAGGAAAGACTGAGATACAGAGAGAACTTCCTGAGATCACATGGCTCATAAATAGCAGAACTGGGTATTAATCTCAGTCCTCCTGGCATCCACGTCTGCACTGGCTGCAGCCTAATCACTGTTCTGTACGGGATCTCAGTAGATGGCATCACCATTCACCCATGGCCCGGGCCCCAGACCTCAGAGTTATCTTTCTCTCCATCCAATATCAAATGTGTCGGCAAATCCTGTCATCTCTCTCTTCCAAACATATCCTGAAACTAACCAATTCACACTCCCTCTGTTATCACCGCCATGGTCAAAGTCACTATCATCTCCTTACCTGACTTCTGTATCTTCTCTTGCTGCCTATGGTCAGTTCTCGATGTAGCAGCCAAAACAGTACTTTCAAAACATAACAGTTCATGTCAGTGATTTGCTCACAAACCTGCAACAGCTTTTCATCAAACACAGATCATCCAAAGCCTCTTTAGCTGGTCTATCTGCCCCCAAGCCCTCCAGACTCATTTCCTGCCACTCTCCCCTTGGATTCCCCAGCTCCTGCCATACTGGCCAGCTTGCTGTCCCTTAAACACTCCAAGGAAGGTGCCATTGCAAGATCTTTGCCCTTGCACTCTTCTGCCGGAACTCCTCCTCCTTCAGATATTCCCAGGACCCTCACTTCATTCAGGTCTCTGCTCAAATGCCACCTCTTTGGAGAAGACCTCCCTGACCGCCCTGTCTAAGCCCCATCACATGCCGTCCTCTTTCCCACATTTAATTTGCTTTAATAGCAGTTCTCTCCAGCTGACATTTTATTATATATTTGCTAACTGTCTTTCTTCCTCACTGAAATGTAAACTTCTGGAGGCCAGGGACTGGACTGTTCACCTTTATCCCCAGCAGCTAGAAGCGTGCCTGTCTCCTGAGTGGTATATATTTGTTGAGTGAATGAATGAATGAATGAATGCGTTAAAGAACAAAAACCTGTATTCTAATTACAGCTATCAACATATGAAAGGTTTTCCTGAGCTTATGTTTCCACCATCAAACGCCAGAGGTGTAAAATACCTTTCCCAGCGTAATGCACGGGACATCTAACACATACTCCTTTCCTCCCTGCCACTAACTGTCTACGTGAAGCAGAACATCTTACTTAAAGCACGCAGACGGCTAGATTCAGGGCACCGAGTTAAAGAGGCCAGGTTCACATATTTGCCAATCCTTCTGTGCTCACACTCAACCTTTTGATGACTACTTACGTCTGTTGTTTCCAACAGACGCTGAGTGTCTGTTAATTCCAATTAGATAATTATCTTTGCAGACAAGCAGCAGGGGGGCTGTAAGTCCAGATGTGTGCTGCTTTTCCATCTTCCTCTGTTCCTCCCAGTACCCTGAACTAATAAAATGGTGTCTGGGAAAGTGCTGGCAGGGTAGTGAGGGGGAGAAATGAGATAGGTATCTGTTCTTTGCCCAGAGAGAGCTCTTAAGGAGGGTCTATTGATTTCCCTTCTTTGTAGAAAACAGGAAAAAATGCAAATGGCCCTCTCTCCATTTCCAGTCCCTCTTTAGTACTACAGACTGTCTCACCATCCTGCTTTTCTCCATGTGAAGAGATTTCTTTTTCTCATATTCCTCTACACTCTGTATTTTTAAATCTCCTTTCAGCATTCATATCCCATCAGACCCCAGAACAAACATTCATTCGGTGTCCTGCCTTACTGGACCTCTCTTGGCCCAGGCATCTGAATGAAATCCATCACTTCCTGGTAAGTGCAACACTAAAGTGGTTTTCATGCATTGGCATTAGGCAGTGAATTACTGGCTAAAAGGAGAGACAGAAAGACGTCAAAGTAGCATCATTTGAAGGTTGCTACCCCTCTCTTGCGCAGTTTCTCCTCCCAATAACACTCATCCCTGGAGTGGACTGTACTGTCTAGTGTTCCCTAGCGCTCTAGGAAGATCAAGGAAGTAACCATGAGTACAGATAACGGGATCTTCAAAAATTACAAAAGTAAAACTCGATAATGGGAAACAACCAAACAAGACCACCACATATAGAGAAAGCTATTGCCAATCTCCCTCCCCACCGAGCCCCACACACCCTCCAACCATGCTTACTATGGCAGAAGCTGTAGCTTTTTGCCAAAACGTGTTTGTGCTTCGTCTTGGGGTTTACAGCTGGACTCTGTTTTCCAGCTTCTCTTACAATTAGGTGTGGCCACATGACTGACGGCTAGACAATGCGACGTGAGCAGAAGTGATGGGTGCCGTAAAATCCTCCCACACAAGCTCAACTGTGCTCCCCCGTCTCTGTCTAGCTGGAATGGAAACACCTCCGTGGGGACCTTGAAAGCCTCGCGTTGAAGGTGGACGTCTCCACTGGCCTGGGTCCCCAAATAGCTACATGGAGGAGGCTGCCCTGGCCACCTCAGTGCAGTTACGTGAACTTGAAATAAAATCCTATTGTGTTGGACTTATAATACATTTCACAGACTATTCGTTACAGCAGTTAGCCCACCATAGCCAATCCACCAGATGTTGTAAGACGGTTTTCCGTATGTGTATTTCTTTCTTTTCCATTTTATCATACAGTCCGCCCTCTGTGTCTACGGCTTCTGCATCCTCAGGTTCAACCAGGATTGAATCCAACCAACTGGGGTTGGTTGAATCCGTGGGTGTGGAACCCACAGATACAGAGGACCAACTCTGGGACTTGAGCCTCCATAGATATGACATCCCTGGCTGGTCCTGGAACCAGTTCCCAGTGGATACCGAGGCACGACTATCAGCTTCTGGAAAGCAGAGTCCGTGTCAGTGCCTTCTGTGTCCCCGGCAGGGAGTCTCACACAGAGCCTAGCACAGCCCACGTGGTCAATAAAGAGTTGTTGGTCAGAGAGCCTCTCTCTACCTTTTATTCTAGGATGCGTTAAAACATGAGCAGGAACATGGCCAAATCATATGCATTTTTCATTTGGCTTTGAAATCCATCTTGGGAATGAAGGATCTCTTCTGCATGTATAGCAGCTCAGAACTGACATGGTCAGCGAAGTGTGACACACATTTTTTGTTATATATAAATGGATTATCTGCTGTGACCTGGCTCTTCCATCATCTCAGCATATTCCTCTTGTCAACAGCTGTGTGGTAGTGACGAGAAGGGCCCAGAGCCAAGGGAGAATGAGAAACAAGTGGGGGAGGGTTTGGGGGTGGGTGCTTGTGTCGCTGGGTGTGAGTCGTGAATACGTTCTGCAAGCAAAGGAAATGTTGATTTTTTTTTTTACTATTATGTGAGTTTTCTTATCTATTATGAGACATAATCAAGAGCTGAAATAGAAATATTAACGTTAAGACCAGGAAGGTTCTGAAATAACCCCTATCGTCGGCAAAGACGGAACTTGATCAAAGCAGGGATGTATCAGTGTGACCTCACATCTCTTTGAGGAAAGCAAAGGCACTTTATTTCCACCAGTTAGCTGTAGCCAGGCAGGGGACACATGGTAAATATTAAAATCCTCATTGTGGACAGGGATGAATTTTACCCTGTGGTCCTTGATTCCTTAGAAGAAAACCCCATCCTTCATCCTCAGTTGCAGCAGCCAGTGTCCTCATGAACCTTAGTACCATCCCCGCCCACTCTACTTCCTGCCCCTAAAGACCCAAGTGTGAAAAACAATGATCTAAACCAGTGGTTCTCAAACGTCAGTGTGCCTCAGGTGTGTTAAAACCCAGATTTCTGGGTCCTACTCCCACAGCTGCTGATTCACAGGGTCTGGAGTGAAGCCTGGGGATGTGCATTTCTAACAAGCTCCCGAGTGATGCTGATGGGGCTGGTGTGGGGACCACGCTTTGAGCGCCACTGGTCTAAATCCCCTCAGCCTCACTTCATGTTAACAGAAGAATCTGCAAATGGGCCCAAGTGCGACAGCCTGACAGGGTGAAGGATGCCGGCCCTGGCCCCCAGTGGCGCTCTCTTTTGCTTCCCCATATTTTTTCCCTTGTTTCCCCTTTAGTAAAATGAAGAGGTCCCCATAGATGAGTGGTCCTCCATCCTGCTGCCCATGAGAATCACCTGGGGAGATTTTTTTTATCCTACTGTTGTTTAGACTACATCCTGCAATTCCAAGACTGGGGGTGGGGACAGGACCCAGGAATCAGCATTTTGATAGCTTTACAGGTGATTCTAATATACAGCGTGGTTGAAAAATGACTGAATCTGTCTAGACCACGTCCAGATCTAGGTGTCTTTGTTTAGCTCCCCACCCCCACCCCCCCGCCACAAATGTGGAGTCTCGCCTGGCCTCTCTGCCCCTCCACCCTCTGCCCAGACCTAACCCTCCAGCCTCCCTTGACTCTTTGCCCTGACCCTTCACTGACTTCTCCCTGTACACTTTGTATCCTGTTTGCTGGGTGGCACGAAGTCATTGCATACCTCATTAACTTCCTCTGCTTAATTGGGCAGAGGACAAGTCCCAAACAACTGCAGAATACATGGAAATTCACTGTCAAACACATAAACAACGAATTAGCAGCGCTTTCAGAACCCCTAGGAAATGTTAACTGTGGAAGCAGAGAAGGGACCCATTCCTGGAAAGTCACTTTGACTCATAAAGTCACACTAGAGCTGGAACAGTACACATTTCATTTAATATTGACTCCATATCATTTATTCCCCTAGGCTGGTCCAACCCCATTTTGTCACGATCCCGAAAGATTTCACACATACAGTTGGCCTTCCGTATCCGAGGGTGTGAGTGCTGACTGTACTATGTTATTTTATATAAGGGACTTGAGCATCTGAGCGTCCCTGGATTTTGGTACCTTGGGGGTGGGGGGGACAGTCCTGGAACCAGTACCCCGTGGAGATCAAGGGATGGTTGTACTTTATAGTTACCATAACTCAGGTGAGTACAGTCAATCTCTCTCTCCTAAATAATCATTTATCCTTTAAATAAGCAAAATGAATGAGAAAATGGAAGCAGTGGGCTGTGTGCTCTGGCTTTTCCCAAACACACTTCCATTGCAACCATGAAGACAGTGGCAGTGAAGCTGGTGGCTTTGCCTGCTAGGAATTACAGGGTTTCCATTTTATTTCCCTGAGTAGGTACAGATGTGGAATTTCCCAGTGCTAGTGGCGTGCAACCCAACCTCACTTTAATTTTATTCTGACCCTTTGTGACTTGAATTAGAAACACTGGAAACTACTTTATTTTCTGGACGGCACTTGAAGCTTTAGTCGGGGAAGCCTTTTCAGTTCGGTTGTCATTCTCAATGACAACCAGTCAAGTGGCTTTAGTTGAGTTAGGTGAGGGGCACTGAGGCAATTTAGTCATTTAATCCCACCATGTGCTTTGGACAGAAATCAAGGCCGGGGACTGGTGCCTCTCTGCTAATTAATCCTCCATGTCAGGCATCTGGAAACCCGCCTCTTCTGCCTTGTCTGAGTTGCCTAATTAATTAAGCTGTGTTTGTACACAGGCCTTTTCTCCCCCAGCACTTTTTTCATCATCTGTTTCTTTAGCCGCAAGCTGGTGACCCCATTGAATGTAAACAACCTGGCCAATCCTTCTGCTTTCCTGGGGGCTGAGGCGTTTTCATTTGGAGGCTGCCCAAGCTGTAGAGGGAGGCAGACAAGGATTTGAATCCAATTCAGCCATTTTTTAATTATTACGTGACCACAGGCAAATGACCTCGCATCTCAAAAGGTCAGTTTCCCCATTTTTCCCCTGCAAAACCTACCACTTAGGCCAGTGTCTGGCATATCGTCAATTTAAATACCTCTAAATAAATGAATACCTTTAAACATCAAGGGTATTTTCTGCTTGACACCACCTTGACTTTGTGCAGGGAATAGTTTCAAGACATTTCCGCACACATCATCCCAGTTGTCGCTCTTGAACCCCTTTGGGGGACTTTTGGTAAATGTTGTTACCCTCATATTTTACAGATAGAGAATCAGGCTCAGGAAAGTAAGGGCCAAGGTCCCACAGCTGGTTAGAGCCAGAGGCCAAGCAAGTGTCCACACTCCTGGCCCTGTGCTCTTGCCCTGAGACCAGGTATCCCCCTGGCCTTCAGTGGATGACGTAAAACTAGATTATAAACACTGGGGAGAAAAGGAAAAGAGTTATACGAGATACCCCAAGAGCACCTTCTACAAGAAGACAGTAAGATACCACTGATATGAAAGGTGTTGAAATACCTAGTAGAGAAATATTATTTGATACATGGAAACATGATGACTGTTTAACTTCAGGATTTCTCTCACTGTCCCACCGGCTTATGTTGGTTCACAGGTAAGTTGCTAGTCATTGTTGCGAACCAAAGTTATTAACTAATTCAACAACATTAATACTTACATTTGGACAATTTGTTATATACATTGGATTCTTCTACCAGCCCTGTGAGATTAGCAGAAGTAGAATATACCTGTAAACATATACATGTAACTTCCCACATTGCTGATAAAGAAACAGAGTCCAAGAGGTTAAGCGATCTGTCACATTCACAGGACTTGTCGGGAGCAGGGCTGGGCCTGAGATCTAGGATTTCCATCTCTATGTTTAGCACTATTTCAACAGTACTACAATTAAGAAGGACTTAACGTCAGCACTGTACTTATTTATATTAACGTGGGCTAAAGGACTTTGTGCTATTTTGTCTTTTAATTCTATCTCCATATGTCTTGCTTCTTGCTTCTATCTTCTTCGTTGGTTTTGCCAGCTACACAGAGCCTTTTCCCGAGATGCACATACTTCAGTTAACCTCTACTATGTAACAAGCACCCCAAAACCTAGTGACCTGAAACAACTACCATTTTATTACTCGTTATTCTTTGGGCTAGTTTGAGTTGGGATAAGCTAGGTGGTCCTTCGGTTGGTCTCACATGGTAACACTCACCTGATGTAGTCATCTGGTGGCCCAACCAAGGGTGGGTAATCCGTAATGGCCTCACTCGTGTGTCTAACTGCTGCTACTGGCTATCAGCTGGACCTTATTCTGCAGGTTCGCTCATCCTCAGGGAGGCTGGCCCAAGTTTTTTCAGAGCTGTCAGCCACCATGCCAAGAAGGCAAGGCCCTTTGCACTGTCAATCATCATCTCTACATGTGTCACATTTTTTTGCTGTCCTTTTGGTCAAAGCGAGTCACAAGGGCATGGCTACTGAGACATATGATTTATTGGGTACCACTAATATAATAAACTACCGTAAATGGATGTAAAAACTAATATCCACCTTATAAGACTATACTGAGAATTAAATTTGCTAATCCACATTCATTGCTTAGCATAGTCCCTAACACACAGTAAAATGCTCAAAAAATATTAGTCAGTATTAGTAGTAGGATCACCATTAGCCGTTATTAGCTGCCAGGAGCAGATTCTCCTTTTGAAATCCCATTCATTCCTTTATTCAACTAACCTAGTAATACTGAGTGCCCATTGTGGTACCATTCTCTATGCTGAGCATTTGGGAAAAAAGAAATAATATTTAGTCTCTGCCATTGAGGAACTCATAGTCTACTGGAGCAGGCCAGACACGCAAGCAATTAAATATAGTGTCGTATGGAAGTTCAGTGACAGAGGTTTGCACAGGGTATTTGGGGAGTACCAAAGAGGGATACCTAACCCCTTAACCCAGCCTGGGGGTGTGGTGAGAAAAGGCTTCTTGATACCAAATGAGCTGAATCCTGAAGGTTGAGTGGGTTTCACCCAGAAGAGCAGGCGTTTAAAATAGAGAATTACAGCATGAGTGGAGGCATTAGATAAGAAAGAGAGTAGTGTGCTCTTATCAGAGTGAAAGGCTAGGAAATCTGAAGAGATAACCCAAAAAGAAAGCGGGAAGGCAAGAAAGACAGAGAGAGAGAGAGAGAGAGAGGGAGAGGGAGAGGGAGGGAGGGTGGATAGGAACGGGAAAGATAAAGGGAAAGTATGGGGGACAAATGTGTCCTCTCCCAAGGAGGTTGGGTACTTTTCTGTAGGTGAATGAGGAGGCCCTGACAGGCTTTGAGAAGAGTCGGGATGGGGTCAGATCTGTATTTTAAGAAATCTGGGGCCAAGAAGAGGATGAACTGGAGGAAGATAAGACTGGGGGGGGCCAGGGACCAGCTAGGAGTAATCCAGAAATCCAGGCAAGAGATAGAATATCTGAGAATGGAGGCCAGACTGAGATCCTTTCCTGCCATTTCCACCCTGCAAGGCTGGGGCAAGGCACTTCGGTGAGAAAAGGAATGACTTTAGATATCCTAGTTTGGGATAGCGTAGTCCAGAATATTCTGGCAAAAAACTACTTTCTACATTCTTAACAAGTGTATGCCTGTCCACAAAATGGACCTTTTCTGGCTAAGGAGGGGTGGTAGACCCTGGACAGTCTTAGAGTGTTCTTACTAGGAATTTATTCCTCTTTTGCATGGCCTTAGTGAGGTGTGAGCACACTGTTCTATGAATTCTACAAGGGACCTTCTTGGACACACATCTTCACGATTTTTTTCTTTTATCTGTGGTCTAATCGTTTTAAACTTGAATGCATTTTCAATGACTTTGCTCTCTTCTATTTGTGTTCCCTTATTGCCTCGGTTATTTTGATGTGCCTTATCAGTGTTCATGCCTTGTTTCTTTTCATATATATTCACAACCTTATGCCTCACAACTCCGCTGCTTCATTGTCCCTGAAAACACATTCATAATCATCAGAGTTTACATTCAGATTTGTGGGCTGGGAAACATTGTCATTACACTTATGCAATATGTTCCTTTTCCAGAAGCCCTCCCGTTACTTTCCTTTTGGCTCTCATGTGTGAGCACCCCGCAGTGCTGAAAACAGCTCTCCGCACCCTCACCTGATAAGGTCCTGCTTCAGTCCTGGGCATGTTTTCTAGCTCCTGAAGATTTGCACGAGAACCCGATTTTGCTTGTTTGGTGGGTTCACTCAGTGTGCAACATTTGCATCATTTTTCTTAGTGTCCTGAGATGTACTTAGTCCTGAGATGTTTCTTAGTCCTGAGATGTACTTGATACAGGTGCTAGCCTTATGTATCTAAGATTTATGGGTAGAGTCTTGCATATTTTCAAATATCCTTGTCTTTAAATACATTTAAAATTCAGAGAGGGACTTCCCTGGTGGCTCAGTGGTTAAGAATCCACTTGCCAATACAGGGGACACGGGTTCGAGCCCTGGTCTGGGAAGATCCCCCATGCCGCGGAGCAACTAAGCCCGTGCGCCACAACTACTGAGCCTGCCCTCTAGAGCCCGCGAGCCACAACTTCTGAGCCCACACGACGCAACTACTGAAGCCTGCATGCCTAGAGCCCATACTCTGCAACAGGAGAAGCCACCGCAATGAGAAGCCCGCACACCACAACGAAGAGTAGCCCCCGCTCTCTGCAACGAGAGAAAGCCCGTGCACAGCAACGAAGACCCAACGCAGCCAAAAATAAATAAATAAAAAATAAATTTAAAAAAATTAAGTGAAAGATCATGATAGACGATGTAATGAAACTCATCAGGAAGCCAAGGGCAGAGCAATCAGGGAGCGGTTCAGTAAAGCATTTGAAGAGCAGTATAATCACCTCTGGCTTCCGGAGGTCTCGCACAACGAGTTGCTGCTTTCGGGGTGGTGGCACTGCTTCCACTTAGTGTCTTTTGTCCTGCTGCTGCTCTGGGCCTCTAGGACATCTGATGCTATGGCGGGCCCGAGGCACATGGGCTGCCTAAGGAGAACAGGGCAGGTGGGGCTATTCTGGATCAGTACCACTTACTGAACATTATTACTACATGCCTGATACGGTTCTCATGTGTCTTATCCAATATTTGAGGCAACATAGAGGAGTGGCAAAAAGCGAAGACTCTGGTATTAGAATGTCCGGATTCAGATGTTGTCCCTACCACTTGCTTGGCTTTTGAAACCTCTCTATAGGGATCTTATAAGAACCTTCTGGTTATAAGCTCTTAATCCTGGAAAAGGATTTGTGGAAGGGGGCCATGGAGAGTAGAAAAGGAGATGGAGGGAATGGAAATAACGGGACCTGGCAGCAGAGTTTAGCATGCGGGCCAGTGGGCAAAAGGTACTTTGGTGTACTTTGGACCTGCCAAGTGAGATTGGCTGCAAGTGCAGACCCTGTGATTGTCCAAGTAACCCCTCCCCACCTCCCCAAGGCCTGGGGGCTGGAAGGGGATGCAGCCACAAGTCACTGTGGGACTTGACAACAGGAACTCTGCTGATTGGCCCTGCCTACACCCCAGCACCTGAGAACTTGAGGGGAAGCCTCCTGCTTCTCCTTGATCCCATGCAGGGGGTGCTTATTTGGGAATGGCAGTGGGATCTGCCTGTCACTGTGATGCAACCTACTTCCTGGCCCCTGAGATGTTCACAGAAAGTTGGTGATGAACACCAACCGCCACCAGCCTCATTTACTCAGTGCTCACCAAGTTCCGGGCATTTTGCAAAAGCATTTTAGATACATTATTTCATTTAATTCTCATCAAAACCTCATAAATATAGTTATAGTTACTATCTATTGCCATTTATAGATGAGATAAACAGTGCGTTATGGGGACCGTTTCGGTGATAAAGAATAAATATCCAACTTGAATGAACTTAAGCAAAAGGCAAATTTATTACAAGGATACTGGATCGTCTGACCAGAACCCACGATGGGAACGTGGCTGAGCCTCTAGAACACTGATGCTCTCAGGTATCTTGCTCACTCTCTCACTGGTACATGCTTTCCTCTGGCCACTGGCTTCATTCTTCTCTCTCCATTGGCCAGTTTTCTCCTAGGGTGTGAAGCATGGTGGCCCACAGCTTCCGGGTTTTTTTTTTTTCTCTCTGAGGCATTTTATTTGCATGTATGTACTACATCCCTAGAAAAAGAATCCAAGGATTTTCCTTCCTGTGTGTTTTCATCTTGCTTCTTCATGGTCCATGATGCCAGATGAAGTTATCAGTACGATGAAACCAAACTGATGGGATGGGAGCAGTTTATTCTGCCATTTGTCTAGACTTTCAGTTGCACGTCAAATCTAGAGTTGCACACTCCACACTTCTTTGGCCTGCCTGTGAGGTTCACAACGATTTTCCCCACCCTGTGATCATCAGTGATTTCAAATTTGCCAATGTAACCATGCTTCATCGTCACAGTGAGGAACCTGACAGTGACTTTGGAGCACGGCCTAATAAGAAACTGTCACTTGCCTCTCCTTTCGGCACTGTTGACACTCTTGAGAGCATCAGCCAGGACCTTCATGGGCACCACTACGGCAGCACGGAAAGGTGGTGGAAAGAGCTTCTGATTTTTACATATGATAGCTTGTGCTACTGGGGAAAGACTGACTTAACACTCTTTGTTCCTAAGGCCCAAAATCCCAAGGATTTGACCCAACCAGTCAGGTGCCCGCCCCTCAGCTGTAGCTGGGTCAGACGATGGACTGGGAGATGTAATAACATGGCCATTCTCAGAGGACCATGTGGTTGGAATCGAGGAAGGGGCAGTTCACAAAAGGAGAGACTGAGCTAAGCAAAAGGGGTGGGGGAGAGAGTGAGTTAGGGGGTCAGGCAGAGGATGGCTGGTTGGTAGACAAAAGAGCAGTTATCCACAACCCAGAACTTAAAAGGTTAGGTAGCCCCTGCAGAGTCACACACAACCAAAGCCAGGACTCAATTTAGGCCTTTCTGACTCAAGGCCCTGCATGTAACTAAGATGACAAATTAGAATGAAGTAGTGGGGTGAGTGAATGTATGAAGGCACACGTACATACGTGCACGCATGCTTACAGTCATGCACACATATGTAAATACCAGTGAAGACCTTGCCGAGCCGGGGCTCAACTCCAGGAAGGCACATTCAGAACCTTCAGGCGTTGTGCACTCGCGCTCTATCCTTTCAGTTTGCAATCAGAGAACAAAGGTAGCCATGACAAGGGAACTTGATGAGGAATGATGTCCGTGACTAAAGCCTGTAGCCAGTCCCCCGAAGCAGGTTGTAACACCACCCGCATCCATCAGTCAAGTCAGTCCGTCAGCATCCCAGCCCTGCCGAGCTGGGTTCTGGAGCAACCTAAGCCTTGGGCCTGTTGCACACATGTCTAGAGCCCCATGTTACGGGAGGAAGTTGACTCAGAGGAGGTGGGACATGACTTGGTGCTGTTTAGTTCCAGAGGTCTCTGCCTGGTCCCACATGTGCCAGAGGAGATGGTCCAGGACTCAGTCTTGATGTTCAAGAAGAGGGCCTTTTTTGGAAAAAAGTGGATCAGAGGACAAGGTCGATGGGGCGCCACTCTCAGTAACTGAGCCCCTCTGAGCCCCAGGATGGACTCTGAGGGTTGCTGTCCAGGGATGGGGAGTTGGCTTGGGAGGTTTCAAACCCTCGGGCCAGGAAGGCATCAGATACTTCAGGAAAACATGTTGAATCTTTCAGCTTAGTTGAGCCTGTTGAGCAAAGTATTTACAATATGCTCTGACCTAAAGGAATTACTACGCTTTCTAAACTGTCCACCTTGCCCCAGGGAGGGGTTTATGGGAGAGGATCACCTGGCTGGGTGGCATTCGTTGGGTTCAAGACCTTTGGTAAATCTTGAAGGGTTGTAGCAATTTTACTCTCGTGATCTCTGTTTTTATTTGCGCCTGAATGAAAATATTGCATGTAACCGGAAGAAGGGCATGGAGTTTAGTCTGACATTTTGAAACAGATCGAGTTAAGAGTTTGAGAAGTTGGAGCTGGTTCTGGGAGGAAAGTAGGCACACTGAGGAGTTGCTGTTGTTGGTAGTAGGAGTAACAGTAACAGCAGGAGGGGAAGAAGGAGAAAAAATAGCAAATACTGCTTGCATAAAACTACTGCATGCCAGGCCCAGAGGCGAAATAACTCACCAAAGGTCACACAGCTTGTCTGTGCCCTGCCTCCTACTGCTACCATCCTGCCTGTGCCCCCCGCCCCCCACGGACTCCAGTTGACACTTGCTGTAAAGTCTTCAGACACAGCCATGAGTCCCAGCTTCTGGGAGGCTTAGGTGACTGGAGGGGGCTGTGGAGCTGAAGCAGATGCTTTTCTCTCAGATCACGGCAGGGAAGGAGTCAAGAGGCCAGAAATATTCTCTTGGCCACATGGCACAGTGCAGGAAACACGGGCTTCCAGAGTCAAACAGATCAGGGATGACGTCCTGGACCCTCAGCGAGCCTCAGTTTCTCTGCCTCTACTGTGGGCATCGCAGTACCCACCTATTTGGGAGCTAGTGACAACGGAATGCCATCACTCTGTGTGAAGTGTCTGGCCTGACTCAGGATACACACAGTTACTCTAATATTATCGCATCTCTGCTCGTGGTGTTATCTGAGATGACCACAGCTGTTCTCTGGTGCCGAGGGAATCAGCACCTTCCATTCCCGGCCCCAGATTCTACCCCAGCTCGCCACTTCTCCATTCCTTCACTCTCCAGAGCAGGAGAGATGGAGGGAGGAACCGTGAAGAACAGGGACCACACACACAGGGGGCGATGGGCAGTGGCAGCAGTGGGTCTGCACAACCCCCAGGGAGTCCCGGGCTCTCTCAGAGGGGCAGGGCTCAGCCAGGGATAGCAGATGAGGCCTGAGATGACAACGGACACCCAGTGCCACTGGGAGACCCACTCAGGTGCCAGGCAAGAGTGGCTGCAAGGGTCTCCCTTCGGCGTGTGTGCCCCAGTCCCCAGCTTAGTACGTGTCAAGGCAGTAAAGGGTCAAGGCAGCAGGGATCAAATTTGAATATGGAAATTATTTTCTAACACATTTTTCAAAACACTAACTTTCCAAATCTAGACATCACCGAGTGTGCACGCGATTAGGGGAAGGAGCACAGCAGATGTGCCGTCGTACGTACAGCCATCCACATGGAACTGAGTCCGCCCAGGGCACTCTGTAATCTAGAGGCAGAATTGAGAGAGGCAGTATGTGAGGCAGCCCTTACCTGCTACAGCCTTTCCGTGGAAGAGCACTGGACCGATATCTAGCACTGGAGGCTTTCTGAGGGTATGAAGTATTTGTCCCCCAGTGACACATCAGTCAATAATTTACTGAGAACACACTTGTTTCAAGCCAGTACAGGGACAGAAAGAGGTAAATAATATAGTCTCTGCCCTCGAGTGCTTGAAGACACATTCACAGACAGAGACAGAGATTTTAATGTAATAGCCCAAGGGAGCAGTTGACCCACAAAATGATTACGGAAGATCAAACAGAGCTTGTTCTCTGGCTGGGCGTGGACAAGCACAGCATCATGGTGTTGCTGAGGCCTGAGGAGGGCTACGAAGGATGCAGAGCATTTGAGAAACGTGGGAGGGGCTGATGGAGAGAAGACTGTGCAGCCCAGAAAACGATGCTGCACGTCGACCCCACATAGTATAGACAAAGCTCCGTGCAAAAAGCAAGAACACAGAACACTGCGAGAAGACATAGAAGATAAACTTATGGTTACCAAAGGGGAGAGGGAGGGAAGAAGGGACAAATAAGGGGTATGGGATTAACAGATACAGACTACTCTACATAAAATAGAGAAGCAACAAGGATTTACTGTAGAGCACAGAGAATTATATTCAACATCTTGCAATAACCTGTAATGGAATATAATCTAAGAAAAACCAACTGAGTTTTACTTAGCTGTACACTTGAAAATGGACACGATATTGTAAATCAACTATCCTTAAAAATAAATAAATAAAAAATAGTAAAGACCAAAATATTACAGAGACAAAGCCAAATACACCACATCAATTAACGTAAATGAGCAAAATTTAGGTATTAAGACAAAAAGACTTTCAGGTTGGTTTACAAAGCAAAAGCCAACCGCATGCTATACTCTAGAGACACACTTAAAACAAATTTAGTACTTTTATACTTCTTCCCATTCCCTAACTCTTAGTACATGCTATTTCATTTTCCATTGTCAAGGTTTATAACACACACATTTCATTGTATAACCTTAGTTTTTCTAGTGTTTATTCGTAGCTCTACGTTTAAATTAGTATTGTAAATAACACTGCCAAACATTAAAATAAGGAATGCTATGAGAGTGGGATAGATCTTTTCTTTAAAGTAAGGGTGGGTAATCAAGCGTTCTGTATAAAAAGAGACATGTTTTACTTCGACAGAAAGGAGTAAAAGTAAAATCTTGTGCATTAAAAAATACCAAAAACAGTCAGAAGACAAATCTTAGAGTAGAAAAATATTTCAAGCACATCTGACAGATAAAGGGTTACTATCATACTATACCAGGAACTCCCTACAAGTAGATAGGAAAGACCGACAGCTCAACAGAAAATGGGTGAAGTGTGTGACTGGAGGGTAAAAGAAAGAAATCAAAATGGCTAACAGCCGTGCAAGGGTGCTCCGGTTTACTGCGAGTCAAGGAGATGAAAATTAGAGCAATTAGACACCAGTTTTTATTCTTCAGATTGGCGAACGCTTAATAGGGGTAACAACCTAGTGCTGGTGAGAACGTGAGCAGGGCGCATTCTCGTGCTCTGCTGGTGGGAATTTCAATCACTCTAAACATTTGGTAACGTAGTTTGGCAACACCTAGCACATTTGAAAACACAAATATCCTTTCATTCTACTTTTTTATTATTGGTAATTGATGCTTTGGAAATACCAAGATATGTATTCAGTAGGATGTGTTTTTGTTAAATTTGGGGGGAACATCCCAAATGTTTATCAGTAGGGATATGACTGAATAAATTAGGATGCATTCATTAGTAGGAAATACTATGCAGCTATTAAAAGGACTCAAGTCTGCCATCTATTGAGTTGGAAGGAAGCCCATGATGTCTAATGAAGTGGGAAAAGCACGTTTGCGGAGACATGCATACTATGACCTGGTGTCATACATACATACTCACACATACACATCCGACTTTGGAAAAACACACTCATACATACATACTCACAGATGTATTTTGTATGAATATAGAGAATGGATGGTCATACACCAGAATGTTTACTTGCTTATGAGGAATGGAGGGGAGGGATGGATGCAGAAAAAGAAAGGTTGAACAAAATGAAGTGTTATCACACACTTAACCTTTGAAAATCCTCAGAGCTAAGATGTGTAGCTTTGGGGGAGGAGAAAGAGGAGTGCCCTGCTCTCCTTGATTTCTGTTCTATCAGGAGTCTCAGGCCTGCCCCGGGGCCTGCCCCACACATGACAGCGGCCTGCTTGACAGCACTTTGGGACAGGATGGGGTGCAGATCCGGGCTGCCTGGCAGAGACTGCTGGTCCCTTCTGCTTGCTCAGGGAAATTACTTTCAGTTTTGCATTCTAACAGTCAGACGAAGGCGTCAAATAAGCAGCAAGTGTTTAGCGTTAGAGCCAGATGTCATCTCCGGCAAGAAACAACAATGCTTTGACTTGGGGAAAATAACCCTTGACGCCTAAAGAGGCTCACTTAAGGGCTTTCATGCCAGCATCTTGAGAAATGACTTTGCCTGCAGATGAGAGAGGCTGCCCGGGGAGAGCGATGCCCTCTGCTCTCTGGGCAAGGACTACGGTGGCCTTCACAGTAGCCATGCCCTGCCTGGACTCCTCTCCTTCTCCCCAAGGACGCGCTCACCAAGGGGACAGATTCGGGGGCTTCCAGAAGGAGTGCCGCCCCTGTGTGTCCCAGCGTGCTGTTGGGTGCCAGCTTCACTGCCAGCGGTGGAGGAAATCTGTTAGCAGAAGGAAGACTTTGACGTCTCCCATCACCACAGATTGGTTCTAGAATTTTCCTAAGGGAAAGCTTACGGAGTAACACGCTGTAGGTTTGTGAGGTAGACTTCCTTCTGAGGAGAAATCCCCAGCTGAACAGGTGTTCAGCGTGTACTGAGAGAAGCAACCAGAAACCCTCAAAATGACTCCATGTTTTCCTGAGAAAACTAATCAGAGATTTTTTTTTTTTTCTTGAGAAAGATGATTTCAGGTCTCAAGAGATCTTCTGAAATCTTAGTGTGGCAGGGAACTGCATTTTTTACAGACAGATGTTGTTGTTAAATGTGCTTCTGGAGATGTTTGTTTAGTGCTTTCCTCTGAGGAATTCAGAGTGCTTTACAGACATTTTCTTCATTTTTTCTTAAGGCTTTTTTCTTTCTCCTGAACATGTTTTATGCTCGACTATAAATTTTTTTTTTTTTAATTTTTCATTCAGTTTTTCTCACTGAATTTTTTCTGAAATATTTCCTGTTAACCTCATTTCCTCCCACTCTGCATATCCAATATGATACACTAACGCCAGTTCAGACACCCTAGAAAAGAATTCAAGATTTTTCCTTTCGGAATCTCAGGCTTCTCTTTCTCTATTTACTTTTACAAACTTTCCCATATTTAATACTTTCACCATACTTTTTTCCCCTTGAAAGAAGAATTGCTTGAAATATACCTTGTTCTTCCACATAAATAGCCCCTATTTTATTTAATTTTAGTTGTTTACTTATTTCTAACTGTCTTGCTTCACAAGAAGTTGAAGTAATTAATTTGTGGGAACCAAACACATTCTTTAACATAAGCACTGTGTAGTGGCATTGCAAATCTGATATTCATAGCAAAGTTGTGTTGGTTTTTTTGCGAACCTGTTTCTCCTTTCAGTCCTGAAGGCATTTGTTAACTTTCTTTCTCACTGTAATCATCCTTGAAGAAACAAAGAAAAAAAGAATCAAGACTTTAAGACAAGCTAATCTTTTGTAGAATCAGATCAGATACTTCCCTCCCTTTAGGAAATAACCACTAAGAACACCTTGTTACTGGGCTCTCATCAGATGGAAATGTAGTAGGGAGCCTGTGTCCTAAAGACCATGAAATTATGTAGAAGACACCTAGCAATCACTCCCTATTTTACAGATGTGGAAACTGAGGCTCAGAGAATTATAGATATTTGTCTGCAGTCACAGAAATACTTAGAGACACATTCAGAAGTTAGTTTAGGAAGGACTCCCCTGGCGGTCCAGGGGTTAAGATTCTGTGGTCCCAATGCAGGGGGTGTGGGTTCGATCCCTGGGCGGGGAACTAAGATCCCACATGCCTTGGGGTGAGGCAAAAACAAAAACAACAACAACAACAAAAAACTATCCCACATATATTAAAAGGATAAAAAATGAATAAAAAAAAGAATTTCGTTTAGGAGACAAAACATCTAAAAAGTCACTAAATAAGGTAGTAAAGAGCATGAAATAATGAATGATTTGGTTATTCTGGGCAGTGATGAGCTGGTAAGTGTTTAACTGCTGAGGGCAGGGGTGGGCAGGGGCAGCCCTGATTTCATGGTGCCCACGACCAGTTTCAAACTACCAACCTGAATGCATTGAACAAGGAGTTGGGAACAGATTTATACAATCTAGCTGGTCAAGAGTAACAGAGTTCTTCTGGCTGGAGCGGGGAGCAGGTCTCTAAGGAAGAGAACTAAGCTAGACCAGTTCTCTCCACACATGAAGGACCATGCTTGGTCTTTCCATGGGGCAGCTGCAGGACTCTGCAACTTTGCTCTTGCCTCAGCAGATAAACCTCTCTTCACCTACTGAGCTATCACTTCCATTTCAAGGCCCAGCTTAAAAAAGGGTCCCAGTCAAACTTTTCCCTGACCGTTTCAGAAACAGTCACTTCTACTCTGAATCCAAGTAATGTTTTAGACCTTTTATTAGGGTAATTACCAAAGCCTGACTTGATATTACTGTCAATAGACAGTGTCTTTCCCCAGGGGACTGTCCTTGGAGGACAGGGACCGTGTCTTACTCCTTCATTATTATCCGAGAGGCAATGCAGGATGGTGGGTGGGAGCCCAAGCTCTGGAGCCAGACTGGTCAGCTTCAGATCTGAGACACTGTGCTCGCTTACCTTGAGACCATGAGCAAGTCATCAGACCCCTCTGTTCACACCTGCAAAGTGAGACGTTAAACAGCAGCCTTCATCTCACACGCTCACTCTGACGATGCATGAGATTCCTGGATGTGTTTGGTGCTCAGCACACACTAAGCCCTTAGTAAATGTTGCCTGGTATTGTTTTCTCTAGCACACGGCCCAGCGCCTGGCACAGAGCTCATGTGCAGTTGATGTTGGTTGCATTACGTCGAAGTGAAGCAAGGATGTGATCCAGCTATCTTGACAGGAAGTTAAGAAAGAGTGCTGGAGGAGACCTCACGAACAGATTATTGCTGGGGAAATGAGGATGAGATAGTAAATAAAAATCAGTTGATCATAGGATTATAGGATCAGAACCAAGCTTTCCAGCTGTGGTACGATGAGCACAGAGCAGGGTGGGATCATGCATACCCTCCCCTCCCTCGGTGAGCTGGACGCCGTAAGTTTGTAAATATACCATTTGTCATTGCAATCGCTTGTGTAGACTGCTGTTCCTTGAAATATCTCCTTTTCAGTATTGTGCAGTTGCTTTTAAAAAATCTAAGTGCTAGACGTTAAGTATAAATACTGTTGAATTTTATTCCATTTCGTTCAGTCCATTATTCCAGTGAATTCATACGGCTTCCAGCCTTGATTCTGCACTGCAGTGTATCTTCTATCCTTTCTAGTTTGGGTTACCTGCAGTTTGGTGAGCATGACTTCTGTTTTGTTTTCTGAAGCACTACACAGGCCACTTCTAAAAACAGCGTCCCCGACATGACACTAGAGACCTTTTTCTGTGTTGGCATTAATTCGTTAAACAATCTTTTTTTTTTTTTTTTGGATATGGATTGTAGACTCCTTTCAAATCCATCAAGTATACAAGGATCTATATTATATCCCCTCTTGTTCACAAGTTTCATGAAAAAACTTTGCCTACATGCTATGTGTGCAGCATTTTTGTTTCACAGATACAGTGAGACTATCAGAAAAGAAAATACAGCCAGCTTGTTGAAACCTGTTCCTGATTAACCTATGTTAACTTCCAAAACCGACACCTTCCTTTTCCGACTTTAATAAAGGCTGCATGTTTCAAAATAGTGAAGTTAACTGTATCAGGGTAGATGAGGCTCAGTGCACCAATCTTGACCATCTAGGTGAGAAGTTTGGACACAGTCCTGAGGGTGGTGGGAAGTTGTTGACATTTTTGAATAGAAATTATATGATGAAATGATGTTTTCAGAAGAGCCGTCTGGCAGCAGTGTCCACGGTGGACTCTAGGGGAAGCCTTATGTGAAGTTTGCAGTTGCCTGCAGTAATCCCAAGATGGGCTGCTGGACGACTGGACTAAGCTAGTAGCAGTAAAGATGGAAGAGCATACATTTGGATTAAAGAAAAACACTCAGAGAGACACTGGGGGAACATGATAGCAGTGAAAGAAATAAAAATAGGTACCTTAGGGCTTCCCAATCCTTTTCACATAAGGGAACATGCAGAAAAAACTAGGGCCGCTTGGAGATGGATGTGACCCAATGTCATGGGCTCCCACGGCTGGGTCTTCCCTTCCCCAAGCCCTACCTCCCCCAAATCACAGGCAGAAGACATTAAGCTCTCCACACGGCTGGGAAGCTATTTGGACATTTTTGTTTTAGAAATGAGTAGTCTTAGTAATATGAAGAAAAATAGACTTGTACCAAAATCAGAACCAACAGTACGGAAGAGACTATACATGTAAAGGGAAGCAGATGTTTGCTTCAGTGCATAATTCCGAACACAGAAGTCACATATGGCTACACGCTTGGAAGAAAACTAGCATCAGGGTTAATGCCAAACCAAAGAGCCCAGGCCACCGAGCCACTGCCCGTGTTATAGTGACACGTGAGAACAGAGGCGGTGGCTGTACAGGCCTAATTTGGGCATGAAAGTAGGCAACACCTACCAGACAGGTTGGGGGGAGGTATAAACCACACCAGGGGAGGCACTAGGTAGACTTAGGTGTAGACGAAAGCAGTAGCAAAGGAGTGAACTTCGGTTTTGTATGAATACGGAAATCGAAGCCACTTGCTTGAAGATTCATGACATACTGCCCATTTGTTGCTCCTTGTTGGTTTTCGTAGTTCATAAATTAAGTCGTTTCGTAGTCCTGGTGCCTCACCTGTGCTACTAATTTGTTTTGCTGCATAGAGGAGAGAACATGCAGGGACTTGCCATCTATAATTCCTGGTGATAACTGAAGATGTTTGGTTATAGAAAGTTAAAAGGCGCTCCCTCTTTCTTCAATAAACTCAATGGCAGAGCGAGAGCAAGAACCTACCAACAAGGCGAGCAGATTCTATTATAAAAACAGGAACGAAGGGCTCTTTTAAAAAACAATGGAACCCACACATTTCTCCCGATGATTGGCAGCAGGGCCACCAAATGCATGATGCCAGGGGCACCCGCCTTTCACACTGGAGTCCGTGAACTGGAGGCACACGGCCCATGTGGCCACGTGTAGCAGCTCACAGAGAGACCTATCTGATCCCCCCCCGGGGCGCCCACCCAGCCCAGCAGGTGCGTATCCACGCTGACCTGTGACGTCCATCACCCCCTCGACCACACTCCCTTCCCCAGCCAAGCTGTGCTGTATTCTTTCATCCTGACTTACCATTTTATTCCAATTCAGATCCACCCAGTCCTCCCTGTGGCTTCCCACTAGACCTCTGGCACAAGCCAAAGCACATCCTTCCGGCTCACTTGCTCCAGTCACTCTGTTGACCTTCCCAAAGCTATTTGCTGCTCTCACCGTCCTGCTCTCTGTTAGAGCTGAGGAGAAAACACCAATAGGCACTCAAGGCAGGAGGCTCTGGCCTTCTCCCTGCACTGGGACAGGCTTCAGTTTTAGCACTTATCACACGGTGCTGTAAACATTTGCTTACATTTCTGACTCCTTCACTCAGTGTGAACTTGACAAAGGGCAGAAAGATGCTTCTTTAAGCCACGAGGTTTAGCAGAGTGCCGGGCACATGTTTGGTAAGTGGGTGGGTAGATGAAGAGCCTACCTTTCTTAGATCTGGACACAGTAAGTCTCATCCTGAGCATATGGTCTGAGGAGGATTCGTCTCTATTACGGACAATGCCTGCATCTTTGGACTGCGTTTAACAGCTTCCCGGGGGAGGCCAGGAGAAGCAGCTCTGTCTCCACCAGTGGTTTCTGAGTCCTTGTTTATCCCTGTGCAGGTGGGCAAGTGGAAAGACAAGTCTCTGCAGATGAAGTACTACGTGTGGCCCCGAATGTGTCCTGAGACGGAAGAGCAGGAAGATGACCATCTGAGCATCGTAACGCTGGAGGAGGCCCCGTTCGTCATTGTGGAAAGCGTGGACCCCCTGAGCGGAACTTGCATGAGGAACACGGTGCCCTGTCAGAAGCGCATCATCTCTGAGTACGTGGCCTGGGAAAGTCAGATTTGCCCTAGCTGTCAGCGCCCGGCTAGGATCCGAGGCACAGAACGAATTGGACACCATGTCTGAATTTCGTTACAGTTGAGCAGTGGACTTTCTGGCAGCCCTGTGGTCTGGCATCTGGTTCTGTCCGGATCATGACCCGGGAGAATTACTGCTAACCATGTTATCGTTTCTGGGGCCTCGCGAGGTCTCAGTGACCGGGACCTCAAGTTCGTGAAGATTTAAGTTTACATTGGTGTTGAAAGATGTTTTCTGAGGCCAGCATGTCTTTAGAACCATTTTTGGAAATAGATAATATTAATCTATGCTGATAGAAGTCAGGATAATGGTTCTTTTTGGTGAGGGTGGGAAGGGCCTGCAAGGGAGAACAAGAGGCCTCCAAGGTGCTGGTAACGCTTCTGTATCTGAATTCGGGTTCTGGTTAAATGGGTGGGTTCAGTGTATGAAAATTCACCCAGCTGAACCCTTAGGATATGTGCACTTTCCTGATATATGTTATACTTCCAAGGAGCATTTAAAAGTATGAGAAAACATGGTCCAGTATGATGAGGTAATGAGATTATGGCAGTTCTGTGGTCTGATTTATGTCCTCACCCGGGCCTGACATAACTTGTGCTGAGCTGTGAAGGAGGGCCTGCTTTGTGGTTGGCAAGGGTAATATTTTGCCTCTTGTATAAAAGCCTCGTTTTTGTTTTTTGTTTCTTTACCTGGTTAGAAATAAAACAGACGAGGAGCCAGGTTACATCAAAAAATGCTGCAAGGGCTTCTGTATTGACATCCTTAAGAAAATTTCTAAATCTGTGAAGTTCACCTATGATCTTTATCTGGTGACCAATGGCAAGCATGGGAAGAAAATCAATGGAACCTGGAATGGTATGATTGGAGAGGTACGTGTCAGGAATTAAGGGCCATGTCCGTGTTTCATTTAAATATTTTTAAAACGCTCATTTTATAAATTTTAGAAAATGTAAAATAGTACAGCTGACTCTTGAACAACATGGGTTTGAACTCTGTGGTCCACTTGTGAGCAGATTTTTCTCAGTGAATATATGGTCGGCCCTCCTTACCTGTGGGTTTTGCATCTGTGGATTCAGCCAACCGTGGATCCTGAACTGTGTCTACAGTCTCCAGTTGGTGGAATCCGCGGATAAGAAGGGCTGACTTTGGGACTTAAGCGTCCTCAGGTGTTGGTGTCCACGGCGGGTCCAGGAACCAATACCGAGGGAAGATACCGAAGGAAGGCTATAAATGAAATGTACTGTTCCCACTCTACAAAGGAAAGCACTGTAGAGCCCCAAATATTTTCTGCATGGTGGCCCCTTGCCTTCCTGGATGCCCTAACTGGAGCCTTGCGTCTTTCTCCCCAGGTGGTCATGAAGAGGGCCTACATGGCAGTGGGGTCGCTGACCATCAACGAGGAGCGATCGGAGGTGGTCGACTTCTCCGTGCCCTTCATAGAGACTGGCATCAGTGTCATGGTGTCACGCAGCAATGGGACCGTCTCACCTTCTGCCTTCTTAGGTGAGTGATGGGCTTGCAGGCGTGAAGGACATGGACCCAGGGACAGGTAGAGGGAAGGAGGAACAGGTGCAGGAGCTGATTTTTCAGGAGCTTCCCTCAGCCAGGGATTTCACTTTGGGGAACCTCAGAATTGATCGTTCTCCAGCATGAAAACTGAAGAATACCCTCAAAAATAGGAAGGCATGGTACCCGGTAAGAAAACAGTACAGGACCGGTAACCAGGGGTCCTGCTTGAGTCTCACGCCTGCATTTGACCTTGAACAAACTTGCTCCATCCTGAGATCCAGTCTCGTCATCCACAGAAGAAGGCATTTCGACTAGCTGATCTCTGAAGCTGCTTCCTGCTTTAATGATGTCTAATTCTGGATATCATTCAAATACCTGTTTGTTTCAAATTAGCTTCAAGAGCGGAGCTCAGTGCTACCAAAAAAGAAAAAAAGGTTTTTCTGTTTTCACGTGAATTTTTGGAGGCTTTGCCAGGTAAAGCTGCTCCGATTCTCCCTCCCACCGACCCCATCCTTCCCCATAGAACCTGTTCCTCGCTCTCCAGCATTACTTATGTGTCAAAGCCTTCCGTATGATATAAGACTGGGTGAGATGAGGCCAAGATTTCAATTAGATGAGGTCTTTTGTGAGCTCATAACCCCATATTTTTGGCAGGGGCTGTGAGAGCAAAGGGATTGGAAAATAAAATGTCACCTTGAAAACAGGCCACTGGGCTAGGAGATAGGAAGCTGGTTTGGTCATAAACAAACTGAAAGCCCTTGGACCAGTCACAGTCTCTCTAAAGGATACCAACACTTTTTTTTTATTGAACACTTACTATGTGAAGGCCCAGGCATCGTTGTACAAACTTTGATTATATTACTTCATTGACACTACCATAATACCCAGTTTATGGCTTAGGAAACTGAACCCTAGGTTATGCAATTTTCCAACCGTCTCTCAGCTAGGAAGGAGCAGATCCAGGATTAAAGCCCAGATGTGGCTGCCCTTGCAGCCTGTGTTTTAGTACACATGGGGGCATTTCAGAGCTCGACTCCTAAAATCAGGAAACAGTGCAGGGGGCCGAGACTAAGATGTGATATAAAATGGAAGAGCACAGACTTGCCTTCAGAGGCCCTCTGTCCATAACCTGGCCCTGCCACCTCCCGAGTATGAACTTACAAAGGGCTGGGACCTCTTAAGTCTTAGTTTACTGCTCTGTAAAACAGATGTAACCATCCATAATGAAAGGGCCATTAAAGGATAGTAGAAACTAGGTGGTGAAAGTACTTCCTAAACTATATAGACCAACACAAATATTTTTTTGTATTTTGTGTACCGAAAGTTGCTCTGGGCTTAATGGGGGGAAGGGAAGCATAGAGACAGTGCATTTACTCAGTTATTTCCTAATCTTGGACAGACTGGGATCAGAGTAGGATTTCAATCAATCAGACCCAAGGAGGAGAGGGTCTCTATTCCACCGTACAGAGGCTTTGAGTTGTACCTTCCACCTTTGCATCTCTGGCTGCCACCGCAAGGTTTTGCATTTCACAGTCGGTGCGTGCCATATTAAATTAATGAAGTGACCAGGCTTTTATAATTCCCTTGGGAGTTCAGAAGTAAAGTAGGTTTCAAAATAAGGCAATATTTTCTAATTTTCAGCCCATTTCCCTCCCTTTTCAGTTTCATCTTTATTAATGATTTGGAAGGTGGAGGAAACAGCATGTAAATTCACTTAGTTCTGAATTTACAGTGTGATGTGACAGCTAAAAAGGCCAGGCTATTTTGAGGCACAATTGAGGAAGCTTTGTATTATGGGACTGAAGAGCGATTGTCTCTTTTTACAGGCCTCCAGAGAGAGGGCTCCTGGAATTCAGTATTCAATTTCTAGACATGTCTGAGCCAGAGAGATTTAGATCAACTGGAAGAGAGCCAGCAAAAATGATTTTAAAAAGTTAAAGAAAGCATATGTAGAACATTCTTACTCTCTTGCCTGTTCTTGTCCCATCAACCTTGTCACCTGGAAATAGGGACTAGATTGAGGTTGTTTTGTTGATTATCACGTCCCCTTGTCATTTGCTAAATTCCCAGTGTTGTAGACACTGATATTTAATGTGGATGGATTTTTTTTTTAACATTGACATATTCTCCTACACTAATGATGTCTAATAAAATATACCACGTCAAACCAGGTTGAAAAAGCAAATCCAGGCTGGAAAGTTTAAGAGAAGTGAAGCAAGGGGGCAAGGGAGTTATTCATTGTGCCTAATTATTACTGAACCAATTCAAGCCACAAAGAGTAACCAAGTTTGTTGAGAATGAACTTGGCCTCAAGGCTTGGAAGCATTGGTGAAAACTTTTCCAGGTCCAGCTGTGGGGTGTGGCATATAGATAGGCGTGCAAACCAAGAGCCAGTCCAACACGACTCACTTATCCATGTCTAGTACTTATTCTAGTTCCACTGTTTTCCAAAAGACCCAGATATTGGTCCAGGCATGGCAGAAACTATCTGTACGGTCTCAGAAAGGATGGGCAAGAGGCCGTCCTTCTCATATGTTTGAACGAAAACAAGCCCCGACACGCCCATCAGGGGAGTGGAGACACTCAGACACAGCTTCTTACTCCTTCCTCCCTAAGCCAGGCCCTGGCTTTCTGAAGGGACGCACACACCTTTGGCTTGCTTCCGCAAAGATAGGAGTCGCGCGAGTGAATGAATGCGCGAGTCAATCGGGACCTGTTTGTTCTCTGCGTTAACCCTGAGCGCCGATGTTTTGCTTCCCCAGAGCCCTTCAGCGCCGACGTGTGGGTCATGATGTTCGTGATGTTACTCATCGTCTCCGCCGTGGCCGTCTTCGTCTTCGAGTACTTTAGCCCTGTGGGTTACAACAGGTGCCTCGCCGATGGCAGAGGTAAGGCCAGCTGTAACCATTGCCTTTCTGCCTTTCTCTAGCTCTCAGCTCGGAATCTCTGTGCCCCTCATCTGCTGCCTGCCTCCGCCCTAACCCTCAGTCTTCAAGGTCACCACCTTGGTGACTCGTTAGAAAGACCCCAATTAAGGGCTTCTAATCAGTGCTATGGTTTTTCATTTTACCTTGGTGTTCAGAAAATATTAATTGCTAAATGTACAGTGACAATTGGGATTACCATTGTTCTTTAACTTGAGAAGTAAGTAGAAGACTAATTCACAGCAAAGTAATATACCTTAAAACTAGTGACGGAGGGCTGCCCTGGTGGCGCAGTGGTTGAGAGTCCACCTGCCGATGCAGGGGACGCGGGTTCGTGCCCCGGTCCGGGAAGACCCCACATGCCGCAGAGCGGCTGGGCCCATGAGCCATGGCCGCTGAGCCTGCGCGTCCGGAGCCTGTGCTCCGCAACGGGAGAGGCCACGACAGTGAGAGGCCCGCGTACCACCAAAAAAAAAAAAAATAGTGACGGATACACTTGTAACATTCTACTCATCTGTTCACTTGAAAAGAGTGGAGCTTTATCCTGACTTTTAAAGTTTATTGTGGAATTTATGAAAGATTTGCAAATGCATTAGATAAAACTAAAAATAATCACCCGTAAGTTTATCAGCAAGAAATAATGTCTGTTAATATATTGGTATATATACTTCTAGTCTTTTAAGTTTTATGCACATGTAGCCATTCTATTAAGTAGCCCAAACTTAGTAGAGCAAGAATGTGAAAACTTTTATCTTTCTTCTGTTATTACCTATCTTCTAGACTATGTGACTGGACCCCTTAACAAAAACTCGTGTAGATTCCAAAAGTTTCTGATCATTTCCCATTATTAAAGCAAATAAACAACAAGAAGCAAACACACACAAAGACCCCAATTTAGATGTTAGTTTGAATCTGTATGTCCCCTCCCTGCCTCAAGCCTGACCCCAAGCCCAGTTCCACCCCTAAGCAAGTGAGATCAAAGCTGGCAGCAGAAATGTGTAACATAAACATGTCAGAGGAAACTCTTTTGCTAACCTTAGGCTACGAGCAGTCTGTCCGATCAGATGTGCTAACAAGGCAGATTAGACACATGTATCAAGAGTAAGAAAACACAGGTTACCCCAGGGTACATGCAGGGTAGTTGTGGCTGAAACAGCTCTCCACAGCCCAAGGATAACCTCTGAGCTACAAGATCCCCAAAGCATGTGTCCCCGGCTTACATCTCGCTGCCAGGAGGTAGAGGAGTTGGGTATTTGAAATAAAATGGCTGGGAGATAACAGTTCTCACCCACAGCTACTCTTGGGGGTGGTCCATCTTCCTGACTAGGAAGGTCCAGAGATGTGAGGGCTACCCATGTGTTTGAGGCATTTATGAGACTTCACGAAAAGTTTACTAGATTTCTGAAGGGGACCAAGGGGTCCTTATAGATATCTCTTCTAAAACTTCCTGAGAGCACCAGGATTAGGAAATATTATGCCTTCTCTGCGTCTTCTCCCATCCACCATGTGAGCTCTATCCTGGAATTATGCGTCAAAGAGGAAAGATTCTTAACCCCAGCTACACATAAGAATTACCTACGGGGCACTTAAAAGACAAAGATGCATAGACCTCATATTCTAATGTTCTGATTCACTAAGTCCAGAGCGGGACTTGAACCCTTGTATGTTTCAGAATAGTGGTTCTCTACCTTGGCTGCCTGTTACAATAACCACCGCACCTCACCCCAGTTTAGTAAGAATCTCTGGGGATGGTGTGTCAGTATTTTGTCAAAGCTCCCCTCGTGCTTCCGTTGAATTCACGTCCAGGCTATGAGCCACCCCTGCACTGAGGTATTTCCAGGTGTAGACCTACCTTCTCGTTTGGGGTGTGCCTTCTGGGGTGGACACTTGGATGCCTCCACAATGCGGAATAGTCAGGGACTTCCTGCCTGTGCCAAAGGGTCATCCGAAAGCCATGACTACTCCCCATCCCGGTGGGCATTAGTAACAAGTGAAATGTCCGAGAAGCACGAGAGTACACACACATGTTGACAATGTCAAGAACCAAAGCTAGTGTTCACCCTCCCCGACCCCGCAAAGAAAATCAAAGAGGCAAAAATTCAGACACAAAAATCAGAGCCAGGGCTTACGATTACTCACTTTACCAAAGGATGCTTGACTTCGCCAAAGAATTCAACATGGGGCCGCTTTAACTATCAAGTCTCCTTGGGGCATTTTACAATGCACAAAACTTTGATTTATAAACAGTTTTTTAGTTATGCATCTGTTCCAAGAAATAAGGTCCACTCGCGCAGATGTGTGTGCACGGTTAGATCTTAGGCTCGACATGTGTAGTCACTGATGATTTAGGTGGCTGAGCAGATGCTCTCAGGATCACAGATAGCATCGAAACACCTGTGCTAATGCGCTGTAAAACTGTGCAGGCAGGTGTTCGTTTCTGCAGCGGAGGGGCTGCATGCAGCCCCAGACAGCAGGCAAGATTTCACCATCGCCAAGCAGAGAAAGCAGAGAGGTCACAATAAATACGTGTGCAGAAGCCCTGTGTGATCTGTGTGAAGGTCGGGTGGAGGACAAAGGCAGCCTCCCTGTCCACCCTCAGATGCATGTGGCCAAGCCAGGGATCCCTGGCAGACTCTCTGGGCCGCCTGGTATTCTTTTACACGGAAGGCAGGCCCTGCTGGAGGGAACCAGATGGGAGGTGTCGGCACTGGAATGAGGTCAAGGCTGCCTTCAAAACATTGAGTGCTAAGAGCTGGAAGCCACGGGAGAATCAGGATCAACTGCATTCAAAGCGGCATCTGTGAATAAAATTGGAGGAGATCTATGACTAGTGGGAGAAAAAGACCCCACAAGGTTCTTGCTGACCGTCCGTTTTTTTTTTGTTTTTTTGTGGTACGCGGGCCTCTCACTGTTGTGGCCTCTCCCGTTGCGGAGCACGGGCTCCGGACGCGCAGTCTCAGCGGCCATGGCTCACGGACCCAGCCGCTCCGCGACATGTGGGATCTTCCCGGACCGGGGCACGAACCCATGTCCCCTGCATCGGCAGGCGGACTCTCAACCACTGCGCCACCAGGGAAGCCCTTGCTAACCTTCTTTGAAATTGAAATGCTTTCTCGGTAGATACAAATAGAAATTTTGGGAACGTGGTAATGAGGATGCAAGTGTGACCACAGTGGGATGGTTGCCTTCGTTACTCAGTCTTGATGGGCTCTTAAGGGTCTTACATCCATCAGGGCGGGAAGCTGGCTCCTGTGGCGCCCTGGCTGAGTCATGATCGTTGGTTGGAGTAAGAGCCCACACACACCCCAGGCCTCTGGTTTTTCTCTTCCACCTTCCTGTGGGTCCCAGGAGAAGAGAGACACAAGCTCTCAACTGAAAAAGCTGCCTAAGGGTAGCTTTAGGGCTGGGGCTTTGCTGGCGGGTTTCCTGCTCTGAGCAGGAACTTACCAGCTCTATGTACCTGTAAGTTGAAATAGAACCAGTGACTCTGTCTTAACCTTCTGTCCTTGTCTTTTTTGTCCTGCCAGAGCCGGGTGGCCCATCTTTCACCATCGGCAAAGCTATTTGGTTACTGTGGGGTCTGGTGTTTAACAACTCCGTCCCGGTGCAGAACCCAAAGGGGACCACCTCCAAGATCATGGTGTCGGTGTGGGCCTTCTTTGCTGTCATCTTCCTGGCCAGCTACACTGCCAACTTAGCTGCCTTCATGATCCAAGAGGAGTATGTGGACCAGGTTTCCGGCCTGAGTGACAAAAAGGTAGGAGCACCATTTGAAACCTCCCATCTTTCCCCCAGTCCCATTCTCAGCCATACTCGGAGCTCTCACGGACCTGTTAATATCCTAAACCTTTAGAATCGACCGTTCTTCCTTATGGCTCCTGAAATTGGGACACAGGAGCAGAATTCAGTTTCCCCACCGAAATAATATTACTTCACGTTCGCCTTCTCACTTGTGGAAGGTTGTCACCAGCGCGCCCTGGGCCGCAAATGAGGGGCCTGGTGTGTTAGCGGTTTTCTGAGTACAGGGTTCCTCTTGTCTGGGGCGCTCAGGAGGCCTGGCAGCAGCACCAGGCTGCACCTTTGGGCTGTTACTAGAGGACACCCACGCTGAGGGTGCCGGCCCGTCACGGCCCTCATTTTCCTCCCAGGGCTGTTCGCCTGCACGCTCCCCCTTTGTTCCTCTGCACGCTCGCAGGTTCCCAGGGTCGAGGAGAAGGATTGTTCTCATTGTGTCCTGAAGAAAGGTAGCTGCTACCTAACTGGATCGGGGGGTGCCGATGAATGGGTTGTCCCCATACCAACCGCAGGCCTCCCTGCTGGCCTGTGCCGCGAAGAGAGGAAGGGAAGTCTGCTGGTTGCCATGTTTTCTGGGTGAGGATGTGTAAAAACCCAGGCTCAGTACATGTGACTCTCTAGGTCTGCTGGAAGCAACACAGGTTCCGTGGGAGCTCTGGTCCAACCCCAGTCCTAGCGGCTACCTTCCTGGAGTGCCCAGGAGAGCCCCTGGATACCCCAAATCACTCTGGAGACTTTCACTTACAATGTCTCCTCTTCTCCGTTTCCTTAAGATTTAGAAAATGTGATTTCCCACCCCTTCCCCCAGGATGAAACTATGTGATATAGACGGATGTGTGTTTAGACCACATAGGTCAGATGCAGCTCATGCTTTATCACGTGGGTCAGCTTCTCCCAAGACAAAACCTTAAACACTTAGCAGATGGTTTGAGAAGAATGAAAAGGAGGAGATATTCTCTTTGGGGACTCAAGTTATGATTTCTCCGTCTACTCTCACTACTCACCAAGGACATTCAAAAGCTTAAGGAAGATAAACAGCTTCTTAAGGGAATGAAAAAAAAATATATATATATATATACACACACACATACATGGAACACTCACGATGTTCACCTCTTTAGGTTGGCTCTTTCTTTGGTTTGTCTTCCTTTTCACTTTATTTTTCTTCCTTCCTTTTAAAAAACGTTCCCTCTCTTCTATTTCCTTCTCCCTTACCTTTAAGCTTTTTTCTTTTTTTACTTCTTTTTTTCTAACTCATGATTTATTATGCATTTCTTCAGATATTCATCCATCTATCACTTAATTCACTTTAAACCTTTCTCTCTCTCCTTGTTCCTTTGTCAGCGTCCTTCCTTTACCATTCTGATCCTCTCAGAAACTCTGAGCTAGACCTCTCCCTTCATCCCTTTCTACAGCTACTTTTTGTGCCTATTTCTGTGACCTGGGCAGTCGTGGTGCTGAGAGCAGCTGATCTCCCAGGGCTCCGTACTTGGATGTGACGGAGCTGAGGTGGGCCACGGCCACCCTAAGACACGAATGTGGCAGAAGCGTGACAGACCATGTCCCCACGTGTGGATCTGTCCGGGGTACGGAGGACCATATCCTCACATCAGGGAACGGCAGAGGTGTGCCGGATTATGTCCCCATGCAGCATGTGGTGGGACCGTGTCACCATGCAGTAAATAACATGGTCGAAGGGTGGTGGGCCACAGCCCTTCCGGGGACTCTGGGCTGTGAAGTAGGGGATCCACCACAATCATCACAGTGTTTTCTTTCGTTTCCTCTGAGAATTGGTTAGGACACTGTATTTATGTTTCTCATCCTCTCAAGGGCCATCCGGCAACAACTGAATGATTTTTCTACTTGAACTAAGCATAATTGAGATGGAGGGAGATTGTTTTCCCTTCTGTGGTTTGGAAAGAACATCTTGTTCTGGGCTGCTTGAACAGAGAGGCTCTGCCCCTGTCTGTCCTCCACACCACGTTGGTTACGTTCTGAGAAGTTGGATCCCATCTTTGCTTAAAGAACTTGAGAGGCTCCATTGCTTACAGAATAAAGACAACTCTTTTCAGGCGTGGCGCTCAGGGCTTTTACAAGTGATTCCCAGTGTGCACCAGCAACTCCGTCTCATCAGCCAAGGCGTAGGCTCTCGCATCCTATGTTCTAGGCATCCTTGCCTCCTTAGCCTTCCCAGCGACACCTCTCTGCATCTGCCTGGGGTGTTCTTCTCCTTACTTCTTCACTCACCAAACTCCTACTGAAACTGCAAGACACAGATCAGAGATCCCTTTATTTGTAAAGCCTTCTCATCTGGGCTCATCTGGGAAGTTAGCCATCGTCTCCTCTGTCGTGGCAATCATTCATACCTTTATTATAGCGCTTGTCTCCCACATTGTAACCTACAGACGTGTACCTGTCCATATCTCCCCTTATTTGACCATGAGCTTCACAGGGTCAGTGACCATAACTTGGTTATCATTTTTACAAAAAGTCTGTAGGGTGAGAGGGAGAGATGGTGTACTAATTTAAGAGTCTCTTGCACAGAGCAGTGGACTAAGCATTACAGGCAAAGAAAGCAGCAAGAGAGCAAGAAGCCTTTAACAGCTGTTCAGTTTGAAAATGATTATCTGATCCACTTCAGAACTCTGCAAATGACAAAATAGCATCTGACCAGAAAGTGTCAACATAATTTACAGAAGTATAGAAAACCTTTAAGTAGCCAATGACATACAACTGCAGATCAGTGTCAGGAACAGTATTATAAGTCAGAGAGTTTTCTGAAAGTGCACTTAAAATGTCAAAATTCTTATCAATTTGACTTCAAAACACCTAAAGAAAACTAAGTCTTGAGAATGACTTACATGAGAGGAAGTATATTCTGTGAATTTAGCAAAAGAAAATAATAAAGTCTTCAAAACGATAACATTGAGAACAGAAATGAGGTGACTTTGAAGACTCTCTTTTCAGTGCCATGAAATTTTCATCAAGGAAGGTAACATTTAAAGTGGAGAAGGGTTTCTATACTTGTTTAGACTATCACGGATGACATATCTTCTATGTAACTCAGACCAAACGATAAATATTTTGGAGTGATGATGGGGAGATATTTGTCGTCATTAGATTTAGATATTTTAAGAAATTGTCTTCAATTTTATGGCAGGAAAATGTTCCCAGATCTCATTTATGTTAAGGTACAAAGTCAGAACGTTCAGAGTTAAATTTCCATGAAATCCTATTCGGGGGCTCCTTTTTTATTGGATGGCTTCCATCTTGCAATAGCACATTACATCATTGAATTCAGAATTATTCCACTACATGCTAGAACTAAATATGGGTGCAAGTGCTAACATTTAGCAGCCCTACTGTACATTCCATCAGCTCTCCCAGTGGGAGGAGGATATAAGGAAGCTGGTGACATCTTTCTTCTCTTAACAAAGAGCCCACAGTGCTCATTCTCATATTCTCAGCTATCCAGATGGATTTCTCATTTCGCAGTCGGCCAACCACAGCATGGAGGAGAGTTTGGCCAGGCGAACAGGAGACGTATTTTCCGGGCACTGGATACATTAAGTATTTACATATATGTTATATGAATAATCTTCATCAGGTATGACCATTCCCATTTTACAAATACGGGCACTGAGACTCCGGGAACTTTCGTGATTCCCTAAAGTCATACATTATCAAGTGACAGAGCCAGGGTTTGAGTTTCTGTGTGTTTGGCTTTAAAAGTCACTTTGCCAGGATGTCTCCCTTGTAGTGAATCCCAGACAAAGTTATGACACAGCTAAGGATCGGTATTGACACCCCTGCACCCCACCCACTTCCTCATTGAATCTCCTACCCTCTCATTCAATGACCTTCAGTTTTGGTTCCACTTAACCTAACCCTTCTCAGGTCACCATACACTACCACTGCCAAGACTGCTATTACTACCTCTGCTACTAGGACTGATAATAATAATAGCAATTATCATTATTATTAATATGACTTCAACACTGATATCTCTGCAAACATTTTTTTCAGCTCTCAGGAGCCAGGCGTAATGCCAAGTACATCACATAGATTTCTTATGTAATGGTGCTTTTATAATCATACCTTCATTTGTAGATGAGGAACTTGAAGCTTGGAGAGGTTAAGTCATTTGCCCTTCTGATGTTCCTGGCTGGCCAACAGCCCCTCAGCCGTGTGCCACCGTGTTCAGATTCCAGTGTTCTTTCCAGTTAATCCTCTTTCTTCCTGACCTTCCCATCTACCTTCCCGAAGCTCAACAAGTGGGATCCTTTTCCCCTATTAAAGGGGAGCTATCTGATTAACTGATCCAAAATAATTAGATAGTATTTTAACATTTGCCCCTTATTTAATAAGTCTTTCAGAGGCATTGCTTTGAACAGAGAATGGTGGTGCTTTCGTGGACCTGGGCAGGCTAATGGCCCACAAATGGACTTTAGCCTGGGCCTATTGTGACCGTGAGCTTTAAGCCACTGTTGGAGGGTGGCAGAGGGGTGGCAGCAGGACAGAGAAGCGTCAGTGGTAGGTTCAGGGGGTGAAGGAAGCCTGCAGGGAGGCAGAGGCTGCCAAGGTCACCAGGGGCTGCCGTCAGGCCAGGGGGCTCCCGAGGCTGCGTCCTACCTTACACATTCCTGCCACCAGTGTGACATACGCCCGCATTGTATTTTGCTGTTCTTTTCCTCAAGGAACTACGGGAACTTTATGAACTTTAAATGTCAAAAGGTGTTTATCTGGTTAAGGAGGGCAGACATCTTCGCCTGCAACATTGAAGGTGCATTCAGGATAGCCTTCTAAAAACTAAGGAAGAAGCCCGTGGCTTTTCTAGATGATGATTATTCTGAGTTTCTGAGAAGTTCCGTAGAGTCTGGAAGCTGTCTCATGTCCTTTTGGCAGATAGGCAGTGTATGACTTTTTAAATCAGCACGCAAACAAACGTGTCCGTGTGCATCCTGGAAGAAAGCCAGCCTGGGGTAAGATATTTACACCACAACTACACTGATGTGTGATGCTTGGATGGCATTTGAGCATGGGTGAGGACATGGGCCTTGCTTGCCACTGTACAAATGGTACTTCCTTGCCCTATTAACTTTAGGCCAGAAGCCAGTGGACGCAGCTGACCTCAAGCCTGATCTGTCACACCCTGGTCCTGGCCCAGACCATCTTGGTCAGGTCATGGAACAGTGAACTAAAAGTAGCTCGCCAGGCAAAGCAGCAGGAATGACCGACTAGCCGGGGACCTAGAAATGAGGGCCTGGGCTGGGCCTCCAGGTAGCTGAGCAAAAAAAGGGTGTGATTTATTACATGGAGTCCCTTGGAGCTGTCGGGCATCTGGTCCTTTTGTTACAGCTGGCCGAGAGCAGTTCTGGAGGAAGTGACAAGAGAAGAAAACTCCCCAAACCCTGGGACTGTACGGGGTACAGGACACACATGGGTGGGAGAGGGGACACGTGCCCATTTGTCTCCTAATTAGCTGAACCTAATTAGCCGGTCCAATGCATGGACCACCACCCCAAGTACTGAACCCACTCATTCCTGCCAGGGCGGCCCCCATCCAGATGCATCCAGAACAAAGCCCTGGGGCTTAAGCAGCCCAGCTCTGCTGCCCAGGGTCAGCTCTCAGCACTCCTCTAGGTTTCTTTGAGAACGGGACTGCTTACGGCCCCCAGCTGGCCCCCGTGAGCTCTAATTCCCGAGTCCATTCGTGACTGGCCGCCCTGACTGAGGCGTCCAGTAGGGCTTAGCAGTGGCCACCCTCCCGGCCCAGGGATACGGGTATCCCCGTGCTGATTGCTGAGCTCCCGAGGGAACCCCAGGGTCCCCTTCCTCTCCTCTCGTGTCCCCTTTATAGCATCAGGCCTCGCTCTGCCCTCCTCTCCTTGAAGGACCACCTGCGTCCTGACCCTCTGTGACTTCCCACACAGGATACCTCACCTCCCACCTCTGCTATACTGTTGGGGCTTCTCGGGGTTGAACGGTGGTCCCCCAAAAGATACGTCCACATGCTAATCCCTGGAACCTGTGAGTGGTGACCTTATTTGGAAAAAAAAAAGATCTTTGCACATGTAATTAAGTTGAGCATCTCAGGTTAGGACCGTCCTGGATTGCTGCTAAATCCAATGGCAAGTGTCCTTATGAGAGAAAGGCAGAGAGAGAGCTGACGCAGAAGAGAAGACCAGGAGAAGTAAGAGGCAGAGACGGGAGTGTGGCAGCCACAGAAACACCTGGAACCACCAGCAGTTAGGAGAGGCAAGGAGTGGCTTCTCCCCTAGAGCTTCTGGAGGGAGCGCAGCCCTGCTGACACCTTGATTTTGGACTCCTGGCCTCCAGAACGTGCGAGAAGAAATTTGTATTGTTTTAAGCCGCCAGAGGCTTGTTGTGGCAGCCACGGGAAACAAACACGGGGCCTCAGTGCCCCTCCTGTAACCTGCACTCTCAGGGGCTTGCCCCCCTTAAACCCTGGAGCTCTTACTCACCTGCTCTTGTCAGCCACCCAGCCCCGTCCTTCCAAAGCGGGTATTTCTTACAGCAGAATCCAGTTCATTCCCCCCCGCCCCCCGACTAATCTCCTCTGCTTGGAAGAACAGATCTACGTCACCCTGAAGATTTGCAGAGATATGGTTTACACCCAGAGGGAGTCTTCTCCCTGCTGCTTAATTTTAAGGAGACAATAAAAATCCCGCGTGTCACTGTGTGCTCCCTTTTGCTCTGTCCTTGGGCCTGATTACTGTTAGTTTCTCCCAGTATGTCGCGTGTTATCTGTGTGTACGCTCCCCGCGCAGCCTTCTACTAGACCTCTGAGCAGGGAGGCCATTGTCAAAGGGGACTGAGGACATGTTTTTGTAAGATGTATCATTTTCACCACTCTTCTGGGGAAAATATTATTAATGCAGCCCTCTTATATTCTGGATTTCACTGTGCTGTTCCTATCACGGGACTGCAAGGGACGTTATTTGATCATCAGGTACAAGTGATGCTTTGCTCATCAAAGGCAAACAGGTGTCCTCTCTCTTCATGTAGATGAATGTATCTTCCCTGTTACATAGGAGTGCACACTCACATATGCAAGTATATGTGTGCATAGATACGTATATCTCCATCCTCCGAAACTACATAAAGATAACAGGATAACTGGGTAGTTAGGAACTTGACACTTAGCCAAGATGCATAAGGAGCTCAAGTTTCCCATGTCCATAGGAACTTCCGTTTTACAGAGTTGATCTGAGAAAGGACGTCTTTACCTGGAAAAGAAAGAAACTTTTGTCTCATTCTGCTGATATTAGTGGAACCATCATTTTGTGAAATGAAACAAAAATGAAATGAAGGAAGGAAGAAGAAAAGAAAGAAAAGGAAGGAAAGAGAAAGAAGGAAAGAAAAACGAACATCAGAACCCAATCGTAAGCTAGATCTGCTCTGTGTATCTCTTCTTAGAAAGGTGGTCCTCTGCAAGGTATTGGAGAGATAGATGCCTTCCTGGAGCCATGACATTTTTTATAATTGCTACTACACAGATTAGCATGAGGATGAATTCACAGTTTCCCCACCCGAATGGACCCCAAGTGAAAGCCAGCAATAGACAACAAACAATTTTATTAACCAAACTCAAAGCATGTACCACCAAGTGCAGTACTCAAGCTTTGGGTGCGCTGAGAGCGGGAGAAAATAGTGAGCGTGTCTCTGAACTGGTCAGGTCCTTGAATTTATCTGTGTGGCTTCCATATGGGGCCTCTCTGGTCAGGCCATCTCTTCCAGGTTGGGAAGAGCAAGCGGCCCTGGGGAATCCCATAGAAGTTCGAATCTACTTATGGTCAAGTCTCTGGTTGTGAGAGAAGTGAGCCGTTGCACTTAGCTAACTGTTGAAAGCAGTTTTTTTATTCCGAAGTTTATAGATGTCCAAGAAAAATAAGAGAGTTCCTCAACATCCTTTTCTCTCTGGTTAAAAACAAAAATTAGAAATAAATGTTTCCGTAAAGGGGGCTTTTACAGGCTGATGAAATCTTAGCTTGTGTTTTGAGGATTTATTAAGAACTAGTGTTTCACTTCTGGGCAACTAAGTTCAAGTCCTTTGAGACAAATTAACGCAGCCATGAAAATTTATATGTGGCCAAAGGCATCGGGCCTAAAATGAATCAAGTTTTAGAGACGTCAGAACTGTATTCACAGTGCAGACTGTGGCCCGGGCTGGCTCTGGGCCTTTGTTTTGGTCTTTTGGCGCTTCCAGTACACCCTCCACCCCATAATGGTGGCAAGAGAGGTGGGCAAGGGCCTCAGTGGCCCATGTGCAGCCTGTTGTATTTTGGGAAGCCTTCTGCATAGCCGGGCTAGCTGGGCATGTGCTCGGGCCAGGAAGGTAGGGAAGCGGGTGTTCGGAGCGGGGTGAGGGTGGTGGCTGAGAGAGCCTGAGGCTGGGGAAGCCCAACCATTTCTTCTACAATTCATGTCAAGGTTTCCTTTCCAGCGAGGGTCACAGAGAGCCCAGGAGAGACGGCTCAAGCTCTGCAGGAACCACAGCCTCAGACATTTCTTCTGCCCTATTTGGGAAGATCAGATGCAGAGTGTCAAGGGCCATGGCTCCAGGCCAGTGTGACCCTGACAGCTGCCCACATGGAGGGTCCCCGAGGTGCAGGCAGCTTAGACTTTCAGGAGGCAGAGTCGGGAGGAGGAAAATCGGGGTTCTGGGTCCTCTGTGTAATCGTCATAGGATTAGTCTGTCCATGTGGACCTGTCTGTGTTGGCGACACCCAGGAAGGGGTGGGTTAGGGCCAAGTCTTGATATCAGAGTCACTCAGGGAACCCTTTCAAACGAAACAGGACTCTGTCCATCCAGCTGGAAATAAAAGTCCAGGTGGCAAGAGCTGCCGCCTGAGCAGGACGCAGCCAGGAAACCAGACATGTGAAAAGGGTTGAGAGAGGAGCCGCTCTGCGGGGAGCTACTGGAGGGCTGCGCCCCCTCCACTTTCCTCCCACCCCTCAGACCTACTGAAGGGGCTTTGAGGGGGTCACTGGGAGAGCTTGGCATTCACCCCCTGTGGTTAGAATGGGGGAGGGGCTGGCATTTGCCCCAAACCTGAGAAGACCCAGGTGACAGGTTCCCACCCACGGCAGGTCAGGCCTGCATCCCTCAAGTCCACATCAGGCCACTCGGGCAGGAGGGGGCCAGTCTGGGCCGGGAGTGGAGGGAGGTGATTTTAAACGTACCTGCCCACTGGGCTTCCTGCTCAGGATGAGACAGCTGCCCATCCAGAGATACGTGGGAGGGTGGCAGCCGGCAGGGGAGCCGGAGGGATTGATGTAGACGAGCAGCTCCTTCAGGGAGCGAGACCCAGGTGCTCACCGAGAGGCTCTCGGGGAACCCGTGAGCTCGCCTGACCAGGAGAAGAGTCTGCTTTGCCCAGCGGCCTTGTCCAGAGACCATCCATGCCGGCTCACTACGACACCACGAGGTGGGTGCTGCCTGCCTCCGGCTTCTCCTACTCTCTGCCTTCCACCCCAGGCCCCCCAGAGAACGGGGGAGGACAGAACAGCTCAGGGGCAGGTCCCGTAAGAGCCGGCGTCGGCACCTGGGGTTCCTGCAGACACACGGCCGCCTCGGCCCTTATTCATGAGCAATGATTGAACTATTTAATGAACACACGCTATGTGCCTGTTGTCAGACCCTTCACATCTGTGTCTCCTTTAATCCTCGTGCCCACCCTTTGCGCTAGATATTATCGACATCTTTCCATAGATGAGGAGAGTCATTTAAGGGATAAGCAAATTCGCAAGTCACACAACCAGCAAGTGAGGGCATCGGATTTGATCCGGGGAGAGCCGACTCCAGAGCCTGCAGCCGTCCTGTCTTACCGCACCGCCGTAGCCCCACGTGCTCTCTGTTCCAGTTCTTGCAAGAACTGATTGCCAGCAGACCGTGAGACAGCTGGGACTTGGCCTCTTCTAGACCGAGTACAAGAGAGCCGTTGAGCTGGGTGTCATCCTGGTACTGAAGAGAGAACGCTGTGATGTCTAGTGATGTCTCCTAGTGGCCTCGAGTACAAATTGGACAAGATGGCAAACAGCCTCGCGTTAGGAAGCACGCTGCGGCTGCAGACCTCCCGGGCAGAGGTGCCACTAGGGAGTGATGCTCCCAGGGAAAAAAATGCACTTGAACACACAAGGTCATCCACTTACGTGTCTTTACGGGACACACCCACCCATGCCTGCAAACGCGCACACACACCAGAGGGTGCACATGCGGCTCTGACGGGGCGTGCTGGGCAATTTCTGCTTTTTTCTGTTTCTCCTTGTAAAAGCACGTCAGATTAATTCCGGCCAGTTACGGCCAAATCCCTTTCTCTCCGCCAGTCAGGGCCGCCCGAACAGGCAGGAGGCTCTCTCACCTGCTTCATTATGCAAATTGATATTCCAGCGCTGAAGAGCCAAGCAGCCTTCAGCACAGCAGTGATTCCAGGCTGTGATGAGAAGAGGTGGTCTGACAGCTATAAATAACAGTTCACGGGACATGTGGACGTCAGTTAGCTGGGGGTCAGATGTAACCATAAACGTATCCATACTCAGAAGACCTGCAGTCAAGGGCAAGCATGAGCCACCATGGAAAGGGCACAGAACGATACACACACACACACACACACACACACGCACACACACACGCTCGCGCACGAAGAAATCAATGAACACTTAAGATCTCACATCGTGAGATTCATTTCTTTGGAAAAGACCTGCACGGTTCATCCAGGAGCTGCTGTACGCAGAGCAGGAGTCTTCCCAGAGATCACAGCTGGGAGGACTGACTTCGCTCTTGACTGCCTCGCCCTGTCCCCTAACCCCAGCACTTGAGTTAGAATTACAATCTCTCCTCTCAGTCCCGAGTCATCAAAAAGAGGCTTTTAACAGAATCAGGTAATTGTCGCCCTGGTCGTCTCTGCTGGGGGTGGCACAGGCCAGACACAGCTCCCAGCAGCATGGGCACCTCTGCTTGGTGGTGTGGTCTCGGTGACAGGAGCGGGGCTGGGGGTTGCAGGGAGGGCTTGTTGGGAAGCTGGGCAGTTCTCCAGCCCCTCCTGAATAGTCTTCATGATGTGCCCTCAGTTTTCGGTTTGAAAGGTCGCGAAATCACACATCATCCACTACACCCAGGATGGGTCCCTCCGGGTTACAGATGACCCAGCCAAGCGGCCAGTCTACCACCACTCCCCCTCCCTTGCCGGAAGCAGCACTCCGTGCACAGCGCGGCATCCTCGACATCCTTGCAGGATCTGAAAGACGCGTGGTTCAGCGAGGAAGGAAGGATCCCTGAAAAAAAATGGTGCCCAGGGCAGTCCTCAAGCGGGGCTTATTGGTCTGCGTGACCGCTGCTGTTGTGGAACATTTTCACGTGCTTTCTAGTTGAAACATTTATATAAAGAACTAAAAAACTTTAAACTATCTGCTACTTAGAATGAAGAGATCTTGGGGACATTTAGTAATAGTTTAATCACAGGTTAGTGAGACTTTTTTTTTAACATCTTTATTGGAGTATAATTGCTTTGCAATGGTGTGTTAGTTGCTGCTGTATAACAAAGTGAATCAGTTATACATATACACGTATCCCCATATCCCCTCCCTCTTGCGTCTCCCTCCCTCCCTATCCCATCCCTCTAGGTGGCCACGAAGCACCGAGCTGATCTCCCTGTGCTATGCGGCTGCTTCGCACTAGCTATCTACCTTACGTTTGGTAGTGTATATATGTCCATGCCTCTCTCTCACTTCGTCCCAGCTTACCCTTCCCCCTCCCCGTGTCCTCAGAGACTTTTTTGTTTTTAAGATTGTCTCCCTTTTGACACTTAGATGTGATTCCTTTGGACTGAAAAAACGGGGCTTTTGATTTTGTGGCCATGGATCATGTAGGAAAATAGAGACTTTTTGGATGCCCTGGAGGGGAGCTTAGAAAAGCAGCAGGGCCCAGGAAGTGGGGTATGAGTACAGAAAGAGAAGTGTGAGGGCCAGCCCTGACCCCAAGCAGAGGGGAGCCCTTCCCCTTCCTCCAGCGCTTCATCACCGTCTCCTGCCTCTCCCCCAGCCCAGCTACCCCACCCCTGTCCTCCTACCACCACCAGACCCCACCTGTCACCCTCCACTAGAATCACTGATCGATGCCCATTTCCTTCACTGCACTGGGCACTCCTTGAGGCAACAGACATGCTTTCAATAACTCTGTTCAGCTCCTGGGATTGTGCCTGGTACATTATAGAAGGGTGTTAAGTGAATGAATGTTCCCAGAACAGAAACTAATAATATTAACACTGAAGTTCTGCTTTCTTATGGATTAAATTGCCTTTAATGAGCTAAGCATTTACAGTCTTCTTTCTCTGGGGAAATGTATTTCTGTTTCTGAACAGCTGACTTATAAATGAACTATTGAGGACAGCGTGTTCATAGGTTGGGGCCTGCCTATTAGAAATTGCATTTCCAAAGCCAAAAATACATCAGTCTTTGTATTGTGCGCTCCTCTGCAGTGTGAGCAACCATGACCATCATCCGTGGTGGTCACTATGGAAACCACATCGGTAGTTATGGTCTCAGAGTGGACCAGTCATCCCTGACCAGGGGTTGCCTTCCTGGGCTAGATGCTCTACATTCTTGGTCTTCTTTACTTCTCCTCCCAGACCTTTTAGGCAGATGCTACCTCTGCTTTCCAGAAGGGAAAACTAAGACTCAGCTACTGGAAAGCATGTGGTATGGCTGGGTTCCTAAGCCCCTCTGGTGCCTCAGTTTCCTAATTATAGAATGGGGATAAAAATGTCACCTACATTATAGCTGTTGTGCTGATTAAAGATGTATCGTACTGTCTATACTTATAATACTGTGAAATGCTTAGAATAGTGTTGCATCCCTCAGTAAATGTTAGGGTTCGGATCCTATGACAGACCCAGGGTTTGCACCGGAATCCATCTCACAAAGGCCATGCTGTTTCCAGCAGATGATCAACATGTGCTTGGAAAGCCGCAGACAAACTGCTCCTAATCCACTCTAGGACCCACCCTCCCTCTCCCCTCCAGGATCCCTGCACTTGTCTATTTCAGTGAGATTCAGAGACGGGGTGGGGACGACTAGTACTATGCCAGGGCTGGAAAGGTGTGCAGGGGAGGATGGAGGTGCCACTCTGCAGTGCCTAGACTCCCTGAAAATAGCTCTGGATCCAGGGATGCCTGGAAAGAGGGTATCTGCCATGGGCAGCAGGCGCCCGGGACCTCTTCACAGCCATCCTGTGGGGCTTTTGAGAGAAAAGCCCCTCCTAGGATGCTTTCTGAGCGTCCTCCTAGGTGCGGAGTAAGAGCTCAGTGGTCGTTTCTAAATCGCTGTCTGTCACCCATCACTGTGATAGAAAACAGCTACTTCAAATATTATTTCCTTGGGCAAGTGGGCCCTACCCCAAACAGTTTCTTACAGGAGTGGACAGACGATAAACCTGGGTTCCTCTTAAAGCCTTCCCTAACTGCATGGTCTGTATTGCCCAAGAGCTGTCTGTCCTTTCAGACTCCCAGAAAAAGTAAACCTAACTGCTTCTACCTCAAGGTCTCTTTAAGACGTAGAAAAGAGCTTTCGCTACACTGCGAATTATTGATGAAGCCAGAGAATTTATAACATCCCTACGTTTATTATTAATATCCATTTTGACTAGTTTATTTAGCAATAGAAATCATGTTCTTATTGTCGTAAGGAGTTGCTACTCTATCATAATTTGCGCGCTAATGAAGGAAAGACTAATGCTCCCCAATGACCCCTCGCCATTTGGAAAATTCCCAGAAGGTCAAGTTAGATGTGGGTTTGGGAGAAGAGCCTGAGACCTAATGGTTTCAGTCCCTGAAGCTCCTCTTCTCGGTAGCTAAGCCAGGGAGCTCTCTTCCCATGTTCTATACCATTGAGGTGTCTCCACTGGCCAGTTCACACTTTAGACATGCTGTGTTAGTGCCCCTTATCTTGCGTACCTCTGTGATGCAAGCCTAGTGTGATGGTGTTCTCTAAACAATCAGTTGCGTTGTTTTTCAGTCTCACTATCTACTCTTCATTTATTCATTCAGCCGATAGAGTCTAAATATCTACATAAACCACTGCCCGGAATATGGTGTGGGAAGGTCAGAACAGCTCTGTGCAAGCACGCTCTCTCTCTCTCACCTTCCTGTCGTCACTGAGTTCAGAGTCCAACCACACATCTGTCCCTGTCTATCCCAGCGGCTGCCACGCTGTCCGTGGTCAAGGCCTAGAGGCCTGGGGATAAGAAAGACCAGTAGCTGTGCTTCTTTTTCTCAAAGAATCTCTCCTGAAACCCCTCCCACCTTCTGTAAGCCCCCACTTCAACCTGGATTCTACCTCCTAGCAGAATCCTGCCACTTTCCACAGTTCATTGGATTAACTAAGGCCTCTGTTGTATCATCTGCCTGGCTTTTTGTTTAAGTTTTTCTGTTCTCTGCACTTAGCATAACACCCAGTACATAATAGCAATTAATTCAACAGGTTATTTATTGGATGGTTACCACAGTTACATTGTGAGTAGGGTTGCCAGACTTAGCAAATAGAAATATAGGGTACCTACTTAAATTTGAATTTCTGATAAACAGCGAATATGATTTTAGTATAAATGTGTCCCCAGATTTCATGGAACCCTACCTGGGAGGTGCTGGAGATGGGCTTAAACAGCCCTGGTCTCATAGTCCGGTGAGGGGGGCAGACACTCAAAACAGTAGATCAAGTACCATGATAGAGGAATGTCCTTGGATGTTCCTTTCAAGGTTAAATAAACCCAGTCTTTTAACCTTTCAGCGTGAGACTTGCTCCCCTTACCTTTAATGGTTTTCTGAACCTTCTCAAATTTCACTTGTGAGTTACAGGAGCGAGCACAGTGATCATGAAGCCCTCCCACTGGCGCATCACAGGGCCTGGCCGTGTGCTTCCCACCTGCCACATTTCTCTTTAGCTTCCCATTATAGGCTCCCTATTTAAATAGGAGCACTGCGTTATCGGCTCGTGTAGCCTGTGGTCCTCTAGGGCTCCATGATCCTTTCTGACCATGCTTTGACAAAGCCAGTTCCTGCCCCTTCTTACTCCAGGACCATGTGGTTTTTACATCCTGTGAGGGTTACTTTGTTCGATCCCTAATTGAACTTCATCCTTTTAATATCCTCTTTCCTCATGCCAGACTTATTACTTTGATGTTTAATTCTATTTCCAAATGGCCAGCCATCCAATCCAATTTAATGTCATAGCAGATTCAAGGAGCAAGTTTTCCGTCCCACCATCTAAGTGAGTAAAGAAAATGGTACCTTTCCCTGTGTATTTAATGTTACCCTCACCCTCCCAACTCAAGCAATCACACCTACCCCTTCACCAAGGGTCCCATCTACCTTTTGATACAGAGAAACTTTTTTCTTTACAGTTTACTCTGGCATTGGGTAGAGACTTTTTCCCATTCTGTTAATTGGCTCCTGATTTGAAATTTATAGAATAGTTTTAAAGTAGACTAGGTTCTCTGTAAACCATTGACAAAGGGAACATGACACATGCACTTGGAACCATTAAAAGGACCCGGTGGGCTGGTATCTTAAAAGAATCATCATGGAGCTTGATAAGGAAGCTTGACTAACTTCCTGCTAGGTAGCTGAGACAATAGCCCAGTTAGTGCACACATTTACCTCGAATTTACGTCCACCCAGGTAAGGATTTAAAGAAATATAAGTGTGAAATGGACTCATCTAGATTATTCTCCCAAATATATATGGCAATTCATAAGCAAGCTACCATGCCAGTAATTCTCTCTCTTCATTTGCTTATTCTAGAAGAAGTCTCTCTCCAAGCCTGAGACGAAACACGCCTTGGGTTTTAAGTGGAAAAATTAACCTTAATATGTTTATCTGATGTGAACTTGAAGTTGTTCTTCTGAGAATTCACATCAGACCAAGCTAGCGGGGCTAGACTCAAGCAGAAAGGCACTGACAGGAGGTATGTTGTTACAGACAAGAGTTTCCAGGGAGCAGTGACCCTAAAAGGCAGTCTAAGCTCAGGACATCCTGTAGGGCAGGCCCCCAGTTAAGCAACTGATCTAAAATCTCAAAGAGGTTCTCAGAGAGGTTTATCCCTCCCTACCTGTGTTTCTCTTTTTCCCCACTAATGGAAATTATATTATATGGTGTGACATGTTCATATTTAACATATTTACAACGTTTGTCTCTCCCTGCTAGACGTAACCTCCGTGAGGGCAAGACTTTTTGTCCTTATTTACTGATGTATCCACAGTAACTATAATAGAGTCTGGCAAACATAGGTGCTCAAATATTTGTTGAAGAATGAGTTAATGAACTATTTAGTCGAATGAATGAATGAATGAATAAGACAGTTATATAATTCATATAGCGGTCATAGCATAAGCCAGTACTTCCTTTTCTTTATTAGCCGTTTGAATGTGAGGAACATTTCGTCAATACTGGTGGGGAAGAGAGGGTAATGTAGAGAAATGTTGGACATTTATAGTCTCAGAATTTGCTCGACTTGTGATTTCTGCTGTCAAATCATCTAAATCAAGCAGGTATATAAGGAGAATACCGAATAATACTACTGTTGTGGCTGGTCATGTCTTAAATTATACAGTGATTTCAGGATTTATTTGGCAAGATACTTGATTTCTCCAAGCCCCTGATGGCGTCTCCTCTCATGCGTGCGCAGGGTGTGGTGGGCCCTCTGTGTACGCACGTGCTCACTAAGTCTGGACTGTGTTCTCTGAGTGTGAGACCTCAGCTTCTCAACCAGCCAGGTGTCCAGCAAGTGCTTTCTGCTCTCCCATCACTCATTTAACAAGAGGTAGCCAGCCCTGAAATAACTGTAACAGTGCCACTTGCCACTTTTAGAGGGAAAAGAGATACATGATGATAAAACCAGCTTTATATAAAGGACTTATTAAAAGTAAAAACAGTTTCTAAGATTTTCCTGGAATAAACACATATTAAACCCAATCTCTTAAACCATCTTTGATCTTTTGGGTCTGAATTCCTCAAGCAACCCTTGAGCTGTTTCCACTGTGATAAGAGCCTCAGGTCATCATGCTAACAACTGGAGTGCCCCTAAATTCCTGGGACATCCTGCACATGGAAATCCTGGGAGTAACCCTCATGGTATCCCCCAAACCGTAGATGAGCAACTGGGGCTTCTAGTGAAGCTCTGGAGTCCCAGTTTCCACAGCGAATCCATCTGTACCATTGACTTAAAATCTCCTTTAAAGGCCATGTCTCTTTGCCAGCGCCCACAACTTTCATAAACTACCTACATGGTCCCCGCCCCCTAACAGGTCTGTCTGCGCAGGGGTGTGAGTGGACAGAAGACAGTAACAGCTCTTTGTAACAGTCTCGCCTAAGGGGAGGTTGAGGAAGCACGATCAAGGCCACCCGTCAGGCACAGGATGACTTAAGGATAAAATTCAAATGCCTCCGTCCTTACGCCTCTGTTTCCTTCATCCCTGTGTTATCATAGTCATCTCCAGCTCTGTCACATTTTTGGTGCCAACGAAATGCCCATACGCATTGTCAAGTCCTAAACTTCACAGGCTCTTGAGGGATCTCAGCTCGGATATATTTTTTGAAGGTCAAATGGAGACGGGACCAGGAAAGGTGTCCCCAGCCGGCACGAGGCCGTATTACTCCTCATTCACCAGGGATGCCAGAAGGGCACTCACTAGCTCTGAACAATAGTCATTCTCAGCTGTGTTGCCTGATAATGCATTCGCCAGTAAGGAGGGCACTTTGAGTGATTTTTTAAAATATAATAAATAGATCTGCATTTGCGCTATTCAGTTCATTCACTCATTTCGTCGTTCACTCATGCTGAGAGCCTACGAAGTACCACTTACTATTCTAGGTGCCAGAGAGACAGCAGTGATCAAAACAGACAAAAATCTTGTCCTTCACATCACTTGTATTCTAAGGGCGGGGTTGGCGGAGGGGAGAAAAGTAAAAGGCAATTATATGCAATCTAGGAAGGGTGTTTACTGCACAGAGAAACATACAGCAGAGAAGGGAGATGGTGTTGGCAGAGAAGTTGCATCTTTAGATCTGGTGGTCAGGGAAGGTCTCAGTGAGACTATCAGGTCTGACCTGAAGCTCGAGAGGGAGCGATGGGTATCCGGGGATTTCGGTGTTCCTAGGAACTTCCAGGAGGCCAGGGTGGCTATGAGGGGAGGGCGAGGAAAGCAGTGGGAGAGGAGGTGGTGTGGACGAGCCCCCTCTGCCGCATCCTCTCCTTCTTCTTCTGAACGTATAAGCAGACTTGGACTCTGTCAAGGCTTACGCTTTGATGTCATTTCCATATATTCCTCCCGTTATTTTCTCCTGGGAACAGGCCAGACCCCCAGTGAGCATCCCCGCCCCAGCCTCTCAGTTCTTCATTCGGTGGCTTCAGCTGTGTAATGATAACTAAATGCTGCGTCCTTCCCCTGCCCGACCATGACGGGCGCTTGGCCGCTCGGCTCCTGCCTGGACACCAACTCAGTGGTCCATATTCACACATACAAACATTCGTTCCAACTTCTGTTGAGACACTGTGCCCGGGTCCCTCTGCATCTTTGCTGGTGCCCTTCCTCTGGTCCTGAGTGCCCTCCCCACACACCTTCCTGTGACAATCTTGGCCCATCTGTGGGAGTCAGCTCCATCTCTGCTTCCTCCCCGTAGCCGCCTCATCCCTGTTCTCTTATGATGATCTCTACTCCCTGTAAATCTCCATTGCCTTTGCTTTCCTTACGTCCCTTTTGGAACTTGGCATATTCATTTAGTCATTGGATTATTCTGCTCTACGTGTCTGCTGAACATCTACTCTGTGTATCTGGATCTCTGTGATGTGTTTTACAGTCAAGTGTGAGAACCCTAGATTGGAAGCCTAGCTGTGTGGCTTTCTTCAAGTTACTTATCTCTCTGGGCAACAGTTTCCATGTCGGTTACATGGGAATAATAATACCTCCCTCATAGGGTTGATGGGAAGATTAGTGAGTCACTCTATGTAAATTGTGTGGTACATGAGCATAGACGTGTTAGCTGTGTCTGTATTATACCATCACTATTATTTCCAACTGAACTGCAGTGTAAGAATTGTGTCTGTTGCCCCATTTCATTTCAGAGTCATTTCAGAGTTCAGTGACTTGTGCGTGGATTTGCCACATTAAATGTGTGTTGATGTTGATACTTTAGGGTCAGCCGCCTAAGACTTCAGGGTCCAAGTGGGACATGGTAAAGTGTCATAATGCAGGAATAAGCCCTTCTGCTCTGCTCTACTAGCTCGGGGACCAAACCTCAACGAGCTAACATGAACTATGATGCCATTGTCTAATCTTATGAAATATTTCAGGAAATATTTATTAAGGCTTATATATGCAAATTTAGGAAAATACAAAAGAAATGACTGCTTTGCAATGAGGAAAACTGAGCATTAACTATAAATTCCAGGAATCCAAAGAACTTGTATTTTCTTTCCTACAAGCTCTTGTTTGGGCCACAGCAGGAGGGAAGTGACAGGAGGAGAACGAGTTCTGTTCCCTCCATCACTCCCTCCCCTCTACAGCCTGTCACCCACTGGAGCCCCAGCTCAGAGAGGCAAGGGGCTCCTTCCCCAGAAGCACAGCACCCGGAGTTGTGAAGACGTACTTACCAGGCTTCTTGCATCCAAGTACAGGTTTCTTCACATGCAAACTTAGATGTGTTTGCCACTGTAGACAACCACAGTACTAATATGAATAACACGAGAAAGAAGAGCAGAAACAACTAAGGTGTCAAGTGCTTCCTAAATGCTGACTCACTTCCTGGTAGCAAGATGGGATCAATTTCTCCTGGTGCCCAGGAAGAGAACTGAGTTAATTTGGGCACATTCATTATATACCTGTATCTTCTAACTACATTCCGTGTTATTGTTATCGCAAGTCAGTCACCTATTCCAAATGAATTTGAACAATATTCTCTCCGATGAATAATGTATAATGAAATGTAAAAACAATTATTTTTCCCCCCACTTCCATCCCAGATTATAACTCTCATGAAGGTGAAGAGTCTGACTTTCGAACCCATCACTATATCCACAGCCAGCTCATTCCATGGTGGGGTCCTAGGTGGCTGCCCTGCGCCCCATCTTTGAAATGGGAGATTTGTAATGAGATGCTATTCCTTATTTCTCCTCCTGAACATTGTTGAAATTCAGTTTCAAAGCTAAGTGGTTTGTTGATTAAGTCACTCAGTTAATAAACGGTGGAGCTCAGTTTTGAATTTAGATCTTCTGGGCCCATAACCCATGTCCTTACTTAACTGTTCTATCATTACATGGCCCTTTCAGTGTAAGCACACTCTGCTTGCTTTCCCCATCTGTCCCAAGTACTTATGGGCCATGGAACAGTGAAGGTCATACCTTCAGAGAGTCTGGTCTGTGTTGTCATCTGACCTTCTTTCCTCTTTGGGCGAACAAGGTATCACCGTGGGAGAGGACGGGCACCACCTTCCCCAGCCACCCCGTCCTGCCTTCGGGTATTGCTCAGAGTCTGAAGCCACACACACACATACATACATCATCCTACTTTGGCTGTAGGATAATATTACGGGAAGAACGAGTATCAGGCAGAATAATAAGATAATAACAGTTGATGTACTTTATAGTTCATGGGAAAATTGGGAAGATCAAAAGAGAGGAGAGATGCAGAAGGAGATGCCCTTGGGGGGAAGGGGTCCCAGGCAGTGTGGTAGCTCTCATGACGCATTTACCTTAAAGAAATGAAAATATAGGCTCGCACAAAAATCTGTAGGTCAGTGTTATAGCTGCTCTATTCATAGTTATCCCGAGCTGAAAGTAACCAAAATGTCCTTCCATGGGTGAATGGATAAACAAACCAATACAGCCATACAGTGGAATTCTGCCCGGCAATAAAAAGGAATGACCTACGGATACACAGCAGCAGCCTGGATGAATCTCAGAGGCATTATGAGAAGTGAAAAGCCCGTCTCAAAAGGTCACATGCTGTGTGATTCCATTTGTAGGACATTCTGGAAAAGACAAAACTATGGTAACAGAGGACAGACATCAGTGGTCACCGGAGGTTAAAGGTGGAGGGAGGACCGTAGACAAGGAACATAAGGGAATTCTTGGGGTGGTGGAACTGTTCTGTGCCGTGATCGTGCTCCTGGTTACAAGATTCTATATGTGGTTAAAATTAGTTGAATGAATGGGGAGTTACTGTTTCACAGGTACGGCATCGCAGTTGGGGAAGATGAAGAAGTCCTGGAGGTAGATGGTGTTGCTGGTCGCACAGCAGTGTGAATGCACTTAAGGTCACAGAACTGCACACTTAGAAATATTTAAAATGGTAAATTTTATTGCTAAAACAGAAGGACATTTTTAGAAGGTAAACTGAGTACCAAACATACCTTTCCTATGAATAGATAAAAATAGCACAAATGCCTGTGTTAAAGGCAAAACGTTCTCAGATTGGATCACAAAGCAAAACCAAACTACAAACAATGGATTCAAAGATACATTAATAACAAAAAAGATCAATTTTATGTATATTTTACCCCAATTTAAATGAATGAATCAATAGAATAACAAAATGCATAGAACTGTACCTAAAAAATAATGAAAGTCAGTGATAAAACAGTCCTGTGAAAGCAGAGGGTGCCGGTGCGATAACAGTGATAACGGGAGCGTGCTGCGTAGGTAACGTGGTCCCCGGAGAATTCTGCTGTTCTGCCACCTCCTCATTATTAGCAGACCGGGCAAAGGCTGCCCTTGTAGCCTAAGCATTCCCACCTTTTCTCCTGGGTGCCTCACAGGGCTGAGTGGCATTTGGGCATTGATTTTGTGTGTGTGATTCAAATGGAAAAGCCAGAGTGATGGAATGAATATTGATGTGTGGGATTGTCAAGCTTTGAAGACAAAAGCCCCCAGATTCCGTGTCTCACGCGGGTGGACCCTGCAAACAGGACATTACAATATCCATCTCTGCAAGGTCGCAGAGCTGGCTTGTCCTAATTTGCATAGACTGATCGGACTCCCGACTGAAGGAGAAGAGCCAACTTTCAGGGTCACCAGCCGCCCCAGAAGGCATTTCTTGCCTCCCTCCTCCTTTGAGTAGAGACCCTTTCCTTTGCCTGCTGTCGTTCCCAAGGTCTAGCACTAAGGAACCTCGTTGGGCTGTGTCTGGTCGTCAGCACAGAAGCCTGGGCACCATCTGGTTTTCTTTTCTTCTGCCATCGTGGACTCAAAATAACTCCGCGAGGATCTGTTTCCTTCCTCACCGTGGGAACTGAACAGAGTCGGACGAGGAGCGTCTTACGGCAGAGGGTTCTTCTAACGTGAAGGGACGTTCCCGCCCCACCTCCACCTTTCCAAGCCCAACCCATCCCCCTACCAACTTAAATGCAGCCTCCTTCAAGAAGCCATCCAGGAAGCCGGGCTGCTTGCAGCCTTTCTCCCGTGGAACTTCGGTGGCACTGGTACACAGCCCGCGGTCGTGATTTCGTCTAGCTGTGCATACGGCCTCTTTCACATTCTTGGACGGTAAGCAAGTATCTGACGGCGCTTCTGCCCCTCCTTGTTCTCCCTGGGGCCCAGACCCTCATCCGAGCGCATGTCCTCCGCAGCTCCCGTCTCTCTGCTTTATTCCTTCCAACCTGCTCTTAATGCTGACCCTCCGGGCTCTTTCTGACACAAAAACCCAGCCTTGACACTCAGCCAGAATTCTTCAGTTGCTTCTGATAACGATGATGATGACAGTAATAATAGCTAATATAGTGTATTTAATATGTGCCAGGCACTGTGCTAACATGTTGCCCAGATTAACCTGTTGAATACCGAGAAGCCTCATGAGGTAGGTAGCATTATTAGCCCCATTGTACAAATGGGGAAACTGGGGCACAGACAAGTTAAGTGAGTTGCTCCAGGTCACACAGCTATTAAGCAGCAGAGCTGGGATTTGAACTCAAGCAGTCTGGCTCCAGAGGCTCTGCTGTTTCTTTTCCCTTAGAGCATGGACTCTGAACTCCTTTGTGCAGAATTCAACTCCCATTGTGAACCAGGCCCTGGCTCTTCAGCCCTGCTGCCCTCCAGTTACCAGGGCCATAGCTGTTAGGCTCCGGCAATGACAAACTGCCCGTGATCTCCAGTCATGCCCGGTCTCTCCCAGGGCCCTGCGTCTGCACAGACTGCTGTGTCTGTCTAAAAACCCCTGGTCTCCTCTTGTCCTACTAGAGAACTCTCCCTTCAGCTCTTAGCCCCGGTTCTGTGGCCTCCTTAAGGCTGTTCAGGACGGCGCCCTTTGCTCTGGCCTCCACTGTCATGGGCACGCTGCTCCGTGGCACCCAGCATGTCACTCCCAGTCCCCCAGCCACACCCGCTGCCCTTCCCCCGATCCTCACGTGCCTGGTTCCTCCTCATCGTCCAGTGCTTTGTTCAGAAGCCACCTTTCTCAGAGGGGGCTTCTTAGGACAGCCAGGCTAAACTTATTCTCCGGCCAGTCGCTCTTCATCCTGTATCATAGCTGTGTCCATTTCTTCCCAGTGCTTGGTTTTCACTACTTGAGATCACCTGTGTGCCCATTATCTATGGCTGCACGGCAACCTACCCCAGCACTTGGTGGCTTAAAGCAAGGGCCGTTTCACTTTATTTCCCCAGTTTGTGGGTCAGATATGTGGGCGGGGTTGCCTGGTGCCCTCGCTGGAGTGGTTGGAAGGCTGGGCTCAGCTGGGCGTGCAGATAGAAGTACCTAGATATGACAGCTCCGGCGTGGAGCCCACAGGGTCATAGGACTTCTTACAGAGGCCCAGGAGGAAACTGCAAGGCTCTTATGACCTCGCCTCAGAAGCCCCAGAATGTTACTTCTGCACATTCTATTGGTCAGGCAAGTCACAAGGCCAGGCCAGAATCAAGGACAGGGAACATACTTCATCTCTTATACAAGGACTAGCAAAGAATCTGCGGCTCTATATTAGTCCATTACATTAGAAAAAAACCAACTTGTTATCTGCCCTACTTCTTTACAATGTGAACTCCTGGAAGGCAGGTTCTTACTCTCCCGTCATACTGTGTCCCCAGCGCCCAGAATATCGTGACAGGTGCTATAAATGTGTGCTGAATGTCTGTATGAATGAACAGATGAATGAATGAAAAAGTAAAGGAATGAGAAATTGAATGAATGTTTACATCTCTGCCTCTCTGGTATGTAAACTTCTTGTATCCTCGTAAATACAGTCCTCTGCACTATTAGGTGCTCAGGATATATTTGCCAAATGAATGGATGCATTTTAATTATCATTAAAGGAGATCACGTGAGTTGTTCCCAGTACATATATAGGTGTTGAATATGAGTAGCAGCTATTAATAAATTAGTACTGCCTTATACGTAGTAAAATCGGTTTATATATTTATTTAATAACTAAACAAAATGGACCCAGATCGCCACTTCCTTGACTCCTTCCCCTTTCCCTTTCCCTCTGCAGCAGGCTGCGGGAGAGCCTCTCTGTTGGGAAGGGGCAGCCCCAGCGCCCCCTAATCCCACCATCTCTGGGTGGGGAAAAGGGCCTTTGCTCCTGGCCTCCGCACCTCTCTCCTTGCCTCACTGCCAAGACTAACTCACTTTGAGGTCATTAAGATGGGGGCTGAGATGATGGTCTGAGGAGCTCAGAGTGCTGAATTCTGATTCCCGGCAGCTCTCTAGGAGGATCAAGTGAGATTACAGGTCTCTTAACATTCTGGCACTGTTTTGCTCTTGTGCAAGAGTGTGCTTGCAGTGATGGCTGGACACCCTGTGTTGAATCCCAAGGAGGTGTTGGCATCTGATATGACAGGAAGGGAAGGATACCCTCACCGGGTGTCTCCACAGTGCATGGCTGCACTCCCCAGTGAGCAGTAGAACCAGGGGGCTGGTATTTGAGCCGCAGTGGGACGACTCAGCTCAAGGCCAAGCCCTATAAGCTGGTCCTCCTATTTCACCACGTGGCCCGGAACAACTTCCTTGGTCTCTTCAGAGCTTCAGTTTCCTCGTCTGTGAAATGGGATCCATTCCCCACGTTCCTTCCTTTCTGCGTTTTTATTTTCCTCTGTATGTTTTTAGAATCCCGACCAGGGTAGCTCTGGAAAAAGATTCCAAGTTCAAGGAAGCTCTATAGTGGCCAAAGGCGACGCATAAGGAATACTATATAAAATTCCCTATTTGAAAATCAGACTGAGCTTTTTAATCCAATGCTGGTCTCCTTGGGGTATTGGGTTTTTTAATATTTTAAAAATTTGTTTCTTAGAGTCCTTCTTGTTCTATGGATTTTTAAGACTTCCGGTTCTGGACAGTACTAATTTACTCCTTCCCCAAACCCCAGAGAGCACAGATTGTCATTCGGGTTAAGTAAGTGCCAGGCAGTGCCTCCCAGCTTGGGGTAAGTTTTATTACAGGGCGTTTAGTGGAAGCATCAAGGTGGCATGTGGAGGATTCTTTTTTTCCTTCTTCCTCACTAAAAATACAGTTCTCCATGGCCATGAATTTTAGTAAAATTCAAGTTCCAATGACAGTTTTTTTAAAGATCTAGGTTTTTATTTAAATTTCACCAAGCTGGGACAAGAATCGTCAAAGGAAAAGGCAGGCTCACTTCTGCTTCAGCTAATTGTGGGTGATACACTCACCCTTTTGGTCCCCAGACTGGCTGAGTTTAAGGAACAAATTAGGGAATGAGAGTTTTCCATCTTAGGGAACATTATCTAACATAGGACAATTTTAGCTATTACAACGTCATCCTCATGGAAGCAGTTAATAGTTTTGAGAATCCACCATGGGCCAGATATTGTGTTAAGTAATCCCAGATATTATCTCAATATTAATTAAAAATAATACTTCCAGAAGAATGGGGCTCCATGAATTTAAATAACTTGCCCATGTTCACGCAGTTGGTCAGAGAAAGATCTGGAATTCAAATCCAAATTATCTGCCTCCAAGACCAATGCTTTCCACAGGACCACGCCTTCCATTCTTCTAGTGTTGGCTGATTTCTCTGATTGTTTTCCGATGGAAGATGCTTTAACTATTCAAAGTCTTGCTATCTTCTTATTTAATTCCTGTAGTTCCTTAATAGCTTTCAATTGTTTTCAAATATTTTTATCTTGCCAGTGGCTTGTCTTTCCATGATTTTAGCGGTGTCTTTCAAAGAGTTCTTAATTTTAACAAAGTCCGATTCATCTTTTTTTTGTGGTGGATTGTACTTTGGTGTCATATCTAAGAAACCTTTGTCTAACTCAGGGTGACAAAACCTTTCTCCTATATTTTCTCCTGGAAATGTTATAATTTTAGGATTTGCATTTAGATATATGATCTACTTTGTGTTAATTTCTATATATCTTGTGAGGTATGGGATGAAGGTTTTTTTGCATATGAATAGCTAGCTGTTCTGACACCACTGGTTGAAGACTGTCCTATCTGTCCCGAATCACCTTTGCACCATACGTGTGTTGGTCTGTTGGGGCACTCCATTCTGGTCCCATAATCTCTTCACTCTCTCTATGCTAATATCCCACTGTCATGATTACTACAGCTTTAAAGTCTTGAAGTCAGGTAGTATAAGTCTTTCAACTTTGTTCTTCTTCTTCAAGGTCATCTTGGCTATTCTAGGTCCTTTATTATTTCTTTAGTATTTATGTATTCAAAGATATAGTTATAAAACAGCATCTAGAAATCTAAAGATAACTTAGAAATTAAAGTTAATTAAGAGTAGTATGGAAACTTTCCATAATCTAGCTTCATCAGGACGTGAGGCACTCTGGGTATCACATTCCATTTGGTTAATCAAAAATTGTTGTATCTATAGAGAACAGATTTGTGGTTGCCAAGGGGAAGGCAGAGGCGGGGGGCAGGGGAAGGATTGGGAGTTTGGGATTAGCAGGTGAAAACTATTATATATATAGAATGGATAAACAACAAGGCCCTACTGTATAGCGCAGGGACCTATATTCAATGGCCTGTTATAAACCATAATGGAAAAGAATATGAAAAATAATATATATTTGTATAACTGAGTCACTTTGCTGTACAGCAGAAATTAACACAACACTATAAATCAATTATACTTAAATAAAAAAATTTTAATTAAGAAAAATTATTGTATCTACCTTACATGGATTGCCGATTTTCAAAACAACTAGAACATAAAAATTTATACCAGAATTGTACTGGACATGATTTCAATTTTCATTGATGTTTCAGAAAATACTTTGGACCCTAGTATTTGGACCCTGTGAGCATCAGTTGTCATTGTCCTAGCAAAGTGGGGAATTACTGATTAAAGGGAGCTCATCTGGTTATACTGCTGCCTGCCATGGTATCTACTCTACTTTTGATTGGGGGATACCTTTTCTCAAACATCTGAAGTGTTATAATTGACAGTTCTATGCACAGCATTCTGTCTCTTCCAACAAAACATATCCCTGTTTACTTTAAGCTTGTTATCTGCTGGGGACCATGAGGAATACTATTAATTAAGCCAGCTGATTCCTGATAATGTTAGCCATCACTGCTGCTGTGGGACATTGAGCAAATTGCTTGTCCTCTGTGGGCCTCTGTCTTCATTTGTAAAATGAAAGGTTTGTACTAGTTAACCTTGAGTGGCTCATCCAACTCTAAAATTCTTTGACTCTTTTATAGTGTTTTTTTTTTTTCACTTAAAAATCACAACCTGTTTAAAAATAATTAAACAGAAACTCTTAATGGCAAAAAGCACCACGGTAAGTCAGAAAGTAGTGGTCTTTTGATGCGTCTCAGATTACCTAATGAACACCACTGCATGACCTTACTTTTAACTATGGCCAACTTTAAGCAATGAAGATGGCATTTATGGTTCCTGGTGCTGTGATATTTTGTGGTCCATGAAATCCCCATATTCTGAGAAGCTCTTGAGTGTCTCAGGTCAAGGGAGGGAGGAAGGAGAATGGCTTAAAGTCCAGACAGCTCCAAAGCTTCAGAGTACTCCTGAGTTAGATTTTCAAATGTATCTCCACAGTAAATGGTATAGTATTGAAACCAAGTGGACTTCAAATATCTAGATTGTCTTTCCTATACCAAGGCACAGCACATATGACCACACACTCTGGTCACATTCCATCTGATCGTTGCTGTTCTAATAGAATGAGAAACTTAGAAAGTATGAAGTTTACTAGGGAATGCAGAATATAGACATGAATTTAAAATAATATAAGGGGTCTTCTTTGAGCACTTGCTGTGTGCAAGATGCTGTGCCATGCACTTCTTGTACATTGTGTCATTTAACACAACACACAACGATCTTGAAAAGTAGACATTATTGTCTCCTTATTACATATGAGGAAATGATGCACAGAGAACTCCTGTTACTTGCCCCACGTCACACAGTAGCAAGTGGCAGAGCTGCTCTTCAGTCCATATCTGTCTCAATCTAGAGCTTCATGACTACGTCGGAGACTAGCTCTCAGAACTTAGCCAGCTCATTTAGAAAGTAAATGAATTAGTAGTATTAATTATGATCTAAACCAAGAACACAGAGTACTGGTGGGTCACTGTTGGGTAGACTTGATGGAAGGAAGAATTCATAGAAACTGTCCTGAAGAAATTGCTTTGAGTTACATGTTGAGGTGAAGGACATGAATTGGCCCCGGGGAGAAAGGTGAGTTCATGCTGAGGGAACAGACTCTATGAGGCTGTGAAGGTACAAGTGAATGAATTGTGTGTTCAGGAAGCAACATAAAGACTTGCTCATTGCAGGGCAATGGCCAGAAATAAAGCTGATGTCATAGGGGTGAAAATCCAAGAGATTTCACTTTGTGATGCTAAGCCCTGGTAATCCACACTCAGTTCTTAAACACAAGAGGGAACATAATTAAAATTGCATTTGCTTTTACAATTTATCCTACAACTCATGTAGGATAAACATGGGCTTTTAAAGCATCAAGCAAGGTCAAGAGAAAACTTCTTAGCAAAACATATTAGCTATCCAACAAGTGATTTTCAGGAGTATGTTGTAGCTTACCTCACTAAGGTCCTATAGCCTCGATAGCGCAATGAAGGGGCCTGCAAGCAGATTTCACACGATTTTCAGAAATAAAGGTAACCAGCCCACTGCAGTTAAGCTAATAGCACATTTCCATCATCCCTGGTTCTGTGCAGTGTGCATAAATGCGGCACACAAGTGTTACAGATGCAAGTCAAGGGTGGGCAGATAGAAAGCTCTCAACAACGTGGAATAAATTGAGTTGAATTGAAGTTCACTTTCAGATAGCAATTGCTGCTCCTGAGTGAGGGCTAATGTATTTGGTGAACTTTTGTTTGTCCCTTCCATGATAAATCCACTAATGCTAACGTAATATCTCTTCACATTTTCTGAAGTCCTCATATTATTCTCTCTCTCTCTCTCTCTCCAGTTCCAGAGACCTAATGACTTCTCACCCCCTTTCCGCTTCGGCACTGTGCCCAACGGCAGCACGGAGAGGAACATTCGCAACAACTATGCGGAAATGCACGCCTACATGGGGAAGTTCAACCAGAGGGGCGTGGACGATGCACTGCTCTCCCTGAAAACAGGGTAAGAACTGCTTCCAAGCTCAGAACCTTGGATACGTTGCTCACGTTTATGAAACATACGTGGAATCAGATGTGCCATGCTTGGTGCCACGCCACGTTAAAGCAAAGCAGGCTGCATTTGCTCTTTGTGGATCTCCGAGTTAAAGTGACAGTGTAATTCAGGCCAGCGCACAGAGGTCCCTATGCTATTACTCACGTCTATGTATTTTTAATAAACTGTATTCTACTTGCATTAATGTAAACATGAAACAAGAGGTAATAGATGTAAAAGTCAAAGGGGAGAGTCAAGGCTAAAATTCACACGTTACACACGAAATAAAGACCTGTTGACCAAAAGGTGAAAATGATGATTTTGGTGTCTTATGGACAGGGAGAAATAAACAATGAAAGGGTAAAAGTTTTTAGACAACACACAGTAAGAATGTGTTAACCGATCTCCAATTCCAACAAAATTGGCATTCTTTGCTCCAGCTCTATAATCTCAGTTCATTCACTAAAAGGAGCTCATGAACTGCAAATAGGTTTGCTTGCATAATCTCAGCCACATTCATTCATTTGGCCTTCAGAAGCCACAGCTGCAGAGTAAGACAGACAATTGACCATGAGAGTTGTTGGAATTTGAAGGTCCTGGGGCCTCGTAGCTGATTTCCTGTGTGTTGTAGCTTAACTAACAACACTTAGACCTCCTGGTGGCTCTGGTTCTGGAAGAACCACCCAGATGCATGTTTACTTAAATACTGTTAGCCTCTGTCTTATCATTATGAAGTCACGGCAGATTTCAGAAGATGGGATTTGAGTTTGGGGTGGACTAGTCTGGGCAGTCTGGTCCCTGGTACAATCACAGTTGTCAATCAGAACTTTGGCTTTTTGATGGACACTCCTCCTAAAGGTTACTCACAGGCCTTTTGAAAAAATGTTCTGTGTCTTATCATGCCAGAAAGGATTTCTTTTTTCTTAAGGAGGAGTAAAGCTAACTTGACTTGTAAAAGTGAAGAGGATGATGGCTGCCTTTCTTTCTTGCAGACCTCTCTACTACCTATATGAATATATCAATTTCTGCTTCCCCCTTTGATGTGTTTAAATACTGACCTATACCTTCCTGGCCCCGCCCCTAGCTTTATCCCCTTCCCTGTATATTCTTTCCTTGAAAAGCACAGTATGTACAATGAGATTCTCATACGTTTGGGAATCTGAGACCTCTGACTTCTCCTGCATGCTGCATTGGCTTGTGGTTTCACCATTGGCTCTTGACACAAGCTTGTACTGCCACCACCCCAATGACTCACTTCTCTCCTTGCGCTGCAAAACAGAGCATTGAAACCCTTCTGACTGCAAACAAAGCATTGTCCATCTAGTGCTACACGTCTACCTACACTTACCCCACTCCGGACTGTAACGAACGGAGAAATGAAAAATGGTATAGAAGTCTAACCCATGCTATTTGCTGTTATCATTGTGACGGTTCCTTTTCATTATTTCTGTTATTATTTTTATTGATTCCTTTTTACTCCTTCTCCTTTCAGACACAGCTTACGAGTTGGCTTCAGGCCCAGCTTACATTCTCATCATTCCCAGTGGGAGGGAGAGAACTCCTCCTGTCCACCTGAAATCGCACAAAGAACAGCCTGGGATTTAGGCTTTAGTTTCTGGCTGAGTTCCACCTTGAGCCTTACTTTGAGCCACTTCCCCCCATAGTCTGCTGGAGCCCTACTGCTTCCTATTAATGACCCCAGTGGTAGATTTGTACTAAAATTCCTCCACTGGACTTGCTTTGTTTGTTTCTTTCTCGCACAGGAAACTGGATGCCTTCATCTACGATGCAGCAGTGCTGAACTACATGGCAGGCAGAGACGAAGGCTGCAAGCTGGTGACCATTGGCAGCGGGAAGGTCTTTGCTTCCACTGGTTATGGCATTGCCATCCAAAAGGATTCTGGATGGAAGCGCCAGGTGGACCTTGCTATCCTGCAGCTCTTCGGAGATGGTGAGTTAAAGAAAGGGACAGTGCCTCTTTGGCCTCTCCCGATGGCCAGTCCGAAACATCAACCCTTCTTCCTTCCTCATCCCTCTAACCTCTGCGTTTCCAGAAAAGCATTTCACAGTATACTAGGAGATTTGGAGGGTATATGTTATTCGTTTCCTAACGCTTTGTAGCAAAGTACCACAAACTGAGTGACTTAAACAACAGACATTTGGCTCAAGGTTCTGGAGGCCTGAACCCTAAGATCAAAGTGTCGGCTTTGGTTCCTAATGAGGGACTCGAGGGAGAATCCGCTCCATGCCTCTCCCCTAAGCCATCATGGTTTGCTGGCAATCTACAGCGTTCCTTGGCTTGTAGGCGCATCACCCCTGCTCTACCTTCATGTTCACATGGCTTTCTCCCTGTGTGCATGTTTTCCCTCTGTACGTGTCTATGTCTGATTCCCTCCCTTTTGAAGGATACCAGTTATATTGGATTAGGAGCCCACTGTATCCAGGTGATCTCATCTTAACCAGTTACATCTGCAATTACCCTACTTCCAAATAAAGTCACATCTCAAGGTACTGGGAGTTAGGACTTCAACAAAGGAACTGCGGGGGGCAGTGGGGCGTGGTTATACAATCCAACCCAGGGTGAAATTTGGGGGAGAGGATTAGTCAGTCAAGGAGGTGTGTTTCAGGATTGCAGGGTATGATCAAACCCTCAGGGATAAAGTAAGAGGGGCTGGGATCAGAAGTTCCCCAGTCTTCTCACATGTGGCCAGAGCAGTGGATGGGATTTTGGAAAGGTCTCTGCTCTCTCTGGGCCCAGAGAAAGGGCAGAGACATCCACACGTGGGCATCTGCTCATCCTTCCCTCTCCCATCTTGCTTTTCCCTCTGGAAGAGGGAGGAAGCAGGGCCAGGGTCCTCAGAGACAGACACCGGAAGGCACTCACCCCCCAGAGTGATTCTCGCAGCAGACTGAGCAGACAGCTTGTTTTGAGGAAATCTCATCTCCTGTTTCATTACACTCACGCCTTCCGCATCCCTCTTCACTTTATTGTCTAAAGCACCTACTCCTCCTGTTCGTCTCACAGAAGCTAATCCAGTTAATCTACTTGGCCTCACAGGCCATCAACCAAGCGGTTCCCTAAGTTCTGTCTGCAGAATCTTTGCTGTTAGGGATGCGAGAAGAAGCAGAGGAGCACAGGGAGATTGTCAGACTCTGGGTGAAGTCAGTTGTTCCCTAGTTAGGAAAATCATACTTTGATCCAAGAAATGAGTAAAAAGTGATTTGATTAACATTGGAAAGAGGAGGGGGGTTCCAGGTGGAGGGTTACGAGCCATTTTGGTATAAGAGTTTCTGTCATTGTAATGCAGCTGTCACTTAAAGGCAATAACGGGGCCTCCTTCCACGAGGAAGTGCAGCCATAGAGATGATTTGCAGAAGTTGCCAGGGCTTCGGTCAGATTATTCAGACAAGGTTCACATTTTGAACCAAACTGGAACTATTGGAACAGGCAGTTTTCTTCATGAGATTTTCAGATTTTCGCTTCTCTGGAATTAGATGCATTCTCGAGCATATGGTGTCTGTCATTTTCCTTTTGTCTACGATTTCTACCTTTTTAATTCCTAATTCTAATTTCTAATTCCTAGTATCCACCAGGTTATTGTAACCTGGCATGACTTGAATTAATCAAAACTTCCTTAAGCAGCGTTAAAAGGAGGCAGGTCCGAACTGGGTGGTGTCATTTTACTGCAGCTTCCTCCCTTTTACTGTGAACATTTATATTTTCAACAAGAGATCAGGAAGTCTGAGGACCTCTAGGGAATCAATCAATCTCTCTGCTGATATGTCTCTGTCTCTCCTCCCCCCGACCCAATCTGCTTTGCATATATTTTGAGAGCAATTTTCTGAACCACTTGTTCGGTTATGTTGTTCCTCACTGTCTACCACAACAGCAAGAAAAAGTTCAAAGTGCTTTAGTCTGATACTCGGGCCCTCGGCGATCTTGCATCAACCTTTTGTATTCAGCTTCCTTTGCCTACTGTTACTCTGACTCGTTCTGCCTGCCTTTCCCAAATACGCCTTGTGATTTTCTACCTTCCTCCCCTTGATCATGCTATTTCTGCTGCCTGGAGTGCCTTTTTGTGCAATATAAATTAAAATTCACCCATTCACCATGCCCACCTCCAAGTCCTACATCCTCATGAAAACCCACTGGCCACCCATCTGCAAAATCACTCTAATTCAGGCAGCTCTTGGGACCTGCATATAGCTTGTCATACTGATTGTTTATACACCAGTTTACACTGGGTAAGTCATGGGGAACAGAGGTAATGTCTCCTGTCTTTGTGTCACCGGTGGTATCCACATTATCGTTTTCACTGAATACCTAAACACATCGATATGTGACTACATAACGGTATTTAATAAAATCCTAACTTTCTCTGTTGGTTTTCTTTCTTTATGTCTCCTTCTCTCTTTCTCTCGCATGTTTTCCTCTCCTTTCCCCAACACCCCTCTCGCCCCCTCTCTCTACTCCTGCCCTCTCTCCTCTCTCTGCCTGTTCTCCTTCCCGTCCCGCCGCCAGGGGAGATGGAGGAGCTGGAAGCTCTGTGGCTCACGGGCATCTGCCACAATGAGAAGAACGAGGTCATGAGCAGCCAGCTGGACATTGACAACATGGCGGGCGTCTTCTACATGCTGGGGGCCGCCATGGCTCTCAGCCTCATCACCTTCATTTGCGAACACCTCTTCTATTGGCAGTTCAGGCACTGCTTTATGGGTGTGTGTTCTGGCAAGCCTGGCATGGTCTTCTCCATCAGCAGAGTAAGTGCTTTGATTCAGGTGCTTGGAGCTTGGGAAAGACAGCTCGCTGTGCAGAGCACGGAGAGCCAGGAGGGCACTGACTGCAGCCCGAGGCTGCTAAAGCGAGAAGCCACATCATGTACATTTCCCTGGGGAGGGGGGGGGATGACATCATTTCAAGTGGCTCAGAAAACAGGTGATGCAGTTTTTCCTTCAAGAAACAGATTTCTGTGTGGGGTTTGGGCATTTGGTTCTCAATAAGAACTGGCAGATCTATCAGAATGAAACATTTGGCCTTTTCCCAGATGCCTTTCATCACCATTAGTTAATTCTGCAGAGGTTGGATTAATCATTTAATCCTTTTAAAAAGTCACATTTCTGTTTAAATCATGAACTATATCTCTCTTATTCTGACATCCAAAGGTATACTGTTGGTTATTTCACCGTGCTACTCTATGTTTTAACCATGTGTGAGTTTGGGGAGTTAAAGAGCTTAACAGAGCCTTCAGAAATAAGTCCTGACCTGTAAGAAATTTGCATTCCAGAAACTTCCTTAATTGGAGCAAGAGTATAGCTCAAGTCGTTCTTTATTTCGTGCTCTTCTGTGTGTCTAGTCCAGAATGAGATTTTGAACACAGTTTTGAATATGAACAGAGGGTCACAGGGAAGAGCTAAAAAAAAAGAAAAAAAAAAGACTTCTTTTGAATTTGTTAATAAAGTTATGGGATTCATTCATGAGAGGTGAACTCAAATGTCCTCTTCAAATAGAGGTCTAGGCTTCAGACATAAATAACCAACTTTGTCTCTAATGGAATTATATGAGAAAATGGAGTACTCATTAAATTGTTGCATCTTCTGATCATTTTCCTGTAGTATTTTAGTTGATAGAGAAAGTGTCCTCTCTGGCTGTGAGTTGCTGCAGGCCATTCAGTTACCTGGGAGCAGGAGGTTGTACTGCGTGGCCCTTCCCAAGACCTCTCCAGAGAGGGGGATGGCAGCAGTGGGGGGAACCTGTAATAGAAATCCCCTTTGTAGCCCCTCGACATAATCAATGGCTCTGTAGAGGAAAAGTGCATTTTCTCCTGGCCATAATCAAGAAGGGTTAGAAAGGAGGCCTGAGAAGGAAAGTAGAGGAACCTTCTCTTAAAGATCTCTTATCTCACTGCTGCCTCAGGGAAACTGAGGCTTATCATATGCAAATCTTCCTTCTTTCCCATGTAGCTGCCATTCTCCTTTCTTTTTTTTTTTTTGGTGGTATGCGGGCCTCACTGTTGTGGCCTCTCTGTTGCGGAGCACAGGCTCCGGACGCGCAGGCTCAGCGGCCATGGCTCAGGGGCCCAGCCGCTCCGCGGCATGTGGGATCCTCCCAGACCGGGGCACGAACCCGTGTCCCCTGCATCAGCAGGCGGACCCTCAACCACTGCGCCACCAGGGAAGCCTTGCCATTCCCCTTTCTAATCTTCTCTCCTCTCGTGCCCCTCCATTGGGACAGCCCCTTTCCAAATTTATCCCCCTAGTTTTAAAGATACAGTTCAAACAACCTCCTCTGCAGAGACCTTCCCTTGCCAGGCAGAAAAGTTCCAAATGTGTCCACCTTTCAAGGCAGGGGGCAAGAGACTGGCAGGAGGTTGGCCTGACTTTAGACTTGAGCCCAAGCCTTTCCCTCTCCTGGACGGTGTTCCTCAGGGCTCTGCACAAGGAGCCGCACACAGGGAGTTCTCAGTCAATACTAATTTGTTAAGATATTCATTATTTATGATCAGAGTAACTGAGTGAGAAACTATAAGGAGGAAACCAGGAGCTAAGGAGAGAATAAAGGAGAGGATTCCACAAGATTCTTTCTTTCTTTATTTATTTTCTTGAAGTACAGTTAATTTGCAGTGTTGTGTTAATTTCTGCTGCACAGCGAAGTGATTCAGTTATACATATATAATATACTGTTTTTCATAGTTTTTTTCCATTATGGTTTATCACAGACTACTGAATGTAGTTCCCCGTGCTCTGCAGTAGGACCTTGTTGTTTAATCCATCCTATATATACTAGTTTGCATCTGCTAACCCCAAACTCCCAATCCATCCCTCCCCCACCTCCGTCTCCCCAACAAGGGCATTCTTTATTCGTATTTAGTACTGGGATATCTGTCCCAGGTCCTTCCTGCCCTGGTATAGGGCACAGCAGGAGAAAAATCCCTCTTTGACCCCAGGGCTGCCTGACTGTCTCTGTGAATTTGGTTCACGCTTGGCTCAAGAAGAGAATTGCTCAGTTGTGATTTGGTGACCAAAATCCTAAAAGCTGCTCAAAGTTTGTCAGAGCCGGGAAAGAGTGGCAGTTGTGAGCGCCTGGGCTCTGCCGCACTTTACTGCCAGCCAAGGGTGACCAGCCAGGGCCGAAAAGCCCCAGCATCTGTAGAGCATTGCTACTGATTTCCAGAAGGCTGACAATATTTTTTGCTATCAGTCGATATCATGGCCTCATTTTTAAGACACAAAAACCTCAGCACGGAAAGGAAAATCAATTCGAGTTAGTAGTGGAGTTGAGGCAAGAATGTCCTGTCTTGCAATTCGAATCCATTTGTTCAAGTCACTCGGTGTAGCCGTGTTCCCTCTGGATCACCAGGCCGCCAGCTCGTGGTGCGACTTGCTAAATGCAGGGGGGTAAGGCAGGCAAGCTTCTAGCCATATGTTTCTGTGAGTGTGTAAGACCATCCCTTTCATGTCCGCTCTGACTTTTCTCATCCACTTGGGCAGTCAGTGGTGGGTTGGTTGGGGGGTGCTGTTTATGGTCACTTCCTGCCTCGCCGGAGACCTAACCAGTCCCATCCTCCCTCCAGGGTATCTACAGCTGCATCCACGGGGTGGCCATCGAGGAGCGCCAATCCGTGATGAACTCCCCCACCGCAACCATGAACAACACACACTCCAACATCCTGCGTCTTCTCCGCACGGCCAAGAACATGGCCAACCTGTCCGGCGTGAACGGCTCCCCACAGAGCGCCCTGGACTTCATCCGCCGCGAGTCGTCCGTCTACGACATCTCCGAGCACCGCCGCAGCTTCACGCACTCTGACTGCAAATCCTACAACAACCCGCCCTGCGAGGAGAACCTCTTCAGCGACTACATCAGCGAGGTGGAGAGGACTTTCGGCAACCTGCAGCTGAAGGACAGCAACGCGTACCAGGACCCCCACCACCGGCCGCACAGCATCGGCAGCACCAGCTCCATCGACGGGCTCTATGACTGCGACAACCCGCCCTTCACCACGCAGCCCAGGTCCCTCGGCAAGAAGCCCCTGGACATCGGCCTCCCCTCCTCCAAGCACAGCCAGCTCAGCGACCTGTACGGCAAGTTCTCGTTCAAGAGCGACCGCTACGGCGGCCACGACGACCTGATCCGCTCCGACGTGTCGGACATCTCCACGCATACAGTCACCTACGGCAACATCGAGGGCAACGCGGCCAAGAGGCGGAAGCAGCAGTACAAGGACAGCCTGAAGAAGCGGCCGGCCTCGGCCAAGTCCCGCCGCGAGTTCGACGAGATCGAGCTGGCCTACCGCCGCCGGCCGCCCCGCTCCCCCGACCACAAGCGCTACTTCAGGGACAAGGAGGGGCTGCGGGACTTCTACCTGGACCAGTTCCGCACCAAGGAGACCTCGCCGCACTGGGAGCACGTGGACCTGACCGACATCTACAAGGAGCGCGGCGAGGACTTCAAGCGCGACTCGGTGGGCGGAGGAGGGCCCTGCACCAACCGGTCGCACCTCAAGCACGGGCCGGCTGACAAGCACGGCGGAGTCGGTGGGGTCCCGGCCCCCTGGGAGAAGAACCTGACCAGCGTGGACTGGGAGGAACGCTCCGGGGGCAACTTCTGCCGCAGCTGCCCGTCCAAGCTGCACAACTACTCGAGCGCGGTGCCCGGGCAGAACTCGGGCCGGCAGGCGTGCATCCGCTGCGAGGCGTGCAAGAAGGCCGGCAAGCTGTACGACATCAGCGAGGACAGCTCCCTGCAGGAGCTGGAGCAGCCGGCCGCCCCGGTGGCCGTGCCGTCCAGCGCGCCCGCCGCCAAGTACCCCCAGAGCCCGACCAACTCCAAGGCGCAGAAGAAGACCCGGAACAAGCTGCGGCGCCAGCACTCCTACGACACCTTCGTGGACCTGCAGAAGGAGGAGGCCGCCCTGGCCCCGCGCAGCGTGAGCCTGAAAGACAAGGGCCGCTTCCTGGACGGCAGTCCCTACGCGCACATGTTTGAGATGCCGGCGGGCGAGAGCGCTTTCGGCAACGGCAAGGCGGCGGCGCCGGCCGCGGGACATCACCACCACGGCAACCATGGCAACCCCGGCGGCGGCGGCGGCGGCAGCGGCGGCAGCGGTAGCGGCGGCGGCGGCGGCGGCGGCAGCTACATGCTCAGCAAGTCGCTCTACCCCGACCGGGTCACGCAGAACCCTTTCATCCCCACTTTCGGGGACGACCAGTGCTTGCTCCACGGCAGCAAATCCTACTTCTTCAGGCAGCCCACGGTGGCAGGGGTGCCGAAGGCCAGGCCGGACTTCCGTGCCCTTGTCACCAACAAGCCGGTGGTGTCGGCCCTGCACGGGGCTGTACCAGGCCGTTTCCAGAAAGACATCTGTATAGGGAACCAGTCCAACCCCTGTGTGCCTAACAACAAAAACCCCAGGGCTTTCAATGGCTCCAGCAATGGGCATGTGTATGAGAAACTGTCTAGCATTGAGTCTGATGTCTGAGTGAGGGAAGAGAGAGGCGAAGGTGGGTACGGGAGGGTCGGGGCTGTGGACGTGTGGTGCGCATGTCACAGAGGGTGACGGGGGTGAACTTGGTTCCCATTTGCTCCTTTCTTGTCGTTTTCATTTATTTATGGGATCCTGGAGTTCTGATTCCTTCTGAGGGCGACCCTGGTGACCAGAACCATCTCTGCTCCCTTTCCAGTCCCCTCCTCCTTCCCGGTCTGTCCATCCTTCCAGTTCCCAGTTCCCGCGAGAGGATACGGTGGGCTCGCTCAGCCGGCGAGGGCGGAGTGGTTGAAGGAAGTGGCCCCACACGAGCTTCCTCCTAGCGTGGAAGGACTCTTTGCCACGCACTTCGAGGGAAGCACGGAGAAGCGGGAGGAGGCCGCGGGAGCGCAGGATAGCTCTCCCCGAACTGACCTTTACGTTTAGGTGAGGAAGCACAGCGCCCCAATAAGCGCCTTTAGCATTACTGCCTGTGAATGAACAGAGGCTTTTGCTAAATTCTTGTTGCTTAGATGGCGTGTGTTTGGGGATCGTGCGCCAGGCAGAGGGTGGGAAGCCACGTGTGTTTCTATATAAGCCAAAAAAAAAAAAAGTTTGCTTCAATTCCATGAGACTTAGCTGGTAGTGAACTGGAATGAAAGGTCATTGACGGATGATGGAAAGTACATCAGAGCAGTGTTTCATGGCGCATTAGGGGCGAGGAAGGAGGGACTGCGTGTGCATGTGTGTCTATATACACTTGCACACGTGTTGTCTGTACACGCCTGTCATCAGGCCTTTTCATGCGGAGAAGGCAACCTTGCCTCATGATGTTGTTTCTTTCAACAAGCACCGGGCTTGTTTTGGCTTATATACAAACAGAGACGGGCCTGTGTTACCTGAATTTTGGCTGTCTCTCCCCTTGACCCTTCCCAAATGAAGAGAATGGAAGTTCTTGACGGAGAAGTTCCTGTGGTCTAGACAAAAACGTGGGTGAACAGTCCTACAAGGGCAACGTACAAAAATAATTCCTCCGTGGTTGCCAATACATTCCACCAGTTTTGGCCAAGAACTTTCCAGGAAGGCTAAAGGGAAGTAGAAGCAGCCAGGATTCTTTTGGCCCGTACCTGAGGGCAGAAGATTGTACAAAGCTCGTCTGAGCTTTTTGGACCCTCCTCTGGCCAGTTTGTGGGGAGGAGCTAAGTAAGGCTTTGAAGGACAGGGGGGTCATTTGTGGTCGGGTAAGTGAGAGAGGGGGATGTTTTCAATGCTTTGATCCCTTCTTACTTAACCTGGAGCTAGGAGAGCAGGCTTGTTACCCCCCTGAATTGGCCACAACCGATACGGAACAGCCAGTGAAGAGGCACGAGTTTGCTCCACGAGTACAGCTCGGGAAACAGTGGAGGGAAGGGAAGAGGTTCGGAAGCGGGGACGGGAGGCGAGAAGGGACTCCCCCGCTACCCCATTGGGTCTGGCTCCCTGAGGATGTGACGCTGAACCCAGTGTGGACACTCTCTGTAGAAACCCCTCCACCTTCCTGCAACACCTCCTTCCCCTCCCAGATAAAGAATAAAGAATAATATATATATATATAGATAGATGAGGGCACTGGCAGATGTGATACCCCCTTCACTCAGAGTTGGAAACTTGAGAAGGGAAACGAATACTTGTCACTGCCAGGCCTGAAACTTGGGGTAGGCGTGTTCCGTGGGTCAGTTCCACTGTCCTGCCATCGTCTCCTTACCCAGGGTGGCAGCCAAAGAGCCAGGTCCGTTTGGAGGCTTGGCTGCAGGGTCTCCGTGTCGCACACAGGACACATAAACCAGAAAGGTGCTCATCCTCCTCTGGAAGGAAGCTGCCATGTCTCTTCAGGTCCCACCCGCCCCAACTCACCGCCCTTCCTCACCCCCCAGCCCTTGACTGCCGCCCCCGCTCTCCTCCTTGATTCTTACCTCAGTATCTTTCATTTTCAAGCCAACCGAAGGCCTTGTAAAGCTTTGTTTTCTTTCTAAAACAAACCTGGGGGCAAGGGGCTGAACCTCTCACAGATTTGGAGAGAGGAGCACGGAGTGCTTTACCTTAGATTCAAGGAAGGACCTTGGAGAGAGAGGACAGAGGGCGTGAGACATCTCCAGGAGGAAGAAGGCGAAGGGCCGTCAAGCATTCTTTGCCCCGACTCTGTCCCAGGTCAGGGGCTCGTCCCTCACTCTTCCTCTTACCTCATCCCTTTCAAATAAAAAGAAACCAAACCAACTAACCTAGCGAACAGCAATCTAGAACAAAGGGGGCTCTGGCGTCTCCGCTGGTGACAGAAATCAAGATGGTGTTTATTTCATATGTAAATATTTTGTTTTCTAATTAATTTTGTATAGATAAAGTGTTCTCTCGTGAGTATTCAGGGTGTTGGCCGGAGGGAGCGGGGTCGGGATGGGAATGAAGGGGGAAGAAGTGTTTTGTTACGGGCTTTCGTTTTCCATTTCGGGGGAATTGTTTTGTATGGCTTTCGCTTCGGGGTGTCCGGAGAACAGTGAAGGGGAATGGAGGCCACCGTGGTGACTAAGCCAGGGAAGGGCTGCGTGTTCCACCTCCCACCTCACCAGTCTTCTCGTTGGCCTGCGAGAAGTAGTCATGCCTGTCGGCCTGGGCAAACCGCAGGCCCAGCTCCTATCTTCCAGGGAGACCGTAGATCACCAGCATCTGTGCAAAGTCAAGCTGGTGGCGTCATATCTTCCCTGTCGGCACCGAGGGTGGGAAAGATTCCCCAAAGGGCTTAAACCAGAATTGAGGTCAAATCAACCGTAAGCTGAGCTGCAGGAGACTCAGTCTTAAGAAATCTCCCCACAGCCCCCTCTCATGTTTAACAAGCACCTCAGTCACTCGGACTCTTTTCTTCCTACTACCTGGGCTCCAGCCCTCTCCGCGACCCCCTCCATTCCTCTGCAAGCACGCCCAGAAACTTCCCACGAGGTCTCCTTTCTTGAAGCACGTGCTATCTGGTTACAGGGAGGTAGCCCTGGATGCGTGTCTTACAAATGAGCGTGCTTTTCCAGAAAAGCTTACCGGCTCTACTCAAAGCTCAGCGGCCAGAGGGTTCTCTTAGGAAGGTCTCGGAAGTTGGGTTTAGCGGTAGAAGGGTGAGCACAGGAGGGACAGCACCAGTAGTGACTTTATATTCGCCTTGTCCTTGCTTCTGCTGTCAGGAAGGTGCTATTTGCCTCGAGCCAGGTATTCAGAACCCGACCTGGGGTTAACCAGACAAGTAGAATTTCTTTCACTGGACCCTTGGCTTTGTGAAGGGTGGCAGCCTCTCTCTCTCTTTACCACCAGATGACATTTCCAAATCCATTTAGCTGAGATATTACATTACATCTTTTGTCCTATCCTGCCATCATCAAGAGCTGTCAGCTGGGTAATTCCATTTCTCTAAACCCCTCTTTGGCCCCTGTTGGTCACTTCTCTTCAACTGAATGTATGAATTGAGACCAAATAAGATATTCATGGCCTGCTCAAGAAAGCTTAAAGAAAGGAAGGCTGAGCCAGGCCAAGTTCTAGATGTTAACTTCATTGCAAAAGAAGAAGCCAGGAAAAATGCATGAGGATGAATGCAGCTCTCAGCCCCATCTCTTCCACAGATGGGTCTGGACAAAGACACAGTCTGTCCAAACTGTGACGTTCCACAGACACCCTTGGGAGCGCTAATGGTTCCGACTTTCTTCGGAGTCCGTGCTTTCTATCTTTCGTGTCCTCTAATCATTCCCTTCCACTGTGGAAGTGAGTCGCTGGGTGTGGTCCTATATCACTCCTTTCGGTGGCCATGCTTAAATCTCAGCATTTCTACCAACTTCAGGTAATCTGACCCTTGAACTTGCCTGAGTCAAGAGTGTGCACACCCTTCAGAGTGACGCATGTACAGTGGATCTTGTAATTTCAAAGTATGTCACTGTGTTTCTTCAGCCAGAACGTGGGAAACGGCCTTGGTACGGATTCCCCTCTGCTGGCCACAGCCATATTGTGACTGAGGGAGAAAAAAATCCCAAATGATTCCATTCAATGTCGGTGGTGTCAGTCGTGCCAAAACGCATGTGTAATGTGATAAAATAGGAGTCGTCTAGAAAATTAAGGGAATATCACCCGCCCAGTCTTCCATGGCCATCAGAAGTTGCCCAAGGGTGAATTCTCTGCATGGGAGGTGAAGAAACTGTGTTACCAAAACGCAGCGTGCTGGTCACCTGCACATCTCATTTAAGAACTAGGGTTTCTTGGTGTTTTTTTGTTTGTTGTTTGTTTTTTGGTTTGGTTTTTACTTAGTTCAAGGTTTAGGGACAGCATAACCAGATTGTCTGGGCAATAACCTTTGGAAAAAGCTATTCCAGAACTCACTTTATTCTTTTAATTCCCATCTCTTTAAAAAAGCCCTGTCACTGCTTGACAGCCTGTGTGTGTCTGTGTGGTGTGTTAGGAATGATTCAGATGTGTGCATAGATGATGCAGCTGCAGTGCTGTGGACGAACGCATTAGGCATTTCTAGATATTGTGGCCATACCTTCTGTGCTCTCTGAGCCCAAAGCCATACAAGGAATGTGTGCTCAGTAGACTCTGCCAGGTACTTTGGTGGAGTGTTTCATTCTTGAGTGTCAAGAGATTCTCCTTCCTGTCTAAGGAACTCTGTATGGGTGAGAAGCAGCTCAAGGTAGACAGTTACCCTGGAATGGGTCTGGACTTAAAAATGGCATATGGTCCATGGTGTGGCTTCAGAGGTCCTGAGAAGACCTTTCCTTTTCATTCCCCACCCCACTCCAACTACTGGCTTCCCACACAGAACTATTCCTTTAGCCCCGAGCTGCTCATCTGTCATTTAAATGAAAGTCATCCCCGGAAGGGTGCCGTATTCAGCCATATTAGAAGCTTAGACGTTGAAACACCTAGCTTACGTTAGGGTTCTCATTTCTTTTCCTGGAAATAAAGTAACGGTACAGGAGAAGAGGGGGAGCGCAAAGACTGCTAAGGGTGACAGAGTAGGGAGGAAAGACACAGGTTCTAGAGTGTAAAGACGTTCAAAACATCTCATCCTTCTCCTGCTTTTATGAAGGCTCATGGGACACAGGACTAGGACTCCCAGCTGGGAATTATTTTCAATAAGCAGCCATATGAGTGTGTAGTTTATGAATTTCTAACATCTGTACCTTGTAGGACGGGTTAAGGGCTTTGGCTCCTTCTGTAGAAAATGGAACACTGATGTTTCTCCTCTGGTACAAGTTACTGAGTAGACAACTGGAAAGATCAAATTATGATAATAAAAAGTTACTGTCATTGTCTGTCCTCTGTCCCAGTTCAATTAATCTTCCAGTGTAGCTGGGTCGTTCTATGTTCTCCACTTCCCCACCTCCATAGGGGGTCTCGGGTGATCCCAACACACACTAACGGAAGCTACTGGACTACCAGGTACCACTTAACTGGTGGGCAGTTCTTTTTTAGACCTACCAGGTATTTGGGACAACACTAAAATGTAGATTCGGCAGTCTGAGAACTTCTAATCATAGTTTAGTTCTAGGATTCCATTCTAGTTTGGATCTAGGATTCCATTCTAGTTTGGGGGTTCCAGTACCGTATAAAATCCCAAGAGATCTTCATATATCCCCCCTCCATCCCGTTCCAACCACACAGACTCAATCACCACGCAGGGCTGCTGTGGGTCCTCTGACTTAAAGCATAGAAACCTATCTATTCTCACGGCAAAGAATGCCCCCCAAAACCTCAAGTGAAAATCAGTGCTCTTTCCGTGTCCTGGAGAGATTAATTAAGTTTGGGGCTTCTAACTTACAATGCCGAAGCAAGGAGAAAGGAGAGAGAGTGACGGGTTCGGATAGCAGCACTGGGAATAAGTGGGCAGAGTTAGAAATCATCCAGGTTTCTCTGCCAGTGTGTCCATTTGCATCCACCTCCGAGCCCATCGCAGTGAGTTTCTGGCTGTGTTCTGTGCTTTACAGCAGAATTGCTGGTGTGATTCTGAGGGTGAGGACTCCTAATGAGAACTAAGCGTGGAAAACAGAGCGCAGGAGTAGAATTCCCCATAGCCTCGGGACTCTTGTGTGTAGAATTCGTGTTTTGGCAAAGGTGAGAGAAATGGAACTCACTGCAAGGATTAAGGGTACAATGAAAAAACACACCACTAAGCCCATTATAAAACTGTTATTTTAAAGGTTTGGTCTCCTCAGTTTAAACCTGAACTCTCTTTTTCGTAATTAACTTAGCGTTGTGATTTAGGGGTAGAGCAGATTCCAATAATATGCAGGAGAAAAAAATAAAAGCTCTAGTTAAATGTGTTAGTTCAATTAAACCAATGTCTACTGAACACATATCATGCCCCTGGGCTAGTGCTGTGAAGAAGATAAAAGAATTTAAAATGGAGTATATTATACTCACATATAATATGCGAATGCAAAAGCATACAATATTTAAATGTATGTATTATGTATGTATAAATAGGTGTGCATAACTGGGTAGATTTATACAGGCAGGTTTAATTTTTTCTGGCTCCAGGGTGTGAGTCAAAGATATTATGCATTATATTATTTTAAAAACACTACAGAGATTCACCTCTCCCCGTCGTGGCCTCGCCTGAATCCTTCTTTTGGAATTATTCCGCCGCCCAGTGAAATTCCCTCTCTGACCATGACCTGGCGTTTTCGATATCCTGTCTGCCTTCCTTCAGGGTCCCTCTGTTGTTCTGGTCCGTAAACCCCTCTGATTTCATTTACTTCCCTCCTTGGTCTCACCCTGTGATCACCCGTATCAACAACACCCTCACCAGCAATCTCTTCTTCCTCTCGCCTTCTCACCCCACCTACCTTGCTTTTCTAGCTCTGTCTCCCATTCTCCCAACATCCACTCTATCGCCAAGAACAGAAGGTCAAAACCTATGCCAAAGAGCACAGGTTGGATCCATTTAATCTCACCTAAACCCTACCCAGCTCAGATATCTTTTTTATTCTCCAGTGTTGACTCCCTGTCACATTCTCCAAGGATTTGTTCATTTGTTTTTTATTTTCATTTTTATCTCGTCTCTTTCCTACTGAATTACTAAGAAAAGACACCTGATTTTGCAAATTCTCACATGACCTCTCCTCTCTACCTTTAAATTTCTCCCATCCTTCACTTATCTTCGCCATCCTCCCTCCCAACTCGGTGACCCTCTTCCCCGTACTCTGATACCCCCCCCAACCTCTTCTATGGCGCTCCACCCAGTAGCACTTCATTCTGTTGCATCTTTAATCCCTTCCACACATCGGCCTACAACCATCACTAAAAACAGTCCTCAGTCCTCCACCATCTCCAAAAACAAGTCCTACAACAGTCCCTAAATCCCAATCTTCTCTCAGTCCAGTTAGACCCTTGAATTCCTGTCCTATCTCCATTTCTTTTCTTCACTTCCAAATTTCTCAAAAGGGTCGCCTTTCTTTCTTCATTTCCTCAGTTAATGCACATGACTTACCCTTTAAATTGGGCTACATCCTGCCACTCTACTGAAACTACTCAGCGACAACATTCCAATGAACTCCTTGTTACAAGATCCAGTAATCTTTTTTTTTTTTTTTTAATTCTGCTCTTCGGCACCATGAATACTACCCTAGATCCACTGCTGGGTAGCAGCACGTTCTGGTTTTGATCCCAGCCCTCTGGTCCTCTCTCGGTGTTCCCTCACTGGTTCCTGCTGTCCATCCTGCCTCCTCAGCATCGACTTACCATGATGTTCTGAGCTTGACGCTCTTCTCCTTTCCTCTGTGCTTCTGTGGCAATATTTCCATTTTCCACAACTTCAACGACTCGCTGGATGAGGATGAATTCCAAATCTTCACTCCTATAGACCCAACTTTTCACTTCACCTTAATGCACATATTTCCAGCCACTTCCTGGACAACTAACTTCATGTTGAGTCAAATATCCAATGGAAACCAACATAATCACCAAGTCCCCCCTTTGATTAATGGTACCACGATTCTTTCTGTCACCAAACTAAAGACTTTCAGCCACTTTTGCCTCCTTCATTTCCCTCATCCTGCACATCTAATCCTCTGGGAAGCCGTTAACTCATACCTTGAAAGTTTCCAAGTCTCCTCATTCAGGCCCTTCCCTCTAGTCTGGATTATTTGTGTCCTTTAGCCCTGTTCCAACATTTTATATTTGAATCTACTCTCATCAGTATCACTTGCTCAGTACAAATTAAATCATGTCATTTTCCAACTCAGAACAAAACAAACGACCCTTCAATGGGCTGTATTTGCCACAATCCACCAGCAAGAATAACTTCCTGTTGTTTGCCTGCGACCCAGACAACAGGGGAATCACATTTTTGTCCCTTTCCTTTCCTGTACTAACTTGTTCTCCCACTTTTGTCTTTCCTTAAACTGCGCCCTTTGCCCCAAATTCTCGCCTCCCGATCTCTTATCTCATTCCCTTCTTGCCTAATATCCATCTTCCTCAATACAAGTCTTCGAAGACCAGAACATCTGGTCCATCATGTCCACTGTCTTCATCTGCCATCCCCCGCCCCCCCAAAAACCCCCATATATATGCCTTTTGTGAATACTCATAACACTTTAGTTTAATCTGTCTAGTGGCAGCCACCGTGGACCATCTTATTTATGGTTATTTAGATATACATCCATCTCCCCTGCTAGATTATAAACTCCTTGTGGTCAGGGGTCATGCATTTATTCATCTTTTTATCTCCTGTAGCACCTACCAGTGCATCTTGTTTATGGAAGGTACTGAAAAATATTTGATGTTATTATAAATTGTAATTGAAAAGGAGTCACTTTATTTTGCCCACAGGATACTTGAATCTGCAGTAAAACCTAAGGATGAGTCCCTTCCCATTTCTCTCTGTACATCTGCACCCACCAACAGTCACTGCAACACAGGACATGTGTACATTCTCATGTAAATTATTATTTCAGATGGGAATTTGGATTTTTCTAAGTTTTGCTTTGTCCTTCAAAGTTACGCTGTGACTGTCTCACGGTTAGTGGAGTGTCCTTGGCATGCAATAGGTATACATATTGTCAGTCACAGAGGGAGAGACCATGGAGGATATTGATCAAATGTTAGGTACCAGGAGCTTTTCAGACGCTTTCAGTGGAGCCTGTCTCCAGACACTGCACTGTCCAGTCTGAGTCTCTAACAGCCTGACCTACACAGGGATTCATCTGGCTTTGATGTAACCTCTAGCCTTTTTTTAAGCACTTGCAATACCAGAAAGAACTTGTCACAGTTCCGGCTCATTAATCACACAGTCTTATGGACCCCAAACAGTGGTCCACTAGGACCAATGTATCAATGCTGCACACCTGGTATTTTCCACCTCTGTATCTATGCTAGATCAGACTTGGGGGAACTGTTTGTGCAGTTCACGACCTGTGTCTTGATGATATATATTTCCTGGACTCTGTGTGATTCTCGCCGTTTCTGAGGCTTGGACTACAGGACAACTTCTCCCAAAGAGTAGACAAGAGTTGACGTAATCAAGCACTTTATTTCTGATCTTTATATCACAAACGAAAGTAGCTTAGGATTTGAACGAGCTGGCTTAGAGAGAATTCTAGTTTCTAAAGGACTCCTTTCTCTCTAAATGTGAAGGGATTCATAGCATTGGAAGAGACAACATCACCTCTGACCTTATGGCCCTCCTGTCACTTTAGTCTCTGAGCCCCGTTCAGCCTTCCCTCACCTCCTTGGTGGTCTACTGGGCAATCTGTCCTATTCCTATTCCGGTCAGTGTCAGTTGCTGATGTCCCCGTAAACAAACTCTTAGAGCTGGTTCTGTCCTTTCACTTACGCTGCTCTGGGAACCGATCATGTTCCCTTCTCCCGGCCAGCCTTCTCTGTAACTTTCATTTTGTCATAGAACGTGAATTATTCTCCCATGGGAGGCATCTTCTGCCACTGTGTGCTAATTTAAAGCATCCTATAGAGAACCAAACTCAAATAAGTTACAGGAAGTGGCAAGTCTCTTCTTCAAAAAAGCGAACAAACTCCATTCTTCATTGAGACAGGAGCGGGTAGAGGAATTATTATGGGCGAGATGGGGCAAACTGTGACAACTTGGGAAGCACCCTAATGAAAATTAAAATGTAAGTCTGGGGGAGAATTGTTCTTCTCAAAAATCCCATTAAATCTAGATAGTCCTGCAGCAAGGAATAGGGATAGTTAATGTTTTAGAGCAAAATCCAGCTCATTATGTTATGACACTTTTTTTTTTTTAACCAGTGAAACAAACAGTCTGGTAATAGCTGGTGGAAGGGTGTAGAGATGCCATCCTCATGAAGAGGTACATTCCTGAGTCTCTCTTGGACGAGTGGAATGAAGAAATGTCCAGGGAACTCAGAATATATCCAGAAGGAAGCTTTACCCGTGAGGTGTTCATGTCAATTTTTGGCCTATAAATACTTACAAAAGCAGAGGAAGGGTAGCATAGGAGGAAGGGAGAGTACAGGGGGTCTAGAGGAGAGCACCCCTTCATGTCACAAAGCCAGGAGCTGCACCTGCGTCTCTGGGACCCCCCCCCCCCCCAGTTACTGGTGTTGATGGTAGCTTTGGGAAAGGGCAGGACCCAAAGCTGATGACCTTTCAGGTGTCTGTCCCTTTAGTCCTTCGCAGGGCGTGAAAATTCACTCAAACTTGGAGCTCGTTTTCTGGGCATAATTGGACTGAAGAGAGAATTACACGTCTCATTTTCCATTTCCACTTGTAACCTGAGTTGCAGCAGGTTCAGAAGCACTTTCTGAGGGCCACCTTCCTGCCCTCGTGTGGACTGGGAGTTGTTTGATGCTATGCCGGAAATACCAGGGCAGGTAACAGCTGTCCAGGGCAGCGCCAGGAAAGCCAGAGCCACATCGCGGCTGCCTTCGGCGGTGACTGTGCCCGCCCCAGGGTGAGGGAGGAGCCTGGATGCCACCATACCTGTGACTTCCCGAGTGTCCTCAGGGAGTCCGGCCACAGGTCAGCCCTGAGCCCATCCTCAGGCTATGCCCTTCAGACCACAGCACCTCGAGAGCCCCTGGTCATCACCTGGGCAGAGAGGGAGTGACAGGAAGTCTAAGCCCCCGGGCTGTGGCTCCAGCTCCCTCCTTGTATCAAGAGGCGCGTAGTCTCAGAGATCTGCCAGGAGCGAAGCCTCAGGGGAAGCGGCCCCAGGAATGGGAGTTTGCTGGGCTGCCGGCTGCTCTTAGATAAGGATGTTACCTGTTTCCAGAGGGGACATTTTTTTTTTTTTGAAAAACAAAAACATGCCTGCCTGAAACCTCAGTCTTATACGGAACAGTCTTTGTAGTTACCGCCCAATGTCATTGTCACACTTGAATTGTCGTTGATCATTTTCTTTTGAAATCAAGGGCTATTTTAATGTTCCCTTTGGCTGTGACGTAGGACCATCTGAAAATCAGAGACTAGGCCATGATGCTGCCTCTGCCTGAAATGTGCTCTTAATGCTTCCACAGCTTCACTCGAACAGCATGACTACACCTAATTTGGCCTCTTTGTCATGCTTGTGCCCCTGCCCAACACACATCTCACACACACACACACACACACACACACACACACACTCTCTCTCACTCACTCACTCCTAACAACTAGATCCCACAGTGCCACTGTCAGTCATATTACGGAGGAGCAGGGCTGCGTTCTCGGTAGATGAAAGTGTTCATTTGGAACCGGATGGACATAATTACAGTTTCTCGAGCCAGTGTTTTCGCTTTGCCCTTCCTAGCCTGTGGATCGCTGACACCTCAAGGTCTGACAGAACATCCAGGCTTTATGTGAAGGGAGCATTTCTTTGTAATGGAATGACCACGTGGTTGTCCTACTGCCTGTCCCTGCTGAGCCCTGTGGAATCCATGTGGTCCTCTGATGTCCCATTAGTGGATCAGTGCTAAGAGGATGGAGATGTAGAAGCCAGGCTCTCCAAGGACAAACAGGCTTGCTGCTCAGATAACTACGTCTCCATGGGTACCCACATCTCCTCTTGACAACACCATGCGCGGGGGTGGAGAGGTCTGTCCTCAGTGGGACGGAAATGGCAAACATACCTTGGGAGATTCAATCATTTTTCTTCTCCCAGGGTCAAGAGCAGAGAAGATAGCAAGACTTCACGTCAGCAGGAAGCAAAGAGGCTAGAGAGGCATCCAGACAAAACTCTTACTAAGACATAAAATAGCAAAAATACCCTTTCTTTCATGCGAACGCAACTGGAAGACAACCAGGGCACTTACAGCCGTGTTTTCCCTCTTTCACTCATCATCTTACATTCTCATTCTCAGGCGAGGGGTCTCAAGGTGTCCTGTGTTCTAAGTCAGCTCCGAGCAGCTCACCCTCCAAACACCCGCACCCACGCACACACACGTTGTTAGAATGAGAAGTTGAGAGAGCACAGAGCTTGCACGTGTGCGTGGTGTTTAATGTTTTCAAACCAGAGCCCAACACGCCTCGTACAGTCAGCCCGGCTGCATTTTAACGAAGGAGGATACATCCTGCTGCACATAACTGTGTACTTAGGATCCCAGAAAAGAGAACAACCTTGTGACTGTGACTCCTCCTGGGACTCCTGGGCACTGTCAGTGATCAGGGCAAGTACGTTGGTTGTGTCTCGGTAGCAGGCACGAGAAATGGGGGTACATAGACATTGGAGGAGTCATTCTTGAGCATTCGTAGCTTAACTGCCATGTCAAATGGTCCTGAGCTACGGCAGTTTCTCAGCCTGACTCTGCTACCCATGCTTGGAGAAGGATAGAGTTGTCCAGGGTCACCAGCAGCCCACTTAGACCTCCGCCACAACCATCCCTGTGAATGGCTTCCTTTGGCATGGAAATACGGTCGTCTTTTAATTTTAAAGAGGAAAATGTTGAAGCATGGCAAAATTTGCTGAGCAGTCAGAACTGAGGTTGTACAGGAGATTCTTGGCGGAACCAAAACTTGTCTGAATTTCCAACTCTCGGCCTAGCTCAGAAAACAGTGCTGCCTGAATTGTCCACCCCCGCTGTGTTCAGCATCTAATGGATAAAAGTCAGGAAAGCCAGGCAGCTAGTTTATGGTTTACCCAAATCTTTCCCATGAGAACCTGTCTTCTTCACAAAGCCACACACACACACACACACACACACACACAGAGTCCACATTAGTCTACAGAGACCAGTCAAAGGGGTAAGAACAAAAAACTTAAAAACGAGAAAGGAATAGAAGAGTTTCTATAATGAAGAAGAGTTGAAGGCTAAATAACAAAAACGGTTTTGAATTTTGTGGGGCGACACATTGTGAATAATTTTTTATCATTAAAAAATTTGTATGTAGCATGTAACCCACTCAAATAAAAAGCTCAAGGAAAACTGAGACAGAGGATCTCTTCCAGAGTGTTCCATGGGGAAGGGAGACTTCAAGAATCTGTGCGAGAAAGTCATGGTACTCTGAAGGTATCAGTGGTTTTAATCAGCTCACAGTGAAGAGGGCAACCTCAAGACAGAGCCTTTTAGTTTCTTCTGGGTAACTTAGTCAAGTTCAAACACAGCAAGCTTGATGCCAGTTTGAAGGCGTGAGTTAGTTCTGGAAGCCTACATAGAAATATAAGGAAGTTCACGCATGCAAGGAATTCCAGGAGGAAGAGATTATCCCTTGTAATAATTATTGCTGCCTAAAGCCCAGAGGCAGGGCAGCATGGACGTTGCAAAGACTAATAAAGGTCTCCTGAGAATTCTTACGAAACCTTCATTTCACCCCAAGATTATAGCGGTAAAATCATTACGCACCCAAGGGCCAGGGAATCCTGCCACCATCTTCTTTTGCAATCCACCTGTTCACTGATGAATGATTTAAGATCAGGAAGTAATCATCAATCTTTCCAAAGAGGATAGTCTTTAATTTCTCCCACAGAACAGATTTTGGTTCATGTACAGAGCACACTGCTTACCAAGAGCAGTGAAAGAGGTCTAAGTGTCCTAGTTTAATGTAGAAAAAATTTTTTTTCATTTCATTGGTCCCTCCTGCCCCAGGGGAAAGATAGGAGAAGAAATAGGAAGTTGGAAAAGTAATAGCTGCTTGGGGCAGTGGAGGGTGGTGGTCTTCTGTAACATCGATTGCACAGTGTGGTCATTCCCAGAGCCTGGCTCAGGACCCTCGCTCGGGAGAGAATAGGGGCAGAGGAAGGAGGTGAGTTTTATTCTCACGTACGGGGCTGCTGTAGCAGAAGGTACTCGAGCCCTCCCTAAGCTCAAAGTTTAGAATCAAGCCAATGACAAATATCCACTCCTTTCTGTTCCCCATAGGCCACCTGAAATCATGATGGTGTTACAGGAAGCTAAGAGAGAGGGGCGGGGGCTGTCCCATCTTCAGTCCATGGGAACGTCATCCTTCACAGGCGTGTCACTACAGATGCTTGGTCCTGATGCTCCTTCATGAGGAGTAACAGGGCCAACAGCTGATGAGCATTCGGAACATCTTAGTGCCTGGGATGGCCATTCCGTGCTCTACTGCAGCTCTATTCACTGAAGCGGGGAGGGGAATAAAAGGATTCATGGGGACCCTAAGGGCAAGAAATAACAGAGAATTATTTAATCAAAACTACAGAGCTTTTGTGCTTAGTATTAAAGATTATGGTAGAAATGAAAAAGCCAACCCTTCAGTACAGCTGCCAAAAAGTTAGCTCATAGAGAAAGATAGGAAGCATTACAAGGGCAAAGTTTTCCAAAGAAAATCCATGCGTGCACGAGACTGGAGTTCTAAGCCGAGAGCACAAGCAAGATGCGGGTAGCTTCCCATTGGGAGTAGATTTTATTGGGCCCGGGTGCTAGGTGTCCCGTGGAAAAGCAGCGGAGGGGAGAGTCCATTTCAGAGTCGAGGGCTCTGCTGGGCAGCAGCCTCCACAATGAGTTTAAACTCCTTCTCTCGGAGGCCGGGGGCAGGATGTAATTTCCTCTGGTAGCGTGGTTTTGATTTCTCCTCAAGCCAGGCTTGTCCATCTGGTCATGGGCACCTGGGCAGCTCACACTTTTCGTTGGCCTCTTGCTTTCTGTAGCTAACATGAAAGAATTACCCACGTGGTAATTCAGGTAGGTGGGTAAAGTCCAGTGAGTGGAAAGATGAATGAGACCAAGAACAAAACTGTGATCTTCTGGGGCTGTCATCATCACTTTTTGGTTTCCTTTGTTTCGTTTTCATTTTCTTTGCCCCATTGTGGGGAAATCTACTTGGTCATCGCCCATCAAACATCCTACAGGCAGAGTTTGGTATGGAAATTCACACAGAACGAACAGAATCAGCATATGTCCTCTAATCCCATCGTTTGGGGGAGCTTGTTCTCTCTTCCAGAGCCGTCTCTTCTTTGGGGCACTTGTTCTCGCTCCTGCCCAGCAGCCATGATTCCAAAACCAATTCCAGTGGTTGGTACTGAACAAGAAGAATGATGGCTAGGATAGGAAATAGACCAAAATACCTATGTTTTTAGCTGTGGTGAGGTGGCTTTTATCATGGAACCTTCCAGGTTTCTTACGTGGAAACTCTTCCTCACCTCTCAGCCTTCTTGGTGGCTCTCCTGGTTCCTCTTCATGGATTTGGTTCCCCCCCGCCCCCCCGCCTCAAGGAGGGATGTAGTCCTTAAGCCGTGTTATTATCTAAACTCTTAGATCGTTAAAAGAAACCATTGGTAATTTCTCATGGGTTTTTTTGTTTGTTTGTTTGTTTGTTAACTTGGGAAGATGGAGAAGTTTTAAAAGGAGAATGATAAGCAAACACGAAGGGCCTACTACCAGATGCTTCAACTCAAGGTCGAATGCTGGGAAAGTGTGTGCCTGTTCCGGTGATAACCTGTGGTTCACCTAGTGGAGAGGGGGTGTGTTCTTGAGTATCAGGCGACCTCCTTGAGAGTGTGCACCGGGGCTTTGGTTGAGGTGCCTGTCGTGTGCACAGAGGCGTTCTGTGGCTGTCATCATCTTCTCTCTTTTCTAGTGTCTCAAAGCACAAGCCCTGTGAGACGGGGGATGCTTGCGTTCCAGTCTGAAGGTGCTGGGGATATGACACTCTCCTCAGCTCTCTTTGGCCTGGCGGCCCCAGACTTTCTAAATATCTCACCCAATGAGCTGTTGTACGTTATTTTATTAATCGTTAACATTGTCCCTCTATTGGGATGAGAGAGAGAAGGTGAACTAGGAAACAGACATGGTGACAAGGGGACAAAAACCTTTCTTCTGAAAATTGCTCTTTACTGAGCTGAGAAAAATTCAAAAGCAAGGAAAGGAGAAATCAGGGTAGAATGGTTTGGGGGTGAGGAGGCAGTGACACCGACACCCAGATGCTCTGGTTTATTCCATAAGAGATTTGCGCAGCAGGGGAAGCTGGGCAGGTATTGATCGTTCAGGAAAAACGGTGACGCTGACTTGAGAAAGGGGCGTAGGCTTGCTTCCAGGTAGACCTTGGTAAGCACTGCACCTTAACTCTTCCAAAATGTGTCCACAGATCTTTAGGGCAGCTCCTCTCCAACGATTTCCGTTCTCCAGTCAAAAGTGTTCTGAGTAGAAGAACTGTAGCCCCATTATGACTACATTTACTTAAATGGGGAAGGCAGAGGGTGCTGTGGGAAAAAAGTACATCAGGGAAATAGAATTTAGCTGGGGCTTTTCTCAACTTTGGATCACAAAGTTGTCACCTCTGAGAGAGAAAATCTTTTAAATAAAATTATATCTGCCCGTCCCCCGAGAACACACCAGGTTTCTAATCTGGTTACTCTTTACTTCGGGAAGGAAATTGGTAGATTTGATTACAAATAGGCATTTTTTACAGATTGATTTAATCCCGAGTCTTACACATATTAACATGGAATTAACTGACTCAGACATGATCTTTTAAGCTATAATATTATTGAAAGGCAGTAGATCATATGTTGTAAGCAAACCAGAAAGGCTGAAAAATGTTAAATATCGTTCCAAATATTGAGTCTCTATACATTCTGCTGGACCCACAAGGGATTTAAGAGTTAGGCAACAGCAAGAGAGCCTTTGAGACTCAAGGAAATTGTTTTCTTAATTATTAAAAAACATAATGAACCCAAGGGCAATTCTTAAATCAGAAAGGAAAGCTCCACTCTTGTCATTTACAGATTTGTTAAAGTTTAGAATAGATAACCAGATTTTTGTTTTTGACTGAAACTCTTCTTTGAGGGAGACTTGGCCTGCAGTGTAGGAGCGTGTTTTGGAGTGATTGTTTATTCGTGCACTGATATTTATGGAATGGAACCCCCGGGCCAGGGATACAAAAGAGAAGAATGCGATGTCCATGCCCTTGTGAAGCTTACATATTGATGAGAGGAAATCGGCAAAAAATCAATAAATATATTTCATGTCAGACACTTCAAAGTGCAGTGGAGAAAAATGAGGCAGATTGAGGGGGGTAGTGGTGATGCAGTGGACATGGGCCTGCTACTTTTTATAGGGTGGACAGGAAAAGTTTCTATGAGAAGGTGACAGTTGAGCAAAGGCGTAAAAGGAAACAAGGGAGTGAGACTAGGAGTTGTCTTTGTGAAGGGTTTTTCAGGCGAAGAGAAAGCAATCACAAAGGCCCTGAGGTCAAACTACATGTTGGACATATTTGAGGAAGAGCCAGGAGGCCAATGAGTGAGGAGGTGAGTGTGGCAGATGAGGTCAGAGAGATGGCATTGGCCCACGGGCCTTATAGGCCATTGTAAGGCCTTTTTACCAAGAGCAAGATGAGAAATCACTAGAAGGGTCTGAGTAGAGAGTGATAGGAACCGATTTCCATTTCAAAAGCAGCACTGTGACCACTGTGTTGGGAATACACTGTGAGAGGGTAGGCAAGGGAAGGAGCAGCAAGACTACTTAGGAGCCTGTGGCCTCCTTCCAGGTAAGAGATGTAGTGGCTTGGGCCACGGTGTCCGTGAAGATGGTGAGAAGTGGCTGGATTCCAGAAATACTCTGAAGGGTTTGCTGAGGAATTAGGTATTGAGTGAGAGAAAAGAAAGAATCAAGAATGATCCTAGAATTTTTGGCCTCGGCTACTGTAAGTTTGGAGTCACCATTAATAAGATGGGAATCCTGGAGGTGAAGGAGACTGGGAAAGATTTCCTTCTAGTAAGGCTAAAATGTCCATCAGACGTCCAAGTGGAAATGCTGATTAGACTGTTGGCTCTATGAACCTGGAGTTCAGGCAAGAGGTAGAGCCTGAAGATATAAATTTGGAATTCAGAGACATTTGGTTGGTATCTGAAACCATGAGACTAGATCTAGGAGTGAGTACAGACGGAAGAGTCCCTCGGCCTGAGCCCTGGGTGGGTGGGGGGGTTGTTCAAAGCCCCAGGAGATGGGGAGAAACTAGCACTGAGGAGTGGCCAGGAGTGGCCTCCATGGCAACAGGGAGGTCGTCCTTTTCATGACCTGGAAAACAGCTGATTCAGTGAACTGGGTGGGGGGGGGGCAATAGCATGGTCAGGGTGGGTTCAAGAAAGAGTTGGAGAAGAGGAAGTGGAAACAATATGAAAAGGCACTCTTTTGCAGTAAAGGGAACATAGAATAATAGTAGATGGTAAAGGATGTGAGGTCCAAGGAGGTTATTTTTTTAAAAGATGGAAGAAATAACATTCTGTTTCACGCTGACCAGAAAGATCCAGTAAAGAGGGGAAATTGCTGATCCTTAAGGAGAGGGGATCATTGCTGGAGTGATGTCTTCGACGAAGTGAGAGGGAACAGGATCCAGGGCACAAGTGGAGGGACTGGCGTTAGGATCCTAACCAGGTTGTTATGGTAACAGAAGGGAGAGGGTGGGGCACAGGTGCAAGGGGATTGGTAGATGTGATGCTGGGAATACGTCTTTTCGGACTGATAATTTTGTAGTGAATTACAAAGGGAGTTCATCAACCAATAGTGAGTGTTGGGGAATGGGTATTGGAGGTTTGGGAGGAAAAGAAGGCCTGAATTACTCATACTGCCATACAGCAGAAGAGTGAGGAGGGAAAGTGACTGTAAGAGGCGTCCTAGGTGGCACGAAGGACTTACTTGAGATGCTTCCAGTCGTGAGTTTAAAAGTAACTTAAGAATCTTCTTCGGCTGCATTCAGCTGCTCGGCTAGAGCGGAGAGTCAGATGTAAACAGAGCTGGGGGTTAGCCAGGTAAATGCAATGAGGGCAGCACGAGAAACACAGTCAAGGGCAACTGCAAAGCGGTGATTATGGTTGGCCCTGGAATCTAAGCTGGGTGAGGGGAAAAGTGAGGCTTTTTTAGGGAATCAGGAATAATGAAGTGTGGTAGGGGGAGGGGATCGAGATGCAGACTGGGGCGCCTGAATTACTGAGTCAGTCGCCAGAAAGAGCGATCTGGGAAGTAGGAGCTGGGTCAGAGAGTGTGATGCTTGAGGCTTCGATTACACAGAGGTTGGAGTTACTGGTCGGGGGTCTGGGGGGGGCGGGTGGGACTGCCTTTAGGTGGAGGAAAAGGTTATGGAAGGAGCGGAGGCCAAGGCACTGAGCGCAACTCGGGTGCCTCTTCTTCAGTCCTGATGTTTGGGGTTCTTTGATGTTCACTAGAAACTCCATTGCCATCTGCGGTAAGCCGCAGCCTGTTTTTATAGGTGTCAGCGAATGTGATCGTGGCTTGAGGCCGCACTTTGACTCTCGCCCTGGAAAGAACACATTTTCCCAGTAAATCTCGTCCTTTCTATTTCAAGGCTCCCATCGAAGTCAGTTTCCTTGGGGGACTCATAACTCTTTGTTCACCTTTCTCCTCATTTACCTTGTAAACAAAATCAAAGTAAAAGGATTGGAAAGCAGCTTTGCTTCTGCCCGGTTCTGCTATATGAAAGTTTTCTCTGACTGATCGTATTCATTTAGTATTTTCTTTTGCGACAGAGAGGAACGTAAGGAAATGATCGGTAGTCTTTAAAAGCTCTGGATGAGAGGTTTAGAAGAGCAGGAGAGGGTTAGGAAGAAAAGGACTTTGAGTGGGGCTGCATGAAAAAGGGACACGTGAGGGCTTTTAGGGAGGGCTGAAAAAAATCAGAAATTTGACCAAGGGAGGCAGGGGGAAAAAATGCACTTGCATCAGCATTTAGAGATTTAGCAAGAGCAACCTAGAGCCTGCCCCCAGGAATAGTCCACATGCTTCTGACACAGATGGCGTGCTCATTCTATTTTATATCCTGTGCCCTTAAAAAAAAAAAAAAACTCTCATAATTTGAAAAGAGTTAGAAGTTGTCCAACCATTTCGGGTGCACTAGTTCTCCAAGCTGCTGCAGAATCTTGAACAAGGCATGCATTTCATCACACCACGGCTACCACTGGTTCAGTTTCTCTGTCCCCCAGTAAAGGGACCCCCGAGCTTAGTCACATCCTGCCTGGCATTTTCCCCAGAAGATTCTCTTGTGTTCACCCTGGCTTGTCTAATGCCACGTCCTGAGTTCCTGTATTGGAGGGACATCGTGACCAACCCAAGGGGATATACTGGGCTTTCTGCGCCGAAGACTAAGGGACTAAGGAAGGAAGAAGGAAGCAAGGGAGGCAAGCCAGGGATGGGTTTGTCATGCCCTCTGTTTGCTTTCTGAAGCCTGGGAACGAAACCTTTCAAAGGTGAGCAGGAAACAACATGGCTTCCATTGCCTCAGGTTTTTCCCTAGTTCAGGTTGCATCCCACACCTGGTTAAGTGGGTGTACCTGTTTGTTAAGGGAATTTGTAGGAGGGGGGCAGGGGGCAAATCTCCGTAGGAGCTTTGTTACCCAATGACCATCCCAACATTAATATTTCAGTGTAGCTGGAAACGTTTGAAGGCCCTAGACGGCATGTTACAGTGGAGATCAGAAAAGGGACAAGATAGGGCAATGCGCTCTCGTCCCGAAGGGCCAATCTCTTTCGTCCACTTGACAGAAGCCAAAACTCCAGCACTGTCATCATTACACTGTGCCGCAGTGACTGGCACATGCGTGTGTGTGCCTGTGAGTGTGTGCGTGCACGCATACGTGTGTGAGCGTGAGGGGGTGATGGTGGAAACCACAAAATACGAATCCACCACAGGGTTGGGTTGCAAACTCAGAGCCGCACCCCTCCCGAGGCACCATGGCACAGAGGACACGTCTCTAGCTTTCCCAGTGTGGTACCCTCCCCAGGGAAAACACAGAGGACTCAGGCTCGCCTTGACTCTGTGAGGCCCAGATCCCATTCCCGTCCCTGGGGCCGGCTCTTCTTCCTCTTGACTCTCAGATCCCCAGTCCATCCACCTCCAAGTTCTTTTTTTGTTTGTTTGTTTTGTTTTTGTTTTCTGTAAATATATATTTCTTATTTCGGACGTGTAGGGATCAACTGAGATTCTGGAGTGGGGGGAGAGGGCGGATGACTGGGTCTTTTTATTTTTTTCCTTTCTCTCTTGGATTTTGGTGTTTGAACTTGAAAAAAAATAATTACAAGTATATATATAAGCAAATGACTTACCTTGAAAAAAAGAAATAAGTTGATTTCATTCTTTTGATTTATCTTGTTTCTCATGGGGGTTGGGGGGGGGTCTTTTGGGTGGAGGGCTTTTTTGTGAGCTGTATAGATTTCCAGTTTGGACTTGTTCAAATGATGCAGGAACAAAAATTAAAATGAATTAAAAAAAAAAGACACAACATAAAAACAAGAAAAACTTTGTGATGTATAAAAGCTGTAAATAGTCAAAGATTCTTTCTCTTTTCTAATGGCAAATTATTTCTGTCACTTTATATTCAAAAAATAAAGAAACCTACCATAAATTATCAGGGTTAAAAAATCCAGAATCAGAGTGGTTTTGTGTGTGTGTGTGTTTTGTTTTGTTTTGTTTTGTTTTTTGGTCTTTGTGCTTTCTTTACTGTTTACTATGACTTGGAAAAGCTTGTTATAACAAGGTGCCGTTCGGAAAAAATTCCTTTCCCAATCGGTTTCTAACTGTCAGTGGTAGTCTGGACTGGTGAATCCAGTTAAGTTAGGAGGCTGTTTCTGCCAGCTGATGCTGAAGATGTTGGTAATACTGAAAATGATGTTGGTAAGGGGTTGAGAGGAGACTAAATAATTATGATCTTAAAGCAACTTTTTAGTTTCCATAAGATTCTTTCTTACTACATGATACCTGTCATCTACTTTTCTTTTCAGCATGGAAAATTTTAAACATATTCAAAAGTAAACAGAATGGTATAATGAACCTCTGTGTATCCATCATCCAGCTTCAATAATTATCAACTTATGCCAGTCTGGTTTCAGTCATATCCCTGTCCATTTCCCTCTTCTATATTATTTTGAAGCAAAGTCCATAATGGTATCATTTAATCTGTAAATATCTCACTAACGTATCTCTAATAATTAAGGACTCTATTTTAGAGTAACCACAATACCATCATGACATCCAAATTTCCCAGTATTCCTTGATAACAGATATCTAGTTACTGTTCCAATTTCTTGCCTCAAATATAACACTGTTTTACAGTTGGGTGTTTCTTTTTTTCATCACAAGCCAAATAAAGTCCACACAATTGGTTGCTACTCCTCAAATTTCTTTTGAACCTATAGTTTCACGTCTCAACTTATTTTTTGAAATGTATTTGTTAGAGACGTGGAGTCTTTTATCCTGTAAATGTTCCCACAGTTAGATTTTGCTGGTGGCATCCCCATGGTCACAACTGACATATTCCTCTATCCTCTGTTTTCTTTAAATTGTTAACTGTCTTTCTTACTCTTTAATGCATTTTTCTTCCATTGTGTAGAGTTATCAGGAAAGCTAACTAACCCTCATTTTAACCAATGTGTGGTGCATTGAAAAGAATTAGCTGCTCGCATACCTCCAGGTGGCCAACAGTAATGTGGCTCTAGTCACAAGGTGACCGAGCTCCTCTCACAGCCAAGACAAGAAACTGTACTTGGTCTAGCTCTTCAACCTGTCCTTTTTTTTTTTTTTTTTTTTGCGGTACGCGGGGCTCTCACTGTCGTGGTCTCTCTCGTTGTGGAGCACAGGCTCCGGACGCACAGGCTCAGCGGCCATGGCTCACGGGCCCAGCCCCTCCGCGGCATGTGGGATCTTCCCGGACCGGGGCACGAACCCGCGTCCCCTGCATCGGCAGGCAGACTCTCAACCACTGCGCCACCAGGGAAGCCCCAACCTGTTCTTTTGAGCTATTACATTTGCCTGAAAGGTCTTCTTTTTTCTCCTCTAGCCCCAGTTCTGTCATTGATTTTATATATATGTATGTATACACACACACACACACACACCACACACACTGGATGATTTCTCTTACTATAATTTCTAAATTATTCAAGTGAAAGGATATTTCTGATAATAAAAGAAAATAGCATAGATATATTTAGCTTTTCAGATGGAAATCATAAAGCACATTCCAGCATCACTTTAATAAGAGCCATGTGCTTCTCCTAGAATCCTAGTGCTAGAAAGTATTATACTATAGAGAGAATAGTTAGGAGAAACCCACCTTATGACTCAGGAGTCTCAGAGAGCTAACACAGGTGGCAAAGTCCTGGCTAGAAGCCAGCACTTCCGATCCTCGGTTCTGAGCATCTTCCAGGGTGACGTATTGTTTCTTTGTCTCGGAGGGATTCTCTGTGAGGGTTTCTCCTGTATTTTCCTCTGTTCTGAAACAAAAAGGTCTCCTATCTCCCTGATCACTCCTGAAAGTAGATGAGCTCTAACATAAAGCCCGAGTTCTTCCCAGATCTAGTTATTCTCTTCACTTCTGGAGGTATTTCACTGAAGCCCAAACTGTTCTTGGGCCATAAACTTGCTTTAAAAAGAATCTGAAAGTTATATAGTAGGTTTGATTTGAAAATATGACATTCATTTAAAAAAAAAGTTGGGGGAGATAAGATTTCCACCCCATTTTAAAGTGGTTTTAAATAATGAAAGCTTAAGAATAGGTATCAGAATTCTGGTGGGAGCCCCAGGTAAGGACATACTTAAAGCTTTGACCATGACCAGAGCACCTTAAAAAACCAAAGACTCAGGCTTCCCTGGTGGCGCAGTGGTTGAGAGTCCGCCTGCCGATGCAGGGGACACGGGTTCGTGCCCCGGTCCGGGAAGATCCCACGTGCCGCGGAGCGGCTGGGCCCGTGAGCCATGGCCGCTGAGCCTGCGCGTCCGGAGCCTGTGCTCCGCAACGGGAGAGGCCACAGCAGTGAGAGGCCTGCGTACCTCAAAAAACAAAACAAAACAAAAAACAAAAAAACCCCCAAAGACTCAACTGACAAGGTCACCCTGTAGGAATTCTCGAGACTGTGGCAGATGTCTGTTCTTCATACCACCTGCCTCACCCACCACCTGGGACCTCCTGAATTAATTATCTCAGAGCACCTGTGTTGTTCTTCACATCTCTGTGCCACCCTGCATTCCACTGTAAGGGAGAATCAGCAACAGCACTCTAATGATGGGCTGAAGGGCACCCAGGCATGTCCCCACCAGCCAACTGTCCCAGAAAGATGGGCTTCCCAGACTGACATCCTTTCTCGGCATTTTTCACTCAAACACCTGCCCTGATCATTTGGCTTGAATTCCCTTGTCCTTTCACAAACCCGAAATAATCCTTTTGAAATAAATTATTCTCAGGAAGCAACTTCCTGTAGAATTCTAGAATGATCAAAGAATGGGAAAGATGACCAGAAAGATCGTTCTGATACAGAGTCTGGAAGCCTGTTAAAAACGTATGCCAAAGCTGTCGTTTGTGGTCTTCGACAAATCACTGAACTTCAGCGGACTTCAGTTTTCTTTCCTCTAAGCCCAGATAGCCACCTTTCTGCCCTCCTCCAACACAGGTTACCTGGAGCAGTGGTTCTCTATTCCGGTTGCAGAGTGGCGTCATCTGGGGTGCTTTTAAAACACCGATGCCTTGGTCTCATCTCCCAAGGATTCTTGTTCAATTATTCTGGGCATATTCAGCCTGGGCATAGGGCATCGTAGAAGCTCTCCAGGTGATTTTAATATGCAGCAGTGTATTGGGGGCAAAGGAGGTCTCCTATTTGCTTCTAATTCAACTCTGTGCTGCAGCTGTTGCCTGTTCCCATTCTCAACCTCACTATGGACCACCACTCATGTCACATGTCATGGATGTCACCCTCTGGAACTCCTAGACCTCTTTTCTCCTCTACTGGAGCTGCAGAATAAACATAGGGAAGGCTCAATTGACTGTTACAATCCAGTTCTTTGATTTTGCGTACCACCACATCCATGGCCAGATAGAGATATACTGAGAAGTTACTCTACCTAAAGGAAATTCAACACATACATTTTAAATTCGGGATGCACATTAAATATGACTATGCCCATGATCACGGGAGGAAAGTCAAACAGTTAAACCTATTACAAGAGGTTGGTTTATGGATATACTATTATTCCTGGGTTTATTCCGAAATTTGCAATGACCTGTGATCCTCTAATGATTGAACACCTCTAGATAGTATCTGCTCTTGAGTTTTGTGCAGCTCCTATCAGTTTCCATTACCTGTCTCATCTTCGCAGGTAATTAAGTCTGCAACACTCTCCTTCCCTGCCACCTGCCCTCAACACACACACACATATACAAGTCTAATCTCCTAACTGCTGCAAGGTACTCAACAAAGTTGTAATTACGCCATGAAAATAGCATTCCTTCTTTCGGGGCAAAGCGGTAACAGTGTTTTGTTTTTCCTCACATCCTCAGTCTGTGTACCGAGGTCCCACCAATGACTAATAAAATGACCCACTACACGACCGTCTACAACATTTAAGTACACATACCCACAAAAGCTTTAAATGTCAAGTTTTTTTTTTCCTCTCTCTTTTGCTTCTTTTTGAGATTAAAGTTAATATTTGGATAGATCCTTCTTTTATTCCCAGTGCACATGGCAGTGTGAGTTTTATCCTATCCAAGAAACCTCCCAGACATCAGAGGAGAGGATATTTTTTTCCTTTTAGTTATACCTAAAAGAAACTGTCATTTAATGTGCTCCTATTGTATTCCAGGCCCTTTATTCATCATCTTATATAATCCTCTTAATAACTCCCATTTCACAAACATTGTTATTGAGGTTCAGAGAGATTCATCAACTTGCCCAAAGCCACACAGCTGTTGTGGGTAAAGAAGACAATTTAGATGATACAAACAAACTTTCTTAACACTTCACGGAATGGGCAGTCTCTATGCCCAGGGGTCCAGAGAACTGTAAAGTGGGGCGGAAGGCAGGGAGATTTTTATGGGATAAAGAATAAAGAATAGGAAGTAAGTATAGAGCCCAGAGTTGCCTTGGTGTTTGGACATTGGCTGGCTGGATATGCTATCAAGCAGAGCGTTTACAGGGACACTAACGTTATCTAAGTTCTGGCTTGCTGACATGGCACGCTGGGCAGAAGCAACTCCATCCTGAGCTTAGAAATGTATATCCACACAACTGAGTGAAAGATGAGCAGTTCAAAACCAGCAAAGCTGATCCCAGACGCCCCACTCTCACCGTTAAGTCAAAAAGTCTTACCGATCTATTAAAAGGAGTACACATTACGCTGCAGCCATTCTGGGAACAGAAGCATACTCCAGATAAACGGAAGGTCATGTTAACCTGTCTAGTAATGGCTTGGTGTTCGCTCACCTCCTTCTGATACTCAACAGTTAGTTACGTTTACTCACTTAGGCACCAATCTTGGCAAATCTTGCCCCTTCGGAGTCATTCTGAGAAAGTCACGCAGAAGTGGTCTTTGCAAGTGAAAATAGCCACTACTTCTATCATTATAAATACCATCTATTGAATACTTACTACTTACCAGCACTGTGCTAAATATTTCACGTGTATCATCTCATTTGCTCTTCCTAATAATGTTGGGACAGATCATATTTTTCTTTCCATCTCTCATTTTACAAAGAAGGAAACAGAAGCTCAGTGAGGTTACCTAATACGCCTGGAATTTCACAGGTGGAACAGATCCATCTAACCCCAGAACCTTTCCACTACAGAGCCTTTGAAGGTTTACAGTGCCCCTAAAACACATTATTTTTGTGGCAGCCTTACTTTTTGCCACTTTCTTCCTGCCAGAGGTTTTCAACTCTGGCCGCATATTAGAGTTACCCCATCAGATTTTGAAAATACAGATGCCAAATACTCAGTATTTTGTAAAAGTTCATGGGATGGTGCTAACCTGGGGCCAGGGTTGGGAACAAGTGATTTCATTTAATGCCAGCAAATAAATCAGGGTCACAAGATGGGGGAGAGGCTGGAACAAGTTTCTTCAGCCCAGTGAATGCAAAGAGGGTTCACGGCCTCTTTGGTTCAATATATAAAACCCAGAAATACTTTTTACCCCATATGCCCTCGGGGATGTGTCAGTTATTAAGTTTGGCCTCCAAGTTCCACGCACACCCTTCTTTGCTGCTTTGTGATTCTAGAGCTGGTCTCTGCGAGGTTCATTTCTCCTTTGCCAGCCATGCCATGTTAGGCTTTGCCAGTAGAGGGCGCTGGAGGGGCGTGGAGGGTTGGTGAAGGAAGAATTCTTTTGTTCAGTCAGCAAGCCAGCAGCACATCCTTGCACATCTGGCCCCCAAGGCTACACCACACCTGTGGGGTGGGCAGTTCCCAGGGTTCCAGAACAGCTTCCAGCCAGTTTCCTCATTGTTTCCTCAGCCAGGGCGTTGCTCCCTCTTGCCACAGTGGTTAAGTCTCAGCCTCGCAGGTTCTCCTTTAAGAGGAAAGTCTCTTGTCTGTTCACCCTCCCCTCGGTCCCAGGGATGGAAGCCCTTCTCTGCAGGGTTCTCTTTCACCCTTCCAGTAAACGATTACCCAGGAAACAATTCTTCAAGCTAAATTTTCCCCGTTTAGATGACTGCTGTGGTTTCTCTTTCTTTCCTGAAGCCTGACGGCTACACTGGGTTACGTCAAAAACTTGTGTGCAGCGTCCATCGCTCTCTTTATAACCAACCCTGCTGCCAGATCACAAAAGCTTTGCACAGGCTCCCCTGTGAAGCCTGGATAAGCATGTCCCTTTTATACAAATGACAGATGTTGTATTTCTGGAAACAGATCTCATGGGTGTTGTAGGAATAGGGGGATCTATCTCAATTGATGATTTTGGTTAACAAAAGACTCCGTGAGCTGCGGACTTCTTTGTGACAGTTAACACTGGATCTTTGCTCTGCTTCCACTGCGTTATCACAGTGGTAGGAGAATTCAAGTGAATTAATTTGCAAGCTACATATAATTAGGACACATGATTTCCTGACAACTTCATACAGAGGATATTTACATAAGATGAGTTACCTAATATATAATTTATAATTAGTTTTCTATGTGACTTAATAATAATTTATATAAGTAAATGCTTATCCTTTTATGTTTTATATTGATGCTGGTGATTGTGGTGGCAGTAGGGGAGAGATAAGGAAGTCTTAATCATTTTCTCTGTGTCTCTTTTTATTAGGGTAAACTTATTGGAAAATTTTCATAAAGCTGGTGTGCTCCGAATCAACAATGATCACAAAACTTGGGTGGGGACTCCCAGGCAAGGCTTGTGTGAAGATTCTAGGGGAAGAGCAGGGTTTCCACTGATTCCACTTATTTTTATTCATTCCTCCATTTATTGAGTGTCTACTATACACCAGACATTGTTCTGGAAGTTAAAGATGCAGCAGCTTGTAAAACAGAAAAAAGTTCTGCTCTCAAGGAACACCCATGCTAGTACTTAATTGGGCAGAGCCTTGGAAAATCATTCATGGCCCCAACGAACCTCGGGATTGACTTTCAGGCAGGACAACACTTGTGCCCACTGCATCTGGCCCAGCACATAGTTTGGAGGTAGATTCAGTCACTGGTCCCAGGAAGTGCTCTCTGTGCCTGGGGTACCAGCTCCAGTGCAAGAGTCTTTGTGTCTGGAACGGATGCCTTAATTCCTCTTCAGAGAAGGGGTTCTCTTCCACATAGACTCATTTTGCAGAATGCCTCCACAACAGATGATGAAAGCCATACCTGAATTGAAGTGAAAAATAGACACGGTCATAAATAAGAGTATAATGAACTCTAGAACCAGAGGTAGGGGTGGAGTGGGGGAGAGACGGAAAGAGGCAAACGACTTAGGAAGACAAATTGCTTCCATCCAGTTGTCTTTCTGAGTCTCACAACATCCCTGAGGGGTAAACAGGCAGAGAGTATTATTATGTTATAGAATGAGAAAACTGGGGGGAAAGGGACTTTTCCAAGGTAATGCAGTGAGTAAAAAGTGGGTCCCAGGTTTTCTAAGCCCAGTGTTCTCTCCATTGCACCAGGCTACTTTCATGATGATTGACATGGATAATTGCAGGAATTTTTTTTTTAATGTAACATAAGGTGATGAAGGATGATGAGGCAGAAGTGAAAGTAAAATGGAACCAAATATAGAGACAGATGCACACCCCTCCTTATGACTTTGATTAAGTCACTGTTGCAAAACCTTCACGTGAAGAAAACAACTTGGCAGATCCTTTGTAAACATTTACCAGCACGAACAGAATCATATGAACCCACAGAACTTGCGTTGGCTCTTACTTGCCAGCATGGCATCGTGGTGCTGGCATCTAACGGCAGAGGCCGCTGAGGAAATACCAGTGTGAGGGCTGCATCTTAGCCAGGTTTCTGCTTATCTACAACCTGATCGCCCCCGGAGCTGAGCCTGTCCTAGAGCCCCTGGTTGCCCAGTGTCACTCCCCCGCCATCCTGCTGAGTCAACAAGTACAGACGTTGTCCTAGGGGCAAAAACATGTGCCAGAGTTCTGCTCAGGCACTGCCTTGCTATATCCTCCTGGTATGTCAGGCTCTAAGCTATCTCTGCCCCGTCCTGTAGCATCTGTAGGGTGATGACCCCTCTCCCCCACATCAGTCTGCAGCCCACTGCCACTCTTATCTAAGTGGGAAAGAAAGATGAATAAGGGGGCCTCTAGGCTGCCTGCAACCACTCATGTCACCCTCACCAAACCCATCCTTGGCCAGTGAGATGCTCTCAAGGCACACAGATGGCCAAGGGGACTGAGAACATACACGGGCTCTAAGCATCAGAAGACGAAGCTCCGGGCTTTGTCTAGCATCGTCGCTCTGGCACCCTGCTGTCCCTTCCATGGCCTCTGAGCCATGGTGGCTTTGACCTTCCAGGGTAAACACTGGAGAAACAGGATTCAAAGGAGGGTTTGCACAAATGATTGACAGGAGGGGAACAGCAACGGTAACGACTCACTTGGGAGAGAGACCCTCCCAAGAGAGTTTGGGGAAAGGACTGAATGCTTCGCTACACAATTATGTAAGTCTTGGCAGAGGGAGAATAGAAGGAAACCAAATGTAGACACAGATGAACACCCTTCCCTGTGATTAAGGTGCCCTTCCCAGTAACAGAGCAGAACTGAACAAAACAAAAACACGGAAAGCCAAATCCTCCTCTCCTTTTCCACACAAAGGCGAATGGCAGACGTGGGTCAGGCCTCTGTTTGTTTTTTTTTTGCAGTACACGGGCCTCTCACTGTTGTGGCCTCTCCCGTTGCGGAGCACAGGCTCCGGACGCGCAGGCTCAGCGGCCATGGCTCACGGGCCCAGCCGCTCCACGGCATGTGGGATCTTCCCGGACCGGGGCACGAACCCATGTCCCCTGCATCAGCAGGCGGACTCTCAACCACTGCGCCACCAGGGAAGCCCCAGGCCTCTGTTTTTGATTTCCACCTCTGTCTTCCTTCTTAGTTCTTTTCTCTAACATGCCTCAGGCTTCACTCCATCTCCCTGGAGTGAGAATCCCCGGGAAGGAAGTTGACAGGCGTTCTCCACAGTGGCAGGGTCAGGCGGACCCAAGACCTCACAGGAATGCTTTGCAGGTTAGTGTCACCCTGCCTGCCCGCGAGGAGGTCAACCCAGCTCTCCCCTCGGAGTGCTCGCCCTTGGCGTCTTGTCTCCTAAAAGCAGAGGAAGCCGCAGCAGGGGCCTGGAGGCGCGGGACCCCGGGTGCCTCCCACGCTGGCTTCTCCCTGTGCAAGCTGGACCCTTGCTCCCTTCGTTCTACATTACCTTCCACATTGGCTCTGCCAGTTGGAGGAGAGCCCTGGTTTTCAGGCTCCAGTTCATACAATGTTTTCCGTCTTTTGCCATCTCCATCACAGAGGGCGGAAGCTTATTCCCTGGCATCACGTGGTCAAGTAATAGGCGTCCTCGGCTCTCATCACAGCAACTACAGCATCCCTTGGGGCCTGGGTCCCGGCAAGCGGCGATCAACCTATAATAACTCCCTAGTCTTTTCCCAATTACCCCAAACCAGTAGGTCCAACGCAGACTCCACGCTTAGTCTTTGCAATTTAGATGCCACAGGTAGCTTCCTGTTTGAATGGTTGAGAAAGGAAAATAACAACCTTGTTTTGCTCGTAGCCGCTGCAGTGGGTGTTCCAGTGTCCTGGGGCTTAATAGCCTGTGTCTCTCAGACATATTTAGTGCCCTTTCTCTCCTCTCACAAATGCAACCCCTTCCCGGGGGGAGCCTGGCGGGGCTGAACCATCTGCATGGGAACAGAACAGAGCCACAGCTGAGGGCCCAGGAGCTGCGCACAAAGAAATCAGGACAGCGGAAGCAGCGGCCACGGGAGCTGGAATCAAGCCTGATTCTGACATCCCTCCGCCCCCGCCCGCGCAATAAATAGCGCCTTCAGCGGAACAAGCCCTTTGTGTGGACCGACCAACGGTGTTTCCACCACAGCCCCTGTTAGGCCAGGAGTTCCTTGTGCACGACGAAACGTTGTCCTTAGACGTTCATGCTGCAGTTTGAGTTGGTGCAAATCAGCATCACCCAGTTCCAACAGAAGGAGAAACTGGAGCATCCCTGGTTCAGGGACGTGCCGAGGGGGCTCAGCTCAGCAGTGCTCCGGCCCTTACACTTTGCAGTAGATGTTCTGTTCCCAGCACGTTGCGGGGCAGCCCGCTCTGTGTAACTACATCTCAGGGTCTCCTTGTGCTGGCGGAGGGGATGGATGGGTGAACCTGACCTGTGGCTGACTCCAGGACCCCAGTCCTAAGGCTGCCTACTCAAAATAAGGTTGAACGGCCCGGAACTTTGAAAACAGACAAGATTGCATCCCCCTCTGCTTCTGGGAATTCTCCCTCCTTGTATTCCATTTCCATTCTCCTGTGCATTCGGGCTTAAAGCCTGGTTCATCTTCGACTCTGTGTCCGCACCCCGACGTGGGTCAGTTGCCATGTTCTGTCAAATCCGCTTCTGGAATGTGCCTAAAAGCCTCCTCTGCCGGCCGTCGTCCGGGTCTGGCCCTCCGGATCTCCCCGGGACAATGGCAGTGGTGTCCTGAGGGCTCCTCCCCCCGCTGAGAGCCCCTCCTGACAACCCCCGCTTCAAACCCGCTGGCTCGCCTTCCAGAACCGTGAGACCCACGCCGTTTCCCAGCCGAAGCCACCGCGGCTCCCCACTGCCTGCCAGTGAAGTGGGACCGCTCCCCTGACGTCATGGCCTGGCCTCTGTCTCTTGCCTCCTGCCTAGCGTTACGGTACACAGTCCGAGCTGAAGCCCACTGGGTTATTTCCTGTTCATCAGTCACACCCGGTACCGCCTGCTTTCGTGCAGATATTCCTATGCATACCCCCTGTTTAGGAAAAAGCCCTCTTGTGTGTCACCTCTCCTCTGCTCTGTCACTGAACACTTCCGTGACCGGACGTGTGGGTTCCCCCTTCCTCAAGCCAGCTGAGTGCTCTACAGTTCAACTCAGTTCTGATGCTATGACCTGGGGACAGCATCAGCTCCCGTAGGCTAAGGGCTCAGTCCCACAAGTCTGTCCCCTCCCTCCACTTCAGATGCCAATTGTAAGTCCAGGTTGTCACTTATGCTTCTAACTGACCAGCTATAAATCAGAGGTTCCCTCGTCTGGTTCAGTTAATTTGCTAGGGTGGCTCACAGAACTCAGGAGCAGTTTACTTACCAGATCACCAGTTTATGATAAAAGGATACAACTCAGGAGCAGCCGGATGGAAGAGATGCACAGGGCAAGAGGCCACTGTCCCAGCGCCTCCGCCTGTTCACCAAGCACCGTTGTTTAGGGTTTTTATGGAGGCTGCTTTTTTTTTTTTTTTTTTTTGCCATGTACGCGGGCCGCTCACTGTTGTGGCCTCTCCCGTTGCGGGGCACAGGCTCCGGACGCGCAGGCTCAGCGGCCATGGCTCACGGGCCCAGCCGCTCCGCGGCATGTGGGATCCTCCCGGACCGGGGCACGAACCCGTGTCCCCTGCATCGGCAGGCGGACTCTCAACCACTGCGCCACCAGGGAAGCCCATGGAGGCTGCTTTGTGTCGGCATGACTGATAAACTCATTGGCCATTGCTGATTAAGTCAGCCTCCAGCCCCTCTCCTCGTCCCAGAGGTAGAGGCGAGGATGGGGTTGGTCTGAAAGTTCCAACCCTCTAGTCACAGAGCTGGCTCCCATCCTGCGGTTATCTAGGGGCTTTGCCAAAAGCACCTCATTAACATAAACTCAGGTGTGGTCGAAAGGGGCTTGTTATGAATAAGGAAAGACACCTTTATCTCTCTTATCACTTAGGAAATTCCAAGGATTTTAGAAGCTCTGTGCCAGGTATGGGGATGAAGACCAAGTATGTTTCTTATTATAAATCACAACATCCTACTTCCTCTATCCCATAACATGCCACCTCAAATGTCTCCTCTTTCTTGAAGCCTTTGCCAGTCACCGCGACCATGTATCCTCTCTTTCCTGTGATGCCCACAACTTAACGCCGCTTGTTTCCTACCTGCTCTCAAAATCACAGCTGGGCTGGCAGGTCCACTCACTACTCCAGGGTGTGAGCAGAGGCTCAGCACAAAGTATAGGTGGAAACACGGCTTGTTAAATTGAATGGAAAGTTTGGGGGCAAAAAATGCAATTTTGCCTTTTTTTTATATCTTTATCTTCCCTTTCATCTCCTCTTTTCCTTCCTTCCAGCAGACATCTGAGCATCTACTATATGCCAGGTAAATGCTTGTTGCTAAAGATATAGCAACGATTAGACTTGACAAAAATACTTTCTCTAGCAGACCTTAAGATCTAATGAGGGGAGGCGAAAGATAAACACGTGAGAGATTTAGTTCGCTGAATGGTAATTAGTGCTGTGAAGAAAAGTAGAACAGGAAAAGGGGGAGAGAGTCCGGGGGGGGGGGTGACCAGGAAGACCTCCCAGAGATGGTTCCACATGAGCAGAGAGAAAGTGAGCCATGAAGCATCTTAGGGAGGAGAACTCTGTTAACCTACAGCAATAAAACAGCCAGTTATTTTACCAGCAAAATGGGTTTATTCAGGAGAGGGCGACCCACAGGCAAGTTTGGTAAAGCTGAGAGGAAACTCTTTTATAGAGGAGAAGGGGAATTTGGGAGGGGCTGTTATAAACAAAAAGTCCATTGGAGTAAACTGGGAGTTCGAAGTAGAGTGGCTTTTCATTGGCTGAGCTGTTGCCAGGGGAGGAGAAAATCTTTCTTCCTCCTGCTGGCAGTAGTGGAGTCATTTCCTGCCAGAGATGCCTTGGGATCTGTATTGATTTCCAATGGCATGCACGTGAGCGCTGCCCCTTCTGGCCTCTCGACTCCATTTTAGTGAGTTTTCCCTTTGTTAGTTTTCACAACTCCGTGCACAAGGAATGGCCAGTGAAAAGGCTCAGTGGATGGGATATGCGTGGCGTGTTGGGGAAATGGCTGGGTGAGAAGAACGGCGAGGAGAGAGTTTGTGTAATATTCTCTCTTCTTCCCTTCTACCTTCACTGTCTTCTAAGAGAGGTTCACCATCATGGCAGTATTATTATCAGTATTATCAGTGCCAATGACTTAGACTGGTCAAACCCTAGCACCCTTTCCCTGCATCCCAGCCAGTCGAAGGCATACCAGCCCTGGCTATGTGATATAATAAAGGGCCTATGTTCTCTGAAAAGTCCTCATTTACCAGTTAATTGTATTGCTAACATAGCATTTGGATAGCTGCCTAGCTTTCTCTAGCTATGGAATTCCGCAGGCCGTCCCTGTGACGGGTTCCCAGGTGCAGACTATCTGGATTCAACGAGAAATCAGATGGGAACAGAGAAATTAAAGGGAATGGCAGAAAGCCCTGCAGCTAGTGAAGGGCAGTGAGCACATTCATAACCTCCAGAGAATGTGCAGTGGTTGTGTCTGACTGAGGTGGGATGACCACACCCGCTGTTTGGACCCAGGCTGCTGCTGGGTTCCCATGTTGACACCTGCCGGGGGCCAAATCTTGTTATAAGGGAAGATCTCACTGGTGGCCTGCCGTCCCCATGTTTCTCCTGACCTTTGACTCGCCTGGATGTATCTTTACTTCCAACCTCTTTCACACCAATGGTTCTGGTCCAAAACATCACTGTCTAGGTAGGTCTGGTGGCCCAGAGCTCCGTGTCACTGGGTCAGCCTGTGCAGGGTCTCTACGTCGGCACTCCTGGCAATGCCGGTTGGACTGCAGACAGCCCTGCTTGAAGTTTACGGTGCACGCTGTCTCTTAGGTTTAAGGATTCCTATCTGGCCCTCAACAGAGACCCATACCTGAGTTTCCCACCTCATTGCGGCAGCAAGGTTTCTCACCTGATGGAAAGTAGCCTTGAGCCTTTTCACGTTTGCCTTCATAATAGCAGTGGTCAAACTATGCATAAAGATGTGACGCCGCATCCTGTGCCGCACAATCGTCACGTGCTGGGGGCAGGGTGTCGCTATTGTTATCCCATTTTATAGATGAGCAATTGTTACGTAAACAACCATGTAATACTCTGAGGTTCTTTGTGTTTATCATTTCCATTATTATTAAATGATTGTATGCTTCGGGGTTCTTTGAGATGAGAAAAAATTATAATTATTCAGCACTTGCTGAGTACCGGGCTGAGGGTTAGGTACTTTCCATTTTCAGGTTTAATCACACAGTAACGCTGTGAGGTAGGTATTCTTATTCTCATGTCCACCATGGAGGAAACAAAAGCTCAGAGAGGTTAAGGAGCTTTTCCACAGCTACACAGCTAGTGCATGACAGAGATGGAGGTCAGGTCTGTCTGACTTCTCAGCCCATGTGCTCCTGCAATACCTACCGTTCCTGAATCTGGAGAAGGAAGACACCTCCCAGTGGAGGAGCGCTGAAATTCCAAGTCGATATGAAAAACATCCTGCTGGGGCTTTGGAGTGAATGGTCACCCTAGCAACCGGGCTGCTTCCGTGGAGTGTGCCAGCCTGGAGGTTCCGGGGGGTTACTCCAGGGGTGGGCAAGGCAGCTCTGGGTCCAGAAACAGATTATAAGAGTGAAAGACAAAGGAGCACGGGAGTTCAGAGGCAAGGTCATTCGCCCAAAAACTCAGGGTCATTCTGTTTCATCTCACTGAGCCTCAGGTAGCCCTGATGGGCAGCTGCTCTCCCAGAGGCAACCACAGCCGCACCTCTGATCTCCTGCACGTCCGTTTCTCCTCAGCCTGACTCCGTCTTACCGGTGCACAAAGCAGCCAGGCCTCTCCTGTGTGGAGAAATGCGTGCCCCTGGGGCTAGGTCCACGCTCAGCTGTCATCAGATCTCTTATTTCCAGACGAGTCTCTGGGAAAAGTGTCTGTGGAACGTGGCTCACACGTATTGAGAGGTGATGAGGCTCCATTCGTGGAGCCGGGTGACTTGCATTTCTTTTTTTCTCAGTTTCTCACAACTACCCAGTGAGACAGGAACTGTAGGGGAATAGAATTTGCCACCCCAAAATGCCTCCTTAGTGTGCGGGTTATTTCAAGCTGAAAAGAATCAAGGCCCAAAAGGCTCAGGAAGAAACTTTGACCTTTCCCCTAACTGCCTAAAAGAATTTAGACAGGAGGCCTGTCCCTCCAAGAAAGCTGTCATCAGAGGGATCTGCAAAGACTGTGGGTTGGATGAGGTGGGGAAACTCGGCCGGGCCTCGAGATCAGAGTCACACTGTGTCCTGTTGTCTCTGCAGCCCCCGGCAAACATTGGTCTACCAAACATTTGCTTTTCCATCTTCATGTGAATCGCCTTCCTCCCCTCTGAGGTCCCAGACCACTACCCCCAGCATCCTCTTCTGTCTTTGGCCAGAGATGGTATTTAAGGTGAGTGTTTTAGCCATTTTGGTGAGTTACTTAGTTTTCCTGGGTCTCCCGGGTATACACGTTATTGAACTTCTGTCTGATTTTCTCTTGTCAATCTGTCTCATGTCAATCTCATTCAGAGATGCCACCCCACCCTGCCCTAAGAAAAACCTAGAAAGGTAGAGGAAAATCTTTCTTTTCTCCCTGACAGTTCTGTTCTCATACCCATTTCATGGACTGGTAAACTAAGACTAATCTCAGTTAAAATAACTTATCAAGGCCACACAAGGAAGAAGTGTCAGAGTCAGGAGTCAAACTCAGGTTATCTGAGGATGTAAGTTTTGGAAGAGAAGGGATTTTCATTTTTATTCTGTTGTTCACTGAAACACCCATAGGTCTTAGATAAATGCCCCAAACAGAGTGGACATTTGATCAATATCAGTTGAATAAACAAATCTGTTACCAGAGTCTCCTCCTTAATCGCGATGGTGTGCTGTCCACTGCTGCCTCTTCCCCCACTGCAATGCTGGGCTGCCCCTTCTTGCAACCTGATTCCCTCCCTCCCTAGCCCCCTACCCTTGGCCTCACCCTTGAACTTGCTCTGAGCAAACCAGTGACCGCTTTCTGGGCTCCTCTACGTTATTTGACACTGTTGAAAATTTCTTATTGAAGGTCTTTTCCTTTGTGGTGTCCATAATGATAATCCCTGGCAATTTTCTTCCCATCTTTCTGGCTGATACTTTCAGGACTTTTTTTTTTTTTAATTTTCCTCCTCTCCAGCCCACCTCTTAAATATTGCCTTTAGCCCTCTTAATTTTACTGCACGTGTGCATGCACGCACACACACACACACACACACACACACACACACACACACACACACTCATTTACATCTAATGCTTCAGCTGGAACCAGAACCTATAGTTTCCAAGTCTGTACCTGTAAGCAGACCTATGTCCAAGCTCCAGAATAACATTTCTGCCTGCCTGTTACATGCGTACCTGGGGGGCTCTTGGTGGCTTCAAGTTCATCCTCTCTAAAATAGAACTTGTTAATTCGTCCTCCATGCCTGTTCCCTCTCCTGTACCCCCTATCTTGGCAAATGACACTATTATTGCCCGGGCTACCCAAAGCAGAATCTGGGAGCCACTGTTCACTCCCTCCACACTGTCACTCACTCTGTCCACTCTCCTGCTAAATGGCTCTCCAACCTACCCCTGCCTTCACCCCACTTCCTGTGCTGGTCACCCTGTTTCACCTCTACTCCACACATCATCGCTGCTTTCCTGAAACATTACACCATCTGTGCCATTCAATGGCCAAACACTCTTTGTTTTTCTTGTTTTTCGGGTTTTTTTTTTGCGGTACGCGGGCCTCTCACTGCTGTGGCCTCTCCCGTTGCGGAGCACAGGCTCCGGACGCGCAGGCTCAGCGGCCATGGCTCACGGGCCCAGCCGCTCCACAGCATGTGGGATTTTCCCGGACTGGGGCACGAACCCGCGTCCCCTGCATCGGCAGGCGGACTCTCAACCACTGCGCCACCAGGGAAGCCCCACTTTTAACGACTCTTTTCCAAATAAAAGAGTTGGTAAGTTAGTAACTAAATGAAGGAATGAAGAGAAAAACTGAATTCAGGGATCTATCTACCGAAGGTTGCTTAGTCAGTGTGATACAGAAGAGAAAAGACCCCAGGACGGGTGAGCAGTTTGCCTCAGAGCAGATGACCTCTCCGAACGTAATTATATTTCTTTTTCAATTAGAATTGTCTTACCTAATCCTCCAGCAATCCTGTAGCTGGGTTACTTGTAACTCAGAAGGGAATATGTCATTTAACTTAAGCTCGGCCGTGTGTAATTAAACAGCAGCTTCGGTGCGTCTTATTTCCCACGCATACCAGTTAGGACACTTCTTTTTTAGAGATATAAAGCTTGGACCAGTGACTTGGGAGAAGCAGGGAAGGACTGAGTCATTCACGTATTCCAGCCAAGGGAGGCCGTAAAGCACATTGGTTAGAGTGGTGTTTTTCAGCCTGTGAGTCTCAACTTATTAGGAAGTTGTGAAATCAATGTAGGGAGTTCTAACATTTGTAACGCAATAAAATACGATAAAATGTAACCAAAAATACCGAAGAACGTTGCTCGTAGCAAAGAGAAGTATTCGTCTGCGAAACTTTCGTTTCAGAGTTGTGTGTATCTGTCCTAGGTGGTAGTGTAATATTTCTTGTTCTGGACCATTGTCCGAAAGTTAGAAAACACTGGTCAAAATTATGAGCTTTATTAAATATTGTTGCTGATGAGCTCTGCTGCCCGCACCCTGAGGGACCCTGGACAATTGTTTAACTTCTCTAAATCATGGTTTTCTCTTCTATGAAATGAGAATAATAACACTCACTTCCTGATGTTATGATGAGGATTAAATGTGTTAAACATGTAAAGAAAGTACTTAGAATAGTGCTTGACATAGAGTACGAATTATATGGTTTTTAAAATTATTATTGTTATTATGGTCTCTCATGAAGAACTGGACTGGGCTCGAACTATTTAACCTCATAAAGGAGAGAGAATAGATATGCAGGAACGCTGGTTCACAGTTGTCTATCAGTACAAATCCACGTGAGAAATAGAAAACGATGCTCCCGTTGTGTTGAGTCATTAATTCAATTCGACAGACATTTACTGAGCATCTACTGCCCAGCCTCTGTGCTTAGGAGATTGGATTCATTATTTGTACTGCTCCTACTGGCAGGAAAGCACTAAGCAAGCCTGAACCAGAATACCAAGTTGCGGAATGATGGTCCTTGCCCTTAAGCCTAGTAGAGTAGCTGAGATCCAAGAAGAAATGTCTCACTAAAAGGCAATATGTAATAAATACTATATTAATGGTATAAATTGTGCCACAAGAGAGCAATGAAAATAACTTCTGGCTAAAGGCATCAGCATGTGGGAAAAGGGGAGGAACAAAGGAGGATCCCTTTGAGAAAGGACTGGAAGAATGAGTGCTATTGAAATGAGAGAAGACAGAAGAAAAATTATCCTGAGCCAGGAAAGGACACACTCAAAAGTATGGAGACGAGCGATTGTGTTGCTTATTTAAAGGAGCACAGCGTCTGTCATGAGGACTGTAAGACGTAAGAATGGAAGCAGAGGGAGAATTGGGTTGATGCCTTTGACTTTGTCATCACTGATAAGTTCATCTTCTCCAGATTTCATTTCCAGCATCCGAGCACCTCTTCCCATCCTCCCAGCTCAACTTCTCTTCTTCTACGACCCCTGCAGCAAAACTTTGACCTAGGGTTTTCTGCAATCCGCTGACCCTGCCACTTCTCCCACTCTTCATTACTCCCATGCATCTTCTCAGTCCTATCTATGGCCAAGCATCATCATCATCACACTCATTCCCTCCCCAACATCATGAACTCCTTTGCCCTCTTCCCTCTCCCGGGAGCTTGCCAGCAGAGCCCGAGGCTGGTTAAACCAAATTGTCTACCTGCTCTGTGCCTGCTCCCTAACTGATGAACTCTGAAGAAAAAGTACACACTGTGCTGTCCCACCTGAAATTCATGAGCGTGAATTTCCAATGGCACTCACCATGATGGGCAAACTTATAGCACTTCCATAGCATCTCTACTCTTGCAATCCCCCAAACTACTGTTTCACACTTAATCCATAGAGCCAGTGCCAACAATTGTTTTTATCACTTATTAGTTATATGGATTTAGTCGCAGCATGCCTCAGTGTCCTCATCTGTAAAATGGGGTTAATATGGAATCCCCATAGAGGATTTTTATGAGAATTAAATGAGTTAATAGATGTAAAGCATTTATATACTGTCTGGCACGTAGTAACCTCAGTAGAAATATTTGCTATGATTATTGTTCTTCTCACTCATTAAAGACCTTATACCCTTTCCTCTTTCCTATTCACTCTTTTTTTTTTTTCACTTAAAAAGTTTTATTTAAGAGAGAGATTCGTAATTTTTTATGGGACAGTTTTAGGTATAGTATAAAATTATTTCACTGATAATTATTTTATGAACATTCTGATCAAAAATATATTTAAGCTTTTTCGACACCTGTTCCTATTCACCCTTAAGGACCTTACCTCAGACTTTATTTGGGCATACAAGCAATTGGACAGCAATGCTATCTCCCTTTCACCAAGTCCACCATCCTTCTGGCATCAGTATCTGTGCCTTTCACCCTCCCTCCTGGCTCTTATCCAGAATCAAGCCTTCTCTTGGGCTCTGGAAACGTCTGCTCTCACCTTCAAGGACTTCCATCCTTCCACTTCCTGTCCTTGTATTCTTTCTTCAGCCTAACCCTTCTAATCCTCCCATTCCACTGAGACCACGTGTTGCCTCTGTTTTCATCTTACTCTCCGTCTCAGCACTCCACACAGCTGATCACTCTCTCCATTTGCAAGCACTTCCTTTTCTTGGTTTCCATGATACCTCACTTTCCTGCTATTCCTTCTCCCTCACTGGCCTGTCCGTCCTTCACAGATAACGTTATCGGCTCTTCCTCTTGTGTTCAGTTCCAGCTATCAATATGCCGAAAAGCTGGCGCCAGGCCCCCTTCTCTGCTCTACCCAAACACTCTTCCTGGCAACTTCACCCAGCCTCGTGGTGTTACCTACCTTGAGTCCCCCCTTCATCCTAAACGTTATTTCAGTCTTTTACTCTTTCCAAACCTAGATACCTATGTCAAATATTTATATTTATTTATTTCACCTCTTCGCTGGAAAGTTTAATAGTTACCTAAAACCTAAGATGGTAGAAAGAGAACTTCAGATTACCTACCCCTGTCACCCTGCTACTCCTTGAAACTCCCCCAATCTCAGTACATAGCATGTAGTTGTTCAACCCCCACATCTATAAAGTAACCTTGATTTCTCCCTATCCTTCACCACCACACCTAAATCATCAAGTCCTGTCAGTTCCATCATCAAAATGTATTCCAGATCAATGCACTCCCCTCCACCTCTACTACTCCCACCCTGGTAGGGCAACTCATTCCTACCATTTTTGCCCTGCCAACACTTTATTCTCACAGAGCAGCCAAAACAATTTTCAACTAAATACATCAGACCACGTTACACTCCTTTTCAAAACTCCTCCAATCGCTTTTCCCATTCTTATCACACTTGGAATAACACAGAAAGTAACTCCTTTGCCTGACTTTCAATTCCCAAACTGACCCGGGCCCTGCCTCTCCCTACAGCCTCATCTGAGACCATCTTCCCCTGGATCATACACTCCAGCGGCACTAGCTTCCTTTTTGTCCCTCAGACTTTTCAAGCTCATGGCCACCTTCTTGCTGTGTTCCCTCTGCCTGCAATGTTCTTCCAGCAGTTGTCACAGGGCTGTTCCTCCTTGCCCTTCAGACCTCAGCTTGAAGGCCACGTCCTCAGTGAGGTCATTGGTGACCACCACCTAAAATAGTCATTAGTCGCTCTATCATTCATTTTATTTTAGGCCTCTGCATGGCATTTATCTCATTATTATTCACTCATTCATTCACTCAAGTTTTATCGAGGTATGATTGACAAATTGTAAGATATTAAAACTGTACGTCATGGGGTTTCCCTGGTGGCGCAGTGGTTGAGAGTCCGCCTGCCGATGCAGGGGACATGGGTTCATTCCCCGGTCCGGGAAGATCCCACATGCCGCGGAGCGGCTGGGCCCGTGAGCCATGGCCGCTGAGCCTGCGCGTCCGGAGCCTGTGCTCCGCAACGGGAGAGGCCACAGCAGTGAGAGGCCCGCGTACCGTGAAAAAAAAAAAAAGTGTACATCATGATGATTTGATAGACGTATACATTGTGAAAGGGGTCTCCCCATCTAGTTAATTAAAACACCCATCACCTCACATGCTTGCCTTTGTGGAGGGTAAGAACATTTACATTCTACTCTCTTTTGCAAATTTCAAGTCTACAATACTACAATGCTATCGACTATTGTCACCATGTTTTTTTTTGTTTGTTTGGGTTTTTTTTTTTTTTTTTTTTTTTTTTTTTTGCGGTATGCGGGCCTCTCACTGCTGTGGTCTCTCCCGTTGCGGAGCACAGGCTCCGGACGCGCAGGCTCAGCGGCCATGGCTCACGGGCCCAGCCGCTCCGCGGCATGTGGGATCTTCCCGGACCGGGGCTCGAACCCGCGTCCCCTGCATCGGCAGGCAGACTGTCAACCACTGCGCCACCAGGGAAGCCCTGTCACCATGTTTTACATTAGATCCTCAGACCTTATACATTTTAGAGCTGAAAGTTTGTTCACTTTTACCAATCTCTTCCTACTTCCCCAGCCCCAGCCCCTGGCAACCACTTTTTTACCCTCTGTTTCTATGGGTTTGACTTTTTTAAAAAAATGCCATGTATAGATGATATCAGTATATGCCTTTCTCTGTCTGGCTTACTTCCCTTCATGTGATGCTCACTAATGTATTTATTTTTTGATGTCTACCCTTCCCTCTCCTCCCCACTGGGCAGTGGGCTCTATACACCTTCTTCTGTCCATTCACTACTCACCATATGACCTACAATGGCCATATTCTAGGGATTAAGTACACTTCTTGCTGCATGAGAGATGAGAAAATGGCTTTGGGGTTTCATAATTTAGGCTTTGGGGGGCAGTGACGTGGTGAAAGGGGTCTCATTCTCCTTCTTCTTCAAAACCCCAGGCTGATCTCTGACAGACCATGTTCACAGAACCCCAGTCCTTTCATCCCATCACACAGCCTTTCTTCTCTCCCAATTCTCTTCACCTACGTGGTTTCAGCTGCCTTCTGACAGTCCCTGATCCAATCCATTCTACATGCCACCATCCATCCTCTTAAAATGCTGCTGTCGCCATATTGCTTTCCTGCCCCAAATCTTCATAGGTTTCCCACGGTTTACAGAATAAAGTCCAAAAGCCTTCACCTGAGGCAAAGAAACTTCTGCTATGCCTATGAAAGCTGCCTCTGGATATAGAAAGAAATGCTAAATGTTTCCGGTCCAGCAGCTGGAACACTCTGAGATGAATTATTTCTCCCTTTGTAGCTCAAGTAATTTCTCAAACAGTGTGGCTGAAAATTCAATGCCACATATCCCTAGAGCAACGTCTTCTGCCCACCAACCCAGAACATCTGAGCAGGGGTCCGCAGTGGTCTCACCACAGGTACCTGAGCTGAAGGCGAGAGTACTTCAAGATGATGTAAGGGTTCCAAAAGCATGAAGTCAGCCTGGAGTACTACCAAGGCTCCCTGATCACTTCCTTTAGAAAAAGATTGGTGGATTTGTTGAGTGGTCCAGCATGCTTCTTCTCCTCCTTCCATTCTTTTGATTCCAATCAGCCTGGACCAGCGGATCTATGCTAACTGCACGTTAGAATAAAATGGGGCACTTTAAAAAAACTTACCAAGGAGCTTCCCTGGTGGTGCAGTGGTTAAGAATCCGCCTGCCAATACAGGGAACACGGGTTCGAGCCCTGGTCTGGGAAGATCCCACTTGCCACGGAGCAACTAAGCCTGCGTGCCACACAACTACTGAAGCCTGTGCACCTAGAGCCCGTGCTCTGCAACAAGAGAAGCCACCGCAATGAGAAGCCCGGGCACCGCAACGAAGAGTAGCCGCTGCTCGCGGCAACCAGAGAAAGCACACGTGCAGCAACAAAGACCCAACGCAGCCAAAAATAATAAATAAAATAAAATAAAATAAAATTTATTAAAAAAGAAACAAAAAAAGTGTAGCAATGCCTGAGCCCCAGTGCAGTTGACTCGAATCAGAGTCTCTGGGGTGGAACCCAAGCATCAGGGTTGTAAGTCTATGACCCGGTGATCAAGAAATGAAGCAGAATGGACTTACAGGAAGGAAGACTTCAGGGAATCCTGACCCTTTCTAGAACATCAAGTACGAAAGTTTAAGAAACTACACGAGTGTGGGGTGAGGGTGGCAAAGAAAGATAATGGGGAGAGAAGGAAAACTAAGATGATTAAACTAATAGCTAAAATATATAAGAGCTAATATATATCAAGGAGGCACTGCTCAAAGTGCACTATCTTCCCTGTAGTCCTATGAGAAAAATATTATCATCTCCATTTTACAGATGACAAATCAGAGACACAGAGAGAAGGTGAAGTAATTGCCCAAGGTCAACAAGGTGACGGCAGGATCTGAACCCAGAAAATGTGACTCCAGAGCCCGGTCTTATCCACCACTAACAGCAGCAGCTGCCCCAAGCGCTTACATGGGGGTTACTGAGCACAAGACACTGTTCTAAGCATTTTACATATCATCTCATTTAATCTTCAGAACAATCTCGTGGCATGCGCACTGGTATTACATCATGTGCAGGTTACAGATGAGGACATTGAAGCACAAGCAGGTTAAGAGACTCCACCAAGATCTCTGAGCTCTCTACTGGGAGGGGGGCATTGGAGCATCCTGTGTGCCTTCTTGGGGTCCCAGCTTCAGCTATCCTCCTGGAGATAAGGCACCTGCACCCGTGGTTTTGCTAGTCCCAAGAAAATGCTTGTCAACTTCTTGGCAACGCCACACACTATTTAAGAAGAACCTGGAACCCTGTTTATGAAGGCAATGGGGATCCCACAGCGGACAGCAGACTAGCAGTATGAGTGCAGTTGAGGGGGAGGCAGGGTCCCCTCATCTCCTCGCAGAGGCATTTCTGTAATGGGAAATTCTGAACTTGACCTCTCTCCGAGGAGCTGGGCTGCACATAATTTACTGCAAAAGGTTCCAGGCTCTTGTGAGGCCCCTCTCACTGTTTCTGGGTTCATCCCCATCCTGGGTAGAGAGTCCACGTATGCCTTTAGAGTAGGCTCTTCCTAATTCACATCAAATCTCCTCAACCCCAGCAGTGCACCATCCTCTAGGCTAGACCTTCCTCCTTCCAACCCCCCTATCAATATGTACCATCTGAAACTTCTATTATAAAAATTCCCTAAATGTATGAAGGAAACTTCGCTGGAAATTGCCCATACTGCGTCTACAAGGACCCCGCTTTCTTTCCGTCTGTTAAATGTACCCATTGTTGAATTTTCCATCTGGTGCTAATGAGTGATAATGCTCTCCTTCCGGGTGTCATCATACTTCCATTACGACTGGTGGCTTTTGGAGGCAAGACAGGCATGAAGGTTGGGAATTTCAGGTACCTTGGCCAAGTTGGAAAGTTCGAATTCAATTGTGTTGGCAAGAGGGAGCTTTTGCAGGTTTTTGAACAGAAGTGTAACATGGGACCTACTTTTGAAAATCAATCTGGCAGCGATACCTAGAAGAAATTGGAGCAGGCAAAGGAACGGTTGGTTGGAGCGTGATGTCGCAAAGCCAAGGGCTTGGAAATGCTGGCACTGAACACATGGATTCAACAGCACAAACCATTTTCACTGCGAAAACGGCGGTCAAAAGCACGGCTAGCTGATGATGGATTTGTATTAGGAGGACGGCACTTAAAATATATGTCTCTCCTGAGCTGCTTTTATCTTCAGATACCATGTTAGGAGAAAGCTTCCATACACCTGTCATAACTGAGTTAGTGGCCTCCTCGTTGCATTAAATCTTCTATTTTCAGACTTGAAAGTCCCGAACAAGTCACTCCATTTCAAAGGGATGAGGATGCTATTTCATCTCTCTTTATATTATGCAGGGTTGGATCCAGGCAGAAGTTTTCTCATTTACCACCTCCCCCTGTGTTGGCTCTTGCCTCTCCTTAGTCACTTTATCCATCTCTGAACCCATCCAGGGCGCTCCATAGAGGGAGAAAGGGAGAAAGCACCTCCCTTTCTCTCTCTGCACATCATCCTCCACTATGCCCGCCATCTTCCCCAGGTCAACGGAAGCATGACTGGGGTCACAGTGGACGGTACATTGAATTCTGACCCTGGCACGGTGACAGGCAACTTGAGAGGCAAATCGCTTGAGGTCTTGTCGCCATGAGAAGGGCTTTTCCAACCTGTTGGCCGAGCCTTGCCATAGTCTACACTGCTGCCTGAACATGGTGTTAATCACGCCCGTGACACAAGAAAGACCTGGGCCCAAGTGCTTGTGAACCTGAGTCCTGTGTTTCTGCAAATTCTTTCCAGTTTTTCAGCCAAACAAAAGGAGGAAGACCTCAATCACATCCTTCCAAATTATGGCTACTGTGCATTGGAATAAAAAGTAGGATATGTTGCCATCGATAGTGTGGGCAACTCAGATTTCTTTAATGATTCAGGGGGAAAAAATTGCTAACTCACCATTCAGGCTGCATTCTCCGTCCCATCGCTACTCCAGGAGCAGCAAATCAGCTTTCACAATTTTCCCTCTGCCAACTGCTAATCTTAAGCGGGGTCTGAAAGTTACCTCTTCCTACCTTTCCTCTCTTCCTGTCTTTCTCTCTAATTCTTTTTCTGTTTCTCTTTGCTGGGTGTCACCCTACTTCTTTTCCTTTCTTTAACTTCTGGTCTTCTTCTCATCCTCAAACAAAAGAAAACAAAACAAAAACAAATCACTCTGCTCCTTTTAGAGTATTCGCTATCTCAGCATATAGCAACTTCATTTACCCAAGGACCCAAGGCAAAATTCTGGAGGTTATTCTATTGAGTTTGGCTCTCACACTCGAGCTTGCCTCAGAATACCCTGCAGGGTTTGCTAACATGAAGATTTATGGGGCCCCAGCCTCAGAGTCACTGATACAGTAACTGATTTGAAGGTCTGACACCGGCCACAAAATTTGCACAAAATTTGCAGATCCCATCCAGCAAATAACTGATCAGGTTCCATTGATTTCTGTCTACAAATTAGTCTGTCTCCTCCCTGGTACCTCTGTCCTAGTTTGGACTTTTGCCATTCTTTCGTGAACAATTCCAATGACCCGCAAGCTGGCCACCTCCACCTTCGCTATGTACTGCCAGTGAAATGATCCATCTAAACCCCGTCAGACCCCACTTGTCCCAGGTTAAAAATCTTCAGTGGCTCCCACTCTACCAGCAGAATAACGTTTAGCTTTTTAGCATGGCTGGCAACGCCCCAAGGGACCTGTCTACCTCGCCACACTCCTTTTGCATTACTCCCTGTGATACCGAAGGGCTAGGAATTCCCAGCACATACTTTGCGTTTCCCTGTTCTCTTGGACGCGGGCACGCTTTCTAGACCACTCCTCTATCTGTGCATTGGGCTCTGAGCTCAGCCTTCAGTTGTTCGGGAGCCCTTCTTCAAACCCCCGCAAGGTGGCCTCAGTGACCCCATGCTGTTTTCCCAGCATTCCCTAGCACATCTCCACACTGTTCCTCAGGACCTGATACTGAAATGTTCTGTTTGTGCACCTTCTCGTGCCGCAAAATTTGCACTTTCTTACAAGATCCTGGGTGATGCTGCTGCTGCTGGTCTGGCTGTCACACTTTGAAAACCATGGTTCCAGAAGCCTCCTTATTCTCCTTTCCCCCCCTTTTTTTTCCCATCCAGCAAATAACTGACGAGGTTATTTATGGAGTTTTGTCTCCAGCAGGTAGGTCAGTGAATGTGCGCTGAACTGACTTCCTCCCTATAATTCCTTCTCCCCTTCTCCTTCTCACGGCCCCTGTCCTCCTCTTCTCCTCCACCCACCTCTCCTTGATCATCCCAGAAGAGATCAAAGATCCTGAAAGGGCCAAGGATGGCTAAGTTTCCCAGCACAGTGGCCTCTCCCTGTCAGTCTGGGAAGCCCAGTGATATTTTCTCGTGTATCCTTAATAAGAATACGGATTCGCTTTGCACAAAATGGGCCTTTCTCTTCAAAGAGCTTGGGGAGCTCTACAGCTCTGGCTCTGCCGTCCTAAGTGGAATCCCACCAGGGGAGCAGAGGCCAAAAGGAGATTAATGTGGCACCTTGAGAGGCCAAAACCCAAATGAAATACGTCTCTTTTGCCGTGTTTATGAGTCACCGTGGCTGCAAGACCCTCCAGCTCTGCAGAATTTGGTACTTCTACTGTTTCATTCCTAAACTTGAATAAAGCCAGGCTGGAGTGTGCTGGTTCATGAGTTTCTGACCTCAGAGAGCATGAGTAGAGATAACAGAAATCAGGCACAATCCCCGATGTCAAAATGTGTTGTTTGCTCCTGTCTCTCAAGTTCTTTCTGCTTCAGTTTTCTGAACATGAAATGACAACCTCACAGGAAGAGGCCCCCAACTTCTTAGCCATCTACTGGATATTAATAGATAACAACGTTGATGCTAAAAATGTAAATGGGTGAAATTGATGACAGTGGGAGGAGGCTAATGTAATATTTGGTATTAACATTTTAAAATAGGGAAGATGAATAAACGTTGGAAATTAATCAGAGGGCAATGTTTCATCGGATCGTTTTATGGACTCAGTGTACACTGTGCACATCCTCCTACAGGCATATGTAAACGCATAAGCCTCACATATTAAATCATAGACTAGGGGATGAGAAGTGCTTTAGGTGTATAAAATAGGATCATTTTCATTATTACGATTATTGCAAATTTGAACACTCTTTATTGCAATCGTTATTTGCTTGGAGAACTTTCCTGGGTTTGGCAATTTTTCACCATCATTATGAATTTCTCTATGGCAGGCAGCAGGGCCTCTGGATGGGAGAAGGGTGAGGAATGCGGACAACAGGTTGGAAAAGAATCCTGCTTATTATCAGAGCTTCTCTGGCCTGACTGCTGAATCTTTGCACCATTAGTAGTCTGAGGCACCTGTCCCATACCTTCCATTTCTGAGAAATAGCCACTATTTTCTGCACTAGGTTGTCAGATGTTGAGAGACTAACAAGTTAAGAAACCTAAGGATTCTTACCAGTAGGAACTGCCTTGATCTATAAGCATCAGACATAAAGGACGCTCTGGGTTCTTTGTTCTAACAGCTTAATAAGGAATGGCTGTGGTTGCTGGCCTTAAAATGTTGATGGAAACATAGCAACTCAAGGTGCAATATGGCGGCCCTCTTTACCAGTAGGCAAAGCTTTTCTCAGGGGCTCTTCCAGGAAAACCGTTAGTTGGAGCCTGGTGAATATACTCAACCAACAGGAGGAAGAAGAGATGAATGGTTCTTGACCATTGTTCTTTTGGCCCCTTTAGAATGAACCTTGGTTGGTTTTCTAATGTGAAGCCTAGTCCTATTACTCTTTTTATTTGTGTTGGTCTCACTTCCTGATTCTCTATTTACAAATATGAATGAGGAAGTGTCCTACCAAGCTTTTCATGCTGTCTCCTTTATAAGCCATTGATCCGAATAACGAGAGTCTCTCTCGATGTTGATGACGAGGAGCTTAAACCAGCAGCACCCAATTCACTTGGCAAGCATTTCTGAACCATGCGGTCTAGGTAGTTTTACTAATGACTATGTTACAAATAAAAACATTTGGGCTGACCTCTGGCAGATGGGACTGCCCCGAACTCAGCAAAGGGAAATAAAAAAATAATGGATTTAATAAAGGAGATTTAATTTAATTTTTTATTAACTTCATTGGTTTTTAATTTGTTTCCTTTTAAAGTGAATTCCATTGAGTTGAAAGGTCCGAGTTAAGGTTTTCTGTGTTGGGGCAGACCACCCTCACCAAATACACACACATAGATCAGGCTGCAACTGGACAGGACTTCTCAGTTGGCCAGTGAAATGTACAGGAATTCATGGCAATGTGTTTATGAGAGGAAGGGGCAGGGGAGGATGAGAGACTTTGCGCGGAATAACAGTTATCTCAAAAAGTCCAACGCTACATAGAGCACAGCAGAACATTCGAGGAGGAATTCTTGACGTTTTTTTGTTTTATCGCCCCCTTTAAACCCTTCTCCTTCCTTTCTGATTCCTAAAACAGGATATATTACAACAACGACCATAATAGTTACAATGTAAGGAGCACTTAGGATTGTGCTACTCATTTTCTGTGTATTAAAGCATTAAAGCCATACAATAATCTGTGGAGTATATACTATTTTAGCCCCATTTTACATATAAGGAAACTAAGGCACAGAGAAGTTGAGTAACTTGCCCACGATCACACAGCTAACAAGACTTGAATCCAGGCAGTCTGACCAAAGAGAAATGAACAAAATACCACAGTTTTTCTAGCCCTATGGAAAGATCAAGACAGATTGATAAATAGAGACATTTGGATCCTCTAGGAGGGGTTACATATTCCCAGACTCTGGGGGCCATAAGTAATCTGTCTCCTGCTGCAGACTCAGAAAATATAGGAAATATTTCCATGTGGGTGTGGTCGCCAGCCTCCAAGGTGACCCTCGAAGATCCTGTGTAGTCTCTGCCAACTCGTGCTGGGGTTGGTCTATGTGACCATTAGCAAAGGGCAGAAGTCATGGTATGGTACTTCCAAGGTAGGTTATAAAGGGATATGGCTTCTGTCTTGGTGGTATGTACTCTCTCAGATCGTGGACTCTGTGGGGGAAGAGCCTGTCACGAGGACATTTAGAAGAGACTGTGGGGTTGGCATGGTGGCGAGGAACTGAATTCTCTAGTCAATAGTCAGAGAGGCCAACAACGACATGAGCGAGCCTGGAGGCAGATTCTCCAGCCGCATTCAAGTCTTGAAAGCATTGCAGCCTGGCTGACAGCTTGATTAACCAGAACAACCCAGCTAAACCACTCCCAGATTCTTGACCCTTAGAAACTGTGTAAGATAATAAATATTTATTGTTGTGAACTGTTAAATTCTGGGATCATTTGTTACACAGCAATGGATAACTAATACATAAGATGTGAAGAACAAGACTACATTAGCATGTGTGTGTCAGGGGCTAGTGGACAGGAATATACAGACTCGAGGAAAAAAGGGGGACGCTGTGATCGGAGTAAGTAAAGAAGCATTTGCAGAAGTGTGCTTTCACCACTTGGAAGTTTTTGTCTGTGTGAGCCTGCAATCAGGAATGAAGGTGGGCTGGTGTGTTGTATGCAAATCGATATTTATGAGAAAGCGTGAGATAAAATGTGCCTGGTGGGAGAGAAGCGGTGAGCTCTCTAAGGCATGTGAGTTTTACAAGTGCCTCTCAGTTTTCCCTTATTCGCAAAATGCTCGGTATTGAGGCATGAAGCCCGCGGGTCTCAGGAATAGCCCAGCTTTGCTAAGAGAGGCCTCTGTGATATCTAGAGAAAGGCTTTCACAGTCCGTCAGTTAAGCTGACGCATCAGGACATCAGGAGCAGATGCAAGGTTTCTGGGCCATAATCAGAGAAATCGGTCAAGATCGATCAAGATCACCCAGAGCTCAGTCTACCCAGAGGAAGAGTTTAGTAAAAACTGGCCCCCTTGCCACCTTGCAGAGAGCCTCGACCTGGGGTCTGAAATGCAGCCCTGATCCAGGTGTAGTCTCTTCCCAGGGCTGCCGTAACAAAGTACCACACACAGGTGTCTGAAAACAACAGAAATGTATTCTCCCAGTTCTGGAGAACAGAAGTCCCAAATCAAGGAGTCGGCAGGACTGTGCTCCCTGCAAAGGCTCAAGGGAAGAATCCCTGCTTGACTATTCTATCTTCTGGTGGTTGCTGGCACTCCTTGGCCTGTGGACGCATCTCTACAATCCAATCTCTGCTGCTGTCTTCGCATGGCATTCTCCCCTGTGTCTGTGTCTCTGTGTATATCTGTCCCAATATCCCTGTTCTTATGAAGATACCTGTCGTATAGTATTTAGGGTCCACCCTGTCTTAATTCAGTAACATCGGCAAAGACCCTATTGCCAGATAAGGTCACGTTGATGGGCTTTATGTGGATGTGAATTGTGAGGGACACTATTCAGCTCAGTATATCAGGTGTGATCCTGATGTTAAGTATCTCTTCCTTGCCATCTATTCCAGGCAACACTGGTCAAGTGTGGCAGTCGTGCTGGACCCCCGTCACACACATAGCTTCCATTTCCTTGACTCTGTTTAACTTCTCTCCCAAACTCCCTCGGCCCCATCTCTTCTACCCATCTCTTCTAACTGAAGAGTGGCCAGCTGACATAGCTCTGGTCAGGAATTAAGGAGATTAAGGATCCTGTTCGGGATCTGTTGCTATGGTGTGCGTTTTTCCATCTATCAACCGGCCAGGTATCGGGCATCTACATCTGCTACGGGTTAGTGGTGTATTAGGTATGCATAGTCCCTTGGCTCTAATGTCACAGGATTATTGAAGAAATTGGCAATAAAATCATTCAATAGTTGCTTCTTCTTACTCTTCAACAGATTAATATTATCAAAACTGATACTGTCGTTTTCCAGATGCCTCTGTCTTAGACTTAGGCTGTTACTTTTTGTGAACAAAGTACACTGTGATTTGGCTTTGCTGTTGTTGTTTTAATAACAGCTTTATTGAGATATCATTCACATATCATAAAATTCCCCCATTTTAAAGTGTACAATTCAGTGACTATTTCCCCCTAGGATTGCAATACATTTTTTTCAGTTATACATATACATGTATCTATTCTTTTTCAAATTCTTTTCCCATTTAAGTGGTTACATAATATTCGGCAGAGTTCCTTGTGCTATACAGGAGGTCCTTGGTGGTTATCCATTGTAAATATAGCCGTGTGTACGTGTCAATCCCAAACTCCCTAACTATCCCTCCCCCACTTCGCCCCTGAAAAAATGAAATTAGAACATTCTTTAACACCGTATACAAAAATAAACTCAAATTGATTAAAGACCTAAATGTGAGACCCGACACTATAAAACTCTCACAGGAAAACATAAGCAGAACACTCTCTGTGCTTTTTGGCTTTGAAACAAAAACTTACTCTGTACACACAGAGAGGTACAGAAATAGAACAGGGGCACACACACTGGCTCGCATACATATGAGAGCAAGCGTTTGATGTTGGAAGAGTGACCACGATTCTTTACTGTCTTGCAAAGCAACACCAACTTTGTAAATTAATATAAATTTCTTAATTTCTATAATTGTGTGATACTTTTTCGTTTCAACTAATATCTAAAAACACATGAGCTGCGTTGGCATAGCCTGTGGGCTTCTCGGTTTTCTGGGGTTTGTTTGGGCCAGATGGTAAAAATAATTAAACTCAAGGTAGATTTGGACTGCACAGCTTCTAGACCAAGGAAGCCCCTTGTGCTTCTCCGCCTCTCTCTCTGCACCATTTCAGTGCTTTATTCTTACTTCACAGTTGCCTGCTCCTCTTGCCTCTTGAGCTGGTGACTGATCTTCTAGCTGGGGAAGGCCCTTCCCGATTCAAGACATAACTACAAAAATTCCATCCCAATGGCACCAAAGTTACAAATGTCTCCTTACAGGCCCCACCTTTCCCTACCTGTAACTCTCTAGACTAGCTTTTGATGTATATTCCCTACCCTGTGCCATTAGACTGAAGAATTCCCCCCAGATGATTATTTGGGCTGTTCTCTTTCAGTAACATCAGCTGCTCCAAGCTCGCCTTCCCTACTTAGTCTCTTGTTCCCCTTTGCTCCTTTCTCTTCACCCCAAAAAGTAGCTGCAAGGCTTCAATGGCCAGTGCTATCTTACCTTGGGAAACTTTCTTCAATACAGCTGGTTCCTCTGAATCCAAGAATTACCAGTTCTTTTCTCAATGACCTTTTTTTGGTTCGTTCAATATGCTTCTCTTTTATTGCCTTAGGATTTCCTCTAGTTTTTAGCTTATTTGCAGGATAGAGGTTACTGTGGGGCTAAAGTCTAATTAGGCCTCCTGGGAAACAGGCTCTCTTTGATGCCTCACACAGAGGTGGCCTTGCAGAATCTCCCACCAAAGAAGGAGGCTCACCGGGAAAATGCATGTCTGTTCTACAGGTGGCATTCCTAGTCACTTACTAAACTATGATCACTTGGGATTTAAAATAGGACTCCATGGTCCTCCCCTGAAGATTAATATTTAATTCATAAATTATTTGTTGAGCAACTGCACAGCTTGGTGTTGTAGGGAATTGCAAAAATAAACAATACTGGTATATGCCTTAACGTGGTTTATAGTCTAATAGGAGAGGTGAGGTATTGACTCAAATAACTGTACTACACAATAGAAAGGGATACATACTGTAGACAAGATCCAATTTGCTAGGAAATCCCAGAAGAAAGGGAGTAATTATCCATTTCTGGGAGTCAGGAGAGTCTTACCATTTGAACCTGTGCTCGAAGGATGGTAGAATTTGAACATGATGTAATCAGGGCAAAGGCCCCCCAGATGAAAGTAACATCCCAAGTCAAGAGAAGAGTATTTGAAGGTCGCAGCGAGTCTTACCACTGGGCTGGAAACACGGGTGTGGTGAGAAAGTTGGAAAAGGAAACCGAAGACAGAGCTCGTGGTTTCCTGAAAGCCAGAAAGGGGGATTTTATATTTGTGGGTAGTGGTGAACTTCTGATGGCTTCCGATTAAGGAGCAATCTGGCCTGAGCTTTCAGAAGACTACCCCGGCAAGAGCGTACACGGAGACTTGGAGGAGTGTATTAGGTGAAGCTAAACAACAACGAACAAACAAAACTCCAACCTCAGTGGCTTAAAACAGCACACTTTCTCATCCCTGTGCATGTCTGCATCACATTGGCAGGGGCTCTGCTCCAGCACATCCTCACCAGGCACCCTGCTGGCACAGGCTTTACTCTCTGCAATGATCTAAGTCTCCATCACAGAAGAGAGAGGGCAGAAGACACTGCACTTCTGCTCAGATATCTGCTCAGATTTCAGCGGTCAGGGAAAGGGCTGAATCTCCATATTACTTCCAGGAGACGTCGAGTCCAGGGGAACGTGAACCCGATGAGCAGTAGTGATGTCTACCCGCCTTGGAGAGGAGACATAAGTCGGGAGACTGACACCACCGTCCAGGATAGGAGTGATAAAGACCCGGACTAGAATAGCGGCAAAGAACGTGAAAAGGAAGGAAAGAATTTGTGAAACACTAGAGGGGGTCAACAGCAGTTGGATATTAGGAGAACTAAGGAGGAAGAGTACTGGCAGCTGGAGTTAAGCTTTTGAACGTGTTGGTTGCAGGGTTCTGGACTAAGAACAAGAATATGTGAAAACTGCCCTGAGATACCCTGTATTTCTCAATAGCACCAAGAGCATGAGACCCTCCCCCTTGGAAAAGCGTTTATTTTGTATATTCTTTCCATAATTTCACTGGGGAGCTGAACAATATAAATTGGGGTGCTGAAGGTCATAATCAAAAATAGGCTTACAGGGCTTCCCTGGTGGCGCAGTGGTTGAGAGTCCGCCTGCCGATGCAGGGGACGCGGGTTTGTGCCCCGGTCGGGGAGGATCCCACATGCTGCAGAACGGCTGGGCCCGTGAGCCATGGCCGCTGAGCCTGCGCGTCCGGAGCCTGTGCCCCACAATGGGAGAGGCCACAGCAGTGGGAGGCCCGCGTACCGCAAAAAAAAAAAAAAAAAAAAAAAAAAAAGGCTTACAAAGGGAAAAAAAAGATTACCCTTTCCAGAAATAATCATTAACCTTTAACTACTGATTACCTTCAATGAAAGGATGCAATAGTTATGATATGGATTTTAAATTGTTAAATTTATGTTGAAATTAATAAATAGTATCTGATATTTTAGGGACTGGGTAACCTTGATAAAAGTAATCACGAGGGACCAACTCAAGAAGTGCTGGAAAGTTCACTGATACCTTTGTTTTGGTTTTACACTTCACACTGGAGATCATGTTACTCCTACAATTAATGTTTATGTCAGCCCAGGATAAATGACTCATACATTTTGAGGTGTTGGGGTTTTTTAAATGTCTTTTCTAAATTAAATATGAAATCTGAGTGGTGTTCAAATCTCTCTTATTTAGCATCTGGTAAACAACAACAATGAAAAGATGTCAAAACCCATTTTGTTCATAAGCCATCTAGGCAATACTTTCTTTTTCTTTTTTTTGCGGTACGCGGGCCTCTCACTGTTGTGGCCTTTCCCGTTGCGGAGCACAGGCTCTGGACGCGCAGGCTCAGCGGCCATGACTCACGGGCCCAGCGGCCATGACTCACGCTCTGCGGCATGTGGGATCTTCCCGGACCGGGGCACGAACCCACGTCCCCTGCATCGGCAGGCGGACTCTCAACCACTGTGCCACCAGGGAAGCCCGGCAATACTTTCTATGATGACCCCTATCTAACTCTTAGTGGACAGTCAAGAGTAGATGACGCTATGAGATTGGTCCCTACTCCTTTTGTTTTCCTGAGATTTCTGAACTAAATCCGAATTTCCAGGCTATACAAAAGTCAATGATGCTGTTTTCTGGGAAAACTGCACCAAACGTGTTGCAGGTTACCTTCCGTTGAATGCTCTTTGATGCAGAGGGCTTCAGCCATGACCTTGAATTCCAGGACGGCCCTGCCTGGGGATGATACTGGGGAAAAATGGAGCCAAAGAGACAAACTGTGTTCTCAGAAAACTGCGTGCCTTGCCACCCACTTTTCCAGACTTAGCAAGTAGGACATTTGCCTCATTGTGTAGGTAAGTGGCCTACATTCTCCTCCCCCCGTTGGTGCCATGAGGAAGTCTCCTTTAAGTGCTCCTATTACCAGCTCAACTGCTTGTGGAGAGTTGCTAAGTTGCACAACTGGGTTGTGTGTAGGCTGCGGGCTTTGGCCTTTTCTATGTCTTCACCTGCACACGGATGCCAGGAAGAATCAGAGACAAACACTGCCTTTAATCACCCTTTCTCGGGGGCTGCTTTTCCCTGGAGACAGACTCTGCTGGGGCGTTTTTGAGCTGAGTCCAACAGACCCAGAAAATATGGCAAATGAGAGAGCCAGGTTTTCTGGCAGGAAAAAGGAAACCGGCTTTCATGCTCAATGAGGGACCCATCACAAATGGAGTCCAAGTGCATCGGGCCACAGCTGAGAAAAATGCCAAGCTATTAGGAACCCATGCTTAGCTTTCTAGAACACCAACAGATAGAAGTACGGTCACGGTGCCCTCAGCCTTCATTATCAGGGCTGACCAGGCAGAGAGATCCTTCAGCCCAGCCTGTGGGGTGGGAAGGGACTCGAGGAAACGAAATTCTCTACTCACCAGCAAAGCCAGAGACACACGTTCTCTCCTCTACATTTATGCAAACAAGGCACAAGTCAAGTGATGTATTTTCTAGAGGAAATCTTGAGAGGTATCACACAGTTTCGAGCGAGCTCCATCTCTACGGCACCAACACCTGTCTCTGTCCATGTTAATAAGGACATTCCTGAGCTGATGAAAAATGGATAATAATTATTAAGGCATTTTTTGAAAAGATAAAAGGGACATGACAGTAAATGGTGGTCTTGTTATTTACATTGCTACTATTATAAACGACTTCGTACATTTGGTAGAGTTCTACAGAGCCAACTTCAAACTGATCTTTTTTGTTTCAAAACCGGCAACCCACGGTATATATGGTAACTCTGTTGACCAGAATATCGAATGAACATAATAAATTTAAGTGGTCATGCTGAATTACAGATAGCTTAAAATAACTTGAGAGTTTCTTTCATAATTGATGGCTACCAGATTAACAGTATTCAGAATACAATTTCATAAAATTATGTGACCTTCTTCCCAATTTCTAACAAGTTCATGTATATTTTTAGGAATATGTATATACAAATATACATATAAGACTCGTGTCACCTGATTTTCTGCACGGGTTCAGGGCCCTCAGGACTGGCCACAGAGTCAGTGAAGGAGAGGTGGAAAGCCAAGCTTTGCAGTCGGGCAGATGGTTCTTGTCTACTTACTGTTTAACATTGGTGCGTTACTTAACCTCTCTGAGTCCTGGTTTCCTCATCTGCAGTATAGTGCCTATGTCATAAGGTTTTTGACTTCAAGACTAAAGTACCTGAAGCACTTAGCACCATACTTGGCACATGTGTAAATATCCCAGGGTGAGATATTATTATTTTAGGAATATTAAGAAGGAATCGTTTCCTTTTGGCAACACAGTCATGTTCGATCTCTTTGCTAGCATATTCTATTCAGTACAGCAGAGAACATAAAATATATTGAAATGGTATGTCCTCATAGTTCCTCTATAGCCTCACAAGCAAATTTCCCCCAACTTTCTCTTCTGAAAAATTCCAAACCTACAAAATAACTGAAAGGATATCACAGTGAAGGTTCACTTATGTTTCACTCATAGTCACCAGTTGTTAATAACATTTTGCTACGTGTGTTTGCTGTCTCCATGTTGCCATCCTCCCTCTCTGTCCCCCAACAGAAAAACATTTGAAAGCAAATCGTAGACATCACAATTAAAATTTACCCCCAAATACTTTAACAAATGCCTCCTAAGGGCACTATGTTAATTCTGAAAAAAAGTTAACATCGATACGAGAATGTTTTCTAATCTATAGCTCATCTTAAATTGGTCAATTCTCCCATTCTCCCATGAAGGGAGATGAAGCCTTTTTTGATGAAGATCAAATGAAGGCTTTTTTTCCTTCATTTGATCCAGAATCCAATCAAAGACCATGTGTTGTATTTAGTTGATATATCTCTATAACCTCTTTTAATCAAGAACAGTCCCCTGCCTTGTTAAAAATCTTTCATAACATTGACATCTTGAAGAGGTCATTCAGGTCATTTATTTTGTAGATTGTCCCACAGTTTAGATTTATGTGATTGTTTTCTCACGATTATATTAAACATTTTTGCCAAGAATATACATAGGTGATGTTGTGACTTCTTAGTACATCAAACTGGGAGACATGGAATGTCAGTTTGTCGCTCTATCGGTGATGCTGAGTATGTTCAATTGGTTGAGGAGGTGTCTTCTGGATTTCTCCATTGTGAAGTGTCACATGTTTTCATTTGTAGTTAATATATAATCGATGGGGTGATACTTTGAGACTGTGTGAATATCCTTTTCCAATAACATTCCTCCAGTGGTTTTATCATCCATTGATGATACTGACCTAACTTATTTTGGTGATCGTAAAGTGGTTATGTTATAACTTTATCACTCCTCCTATATCTATTAGCTGGCATTCTTCTATTAGAAGAACCACCTCCCTTTTTTGTGCAATATTCTGGACTCAGGGATTCTTTGTTTGATTGAGTATATTATTATAATCCATCACTATTATTATTCTTTTGAATGCCTGAATTTTACCAAGTTTTGGGCATTATGACCTACTTCAAATCTCCTCCTCTGTAGTTTTAACACATTCCCATAGTTTTTGAGCAATTCCTTGCTTTCTGGTACAAGATATTCTAGAACTTGAACTTTCCATGCTACAGAAATATAATCAACCAACCATCACTCCATGATGCCCTGGTTCCATTTAGTGGCAAGTGTTTAGTCTTATACATACCCAAGAATAATAAGTAAAAATTTATACATATATATATATATATATATATATACCACTAGTTAATCTAAAGCCACTTTTGTTTTTAATTGGGATAGAGTTGCTTTACAGTGTTGTGTCCGTTTCTGCTGTACAACGAAGTGAATCAGCTATATGTATATATATATATATCCCCTCCCTCTTGGACCTCCCTCCCTACCCCATCCCACCCATCTAGGCCACCACATAGCACGGAGCTGAGCTCCCTGCGCTGTACAGCAGGTGCCCACTAGCTACCTATTTTACACATGGTAGTGTATATATGTCAATCCCAATCTCCCAGTTCATCCCACCCTCCCCTTCCCCACCCTGTGTCCGCACATCCATTCTCTACGTCTGCATCTCTATTCCCGCCCTGCAAAGAAGTTCATCTGTACCATTTTTCTAGATTCCACATATATGCATTTGTAGCGTCACATTTGGGGGAGTTGGACTTCACCCTGAGGATCCTCCTGGTGTTTGCTTGGTTGTCATTTCTTGCTCAGTAGACCGTCTCCGGGGGATGTGGAACAAGGCCTGGGGCAGGCTATTTTGGGCTGATCAGCTATAATCATTTGATCCATTACCGGGTAGGTTTTACCTCAATGCTAATCAAAGCCATTAACTGCACCATAAATAGCTATATATGTGGTATGTGTGTGTGTGGTATATGTATGTGTATTATATATATATATATAAAATAATATATATATACATATTCTTAAATCACAAATTTATTTATATATGTATAATAATATACATACTTATATACATTTATTTATATATGTGTTATGTGTGTGTGTATATCTATATCTGTATCATCTCCACACCTGAACCCTGAATATGGAAGCTAAGAATGCTTTCAGGCACTCTCAGTTTTTAAACTCCAATCACTGTTCAAGCCTTCAGGCCAAGGGAAGAAGGAGAAAGGAGAGCCAGGGGGTCTTCCTGTCTTGGCAATCCATCCAGGGCTTTAGCCGAGAGCTGCTTGCAGAGTTCAAATATGTTCATCCACTTGCTCTCAATCTTGCCAGCTCAGCTAAATGTCTTTCTTTCAGTCACCTCCCAAATAGTTTCTCTGGGCCTCTTCTTTTGGGTTCTTAATGCCCACTTGATTTCCCTGCAGTAGGCAACTGGCATCCAGCCCATGCTTAATCTTAGAGGACAGTTGGGGGTAAACGTTGTCCTATTTGGTCCAAGTAGTGAAGTTTCTTTTCTCTTCTCTCCTTGAGGTTGGGAGCACTGCTCCATTTCACTCCTCTCATACTACCCTCATCACTATTTGTCACTGTTATTCTCAAGCTAATATTTTTTTCTCTGTATGTATGATGAAAATTTTTATAGTTGGAGGTTATTTGTTTAAGGTTAGTAAGTAAGTTTAGGTTAAAATTAGTAGCTCTCGAGCCTCCAGTATGTTTAAGATGACTATAAAATTTATACGCAGCATGGGTCTCCAGCATCCAGGATGACTTTGGTTATTTCCAGAAAATTATACCTATTATTTCTATCATCCATCTTGCTATTTCTTAGAACTTGTGTGGCCTTTACAGTAACAATAAATTCAGTTAAATTTAAAACTAAGTGTCTTCTAGTCTCATCCATCTATAGCCCAATTCTTGTTTTTCTTTGGAATTTCACCAGATGAATTTGTAGAGATGCAGAAATAGCTACCAGCCCAGATCCCAGTGGTGCCGCTAGCGCTTGGGAGTATGTCTTAAGATTTAACGCTGCCTGTGTGCCATGTACTAGCCCTCGTCTCAGAAATCTGGGGAAGGCTCACTCTGCTTCCATGAGCTTTTTCTGCTTTTGTCTGTTAGTGGGTTCAGTGTCCTATCTCTTCACATTCCTCATGGCACTAATTATTGAGTCAGCTTGCACTTCTTCGTCTCAGAAAAAAAAAGCAAGATCCTTTAGGAAACCCCCAAGCACCTCACCTGACCCAGCTGCCTCCTGAGGCCTGACAATTAAACACCTCAGGTGGTGTTGATAGAAATGATCTTGTTGTGATCTTTGAATTGCAGGCTGTGGACTCTCTCCCTGTGAATCCCGATGTGCTGTCAGGGACTCACTGTACCTTTGCACGGTAGTATTTTAACCATGTGTAGGTTCGATGGCATATATACGACTCTCCCAAAGCACAGGGTCATCTAGATGTGGCATGAGTTGCAAGGGAATTCCACTTCGGACCGTCTGCCCACCCCGCCAAGAAAGGCATGAACACCTTGTTTATGGCATGAGCACAGTATTAACACAGTCTTAGTAAAAGGAACTGTGTCTGGATCTCAAAGAACGAACCAGCAAACATGCATTGAGGGGCTATGGGCACAACAACGTGCTAGTGAGAGTTGGCATGATACATGAGAAAGAGCACACTGAGTACATGGGAGGGTCCACTTCTAGATGTGCGCTCATACGAGATTCAGAATGAACATCAGAGAGAGGGAAGCAGGTCTAGTAGGATACACCTAGGTTAAGGACTGTTTGTAGAATGCCCTCATGGTCAGTGGTGGTTGGCTTGGGAGGATGGGCCCCAGGTGGAATGCACAGGCCTGGTGCCTGACACAGGGGAGGAACTCATTAAATATTTATTGAAGGAATGATACCGAAGGTATGCAAGTGCCTCAGACTACGATCAAAGAATGTGTTCGGGCCTCATGTGTGATCAGCTTTGCCCAGCAATACTGGAGAGTCAGTGACGGGGTGAGGCAGTCATGGGGACTCATCAGCACTGTGCCAAAGTTACTTTGCCTCTTCCACCATCTGTAGAGGGGCCTGGGACACATGGTGTGTTGAGACAAAAGACTCCTACCTGTCTTCTTATGGAAAAAAGCTGCAGAATTATTTCTTTTTCTTTTCACTAAATTTATTTATTTATTTATTCATTTTTGGCTGTGTTGGGTCTTTGTTGCTGCACGAGGGCTTTCTCTAGTTGCGGCAAGCTGGGGCTACTCTTCGTTGCGGTGCATGGGCTTCTCATTGCGGTGGCTTCTCTTGTTGCAGAGCACGGGCTCTAGGTGCGCAGGCTTCAGTAGTTGTGGCACATGGGCTCAATAGTTGTGGCTCATGGGCTCTAGAGCACAGGCTCAGTAGTTGTGGCGCACGGGCTTAGTTGCTCCGTGGCATGTGGGATCTTCCCGGACCAGGGCTCGAACCCGTGTCCCCTGCATTGGCAGGCGGATTCTTAACCACTGTACTACCAGGGAAGTTCCCAGAATTATTTCTTAATGAAAGGACGATGAAGTTTTATTGATGAGAACATAAGAACTTAACATATACTAAAAATAAAAAGGAACCAAAATGCATATATGTCCGTGGTTAAGCATGAATACTGCACATGCATGGTCTATTCTGGTTCTTTGGATGAAATTGTTCTCTCTGATAACTGGTCTCTCTTTAATTTCTAAGACAAAAACAAATTAGGCTGCAGGGTTGGCTGTGGGCTCCTATGTGGCCGTGAAAGCCCAGATGAGGGAAGGTGCTCTGTCGTCTTGGGTGTGCGGTATATTCTTCCATAATTAATTAGCCTTGTGTTTTGTAGTAGGTAATGTGTCTCTCCTGAATATGATTAATCTTCCTCTGTTGACTCAGTAACAAATTTCCATGATTATATACATAACATTTATAATGACAAATACGCTGTTAAGAACCCCTTTTGGCTGATGACAGCAAAGAGCAAGTAGACTGTAATTATGACATAAAATGAGATTATAGGAACTTCGTAGTATTGGCTAGAAGCCATTTCCGGATATGCTGTGCCCGTGTCTCCTCAACCATTTCAAAGTAATCTTTTATGTTCTGAGTTGCACGCCTGTTGCCCTTTGAACTACATGACGGGGAGGGTTCCATCCAGTTCCGCTGAGATCATCGCGTGAGGTGAGGGCTCAGAAGACGGGGAGCTGAAGCCCAGCGTGGCTCTTGAGCTGTAGAAGAGTAAGCTTATCCACCTACTAGCAATTCAGCTTTGTGTGCCCACCTACAGACTGTACACGTCAAGGGGCAAGGGCAGGACCTATCTTGTTCATGTCTGTAATCAGCTGCAGTGCTGACACAGTAGCTTCTTCACAAATACGTGTCGCATGTAAATCAATGAAGAAATGACTTACATGGAACAGCCATAGTAAGGGGCTGCCCTGAGTGGTTGACAGAGCATCTGTGGACACTTCCACCTCCCATCCACAAATGCAGTCCTCTCTCTCCTCCCTAGATCTCCCAGAACCCATTCTATGTTCAAGAAGCTTGGACCATCTCCCCGCTGACAGTAAATCTCCTTGACATGTTAGCTGATCACAAGGCATAAAGTCTAAGCCTTCCAGGGCACTCCTGAAAGTTCAGAGGAACGGAGAGATTGACGGCGCTGGGACTTCTGACACCGTGATCACCATGTGTGATGGTCCTCAAATTGTACCAGGCGGATGGGCACCACTCTGCCTTCTTAGGAGGCTGGCCTGAGCTTGTGACCTAACCTTCCTGCCTCAGTTTTTAATTCTTTTTTTCCCCCTGACCAGGGGGATTATGCTCTTCTGAGGAAACTCTTCAGCAGTTGTTGTTCTTTTTAAGTGAATTTTTTTCTTGAGATATAACATACTTACAGAAAAGTATACAAATCGTAAGAGTTTAACTCAATGGATTTTCACAAAGAGGCCTCACCTGAATAACCAGCACCTACATCAATAAATAGAACCTTCCCAGACCACAGACGCCCCACTGTAGCCCCACCTGGTTACTGCCCCCTCCAAGAAATAACCACTATCCTGACTCCTAACAGCATAGATTGAGTTTGTCCAATCTGTACTTTACATGAATGGGTACTTTATATAAGTTGGGTGATTCCGGTGGTGTATGGTGGAACCTTAAACTGTGGTTTGGAGTTGCAGTTCCCTGATGACTACTGAAATTTTGATCTTTTTCAAATGGTTATGAGCCATTTTGACATCCTTGTGAAATACTATTCAAGACTTTTACTCACCTTCTTTGGTAAATAGTTCTCTTTTTTATTGATTTGTAGGAGTCTTCTCTATATCTTGGATATAGAAAAACACAAAAGTATATTGGAAATATGTTCTCCCACTCTATGGGTTGCATTTTCTTTCTCTTAATAGTATTTTGAAGAACAGAAGTTCTTAATTTTTAAGAACTCCAGTTGATTTTTCCCCTTTATGATTTGTGCTTTTCTATTTCTATCTAATAAATTGTTCCCTGTGCCAAGCTTATGCAGATCTTTTCCTATGTTTTCTTCTAGATGCTTCGTAGTTTTACCTTTCACATTTAGATCTACTATGCGTTGGGGACTGATTTTTTGTGTATGGTGTAAGGTAGGGTAAAATTATTATTTCCCATTTAGATATCCGATTAAGCCAGTACCATTTACTGAAAGGATTATCTTTTCCTGACTGCACTGCATTGTCACTTTTGTGATAAATCAAGTGACCTCATGTGTGTGGTCTATTTCTAGACCCTATTGTGTTCTATTTGTCTATTTGTTTATCCTGGGTCAATACCACACTGTCTTCATTACTGGTACTTTATAATAAGCCTTAATATACAGTAGTATAAGGGCTCCTGCTTTGTGTTTCTACAAGAATGTCTTACCTTTCCTCATCCTTTTGCACAGGCATATAAATTCTAGAATCAGTATGACACTTTACACACACACCTGCACACACACCACTCTGCTGGAATTTTGATTATGATTATGTTGAATCTACAGGTCAATTCAGGGAGAATTCACCTCTTCACAGTATTTCAACACATTAACATGATATGTATCCCATCATTTGTTTGGGTCTCTTCATTTGCCTTAATAATTTCTTTGGGTCTCTCCATCTGCAATAGTGCAATTGTACAATTTTGTAAGATTCATGCATAGTTATTTTATATTTTTGATGCTTTTCAAATTGTAACTATTGAAAATATTTAGCCAAAAAATTTGTTGCATATGTATGTAAAATACAAAGAATTTTATGTTGTCCTGAGTCCAATATTCTTACTGGCTTTACTTATTAATTCTAATAGTTTATCTGTAGATTTAAAAAATTTTTTCTACATAAGCTGTCATGCCATTTGTAACTAATGATGGCTTTATTTCTTCCTTTTCGATCCTTGTACTTTCTTTTCTTGTCTTATCACCTTGGCTGGGATGTGTGATACAATGACCACAAGTCGGGTAGTGGCAGTTGCCGTTCAATTCCCCAGGATAAGAGAGGCTTGACAGAGTTTTAACCATCTGAGTTGAAGCACGGCATGGCCTCTCCCCTTCCGAGGTCAAATAATCTGAGCTTTTGATAAGCTTTGAAACTGGATAAAGTGCGGGGGTGGGGGACAGGTATGCAGGAGAGAGTTTGCCTCAGCAGAAACGAAGAGGAAAACAAACATCTGTGGAATAAATGGCAGACCTGTCATGCTTATGTGTTGCCCACCTGTATGTGGTGCAGCGGGTGCAATTTGAGCGTCTATGTGCTGAGGCCTGTGGTGCTGGGAGAGGCGATGGGGTCCCATCAGCAGGCGATAAGGAGGTGCTGGTCCTTAAACCCATGTAATCCCCCTAACGCAGGAAAATCTGGCTGATTCAACAGAATCACCCGATCTTAGACTTGGGGGGCATCTCATTCAATCTTCTACCCAAAGCATGAGTCCCTGGGAATATCTTGAAAAACTTGGGATTGGAGGACAATTGTGCTCATCCCCACATCTAAGAGCATCTCCAGAAACGTCCCATCAGCCCTTCCATGACCCCTGCCTGTTGCTTTATGACCCCGCAGCGTTACCTACTCCCAGCCTTCACCTTCTACCAAGCCAGGAGTTGTTGTCGCCTTGTACCTCCGCGGCTTCTGTGGATGAAATGTGACTCCGCCCCTTACGGAGGCCTGGGTGAGCCGTAACCCAAATGAGCACAGCGGAGTCTTTTGGGGGCGGAGCCTGACCCCAGGGGGTGCCCCACTGAATTACCCTGTTGAGGAAGCCGCTAGCCCTCTGTTCCACTCTGTGTGTTTAGATGACGCACAGCCCCCGGGCGCTCTGATATCGGGTTTCCGTGTGGTCTGGTGGGACCCTCCCCCAGGCAGCGCGGATGGCGAAGACCTGACCTACTGCAGGAAGAAACTCGAGATGCTGATGGAGCAACTGACACTGGGTTCCCGCTCCTCATGTCTACGCCCTCGGGTAAATTGGAAGATATCCAACCCTGCTTTGCGCCCACTTTGGATTTTACTAGCTCTTTTCCTTTTTCCTGGCCAATCTGATGACTAGGTTACAGAGTGAGACCCTCCCGTTCTGCCTCCCCCGTCACATCCCCGTCTCTGATTTTTCACTGAACTCCCCCTCCAGGAGGCTTGTGCAGCTCAGAACTCTCTTCTGACTCTATTGCACATCTGGACTCACGCTCTGGACAAGAGGAGAGGCCGAGTCCCAGCGGGCTCTGTCCCGTGGGTGTTACACAGCCCGTGTCCAGGCTCCCATCTTCCCCCAGAGCTCACCGGGGGAGCTGGAGCCTGCACACTCCCCTCGGCAGGAAGCAGAGGCACACACTGCCGGCAAAATTCTATATTCCCCATCAGTGGGTTTCTCCACTTGCAAGAAAGAGAGATCGAACGGGAATGCAGATCACAGGTTCACTGTCTCCTTTTGTGTCTTGTCTCTCCTCTCTCTCTCCTCTCCCAGCCCTTCTATGGCTGCTTTCAATTTCTCAGACCCTGAAGGAGGGAAAAGAGAAAAGCAGTAACCTCCAGGGCCGCAGAGAACACGCAGTTACTCAGAGGGAGGGAAGGAGGGAGGGAGGGAGGGGAGGAGGGCGACGCAGCGAGGGCTTCACATGAATGGAGATGTGGGAGCTGCCATCCAGCGCCTCCCTGCCGGGGTCCTCCCCAGCCTTCACCCTCATACGCATTCCCTACATCACCACCGGCACTGGGACACGAGCTGCCAATGATTAATTTTTATTGAAAGAGGTTTTTTCTTTGTCTGCAGACATTGTGCTCTGCTTTTGCCATGACTATAAAGTCTCCAGTACAATTCTGGATTTAATTATAGCCCTATTTCGAGGGAAAAAAAAAAACACCCTATGTCAGAGGCACAGATAATTGGTGGTGCCAGGTGGAACTGAGACATGGGTTCTGGGGACCAGAGCAGTGGCTTCCGGCTGATTCAGATCTCAGAACCATTCAGCTGGGCTTTGGTTGGGTTCAGGCCTCCCTCCACCCCAGCTCCAGAATTAACTAACCTGGAGCCTGGAGGGACAGAGATAGGAGGATGTGACTTCTAAGTGAGCTGCAGACCAGCTCCTTGCCCTCCCCCGCCCGCGCCCTTGCCACCCCTCAGTGTTCTGGTGACCTTAAACCAGGCCAGGATTTTTCGCTATGGAGTGATCATCAGATTCCTTAGGGCTGGGCAGAGCCCTGGAATCTGGGTTTTGGACATTCCCTCTGACTCTTGCGATTAGGCTTGTTTGGAAACCCTTCATGAGGCAAAGGACTCGGCTGCTGAGGGTGCGACTGGTGCTTCTGAGTAAGAATCAAACGTGAGACTCCAGCAGGAGAGGGCGGCAGCGAGGGCAGCTGGTCCAGGCGTGTGATGTTTCATGGATACAGAGAGAGAGGAAAGTGACAGGAGATCGGCAAGGAAGGGGGGGACCAGAAAGGAGACGATCGCAGAGAGTCTGGGTCAGCAAGAGAACAAGAGGACCCAGGGTGACACGGAGGGGAGGGGAGGCACATGGTTAGGGCCAGACATTTGAGTGTTTCCTTCACCATCCCAGGAGGCCAGGGAAGGGATTCAGAGAGGTGAGATGAGTCAGAGCTGGAGGTGTCCAAGAGAAATACTCTCAGCTAGAAGCGTTATTTAGGGATCATCTTCATTAGGCTAGCTTTACATTTTGCACAAAAGTTTCAAAATTGATGTCCTTCTTTGGCAGTAAGTCCTAAAATTATGAGCCAAATAGTTGACAACGATAAAGGGAAGGAAAGAACATAGGCTAAAGCAATGGAAGCAGAGTGGGGAAATGCACTAGATGGAGGAGGACCAGAAATTGGTGATGGCTGAGGCATCAGGGAGAGACCCTTAGATGGACAAAGCCAAGAAAGAAAGAAATGAAGGAATTGGGAGGAAGGGGGACAGTTGCTGAGATTCCAAGATGGGGGGGGACAGAGAAAAGTAGATGATAATAATGCTCGCCCAAAGCATTCATGTTTGCTTCCTCTCCTTGGTCCCCCTCTTCATCCTCTAATAGCCCCCCAGTAGGCCGCCATGTTAGCTGCTCCAGAGGGCATCAATCACCACGTATTCAAGTGTATATTCCATGTGAATGGCGCCCCCTGGAGTTGTGCATGGTGGTGGTTCTGCCTTCGTCCATCTATATTCCTTTCTTTAACCGCCCCCCCTTGGTGTGCTTTTGCCATGCTAATGGCTCGTGGCATTCCCACCAGGGAAGTAAGTGCCTCAGAGCTGGCCCTGATGCCTAGAGCAAGGGTCCTGGACAGGCTGCACCAGGACGGCACCTGGATCACAGCAGTGCAGACAGACTGCAGTCACACAAATGCCCCACCTGTGGAAAACACCATATTCACATATATGAACCTACAGAGCTTAGGTGATTACAGGTCAAAGACTGTAGCACTTAATGAAAAATATTAGGCAGGTTTCATTATTTCACGTATATTCTGTCTTCTACATGCATTTGTAAGCTCTTCCAGGATTAAACTCTATCATGCCAAGTCTCTTTAGTTATATTTTCTTTGTGTGGCTATGAAACCTTGCGTTCAAAAAGTGTATCACAAGAACAATTATTTCAATGGGAAAAATGGGTTAAAGACTAAAGCAGTTCAGCCTTCCAAAAAAAAAAAAAAAGTTATTCCCCAGCAGCAATTTCAAAAGTAAACCCTTTTTTATAGCTATGAGTGGGTAGCTATAAAACCCAAACATCCCTGAGTAAGTCCAGTTTCTGATTATACGGAGCTTTTCTAGAGATGCGCACAGCCTCTTCCTTCCATCAGCCACAGTAGCCTTAACATATTTTTATCACCTTGATGGTCTGTTTCCTCCACAGCACCTCCCAGCACCAACCTTAGGACAGGTGCAACAGGTATTAGTCTATGTGGCACATTTTGTAGGATTCAGGAAATGGGCCTCTTGCCCCTTAAAATAATCCTCCCCCATCCGCATCTCCTCCCAAAGCGTACTTGATATTTCTTCTGGACCTTGTTCTCTGTTCCTCACTTTGAGATAGAACTTTAAAAAAGAAGAACACCTAGCATGGGCACAGATTGAGACTAAAGGGCAAATGAACGATAATGTCCCCAGAGCAAGAGGGGGGAGGGGATGCTACAACCAGGCCACCCAATCTGCACCTGTGGAGAGACGGTACCTGTGCACATGGGCATCTCCCACTGCAAAGCATTTCCATCCCCTGAGCCCTTCACCTGGGTAAACTCATACTGAAAAGCCCAGCTCCTTATTCAGGCATCACCCCTTCGTGGTAGGTTTCAGCGTCCCTCCTCTGTGCCCCCATCGCTCCCGATGCAGACCGTCACCATCATCTTCACCACGACACGCTGAACAAAGTCTCCATGGTGCGTTTGCCCCAGAGTCACACGAGCTGCACCAAAGCAAGAATGGAGCGTTCTTCATCTACGTGTCCTGGCTCTGAGCGTGGTGCCTGATACACAGCGGGCACTTAATAAATGCTTCTCTTGAACTGAACGTATCGGTGGCACAGTAGAAAGACTGTGGAGCTGGGAACCAGCGGTGGCTGTGACTGATAGCCTCAGAACCTGCCAGCTTCGTGACTTTGGGCAAACAGTGTAACTGTGAGCCTCATCAGCACAAATGGGCAGAATCAGACCTCAGGTGGTTGAGAGGATTCATGAGCTAACGAAGATGCTTCCGTCAGCACAGGTGTTCCCTAGTTGTTTATAATACTAGCGGGAAACCTACGGTGAACGCTGGTGATGAATCATCAGCCCTGCAAGTGTGTGCGTGGGACACACAGCTGTTTATACACCCCCTTGAAGAACATCGCTCCACATAACACTTGAGAGAGTGATAGGGGGACAGAGGAACTGACTGTCAGTCAGAATCAGAAATGAGAATTGAATGTAGCCAGTTTGGGGGTAGTCTGCCAGATATAAACTGCCTTCCAATCCTTGTGTCTTTCCTTCAGTAACATCTTGGGCTGGGTTTCATCATTCTCAGGTTTTAAAAAAATCACTTGTACTTAAAACTTAGATCTTAAGCTTGATTTAAATCTAATATCCTCTGCTTTCCTCAGGAAGTTCAGGGTGAGGTGAGGTAAGGACATGCAATAGACTGAATGGGTTTTTGTTGTTGTTGTTTTATAAATTTATTTACTTTTTAATTTATTTTTATTTTTGGCTGCATCAGGTCTTCATTGCTGCACGCAGGCTTTCTCTAGTTGTGGTGAGCAGGGGCTACTCTTCATTGCAGTGCGTGGGCTTCTCATTGCGGTGGCTTCTCTTGTTGCAGAGCACGGGCTCTAGGCACGTGAGCTTCAGTAATTGTGGCGCGCAGGCTCAGTAGTTGTGGCTCGCAGGCTCTAGAGTGCAGGCTCAGTAGTTGTGGCACAGGGGCTTAGTTGCTTCACGGCATGTGGGATCTTCCCAGACCGGGGCTCGAACCTGTGTCCCCTGCATTGCCAGGCGGATTGTTAACCACTGCACCACCAGGGAAGCCCTAGACTGAATATTTGTGCGTCCCCAAATTCACATGTTAAATCATAATGCCCAAAGTGATGGCATTAGGAGGTGGGACCTTTGGGAGGTGATTAGGTCATGAGGGTGGAGCCCTCTTGAATGGGATTAGTGCCCTTATAAGAGAGATACCAGAGAGCTCTCTTGTCTCCTTCTGCCATTTGGGGACACAGTGAAAAGATGGCCATCTACGAACTAGCAAGCAGGCTCTCACCAGACCTCAAATCTGCTGGTGCCTTGATCTTGGACTTCCTGGCCTCCAGAACTGTGAGAAATAAATTTCTGTTGTTTGTAAGCCACCTAGTCTAGGGCATTTTTGCTATACCAGCCTGAATGGACTAAGAGAGGGAAGTTGAAAGATGCTACCTGGTACATTTCACTTTTCCTTAGAGGTTTTGGAATGGAGAGAGCGGCATAGTCTAAACTGGGAACATACCCACTCCACCTCTCTCTTTAAAGTCTGGCTCCTTTAGGGTTGGGGTGGGTGGGAGACTGAGAAAGAAGGAAGTACTGCCAAGGGTGTGTCATAACTGACAAGCTGGTGGGGGGGAGGCCTGGTCTTGATCTGAAATGCTTGTGTGAAAACTCTGAGTGTGACTCGCAGGCCTATAAGGGTTTTGGTACGTGTCAGGAGGGTGGCAGATCAGACAGAGGAAATACTCTTTGCAAATCACAGGGGCACAGGAAAGCCTACTCTGCTCCGAAGCAGACAAGCACTTGGAAATAGCCAGAGAGGTACTGGTATGAAGGGCTGATAAAACAAGCAAAGGTCACAGCTCAGGAAAAAGCCCTCTCTTGTCAGGCAAAATAAGTTGGGTTTTATCCAGTAATGATGGGGATTCATGGAAGGACATTTAGGCAGAATTGTGGCATATTGGGAAAGTCTCCCAGGTAGATCTTGAGAGGATTGGCGGGCAGGTGACCTGTCACCTGGTGTGGCTGGTGAGCTCAGCTCTGCTGCTTTGCTGAGCGTTGCCTCCCATGATGCCCTGTGCCTTCAAGCAAAGGTTCCACCTGCTGGTTCCAGGTCATTCCCCCCATGCCCACCCCTGGGGGCCTCCTTTCCAAAGCTGCCCAAGTACAGGCGGGCCAGGAAAAATGTCAGACTCGCTGTTCAAAGCAGCACTTGCTGCCAGCAGAGGAAGAGAGGCCTTCCTTTTATGGAAGGCCTGGGATTCTTCCTTGACAACAGCTCTTAGATCCTTGCTTAGTAAAAGAAGATTCCCCCCTCCCACTTTTCAAGTTCTCTCAACAGTGGCTCCCACGCAGGGCCCACCAGCGCTCTCTCTCTCTCTCTCTCTCTCTCTCTCTCTCTCTCTCTCTCTCTCTCACACACACACACACACACACACACACACACACGGGAAGCATGACCCCAACTCTGCTGATGGAGAGAAATATATTGTGGGAGGTCAGAGAACTGCACTGGAACCAATGTGATGAAAGTGGTGGCCTGGTGGTGTTGGATCCACATAAAACTATACAAAACTAGGGCATCCTACCTAGAGATGATCATACTAAGTGAAGTCAGTCAGAAAGAGAAAGACAAATACCACATGATATCACTTATATCTGGAATCTAAAATATGACACAAATGAACTTATTGACAAAACAGAAACAGACTCATAGAGAAAAACTTATGGTTACCAAAGGGGAACGGGAGTGGGGAGGGATAAATTAGGAATTTGAGATTAGCAGATACAAACTACTATATATAAAACAAACAACAAGATCCTACTGTATAGCACAGGGAACTATATTCAATATCCTGTAATACACCATAATGGAGAAGAATATGAAAAAGGAATATATATGTGTGTGTGTGTGTGTGTGTGTGTGTGTGTATATATAACCGAATCACTTTGCCGTACACCAGAAACTAACACAACATTGTAAATCAACTATACTTCAATAAAAAATGAATTAAAAACAAACTAAGGGAGTAAAAAAAAAACCCCAAACCAAAATACTAGCATGTCCTAGATTCCTACCCTGCCTCATACTTACCTAGTTAATTAGACAGATTATTTAACCTCTCTGAGCCTCAGTTTTCCCAACTGTAAAATAGGAACAATATCTACCTTTCAGGATGATTTTGAGAATTAGAGATAGTCTTTGTAATGTGCCTTACGTAGCATTATATAATCAGTAAAAACCATTAATGTTACTAACATTGCTGCACACATCAGCATAAGAGGACTCCCTATCCCACCTCCCACGCTAAGATGCTTTGAATCAGTTTCATTTATTACACTTGTTGAAATGCTGCTAAATTCAGAGCACTGTCATAAACATTATAGGAAATAAAATATATAAGATACTAATCATAACCTTGGGTTGTTTACAAAGGATGTGAGGATGGAACATTTTGCTTAGAGGCTAGATTTTAATAGAGGCTTCATTTATGCCTGCCTTAATGGATCTTCTCAGACTTGATTTTTAGGGCCTGTGTTTCCCCTATGGGGAAAGGAAATAAGAGAATATATTGTTCAACTTAACACTAAGACAGAAATTCTTAATACATAATGCTTTGGTGATTTTTTAAATGTGTAAGTTCTTGTGTATCTGAATGTATATGTGAGAGCAAAAGAAAGATTAAAGTTACTACAAAGAACCAGTCCAGTGATGAAGCAGGAAAAGCACCCCCCTTCTTTGGACTTAGGAAGCCAATTTCTAAACGTCGGACCTTGGAGAAAACATTTGACTTCTCTGCAAATGGCAATCATAATCTGCTCTCAAATTGTGGAGGAGTCGTTGAATCCAATAAAATAATAGTCAAAATGTTTCATAAAAGAAGGGCCTCAGAGGGAGTGGACACTGCATTTGAGGTTCCCATCCAAAACTCTTGTCCTTGGAGTCAGCTTTTCTAACCCATTAGAAATCTATGATAATAAGAAAAAAAATCATTAGAACTACTATGTTCCATCTCTTTTTTTCTTTTTGTTTTGTTTTTTATTTTTTTTTTCTCTTTGGCTGTACCATGTGGCATGTGGGATATTAGTTCCCCAACCAGGGATCAAACGCATGCCCCCTGCTGTGGAAGCGCAGAGTCTTAGCCACTGAACCTCCAGGGAGTTCCCTACGTTCCATCTCTTTGCTAAGTGCTTTACATGTATTACCTCATTCAATCTCCACACTAGTCCCCATGTGAGACGTTCCATTATTATCCTCATTTTACTGGTGAGGAAACCAGGGTATAAAGAATCATGTACCTAAAGTCACACAGTAATAACTGGGAGATCTGGGTCTGACACCAAAGCTCACACTCTTAGGCACACTCTTAAGTTCTACAAACTTGGAACCAAGTATGAAGTCCTTTTACCTGAAGGTCACCTTGAGGTCATTCAGGGATTCAGCCCCTTCTCTGGAAAGATGAGGTTAGAGGAAAAGGTAAGGGAAACTTCTTGTTTCATATGTGATAAGAGAATCGGAGTTGGAAAGAGGAATGATGGCCTGGCGGGCGCCCTGGTGGAAAGAGCATCCTCTGAAATGGAAAGGATGCTGTCCAATCTCCCTTCTGATTCAGCTGGAAAATGATGTGATTTGGAAACCATGGGGACCCCTAATTCTGGAGGAAGATCTTCGACTGTCTCCTTTCACCTCTTTGGAATTTTGTCTCCAAAACACAGAATTGACAGTTGTCGTTAACCATGAGAAGATGGACAGAGAGGATGAGGAAAGGAAGAAAGACATCCAGAAGCCCCCTTTTTTGGTAGTTTTTTCTTTAACTTTTACTTCTGGCAGCAAAATAACACATCTTGTCTCAGAGAGGCTTTCATGGTGTATAATTTAAGGTCTATAAATAGACGACTGTTATTAACAAACACACACACACTCACACACACATACATCTTTCTCTCTATTCAGACATCGACAGAAATATTGCAGATAGAAGAGATAAGCTGTTTAAAATGGGAGGCACCTTTTTCTCTCCTCCACCAGCTGGATGGCTGTATCTGTCTCTTCCTCTGCCCTTACTCTCAACTCATTCTATTCTAGGTTTTATTTCCATCTCTGTTCCCTTTATGCTGCTAAACCCCACCCTTCATGTTCTTACTGTGATCTTTCTGGAACACTTGAGACTCCCCTCTAATCTTTGTGCCTGAGTCTTTCCCTCATTAGTGATCAGTCTCCTTATCCCTTTCCAAAGGCAATTTAAAACCTTATTAGAGGGCTTCCCTGGTGGTGCAGTGGTTGAGAGTCTGCCTGCCGATGCAGGGGACGCGGGTTCGTGCCCCGGTCCGGGAAGATCCTACATGCCGCAGAGCTGCTGGGCCCATGAGCCATGGCTGCTGAACCTGCGCGTCCGGAGCCTGTGCTCCGCAACGGGAGAGGCCACAGCAGTGAGAGGCCCGCGTACCACAAACAAAACAAAACAAAACAAAAAACCTTATTAGACGTCCCTAAAATTCTATCTGACACAGAACACACAGGTGTGGATACAACCACACTGGTAGAAAGAACTAGAAGACAAGGTTTTACAGAGGTTCAAAAAGAAGCTACGTCATGAAATAAAAATGACAGGAATGACCATGAAATCTGTGCGCCAGCCACTATTTATTACAGAAACATTTAAAGGAGGATCAGATCTGATGGGATAATATAAGATGATGAATTCACTGATGGTTAATATATTAAAATGCGCATTTATGTGGCATAACACAGATTCCAAAGAGCTTTTAAGTACATGATTCCTCATCGTTTTCCCTGGGATACCACGGCCAGTGAGTGGCAAAGCCAGAGCCTACACCCAGTTTTGTGTGACCCTCAGGAAGTGTTCAGGTCTGCGTCTGGCCCCATCTTAGTCTCCATCACGATGATTTATAACTGTCTGTTTACTTGTCTTTCTTCTCCACTCTTCTTTAAGTACTTTGGTTGTATTCCCAGCACTAGGTAAATGCCTGACTCAGGGAAGGAGGGTAATAAATGTTTCTTCAATGGATGAATAACTGAATAAAGGAAAGAATGGATGGACGCTTGGATGCAAATGCCAATGTTAGACTAATAAATGGGAAACAAGGCGAAGTGTGACGTGGGACACCTCCTTGTATCACTTCACAGCATCCTGTTGGTTATGGGCCACACTGCAGCAGCAGATAAGGATCCACTTTCTCCATTCAACCATCATGGCCCCAGTCCTTGAGTCAATTCCCTTCTGTCCATTCAGACGATCTCAGCTCCTTTGTACCCCGTCTCTAACACTAGATGCATTCTGCCTTACCTTTCCTCCCATCACATACTTTAAGCTTCTTAAGTAGCCATGTCTTATTTAATTCCCTCATTCATTCATTAAAGGAGGAAAACTAATGTGAATTATAGGTCTACTATATGCCGGTCACTCTCATGACCTTAAGAGGTTATACTTTAATCTTTATTGATGAGGAAACTGAGGCTCCAGGAACTTAGATAATTTATCAGAACACATCACAGGAGCTTAATACGTATTCCTTTAATGAAGGAAAGAAAGATGGTGCTGGTGATAAGCGATTGATCAGGGATTCAAGGTCAAGCCTTTCTGATTCCAAAGCCCAAGATTTCCCCAGTAGATGATTCTCTTCCAATTCTAATTCCAATTGGAATATTGCTTTCAATTCTAAGACACCATGAAGGATTTACGAAATCACTGAATCGAAAAATCAGCCCTCAGTCTCCAGGCATCTGTAATCATAACTATAATTCTTTGAAACTATTTTAATCTTTTCTTCCAAGGAGTGTAAGGAATAATATTCATAGTGCTTATCCCTGAGGCCATTTTATTTACACACAAGGGGACTTGTTATTAGTTCCATTTTTCAGGCTAAGGCAGAGAGCTATTTCCTGTGTGACCCATGGTTACCAAGTGAGCGAGGATGACTCTGGGGGAAGAGGCTAGTTCCCCGACCAGACTCATATGCCCTGATCCTTTCACTAACCCAACAAATAAAGTTTCTTTTATTTGATTTTAAAAACATTTTAGGGGCTTCCCTGGTGGCGCAGTGGTTGAGAGTCCGCCTGCCGATGCAGGGGACATGGGTTCGTGCCCCGGTCCAGGAAGATCCCACATGCCGCGGAGCGGCTGGGCCCGTGAGCCATGGCCGCTGAGCCTGCGCGTCCGGAGCCTGTGCTCCGCAACGGGAGAGGCCGCAACAGTGAGAGGCCCGCGTACCACAAAAAAAAAAAAAATAATAATAAAAATAAAAAAATAAATTTAGTTTTCATGTCTCCAAAAGGAGACCCAGGAACTAAAATGAAGGCTGTCAGCCCTCTCTTCTCTCAGAGGCTCAGCTATCAGCCGGCACCCTCTGATGGCTTCTGAACATTGTGATCTAGAAGAATCCTGGAGTTCTGTAAAGTCCTAATAAGGCTTCTGAGAAAGCAAAGAAAGATTAAATTATTTTCTCTCCTGTTTTGGTATTAGCAATTCTCTCACATGCACTCCCCGGCTCTTCCTGTTTATTCTCCACCGGCATGCCAGGTAAATCCTACTGGTCCTTCAGAGCTCTGCGGGTACCTCACCTCCTCCAGAAAATCATCTCTGACCACAACTACCTTCTTCATGGCTGTCCTTCTAGATCCGTTTTCATCTTGGTCCAGCCTTCTTCATTGTTACATGTGTTTTAGATTGTTAACCGGCTAGATGTCCAACTTCTTTAAGATATGAACCTAAACACTAGTGAAACTGCACCTCTCCTCGGATGGGGCTTGAACCCAGCCAAAATCCAGATTGGGGCTCAAACCCACAATCCCTAGCTTAGGAGGGGACTGAAATCCACTGTCCTTTCATTGAAACCTCTCACCTAGTGTCAGGACTTGCTGAAGCTCAGGTTCTTTTGTCTCGGTGCAGAAAGAATTCAGCATGAGGCAAAGTGACAGGTAAAGAGTGAGTTTATTAGCATAGGATGCTTGTGAGAGACACCAGCGGGCAGGCGAGGGAGCGCAGCCCTGAGAAGAAAGAGGGCTACATTTTTACAATCAAAGAGAAAGTGGGGAGGGGAGAAGACCACCTTCTTCGTCATTCTTGGGCAGGCGTCAAGGCTTCCATCATTAGTTCCTCCTTTGGCCCTATATGGTTTAACTGGGACTGTCATGGCGTTATTTAAATCATGTATATTAGCAAAAGGGTGGTAACATATATTAACTATGGTCATTCATCTCAGGTTTTAGTGTAATGCCCCCTTTCACCTAGTTTCCTTCCCCTTTCACCTATATTTCTGTCTTGGCCACATTCAGGAATGCTACTCTTCAAGAACTATTAACTCTCTGGCTTCATGTAACGAGATTCAGCCCCCATATCTACTGTCTTGTGTTTTAACTGTCAGGGTTTGTGGCTCGAGTGTGTCTGGTGCTTGGATGCCCCTGGTCTTCCTTCAAGGTAGTGCAGACTATTGCTAGGTTACTGGATTATTTTCTTGAGGGCTCATTAGCTTACAACAGTCTTCCAAACTCCCTTAAAATTCCCTTTCTGTCTTTAATCACCTAGTGGAATTTCTAAACTGACTGTTTAATTATCCTACCCTATCCCTATCACTAGAAACACAGTAAGTGAGTAGCAGATTAACTTCAATCCCTTGACATCTGGAAATGGACAAATGTTATGAATGGTAAACCTTTATTAACAGATTGATCTAAGCCTCTAATAATCTGAATTAACCAGAAAGAACTCTCCATTCCTCAGACTTAACAGACAACAGAGACTTTGGTGTTCCTATCGACTGGGCCAGCATCTCTTTGAAAGCACGCTCTGGGCACAAGAGGTCAGGCCTAATGAGGACCTTGATCTGACATGGGGAGCAAGAGAGCCCTGGTGAGACACTCAGCCCCGCGCAGCTTTATAGAGCCATGAGGGAGGGAGTGGGGCCTGAGGCTGACTCAGAGCTGCAACTATATCCAGTGCTCTGGGAAGCACACTGAATCATATCACGGCAAATTTAGGCCTGTGCTGATCAAGGCAGGAAACTCAGCACCTCCTTTCTCTCTGCAGCCTGCCAGATGCCTGACATCTAGGCCACAGAACCTCTGCGGGGCTTCTTCCCATCCTGGAGAATGAGAGGTCGCTTGGACGGTGGGTTCCTGCAGGCGGGCTTACAACCTCGTGCCAGAGAAGGTGGTGTATTGGAGGCCGGGGCTCTGGCGTCATTTTCTCAAGGCCAGGGTGCGTTTCGAGTACCAGTTCTTTCCCCCTTTCCCTCTTGTTCATATTTTGCTGGACACCAGTGGCCTACAGCCTTACACAGTTACAAGCCTCAGCTGCTCTCTTGGATTTTTGAATTTTACTGTAGGAAAGTATGTATTCGCTAAAAATAACATTTTAATCAAATGTCCTCTAGAACCCAACTGCACCGGGGCTGTAACACTACAAAAGAAGAAACAGGGAAGTCAAGATCTAGAATTCAAAGTCAGTTAGAACCTCCTGGTTTCCGGTCTTCAAAGCTGTAGGGAACTCCTGTCACTCCATGTCTTAAAACAAGACTATCAGGGCTTCCCTGGTGGTGCAGTGGTTAAGAATCTGCCTGCTAATGCAGGGGACACGGGTTTGAGCCCTGGTCTGGGAAGATCCCACATGCCGCTGAGCAAGCCACAACTACTGAGCCTGCGCTCTAGAGCCTGAGAGCCACAACTACTGAGCCCGCATGCCACAACTATTGAAGCCCATGCTCTGCAACAAGAGAAGCCACCACAGTGAGAAGCCCGCGCACTGCAACGAAGAGTAGCTCTGCTCACCGCAACTAGAGAAAGCCCACATGCAGCAGCAAAGACCTAACACAGCCTAAATAAATAAATAAATAAAATCTATTTTAAAAAAAGATGTTCCTTAAAAAAAAACCAGACAAGACTATTAGATTGAAGCAGAGACTTCTTTGGAATCGTTTAGAATTACAAAACCTTCCCTTGGGGACTGTCATTTTCATACCTGGCTTTCATGCAAGGGTGAAATTATGTATGTGAAATTAACCACCAAGGCCAGGCATTGATTTAAAAACTTACAGATACTTCCTATTTCTGTTGTCAAGCGAATGTCTTATTTTTTGTTTTTTCTCTGTTTGTGTATGTGCATAGTTTAATACATAACTGCTGAGCCTAGAAAAAGGAGCAATTGTGTCTCTATTCTTTTTTTAAAAAATACTCTTTTGAAATGCTAAGAGACTGAAGTATTTAAGTAAACAGAATTTTAGGATGAGAACCTAAGTGTCAAACAACAAAAAAACAAAGTAGCAATTTGCTATTCAGTAGACAGAATTCAGAGCTACCTTGCAGGAGACAAAAAATAAAAGATAAACCCCTCCTGACAACAGACCTCCCAAGCCCATCCTACAAAAAGTCTCAGTAACAACAAACAACAGCAACAATAATTTCCTTGGTTGAGACAAGCTGATTGTCCCAGACATTAATCTCATTTCTTGCCATAATCACTGAGATGGGTAGAAGTTTTCATCCCCATTTTACAGATGAGAAAATTGAGTCTCAGAGAGGTTGGATAACTTGCCTAAAGCCACACAGCTAAGTAGCAATTGGGCCAATGCTAAAAACACATCTTTTTACTTAGGGCTGTTTTCAGGACACTCTGCTGCAAGTGGAAGGCATTACAGACCTCCAATGGTCCTTTGTTTCTGGGTAAACCTAGTAGAATTGCTTGCGTAGGCCTTCATTTCTGTCTTCCTCAGCCCGATGACATTTACAGGATTATTCTTTTTCTAGTTCTCTCTTGGCAAATGTTCTATTGAAGAGGCCCTTGTAGCTTCCCTGGTGGCGCAGTGGTTGGGAATCTGCCTGCCAATGCAGGGGACACAGTTTCGAACCCTGGTCCGGGAAGATCCCACACACCACGGAGCAACTAAGCCCATGAGCCACAACTACTGAACCTGCACTCTAGAACCCACAAGCCACAACTACTGAGCCCATGTGCCACAACTACTGAAGCCTGCACACCTAGAGCCTGTGCTCCGCAACAAGAGAAGCCACTGCAATGAGAAGCCCACGCATGGCAATGAAGAGTAGCCCCAGCTCGCCGCAACTAGAGAAAGCCTGCGTGCAGCAACGAAGACCCAACGCACCAAAAATAAATAAATAAATAAAAGAAAAAGAAAAAAAGGAAAAAAGAAAAATGAAAGAAAAGGCCCTTGTAGAAAAAACCTTTCCGCTAAGGATTTCAAAGCAATTTTACCCAAGGGAAAATCCAGGCCCTCAGGGGCTAAGCCGCTGTTTTCCAGGCAACATAGTAACCCTGCAAGACAAGCAAATTGTCTGATCTTCCTCCAACTTCTAATAAACCCCAGACAGGGGTCAGCAGCCCACGACAGAGATGTGCTGCTAATAGTGTGTAGGACACAGCGTCAATCACCGGCAGAGCTGTCAGGCAAAACCTCTGGTCAGGTCCTCTCCACCTCAAACCAAATGAGATGCTTGTGAAAAAAAATTTAAATGCCAATATGACATACAGAGGTAAAGCATTATTGTCACCTTCATGTTTCATGAGCCCCCAAAAAAACATCCTTTTTTCCCCTTTCCAAAAAAATTTTTTTGGAGAATAGTTGATTTCCAATGTTGTGTTAGTTTCAGGTGTACAGCAAAGTAAATCAGTAATCAATCTTTTTTAGATTCTTTTCCCATATAGGTCATTACAGAGTATTGAGTAGAGTTCCCTATGCTATACAGCAGGTCTTTATTAGTTATCTATTTTATACACAGTAGTGTGTATATGTCAATCCCAATCTCCCAATTTATCCTTCCCCCCACTTCCCACCTGGTAACCATAAGTTTGCTTTCTACATCTGTAACTCTATTTCTGTTTTGTAGTTAAGTTCACTTGTACCCTTTTATTAGATTCCACACATGAGCTATATCGTATGATATTTATCTTTCTCTGTCTGACTTACTTCACTCAGTATAACAATCTCTAGGTCCATCCATGTTGCTGCAAAAGGCATAATATCGTTCTTTTATAATGGTTAATATTCCATTGTATACATGAACGATATCTTCTTTATCCATTCCTCTGTCCATGGACATTTAGGCTGCTTCCATGTCCTGGTTACAGAAATACTTTTTATCTTACTTCCCCACATCCTGCTTCTGATACTTGCCTGTCCAGCCCCTGTTTTGCATATAGTAGGCGCTTAGTAAAAATGTATCGAAATTCCTATTGATCTTTACACTTAAATCCCTTCTAGGAATACTTTCAGGGGTCCTGAAAGCTGAAAATATTTCCTTAAATAACCCTTAATTTCGTCATGCCAGGAATGGATGGGGTTCACGCAGTAAACCTTCTTATAAAATCAACCCTACATACGCACTCAGGACAGTCCAGACAGTCAGAGCTGTTTGTTGTTTCTGGAATGCACCCGCTGCTTCTCACTTATCCACACACTGCTTCATTCTCTTGAATGATCCTTCACTATTCCACATATGTCTGGCAATTGTCCCCTAACACAGAACTCAGGTGTCATCTTTTCTGGGAATACTTCCCACACAAGACCCACTTGAGACTAGCCGGTATCCTACTGTAATCAGTGGTTTCCTCCTCCTCTCTGAGCGTAAGCTCGCTGAAGCCCACATCTCACTGGGCTCTGTATCCCAGCACCTAGCCCCATGCCTTGCACGTTGGTGGGGCTCAGTCTATGTTTGTAAGTGACTGCTGGGTTCCAAGATTGTTAGAAGCTGGAATGATGAATAGAAACGCCTACACAGGTAATTTTCTCCAAAAGTCTTTCTCAGATTCTGGGCATCTTCAGCTCCCAAATGGACTCCCCTGGGGTGCTTCCCATGCATCCCTTACCAGGAAGTTAGCTAGGCTGTTCTTCTATGACTTCTGTGAGTCAATACCTGTATGGCATCAGCACATGGAAACTGGCATCCAGTGATGATAATGCAAACTTTTCCCCCTTTATTTAAAAAAGTTATGATGCGTGGATACAGAAAAGTACATAAAACACATGTATACAGTTTAACAAATAAATGAATAAAATAAGAGAACACCCAGATAATCCTCCAGCCAGGACAAGAAAAGGAACACTGCCAGCACCTTAGAAGATCCCAGGCGCCCCTTCCTGATGACAATTTTGCCCTTTCTTCCTAGAGTTAACTGCTGTGCTGGCTTTGAGGGTCATGATTCCGTTCATTTTCTTTATGGTTTTATCACTCATGTACGCAACTCTAAAGTCTGGCTTCTTGGTTTTGAAGTTTGTAGAAATGGAACTGTTCTGTCTGGGGTCTTTCATTTGACATTGCACTTGTGGGATTCATCCATGGGTCTACCTGTACCTGTGTTATTCCATTGCATGACAAACTACAGAGTAGTTCATCTACTCTATTGTTGATGAATATTTGGGTTGTATCAAAGTTGGAATAATTATAAACAGCGCAGCTATGAACATTCTTGGGTTACTTTGTGCCCATCTGAACAAACTTTGCTAGGATATATACCTAGGGTTACATTTCTGGGTATTTTTATTTATAGGTAATATATTAAATAATGCCAAACTGATTTCCAAGTAGTTGTACCAACTTCCATGGTCTTCAGCAGTCGAGGAGAGTTCAAAATGTTCCATCGCTCCTTCGTTATCAGACTTTTCAAACGTTTGCCCATTGAGTGGGGTATGGAAGGAATTCCATTATGATTGTATTTTAGTCCACAGATTATTAATCTTATATTTAACTGGAAATTTCCTTTTTGTGAAGTATCTGTTTAAACCTTTTACCCATTTTTTCCTGTTAGGTTGTCTGCCTTTGTCTTAGCGATTTTGGAAGAATTCTATAAGTATTTTGAATAATAGTGTGTTGTTTGTTTTGTGTGTTGTAAATATTATCTCCCACTTCATGGTTTATCTTTTTACCTTTGATACCATTTGATGAAGAGGATGTCTTGATTTTAATGTAGAACAAATTTATAATTTTTTTCTTTATGGTTTGTGTTTTTCGTGTCTTGTTTAGGAAATCTTTACCCCAAGATCATGACACTATCTTTCCTTATTGATTTTCCTTTCACCTTCAGTCTTTTAACCAACTGAAATCGACATTTTTAGGATGGTATGAGGTAAAGATCCAACTTTGTTTTTTCTACATGGATGCCTGTCTCAGCAATTTGTTGGAAACTTCTTATTTTCCCTGCTGATCTTGAAATCTGGTAGAGCCAGAGAGTTCTACTTCTTCAAGAGTGTTTTGGATATTGGATATTCTTATTAACCCTTTGCATATCCATATAAGTTTCAAAACCAGCCTGCCAAGTTTTTTTTAAAAAATCATGGAATTTTGCTTGGGTATGCATTAAATTTATAACTCAACTTGAGGACAAGTGGCATCTTTATAAAAATTATTCTGATTCATAAACTTGGTATACCTCTCCACTTAGCTTTCTTTTTTAATGTCTCTCAGTAACACTTTATAATTTTCTCCGTAGATGTCTTAGACAAAAATATATTGTTAGTACTGTTCCCAAGGATATCATCTTGTTTTATGCTATTCTAAATGGTAGCTCTTTTATTTCACTTTCAATCTGTTGCTCGATTATATGAATTAAATGTATTGTTTAAGTACTGAATGTGAATAGTACAACCGTGTCAAAGCCTCGTAATAATTACAGTAATCTCTCTATGGATTCCTTCAGATTTTCTACACATAATTAAATCATCTGTGAATAATGACAGCTGTTTTTCTCCGCTTTTCAATTCTCATACCTTTTATTTCTTTTCATTGTTTCACTGAGCAGGCAGGGAACTCCAGGACAAAGCTGAATAGAAGTAGCAATAACAGGAATTCTTGTCTTGTTCCAAATTTCAAAATGAGAGCTCTCAAAGTTTCAACATTTGATGTGACGTTTGCAATAAGATTGTAGTAGGTACCCTTTGTAAGGTTAAGGAAATTTCATTCTATTTCTATTTTTATAAGAGTTTTATTATGAATGATTATTGACTTTTACTAAATACTTTCTCTGCATCTCTGTGATAATCACCCCATTTTTTCCCATTTTTTTCTTGTAATGTGGTGAATTCCATGAATTGCTTTTCCAAAGTGACACTAATCTTACATTCCTAAGATAAACACAAATTAGTCATGATGTATTTTTTATGTATATTGCTGCATTCAGTTTACTAATTATAGTTTACGTTTTGCATTTACATTCATGAGTGAGATTGGGCTCTAGTTTTCCTCTCTCGTTTTGCCTTTGTTGAGCATTAGAATCAAGATGACGGGTAGTATCACAAAGCATAATGGTAGATTTGCCCTTTTATTCTATTGTCTGAAGGAATGTGTATAAATTGGAAATATTTCTCTCTTGAACATTTATAGACCTTACTGGTAAACCACGTGGACCTAGAGAGCTCTGGATAAGAAATTTTTGTTTTACTAACTAAAGGAAAAGTCAGGATTCTTATCTCTTCATGAGAAGGGTTTTGGTATGTTATACTTTTCCAGGAATGTATACATTTTGCATCCATTTTCAAATATATTGGTGTTAAGATTTTTGTATATTCTATTATCTTTTCAATATTTGCAGTGTCTGTAGTAATGTCCAATTTTTCACTCATGATGTTGATTATTTGTGCATTTCTTCTTTATTTTCTTGGTCAATCTCACCAGAGGTTGGTCCATTTTTTTCTTAGTTTCAAAGAGTGAACTTTTGGGTTTGTTTTTTCTCTTTATTATATTTCTATTTTGTATAATATTTTTCTATGCCATTAATTTATCTTTTTATCTTAATTGTTTTCTTTCTTCTACTTTCTTGGATTTTGCATTGCTTTTTTTCCCTAGTTCCTGAAGATGGAATTTCCAGCATTTGTTTTTTTCTAATCCATCTAAATCCACCTAATCCAATCTAAAAACAAACTCTCAAAAGACTATAAATTTCCCTCTATATAATATTTTAACTGCATCTCTTAGCGTTCTGTTAACTAATTTGCGAAAGGAAGGAAGGAAGGGAGGGAGGGAGGAAGGGAGAAAGGAAAGAAGGGAGAAAGGGAGAGAAAGAGAAGGAAGGAAGAAGGATGAAAAGAAAGAAAAGAAAAGAAAGGAAAATAAAAAGTCCTGATTTGTAGCATGCCAATTTCATATTTCTGTGTTGTAAATACTTCATCACAACTGATTTCAGGCCAGTAGTGGATTAATAACCAGTGGGAAAATGTCCTGAATATTTAACATTCGGCTCTTGCAAGCTGATACAAGGCAGCTCTAGAACACCACTGGCTGTATGTCTCAAATTTAAATAGTATTTTCACTATTGTTTTCAAAATATGTTCTAATTAGCACTATATAGTTGACCCTTGAACAGCACTGGTTTGAACTGCACGACTCCACCTATATATTTTTTTTCAATAGTAAATACTACAGTACTATGCAATCCGCTGCTGGTTGAATCCACAGATGGTTGCTGGTTGAAACCACTGGTGTGGAGGGCCTATCCATGGATTTTTCAACTGCTCAGAGGGTCAGTTCCCCTAATCCACCCTCCCGCTTTGTTCAGGGTAAACTGTACTTTCTCTTTTAGCCACACTTCTTTGATTATTTGGAAGCATGTGTCTAAATTTCCAAATATACGGGAAAATTATAGTTAATTTTTGTTTTATAATTCTAGCTTAATTGTATTTTTATTGGAGATCACACTTGATGTGATTTCAATTCAGTAAAATTCTTTGAGATTGACTCAAGGTCCAGAAATAATTGATTCTTATAAACATTATACATGTGCCTGAAAGGAATATGTTTTCTGTAGCTGTTTGATGCAATGTCTATATGCATCCATTATGTAAATTTTTAAAATCTGGTTTAAATGTTCTATGCCATTATGATTTTTTTATGGCAAGATGTATCTGAACTGAGAGCAATGTAAGACAATCTACCGCTTTGACGGTTATTATTTTTCCTCTTGTACTTCTGTCAATTTTTATTTTATGTATTCTGCAGCTTTTTTAAAGGTTTTTTATGTATTTTAAATTGTAGTGTTTTTGTTAATTAAAATGTGTCATTGTGAAATTATACTTTTTATCTTTAATAATGCTTAGTCTGTTTTATTTCATATTAATGAATTCTCCTAAGACATCTGTTGATTAATATTTGCCTCCTGTATTTTTCCATTCTTTTGTCTTTAACCTTTTTGTATCCTTGTGTTTTAGACATGTCTCTTGAAAATAGTACATACAGGAATGTATATCATATATAATATAGCTGCTGTTGTTTTTACTAGAGAACTTAATCCATTCAAATTCTTGTAAGTTCTAATATTTCAGGTTTAAAATCTACTCTTTTTTTGTGCTTATATTTGCCCTACTTCTGTTTCTTTTCCTTTATTGCTTTTTATGGATTTATTTATTTTTATTATTTCTATTTCCCTTCTATTAGTTAGACAGTTATACACTCTGTTTCTATTCTTTTAGTACATACCCTAAAAAATGCAACATACATACTTAGTATATAAAATTTTTAAATTAATCAGTACCCTTATGTTTATTACATACAGTATAAAGATTTTACAACACTTACCTCCATTTTCCCTCACCAACTTGTTGAATGTTTTTGTTCCTTTTTTCTCTTTTTAATCTAAGAGATTGTTGTTATTTCAACAGTCAAGGACACTTATATTGGAACATATATTCATAAATTTGTCCTTCCTTTCTTCTCCAAGAAGACCTGCCTGAGGGCAAGATGTACATCAAAAAGATTGGAAATCCAGGACAGAGATGGAAAGACAGGACTTCTAATGAGCACCAGTGGCTTGGCCTGATGGATCCAGATTCAAGGGGACATCTGAGGGCCCAGGGTCAAGGCAGAGCTGGGGTCAGAGTTAGGTGAGAAGTCAGGAAAATCAAGTTAATGCAAGAAGCTAAATTTATTTTTAATTGAAGTATAGTTGATTTACAATGTTGTGTTAATTTCTGCTGTACAGCAAATTGATTCATTTATACATATATATACATTCTTGTTCATATTCTTTTCCATTATGGTTTATCACAGGATATTGAATATAGTTCCCTGTGCTATACAGTAGGACCTTGTTGTTTATCCATTCTATGTATAATAGTTTGCATCTGCTAATCCCAAACTCCCAATCCATCCCTCCCTCACACCTCTCCCCCTTGCAAGAAACCAAATCTTGAAAAAGACAAATATCATACCATATCACTTATATGTGAAGTCTAAAAAATGATACAAATGAATTTATTTACAAAACAGAAATAGACTCACAGGCATAGAAAACAAACTTATGGTTACCAAAAGGAATAGTGGGGTGTGAGGGAAGATAAATTAGGAGTTTGGGATTTATATATACACTACTATATATAAAATAGGTAAGTAACAAAGACCTACTGTATAGCACAGGAACTACCCTCAGTATCTTTTAATAATAACCTATAATGGAAAAGAATCTGAATCATTTTGCTGTACACTTGAAACTAACACAACATTGTATATTAACTATACTTCAATAATAAGTAAATAAATAAAATTTTAAAAAAGAAGCCAAATCTTAGGTGAGCAGTTGGGAACCAGGGGTCTGGGCAAGCAAGACATAGACAGGACCCAACGAGTGGTCCTGACCACAGATACAAGGCATCACAACCAGATGACCCATAATTGAGACAACTCCCAGCCCAATCAGGGAACAGCTTATGTACTGTTTGTTGAGTGGGGCACAAGCCCACAGACATGGTTAGTAAGTCAGGTTAGGAAGCTGGAGGCTGAAGAGAAATAGGGGTCAGGAATAAAAGCAAGATCTTATTTCACCCGTGAACACTTTTCTGTTCAAAGTATTGATCTCCCCAGTAGCACACGATACCCAGCACCTAATAGGCACTCAATAAATAGATATCTATTGATTTATTTATTGACTCTCACCTAACCAATGGGCCTGTGCCAGCCTCCAGAATGATAAAAACACAAACTGTACATGTTTCCTAACTTTGAGGCACTTATAACTAGAGGTTGAGCTCAGTATGTAACTAAAATGTAAAGCAAGATGGCGTAAGGGCTAAGCACAAGCTAAAATGCCAGAATGGGGCCATTAGCTTCACCTGAGATTATCAGGGAGGGTTTCCTGGAGGAGGTGGCGGGCTTGTTTGGAGGGTCAACAAGACAGTGACAGCCAGAGGGGATAACGCTGATATTCTGAACCTGAGTTCAGATTTCCTGAGTTCCTAGCACTGGAGGTCGGGGCAAGGACTTGCTCTCTGGTGGACAGAGCTCCTGAGGAAAGTCTGGCGAACAAGGGAGAGAGACCCCTCCCCCATCCGCCAACTGGGAGTGCTGGTGACTCTGCATCTTTCCTTCCCATCTTGTGATGCTCGTCACATTCTACCTTGCATTCCAGATGTCCTGGGGCATTCTAAGCTTCTGAGACTAGGAAATGGACCAAGGCAGATTCTAGGCGATCCCCAAAGCCCTTGATGACAAACCTCATTGAGATCACTGAGTTCCAGCACTGGGTGGAAGGCCCGCCATGGCATGTACCACTTTCTACTCCCAACCCAGACTCTGATCGGGGAGTTTTCACTGTAGCAAATAAAGCAAGTGACAGGCGTGCTGTGTAGCGTCCACATTCTGTATACAAGAACCTTCCAGGCCTGCTGGAACACTCAGCTTTCCCATAATCCCATGTTAGCACCAGAGAAGTTTCCAGAAGGGGAGGCAGCACACACAGCCTACCTAGGCTTCTCTCACCTACATCTTCCTGCCCGTCAGCAGCATCCCAGGATCCCAGACTGAGCACCTTCTCTGACCTCTAAGGTCTGCTTACACAAGGCAGCACAGGCAGGGGCCATCAGATTGTTAGTGGGGTCCCTGTGTTGTCAAGGAAAAGGGGGTAACCTTTACCTGAGCCACTTCGCAATCTGCCACCCCCTCCCCAAGACCTTCCTGCAATAGTGCCTTTTCTTTTCACTTTCTAAAAATCTGTTCCGCACCTTTACACCCCACCTAATGGTCCAGAAGCGCAAAGATTGGAAATCTTGGAGGTAAAGCCATGGCACACCTGTATCATCACAGATGGGACTGTGCTACACTCAGAAAAGATGTTCTGTGGAAAGCAGCTTGATCCTGAGGTTTGATTAATGTATCAGTTTCCTGGGGCTGCTATAACAATGTACCGCAAACTAGGGTGGCTTTTAAAACAGAAATGTGTCGTCCCACACTTCTGGAGGCCGGGAGTCAAAGTCAAAACGTCAGCAGTGCTGGTTCCTTCTGATGTATGTGGGGCAGAGTCTGGCCTGTCTCCTAGCTTCTGGTACCCCCAGGCAGTCCTTGGTTTGTAGATGGCATTCTCCCTGTGTCTTCCCATCATCACCCCTCTGTACACGCACGGCTGTCCCTGAGTCCAGATTTCCCTTTCTTATAAGTATACTAGCCATAACGTGTGAGGATCCACCCTAATGACCTCATCTTAATGTGATCAGTTGCAAAGACCCAATTTCCAAACAAGGTCACATTCACAGGTACTGGGCGTTAGGACTTCAGCATATTTTGTGGGATACCGTTCCACCCATGATAATCAGTATTTGGACATTGGCAGAGGAGAGGTATTCCAGGTTGTAAGTAGAAAATAAGCTAAGGTATGGAGATGGGAAGGGAAGGGATTTTATACGCTTGAAAGAGTGGTTTCATACGGCTCTGTGATTAAAGTAATATCATGAATATAGATGCATCTGAAAAGCGTGCCCATGTACATGAAATTTGTTTGTATATAAATTCCCCCCCAAAATGAAAAATAAATGAATTCCCAATGTGGACAGACTCTGACTCACTTCAGCTCTCTGGTTCTGCGTTTGCCTTCTTTGTGTGTTTCAAGAGGTTACGGTTGGCATGGCAATGCTGCCTCGGTGCGTACAGCGTCTCCTCAAGTTCTGAGAGGTGAGGCACTGCCTGGTGCTGTAGGGCGCCCTTTGTGACAGGTTGGTGAGACCTTTGATCAGGAAGAGAGACGTCAGCTCAGATTGGCTTGCAGGAAGGGAGACTGAAGTCCTGGTAGTCAACTCCTCCTGAAACATTATGTAAACCGCGCTCATTTCCCATTCTGTAAGCACTGTGTTCTGTCCTGGATTGACAGCTCCCGGGAGGCTGGCGTCTGCAGGCTGCTCCAGCCGAGGAGGAGATTCTGTCACATGTCACCTTCACTCGAGCACCACTTAATCCTTCAGCACACCCCAGCTGTGACCCAGCTGCCACTTTGGAGAAAAGCCATGTGGCCACATGCAAACAACAGATGCTTCACACATGTTTTTGGCGTTGATGATGGTGTGGTGATGGCCAGGGTGCTGGTGGAAGTGCCGGTGATGCTGGCAGGGCTATGGTGGTGACGGTCATAGGGCTGGTGACAATGATGGGAGATGTTGTGTCTTAACCCAAAATAGTGAGTGTCACATGAGGCTGAAGCTCGGGGAGAAGGGCAATGAGGCTGTAGATCATGTTATATCCCTCCTAATGCTAGCCCGGGACTACTCCTCCAGTAGACGCTAAGTCGGGACCCGGCAACTGGATAAATAAATACTCAACATGATCCTTTCCTACCTAGTTCACAGCCCCATGCTCAGGAGCTGAGAACTCACTCTGCAACTTATGAATTCTGTGACCCTACAGAGCTTACAAGAGCAAATCTTTTTCTTAAATTTATTTTATTGAAGTATAGTTGATTTGCAACGTTGTGTTAATTCCTGCTGTATAGCAAAGTGATTCAGTTATACATATATATACATTCTTGTTCATATTCTTTTCCATGATGCTTTGTCACAGGATTTTGAATAGAGTTCCCTGTGCTATACAGTAGGACCTTGTTGTTTATCCATCCTATAGATAATAGTTTGCATCTGCTAATCCCAAACTCCCAATCCATCCCTCCTTGACCCCCTCCCCCTTGGCAATCACAAGTCTGTTCTCTATGTCTGTGAGTCTGTTCCAAGAACAAATCTTGACACTCTATCTGAACATAGTAAGCCTTCAATTAATGAGCTCTATTAGTATTATTAATATCCTAATTCAGAATTCATTAAGAAAAACGACAACCTAAAGTTCACAGGCACAGAGGCTGTGAGCCTCTCTGCCGGCTTTAGACACTGGCAGAGCTGAGGTGCCGAAGTGTCCTGCCACTGACACCCATCCTTTTCTGCTCCTGCACGAGGCTAGCTGTGAGGGCACACGGAGGCAGGCGAGTTTATAAATGACCAACATGCCAATTAGGGACGCAGCAAGAAAGAAAGGACTGCAATTGTGATTGATTCATAATTCAAGCCTCATTCGCTGTGAGTAGTATTTCCAAGCCCTTTGTCTTGGGGAAGCAGGGACTAAGGATCTGACCTCAGATGCCACCTTCACCTCCCTACTGCAGCCCTTCTCAGACAGAGAGTGCAAAGGTGCAGAGAGGGGTCAGTGCCTCTTCTACAGAGAGACTCTGTTCGCTTGGACTGGATCACCTTTCCTATGGTTTCTTGTCAATTTCTTTTTCTTTTCTGCTGATTGTGTGCTCCTGTCTATATTCTCCCCATTTCCTCCGTAAGGCATTAAACTAACTCATCTCATTTCTGCCCAAATGAGAAGGGGAAACATATTCAGAAAAAGGCCAAAGCCCGTTTAAAAGTCCTTATCAAGGCATTCTGTGTCTTTTAAGAAAGTGGTAAGCAGCTAGCTCAGAGGGGAAATACTGCCCATCCTTGGTGCTAGGTCAGAAATGACATATCAAGATGGAAAGTTCTCTCCCTCTCATTCCTTCTTTCTTTCTCTCTCTCTCTCTCTCTCTCTCTCTCACACACACACACACACACACACACACACACACACACACACACACACGGCCTTCAGATTTGACAAACGTTTGTTAAGCAGCCATTGAGGGCAAGGTGACAGGTTAGCAGAGGGGACGGGGCCCGGGACAGAACTGTGCCCTAGGCAGCATGATCACTGCTCTGATGGAGGGGCAGCAGTTCGCTGGGAGAATCCGAATGAGTCCAGCTGGGAGGCTTGGAAAAGTCACCTGCAGCCCATTTCAATCAGGGCTTTGTTTTCCCCGGCTTTGTTAGTAGCTGATTGTCTCAATTTTGGTGTGATCTGAATCAGCTGTCAGCATTGTGGAGCTAAGCAGGTCAGCTCTGCTTCTGTGTTCCGTGATAATAGCTCACATTTATTTAGAGCAGCTTTCCCACACAACCTCTACATGCAGTATTTCATTTTATCCTCCCACTATCCCTATGAACTAGCTCTGCCGGAAACCAAGGATGGCCCAGTGCTGAGCTCGGCACTGCCTCCCAGTAAGAACTGGCTGTATTTTTGTTGAATGGGGTTGGCTGGCTGGCTGCATGAAGGACATTACCTATTGGGGTTGTGACTTCCCCAAAATGCCAGTGGGTCTTTAATACCAGAACTGGGACTCGAATCCAGCCTTTCAATATTTCTGTTCCCTGTTCCTCTCACTCCATCTTCATGTACCACATAGTTGGGGACCAGCAATTCCCAAGGTCAGAGCAGCCCTCTTCCCTGAAATTCCTGACCCTACTGGAGTTGACATAGTTTTCATAGGTTGCCATGGTTATCTTCAGTTTCTATACTGATTTACAGATTTCAGGAGACCAGTCAAAGAAATACTATTTTCTTTTGATTATCAGCACCATCATCATGATCAAAATTCATTTGGCAGGAGTTTAACATATACTGGATCTTGGTATTGATCAAAATCACCTTTCTATCCTTCCATTCTTTTGCCAGATGGACTTCTCCCTCCTAATGGCCCTAAACTTCAAGCAACATATTTATTTTTATATTAATTACAGATATACCTATATTTTTATTCAAAATATTATATATTTAATATTCTAGTGACCTTAAAGAAAAAACAGAAAAAATCACAACCTTAAAGACAACCTTAAAGACATAGAAAAAAATCACTCAAATCCTACAGCATTGATACCGGGTTTATTTTTGCATATCACCTCCCCAGGTTTGCTATAGTGCAGGTAATAGTTACAATTATAGCTTCAGACTATTTTTTATCTTCTTTTATCAGTTCCAGTCTATCATAAATATTTTTCATAGTTGCTCCATAGATATTATAATTACCATTTAAATAACTGCATACTATCCCGTCAAGTGATGTACGATTTACTGAATCTTGTACTTCATCCTTGGGTATTAAGTTATTTCCAGTTATTTGTTATTATAGACAGCATTGCAGTGAAGATATGTTAATTATAGACCATAGTGTTTCACTTTGATGCCCATGACTTGTGAGGATGCCCTGATTGGGAGCTTGACTTGTAAAAGGCAACAGTGTTCATTGTATAGTTACTATATGCTTAATGCTGTGTTACGGATACTAGAATATTACAAGGCATAATTCTTTCCTTCAAGAAGTTTACCGTTTTGCTGAGAATGAGAGAAATGCACCTGAGACCACTGGAAGCTATGGGAGAAGGTACAGTATGATACCCTCACACTGTACAGACGCTGAGGGTTTGGAGCCCTTTGAAAAACGTGCGAGTCAAAGGAGATGATTGGAAAGTAGACAGAGAGCGTGCAGTGCAGTGTCTGTTGTCTCAGCATCCTCGCATCCCTGAGCCTGAGCAAGCACACTTCGTTTCCATGACGACCGATTACCAAGTCCAAAAACATTAGTGACGGGGACCAGGTGAGCCCCAACTGTCAGAAGGAGGGCTGAGATGAGGGATCCAGGGAGAGAGACAAGTCTCAGAACTGGGTTTCAGTTGGTAATGCACCGTGTCGCTGAGCAGAGCCTAACCACGTACATCTGATGGCGGGGTCGGGCCTGAGCTAAATAGGACAGAAAATACCCTCAAGGCCAGAGCAAGATGCTCTGGGGGAACGAGCATTCCTGTTGGCCTCACTCTTCCGCAAGGTAGAAGAACTGTCTGGAAGCACATTAATCTCATGGAACAGTATGATAATATTTCATTTGTATATCTACTGAACAAACATTTATTGGATATCCCCAGGGCCGCTGTGTTTGGGGAGCTATGATAGGCTTTGGGGCACATTTGAATAAAATGTGGTGATCTTGAAGGCTCTTGTAATCCACTGAAGGAGACAGACTTACCAACAACTAATTGTCTTATAGATGATGTGTAAGACAGAGCACAATAAAATAAATGCTAAACCTAGAGGAGCAAGTGGTGCATTTTCAGTGGGATATTCAAGAAAAGGGCAAGTAGATGTGGCATTTCAGTGGGGCTGTGAACACAGAGGCTTTCAAGAGACTGAGAATGGGGCCAGCAGTGGGAGGGAGTCCCGGGCATGAACGAGCAGGAAGTAACCACGAGCGGTCTCTTACAAGGGGAAGAGAAGCTAAGCCTGGAGGTGTGGTGGATACTAGGACGATAGAAGTAGGTGGGACCAGGTGAGGAAGGACCCACCAATGCCAAGGGTGTGAATTCGGTTTTCCATCCATGGAGAGCTACTGAAGGAGCCAGTGCAGCTCCACGAGCCCTGGGAAGCTCTGGGCTGAGCTTGGGCTTACTCCCAGCACCCTGTTCTTACCCAAAAATCTGTTCCCAGGCTATGATTCTCACTGGGGCCCCACTAGGCACTGCAGTGCCCTGGAACCATGGCAGCCTCTGACTCTGGCCACCCACCAGTGGCCCTTTGCCTTCACGCACAAGGCTGGAGCATCCACCCAAGCTCTGCTGGGAACCCTCTTCTGGCTCCAAGCCATCTTCCCTTTGCCACCCAGTGTGGTGCAGAGACCCCCAGATGACTGGGCCCACCATGTCTCCAGGAGGGGACAGAGTAAACCCTGGATAATCTAGGTCACCAAGGAACTAAGCCACCACATGAGTCTGAAAAAACATAGCCCCAGGAATGCAAAGTCAGGAGGCTTCCAAGGAACTCAGCCTGAGCTTTGCTTTGACTTCTCCAATCCACGTGGCGTTGGGCATTGTGCCGGGACAAAAAGAGCATGGGTTGTGAAAAGGCCAGAGTCTTTGGGACAATTAGGAGCAAAGAACAGAAAAGGCTTATTTTCCAGTTCTACAGTCTGACCCAGGAGGGCCTCATTTACCTGGTGCATCTCTGGGAAATTTGTTCACGCAACTACGATTGAGTAATTAATATCTGCACAGCATGGTATTGAATGTTCTTTCAGATGCAGAGGTGAAACAGACACAAATCTTTCTCTCAGGAGCAAATAGTTTTTAGCAGAAAAGGAGACATAGCCTTCAGAGAATGCAGGTGACGTGCTATAACCTTTGAGAGGAGGAATTGATTTCTTCCAGCTCGGAGAGAGAAAGAGACGGGCAGAGGAGGTTTCAGGAAGAAGGTGATATTTGCATCAGAGGAAAGGAGGCATTGAAGCATAAGTTGAAATGGGGCAGACACAGATGGAGGGTGGGGGAAAAGAGAGGTGACGGGGACAGAAAGATTAACAGCCCAGAGGTGGGAAAGGGCAGAACTTGCAAAGCAGCTTGAGATCAGAAATGCTGCCTTTGATATTTGAATCTTCGGTGCCTTGCCCAGTGGTTCAATAAATATCTATTGAATAAATGAATGAGTGAGTGAATGAAGAAAAAGCCATTTGATTTAGTTGAAGCATAGGGAGCGTGGAAAGAGTAATGAGAAATCGCTTTGCAAAGGCCACACGTTGAATGCATGTGGACTTGATTCTGCAGGGAATTGAGAAGCCGTTGAAAAGTTGTTAGCAGGGTTGGGACGTGATGACAGCCGTGCTTCAGGAAGATTAACCCCATATGTAGGGCTGATTTTAGGGAGGCAGAGAGACCGTTTGGGAGGTTATTGCTGCAGCCCAGGCAAGAGGGAATAAGCCCCTGAGCTAGGGCAGCAGCAATAGGAACAGAGGAGGGGACAGACGAGAGAGAGAATGGGAAGGCAGAGTTGACTACAGACAGGAGGTTGGGGAGCAGCGGAGGGAGAGAAAGAAGCAAAGATAACAGGGGGATTTTGAGCCTGGGTGGCAGCAAGGATGGTGATGCTATTAACAAAAATAGGCAGCTCAGGAGGTGGTGCTGGGTTGAGAGGAAAGATGACGAGTTCTGTTTTGCACACACTGAGATATGGAGATGCGTTCTTTTCTACCTGTACCACGAACCAAGTCTTTATCAGGAAGATGCCTGAGTGGTGAATGGGCTCCCCAGGCCAAGCAGCAGCACAGCTCCATTTTTTAATGGATGAGGTCAAGACCCAAGTCATTTCCTGAAGGCTGATTTTTCAGACAAACTCTAATCGTGCTTCACACAGAGAATATTTTTGGAAGAAAAGATTCCACTTTAATACTGATTTGAGATAAAAACCTGCCAGCATTCTTCCTTTTCCTTGGTATTAATGAATTAGGAGACCCCATAAAAAGCACATAAAAGCCTCAGGAGCATCCTTCAGATCTTCACCGGTCAGTCACTTTCATTTTCTAAAGCTAGAGTTTCCAGTTTTTAAATACTGCATAAGAGCAGTATTTGACTGTAGTTCTAACAGTCTAATTCAACCACAAAATAAGTGTTGAATAAGCACTCCCTATGGACTGGTACCATACCAGACCCTGCAAAAAGAATGATGAAAAAGAAAAGCTTCCCACTATTGGGGAGACCACAATCTAGTGGAAGGGATAAACAAATAAACCGATGAACACATTCAGCGTCATATGTGACAGAAGAGAAATGTAAACAGGCAGGAAATTTGAGACATTTACTCTATCTTTGGAGAAAGGATTAGGGAAGACTTCATAGAGGAGGTGACACGTGATGATGATTTTGGAGGACTATTGTGGGACAAGAATGGGGGGCTCATTCTACGCAAAGATAAAAGATGAAGAAAATGAAGATGATTGTAAAGTTTAAGGGGGAGGAAGGGGAGAGACAGAAGAGAGAATTGGGACCAAATCATGAAGACCATTATAGATGTCAAATGCTGAGACATGTAAACTTTATTTTGATGCGATGGTTAGATTTGCCCTCTAGGTGGGTCACCATGGCAGCATTGTGGAGAATGTCTCCACGATGCTGCAAAATAACAGACTCTTCTAAGTCATCATCTCCAAGTTCAAAGACAGGGAGTTTCTCTTCCTTGAATTGGTACTCAGACTAGACTGTGTCCAGCTTCAACCATGCAAGTGGAAACAACGTCCTAGGGGGTAGTGATGCAGCAAGATGGAAGGAACCAGGCTACCTGAAATGACCAGCTGGAGCACAGCCATCCTGCTAACCTGTGCTTCACCTCCGGATATTATAATACAGAGAAATACAGTGTTTTAAGCCACTGTAGTTAGATGTTTATTCATGAGAGCATAACTGGTACCAGACTTTTCCTCCCGCTGGAAAAAAACTATCAAACTGGAAAATACATAAAGCAACTTTTTTTCAGGCAAGAAAACTAGCAAGCACGGGACCGTGATCCTCGGGAAAAGAGAGGATCACATGGGGCAGTACGTGATCTGCCCTCAGAAGTCATGCGGTGCCCTTTGTTTTTGCTGTCCAACAGGTCTGCCCAGGTTCAAGGAGTGAAGACATAGACTCTACCTCTGGATAGAGAAGAGACAAGGAAGAAGGAGCCTGTGGAACCAAAGATACTCTCGTGGCCTCATTTGGAAAATGCAATCTGTCATATCTACCCTATGATTCAGCAATTTCACTCCCAGGTGTTTACCCAAGAGAAATGAAAAGTACACAAAAAGACTTGTACAGGAATATTCATAGCGGCATTACTCACAATATTAGCATTCAATTCAAATGTCTATCAACAGGAAAGTGAATTAAAAAATTGAGGTATATTCATACAGTGGAATGAAACTCAGACAAAAAAAAAAAGGATGGTTTATTGATACACACAATAACATGGATGAGCTAAAGAATGAAAGAGTATATCTGTATTATTCCATTTATATTAAGTTCCAAAACAGGCAAAACTCATCTTTGGTGGAAAAAAAAATCAGAAAAATGGTTGCCTATGGGAGATGGCAGTATTGACTGGGAAAGAGCATGAGAGAATTTTCTGGGGTGATGGATATATAATATCATGATAGGAGTATGGGATATATATGCATTTGTCAACTTGTAATAAATTATACACTTAAGATCTGTGCACTTGCACTATTTGTATATTTTCCCTGAAAAAAAAAATATAAACAAATGTTGAACTCTAATTAGTAAATTTAGTTTCAGCAGCGGCACAGTTTAGGAATCCTGAAACTATTTTCTGTTCTAGGCTTGAAAAAATAGAGTAAATATATTGAGGATAATAAGAGCCAGGTTTCTTACTATTGGAGAAGAAAATCATACATAGAAAAAGAAAAGAAAGGCTGTGTCCTGTAGGACACATGATTTTACTACATATGTATATATTAGTCTACTTTTCTATCATATATGTGTATATATTGTAGCTCTATCTCCTGAGAAAGCCTAGAAACAATGATATATCAGGAGCACTATTTGTATGTAGACCCAGATCCTGGCTTCTAAATAACATTCTCTACTAAAAGGAACCAGAGTTCCTTGGAGAAAGGCTGATTCCAGGCAAGGAAAGGACAAGGTAAGCCTGAAACATCTTGTTGCATAAGAAAGTAAAAAAATTCTCCAAAAATGGTGGGGACACATCGAAAGGACACAGATGCTCTCTGGAAGGCGTTCCCACTGGCCAAATCAGGGCAATCTAAGCAAGAAAAGAAATAATGACTGTAATTGATTACAACCCATTGAATAAAATAAGAATCCATACATTTTTACAGATATAAGTAAATAAATATTCCTTAAAAAGAGTCCCAATGGGTAAATACAGAAGGAATGAAGGAGTCTGAAAATCAATAGATGCTAAGACTAGTGGGTGAAAGTTTGATGGAAGACAGGAAATTTTCATATCCTCAAGCTATTTCCCCATAATTCACTTATTAGTTACAAAGGAAGAAAGTGTAACTTAACAGAAATGAAAACTGGCAGATGCCATGTTGACCAAATAATCAAAGTTAACATCACCAATATTGGGACAAACTGACACCATGGGCCTGACAAAGTGATATTCCTGCCCAAACTGCCTAGCCTGAATTAATTTATTCACGAGGAAACAGCAGACAAACTTAAATTCTGTGATTTCTACAAAATAACTAGCCTGTACTCTGAAAACTGTCAAGGTCAAGAAAGACAAAGAAAAGCAGAGGAACTCTTTCAGATTAAAAGAAACTAAAGAGGCATGACAGCTAAATGTAATGTGTTAAATCTTGGACCAGGGAAAACAAATTTCATAAAGAACATTATTGGGACAACTATTAAAATTTGAATATGGACTGTGGATTAAATATAACTGTTATATCAATATTCCAATTGTGACGATTGTACTGTGGTTATATAAGAAAAGGTTCTTGTTCTTAGGAAATATGGAAATACACAAAAAAGTATTTAGTCATAAAGGGACATGATGCCTCAAGTGGTTCAGAGGCAAAAACCAAACACACATACACACACGCACACACACACACATACACACACACATGGAATAAGAGACGGGGCGGTGGGGGGGGAGAGGGAGAGGAAGAGGGAGAAAAAGAGGCAAAATGCAAACAGTTTGGGTACAGGGCACATGGGAATTACACAATCATTAAAACTTGTCTGTACAGTTTGAAATTATATATAAATAAAATAAATCAAGACTGAGAAGAAAAAGGAGGTGACAAATTCTAGAGCAGTATAGGGGTGGATGGAACAGAATATGGAAAATAATTGGAATGATTGGGTTACTCCTAGGTTTCTAATGGAGAAACTAGATGAATGATGATGTCATAAGTGCACGTCCGAGATGGAAGGGGCGGGGGTGGGGATGAGATGATAAGATCACCTGGGCAGGACTGAGTCTGAAACCTGGTGGGATACCCAGGTTGAGCTCTGCAGCAGGCAGATGACCGGGCTGGGCTGGGGATCCTCCGGGCAGCAATTCTCCGTAGCTCAATGGCCCCTCAAGGAAGGAAGAAGAGAGAAGAACTGGGTCTTCTCAATTTCTTCCATTTACTGTAGCCTGACTTGGTCATTCTAGGGCACAAACCTAAGAGGTTATTGTGGTCCTAGCTCTGTAGCTCCGGGAATCACATTTTGAAATTGGGAAGAGTCTGAGGAAGATAAGGACTTGAGGGATGATGGGGCAGCAGTGGGGGTTGGTTCATACCACAGAGGCAGGTTGCGGCATTTTCCCCAGGATGGACAAATATGGCCTCACCCTGCACAGCCATTCCTGGGAGGCCTCTTCTCTCCACTTTCTTTCACATCTCCTTCTTCGGGGCTACATACACCATCAGTAACACCTAGCAGGAGGGTGTGCATTTCTGTCTTCGCATTCCAAAACAGTTTTGGGATTCACCCTGATTGGAATATCGGTCCTATGCCTGTCCACAAACCAATGACTGTGGACCAGGGGTTGAATGTTCTGATTGGCTTAAGTCAGACTATCCATGAAGGTAGGGAGGAGGAGGGACTTCCCCTAAAACACATGGTTGCTTGGAGAGGATGAACGTCCAAACAAAAACCTGAGCAGTATTAGAAGGAGAAAGACAGAAATAAGGGCTGAATAAGCAAATGTTCACTACAAGAATAAATTTTTAAGGGGTTTGACATGATCTTTCAAACTATTTTTCATAAAGTTTGTACCAATGTAAAATCAACAGTGGTCTGTCTGTGCTATCACCAGCACTGATTATTTTATATAAAATAAATTTTTTCACTACCCAATTCCAATTGGATAGGCCCAAATAACTATTGCAAATAGCTATTGCATCCCTACATAAATTTATATTTCTTTACTATTATGCACTTGTGACCATTTAGGATTTCAAAGCCTTGAAAGATAAGTTCTATTACAAATATTCTAAATAATTCCAAGCCCCAGGCTGACCTACCTCATCTCTGAACATTGACTAACAAAGATTGTATTATCTGAGGCCCTGTCTCTACCAGTGGGGGGAGTCTAAGATTAGTTTCTAGCCCTTAACTAATGTTCTTTTTGTGAGTACCTAGGAACCCATAATGTCCTCTGTGTTTTTAGAAAGACGATTCTTCCCTAACCCCCCAGCCACAATTCCTACTTTGCCCTCCAGAGTCCCCTTGGGATTGGAGCTCTGATATTTTGCTCCAAGTGGGAGGGGTGGCTGGCTAAATCTTAGCACCATATTTGCACTCACAGTCTTATGTCTTGGTTAAGAAGATAAGCAGAGCCCTGCTCCCAAGTCTTGGATGGTTGTGCTCTGAGAATCTCTGTGCCTTCTCCTTGTAAATTCAATCCCTTTAAAGGCCGTCTCAGCATCTCAGACTGGACCAGTACTTATGATATAATTTGACTGCTTGCAAGACCAGTTCTATAGCCAAGTCGGCCTCTCTATGACCCTTGTTTATCTCCATCCCCCTCCAGTCCACAGGGCACCACAGCCCATACCTTTGCAACAGCTGACCTGCCATGATACTTCCAAAGACATGGAAGCCTCCTCCTTCACCATAAACCATAGCTGGCCCCTTTTGGAACCTCCACTGCTTAGTTTCCTCCTTCCTCGAGGTTAGGAGTAGAAAAGAGGAAAAGATGTATATCATTAAAAGGTAGAAGTGGGCTCCGAATTACATTTACAGATAAGGTTCTATAGCAAGAATCAACAGGAAGGGAGCCTCCTCAAATAGTTGTGATATATGTCATATGGCAATATATGTCATGCTGAGCCCAGATCTAGGCTGCCCAGGCTTTCAAAACAGGAAAACGGAGCTCATGACAACTTTAGGAAAGTCCCCAGGATGCTGGTTCAATGTGCTGAACATCGTGGACTAGTTCTTTAATGAATGGAATGTTGTAGCTAGCAGGAACTTTAGAGATCACCTCCATTTAGTCCACTTTTCAGCAAAAAGTGCCAATCTTAGACTAGTTACTGGGAGTATAAACATGAATCAGACATGTCGTCTATCCCCAAGACTGGGAAGAACCAGGACAAACAAATTCATGTCCAAAAAAAGTGATATTGGCACTATGATAGACACACTTGCTCATCTGGGGCGCAGAGAAAGGAGAGTTCAGACCAGCTCCACAGAAGACGTACACTTGAACTGAGTCTTGGAAAGTGCACAAGTATTCTCCAGGTGCACAAAACAGGGTAGGATGTGCTAAATGCAGGGAGAAGCTGGGGAAAGCAGGAGGGCATGGAACATCCTAGTATATTCTAAAGAACTGTAAGTAATTCAGCGTTGGTGGACATTGGTCATGAAGAGGGAGGGGCAAGAAATGGGAAATCGAGGTAAGAAAGGCAGACATTGATCAAACAAGAAAAAGATTTTGAGTTTATACTGTGGGCCAGAAAGGAAAGGTCATAGATAGATATTTCAGATGTCTGTATGGAGGGTGAATGAAGTACCATACCAAAGGCAATTAGATTATTGTCCTGGTCCAGGTACAAGAGAGAAGAGGGAAGGCACATGAGAGATGGTAGAAATTAGAAATGCACCAGACTTGGTTACCAGTTAGCTGTGGAGACTAGGGGATAATGACTAGTTTAGGAGGACTACTAAATCATTCATTCATACATTCGTATATTTATTCAATCATTTATTTATCTACTCAATAAATATTTGAGTGCTTGCTAATTGCTAGTGAAGTTTGAAGGATACAAGCTAGGCATGCTCTCTATCCTTATGAAATTTACAGATAATTAAACAAGTGATAACAATAAGAATGATTAGTGTTATGATAAGGGGAGTACAGAGATATTAAGGGTGTCTAGGGGACAGATAACGCCAAGCTGAGAAAGCAATGTTTACACTGATACATAAAGGATGAGTTGAAGCCAGGTAGGAACAAGTGTTCCGCACGGAGAAAAATAGTCTGTGAAGACCCAGAGGAAGAAAACATGGTGCATCTGGAAATTGAAAGAGGAGGCAAATGGCTGGAGTCTAGAAAATGAAGGTGCAGGGCAAGATATGAAGCCAAAACCAAGGCTGAGTCCAGAAAGTAAATGCTTGATAAGTCACATTAGAGAGTTTAGACCAGATCCTAAAGGATAATTTTGCAGAGGTCAAAACATACTGTAAAGTCTCTAAACTCTGCAATGTAGTTTATCAGTTTATCAGTGAAATGATCAGATACCCATTTGGAAAAGATGATTCTATTCACATTATGGAGGATGGCTTGAAGAGGAGCAAGACTTGAGGCAGGAAGACCAGCTAGGAGGTCAAAGCAACAGTGGTGAGATCAGAACCAAATTAAGGAGAGCCAGCTGGGTAGTGTCTGAGACATCCATCTATGAGGAGCAATGAAACCTCACTAAGTTTCTAAAACATCAATTGAAATGTATCAAGATAGAGACAATTACATGTTTCAAATGTCCTGCCAAGCAGAAACATTGTATGTGATTGGGAAGAATGCTTTGATAAGACATTGTGGTTGTGAAGGACACTTCCCTGCCTGAACCATCCCTTTGAATCCTGCCAAGGGAAATGGTTGACTTAAAACAGATGATTTCTAAATTATTTCATACGGAAGTATGCAAGTATAGGGCCAGAGCTGAATTGTTGAGAATAGTAGAAGAGGGATCAGCAAGTATTTTCTGTAAAGAGCCAGATAGTAAATATTTGTGGCTTTGCTGGCTAGATAACAAAAGGGCATGGCTGTGTTCCAATAAAACTTTATTTACTAAACAGGTAGCCAGCCTACTGGCCCTGTAATAGAAGATAGTTTGAGTGCTCCTTTAACAGTGTTCCTTCTTTGAGATTTCCCTCTAAATAAACAATAGATTTATACTTAAACCATGCTGAAAAACTAGCCTGCACAGAGAATGCACATGTCCTGCACCTGCCCTTGAAGGCTAGATAGTGGTGATCTGGACTATGACAGTGGAGTAAGAGAGATGGAGCCAAGGTCTACTTAGATGGTGACATTATTAGGACTTGGTGATTGCTTGGATGTGGTGTGAGGTAGAGGATGGACTTAAGAAAGACTTCTGTGCTTTATTTATTTATTGCCAACTGGTAGACTGTGGGGCTATAGAAGCAAGGGAGTTCTCTGGGGACTGCGAATGAATAGAGCACTTTAGATGCTTCCTATTTGAAGTGTCTGCAAGATATTCAGAGGAAGATAACTCTCTACTAAGAAGTGACATTTCTGAGCCTGGAGCTCAGGAAACAGTGCCTGGACTGGAAATATAGGTTTGAAAGTCATCAATAAAGAAATGAATGAAATAACTCAAGAACGACAGAGAGCTAAGAACAAGCCCCAAGAAACATCAGCATTTAAGGGACAGGTAGGGGAAGGAAATGGAAAAGGAGTAGCCCAAGAGATGACAGTAAAAGCAGACAAGTGTGGAATCCCAGAAGTCAAGGAAATTGGGTTTAGGAAAGGGATAATGGTCAGTAGGGTCCACTATATAAAGGGTGTGAGAGAGAGAGAGAGAGCAGAGCTAGAGAGAAAGAGTGAGCCAAGAGGATTTTACTAGAATGGTAGAGACATAAGCATGTAGCAATGGATATGGACCTTCTTAACCCTGGCTCCCATCTTTCCTTTCCTCCTCTTTCCCCAACAGATGTAACTAATGAGCATGAATAAATGTCCCAGGATCAACATCGAGGGCCCAACTGTAGTGAGGAGTGTCGGGTATCAAGGAGGAGAAATTTGGTTTCCCACCAAGAGTACCTGGGGTGCCAGGAGAAAAGTATTAAAAATGGACAGAGACTTCCCTGGCGGTCCAGTGGTTAAGACTCCGTGCTTCCACTGCAGGGGACGCAAGTTTGATCCCAAGTTGGGGAACTAAGACCCCACATGCCGTGTGGCACAACCCAAAAATAAAAGCAGGGGACAGACATAAGTAGGAGCACTCCCTTTCACCTGCTTAGACTCCTCAGAATATCCCCTTGTATCCTGGGGACCACAACACCATGATGGGCCCAGGCTGATGTCTCCTCCCGTCTACCCCAGCCATCCCTACTATCCTGTTAATCTCCTCCTTCAGTGCCCCCTCTCCTAGGGCTGCCACCATTTCCAAAAACACGAATGCTGACCATGCCCAGGCAGACAAGCAAGAACTGTCTAGTTTATCAAAGAAGCAGGAAAATAAGTAAGTAAATCTATCCCCCAGAAGGTGAGGATGGAGATGCCTTTGCTGTCCTGCAAGGGAGGACTTGCTCATTGCAGCCGTAAGCCCCTGGTCCAGCAGGATGAACATAACTAAGTTCCCAGCCTGTCAAAATTCTTCGCTCCCTGCCTTCAGTCTCCAGGAGGGAGAGGGAAAGAAACCCTATGTGGCCGTCCATCTCAGAAACTCAGCTTGCAGCCTCTACTCTCTTGGGATTGCACATAAAATTAGTGGGGCAGCTCAGTGGGATATAGGGGAGATGAAGAACAAAGTCCAGTAGAGCTTGATGGAGCCCACTTGGAATTAGACTGTGGTAGAGATTCTCTTGGGTATGGAACCCCCGATACTAATCTAGAGGCAAAGGCAAGATGTGGAAAAGGGCCTTTCCTCTAAGCTGCCAATGAAGTAGCTCTTCCATTGAGGGAGATCCATGATTGCCCTTGGAGCACCTTCTGACTTCAGAGATTTACAGCTCATCATTAAACATCAGATTTAATCACAAAATATTAGTGATTAGAGCATTTAGAGACACTACCGGTCCTATCCTATAAGCTGGGGAAGTTATAGGATTGTTACTTACCATCATTGTCATGACAACCAGCACACAGCCTGAGAGCCATCCTGGCAAAGTTCCCAAGCATCTGGTGGTCAGAGAATGTTGGAATCTGTGTGTTACTGGTTTATTGAGTAGTCAGAACTTGGTGGGGTGTGTTCACAAAATAATTGTGTTTTTTCTAGTCGCTGCTTCCACCTATGCTCTGTAGAACTTCCTTTTCCTAATACATAGCACATCCTTCAACAAGATCGTGGGCAGATTCCATAATTTTCTGGTCATTTTTGGCTCTTAAAGTATAGCCCAGGTTAAAGTTTTAAATCATGTCTCCTTTCCCCCCCTTCAGTACAGCTTTGAGCTGTGTCTTAATTTCCTAGGTCCACCATAACTAAGTACCATGAACTGTGTGGCTTAGAACAACAGAAATGTATTGTCTCACAGTTCTGGAGCCTATAAATCCAAAATCAAGGTGTGCAGAGGGCCGTGCTCTGTCTGTCAGCTTTTGGTAGCCCCAGTGTTCTTAACTTGCAGAGCCTAACTCCATCTTCACATGACATTATTCCTGTGTCTCCTCACATCGTCCTCCCTCCATGGATGTCTGTGTCCAAATTTCCCCTTTTTATAAGACACTGGTTGTATTGATATTATTAGAGCCACCCTAATGACTTCATTTTAACTTGTTTACCTCTGTGAAGATCTCCAAATAAGATCACATTCTGAGGTACTGGGGTTCAGGATATCTTTTGGGGAGACGCAATTCAATCCATAACAGGCTGGGACCTGGGACTGTGATCTGACTCTGAGACACCTCCTGTGCCCCAGCTCAGCAAATCTGACTCTTCCAGGAATGGTGGGATAGGGAGAAAGGAGAGAGGAGGACAAGTGTCTCTTTACGTGGCTGGGCCACTGTCGTGGTCACTGCTGCTTGTGGCTGCTTCCCTACCTTCCACAGATGGGCCGTGGAAGCCCTCCATGCAGCCAGCTTCCAGCTGAGGGCTGTCTCTCCTGGGACACATGTGTGAGTCCTTCAGAGTGTTCTGGGAGCCTCTTGGCTGCACAACCCTTTGATATTGAAGATGCAGCTCAGGCTTGACCTCATCCATGCCTGGGTCCTCCAGCTCTCAGCCCTGTGCATCACATCCCACCTCCCCAGCCTTCTGCTGCAGAATCCTGACACCTGGGAGACTTTGCACCCCAGATACAAATTCCAAAGCAATAGGAAAAATTTCACTCAACATCATGTTATGTATGATAGGCATTTGAAAGAAAGAAAGAAAGATAGATAGATAGATAGATAGATAGATAGATAGATAGATGATAGATAGAGAGAGATAATCTCACAACTTGGATATAACTGGGACAAATCTACAGCAGATTAAAGTCTTGAACAATATAGAAGACAATAAATTGATATCAACTCAGAATTATTGGAATTGTCAAAGGGACTTTACTCCTTTTTTCTAAGGCTGATTGGTTTTTTCTTGTTGTTGTTTTTTTTTGCTGATTTATTTTGAACATCATTTTCATGAACTAAGAATTTCTCACAGAGATAGTTGAAAAAATAATGTGCTGGTTGTGGGTAGACATTAATAAAGGGACAACACATAACGATTGCTACTACTTACCAATTACTTTCTATATGCCAGGCACTGTGCTGAATGTTTGTATAAGCATTTTCTAGTTTCTCCCTCAAGCCATGTTGGATAGGAACTGTTACCTTCTCTATTTTATAGGAAACCGCTTAGATCAGCAAGGGTCACGCCTCAAACCAAGCAGCTAGTAAGATCTGCAGCTAGAAGTTGAAAATAGGCAGCCTGATTGAAAGTTTCCATTCTTACCCCTGTAACTTCCTATCTTCCTTGGAATCCACACCATGCACAGGCCTCCACTGAATCCTGATGACCTAGGAGACTGTCCTGGATTGTTTCCAAAATTCACACTTTCTCCCTCTCACACGACTATGCCTTAAGCCCACAAAGCATTCAAACCAGTGCTTAATCAACCTAAATGTCCATCAACAGATGAACGGATAAAGAAGGTGTGGTGCATGTACACACACACACACACACACACTCACACACACTCGCAATGGAATATTACTCAGCCATAAAAAAGAATGAAATAATGCCATTTGCAGCAACATAGATGGATCTAAAGATTATCATATTATGTGAAGTAAGTCAAACAGAGAAAGACAAATATATGATATCACTTATTTGTGGAATCTAAAAACATGATACAAATGAACTTATTTACAAAACAGAAATAGATTCACAAACATAGAAAACAAACCTATGGGTACCAAAGGGTAAAGGAGGTGGGGAGAGATAAATTAGGAGGTTGAGATTAACATATACACACTACTACATATAAAATAGATAAACAATAAGGACCTGCTGTATAGCACAGGGAACTCTACTCAATATCTTGTAATAACCTATAATGGAAAAGAATCTGAAAAAGAATATATATATGTATATACGTATATATGTATAACTGAATCGTTTTGCTGTGCATCTGAAACTAACACAACATTGGAAATTAACTATACTTCAACTAAAAAAAATTAAAAATCAGTGCGTATTATCATTTTTCTCCCCACATTAGCCTATGCATCTCATTGTCTCTGGCCTCTAAGTAATCGTAGGAATTTGCATCCACTTGTACTGAACTGAACTGTAGTTTCTGCTAACGAATGCTGAGTTTGAAATGGAGTTCCTCAATATTTTAGGTTTAAATAAGGGTGCAGGGGACAGGGAATAAAAATACACAGACCCAAGAAGTGAAAAAAATGGTTCCTCTCAACTGAAACTGAGGAGGGAGGGCGGGAGGCTGGGAAAAATTATCACGTTAATTCTTTGTACCTCTCATAGGTCAATCTGAAATATTCAAGCTAGAAGAAAATTTATGTCATGTAACAGGATCCATGCGCAATTATAATCAGCTCTGGCAGTAGTTGTGTTATGTTGAAAGCATCTTTGAATATGAATTTGGGAGAGGCAGTGGGATGGAAATGAGAGAGCAGGAAGCTGACAGAAGGAAAGAGGAGAGAAAGTCCAGACTGAAGCCAAGTGGGAGGAGGGAGAGAATTTGTGTTCAAGTTCCTCTGGCCCTTTCTCAACAAAGCATCACCTGTCAAGTGAAGATAACCATTGTTTGAGGCTCCAGCAATGCTTATAATAAATGTCTAACCACAATACAAGGTGATATATAAATGGATGAATGTAAACAGAGCAGGGCAAGAGAGAATTGGGCAATGTGAACTATAATGTATTCAAGTTCATGATTTCCATTCCTGCTGTATTTGGATGGAAACTATAACTTACAGTTCACAGCAAGCAGTGATGCTGGGTCCTCTTACACAAAAGAGGAAGCACGTTTTCCCTCTGAATGGAAGGAGGGCTGAAATAATCTCACACACACACACACACACACACACACACACACACACACACACCATCTCCTTTCACTAACATTCATTGCTCCTTGCTAGTGGCATCTGACTGCCTGACATTCACAGTTAAAAGTTCAATGCAGATGCACTGAGTCATTTTCATTTTCTAGGAGACATAATAGACTGAGTTTGGTCCCTAAGAGTGGTCAATAAGTGGTTAATATCAAAATTCTCACAAATAAAAAGTTCACTCAAATACATGATGCAAGGAGAGACACTCACTATGGTGGTCTGTATCGCTGTATCATTGAATGGAAAGAAAGAGGGCTGAACCTCAGGTGCAGAGGACTTTCATTTTACAAGCATTTTCAGAGATACCACAGCCACATCATTCCTTACAATCTCCCCTCAGAATCTATTAGCCTTTACGGCCAGGAAGGGCTTTGTTATATCCAACCTAAGGCTTTGTTATATCCAACCTAAGTCACTCTTATCAAAGCACAGATATATGTCTTCATGCAGTGACCATTCACAGATATGAAGCTATTACAAAAGCCACCCCCATCAATTTTACTTCTATTTTCTGATCTCTTCATCATCTTTTCGACTGGATGCTAAAAAATTCTTCCTGTTCTATAGAAACTGCACTGCGTTGCTGAAGGCCTCCATCAGTTTGTTCATATACAAAATTGTTAAGTACTTACCAGCGTATCAGATCTTGGGAGGGATACAAATGCAAGGATACAATACATGGTCCTCACCAACCAGAAGCTCACCACCTATGGCCTCTAATTGCTAAATCACAGTATTATAGAAATATTAAGTCACAAAAGAAACTGTAGTTCATTGAAGCCACCCAGCATTTTTCAACCATACACACCAGTGTTCCTGATACTTGTACGAGCCACCAATATTGGTGGGCATGTCACAGGCTGGGAGATATGTCCAATTCCCGGGTAAGTTACCTTTCTTTCCCACTCAAGGAAACCTACCTAAATGCAAGTCAGTGACTACAAAATTATTACTTGGATAAATTAATGTGCTCTGATTCATTATTATAAAAAAGCAAATCATTTATAAACTTAGATATTTTGTTACCATCAATAACAACACTTTGAAACATCCTAGTTGAAAACCATTCATCTAACCCAATTTCCCACCAAATTTGGGGGACTTTCTGTGATATTCAAGACATGGTCATGCAGTCGTCAACCAAGAAGTCTCAGGACCAGAGGGCTCCTTAGCTAATGAGACCCCTTCCATAGCCTTTTCTTTCTTTTATTTTTTCAACTTGAAATATGCACATTTTACTAGGTCCCTTACTAGGTCCTTCTAGCCTCATGCTTGGACACCTGCATCAGCCTCCCGAACAGCTGCTCTTTTCAAAGCCACTTTTCACATTGCCAGGCAAATCATTCGTAAACATCATGCCCCTGCAAAAGCTTTGGTGTCTCTTAATCGCACAGAGGGTGATATGTAAACTCAGCAGGACAGCTTTCATTCCTTCATGATCTGCTCTTAATCTTTCTCCCCAGCTTTATTTCTCTTCTGTTGTCTAGTTTTTATCTGCTCCAGCCACTCTGTTTCATTCATTTTCCTGATACACACTTTTCTTTCCCTGCCGCTGTACTTTTATGTCATTCCCCACCCTTCCTGCCTGACAATGTCTTTTCTCATCTTCCATAATCTTCTTAACCAATCCCACTCATCCTTCCAACACAAATTTAAGTCCTATGCCTTCTGAGAAGCCTTCCCAGCCTACCTTCTTTGAACTCCTAAAGCTTTTACTGTCTGTAGCATTTCCTGGGTAATTAATCACACATTGCCTTCTGACATCTCCTGTGTTGCTGTTGTGTTAAGCTGCTACTTATCTCTCATAACGTTATTTAACTTTCCGCTAATTTATGTCTTGTCTCTACAAGTAGACCACAAACTTGCCAAGGGCAGAAACCTTGTCTTATGCCTCTTTGTATCCCCCATAGTATTCAGTCCAGTATCTTACACACAGTAGGCACTCAATAAATACGTTGATTTATTCTCCCCTATCCTGCAAAATCCAGTTAAATACCACCTCATGCATAAGGCCTTCTCTTAAGACTTCAGCACACGCTTGTTTTCCTCCCACCAGATTTCATTGTACTTACTGTCTGTCCTGCTTAATGTATGCATTAGGAAGGAGAATCCCGTTTACATCATCCTGTGTATAAAATGTGTTTGTCCTACTAGATAATCTGTTTCTTGAGAACAGGGTCATTCTCTTAGTACTCTCATATTCTTCTCAGAGGTAGGCACTGGATAAGTTCTCAATGAATATTTATGCATTGATCTAAAATAGTTTCCAATGAGGTATAATCTAATAAGATAGACATTAGAAAAGATACCCCGATAAGGCTTGAATGGCATATGAAGGTAAGTATTATCACAGCTTGATGTGACTTAGTTTATAAGGAGGGACTTACAATGCTACATACACACATATACAATAGGACATATAGTTTCAGGGTCTGGGTGAAGATATACCGAGTCACTTGCCTGGGATATACTTGGCAAGTTAGAAACAGAATCAAACATAAACAACCATAGCGCATGCGGGCTTGAACCTGGCTCGTACCCACTGGTAGTCGCTCCTTTAGATGGCATGCGTTCAAAAAATGGCTTTGGTGGCTAATGTGAAGTAAGGCCTAATCCTCAAATTCTTTGCATTTTATCTGGTAATAGATTTATTCACTGACGTGTCCATTACAGATCCTTCATTAGCACTGTTGTACGAAGGTGACCAACGTAGACTGAACCCCGGCCCTACAGGAGGAGAAGGACTTAACAAATAACCACAAGCAACCAGTAACAAATATTATGAAGAAAAATTACTGAAACTTATTTGATGTGGGTAGTTGGGGGTGGATTCTCAAGAAAGCACATTTAAGCCAAGGCTTGAAGGATGAAAGTGAGGCAGTCAAAGGAAAAGCTAGGCAAATAGCATTCCAGAAAACTGCATGTGCAAAGGCCCTGAGGTTGATTTAGAGAACTGAAGGAAGAGTAGCATGGCTGAAGCATAGTGAGTGAAGCCACTTTTATAAGGAACATACATTTAACACATGAAAAACATCACATTCTTTCATTCCTGCTGAGGGCCAGACTCCAAGCCTTCCCTAGCTACGCTCTAGGGGCAGTGACCCCAAGGGTAGAGCGCTGTAGATTGTGATGGATGACGATGGCCGTGGAGGCAGAGGAAAGGCTTTGAACTGTGTGATGGAGACCTGGGTTAACTTCCTAGTTCTACCCTAGATAGCGTGCAACGTTGGAAAATTCATTCCACCATTGTCTGAAATAAGTGACTGATTGATTCATTCAATTCAACAGTTATATACAAAGCTCTTACTATGTGCCAGGATATATTCTAGATATAGAATATAAAGAGGGGATAGATATAAATGAGTACATTATACATAATATGCATATGGTACATATGTATTGAATATATAATACAGGGGTTGTATGTTAAGAAACAAAAAGGACGAAATCCCTGACCTCCTGGAGCTTACATTCTAGTGGGAGCAGGCAAACTACAAACTATATACCTTTCTCTCTCTTTCTCTCTCTCTCTCTCACACACACACACATGCACACACTTGCACACATGCACACACACACAATGTTAGAAGTCAATAAAGCAGGGAGGTGGTTGGTGGCACTGGGGTATAGTAGGGAAAGCCTCAAGGAGAAGATGACATTTGAGCAAAGACTTGAAAGACGTGAGCGTGTGGGCCAAGTGGCTATCTGGGGGAAGAGCGTTCCAGCCGAGGGGAGAGCAGCAAAGGCCCGAGGCAGCCGTGTGCTGCTGTGTTCTAGAAGCAGCAAGGAGCCTGGTGTGGCTGAAGCCAAGTGAGGAAGAGGATGATAAGATCAATCATGATGGGTCTTGAAAGTACCTTCTCCTACAAAATGTAGTGGTTCCACGCTAATCTGCATGGGACAGATGCACAGATGAATGATTGAAATTGACACGTTGGCAAAATGCATGACAATGTTGGAGTCATCGTCTCCCTTGATTCCAGGGAACAAGTGTCGAACCAGGAGTGGGTGGTAAAAGACAAATAAACTGTGATGAAGAGACATGAGACATAGGCCATCAGCAGTGGGAGGCTCTAGAGGGAAAATATGGGGCTGATGGTGAGGGATTGTGGTGGAAAGCGACGGGCGGGGGGCAGGGAGAGTGAGGTCAAGATATACAAATGGCAGAGGAAATGTATTCCTCCCAGGAGAGACCATAATCAAGCCCCAGTGAACTGTAGCTCCTTCAACGGAAGATAATTGACCTCAGCCAGTGTAGCTTCAAAGAAGTAAGTTTAGAGACTTTATGGATATTTTTTAAAATGAAACAGAATTAAAGGGAAGCAAAGGAATTCCCAGCAAAAGGAATTCAAAACAAGGTTTTGATTGTCTTTGACTTAAATAATGAGGACAGCAGAAGTGGTCCTCCAGGAGAGAGAGTCCAGAGGATCTGGGAAATGATAACTCTGGTAGATCAGAAAAAGTGTATTTCCAGGGACAGCAAATTTAGTAATATAAACCAATTATTATTATAGTTTTTTTTAAATTTTAAAGCTGAATTCCCTAAAATTGAGCCTGAAACCTGGGCAGTGAGAATATTGAATCCGAAACTGGAGACTGGATGCGTTTTTGTGTGCTCCTGTCCTTGGGCTTCTGCTGGACAGGGCTTATGAATCATTTGAGGAGCAAATAGCTTACCTGAGGGAGCAGCATCTGCAGCTCCTGGCGGATACATTTTTTCCCCTATATTGCTTACACAGAGATGTAAGAAATTATTGGAACCAGTAAGAACAGGCTGCATCTATAACAGTGTATCTTAACTTTTTTTTCTGGACTCTTTTTCAGATCTCTTTGGGGATCTGAAGAAACAAAAGACCGTCCTCATAAAACGGCACAGAGGCACATACATGGATGGTTTGTGCATAAGTTGTCAGTGAGTGGGAGTGGAGAAATGGGATGCAGAGCACAGAACCCCTGAGACCTCCTAGGCAGGGGTCCTCAGAGTGCGGTCCCAGGACCACCTGCACTACAGAGACCTGGGATGCTAATTAAAAATGCAGGCAGGCTCTCTGCCCCACCTCCAGACGTACTAAGAAGAATCTGTAAGTGTTAGATTCCAGCGTCTGTATTGTACCCACTTTCCAGGTGACTCTTAGGCACACCATAACTTGAGAACCTTGCCCTAGCGTGCCTGTGAACCCCAGGTTTAAAACTCCTGCTTTAGAACCACCTAAGCATCCTTGTTTAAAATGCAGACTTATGCTCAGAAACTGTGGTGGAGAAGGGCTAGGATGGGATGCAGGAATCTGCGTCTTAATCACCCTCGTGTCTGTGGTGTAGACACCTCGGCACCACACTTTGAGCGATGGCCTGAAAGAACAGTGCTGGAGAGTTTTCCACCTAGATTTGGTGTCCCCCGTGTTCCTGGTGCTGGAGCTGAGTTGCATACCCAGACTTCCTCTATTATAGTGTGCAAATTGGTGCATCTACTTTGGAGGAAAATGTGGTGATACCTAGTAGCTGAAGATGTACCTAGCCTATGACCCAGAAACTCACCAAGAAACGTATCTCTTCCACATCTCATTCTCTGATAGCCAAACCCAGCTGAGAGTGGTAACAACTCATAAAACATTAAAATTTTGTCTTGCCAGGGAACATAATTTCAAATATATTTATATTTATCCTGGTCCTCTTATATCTCAACTCCTGGCAGGGACCATTTGTTAGGTTCTCATTCTACCTCCACCACACTTGAAGTCATCTGAGGCTGCAGGCTATGGCTTCTCTAGATTTGTATGGGCATCTCTGGTCCAACTCTTAAAACATGATCAGTGCTCGATGGTGATGATTTAATCTTCAGACTCACTGAGCATGGGCACCCCACCCCATAGCATTGGTGTCCTTCTGAAGAGCCCCCTTATATAAAGTTCTGCACCTGGATATGTCTGGGAAGCAGGACTTGGTGATCAAGGTCTTGCCTAGAGTAGAAGATATGCTCCCCTTTCCAACCCCACCCTGGCAACAGTTCAGTCTCTGTAATACAGAAGGGGGCAGTCCAAAATGATTTCCTTTTCTCAAGAGGCGGAAGTTGGTAGAAGTAAAGAGAGATGAATGCTACCACTCTCAACAATCATTAGAGCCAAATAAATGGTCTGGCAGGTTTCTGTGCTCCCAACTGAGCAGCTAGAAGGGCTGCAAGAGAGAAGACAGCTTCAGAAAAGCAACTGGTCTCGAGAAAGTTTCCTTGGAAACTTAGTTGAAAATTGGCCTGGATCAGAACCCAGCCTCACTGATTAAACACTGACTGAAAGACCATAGGGTAATGATAAATTGCCACGGAGCCCATCTGGGGGGAAGCATCTAATTGGTGACACAGGGTTCAGGGTAAGGAACTGTCTTCCTTCACAGCTTTATTAATGATCTGGAAGTGGTTGGAAATGGTATGTTCACGCTTAGCCGGGAGCTGGTACAAGTGAGAGAACAGTAGAATAATGAGACAAACAGACTCAGCAAAGTAAAAATAGCCCCGTGGCATTCAGCTTAGAAAACGAAGCTCTGAGACTTTTTTAAAGTGGGGAGATAAAGGAAAGCAAGGAGATTGAAAACACTGGGTATAACAAACAATAGGTAGAGCAAACCTAGAAACACTCAGGTAGAAGAGGACGTGGGCAGATCTTTGGAGTGTTGGGCAGCCAGAGGTCAGCATTATTTTAGGAACCATGAAGAAGGGTGGGCATAGACTAACGCCACCCCCTCCCCACATTACACCAATGCTGGCCCTAGTGGTCCCATCCACTCTCGGTGGGAGTCCTGAGTGTCCCCCAGAACAGGAAGTCTGGGCGGATGCTGATACCTCCACGTGACGATAGCTCTGTAGCTGGTGTGTGGGTTCCTGACACTCAAAAGTTAGGGGAAGGGTCCTGGGAGGAAAGGTCTAGAATTAGGAAATCAACATGTGGTTGGTGGTCAAGGAGGGCACTCTGAATGGGGCCAAAATATCTTGGACCTGGTGAGAAAACAGAGCTACATGAGAGCACCCAGGCCTGGATGGAGGAAGTTTCATATCGAAGTGGAACAGTCTTCCACAGAGAAAGCTGAAGGGCACACTGATACCAGAAGAAAAGCACAAGAGGGCTTAACATGAACTTGGGTGGAAATAGTTGGATAAACTCACAAAATCAACTGTAGAATGCTATAGGCTAAGAATTTGTGTCCTCCCCAAATTTTCATGTTGAAATCTAGTGTCCACTGTGATGGTATTAGGAGAGGGCGCCCTTTGGGAGGTGATTAGCACCCTTAAAAAAAGAGACCACAGAGACATCCCTCATCCTTTCTGCCATGTGTGGTTACAGGGAGAAGACAGTCACCCATGAACCAGGAAGGACATGGGTCTTCACCTGACACTGAGCCTACCAACGTCAACCTCCAGAACTGTGAGAAATTAATCTTTGTTTTTTATAAGCCATTCAGTCTGTGGTATTCTGTTAGAGGAGCCCAAGACATAGACTAGCAGACTAAGACATAGAATAAAAGTAGTGATAGATGAGGTATCCAGTAATGCACAGGAGAAACGGTCAGGTCAGTATCCACATAGATTCTCAGGACTTCACATGTCTGTGTTTCAATGCATAGACTCAGGCCAAGAAATACGTAGTCTTAAAATTTGTCACAAAGAAATAAATGCTACGTCATAGGAATGATTGAAGCTCAACTGATATGGGGCGGTTGAGTGACAAGAGTACTAGAATAAGAGTGAGAAGAACTGGGTCTTTAAAGCCTATGTCTCTGCCACTAATATAAACGTAGCCATATAAACTTGGACTAGACCCCTGGTTACTCAGAGTAGACTAACGCCTATAGCAAATCAGCCCCCAGGTTTAATACAATCAAAGTGTATTTCTTGCTCCTATAAGATCCAAAATGGTGTTCCTGACCTACAGGTACCTCTCATTCAGGAAATGACACAGAGGTCCAGTTCCTTTTATCTTCCGCCTCTGCCATGTTTAGTACACAGCTTTCAAGGCTATGCTGCCCATTTGCCTCAAGCCAGCAGAGAAGGAAAGAGCCTGGAAGATCCTGCATGGGAGGCGATCAAGGGCCAATCCTGGAAGTGGAGCACATGATTCTGCTCAGATTCTATGTATCAGAACCTGGTCACGAGGTCACACTTAATTGCAAAACAGTATGAGAAACACAGTCAACTTTTGTGGGCAGGCTGGTGAGGAACCCGTTTCCTGAAGCGCCGACCACTCTCTGCCCCAGCTGTCTTTGGCCAAAGGGTTTCCAGCCCCTGCCCTGGGAAAATCAGAATAAGAACATTCTACTCTCTTTGGAAACACCTTAAGGCCATTAACAAAGAGGAGTGAGTCGGGGAAAACAGGAAGAGATGGATGTGTATTCAGATGGATTCACTATGCATAGAACTTGAAAGTGAGGGCAGAAATGCCAAGGGGAGTGTGTTAGGCTGAAGAGTGTGCCCCCCAAATTCATGTCCACCCAAAACCTCAGAATGCAAGCTTATTTAGAAATAGGATCTTTGCAGATGTAATTAGTTCAGATGACGTCATACTGGATTATAACAGGCCCTAATTCGATGACTGGTACCCTTACAAGAGGAGAAAACAGAGACACAAACACACAGGGAGAATATCCTGTGAAAACAGAGGCAGAGTTTGGAGTAACGCGTCTACAAGTCAGGCCATTCTGGCAACCACCAGAAGCTTGGGAGAGGTAAGAAAGGAGTCTCCCCAGAGCCTTCGGAGAGAGCATGCCTCTGTTGACATCTTGATTTTAGATTTCCAGCCTCCGGAAGTGTGAGAAGATACATTTCTATTGTTTCAAACCACCCAATTTGTGGTACTTTGTTATGGTAGCTCTAGGAAGGTAATACAGGGAGTGAGATGGAGTCTATCCATCCAAGACAGTGAAGAGCCCTCCAACCTGACATACCAACAGATCACAGGGGAAGATCCCAGCTGGAAAGTTGGGTTTGTGCCTGAGAACACTGCTTGCACAGGAGACAAAAAAAAAAAAAAACTCACCAGGGATGAGGACAACTCTTATTGTAAGCCACTTCTATTTGAGGCAGAATAGGAGTAATAGTATTTTATTAAGACTTAAATCAGCAAACCAAATCAGAAAGCCACGGTCTGACATGGATTTTTTTAAATTGGGGAATTATTTAAATAAAAAATCTTGAGAGAGATAAAAGTTAAATGATACCCTTTTCGTTAAATAGATATTGGGTTGGCCAAAAAGTTCGTTCGGGGTTTTTCCATAACATCTTACGGAATATTTAATCTTCTTTGCCAAAACAATGCTTATATCAACATTTAGTGGTCCAAGAAAATCCAGGTGTCAGAGAGCAGTCTTTCTGTTGTCTAAGCCCTGGAGCCAGGTTATCAGGTCCCTACTCTGCGCCAGCACAGTGATCAGGGCTAGAGCACAGCGGTTAAAGCCAACAGGTGGGAAATGATAACAATCTTTTCCTACTTCTCACACCCACAAATTAAACCTTTAGCAAAGGTTTGTCTCCCAGCAGTTCACCGGTAAAAACATAAGCTCTATAACACTATATTCAGGAATATAGTGTTTACATATGTATGTAACCTTATATATAGTTACTATCAGGCATTGAAACCTCAGCAGAGATCAGTTCATCAGATCGTTTGCCATCTGGAAGCAAGTGGTCAGGGTATGAAATGAGGGGTGGGTGTAGGGATGAGAATAGAGATGGGTGCAGGGGTGAGAGTGGGGCAGGTGGGCAGCTGAAATGGAATCTGTGGTGAGCGGCCCTAAGTGTCTGGATCCCAGTGATCAGGCAGCCGAGGGAGGCAACCAAGGCAGAAGGAGAAGCCAAAGGGAGCGCTGGAGGACGTTCAGGCAAACTGCTGACGTCACAGTTCTATCATCCAGAGCTCGAAAATTTCAGATGCGTGCAATTCGGAGAATCCCGGCCAAGCTCGTTTAGTGCTGTTACTATCTTGTTTGTCTTGCCTCAGTTTACTTACTAAGCTGTTTGTCTCAGAACAACAGGAGAGAGTGGACACCACAAGTTATTTATATAATATGGGTTTTTAACTGCTTTTCCCTGTCTACCTGCAGTCTGTTTTTCTCTCATTTTTGTAAGAAAGAAGGAAAGAAAAAAAAATCTCTCCAAAGCCCATGTACCTGCCTTCTCCCAGCCCAGAGTCGGGTGGTCTGCCTGACAATGAGCTTGGACTGCCCCGTGGTTGGTATTCTGAACCAGCCTTCAGTTTTTGATCCCCGTTCCAGAGCCCAGTCTGGCTGGGCTCCAACAAGTGATGCTCAGAGATGCAGCTCAACTGTCAGGGTGCAGAGACAGCCGCCCAGCACAGACCTTTCACACGAGCGAGAGTTCAGCGTTAGCTCTAGACAGTGTCTCCTACACGTTCCTGATCGTGAGAATCAACTAGGATATTTATTGATGATACAGATACTGGAGCTCCGCCTCCGATCTGCTAAATTAGAATCTCAAGGCGGCCTAAGAATCTGTATTCTGGTAACCGTCTCAGGGGAGTCTTGTGATCAAGGAAGCCTGAGAACACGTCCATGGGCAGCAGGGAGCCGGGGAGGATTTTAAGCAGCTGTGTGAGGCAATCGGATTTGGGATGGCTAAGCATCAGTCTGGAAGGTTGGGAGGGGGGAGGACTGGAAGGTGATGAGAACACAGGTGGGGAGACCATGTAGGGGGCTGTTTCAATAATGCAGGAGAAAAAGACGAGAGTCTGAAATAAGGCAGAAAAGTAGTGGGAGCTGGAGGGGCATAAAGGCAATAGAATAGAATCGGCATAAAGGCAAACGAGCAGGCAGCTCTCTGAGGTCCACCACTCACACTGAGCTCCCCTCCAGGAAAAGTCTTGATCTACTGGGTTCATTAAAATAATAAAGCAGAAACTAACACACCATTGTAAAGCAATTATACTCCAATGAAGATGTAAAAAAAATAATAAAAGTAAAAATAAGGGCTTCCCTTGTGGCGCAGTGGTTGAGAGTCCGCCTGCCGATGCAGGGGACACGGGTTCGTGTCCCGGTCTGGGAAGATCCCACATGCTGCGGAGCGGCTGGGCCCGTGAGCCATGGCCGCTGAGCCTGCGCGTCCGGAGCCTGTGCTCCGCAACAGGAGAGGCCACAACAGTGAGAGGCCCGCGTGCCGCAAAAAAAATAATAATAATAAAAATAAAATAATAATAAAAATAAAATAAATAAAAGAGAAAAAAAAAAAGAACTGGTAGGAAGCAAGCGGCCCCATGGTCCTCTGCCAAAGGTCTAAATGTGCTGAAACATGTTCTTGAACCTTCTGACCCATTTCGCATTCTCTCTGATTTCCAGCTGGAATGGTTTTCCTTCCATAATAACCCCTGCAAGTTTCTAAACCTCCTGACCGACTGCAGCCTTAAGCCCTCCTGCTCTGCCTTCCAGGCTACTGGCTCTGCTTTTCCGTGGGACTCCTTAGTCCTCGGGGCCAGGCCTCTGGGTAGACCAAGCCAAAAAGCTTGAAACAGCTCCTCGGGGCTCCCTGGTGCCCAGGGCTGTGTGGAGGGCGTGTGGGTGCCGTTCTCCACCCACTCCGGCCTCCATCCGGGCGATCATGTCTCCTGCACCCTGGGATATCCTCTCTCCCCGGCTAATGACTTTATCAACTCCTGCACTTTTTTGTTCTTTTTTGCTTCTGTTATTGACTCTGCGACTGAATGTTTTAAATAAATCATCAGAAAATCCTCTGGGAAGTTGTTTTCCTTAAATCCCACATTTGTCGGCCACCCTCTGTGTCATGGCACCTACAGAGCCCCCTACTCTGCTGCAAAGACGGTCCAACCAAGAGAGCTCGGGTGTCCAGTGGGTTTGTTCCATGGGGATCTGCCAGGCGGGGTGACGTCGGCTCGGAACCTGCAACTGCACGAAGGGGAGATGTAAACTCCAAGGGGGCTCTCTGTTCATCACTGGGCTGGTAGGGAGGCTTCTCCGCAGCCTCCTCTGTTATTTGCTTTTCTTGTTTCGGTTGTTTGTTTCCTTGTTTCGGTTCCTTTGCACTTAATCCTGATCTGACAGCTGCGTGCAGGATGATTGGGGCGATGTTTCAATGTTCAGAGAGCATGCGCTTGGGTTGAATTCCCAACGCGCCAGAAAGAACGGGGTAGGGTGGCAGGGGACAGGGGATAACCTGCAGGGAGGTGGGGCAGAGAAGGGAGACTCAGGGGTGGTGAGCTCCCCACTTCCTGCGGCAGATGGGGCCAGGCAGCTGGGTCATTGGTCTTTATGTCAATCTCAATCTCCCAATTTATCCCTCTCCCCTTTCTCCCCAGTAACCATAAGATTGTTTTCTACACCTGTAACTCTATTTCTGTTTTGTAAATAAGTTCATTTGTACCATTTTTTAAATTCCACATATAAGTGATACCATATGATGTTTGTCTTTCTCTGTCTGACCTACTTCACCCAGTATGAGAATCTCTAGGTCCATCCATGTTGCTGCAAATGACATTATTTCATTCTTTTTTATGGCTGAGTAGTATTCCATTGTATGTATGTACCACGTCTTCTTTATCCACTCCTCTGTCAATGGACATTTAGGTGCTTCCATGTCTTGGCTATTGTAAACAGTGCTGCAATGAACACTGGGGTACATGTATCCTTTCAGATTATGGTTTTCTCTGGATATATGCCCAGGAGTGGGGTTGCTGGGTCATATGGTAGCTCTGTTTTTAGTTTTTTGAGGAACCTCCATACTGTTCTCCATAGTGGCTATATTAATTTACATTCCCACCAACAGTGTAGGAGGGTTCCCTTTTCTCCACACCCTCTGCAGCATTTATTGTTTGTAGACTTTTTGATGATGGACACTCTCACCGGCATGAGGTGATACCTCGTTGTAGTTTTGATTTGCATTTCTCTGATAACTAGTGGTGTTGAGCATATTTTCATGTGATTTTTGCCCCTCTGTGTGTCTTCTTTGGAGAAATGTCTATTTAGATCTTCCATTTTTTGATTGGGTTTTTTTTTTTTTTGACATAAAGCTACATGAGCTGTTTGTATATTTTGGAGATTAATCCCTTGTCGGTCGCTTCATTTGCAAATATTTTCTCCCATTCTGCGGGAGTGCTTCCTTTGTGTTACTTTCCTCACTCACCTGTTCCTCACATCTTCTCCACCCCAGCACCTCTGCATCTGGGATGATGCCCTAACTGCTTTGTCTACATCTGGATCCCCTTCTCTTGAATCCATCCCCCCCCACACACCTGCCAGATTCATGTTCTTACAAGTCCATCTGTTTCTCTTCCTTAAATAATAACATCTTGCTGTTCAAGGCCATCACTGTCTGGCCCCTCTGACTTCCCAACCTGGTCCCAGTGAGTTCCTCCTTCATACCAGCCTTTGGCTTCCACTAAACTAACTGCCTGCCTCGATTTTCTTCCAACATGTGCTCATCCCCGCCTCCGAGCAGTCGTATAAGTGTGCTGGCTGAAAGGACAAGAATCTGGGTTTGCATCCCTACTCGGCCTCTCAACTGTTGGGCTATTTAGCTCTCTAAGCTTTGTGCGCCTGTAAGGTGGAACGAAGATTAATCCTTGCACATAATGTTATAAAGATAAATGCTTACCACACTGCTGATCCACAGGAAGGAGTTGGTAAATATTGGTTATTTTTATTCTCTCTCTAACTTTTCTTCCTTGAAGGCTGCTTTGCCCCTAAAGACTTTCCTAAAAGTCCAGTGATGACTAACACTTATATGGCCTTTCTCACATGCCAGGCACTGTTATATGGGCTTTCCAAATATTAACTCATTCATTCTTCATATCAACCCTAATATTATTATTATATCCATTATAACGTGGAGAAATGGGAATTCAGAGATATTAAATACCTTTCCCGAGTTTACCCAACTAAAGTTGACCCTGGACTAGCTCCAGCCTGCAAATCCCAAAAACTCCCTCTCCAGAGCCCCACTGAGCACCTGCTTTGTGCCATCTCCTCTAGGGTTTATGTAAGGCAAGGACCAGGCCCCAACACATTGCCTTTCACCTGGAAGATGCTTGGGAATGAATATGTTTGCTGGGGATGATGGTGTGGCTCCAAGCATCTTTCTCCTCCCCTAATCTAGGCAGGGCCTGGATTAGTTTCCAAACTTTAACAAACACCCACAAATTCATTGATATAAAACAATACAGATTTGTGATCTCACAGTTCTGGAGATCTGGAGTCCAACATAGGTCCCACTGGCTAAAATCAAGGTGTCAGCTGGGCTGTGTTCCTTTCTGCAGGCTTCTCGGTGCAGAACCCTTTTCCTTCCCTCACGAGCTTCTAGAGGCCGTCTGTGTTCCTTGGACCGTGGCCCCTTCCTCCATCTTCAAAGCCAGCAAGAGTGGGTAAAGCCCTTCTCACATTATAGCACTTTGGTTTTGTCTTCTGCCCCCCCTTCCACTTTTAGGAACCCTTTTTGTTACATTGGGCCCCCTGGATAATCCAGGGTCACCTTCCTATTTTAAAGTCAGCTCATGGGACTTCCCTGGTGGCGCAGTGATTAAGACTCTGTGCTCCCAATGCAGGGGGCCTGGGTTCGATGCTTGCTCAGGGAACTAGATCCCACATGCATGCCGCAACTAAGAGTTTGCATGCTGCAACTAAGGAGCCTGTGAGCTGCAACTAAGACCCAGGGCAACCAAATAAATAAATATTTTTTTTAAATAAAATAAAATAAAGCAGCTCATTAGCAACCTTAATCCACTTGCCACCTTAATTTCCCTTGACCGTATAACATAGCACATTTACGGTTTCCGAGATTAGGGCACGCACATCTTTGGGGGACCATTTGTCTGCCTCCCACAATCCCATATAGAATTAAAAGTAAAAGCAATACCTAATCATAAAATAAGTATGAAGAAATCTGACCAAATGCTAGTCTTTCTTGTCTACCTTGGTGACCTTGGAGAAAAATGAAATATACTATCTTTTTCTAAAATCACACCCTTAGCTGCCCCCGCTTTGTGGTGCTCTGCGGGTGTGTCTCCTCTGGGTGCTGGACAGTCCAGCACGGACTGAGGGCTTGGCGAGGGGACAGCTGAAAGAGGCAGATGTGACTGCATCCCATCTGTCCTACTCCCTGGCCCTTGAAGGGAAGAGGGGACGGGATAAGATACGAAAAGTAAAGCGCAGCAGAGCAGACAATGCGATGACCATGCAGACAGGGATGAGTGGATCTAGGTCTGCACAAAGGGCGGTGAGAGGACATAGCACTTCCTTTCCCCCTGCTGCAGCCAAGGTGACAATGGGGCCGCGGCTCATGGGAACCCTTAAAACCAGGAAACAAAGTTCCAACAGGCCAATGGCAGTAGGGAGAGAGAGATTGGTGGGGAAAACAGAGAGAAGATAAAGCCATGGTCCCATTCACATTAAATGCTTTTCAGTTTTTATTGTAATTAGATGTCTTTTAAATGTTAATGGGATAAATTGAATTTGACTTCCCCATTTTATCCAGATCCTGCAATTATGCTCAAGGCCCATCTTGAAAGGATGCCAGAGGGTGAAGGATTAACTCTAAAATAAATCAAATTTCCCTTGCTACGGAGTGAGGGACACACAATAAGCATTCCATCTTGCCTCTGGTGATGGAAGGGTTGCCTCGCCTCTTCCCCTGGCCATCCGGGTGAGGGACAGCCTGAGGAAGAAGCTTGCTAAAGTTGTGTCATAAACCAAACTCCATCAGGGCAATACACCTCAGTTGCCACAGCGCAGTGGGTGAATGGGCCTGGGCACCATTTCTGCCCAGCTTCCTCCTCTTGCCAAGGGTCCCTCCCAGTAAATATCTAGCTAGCGAGCTCTTAGAAATGAGCCGGGGGTGATGCCAGCCAGACTCCCAGCTTGTCAGGATGGGTGGTGCAGGGGGCCAGCCACTTGCTCCCTGTGCTGTCACTGGTGTGGGGCTTTCGTGCCCGGCTCTGCTGGCTGGGGATCCTAGGACAGGAGCCAGGGGAGCCTGTGCACGGTCTCCTCCCAGGCCTGAGTCAGCTGCAGAAACTCCACCTGTGCCTGGAAAGACTGACACCAGGACCTGGGCTGGGAGAGAGGCCGAACCGAGCCCTGGATCAGAGAACGTCAGATCATCCGAGTTCATTAGCAGTGGGGGTTTGGGCCAGGCAAATTGCAATGAAGATAGGTTCCTACACTTAAAATCCCCCAATTTACCTCCATCCTCCTGTATTCACACCCTCTCTTTACCCTTTTCCCTTTATTAAAACTTTTCACTTCTCTCCTCCTTTCACATTTATATACAAGTTATGGATAGAACCTCCAGGGTTGTTTGCATAGAACAGGAATCAAAGCCTCCAGCTATAGGGACAGAATGCTAGTGGGGACATTTCAGGATGGCCAGGAAAGATGCTTCTGACCATTAAGGCCTTTCAGGAGTTTCTGAAGCCAAACTGAATATAGAGTTTCCAACAACAAAAATAGATACATCTAAAAAATGTTCAACTATCGAGGATTGGGTGAATATGGTATTGATAAATTCTTAAAATGGAGTACTTATAGCCATCAAATTGGGAAAGACCATGGAGAGTCATGTAACGTGCAAATGTAATGGGGAGGGGGGTGTGGGGAGGGTGTAGGCTGTGGTTATTAAGGGAACATGAGAAATCCCTGCGGTGATGGTATAGCTCACCATCCCATTACGGTGGTAGATACACAACTTATACATGGGATCAAACTGTGGAGAACTAAATACACATGCCAAAGTGAGTAAAAGTAAAATGAGGAAGATCTGAGCAAAATCTGTGGATTTCACCAACTTCAACATTCTGGTTGCATATTGTACTATAGTTTTGCAAGACGTTAACCATTGGGGAAAACTGGGTAAAGGACATAGGGGGTCTCTCCGTATTATTTCATAAAACTGCATTCACATCTGTGATTATCTCAGCCAAAATTTCACTTAAAAAGAGATTGGGATCCACAGGGCATGATTTAAATATCAATATATGGACATTGTTTCATCCATTTCAGGAAAGAATTGGATAAACTCACCCAGGGTGAGGTCAAAATATATGATTTAATGTAATACATTTTAGGAGAAAGTTCACACATGTATTTTTACAGGCAATTAGACTCCCATTTACTTAAAGCTGACAGAATGAGTTTCTTTAGAGCAAGGCCTGTAATAAGATGAGTGAGACAATTAATTTCTGCCTCTTTCAGCTCACCTTAGTCCCATGCCTGTTTTGAAATGTTGCCTTTTAGTGAACTAAGGGTGAAGAGGCTGCTGCAGGAAGTGGACAGCCCACAGCCTTCCGCGCTGCAGGACACGCAGGCTGTGCTATGAATTTCCCCTCTGGGCTGATGGAGGAAAGAGACAAGAACAGGGCTGAGTGTATGCAAAACAGCTCAGCATCTCATAGGTGTTCCTGGTATAAGTGTAAGAATAAGAATGGGCATGGCCTTCTAAACACTGCTGAAATGCTCCTGTTTCTACCATTTGCAGTATTCTTCTTAAATATTTATTAAGTGCCTACTGTGTGCAAGGTATCTCTTTAGGTACCGGGAAGACTACCCTGAACAATTCTCTTCTCTTATGGGGCTTAACTGTCCTCATTTTGAGACTGTGTGATTCAATTTTAAAAGTCCCCAAACAAAGCGACTTCTGGGCTGCACAAAGGCTACCCCTTCGGGCAAGAGTTTAATCTCTGCGTTGTTATCTCATTTCGTCCATCTGACAGGCTTTGGTGTGGACAATCCCCCGGATTGCAAAGCATTAGCAGATGGAGGGGATGGGAGGAAGCGGGAAGAGCTTCCCTCCCAGTTGGAGTGATTGATTTGCATTAACCACATATGGCTACCGCGCGGTAGTCACTGCAGGTGGGAGTCTGGAGCCCTGGCAGCAGGCAGCGTGGTATGAGCCCTTCCTATTTTCCATGGGATTCGGTTTTCTCATACGTAGGCTGGGCACAGGGCTACACACCATCTGAGGCTGTTGTGACAGCTGTGGGGTTCTGTTTTGTTTTGTTTTGCTTTTTTAGTGAAGAATAGTTGATTTACAATGTTGTGTTAGTTTCAGGTGTATATAGTTTCAGGTGTATAGCAAAGTTATTCAGTTACTTATACATGTGCATATATATATATACATATATATATATACTTTTTCAGATTCTTTTCCATTATAGGTTACTACAAGCTATTAAATATAACTTGTAATATAGTAGGTCCTTGTTGTTTATCTATTTTATATACAGTAGTGTGTATTTGTTAATCCCCAACTCCTAATTTATCCCTGCCCCACCCCCTAGGCTTTTAAAAAATTTTTTTATTTAATTTTTATTTTATAATAGAGTATAGTTGATTTACAATGTTGTGTTAGTTGCAGGTGTACAGCAAAGTGATTCAGTTACACATAGACATATATCCTTTTTTTTTTCCAGATTCTCTTCCCATATAGGTTATTACCGTCTGACATTTTCCCCAAGCACCTCCTTCTAGGGCCTCAGTAGAACAAGAGGCTCAATTAACACTTGCAGATTTTAGTTCAATTCCATAAATATTCAAGGATCCCAAGGTCATGTGCTGAGCTCTTGGGGTAGAGGGTGGGTATTTCTGACAGCTAAAACATTTCTCTTTGGGTTTGAAAGAATTAGACTGTGAACAACTAACAATCCCACATAGAATAATAAAATGCACATCAATACAGATCCATGAAAGGAACTGGAAGCAACATCGTCAGTATTCTAATCCATTGGTCAAGCACACACTGTAGTAATGGTAGCATACTGAATGTCTTTGATGCGCTAGACACGTGTGCTCGACCCGAGGCTTCCAGAAATAAATACTGAAGCTGATGTCCTTAATGATCTCAAAGTCCAGTAGGGGAGACAAATAAATAATCATAATTGTAGTGTGATTAGGTGCTAGGAGAAAAATATGTACAGGGCTCCCGGGAAAGAAGGGGTGAATTAGGAAGAATTCTTACATGAGACTTAATAGACAGGTACAAGTTTCCCATGTGATCCAGTGGGGGAAGGCACTCCAGGTAGACACATCTGCATGTGCAAAGTAAGATGATGACCCCAACATTCTGGTACTTTAGGGAAGGGCAGGCAGTGCGCTGTGGCTCCAGCTAGATTTGAAAAGCAGAGAATGAGGGACTATGAGGGTGAGATGCAAGGATCCAAGATCATGGAGGTCCTATAATGCTCTGCTGAAAAATCATGCTTTCTCCTGTAAGCTATAAGGATCCCTGAAGGGTTTTGAGAAGTGACCATCAAATTTGCTTTTTAGGAAGAGAATGATTTGGACATAGGTGAGGAGATGGACTGGAGATGGAGAGACCAATTTCCCTATGTGACCATTTCCATGGTGATGATGAGGGCTTGAACTAAAGTAGTAGGAGAAGGAAAGGAAGAGGAGTCCAGAGAGATATTAACAAGTTGGCATTCCAAGGACTCGGTGACTGTTAGGATGGATGTGGATGATGGGAAACTTGGGAATGATTTTGACTGAAGGCATTAAGGAAGACCACGGATGAGATGGCAAGACTTACAGAGGAAACAGCTGTGGGAGGCAAAGAAGCATATTCATTTTCAGGAAGGTGTAAAGGTCTGGGAGAGAGGCATGCAGGCCTGTGAGTGGGACGCTCTTCTGTCTCCGATGCACTGGCTGCCCCGGGACCTGTAGCCACATAGAGCAGGCCCTATAAGAGCCTGTCCTGGGCATAGCCACACCATGGGCACATGCCTCTCCTCCCTGCCTCCATCACATCTTCTAAAGACTCTCATGAGAGCCCACTGTTGGCAGAGCCACGTTCAGAAGTCAAACTTGATAATTGATGCTGTAGTCCTCTGGATTCCCTCATCAGCAGCCGCTAATGGCTGGTGTGCTGACGATTCAGTTAAGGCTCTAATAGACCCGCTTGTCAACTGCATCCCTTCAAAGGGAAGAGCAGAGCTGGGAGAGATGACTGAAGCCAGCGGTGAAGGTCCCCAACAGCACCAGAGCCCGCCCCTCCCCACTGTCCTGGCCTGGGGTGCCCGGGTCTAGATGATGCTCTCCAGAAGCCCAGCCTGGTGGAAGGACCTTGGATTGCAAAGGGAAAGACGTGGGCCTAGGACAGCTTCCAGCCAGGAGTCTGGAGACTTTGTTGCAATAAGAGGGTCCTTATTGGGAGAGGTCCTTGCCCTCTCCCAAGACAATAACTGTGAATTGTCTTTATTCCACTGCACCCACAGCCCCAACTCAAGGGCATATTCAGAGAACCTGGACAGGATTCACAAAGGATGCTATTGCAGCACCTCCTCCAGCATCTGCCCTTGGGTCCTGGTCCGTTTCCATCTCTCTGCCACTTTTTTCCTCCCAAGACCTTTGTTTTCGGAGATTTGAAACTTGCAGAGTCATTTGGTGGAGGTGATGGTGTTGCCAACCCTAGGACCTGACACAATCTAAAAGGCCCAGAGGAAGGCTCTGCGTGGGGTCTGTGCCTGTGGTTTATGGGACCAGCTCGAAAAAGATCTGACTTTTTAGAGCCAAATTCCTCCCCAGCAGAACTTGGATATCCCTGGTAGAATGTGTCTCTAATGGGAGGGAGACTCATGTGTATTTTCCAGTGGTGATTGGAAGAGAAGTAGTCTCAAAGCTTCTTCTTTTTTTTTAAAATATTTATTTATTTATCTATTTATTTATTTGGTTGCGTCGGGTCTTAGTTGTGGCAGGCCAGCTCCTTAGTTGTGGCTCACCAGCTTCTTAGTTGTGGCACGTGGGCTCCTTAGTTGTGGCAGGCAGGCTCCTTTTTTTTAGTTGCAGCTCACGGGCTCCTTAGTTGTGGCACGTGAACTCCTTAGTTGTGGCTTGCAAACTCTTCGTGGTGGCATGCAGGATCTATTTCCCTGACCAGGGATCGAACCCGGGCCCCCTGCACTGGGAGTGAAGAGTCTTAACCACTGCGCCACCAGGGAAGTCCCTCGAAGCTTCTTAACCAGCCCTTTATTTAGTTGGCCAGTGGAAATGCAAGCAGGTGAAATTTTCTCTGGGTCAGCATCAGAATTGGGTCAGCATCAGACTTCAATATCATCACCTCTGATGGCTCTATTCTTCCCTTCATTTCCTCTATCCTTTATTCTTTTAATCCTCACTTCTGAAAAAATAAAAAACACAAATGTAGATATTCCTTAAAGCATGAACTATCCTATCTCATACCCACCAGACTTTTCAGTTCCTGCAACCATCCCTCCCCTGCCGCCCCTGACACAAGCCTTGGAGCCTCCAGTATCACGCCCAGACCTTGGTCTAGTCCTCCAAAGTCATGTTGCAAACTCATTGCCACAGAAAAACTAGAAACCCAGGAGCTTAAGCATACCACCTCCTGCTCTTGGCATCTTCTTTCCAGCCCCGCCTGTCTTTCTCACCTCAGTTTTCTTCTGCAACTGACGGCAGATAGTTTCTCTGGAATGCTCTGTCAGAATCGGCCAGCATGGGACCTCCCTGGTGGTCCAGTGGGTAAGACTCCATGCTCCCAATGCAGGGGGACCGGGTTTGATCCCTGGTCAGGGAACTAGATCCCACATGCATGCCGCAACTAGGAAGTCCGTTTACCACAACTAAAGGATCAGGCATGCTGCAACGAAGATCCAGCACGTGGCAGCTAAGACCTGGAGCAGCCTAAATTAATAAATAAATTAAAAAAAAAAAAGAATCGGCCAGCATGATACTTGGAATATGCAATTTCCCATGCTTCTTGGGCCTGGATAAGGCGACCAGCAATCCTACCTGCTAGACTAGAGGGCAGGAAACAAACTGAAGACACTATGCAAGGCTTTTCATAGAGATCCCCTAGAGGCCAGAGCAAAGAACTGGCAAAGAAAACAGCTGACCCTAGTATTGACCTAGAGCAGCAGAAACAACATTGAACTAGGAGCTCTGGCTAGTCCTACAAACTTTGGTTAAATCCTGTCTCCCCTCTGGAATAATCTATAAAGGGAGGAGATCGTGGTGCGCATCATTCTATGACAAGCACCAGAGGAAGGGAGGCCCTATCCCCTTCTGATGTTCCCAAGATCCCAGGCTTGCCACCCGCCTTCCTGCATGTAGCCAGAAATACAGGTGCTGAGCTCACCCTGTCAGAGCTGCCCATGCTGGGAACACACTCTGCAGATCTTACTACCTGCCCTGGCCCTACAGACAATGTTAAAGAAAAACCAACCTAACTAGGCTGTTTTCTCTCCCCAGGAGAGGAAAGAGAATTTGGCAAAATGTTGTTAGGAGGTCACAGAGGTAAATCGTGTTACAGGTGAGGCCCCGAAGGAAGATAATGTGAGCTACAGTTAGCATGGGAAGCAGATTTCTAAGATGGCCCATGACCTTCACCCCTTGGTGTCACTCCCGAGATGATGCTACTGTGCACGTCAAAAGGGTTTAGCGGATGTACTTAAGGATACTCATCAGGTGACTCTGAGACAGGGAGGTTATCCAAATGGACAGAACTTAATCACATGAGCAGTTTAAAGCAGAAAGCTTCCTCTGGCTGGTGGCAGAAGGGGAAGTGAGAGAGAAGTGACATGTAAGAGGGATTTGATGTGAGGGAGGTTCTTTGTTGCTAAGACGGAGGGAGCCACAGGGAATGACCTGAAGAGAGTGGCCTCCAGAAGCTGAGAGTGACCAACGGCCAACAGCCAGCAGGAGGACAGAGACTTCAGTCGTGCAACCACAAGGAACTGAATTCCACCAACAACATAAATGAGCTTCAAAGTGGATAATTCCCCAAAGCCTCCAGACAACAGTCCAACCCAGACAACACCGTGACTTCAGCCTTGTGAGCAGAGAACTCAGCTGAGCTCACCTGGCCTGTAGAGCACTGAGATAATAAATGGGTACTGTTTAAGCCATGGAGTTAGCGGTAATTTGTGACCCAGGAACAAAACGAATACAACACTTAACTCTGACTCTCTGCCATTCTGTCCTTACTGAATAAAGAGGCTGGGCATCTTGGATCGGGGTCAAGGGCTGATATCTCAAAAGAAGAAGCCCACCCAGTGCAATGGAAAGATTTCTAAATATGAACATGAGGAGCCTGGGTTTCTGTCCCTGCCCTGCCATTTACCATCTATGTTACCCTGATGAAGACACGTAGTACTCCGCTGTTTCCTTACCTGTGAAATGAAGGGCTGGACCCAATCAGTGGTTCTCTGACCCGCTTTGAGGAAGCCTCCAGGGGCTATGTGGGTAAGAGGTGAGCAGACCCCCGCTTCAAAGATACAAGCTCCGCTTTGACCTGTTCCACTCACAGGGCTTCCGAATGAGATTTCACGAGAAGGGTTTCTGTTGCCAAAATGAAATTTGAAAACCACTGAGCTTGGTGATTACCGAGGCCCCTTCCAGTTCTCACATTCTTCCAACATGAAGTTCAGGGGGACAGCAGCTGGAGCTGCAGGAAGAGTGGTGTGAATGTGGGCTTGAGTTAGTGGACATCCCAACTGAATCAGACACCAAACCATCTGTTCCTCCCTCTTTTTCTCTGGAGGCCTGAACTTTGAGGAGCTACAGGTTTCAACCAGACAGACTCCAGTCCAAATCATGATTCCACATTCAAACCAAATCCACATGACTTTGGGTAAATAAACAAATCCCTTAAATTCTCAGAGTTGCACATTCTTAACCTATAAAACAGTGACATCACCTACTTCCCACAGTTGTTGTATATATTAAGCAGTGCAATGGGCTGAATGTTTGTGTCCCTCAACACTCATAGGTTGAAAGCCTAATCCCCCAGGTGATGGAATTAGGAGGTGGGGCCTTTGGGAGGTGCTTATGTCGTAAGGGCAGAATCCTCATGAATGGCATTAGTGTTCTTATAAAAGAGACCCCACAGAGCTCCCTAGCCCTTTCTGCTATATGAGGACACAGTGAAAAGGTAACAGTCTAAGAACCAGACAGTGAATCTGCTGTCTCCTTGACCATGGATTTCCCAGTCCCTAGAACTGTAAGAAATTTCTGTTATAAGCTACCCAGTCTATAGTATTTTGTTATAGCAGGCCAAATGGACTAGGACAGTGTGGTCTAAATTGCTACACTGGATGAACCCCAAAATGCAATGGCCCAAGGATAATAGAAGTTTTTTCCTTTTCGTGTTAGTAGCCTAGAGCAGGCAGTTGGGGAGCGCTGTGCTCCAAGCATTCTTTTGAGGGGTCCAGACAGAGGGTGGCTCTGTCACCTTCAACTCATGGCTCCAATGGCTACTGGGGGATTGCCGTCCCAGCGATCAAGGAGGGTGGTGGTAGGCACGAGCTCATGAACAAGGTCTATGGGCAGGTCTGAAAGGAGCTCACATCACTTCCATTCACAGTCTATAGATGAGAGCTTTGTCATATGGCCACACCTGGTTCCAGAAGGAGCTCACATCACTTCCATTCACAGTCTACAGATGAGAGCTTTGTCATATGGCCACACCTGGTTCCAGAAGGAGCCAGAAATTAGTCCTTGGCTGAATAGTGACCTCTCAGCTAAAATTCTATCACCCTGGGTTTGCTCAGAAATCCGCGGTAGTTTCCATCATATTATACACAGAAAAGTGCTTAATACCTAGGAGGCTGGCGCTCAACATCTCCTAATAAGCCCAGCTTTTTTAATTAAGCGGGTTTCTATGTGGGGATGTGGAGGTGACCAGCATTATTCCATATCCTTATTTCAGAATTCTTCAAAGGGAACCCTCCTATGCTGTTGGTGGGAATGTATAGTTTCCACTATAGGAAACAGTATGGAGGTTCCTTAAAAAACTGAAAATAGAGCTACCATATGATCCAGAAATCCCACTCCTGGACATATACCCAAAAAAGATGAAAACTCTAATGCAAACAGATACATGCACCCCAGTGTTCATTGCAGCACTATTTACAGTAGCTAAGACATGGAAGCAACCTACAAGTCCATTGACAGATGAATGGATAAAGAAGATGTGGTACATATATATACATTGGAATATTACATAGCCATTAAAAAGATGAAATAATGACATTTGCAGCAACATGGATGGACCTAGAGATTATCATATTAAGTGAAGTAAGTCAGACAAAGACAAATATCATATGATATCACTTATATGTGGAATCTAAGATATGATACAAATGAACTTAGTTACAAAACAGAAACAGACTCACAGACATAGAAAACATGGTTACCAAAGAGGAGGGGGAGGGTGAAGGGATAAATTAGGACTATGGGATTAACAGATACACACTACTATGCATAAAATAAATAAGCAACAAGGAGTTACTGTATAGCACAGGGAACTCTATTCAATATTTTATAATAACCGATAACGGAAAAGAACCTGAAAAGAAAATACTGAATCATTTTGCTGAAACTAACACAATATTGTAAATCAACTCTACTTCAATTAGCAAACTAAAAAGATTTTTTAAATAAAGAAGAAAAAAGAATTTTTCAAAGCTGCTTTCAATCTGCTTTCCCTAGGTGGCTCTCTTTGGCTGCCCCCCTCCCTCCTAGACTGGATACATTCATCCGCGGAAGCCCTTCTAAGACCTCAATCTCCCCCAGGTCACAGACTGTTGCCCTCACTGGCCTACCTGGAATCTGGTCATTTGTCAGGCCTGCTCTTCATCACCAAAGGACTTCAGCAGGAGTGTGCCAAGCGGGCTGTCAGCCACAGGCAAGGTTTCTGAAAAAGATGTGCAGCATCAGAAAATGCAGGTCCCTTGAACAACTCTGTTAATATTTGGAAATTAGTTCCTTTCTCCTTATCGTGCTACTGGGTATTAGAATACAAGAGCGGGGACGAGAGCAATGCAAATTAAAATGATGTTCTCCTCATAAACTACACGGCCATGGGAGGGCAGGCCCTATTACCTATAAGCTTGGGATTTCTGGAGGCCTCGCTTTCATTGGACCAGAGTCACCTTAGGGATAGTTGAAGGAAATTTTCTGGGATTTTTTTTTTCCTTTGTATCAAGCAACTACTGATAAGGTACATTTAAGTTAACATTCTTTGAATCCCAAGCCCCGAAAACAGCTGCTAAGAGCTGAGCTCCACAACTCTGGCTTCAGATTTCACTCCCACAAACATGGAGCTCTGGTTGCGCCCAGTTCGGGGTGACAAAGGGCTGTCCGTTTCCTCAGCAGGGCAATTTAGCTTTAGAACTGGGTGTGAGAACACGTCACTGTGTCCGCACTCAGGCCACCAGATGAACAGCCATCCGTGGCCCCAGTCTCCCCCTACCCTCCTATCAGGAAACTTGCTGTCAGGAAAGACGTATATACTTTAAAGAGTCAATGACTGGTTAGACCTATATGATCGCTCTCAAGGTTCCTGATATTTTAACAAATGATCTTGGAGAGGAAGGGACGAGCAAGCAATGGCAAAATTTTAGGCACTGATGCGGCATTTGGGGAAAGACATGGTCTTCGTTTCTCCCAACACACACAACCCCCACTAAATCACACGGGTGAGGCAATGACCTGCTTCACCTCATCACAGGACCAGGTCCACGGGGTGGAAGAGACAGGGTGGAACAACCCGTCTTACTACAGGATCATCTTACTACAGGAGGGTGGCGTTGAGGGAACTAAGTGACAAAAACAAAGAAACCAGTGAAAACACACAGCGGGGAGTGGAAGGGCGAAGTTTGAAAGAGCTCTCTGCTCCTACTGGGAGGAGAGTGGAAAACCACCCAACTCATTGCCATCCGCCCCTTTGTTTTCCAGATGCAGAAACTGAGATGTTAAAACCCCCCAGTGGTGGCTCAGGCAGTCCGAAGGAAAACGAGGTCAGAACCCACGCCCTTCCCCTGGGCTCTTACTCTCATCTGAGAGGAGCCACCGCCAAACGTCTGGGTTCCACTGACCTTTGTAGCAACTGAAGTAAGAAAACAACGTGAAAAACCATCGCCTTGTTGGTGCCATTTCCATACGGATTGTTCGTATCTCTCCGCACAATCAAAGGGCAGCATTTTCTCCAGGCCTTCACCTCTTGCCTGATGCAAACAAAATGCGTCGATATCACCCTTTTCTCCTTTTTCCTCTAGTAGTTTGATGTTCCCTTGGATGCTCGTGCCACGTCCAGGCCTCAGGAAAGTACAACCTCCTGCTCATTTGCAGCAATAGAGCTGGGCATCAGGAACCATCCCCCGGGACAGTCTGTGTGCTCTTAGTCAGACACGTTCTGCTTGACCCTGCCAGCTCCTCTCAAGACCCACCAAGACCAGAAGGAAGAATTGCTGGGAGGGGACAGGGCTGGGGACTGCAGAGAAGGCTGCAAATGAGAAACTAAAGGGAAGTGTCAGTGCCAGCAGGTGCCCTGTGACCGGTGTTAGTTACATGGCTCACGTGGCAGCTCTGTCATTTATGTAGATCAAAAAGGATTCCCAGGGCTTCCCTGGTGGCGCAGTGGTTGAGAGTCCGCCTGCCGATGCAGGGAACGCGGGTTCGTGCCCCGGTCCGGGAAGACCCCACATGCCACGGAGCGGCTAGGCCCGTGAGCCATGGCTGCTGAGCCTGCACGTCTGGAGCCTGTGCTCCGCAACGGGAGAGGCCACAACAGTGAGAGGCCCGCATACCACAAAAAAAAAAAAAAAAAAAAGGATTCCCAAAGAGCTCCTCCATGATTTAGCATTAGCCAGCTTTAAAACACAAACTTTCTCTACCTTTTCTCCATCGAGCTTTCCTTCTCCCAGCGGGAAATTTGAGGGAGGATTCTCATCCCTATCCTGTAGCCGCAGAGCTCTGCCGGGAAGGGCGGGTGGCTGCCAAAGTCCTCAATGGCACCGTCCACCTCCTGCACCCTGGCACCCTGCTTATGCAAATACTGCACTCACATGGCCTATCCGTTCTGACTGCTCCAAGGTGATGACAAATTAGGGGGCGTGCGAACTCCTCTGGCTCACTACAATCTGCGTAGACACCGAAGGCTGCCAGCCTTAAGGGAGTGGGAGGCAAGGCTGAAAGGTTCCCACTTTGGGCCATCACATTGGATGACATTGGGTATCACAACCTCCGCTCTATGAATGTCCTAAGAGCTTTGGAAAGGCAACAGCCCCGGACCTGGCCGCACTTTTCTTTGCAGCAGTGGGGATGCTGGGAAGAGAGGAGAGAGGGTTTTAAAAAGGATAACTGTTAAAGTTGGGCGATGGGTATGTGGGTTCATCATTCTCTCTACTTTTGTATATGTATTTGAAAATTCCCATATTAAAAAGTTAAAAAAAAAGAAAAAGCCATGGTTGGTGTGGATAGGGAGGGTGGGAGGGAGACGCAAGAGGGAGGAGATATGGGAATATGTGTATATGTATAGCTGATTCACTTTGTTATACAGCAGAAACTAACACACCATTATAAAGCAATTGTACTCCAATAAAGATGTTAAAAATAAATAAATTTTTAAAAAGCCATGGACGGCCCATCGGAAGTGCAGTTGGATGCCGAGAGGTGACGAACGCTGATAGTCGTGCCCAATTTGCTTTCTTGCTGAGGAAGGCAATTTAAGCCGAAAGAACAAATAGATACACAGGAGAGTCCTTAAAGTTCTCACTGTAATTACGGAGCCTTGGGAGATGAGGAACTGGAAATTAGATGTTGGCTTAAACACTGACCATTTTCCCTAAAGGATAATTGTTTTAGTTTGTTTCCAACCCCCTTAGAACAAGGAAACAAAAGTCATATTCATACAGTACCCGAAACTCAGAGAATGAGTATATTTTGACTTAATATAGACTCAAAATAAGAGAAAATCTTCTAAGGGTCATCAAACCTAGCCAGAAAAATAACTTTATTTCTGCTCTTAAACACCAACTTTTAAAATAAGATAAATTGATTGGCCAATGATAATAATTAGACTCTGACCTGACCTTAAGAAGAAAGAAATCTTAGAAAGAAAATAGTCCTCCATTCTGACAAGAACCTCTGCTCTGTTTGGTGGGGGGTGGGGAGGACAGAGGGGAAGAAGGCAGGGGGAGTGGAGACCCCCTAAGATTGCCACCCACCTGCCAGGGACTTAGGATGCCGGGAAATACAGCTCCGTTTTATTGCTGCTTTGAGGCTCAAATCACTTCTGATCTTCTTTCCCCTACAAAATAAAAATGGGGACTACATCCTCCTTAGATCACCTGAAGTGTAAATACGATCTCATACTGGAACCAGAGGCAGGAGATGAGGAGTGAAGTGGGTGATTATTTCTCTTTCTTTCTCCATTTTCCAACACCCAAGTCATTAGGCTGCTTTTCCTATTTTGCTCTAGAGTTTAAAACATGCAATGCAATTGAAACATTGGTGGGCTAGGGAGGATTTAGGTAAACTGCTCCTTAATGGCTCAGGCTAATCCCGAAGCCACTTGTAACAACATGAACACACACATCAACTTCTCCCTCCCCTCCTGCCGAGGGACTTGGGGAGCTCCTAGGGCCACCCAGTGAGGGTGGCAGGGAGGAGTGGACGATAAGTTTCAGGTCTTGGGTCAGGGTCTCTGAAGACAATTCTATAGGCATGAAAAATTTGTAAATTCTTAAAATTACAATTTAAAATTTAATTTTAATTAATTAATTTACAATTTAATTTTTAAAATTCGTTAAACATCTGCATAATCCAGAACCATAACTTGGGTCTAGAAGAAATGAAGCTTTTGCTCCAGATTTAAATATGGTTTAGTTTCAGTTGCAGGTTTCTGTTCAACACCAAGATTCTTGAGGACCTTCGCGGTGGTTCCAATGTCAAGGACATACACCATCCTCCTCCTGCTTCTTTTTCTCTACTGTGCCCTGCCTTAGAATGCACTGTCCTGCAGAATTCACTCTCAGGTCTGGGTTCTGGGACAATAAACCTACTTTCTGAGAGAGCACGGATATCATCAAAGCATGAACTGTACTCAAGTTTCCAATTACAGAGTAGGCACTCTGTCCAGCATGAGATGAGTCCTCGGTTCCCTCGCTCTAGAGCCCTCTTCCAGCTTCTAGACCCATCTACTCAAAATCCAGCTTTGCACTTTTCTGTTTAGTAAGATACCTTTATTCTTTCCTGTCTCAATGACTGCCTCATAGTCTGTGTGACCTAAGCCCCAAGCTGGGGATCTGGAGTCCTGAGTTTTACTCTCAGCTCTCCCACGAATGCACCATGACCTTGAAAAAGTCACATGACCTCGAACAAGTCACATGACCTCTCTGGGAATGAGTTTTCTCACCTGTAAAATAAAGAAGCTGAGCTATCCTACCAGTAAAGCCTCCCCAGCTTTCATTTTGTTAGAAAATCAGTTGCTTCCTCCTCTGGGCTCCCACAGCATGTTGTTCATCCTCTGTAGACCTTTTATTAGAGTTTATCTCTTTACAAACTATTTCCCCACTGAACTATGCGCCTCTCAAGAAGAAAGGCTGTATCGTAGTTATCTTTGTTTCCTCTGTTCCTGGGGAGGAGGGGGGAAAGGGGATGGAGTAGTACCAGCATTTGCTGAGCTCTTAGTTGTGGCATTCGGGATCTAGTTCCCTGACCAGGGATCGAACCTGGGCCCCCTGCATTGGGAGCACTGAGTCTTAACCACTGGACCACCAGGCAAGTCCCTGTTGAGCTTTTATTAAAGGGAACACTATGTGACACATCATACATAAAGTATTTCTTTTAAAACTCACAATATAAACATTGTAATCCCAAACCTGCCGATGAAGCAACCCAGAGGTTAATTTACCCAGGTCACAGAGCTGGACCAAAAATGAAATCCAGGTTTCCCTTTTTTGTCTACTCTCCCAGGACTTAGCATGGAGCAGTAGGGCTCTGCTAAGACTCTCCCAATATCTAGAAGATGCTCAGTAAATACTTATTAACTGGATGCTAAGTAAATTATTTTGTATGGCTTTTGGTCAGGCTGGGATGTTCTTTGATTCTTTACCGTCACTGAGGAGGGAGGAGACAGAGTTGAAGTGTGGGATAGGAGATGAGAGCACAGGGTGAAATTTTATTACAAGGACATAAGGATTCTTTAATTAAGAAGGGGGACAGTGCAGAGCTCTTACTGGGTATGAAGAAATAATGATGAAATATTCTCAAGGTAACTCAAGGTCTGGGTACTTCACCCTGAAGAATAAGCCAAAGCCCTAATTTGCATCATCACTCAACCTACAAATTCAGAGAGGACATGATTGTTTATACAGCCCTGAAAGGTCACATTACTCTTTCTTGCTCTGGTGCCCCTCCCAATTACATACAGGCGAGCAGACAGAGAAATCTATATCAAAGCCTCAAAGTATAAGGGACTTCCAGCTCCAGAAGCCTGCCCGGTGCTTGCCCCGAGACCCGGCAAACACTGTGGGCTCCCATCATGTTGCCCAAAAGGCAGAGATATTGGAATTGAAATGGATTACTGTCTTCAGGGCACTCCAGACTAGTACCGTCACCTCAGAAAGGCCCTTTGGTTCTAGTTAATTTATTTTAAGCACAAATAAATTCTAGGAGCCAGCTGAGTCAATGTTTGCCTCCAGGGGGAAAGGAAAAAGAAAAGAGATCAGCTGTTATTAAGAGCACCTTAGGATGGTGCCCGGGGCTCTTAACCCATTCAGGACACACATCAATCTCTCACAGGAGCGTCTGATACTGTTTTAGCAAGGAGGCTGCAAAGCAGTGAGGAAAAGGAGGTTCACTTCTGTCTAGTGGCGAGTTAATGCCTGTCTGCAGGCAAAGTACCAAGCAAATAGCACATTGCATTTAGTTCTTTTTAAATAGAGTACTGCTTTAATAGCTGGTTGGGGGACAGGGCTGTTTGATATCCATTTATGAAACAAACAGCAGGTCCTAACATTGCAGAGGTGGTCTGTGCTATAAGGGGTCCTGTAAATCTGAACGCCATCCAGTGGCCCTAAATTTGTTTTTTTCTGCTCAACCATGTAGGGGATTTTGTGCAACCATTCACTCAACAAACGCTTACTGAGCACCTGCCATGAGAGGTAGAACATCCAAGTCGTTAAGAACGTGGATTCTGGAACCATACCGCCTGGGTCTGAATCTGGGCTTAGCGACTTGTTCAATCTGTGACTCTGGGCAAACTGCTTATATGCCCTGTGCCTCGGTTACTTTATCTGTAAAGTGGGGATAATAATAGTACCAATTTTGGAGCGTTGCTGTGAGGATATATTAGCTAATGTATAAAGCACTTGGAGCACCTCTATGACGTGGTGAGTGCTGTGTAAGTGTTGGTTATTATTGCATGCCAAGTGCAGTAGTCAAACCTATTGAAGCGAACGGGACTCTATGGTCCTCGCCCCCCCCACACACACACATGTCCTCTGTCTGCCTTTTGTCTGTGGACGAAGAATACATTTAATCAGAGAAGTGAGCAAACGCAGAAACAAAGGAAAACTGTCCAACAAGACTAAATAATAATAGTTTAGTCATTAAGCGTACTCAAGGACTTTCAGTTCCTTCTCAAGGACTATAGATAATGTTCTGAGCCATATCCTGGGAGCTGTCTTGTCGATACTGAAACCCTCACCAGGTGGAAGAAGTTAACTACATGATGACCAGACTGTAGCCATGACATAAGCTGCCACAACTCCGAGAATTTGCCTCTAAGAAATGGAAACAAACCAACCCTGGAACTGAAGACTAACTGTACCTGAAATAATCAAGAGGGTGCTGGGCAGACCACCGATGACCAATTTCAAGACGACTGTGAGAGATGACTGTTTCTGCACGTAGCCCCCTCCCTCCGTCTACAAAGGATCTTGCCCACTGGTTGTCAGTGGTAGGAAGCTGGCCTTTGAACAGGAGTCCGCCCTACCTCCCACCGCCCCCAACCAGTTGCTGGCATCCAAAATAAAGCAAACTTTCCTTTCCACCAAACTTGCCTCTTCATTGGCTTTCGAGCAGCGAGCAGCCGGACTCCCACTTTTGGTTAGACTATCACCCAGGCTATTAAGATCCATCAGATGAAGACACCTTTCTTGTATGGGTGGAAAGGACAAGGGACACCTACATCAGCGATTTAGGGAAACTCTACAGGTTAAGACAGTATTTTTCCAAAAGTTTTGTACATGTGCCCAAGTTGGTAAATCAGAAGGTTGTATGCAGTATAGGGAATTTTTTCTTAAAATTTTAATAGATGTGTAAACTCATATATATGTGATGATATGACAAATATATGTCACACATTAAATTTTTTAATGGATATTACTATTTAATAAATTTAGTTTTAAAAAATTAAGTTGATTTAAACAGAGAACTTCTAGTTTTTCATAGGATAATGGCAGCTGTTTTAAATTTCTCACATACCCCCCCCAAAAAAAAACAAATGGATGACGAGAGGAACAAATATAGTCAAACCTCTGGCCCTAGTGCATCACTAGGAGACAGAGTAGAGTTCACTTTCCCTCCCACCTAAGAATCACCACCACCACCTCTGACACTGAGCATGGTGAGGTGACTTGCTTCAGCCAGTCACATGTTGGGGACATGATGCAGGCAGAAACCCGATATGTGCTTGTGTGGTTGGGTCTGGTCTCTTGCCATGAAAAGCATATGCCTTATTTAGCAGCTGGTCCAAAAAGGTTGAGGGACACTTGAAGACGATGTGGATGCAACCTGCAGGTTATAACCAAACCCAGCCTAACCCAGAGTATATCAGCTGAGTCCCAGTTAACATGCAAAAACAAGTGAAAGTGAATATTTATTTATTTTAAAATTTTATTTTATTTATTTTTTTATACAGCAGGTTCTTATTAGTCATCAATTTTATACACATCAGTGTATACATGTCAATCCCAAACGCCCAATTCATCACACCACCACCCCCAAACCCTCACCGCTTTCCCCCTTAGGTGTCCATAAGTTTGTTCTCTACATCTGTGTCTCAATTTCTGCCCTGCAAACCAGTTCATCTGTACCATTTTTCTGGTTCCACATATACGTGTTAATATACGATATTTGTTTTTCTCTTTCTGACTTATTTCACTCTGTATGACAGTCTCTAGATCCATCCACGTCTCAACAAATGACCCAATTTCGTTCCTTTTTATGGCTGAGTAATATTCCACTGTATATATGTGCCACATCTTCTTTATCCATTCGTCTGTCGATGGGCATTTAGGCTGTTTCCTGATCTGGTTATTGTAAATAGTGCTTCAGTGAACATTGGGGTGCATGTGTCTTTTTGAATTATGGTTTTCTCTGGGTATATGCCCAGTAGTGGGATTGCTGGATCATATGGTAATTCTATTTTTAGTTTTTTAAGGAATCTCCATACTGTTCTCCATAACGGCTGTATCAGTTTACATTCCCACCAACAGTGCAAGAGGGTTCCCTTTTCTCGACACCCTCTCCAGCATTTATTGTTTGTAGATTTTCTGATGATGCCCATTCTAACCGGTGTGAGGTGATACCTCATTGTAGTTTTGATTTGCATTTCTCTAATAATCAGTGATGTTGAGCAGCTTTTCATGTGCTTCTTGGCCATCTGTATGTCTTCTTTGGAGAAATGTCTGTTTAGGTCTTCTGCCCATTTTTGGATTGGGTTGTTTGTTTTTTTAATATTGAGCTGCATGAGCCATTTATATATTTTGGATATTAATCCTTTGTCTGTTGATTCATTTGCAAATATTTTCTCCCATTCTGAGGGTTGTCTTTTCGTCTTGTTTATGGTTTCCTTTGCTGTGCAAAAGCTGTTAAGTTTCATTAGGTCCCATTTGTTTATTGTTGGGTTTATTTCCATTACTCTAGGAGCTGGATCAAAAAGATCTTGCTGTGATTTACATCAAAGAGTGTTCTTCCCATGTTTTCCTCTAAGAGTTTTATAGTGTCTGGTCTTACATTTAGGTCTCTAATCCATTCTGAGTTTATTTTTGGGTATGGTGTTAGGGAGTGTTCTAATTTCATTCTTTTACATGTAGCTGTCCAGTTTTCCCAGCACCACTTATTGAAGAGACTATCTTATTTCCATTGTATATCCTTGGCTCCTTTGTCATAGATTAGTTGACCAAAGGTGCGTGGGTTTATCTCTGGGCTTTCTATCTTGTTCCATTGATCTATATTTCTGTTTTTGTGCCAGAACCATGTTGTCTTGATTACAGTAGCTTTTTTTTTTTTTTTGCGGTACGTGGGCCTCTCACTGCTGCGGCCTCTCCCGTTGTGGAGCACAGGCTCTGGACGCGCAGGCTCAGTGGTCATGGCTCACGGGCCCAGCCACTCCGTGGCATGTGGGATCCTCCTGGACCGGGGCACAAACCTGTGTCCCCTGCACCGGCAGGCAGACTCTCAACCACTGCGACACCGGGGAAGCCCTTGATTACTATAGCTTTGTAGTATAGTCTGAAGTCAGGGAGTCTGATTCCTCCAGCTCCGTTTTTTTCCCTCAAGACTGCTTTGGCTATTCGGAGTCTTTTGTGTCTCCATACAAATTTTAAGATTTTTTGTTCTAGTTCTGTAAAAAATGCCATTGGTAATTTGATAGGGATTGCATTGAATCTGTAGATTGCTTTGGGTAGTATAGTCATTTTCACAATATTGATTCTTCCAATCCAAGAACGTGGTATATCTCTCCATCTGTTCATATCATCTTTAATTTCTTTCATCAGTGACTTATAGTTTTCTGCATACAGGTCTTTTGTCTCCCTAGGTAGGTTTATTCCTAGGTATTTTATTCTTTTTGTTGCAATGGTAAATGGGAGTGCTTCCTTAATTTCTCTTTCAGATTTTTCATCATTAGTGTATAGGAATACAAGAGATTTCTGTGCATCAATTGTGTATCCTGCAACTTTACCAAATTCATTGATTAGCTCGAGTAGTTTTCTGGTGGCATCTTTAGGATTCTCTATGTATAGTATCATGTCATCTGCAAACAGTGACAGTTTTACTTCTTCTTTTCCAATTTGTATTCTTTTTGTTTCTTTTTCTTCTCTGATTGCCGTGGCTAGGACTTCCAAAACTATGTTGAATAATAGTGGTGAGAGTGGACATCCTTGTCTTGTTCCTGATTTTAGAGGAAAGGCTTTCAGTTTTTCACCATTGAGAATGATGTTTTCTGTGGGTTTGTCACATATGACCTTTATTATGTGGAGGTAGGTTCCCTCTATGCCCGCTTTCTGGAGAGTTTTTATCATAAATGGGTGTTGAATTTTGTCAAAAGCTTTTTCCGCATCTACTGAGATGATCATATGGTTTTTATTCTTCAATTTGTTAATATGGTGTATCACATTGATTGATTTGCATATATTGAAGAATCCTTGCATCCCTGGGATAAATCCCACTTGATCATGGTGTATGATCCTTTTAATGTGTTGTTGAATTCTGTTTGCTAGTATTTTGTTGAGGATTTTTGCATTTATATTCATCAGTGATATTGGTCTGTAATTTTCTTTTTTTGTAGTATCTTTGTCTGGTTTTGGTATCAGGGTGATGGTGGCCTCATAGAATGAGTTTGGGAGTGTTCCTTCCTCTGCAATTTTTTGGAGGCGTTTGAGAAGGATGGGTGTTAGCTCTTCTCTAAATGTTTGATAGAATTCACCTGTGAAGCCATCTGGTCCTGGACTTTTGTTTGTTGGAAGATTTAAAATCACAGTTTCAATTTCATTACTTGTGATTGGTCTGTTCATATTTTCTATTTCTTCCTGGTTCGGTCTTGGAAGGTTACACCTTTGTAAGAATTGGTCCATTTCTTCCAGGTTGTCCATTTTATTGGCATAGTGTTGCTTGTAGTAGTCTCTTAGGGAATATTGTTTTATACTCCTGAGTTTAAGGTTATTTGTTTGGCAGCAATAGTTGACAGACATAGAAATTAGTACCAAACAGTATGGTACTGGCACAAAAACAGAAATATAGATCAATGGAACGGGATAGAAAGCCCAGAAATAAACCCACGCACCTATGGTCAATTAATCAATGACAAAGGAGGCAAGACTATACAATGGAGAAAAGACAGCCTCTTCAATAAATGGTGCTGGGAAAACTAGACAGCTACATGTAAAAAAATGAAACTAGAACGTTCTTTAACACCATACACAAAAATAAACTCAAAATGGATTAAAGACCTAAATGTAAGATTGGATACTATAAAAATCTTAGAGGAAGACATAGGCAGAGCACTGTTTGACATAAATTACAGCAATACCTTTTTCAACCCATCTCCCAGAGTAATAGAAAGAAAAACAAAAATAAACAAATGGGACCTAATTAAACTCAAAAGCTTTTCCACAGCAAAGGAAACCACAGACAAAAGGAAAAGACAACCCACAGAATGGGAGAAAGTATTTGCAAACTATGCGACCAACAAAGGATTAGTCTCTAAAATTTACAAACAGTACATGTAGCTCAATATCCAAAAAACAAACAACCCAATCAAAAAATGGGCAGAAGACCTAAATAGACATTTTTCTAAAGAAGACATACAGATGGCCAAGAGGCACATGAAAAGATGCTCAACATCACTAATTATTAGAAAAATGCAAGTAAAAACTACAATGAGATATCACCTCACACCAGTCAGAATGGCCACCATCAAAAAATCTACAAACAGTAAATGCTGCAGAGGATGTGGAGAAAAGGGAACCCTCTTACACTGTTGGTGGGAATGTAAATGGATACAGCCACTATGGAGAACAGTATGGAGGTTCCTTAAAAAACTAAAAATAGAACTACCATATGACCCAGCAATTCCACTCCTGGGCATATATCTGGAGAAAAACATGGTTAGAAAGGATACATGCACCCCAGTGTTCATTGCAGCACTGTTTACACTAGCGAAGACATGGAAGCAACCTAAATGTCCATCAACAGATGAATGGATAAAGAAGATGTGGTATATATATACATATATACAACGGAATATTACTCAGCCATAAAAACAATGAAATACTGCCATTTGCAGCAACATACATGGACCTAGAGATGATCATACTAAGTGAAGTAAGTCAGACAGAGACAAATATCATATGATATCACTCACATGCGAGTCTAATTTTTAAAAATAAAGATTTTTTTAATTTTTCAAAGTTTTTATATTGGAATATAGTTGCTTTACAATGTTGTGTTAGTTTCTGCTGTACAACAAGTGAATCAGCTGTATGCATACTTATATCCCAGCAGGATTTCAGAATTTCTATGGAGCCCTCTTGGACCTCCCTTCCACACCCCCATCCCACCCATCTAGGTCATCACAGAGCACCGAGCTGAGCTCCCCATGCTGTACAGCAGGTTCCCACTAGCCATCTGTTTTACACATGGTAGTGTGTATATGTCAATCCTAATCTCCCAGTTCGTCCCACCCTCCCTTTCCCCCACCCCTGTGTCCACATGTCCGTTCTCTATGTCTGCATCTCTATTCCTCCCTGCAAATAGGTTCATCTGTACCATTTTTCTAGATTCCACATATATGTGTTAATATACGATACAAACGAACTTATTTATGAAACCGAAACAGACTCACAAAATGTACTTCGAGAACTTATGGTTACGGGGAGGGGGGGAAGGGGGGGAAGGGACAGATTGGGAGTTTGGGATTGACATGTACACACTGCTAGTTTTAAAATAGATAACCAATAAGGACCTACTGTAAATATATATATATATATATATATATATATACATTTATATATATATTTTTAAAAAGAAATTAGTACCAGAAGTGAGATGCTGCTGTAACAAACTTGAAACATTTGGTATTCATTTTGGGACTAGGAAGTAGGCGATGAAATGATGAAAAATAATGTCTATGTTGTGCAGTGGCAAATTATTTGGTAAATATTACCTGCAGTATCTTAGAAGGTGAAAATTTACCTAATAAATATTTAGTGTCCAATGAAGTTTTGAGGTAGAACATTCAAAGTGTGAGCTGGTTGCGACTAGTTGCATTTGATATACATGAAGTGATTAGATCAGAAAAATACCACCCAGTTTGCAAGCAATATTTAGAAGAAAATTACAGGGTTGTAAAATAAAAGTGCTTATTACTAAATCAAATTGTTACCATTATGACACAGCCTCAGAGAAAATGCCAAATCCAGGTTCTTCCAGTCACACATGACCTCAGAATAAGCATCAGATCAATGGTGTGGCTATAAGACGTGCTTATATCTCTGAAGAGATGAAGGTAAAGTCTATTAGATCCTTTCAACTAAACTAAAGGGCAAGTAGAAAGCTGGAGAGCATGACCCCATGGAAGAGTGGAGTGTCCGAATTTGTTGCAATTTAAGTCTAGAAAGAGAAAGGCATGTATCAAAAAATACGTGTGTGTGTGTGTGTGTGTGTGGTTTTTGGCATTTGTGTTGATAGGAATCAAATGATAAAACAAGAAAGAACTCCCAAAAGGTAGAGCCAAGAATAGCGAGAAACAAGGGACTTAGGACTGTTCCTACAGGGGATTGTCAGGACCTAATGGAGGAAAATTGCTACTCCCAATATAGAAGAACCTGACAACACTTTCCCAGCAGGATTTCAGAATTTCTGTGGATCAGTGACTATGTGCTATATGATTGCTATTCTTTTCCTTTTAAAATTAGAAAGTTTAGAGTGCAGTTAATTGATGAGGGTGCAGTTTACCTGCTTCCGGTCCACAATTGTATACTCTCTATACATGGAGTGGTGGTAGATAACAATTTGTCTTCTTAGTTCACAAATCTCTGGATCAAGAGAAGAAGCCAAATACAGATTTGGTGTAGATTATGAGATCCTGGACTTCAAGCCGTATACCATGATTTGATAAGAATTTGGGGGCTCTTGGGATGGGAGTGAGTTTATTTTGAATATGGGAGGGACATAGATATTTATTTATGAACAAGAGGGAAGCCTACAGTACATAAGATTATTGTTTGGAAAATATTCACTTCCTGTCTCTTCCAACTTCCACAGAGAAAACAAATTTTTCTGCCCCATTGATTTTGGGTTCATTCATATGCCTTTCTTTGGTCAATGGGATGTGTTGTAAGCAGAGATTTGAAATGTGTTCTCATAGAGGGGCTTGGTTTCTTGCACTCCTGTCTTTTGTCCTGAAATAACATGTCTTCGAGGGCCACTAGGAGAATGAAAGGCACATTCAATAGATGTGGACCCAACCCACAGTTTGTAATTAAGACCAGTCAAGCTCAGTCTAGATCAGCCAAATTCCAGCAAACCCAAAGATGATTAAGCAAGAAATAAATGCTTGTTGTTACAGGCTACATAGGTGATTTCCTACATGATAATAGCTTACTGATACAAAAAGAAAGCTACAAGCTTCATTTTACAAGTGGGAAAATAAACATCTAAACCAGAAGAACCACACCTGTAGCTCATGCTAGAGCAGAGATTCCAGGGACGACTGTGAAGAAAAGGAGAGTGCAATGTCCTAGAGATGGCAGAAGAAATATAAATATACCTTCAGCAAGTGACGATTTCATCCTGAGCTGAGAAATACTGAGAAAATGTCTGGGTTAGTAAATAAGACTACTGGTAACTGGGAATTGAAAATAAGGGGGTTGAAAGGGTACTGTTTCAAAGCTGGCAGTATTGGAAAGGCACAGCTTCTGAGAGAGAAGACAAGTTGAAAAAGAACTTCTCTGTACCAGGTATCAGTTTACTGTCTCCTTGTTCCAAACCCACCCTTCCTTAACTTACTTTGTGATAATGAAGCTAGACCCTGTAAACATGTCTAGGACATGTTTGCAAAGGACAAACATGTCCTTTGCCAGCTGACACAATGTGAAGCTTTATCAACAGGAGATGCTGGAGTAACACCAAGGTGATAGCCACATGAAGAGGCTCTTCTTCCAGAGTCTAGTCTACCATTCTGTATTCAGCATTGCAGCCTAGTGGCCATAATGGACCCATTCTAGCTGTGCCCTCAGGCCACTCTCTCCCTATCTGGTAAACACTTCTGACCCACTCTAGTGGGCTACTTCCTTGGCGCCTCCAATTACATCTTCAAGCCATCCTCTCCCCACTTAGCAGCTGGTTCTGGTTGGTTCCAGTGACCCACTTCCACAGCAGCTGCAGCTACACCCTTAGGCAACTGCATTGCCACTGAATCCATGCCTTCCAGCAAGTCTTGTCTTTACAGGCAGGCTGTACATTCCTCTTTAAATAAGTCTGAATCTCATGCTTAAGGGATAGAAGGATGTTCTTCTAAATCCTTAGTTGCATTATTTCTATTTTTCCTCAGCCTAAAAGCAGTAGCTGATTTCTTTAACTTGTTCCTTCTGGAATCCTGAGAGTCCTCTTTTATCCCTTAGTAGTCAACTACCTACTACTAGATAACAATTCTTTATATTAAGTTTTCATTTTCCAATTACTGGTGTATTTTTATCTTCTGACAGGACCCTGACTGATCTAGTGTCCCTTGGAGTGGCCTAGTGGTGAAGGGAAAGTAGGAAGCGAGCAGTTGAAATAAGAGTTCTGCAGAAATCATAGAAGACTCCATCAGAAAATCAAGAGCCTCCCTCTCCCCAAATAGACACCAGTTTTTAAAGAAAGTGTCCTTCATTGTATAAAAGAAAAGTGAGGAGACTTTGCAAGTCAACCAACTCCTCTCACTTCTCCATATAAACCTGCTATTGCTGGAGTAGAAAAATTACAAGACATTTTAAAATAAATGGAAAATATCAGGAAACATCATGCGAAGCTGTTACAAAAAGAAAATAGAAATTGAGAATCAAAACTTCTCAAATGATAAAGAAAATTCTCCCCCAAATCAACCATGAAGCAGAGGAAAACTGTAACACAGTGCCTCAACGTGAATTAAATATCATTTAAATAGCATTTGTAGAAGAAAGACCTCTTTCAACCAGAAATTCAAAAACTCATTACAGACTTAGGAAAAACAAAGACATAAAATGAGAGTTGGCTGAACTTGAACTCAATGAAAAAAATTGAAGAAAAAGACAAATTCTTCTCAGAAATGAAGACTAAATTTTTATGAGCTCAGGTGAAAATAGATCTGATTGAAAGTATATTAAGTGAAATTGAGAAGAGAAATGAAAACAGCTGAGAGAAGGATAAGAAAATAAAGAAGTAGATGAAATAATTCCATAGAGGAAAAGCAAGCAGAACAAAATAAAAATGTCTAAACTATAATGCAAGAAAACTTTCAAAAAATAAAAAAAAGAACTGAATCTACATATTGAAAAAGTCCATAGTATACGTCAAAACACTGGAACCCAAATAATTAACACTAGGACATAGCATAGTAAAATTATTAAGACGCTGAAGTTAATTAAAACTTTTTTTTCTGGGACTCCCGACATAAAGACTAAATCATTTACAATTCATGGGTACCAATTTAGCCTCCACCTTCTCAAAAAAATACACAAAGCAACTCAATAATGAAGCAACATTGCCAATAACTCAAGAAACATAAAACATAAAACATTTTTACATGTAGATTTCACCTCAATACACCCATTTTCTTTTTTTAATGGAACTAAAAAAATGTTAGCAGAAGATTCTGGGGAAATCAGAAGACAGCAACCGCATAGTTTTTCTGTTTTTTTTTTTTTTTTTTAGTCTCCCTGAATCCTCACACTAAAACAAAGAACACAACTAGAGAGCAAAACCAAAAGTTCACAGGCAACATGAGGAGAATGTCAAAATAGCTAACAAGTATTGATTGGAAAGCTTGGCAGACCAATTTGACAAAAGAAGCTGAGACAGAGTTATTTTTCCCTCTCAGTTGTGGCTGAGTGCAAGTGAACTGCAGTAAGGTTTGAAGACAATGGAGAAGTCTAGCATCTATAAACTCTCAAAATTGACCAGTTAAGGACCCCTTCCAAGAGAAAGACTCAGACTGAGGAGAAACCGTTGGGATGAGATTACAATTGAGCAGGATAAGGAAAATAGAGATGAAGAAAACAGCAGACTTCAGAAAGCCAAGTGCTATTTTTTCAGTAGGACACAAAACCACAGAAGAGAGAGCTCTTTGAAGTTAGAAAGTCTATTTTGACCTGAACACAGCTTTTTTCTAAAATTTCAGGGAAACATTTCATATAAATAAAAGCATGCAAAAAGTATTGAGGTCAAATCCCACACAAAATAACCATAAGAAAAAAATAAGAATAAAGAGCAGAATAATAAGCCTTCCAGGAAAGAAAAATGCCCACAAAGAGATCAAAACTGTAACCTTCTGTTTCAAAACTAACTGAAAGACATTTAAAAGTGATAAGAGAGGTGAATGAATAACATAAATCAGAACTACAAAAATCTCAGAAATGAGGTAACAGAACTCAGGAAATAAAAACAAAAGAACAATTCATCTCAGAAGTGAGAACTAAACAAAAAAGAACACATGGGGGAATAAGTACAATAGACAGCTCCTTAAGAGGAATTAGAGGTGAAAACAAGGAAGTTTTTAAATCAAATAGGAAGAAAGAAAGAAAAAATGAGATGAAGAGAAAAACATTACAGATAGGCAAAGAAAATCTAGTATACAGTTAATAGAAATCCCTGAAGAAGGAAATCAAAGCAAAAGAACATCATAAATTAAATATATATATATATATATATATATATATATATATATATAATCCAAGGAAATTTTCTTGTAATGAAAAAAATACTGAAAAAGCACAACACATATCCGAGCATATCAACTCAGAATGACCATGAGCAAGACAGATTTGTATAATTAACTGACTTTTAAAAAGAAAGAAAATGAGCAATAACTAGATGAAAAGAGCAGGTGACTTATAAAGGAAAGAAAATTAGATCATTATCAGATGTCTGCCAGCAACGCTTTATGTCAGACAAAGAACCCAAGTCAGTTAAACTGAGTGAATACCAAGTTAACCTCCATCTTCTCAAACAATATACAAGTGACATAAGAATGATGCAATCTTTTCAATAAATTCAAGAAACTTAAAACTGGTGAATTTTACTGCATGTAAATTATACCTCAGTAAATCGATTTTTTTTAAAAACACGAACTCAAAAAAAAAAAAAATGATAGTAAAAGACAATGGAGAAACATTGGTAATATAATCAAGGAAAGAAAGAATGACCTAAGGATTTTATATCAAGCAAAACTAACCTTCAAGGATGAAGAACACAGACTGTTAATAACATACAAGAACCCAGAGAATACTGTTCTCATGAGCATTTCTTGAGAAATCTAGTAGAGAACACGCTTCAGACAACTAAAATGACTACGGCACCTTTTACACAAGCTTTAAGGATATAATTACTCGAACAGCTATGACTGAGGGCTGAGAAAGAAAAAGTATAGTATGAAATGGTTATAACTCCGACAATGAAGATATAGTAGAACTATAAAAAATGGGGGAGGGCTTCCCTGGTGGTGCCGTGGTTGAGAGTCCGCCTGCCAAAGCAGGGGACACAGGTTCGTGCCCCGGTCAGGGAGGATCGCACATGCCGCGGAGTGGCTGGGCCCGTGAGCCATGGCCTCTGAGCCTGCGCGTCTGGAGCCTGTGCTCCGCAACGGGAGAGGCCACAACACTGAGAGGCCCACGTACCGCAAAAAGACAAAAAAAAAAAAAAAAAAAAAAAAAAAAAAATGGGGGAGGAAAATGGGCAGTGTATATATATAATTTTAACATCATTTAGTAGTCATTCTGATGGTGGTAGTATTATTATTATAGGATGAACTTCCTCCCAATTAATAGACCAGATGTCAAGACTGATGATGCCACAAATGGACCAAAAGGGTATGAAAATGTTTTACTCACATGATAAGACTTTCTAGGGATGACAGGGTGGACTCCCAGTAGGTCCAAAATGTCTTCAGAGAATAAGGAGGGGCGATATTGTGGTCGGAGATGAGGGTGGGATGAGGGTTCCCATGCATAGCCTGGGCCTTGTATGTTGTGAACTTTCCAACAACACCAAGAGAGGGAATATGTGAGCTTTGTTATGGGCTTACCCAGACATAAGGCTCGAGGGAAAGAAGGAAAAGTGAAGCTTGAAAGCTGTCAGCACTCAAACGTCCAAAGTGGACTTCGAGACTCATTACGCTGAGATTGCTGTGTGTGTGATGTGAGACGAAGAAAACAAGTAATATGGGACACTTTAATTCTAATATTCCCTATGTCCTTAGGAAACAGAATTCTCAGTGTGGAAGCAACAAGATAAAAATATATATAATATACAAATGAGATAAAAGAAATGTAATCTAGAAATCTAAAAATGTAATCTAGAAAAAGTTAAGCAAATATTCTATAGTGCTGGATGTGAACTTGAAGTAGCAGTATGACTTCATATGATATTTCATACTGATACATATTTATAAATACACAGCAGTATTTTATTTATTTATTTATGTCCTAGCTCTGTCCTTGGAAAATATGTAGAAACTATGACCAATCCTGTAGCAATAAGCCTCCCTAGGACCCAGATTTTGCTCTCAAAATAAGATTCTTCACTAAGAGATACAGAGCTTCTTGGAGAAATGGCAGATTCCAGGTCTGAGGCATGAAATATTGGAATATTTTTTGAGATAGCAAGAAAGCTATCAAACAGTACTAGGGTCATCACAAAAGAACTCAGGAGCTAAACTGAATAGGCTCCAGAAGGCCAAAGATAGGACATTTTGAGCTTCATTAAGTACAATAATTAGAATTGATTTAAACCCTTCAAATATCTACGAGTTTATAATAATAGGAAGAAGAAACTAATTGGTCACTTTCGGAGATTGAAATAATAGAATTAGAATATCATCACTTTGTATCCCCTAATGAATTAATGGAGCTGAGCTTTGAAGTTGACAGGTATCATGTGCCTCCCAGTGAAAGAGCACATCACCACCACCTATATTTTTGCCAAATGGATTGAGCCTGAGTTTATCCAAGCCTCTGAATCCACCTGCAAATTTACAGAAAACCTGGAGGAAAAAGGAATATTTTGGACCGCATCATGAGTATGCAATCAGCAAAATCCAGACTGAATAAGACTACCGGGCAAACAGCCCAGATCTATGACAATAAATGCTCAGTAAAATAAAAGAATCATAGGAGAACCTATAGATTAAAGAATGCATTAGGGCTTCCCTGGTGGCGCAGTGGTTGAGAGTCCGCCTGCCGATGCAGGGCATACGGGTTCGTGCCCCAGTCCGGGAAGATCCCACATGCCACGGAGAGGCTGGGCCCGTGAGCCATGGCCGCTGAGCCTGCGCGTCCGGAGCCTGTGCTCCGCAACGGGAAAGGACACAACGGTGAGAGGCCCGCGTACCGCAAAAAAAAAAAAAAAAAAAAAAAAAAAAAGAATGCATTAAAGGCATATCATGTTTCTAGAAAGAGCACGACTAAACTACTATGCCCAGGGATACAAACTGGGATGATAAAACTATAAGGAAACACCCAAAAAGTCAAGATAGTGGTTACTTGTGGGAGAAGGGAAGGGAGTTCTGGCTGAGACACGGCACATGAAGGAGGTTCTGAGGCGGGTAGCAAAGTTCTATTTCTTGATGATTACAAAGATGTTTGCCTTAATTAATTAATATATATGTTTGTGTGGTTTTCTATATCTGTTTCTCAACTATGAAATGTTTTTTTTAAGTTAGGGAGGGGAAATTGAGTTAAACAAATATTTAATAAATAATCATTTAGGCGGTAGGTGGATTTGGAAAAAGTCAGGAGAGTACCTAGCTGCCTAAGGTTCAAAAAACACTAAAATAGTGTTTAAGAGTTCAAGTTCTGGACAGCCACAAATGGGGGTTGAAATTCCTATTCTGTTAAGTATTGGCTGTGTGACCTCTAGGTTTCAATGTCCTCACCTACAGAATCAATACAATAATTATAACTACCTAATAGGATAGTTGTAAGGTATAAATGAGATAATACATATAAAGCACTCAGCAAAGTGCATGCCACATAGTAATCACTCAATAAATGATATTTGTTGTTATTGTGGTGGTTGTTTGGAGGAATGATAGAAGCGTTTATCTAAGTATAATTTCCATGGACCACTGGGGACTTCTGTGAGATCTCTTTTGAGATCCATTGCAGCTGAGAAGTTCTTTTTCTTCTCTGCTCCAATTATAGTCCTGAGAAAATTCTAACTTAATTTCTTTAAACAATAAACGCTTTGGGATACAAAGGAAAATGGAAAGTGTTCTAGATTTCCAAATTATATTAAACCAATATAACTTGCTGCCCAGCTGCCACAGGGACCAGCATGGCAGTAACCGCTAGATTGACGGGGCCCAGAGAATTTGTGGGAACTCATTTAGCCTGTGGCTAGTGTGCCTACCATCTCCCCAGGTGTCAGGAGACAATAGTTATGCTAATGCTCCCAAGTTGGGTCAATATTTGGAGATGTGACCTCCAAAGCAATTACCCTTCTCAGCCTACTTTCCACGGATACCTTTGTCAGTCTTATTACATATATACGTAAAGTGCATCTGTATTCAGCCGCTGACTGCTCCAGTGAATGCTGGTTTCCAGCTGACCTGTCCTGCATCATTGCCTGTTACCCAATTCTAGCAGCAGGTAGGGAGATGCCCTCTGGGATAGACTGCTTGCAATTAGTTTTAGTCCACTTTGGCCTAAGGTACATGTTGAATAGGGGGTGGAAATGTCCAACTTCACAAGCATGTCCCCTCTCCATACCCCACCATTGGGGGCATACATTCTAGTCCCATTTCCCCTAGCTGAATTTTCACAGCCAACTCAGCTCATCTCTGTTCTTATTTCACACATCTTACTTGCCTGTTAAATTTTGCACAGTGCTTTCCCTCTTGTCATTTCAATCATATCAGGCAAGGGTTATTAACCTCTTTTATTTTTTACAAGGAATCTGATCTCCTGGTGATTAATGCCTGCCCGCGGTTCCGCACGGCAGAGCTGGGGTAGGAGCAGACCTCTCTCCGTTACACGTTTCACGCCTATGATTTCCTTACACTATGTCCTGCAGACACTGCATTCTCTTATGGGTGAACTTAAGGTATTTTATTTATGTATCTACCTATTTATGAATGTATTTATTTACCTGTTTGTTGGTTGGTTTATTTTACGTATATTTGTTATATGACTATCTGATAGAAAGAGAATGAATATGGAATTAAACACGACAATCTAAAAATAATTACTAGACATTTTTAATAAGTAATGAAACCAGATTTTTAAGAAAGCATCATCATAAAAACGGCAGATTCACTTCTAAAGCTCTATCAGAATGCTTTTTCATCTTTTCTTGGGACAGCTTTTATTCCATTTTTCAATCCAATTATAATGACTTTTTAAAATAATTTGAACATTCAGAAAACTATGAAAGCTAACGAACACCTGTGTACTCAATACCCAAATGTTGTCCATCTTTGCTTCAGATTTTTCTTTTCTTGAAATGAAGTATTTCAGAGAAAAGGTTGAAGTTTCCTATGTTCTCTTTTTCCAGTCTCATTCCTCTCCCACCCGCAACAAACCAGTATCCTGAAGGTAGTGTGTAACTTTCCCATTCATGTTTTAAAATATTTACTGTGTATGCATTTATCTATAATTGACATTCAGTTAAATATATAATTTTTACACACATGGTATCATCAACCTGTATATATCAACATACCACTTGATTTTTCCACTCAACATGATGTTTTTGAGATCCGTACTAGGCGAGATTATTCCTTTGCATTTTTGTGTCTACTAATATGTTTGAACTTATTTCTATCTTATTTTGTATCTTTTGTTTTCCATACTTTTTTGCTTACTGTCCCTCTTTTCCTGCCTTATGTTAAGTTAATCAAGTTGTCTTAGTCTTGCTTTTCCTCATTTACTGGTTTGGAACCTGTAGAGTATGTTTCTATTTTTTTTTTTCATTGTTATTCCCACATTTTCAACAAACACACAATTTACATTTTAAATAAAGTATAAAATTATTATTTCTATCTTCCTCTTTAACAAAATAAAGACTTTAGCATGCTTTAACCAACTACTTAAAACCACCTCCCCCTGCTAGAATTTATTTCCACCTTTTTTATACATTACCAATGTTTTGTCAATAATCCATAGTTGAGTACATTAATATATTTTACTGGTTTGGAGGCTCATGTTGTTTCTTGATTTCTTCTAACTCAGGGTTTCTCAGCAGTGGCACTATTCACATTCTGAATGGATTAATTCTTTCCTGTGGCATGGTGTCCTATGCACTGCGGTATGTTCAGTGGTATCCCTGGCCTCTACCCACTAGAAACGAGGAGCATCTCCCAAGTCATGACGATCAAAAAATGTCTCCAGAGATTGCCGTACGTCCCTTGAGAAGCAAAATTTCCACAGTTAAGAACCACTGTTCTAGCTGAGGTGTGCCTTTTGTAGTAGTTCTGCTAGCAAGGCTTAGGGGATGGAGTGGAGGGGAAAGGAGGGGAGTAGAAATTCAGTTGACCATTATTTTGCCCTTGCATTACATTTTTTAATTAATTAATTTATTTATTTATTGAAGGATGGTTGACTTACAATATTATGTTAGTTTCAGATGTACAACATAGTAGTTTGATATTTTTATAGATTATACTCCATACAAAGTTATTATAAAATATTAACTATGTTTCTTGTATTGTACATTACATCCTTGTAACTTTCTTATTTTATACCTCTTAATTCCCTTCACTTATTTTGCTCCTCCTCACCTTACACTACATTTCTTTTAAATTTTTAATTTATCTATGGCATGAGGGATCTTCCCTCACCAGGGATCAAACTCATGCCCCCTGCAGTGGAAGCACGGAATCTTAACCACTGGACCACTAGGGAAGTCCCCCTTTTTAAAAATTTTTTTATTTATTTATGGCATGCAGAATCTTAGATCCCCAACCAGAGATTGAACCCAATTACATTTTTAAACCTAGATTATTTCTAACCCATCTGAACCCTTACTTTCCCTCTATACTTGGAAGATACTGCTTCACTGACTTTTCTATTGCTGTTAATGAGTGGCCTACTGATGGTATAAGAGAAATTCCTTTTTCTAAAATGGTCTGGGTTTTTTCCCTCTCTGGTAGATCTAAAAAAATTCCCTTATACTTTATATTCTTCAATTTCACCACAATGTGTCTAGGTGTTGTAGATTTATTTTTAGCCCATTATGGGCACTTTCAGTCTGAAGATGCATGTTTTCTTCAATTCTGGAAAATTTTTAGATATTATCTTTTTAAGTACGGGTGCTCTCTTATTTCCTCGTCTGGAATTCCTGGGACAAGTGCTGTTATCCACATCTCTTAACTGCCCTTCCGTACTTTTATCTGCTCTATTCTAGGAGCCTTCTCGCTAATGCCTTCCAATTCACTACTTCTCCCTTTGTGTCCAGTGTGAAATTCATCTTGGCTGTTGAGATTTTTTTCATTTCAATGATCATTTTTTACTTTCACGTTTTCCAGTGGTTTCATTTTTATAAAATTCTCTTCTTGCTTTATTTCTTACTCTAGTGTGTCATAATTTATTTGGGGGATGGGGAGCGATTCTTCCTTCCTTCATCTCTGTGAAGATTCTGAATATCTTAAAGTCCACCAGCCTTAGATTGCTGTATTATTTTAGATTGCTCTATTATTCTCAGTTCATTGAGATGAATTCATGTCCCAAATGATTGGCTTTGCTTTCTTCTTAGCATTACTTTCCCTTCATGTTTTGGGAATTTTAGTTTGTGATCTTATTTTAAAAGTTTATTCATTCTCTGTCTGTCTCTCTCTGCCGCTCTGTCTCTTTGACTCTCTGTCTCTCTGTCTCTCTCTTTTTTTTTTAACATCTTTATTGGAGTATAATTGCTTTACAATGTTGGGTTTGTTTCTGCTGTATAACGAAGTGAATCAGCTATACATATACATATATCCCCGTATCTCCTCCCTCTTGAGTCTCCCTCCCACCCTCCCTATCCCACCCCTCTAGGTGGTCACAAAACACTGAGCTGATCTCCCTGTGCTATGCGGCTGCTTCCCACTAGCTGTCTATTTTACATTTGGTAGTGTATATATGTCCATGCCACTCTCTCACTTCATCCCAGCTTACCCTTCCCTCACCCCGTGTCCTCAAGTCCATTCTCTACATCTGCGTCTTTATTCCTGTCCTGCACCTAGGTTCTTCATAACCTCTTTTTAGATTCCATATATATGTGTTAGCATACAGTATTTGTTTTTCTCTTTCTGACTTACTTCACTCTGTAGGACAGACTCTAGGTCCATCCACCTCACTACAAATAACTCAATTTTGTTTCTTTTTCTGGCTGAGTAATAGTCCCACTGTATATATGTGCCACATCTTCCTTATGTCCCTCTGTCTCTTTATCTCTCTCTGTCTGTCTGTCTCTCTCGCTTTCCGTCTCTCCTCTCTCCTCTCTCCCTATCCCTCCATCCTTCCTGGTCTAGCAGCTTTGCAGTTGCTTCCATGTAGCATCCCAGGGCCCCCAGAATGGAACCAGAACTCATATTGCCCGTCCTGGACAGAGATTTTCTTGGCCATGGCTCTAGGTGGACGTCTGGGTCTGCTTCCTCCCACCCTCACTGAAGCAGAGCCCCAGGAAACAGATGCAGTTCTATTAGCCGCTTTTTGTGGGTGGTAGCCCCACCACCACAGAGACTGATCGTCGCCCGGAGCGAGGCCTTTTTGTCTAGGTCGCTCTGCAAGAGCTGAACCACCTGGTTTTCTCTGCCTGTCTCTGGACCTAGAGCCCAGAAGGCTCCCAGTCTCAGCCCAATTTGCACTTTGTATTCATTTTATTTGTGCTGCACAGAGATATTTATCTGGTGTTTGAACACAGCTTTGTCTTTGAAATTTTCCCTTTTTAAAATTTCTACATGTAGAAGTCATTGAAAGACTTCAAAGACTGACCTTTCAATGACATCTTGACCGGAAATTTCTTAAACCCCTTTACAGCCTAAATCTACTTATTAATTTCATCTTGAGTCTCATCACCCAGAATGAAATATAATGAGGCTTTCCTCACAGCTTAAACCTTCCTGTGTATTTCTCTCTGGACACCCTCAGCTCCTTCCACTCCTCTGGATTCTGTGGGCCAGTGGAATAGCTCACCTTCCCCCTTGTCAGTTCCAGACCACTGGGCTCTCTTCGCTTCTCAATGGTTCTTCCCATGAAATAATTCATTCCACTTGTCAAATCATTGCTCCTTTCTACATTCTGGATTCCTTTCCTCCCTCTTCGCCTATCCCGATTCCTGTACCATCCTCAAAATTTGTTTTCTTTGTTAGTGTATTTTCATTGGTTTAATAGTTAATTAATTTTAAAAACACTGAGATTCGGCTATGTTCTAGGTTTACATTAGGCTCTCAGATGAGAAAATATATCCATGATTCAGATGCCAATGATACTCTGAAGAAGCTTATAGCCTAAAATAGTACATAATGCGTATACAGAAATAATTATAATGCACTCTGGGAATGCAGAGAAGGGGGAAGGTTCATGGAAGAGGCATCATATGAACAGGATCTTAAAGGATGGGAACCATCTGGACATGAGAAAAAGGAAAAAGAATCCAGGTAAAGAAAAGAATTGCCAGTGTTAACAGTTATCCTTCCTAACTCCAGTTCCCAGTCCTTAGGTGTAGGAACCATATATTTTATTTGTGTATCCCTCACAATGCTTTACATGGTCCCTATAAAAAGGAGCTCACAGGGCTTCCCTGGTGGCGCAGTGGTTGAGAGTCCGCCTGCCGATGCAGGGGACACGGGTTCGTGCCCCGGTCTGGGAAGATCCCACATGCCGCGGAGCGGCTGGGCTCGTGAGCCATGGCCGCTGAGCCTGCGTGTCCAGAGCCTGTGCTCCGCAACGGGAGAGGCCACAGCAGTGAGAGGCCCGTGTACCGCAAAAAAAAAAAAAAAAAAAAAAAAAAAAGGAGCTCAATAGACACTGAATGAATACGGTTATTAAATATGTGTGGCATGTTTTCCCACAGCTTGATCTCTGACTTCTGGCTCAAGAAATGAGTTATGCATTTATTAATTCATTCTAGCAACATTTATCAGTGCTTAATATATGTTAGCCGCATGAAAGGTAATGAGGTAGAAATGAGCAAATCAGGCAGTATGCTGGGAGTTCAGCATTCAGGGCCTTTCGTGTGGAGCAAATAAGGGCTTCAATCCAGCGATTGCACGTCTCTGAGTTCACAGCCCTCCCAGCCCTGGTACTTCCCACAGACAAGGAAGAGTCTTTGTTACATTTGAGGGACTTTCCAGCGAGAAAGCAGCCTAGGGGCACATCTGCCCCCAGGCCATCTCCCAGTCAGCTTTACCCAGGGAACTGATGGGGTGAACAAGCCCAGGATGACAGCCTGAAGGGCAGCCCTGGAGGCAGGGGCTTTGTCCCCAAACCACACAGCCACCTGTTCTTCTCAGGACACTCTCTGCCCTCTTGTGTTTGAACCTTTGTTCTCAGAGGGCACCTTGCTCCCAGGCAGCTGATACAATCAGGAAGCCAAGACAGTTATTCAGTTACAAAGACTGTAAGTGTGTCTGTGTGCGCGCGCGCGTGTGTGTGTGTGTGTGTGTGTTGTTTCTCTAGTCTAACACCTAAAAAATATATGTGCCATCTATAAACATGCTTCCCCCAATTTTTTACCTAAACCTCCCTTCTGTTAAAATAAAATAAAAAGACCAGGTTTGAAAGTACTCCAAGTAGAGAAAAGCAGTTCAGCAATGTAAGCAAAATAATCTAGTTTATTTCATGAACATAAGTGAAACTTAACTTAGGTTATTTCTTGTAAATGCCTCTGATAATCATAAATAAAACTTAAGTTATCTTCTTTAAATGATATAAGATAATCACTTTTAACCAATCCCCCACTGTCTGGAAACCCCCATTGTAATAATCAATCATTATAAAGGTTAAACAACTTTTTCCTTTTTCCTTTATAACCAAATATTTTCCTTTATAATCAAATATTCATATCAAGTAAAGCTCTGTGAATTTTCTTTGACACTACAGAGACTCACAAGTTCTTAGCTTGGAAGAATTCTTTATCCATTGACTGCACCATACGTTAATTCTGAACACCCCCTACCAAAAATAAGATTGCATTAGACCTTCTGCTCAACCTACCATAATCACAAAAAGCAGTCCTAAGGTCGAGAATGGTGAATATTTCTGAACAGGGATATGAAGGCACAACTGGGAACTGGACAACATAGGTTTGAATTCTGACTGTGCAACTTTTAGCAATGTATGTGGATGTGTACTTAGAAGAGGTGCATGCGAACTTACAACCTCTGGACTTGTTTTTGCATCTGCAAAATGGGAACAACAATGCCACAAAACTAACGGGGTTGTTGTGATGGTTAAACGCATGCCTGGCAAATAACTGGTGACAATTTTATTTTTATTATCGTAATTACGACGACTTTCCAGCAGTCGGCTCCGTGGCTGCCGGAGCTGTTTGTTCCTCCCACTCTCCATCTGCTTCCTCCGGGATCTGGGAAGGGGAGTCCACCCGCCCAGAGACAGGGCACAAATCCAGCACAAAACCTGGGCTGTGGAATCGGTCTCCCCAGGCCACATACCTTCCCTGCTACTGCGCGGTTTTGATCAGCAGGATGTGATTTATATCCAAGCTGCTGTGAATGTGAAAACCCTCAGTTTTCACATTCTTGAAAAGCTGGCCGTAGGTCTACAAACTAATGATGCCGCTGTGCCTCGTCCAGAAGCATACAGTCCCCACTTCCTAGACAACTGGAAAGTATTTGGAGTCACCATGGAACCCACTCCAACCCGACTGTACTGGGGTAGAATGTGCTCATCAGGCAGTGGGAGGGGGACCAGGGTGGGACCAGTTGTTTCTTGTATCCAATCCCTTGCTGGCCAGAGCTTGTCACAGACGGGGTGCACCTTCTGTCTGCCGCAGCCTGGACACCGTGTTCTCCACGAACCCGACATTAATTCACCGCAGACCCTGAAAACGAGCGCTCATTCCTTGTTCTCCCCATCTTTCCTCCTCCACCCCCAACTCCTTCCTCTCCACCTCAGGCATCTTCACAGCCTGCCTGATTAGAGTCAAGAAAACCCACAAAACTGGCCTTGTGAACATCTGGAAAGCATCTGTCTGCCATCGTGTAATGGACTGCAGGTGGTGCTGGAGAAAGAGAGTTAATAATACTAATGAATAAGCCTAATTGATTATTAATCACTACTAGCCTGGCAAAAATACCACCTTGGCATTCTGCCAATCCCTGTGACTTAGTTGCAGGGAATCCTTACTTTGCTGGGCATCAGGAAATGCAGAATGGATCAGAATGTCTGAACTAGAAAACTGCAGGGAACTCTAGATACTAATAGTAATAAATGTGAATAATATAAGTATTTAAAATGTGTACACCGATACCATCCCCAAGGATCTCCAAGCAGCAGAGCAGACTGAACTTTACTATGAATTTCTCTACCACCTCTTAACTTCACAGTAATCATCCCTTGCTCCTGCGGGGGCGGGGGGGGGAGTGAGAAGTTGGGTGACAGTCTAGGAGGGGTTGTTTAGACCTAAAACAAACCCAAGTGATTCTTCCTTCTTGTTTTCCCATACAAGTAGAAATTCAGAAAATAATTTTAAAAGATAAGATTCAGACTAAGAAGTACATGCTATGTGTTTGGGGGTGACGGGCTGCTTTGGTAGTGTTTTGAGGGAGGAAAGTGTTGTCACATCATATATTCTTTTCACAAACATTTTTTGAAGACCTACCATAGTCTAGGCACTGTGCTGGGTGCTGGGTATGGGCATATTTTGTTCCTCAGAAAGCTCAGAGTCTAGTAGTGGGAGACAGATGTGTGTAAAAACGTTCTGCCTCCTGCAATACGGCTATTAGATACCCTGGAAGGATCCTTCTGCTACCAAGCTACTAGAGCCTGGGTATAACACACCTTGGAATTCAGTGCTGTACTCAAAAGGAATCTCCAAGAATTATTCACACAAACCCTCCCCTCTGCCCCCAAAGTGTGAGCTGAATGGGTTGCTGGAGGTGGAGAGCTATAAGACGGTGGAGAAGATGGAGTTGCCCCAACAGCAAATTCTACTAGCAATGCTCTCAGGATATCAGCACTGGGCCAGCAGCAAAATGGGGAAATTAAACCTGAGACACTTGCAGGTCCTGGAAGGGTCGGTCACCAGTCAGGATAAGACACTACCTCTCAGCAGAAGTAGATACAGACCCTGTCTGGAAAGGAAATATCCCTGATTTAGACTTTCAGGATTCTCACAGATTAAGAGAGCAAGCAAAAATGAGCTCACAATCAAAACCCACCATGACTGAGGATCAGGGTCCCATAAAGTAAGGGCCAGACATATGTCTTTGCTGTCATCTCTGAGGGCTGGCGCTATCAGCAGAAGGACAGCAACTACAGGAGTCCTCCAGGCTCCTGACATCCCAAAGAGAGGTGTGCTTGGGTCAGGGCAAAGCTGGACTCACTGTGGGCAAGACAGGCTGGGACCCGGGACCTGGAACCCTTGGCTACAGTGCTTGCACCTGGACAAACATCTCGAGCAACAGAATACAAAGAAACTATAAGGGACTAAACATCGCGGCGTGCATGCGCAGCTGGGGCAAATTACGGACAACGAGATGCAAAAAGGCCAAAAATACCAACTGCTACTTCTGAAGAGCTAGGAAAAAAAGCAAGGTGTCGGGAGCAAAAGCAGGGTACTGCATGCGCCCCCTGCACTCAACACCACAAAGGAGTGGGCAAAACACCTAAGCCACTCCTCCAGCCTGACCCCTGGACACACCTCTACCCTCACCCCATATAAAGAACTAGCTCATCCCCCCAGTCAGGGAGCGAGCAAGGGAATATGTTACTTGTTCTCACTCCCCACTGCTGCAGCAGGGGCCCCAGTAAAGCCCTGCCTGAATTTCTTGTCTGGCATGTGATCAATTTCTCAATTTCTGTGTATTAAGGAGGCCAAGAACACTGGTCAGTAACATGGGGTCCGTGGAACTTCAGTTACACAGCAGATTATACACATCTAAAGACAGAATTAGTCAACTGTAAATTAGAGCTAACAAAAAATCCATGAAACCCCATGGCCGGATGAGGACATGGAAACTATGAGATATTAAGCAATGTGGAAGAGAGAAGAGAACATTTAATAGATGTTTAATCAGAGTGAAAGAAAGGCAATATTTGAGGAGATAATGCCCGAGGATTTTCCAGAACTGAAAAAAGACCTAAATCTATGGATTCATGAAGTCCAATGTGCCCTAAACAGGATAAATAAAATGAATACACATCCTCTGTAAATCATAATGAAATTACAGAACACCAAAGGCAAAGAAAAAGATGTTAGATAATATTATAGAAGTTTCCAGAATAGAGAATCCTTGTTATAGTTTCTTTTGGACCCTAGGTGTAAAGTCATTACCTGTTAGTATTATTGTACTTGCAAGGCCCCCCAGGTATTAATTGATCCATTTATTTGTTTATTTGTCCTCTATATTATCTCCAAACATTCCCATTCTCCTCCCTGCCTCATAGACAACCATTTTTAAGCATATCATTTTTCTTTGTGTGTGCTCCTGCAACACATATGTTGTTACTTTTTGTGCATGTTTTTTTTTTTTAATATGAGTATAACTGTTTTACAATGTTGTGTTAGTTTCTGCCGTACAGTGAAGTGAATCAGCTATACGTATACATATATCCCCTCCCTCTTGGACCTCCCTCCCCACCCCATCCCACCCATCTAGATCATCACAGAGCACGGAGCTGAGCCCCCTGTGCTATACAGCAGGTTCCCACTAACTATCTATTTTACACATGGTAGTGTATTTAATTCAAATAAATGGTACTGAATCGCAGATCACAATCAATTTCTAACTTTTTTACTAAGCACTATGTTCCTAAGATCCGTCTGTATTATATAGCAGTGTTTATCAAAGTGTGGGTTATGACCTGTTAGTGAGTCATGGAACCAATTCAGGGGGACTGAGCAGCATCTTTTAAACGAAGTAGAAAGACCAGAAAATAACAGAATTTGTCACATGTAGTAAAGGTAGATATATTATTTCCTAATACCGTTGTTTCACTTTTGTGTATACGATACATATATATACGGCCCCACATATATATGTGTTATGTTTATGTATACGTATGTATGTTCTGAGTTGTGATATCAAATATGTTTCTTAGAGGGGCACAAGCAAAGAAGCTTAAAGCTGCTATCTATAAGATGTAGTAGAGGCACAAGGGAGAAAACTGCCAATTTTACCTGGGTGGTAGTTTGGGGGAATACCGCCTGGGGGTCTACACATTATAGTGGGGGTGAAATTTGTGTTGACGGTTCAAAGATAGGTAAGACTTTTTTAGACCGAAGACAGGAAGAGTATAACAAGTTTTCATGACCATGAAAATGGACATGAAACTGTGAAAATGGGATTTGTAAAAAAAATCAGCATTAGGTTCCTGAGAATTGATGCAGCACAGAGTGTTCAGGGGAGGGCGTAGCTGGAGATAAAAGTTTGGCAGGAGCCCTATTGTGAAGGCTGCATAGACCCTCCTGATAATTTGGGACTTTATCCCATGAGCAGAGCACAGGCACTGAAAGGTTTAAGACAGGGGTGTGGTATGATTCATTTTATGAATTGGAGAGACGATTCTGGAAGCATCCTGGGGAAATGTGACTGGGTAGATGTTAGTGCCATTCACCCGATCTGAAAGAAGGGAGAGATAGCTTGGAGGAAGACGAGGATGAGTTATTCAGAGGTTAGTTTAAGTTTCCACTATATGATAGATTGTATCACCAACCAAATTATTTGCTGGCCGTCACCCAGGATACCCATCAGGTTTGGTCATGCGACTGTTCTGGCTAATGAGGTGAGAGTGAATATGACAGAAGCCTCAAGAGCCGGCTTGAGTGTCCCCATGATCTCTTCTTCCCTCTGCCATGAGATTTGTCGTGTTCCAGCCAGAGGCTGCTCTGTTGACCTGGGCCCTAGAGTGGAGATAGGCAGCAGAGTGTGGTCAGGTGTGGTGGACGAGTGGAATGAGTGAGAAAGAAACCTTTGCTGTTGTAGACCATTGAGGGGTGGGGGATGTTTGTTACCGCAGCAATGAGCAGAATCCAGCTCACCCTGACTATCCAAGCTGCCTGTGTAATCACGAGAAGTTTAGCTACAGGCCATGTTTTAAAGGACTAGCCATCTTGTCTAGCCTTTTTTGGAAGCTTCTGGAGTCACTATTTATTAGTCTATGTCTTGAGAAAGTCATGAGCCTGCCTAAGAGGACCAAGCTATAAAATCGTATCCTCCTCTCATGTCTCCGTAGCATGGTGACATTGGTCAAAGGGGGCCCCGTAGAAAAGTACAGTGTCAAGGTAGTGGTGTGCAAGGTTAATTTTTAATCAATTGTGGGGGACAGAGCTCAGTTAAGAGAATCGACAAATGTGGATTTCATCTCCGTATATGGATGTTGCAAAAGAAGAGGGGTTATTGACCCACGAATAGGGAGAGGAAACAAATGAGAGGGTTCGAGGCAGTGGAGGAGGGAGGTCAGGTAGCCCTGATGACTGCAGAGAAAGCTGTAAGGATGCAGACAGGGAGGCGCAGACAGGCGCTGCTTCAGTGTGTCTCAGGGGCCAGGGGTGCCGATTTGGGTGACTCCACGTGGCTGTGTACTGTATGCATGTGTACCTGTGAGTTTCCCCACCTAGGGTGACACATGCATCTCTGTGTGCATCATGTTTGCCCCCTTCAAGCCTTTTGGAGAAACAGATATTAATGAGATTCTGTTACATGACAATGACCTTGGTTGTGAGTATACTGTCGTGTGTGATTATGAAGAATATCCAGTGTTTATGGAACAGGTGAGGAAAGAGCCCAGGAGATACCTCTCTTTTTCCCAGAAAGGCTGATGGTTTGCTCTGTCTGGAGAAGAGTGAGAAATCTGCCAGACGGTGAATGTCCTGAGGGAAGGACAATCATGAAGGGATGGGATCCAAGAGAAGGGGAAATAAGGAGAACCAAGTGAAGAGTCCTTAGAGTTCTACGGGGGAGGATGGAAGAGGATTTTGAGGAAAAGAGAATTTCAGATGAATCAAAAACAAACATGATTTCTCCATATACTCATGTAGTCAGGGGCATAACATTCTGCTTCTCTTATCCATTCATTCATTGACAAGCATCGTGGAGGGTCATGTGTGTGTCACACATGTGCTAAGCACCAGGGACATAAAGATAAAGAAAACCCCATTCCTGACCCTAAAAGGCTCACTATCTATTGTGCATTCTAAACGTATTGTGTGTCTCCTTCACTAGAATATTAGCTCCTGAAAGGCTAGGACTGTGTGTTTTTCAATGTCTAGCACATTGTAGGTGCTCAACAAATATTAAGTGAATGAATAAATGAAGGAACGAACCCAATGCGGGACATTGATAAGCAATGGCCCTTCAGTACGATAAGAGCTCTGGTGGCATAAGGTGTTGTGGGAGCCTAGCAAAGGAGGTTCTTAGCCAAGCTCCAACAGATGGACATCAAGGGAGACTTGAAGAATGAGTAGTACTTTCCAGACCACAGCAGAGCACAAGGAGTCACGCACACAGCTTGAAAGATGCAAAGCAGCTTGATCTGTCTGGGGAGCAGCAAGGACCCCATATGTCTGGGGTGGGGTTCACGTGGGGTTTTCCTAACAATGAGAAATTAGGATTTTACCCTGTGGGCAGTAGAAGACCAGTAAATGCCATTTTTTTTTTTTCCATGAAAGGTATGTATTGGGAGATGCTTTAGTACTTCCAGGGGATATATATCTTTTTTTCATAGTTAAGCCCATTTCCTCTTGCACAGACCTCCACAGGTTTATTGCAGAGATCAGCTAATCAGTATCTTCCTCCCTAGCTCTCTGTACTTGAGCACCATCGTCATTATTGGGCTTATTATTTTTTTGACTCTGTTAGCCCTCATTACTTTGGCTCTTTTTTAAAATGACAGCAACAGCATAACAAACACCTTCCATTTTTGCCCCTTTATTTGCTTATACTGTTCTTGTACTTCCCTTTTAAAATTTGATGAATGAAACTGCCTCTCAAAGTTCTGATTATAAAGCATAGGCTGGCCCTTTTTGGCATATTCCTTTTGATACTTCTCAATACCCTGTTATTTCTTTTAAATTTTTTTATTGAAATATAATTGATCTATAACATTACATTAGTGTCAGAGGCACAAGACAATGATTCAATATTGGTGTATAGTAAATGCCTATATATTGTGCATATTAAATGCTTTTGAAAAGAAGAACATGATTAGATTTTCACTTTTTAGAGAAAGCACTCTAGTAGCAGCGAGAACAATGGGTTTCAGCGGGAAAATACTGGAACGGAGAAACCAGCGGGTGGCTATTTCGGGCAGTGCTATTGGAGATGACCAGAGGGACAGGCATAGAAGGGAGACTGGCCAGCACTTTTATGACGGACTAGCGCTCAGGAAGACCACTGGCTCCATGAGGGCAGAGGTCATGTCCATCTCGGTTACGTGCAACAGCAGGGGCTCGCACGTGGTGGGCAATAATCGGTTTCATATGTATAGGGAGACCAAAGTATGATTCAGATGGGGGAGGGACATAGAAAGAGGACTTTATTTTCTACTTCTAAGCCTCTATTCCTGATGGTGGAGGTGGGGGGAGAAGGTGGGGGAATTTTAATTTACCAGTTGATGGGAATTCAGCATCCTCTGGTTTGAAAGTCTCTTTCAGGGTGAACTTAATCCCTGTAGAGTAAAGAGCATCCGGTAGTCAGTAGTTCCTTGCCCTTGCCCTTCTCCTTCCCTTTACCCAAGGGGGATTCTCAGGCTCCAAGTTGTGCCAGTGGGCAGGGGAGAGAACACATCCAGCCTGTACGCTGCTGCCTGTCTCTTGCGGGATGCGTTGCTGGAATCCACAGCGATGTACTCAGTGTCCTTTCTCTTAGCCCTGTGGAAGCCTCTGTAGTCCCTTTGCTGACTGGTCATCTTCATTGGTTCCTGTTGAACATGCAGACCCTCTGAGACCCACCTATGTCACCTGCTTGGACGGCACTTAAGAGCCTCTTTGCCCTCTGCCGCTGTTACACCCTATTACCACTTGAGCTGTGCTCCTCTGGTCCGGAAGGCATCTCAACCCACCTGTCTCACATTTCGCTCCCTTTTAACTCACCTCTTAATCTAGAAAACCATCTGGAGAAATGAATCTTAACCTGCCTGGACTATCTTTTAACTGGGAATCCTGGGATGTGTAAGCTTGGACCTGTAGGAACATATCTCTGGTAGACTTTCATGTTCTTCTTGTCAGATGGATGGAGAAGTACTTCTGAGTTCCCAGCTCCTCTGAGATCTACTTGACCTACATAAATGTGCAACCGTCCCAGTGAAGGGCCACCAACTTAGAGTCATGGTCCCACTTGACTTAAGTGTTTGAAAAATGCTCCGGTCCCCTGTATGACACTAGATGGTTTTCTTTACTTTATGTTCTAGAGCATGGACCAGCAACCAAGCCTGCAGGCAAAATCCAGCCCAAGGCCAGTTTATATATGGTCCTTCAGCTAAGAATGGTTTTTACAGTTTTAATGAGAGGAAGGAGGAGTGCAAAGACCACATGTGGCCAGCAAAGCCTCAAACAGTTGCCATGTGGACCTTTTCGGAAAATGTAAAGAAGAAACTCTTGTATCAAGTTCATAAGATAGCTTGGGATGAGAATCTATTACCTGCAAAAGGGCTCATTCAAAGCAGGTCATTCAAACCAGATTGCCCTTCCCCAGAAGAAACTAAAACTCCCATTATTTTCTAGGACTCGGATGGCTTACAAAGTTAGGGAGCTATTCTTGCTTCTGTAGCGTCAGGTAGGATTTTGTAGGTGACCTCTTAGTCACAAGCTGCTACTTTCCAGTGATCCAAGGTCAAATTCACGTCTGCACCCCCTGAGCGTCAGGCATAAGGAAAGGCAACCACTCAGAAGACTGCCAGGGAGCCCAGCCAAACCTGTTGAAGAAGGAGTAGGGGTACGCCCTGGGGAGATGTACCCCCAGCCTCTGGTTGCAGAGATTTCCAGCATCCTTATCTCTGTGCACCACCTTGACCCTCTTACCGCTCAAATAATTCCAGCACACTCAGCACACATTCCATGATGGGCCAGCCCCTGAGAGGGGCACAGCAGGCCTGTGTGCAACATAGAAGCTAAGCAGATGAGGAAGGCGGGGGGCACACACCCACCAGGGAGTGATGTATATCCTGGCGACAAAGGATAACCATAAACTGTCCCACGCTTCGGGCACTGGGCCGGCTTCAATGTCCTCTCACGGCAGAGGCCTGCATTATGTGTCCTGGATATACCAACACCCACTCCCAAGGGAAGGCATTCCGTCTTGGCTTCTGTGCCGGCCCCCGGGTTCACACTCTGCACAGGGCACTGGGCTGAGGCTGTCCTCTCCTCCAGGCCTTTTGTCAGTCTCCTTGCGGATACACCCAGGGCCATGCACTAATCTTTTTGTCTAAGGCAGACCAATAAAGATCGAGATCACTGCCAGGGCTTCAACATCGTGGACCACGAAGGGCAATGATAAATCGGGGGGTCTATCAGATTATGGCCTGTTTTTTACCCATCCTAGTCTGCTGACTTCTGTGGCTGCTATAAACACGGTCTAGCAGTCATCCAGTGATTTAGCTGTCCTTTGAAAGCAGCTTTTGTGGCCTTTACTTGGCCCAGAAACTTGGCATTGGCATTGCTACTTCGGAAACAGAACATCTGTTCTGGGAGCCTTTCTAAGGGTTTCTTCTCAAATAGAGCCAGGGCTCCAGTCTCAGCATCTGTAACCCCTGCGTTCATCAATGTTTGAGGAAGATAACCCGGGTCCCTCACTGCCCTCCCGGGGCCGGGCTTTGATCACCAGTTCTCATATTTGGAAGTTGCTTGCCCACCTTCCCCTACCATCTCCCTAAGACTTGCACACAAGGGACTGCACTGGCTGTAATTTCCAAAAGTCACCAGGGAGGCTTGAAATGCAGTTTCCTGAGTTTGCTCATCTGGGCAGGGCTGAACGGGCCTCCAGGGTACCTTTCTACCCATGTTAGAAGAGCGCATATAGCAATGGAACTCAGTCCCTGAAGCTTAATTTAGAAATATGAAAGATGATGGCGACTTTTCTGGTCAGCAGTGAGGATTATTCTTTAAGGAAAGAGTCTTAATCTAGTTACTTGTTAATTCAGTCAACAGGTATCTATTGAGAGTTGGTTTCATGCTGGGCCTTGTGCTAGGCTTTTTTTTTTTTTGCGGTACGCGGTCCTCTCACTGCTGTGGCCTCTCCCGTTGCGGAGCACAGGCTCCGGACGCGCAGGCTCAGCGGCCATGGCTCACGGGCCCAGCCGCTCCGCGGCATGTGGGATCTTCCCGGAACCCGTGTCCCCTGCATCAGCAGGCGGACTCTCAACCACTGCGCCACCAGGGAAGCCCCGAACATTTTTTGAGGTCTGGACCAAACTATACGTGTGGAGTGTGTTGGGAGCCTCTGGAGTTTGCCCAGATGACATCCCCTGTAACAGCTATGGGTCACAAAGGATTTATTCTCCTTTGTGCTGACCACTTGTTCATTTTAATTGTTTCTTTAATAAATATTTTCCCTTAAATGGTTTTGTTCTTTTTTTTCTGAAGCTCCTATATCCTGATTATATCATTGTCTGCTCTTTTCTTTCCTATTCTGCATCTCTTGCCTTCTTGTTCTATTTCCTGGAGATTTTCTCAATCTTATCTTCCAACTCTTCCAAGTTTTTAATTTCTGCTGTCATTTTTACAGAGTATTGAGTAGAGTTCCCTGCGCTATACATTAGGTTCTTATTAGTTATCTAGTTTATATATAGTAGTGTATATATGTCAATCCCCGTCTGCCAATTTATCCCTCTCCCACCCCTTTCCCCCCAGTAACCATAAGTTTTTTATCTACATCTGTGACTCTATTTCTGTTTCGTAAATAAGTTCACTTGTACCACTTGTTTTAGATTCCACATGTAAGCAATATCATATGATATTTGTCTTTCTCTGTCTGACTTACAATTTTTTTAATTTAAGTATAGTTGATGTATAATATTATATAAATTATAGGTGGACAATACAGTGATTCCCAATTTTTAAAGTTTATACTCCATTTATAGTTATTAGAAAATGTTTGCTATATTCCCCATGTTGTACAATATATCTTTGTAGCTTATTTCATACCTGATAGTTTGTACCTCTTAATCCCCTACGCCTGTAGTCTCTCCTCCCTTCCCTCTTCTCACTGGTAACCACTAGTTTGTTCTTTCTATCTGTGAGTCTGCTTTTTTTTTGTCTGCTTCTTTTCTGTTCACTAGTTTGTTGTATTTTTTAGATTTCCATATAAGTGATATTATACAGTATATGTCTTTCTCTGTCTGACTTATTTCACTTAGGGTAATACCCTCCAAGCCCATGCATGTTGCTATAAATAGCAATATTTCATTCTTTTTTATGGCTGAGTCGTAGAGAATAGCAAATATGTTAAGTGTTCCTGTGCCTGTGTAATCTCTGTCTCCTCCAAGTCGTTTCAATTTTCTCTGTGTATTTGTTCCTATCTATTGCTTTCATGTTTCAGACTTCCCTCTGACATGCATGATCATCTTGGTGATCTGTTTATACGTGCAAGTGTTGGTTGAAAATGCCGACTGACGGTTCTGAACTAGTGAGTAGGTTTACTGTGGAGAGAGTTCGCTTGTCTGATGCTCCCTCCCACGGATACTTTCACTATAATACTTCCATTCTCAATCGTACTTACTATCGTCTCACTTTAGTGACTTTTTACCTTCTCTCACCTCTACCAGTGTCGGGAAGAGGCAGCAGCCCAGCCACACTGCATGGGAGGAAGGATTTGGGCCTATAACTGCTTCCTTCTTAAACAGACTTTCAACCAACCTCCCTGGTATCAGTCCCATCTTCATACTCGCTTCCATAGTGACACAAATTCTGGAGTTCTTCCACGTAACTTCAATTACTTTTCAGTTTTTTCCATTCATTTCCCACACATTCTCAGGATTGCTAAGTCGGTTATCGCTTATCCACCTGGTTCCCAGCCTCCAAAATTTAATTGTCATTTTGTCCTCTCCTATTCTTTGTCTTCATGAATAAAGACTGTTTTTTAAATTTCTTTTTCTATCATTTTAGTGGGGTTTTGTGGGGAAGTGAAAATAAATATATGTGGCCAACTTGTTGCTTTTACCTGGAAGCTGATCTGTAACAATTAGTGAAATTGTTCTGAAGACTTGGTATAAAAGGTATGCAGCTCCAGGAGGAAATTCTCTAAATGCTACGCGTCAAGGCCACTATCTAGAAATAGCTAGCCGAATTCAATCCTACAGGAATGTCCAAACTTCTTCCTAACTTGCAATCCTGGCCCCTAGCTGCCCTTCAACCTACAGAGAGAAGATTTCCCCTTCTTAATCCAAAGCCCTCCTCTTTCCAGTCCCCCAGGATAACCAATGGTAGGAACACTTATTATCTTCAGGGAAAACCCCCCACCCTTATCTGTGGGGTATAATCCGGCCTTGTGATCAAAGCAATCGTGATACTCTGTGTACATCTCCCCAGAGGTCAGCTGTCCAACCTTGTGTGACACCATATGGAGGACCCCACGTCTCCAGTACAGGTAATGCTAGGTCAAGCTCAACCCAGACCCCATTCACAGTCTTTTCCTGCATGAGTGAAGAGAAACTCAAACCAACATCCCTCATAGGATTAACAGGACCTTATCAGCCAATAGTTGTAGATCTCCCGCCAAACTACAGCAATTTTCATGAATAGACCAATCTAAGTTCATATTAAAAAATAATCTCATCACTTACAAGGCTATTGTAGTCATCCAGGTGAGAGATGCTGATGGCCTAGGCCACCATGGAGGCCACAAGGATGGTGAGAAGTAAACAGATGCTGGAGAGATCTTAGAGTAAGAGTCAACAGGACTTGGCAAGAAAGGTGAGGAGGTACAAACGACTAGGTATAAAATGAATAAGTGGGACTGTCCTGGCAGTCCAGTAGTGAAGACTTCGCCTTCCAATGCAGGGGTGCGGGTTCAATCCCTGGTTGGGGAGCTAAGATCCCATATGTCTCGAGGCCAAAAAATCAAAACATAAAACAGAAGCAATATGGTAACAAATTCAACAAAGACTCTAAAAATAAATAAATAAATAAGTGACAAGGATGTAACGTACAATCCAGAGAATATAGCTAATATTTTATAACAACTTTATATGGCGTATAATCTATATAATTCACTATTAAAATCACTCTGCTGTACACCTGAAACTAATATAATATTGTAAGTCAACTCTATTTCAATAAAAAAAGAATAGTCAAAAAAAATCTCAATCTCATAAAGGCATATCTGCTAAAGGCGTGCACTTTACATTACTAAATAAATGATTTAGTATCTCAGTCTGCACCTGGATTCAGGTTCATCATGAGTTTACACTTTTCTATGACAATAGGTAGATATTGCACATCACATAGTCTATCAGGACCCCAGTTGAAGGACGGCGCTGCTGATAGAGCTTGTCTCCTATGCATGAGCTGTGGCTGAACTACTGTGTGAATACGCCCAACCAGAGCAGGGTGCTACCCCGTTTCCCATTTGGATGAAATGTGAAATTGATGACCCCTTTCTGATCCTCTACGTGGTATAAAGTCACACTTTTCTGAATGGTGCTAATCAGAGCCTAAGCTACTACTCAATAGTTCTGTTCTCTTGAATTTCAATAGTTCTTTATACAGAGGTGTTATATCAGGTTAAACCACGTAAAACTGCTGACATTCGATTTTTTTTTTGACCTACAAAAATAGCAGTTTTATTTGATTCCACATACTAGTGAGAAAGGCACTTGTAGTTGAGAGGCTTGGTTTTGAGTCCTGGCTCTCCTGCTCAGTAACTGCGAAGCTTTAGAAAGTCACTGAATGTCTCTCTGAGCTCAGGTTTTCAAATGGAGCAAGCTATGTCTGCCGCCCGGCATTATGGTGGAGATTAAATGACGGCTGGAAACTGACACACTCGATACATGGCCGCTGAGTTAATGGTAAAAACACTTGCTCATTTGTGACTTTATCTGATCTTCACAGGAATCCTACGAAGTAGATACAGAAAACACAGTCTATTATTGAATTTCAGAGAAGAAACTGATACCCATAAACTCTAAGTGGTTTACACAGGATTATCCAGTTTGTAGGTAGCAGAGCTGGAACTGACACTTCGATATCTTTGTTTCTTGGTCACGTAAGTACATATAACTCTCATGTACTGTGCTTCTTTCTGGTCGGCAGAACATTGCAAAAAACAAAACAAAACAAACAAACACACAAAAAACCCTGCAGGAGTTAACTAAACTCCAAGAAACTTAATGTAATGAAAGAGCACCAAAACGAAACATTCTTGAATCTTTCTTTTGATGAAGCAAGGACTTACCATGCACCTAGTTAATGTTATACTTACATTTTTATCCATTTAATCTCTACAGTCATCCTTGGAGGGGGGGTGATAAGTCTTCATTTTCCAAATAAGAAAGCGAGGGCTCAGAGAAGTTTTGATAAATCGCTCACACATCTTGACCCATTCTTACGTATTCTCATGATAATCATTTTAAGAATCAATTTCCACTGCATGGACAATGGACCAGAATTTCCTGTTCACTAATCAGATGGGAACCTAAAAGCTTGACTTGGTATTGGTGTGGTCCCTGATGGCTATGTGGATATGATTTAATAGACAGGAATTCAGAAGATCTGGGTTCTCTTGGTTCTGACTCTGTGACCTTGGGCCAGTTACTTAACTATTCTGAACTTGTTTCTCTCTGTGTGAAACACAGAGTTGTCTTCTTCTACCTTTAACATTATCGAGTCTATAATTTAGACAGTTCCATTACACAAAGAACTGCACTTAGCTGTCCACCTGGAAGTTACTCTAGGATGGGCTTGGGCTGCTCTAAGAGGGCATGTGAACCTGGCTCCCACTGCCGCCAGCTGTTACGAGGACAATACAGCCAGCTGCGGGAAGATCCGCAGTTAAGCATCGGTCAGTGTCAAAGACCAAGACAGGGAGCTCTTGGAGAGGATTTTAGTGGACTCTGGGTTCCCATAACCTCGAGGAGAAATCAGATAAAAGTCTAGGAAAGAGAATCCCTAGTAGATGTCCTGATCAGCATAATGCTCCAGGGAGGGTCCATTTCCAAACAACCATTTGCCCGTGTGTTGAGAAAATCATTCTGCCTGGATAATCGCCTCCGATGATCACTGCCACATTTCCTGCCACCAGCCTTCAGTGAGCAACGTCCGCCAACCCTCGAGACAGGAGACCTCACAGTGGGTTTCACTAGAGTGAGAGGGCACATCAATGCAGCTGGGGCTGGAATAGCAAATTCTCCTGGCATCTCATTTCTTTGCTGGATGCTGGGACCCTGCAGCTGTTTTCTGGAGAGAAAGCTGCAAAATGCTCCCGGTAGCTCCATATTGGCGATCCATCTTGCTTTGTCCCTTCAACCTCTTCAGATTTCGAAGATGCTGATTCTTAGCCTGGACTGGTCTTCTAGTTTTTCCTGATATCTACGTTAGCTTACTTGGCAGCCGACACACTGCTACCCTGACCGTATCCTACCATGAGCTCCTACATCCCCTTTTCTTTCTTCCTCAGATCACTTGACCTGAGCCTGCTCCCAGCGTGGCCTGGCATCACGGACACTGCCCTCTCACCCACGCTTGGTCACTGGCCTCTTTCCTATTTTTATCCGGATATGCACGGCTCTGCACGAACTCCTGTCGGCCCGCAGGCATGGTATCAGGGGCAGTGACTGTGCCAGCCTTGAAACAAATGCCATGTCCTGCAGCCCTTGGGGCAGGAAACCACAGTGAATTTTCAATCCGAGTTGTGGTTCTGGTGATGAAGAAGGAAGCTGTCTACCTCCTGCCTAGTGCCTGGTCCTGTCCCCTTGGGATGGCTACATCTCCTGAAGTCCTTTTTCTCAGAGAGTGGGGATGCTGGTAGTATTAACACTGAGGTTCTGATCACACTCTGACATGACTAATTAGATTCTCTCAGACAAAATCACTCCACATCTAGATGGATTTAATTTTCTCCTAATTCCCTGAACCCTTTACCGTGTTTTATGTGAAGTCAATGAACGCTTGCATTTTTCCTTTAGGTTCTGTCAGTCCCCTGGTTGCTAAACGTACTCACTCTCAGTTTTGTTCAGAAATCCAAACCAGAAAATTCAAATACCCAGACTTATTTGCAGCCTCTCTAATGATGGCTGACATTAATCGTAATAAATCACAAGCACTGTGATATCCTGAAGTATTCTATGAATCATCTAAGAAAGAGAAAACCACCTTCTGACCCATCCTAGTGATGAAATTACGGTTCTGTTGGTTCATTTATTTAATGAACACCTACTGTGTGCAAGACATGTGGTGGCACCTAGGGGACTGACAGAGATGTATCTGTCACAAATTATACATTCAGGAAAACTGTGACTGATTGGTAAGATAAAGTAGTTGTAAATGATAATGGCTTAAAGGGGAAAGTCATTTCCCAAAAGAGGCAGAGATGAATATGAGATTTCATGGGCAGAACACCTGAAAAGACATTTCTCCGAAGAAGACATACAAATGGCCTATAGACACACGATAGATGCTCAATAGCACTAATTATCAGAGAAAAGCAAATCAAAATTACCATGAGGTATCATCTCATACCAGTCAGAATGGCCATTATCAAAAAAATCTATAAACAACAAAAGCTGGAGAGGGTGTAGAGAAAAGAGAACCCTCCTACACTGCTGGTGGGAATGTAAATTGGTGCAGCCACTAGGGAGAACAGTATGGAGGTTCCTTAAAAAACTAAAATTAGAACTACCATATGATCCAGCAATCCCACTTCTGGCTATACATCCAGAGGAAACTCTAATTTGAAAAGATGCATGCACCCCAATATTCATAGTAGCACTATTTACAATTGCCAGGACATGGAAGCAACCTAAATGCCCATCAACAGATGAGTAGATAAAGATGTGGTACATATATACAATGGAATATTACTTGGTCACAAAAAAAGAATGAAATACTGCCATTTGCAGCAACATAGATGGACCTAGAGATTAACATACTAAGTGAAGTAAGTCAGACAAAGAGACAAATATAAGACATCCCTTATATGTGAAATCTAAAATAGGACAAAAATGAACTTATTTACAAAACAGAAACAGACTCACAGACCTAGAAAACAACCTTATGGTTACCAAAGGGGTAGGGGGATAAATTAGGAATTTGGAATTAGCAGGTACACACTACTATATATAAAATAGATAAACAACAAGGTCCTACTATATAGCATAGGGAACTATATTCAATATCTTGTGACAACTTATAACGAAAAAGAATATGAAAAAAGAATATATATGTGTACATATACATATATATATATATATATATATACAACTGAATCACTTTGCTGTACACCAGAAATTAACACAACATTGGAAATCAACTATATTTCAATAATTTTTTTAAAAGAAAATGTTACAGAGAATTAAAAAGAAAGAATATGAGATTTCAGAAGGAGAAGATATTAGTAAAACCAGGAGGTGGGGGGAGGGAGAGTTTGAGGAAGACTTTCCAAAGAGGAGGGAACTGACCTGCGTCTTCAAGAATAGGTAGGATTTGAACATGCAGAAACAACCTTCTGTGGAGGGAACACCAAGCATGGAGAAAGGTCAGGGTGTTTATGAAGAGTGTGAGATGCACAGAGAGTACAGAAATTGGGGTAAAAATAGGATACACTGGAAGCGATCATGAAAAACGTTGAATGGAAGTTTCATCCCATGGGTTACGGGAGGTTATTGGAGGGTTTTTTCCTTTGGCCGCGAAGCTTGTGGGATCTTAGTTCCCCGACTAGGGATTGAACCCGTGCCCCCTGCAGGACAAGTACAGGGTCTTAACCACTGGACCACCAGGGAAGTTCAGTTACTGAACGTTTTGAGCTGGGGAGAAATGAGTTGGTCTTCAAGAAGATTAACCTAAAGAGAGAGTAGAACAAACAGAAAGGTTACAAAGGTAAAGCCATCATTCAGAGAAGATGAATTTTCATTCTCTGATAATTGGATTATATGTCAATACCCAGTTAATCAGAATATTGGAAATTGAAACCACTCTCCCCAGCTACTCTGGAGAAAGGGAAATACTGTAATTGATGAAGCGTGGGGTGGTGAAAGGTCACACGTCCTGAAATATGACATCCTTTAAGTTAGTGTGAGGCACGATTCTCAGTATCACAATGAATTAAGCTTCGAGTTATGAAAACCTTCACCTTTCACATTCTGATTCACTTTAAACAATTATCTGGTCACCGGCTTTGAAAAGATGACATTTCATTAAGCAGGAGAGACTTAAAATGTTAAGTAAGGTAGATGAACTCGGGAAAGAGCCTTATGACAATTATAATTCAGAGCCGTGTTTAGCTATTGTCGCTGTCATCAGGACTGGCATCCCACACAGCATGGAGAGATGAGGAATCTAGCTGCAACCATCACCAGTTTAACTCTTGGGTTTCTCTCTCTGGCTCCTGTGCTGAAACGGCTTGAAGAATGGGCGTATTTTTAATCAGTGTCATCTATGACTGAATAAAGATGTCATGCCAAAGCTGTTATTGTTATTTAAAATAGTTTAGCACTTTATATTTATTACATATTTTTAAAATTTTTTATTGAAGTATAATTGACTTACAATGTCGTGTTCATTTCAAGTGTACAGCAAAGTGATTCTGTTATATACATATATACACATATAAATGTATATATATATAACTTTTTAATGATATATATATTCTTTTTCAGATTCTTTTCCATTATAGGTTTTTATAAGATCTTGAGTGTAGCTGCCTGTGCTATACAGTAGGTACTTGTTGTTTATCTATTTTATATATAATAGCGTGTTTATGTTCATCCCAACCTCCTAATTTATCCCTCCCCCTCTCCTTTCCCTTCTGGTAACCATAAGTTTGTTTTCTATGTCTGTGAGTCTCTTTCTATTCTGTAAATAAATTCATTTGTTTTTTTTTTTCTTTTAGATTCCACACATAAGCGATATCACGCGCTATTTGTCTCTGGCTTTCTTCACTTAGTGTGAAAATCTCTAGGTCTATATATTATATTTTGATTAGCATTTTTGATCTTTTTCTTCTTTTTTCTCTTCTGTTTTTTGGCATTCCACATCCCATTCCTCTTCTGTTCAGCAAGCTGCCGTCTGTGCCAGAACAATTTTCAAGATTAGGCCCCGAGGTGTCAATTCCCACCTTCTCCTTGATTCCCCAACTAACTAGTTAATCTCCTGCTCTCTCATTATTTCTCCTTTAATGATGATAGGTAGGAATATTCTCCAGAGACGATCGTACCAACTGCTTTTTTCATCTGCGAACGATTCTAAGTTCCGGGAAACAGTCCAGCTGGAGCATCGTGACTGATGGCCTCACCAACCAGTGTAATTGCAAAGTACTTTGAGGGTCTCAAAACAGTTATCCTTCTCTCCTTCCAGCTGATTAAAGCGCAGTTGTTTTCCACTTTATACAGCCCTCTAGCACCTGCCCACTCTAGAAGATTCCTTCTCCTTCACTACCGCCCAGAAGAACAAACACCTTCCTACCTCTGTGTTAACCCCAGGAGGTTTCCCCTCCCACTCACTCCTCTACCTTCCAAACTTCAGGATGCCCAATTTCTAGCCAAATATTGACTCACAACAATTGAAAAAAAACGTACAAATTAATCTCTGTGCTAAGTTGACATCACCGTGACTGCATCAGAACAAGGAGCCAAAGGAGGAATGAACATTCAAGCAGTGCACACAGAGGACCTGGTATGTGCGAGCCCCCATCCCCAGTGGATTAAGACAGTGCTCCCCCTTCCTCCCCCGACCCCATTCTTACCTCCAACCCATGTAAGATCTCAGCGCGTTAGTCCCTGCAGCTGCAAACCAGACTGACCTAGTCTTTGGATCGCTCTGATTTCTCTGCAGTCAAAGAAACATGGCCTGAGTCTGATTACCTCACACTGATAAAAATAGCTAATTCAGCTTAGTGCTGCAGACCAAAAAAAAAAAGTCACATTTCCATTCAATGCACTTTTGGGTGACATGTGGCCCCCTTCTTTGATTCTTATTCTCCCATGGCTCTTTGCTCCTGTGGGAGCATTTCCTTCTATTTTTCCTTTGTGCTCTGTTTCTGTTGTGCCCACCCCCCTTCTTTAGTTTATCTTTTTTCTCTTGGCTTCTTTGTCTTTTTCTCCTTCCCCACTCAGATAAAAACTAAACTGCTGCTTCAAGCCACTGACTGAAGCTGGGGAGAAGCCTTGTGGGATCAGCCGTCCCATCAAAGATCAGACCTTCCTCCCCCATGACTCCACACCCTCTCCGGGGCTCCCATGGACCTGCGCTCTGCAGATTTCCACGCTCACAGCTGGCTTCTTCACTGAACCAATTTCTTCATGTAGCACCAGGGAAATAAAACCTACAGTGAAAACGATAGTATTGGTTTTCCATTTTACTTTACTGGCAATAAAACTGCAGAACTTCTCACAGAAAGAGCCCTCGCGTGCTCGAACCACAAACAACGTTGGAGAAGGGAAAGCCACACAAGCCCTCCCTCTGATAACATAAGCCACCGGCCAATTCAAACCTGAGCTCATTGGAGATACTCCTCAGCTCAGAATCATTTGTATCAAGTGAGATGGAGGCCGCAGGGGAAAATAAAAATCTGCTGAAAGTGATCTGCGACCACCGAAACTGATCTCTACACTGAGAAATTCTGAAGTAGTAGGAGTGGAAGTGCTTAAATCTTTTTGGAAGAATGTATTATGATGAATCGATGGGCTTCCCTGGTGGCGCAGTGGTTAAGAATCTGCCTGCCAATGCAGGGGACACGGGTTCGAGCCCTGGTCTGGGAAGATCCCACGTGCCGCGGAGCAGCTAAGCCCGTGCACCGCAACTACTGAGCCTGCGCTCTAGAGCCCGCGAGCCACAACTACCGAAGCCCACGCGCCTAGAGTCTGTGCTCCACAACAAGAGAAGCCACCGCACCGCACCGAAGAGAAGCCCCTGCTGGCAGCAACTAGAGAAAGCCCGCGCACAGCAACAAAGAACCAAAACAGCCAAAAATTAATTAATTAATTTTTTTAAAAGATGGTGAATCGGTACAGAACTTAAGTGAAATTGACATGGGGAGATGGAAAAGGGATGTTTTAAAATCAGCTCACACCACTAAGCTGTTATGTGACCTGGATAGTGTCACTTAACCTCGCCGGACCTCATTTCCACTGTTTATACAATGAAGAAGAAAATGTTGAGACTGGTTATTTCTAACAACTTTTCTAGCTCTAAAATGCCATCATTCTAATCAAGACTAGAAGACTGTGGCTGACAGTAAAGCGATTTAGAGACTCTTTCCCTGTAACCACTGGAGTTGTGGTGGGTAATAACCACGGTGAAACCTCAGCAATCATCTTGCTCCTTCTCAGAATTCTCTGGCTTCTCGATGATTCTAGCAGGTGACGTGTTGATCCCGGACCTCCCCTTTCCTACCTGTGCATCCAACCAAGCCACTGAGGAAAGGGGAAGCTAGACAACTGTAGGAATCAAAGAGAACAGGCAGGGTAATGTGGATTGATGGTCCCAGCTGGGACTCCCGGAAGCTCTCTCTGGTCTGGGCTTGGTGGGCCTGCTGGAAGAAAGAATAACAAAGAACGTAAAACCCGATAGGCCTCAGGACAAAAGAATATGGCTTCAGGAACCAAAGGAAAGTTGGAAGCAACCTTCCCCACTTAAAGGGAACACTTTCTAAGAGAGCAGAGTCTGTGCTGGTCATTTGCCTGTTTGCTCTCGGATTCATCCCCTGACTTTGTCCAGCAAAATCTATTTCCCAGGCTCCCTTGCCAATAGTCTTCTCACTAGGTTCAGCTCACAGAAGGGACTAGCAGGGGGAGGAGAGGGGGGAGGAAGAAGACAGAATTTCTCTAATTCCCATCAGTGAGCTGAGGCTGCTCTGTGATCCAAGACAGACCATCAGGTCCGTCTCTTGGGCGCTGATAATACCTCCTGCTCTCTTGTTTCCTCCCACCCGAGGGCTGGCGGCCCGCTGTGAATGTTGCTGAGTTCTGGGTTGTCTCTCTATCCCCAGGTTCACTTTTCAGCTCCTCCAGTGCCTTTGAGATGCGCTCCCCATATTATAACTCTTCTGAGGGACCCCCTGGCCTGGGTTTTCTTTTCCTGACCACACGTTGGCTGATAGAGATGCACGATTCTGACCCTGTGTTGACACTGACGTGCCATCCGTATGCAGGAATACTTTGGGTACAACTCTCATAGTTTCTGGTACGGTTCCCGGGGACATCATCTCAAAAAGCCCTCCCCCTCCTTGGTCAGGGCAGGATGGTCTGCTCCGTGGCTCAGTGGTGATGAAGTGACACTGACAGCGACAAGTACAGGTGGGCCAAAGTCGGTGCCAAGCCCACATGAGAAATTGCACTGACAGCTGTTACAAGAAAACTTTAATGTCTTCCTTTGACTGCCTGTCACCTGGACAAATCTACCCAGAAAAGGAGAGGGACTTGAGAGGTTCTGACGGTCCAGAGGCAAGTACTAAAATTATTCCCACAACCCTTAACTGTTCTTATTCACAGTGCTGTTTTCTAGGAGAGAAAAATGTAAACAATAAGTTGAAAAGCATTTCAAGCTTTTCTATCATTTGATGCTCACATACATTTCCAATGGAGATTTCGATTTTCTGAAAAACTACAAGCTAATAAGTAACATAGATTAAACCCAAATTCAAATTTTCTGACCCAAATTTCCATGCCTTATGAGAAGCACATGACAAGTGGCAGTGAGGGATCCTGATAGGTTGCCAAGAGCATAGACAGAGAAGGTGGGGAGGCTGGAGACAAAGTTCAACCTACATCTAGGTTTATAGCAATATCTGCCGTACTGAATGTGTACTTAGATAGTTACATCTCTGTCTAGATTGTGAGCTAGAGATCAGGGACCAATTCTAACTCCAGTGTCTATCAGAGCTTAAGGTCTAGTAAGTGCCCAATAAACATTTGTTGGCTGCACAGGTGAATGAGGGCAGAATAAGCCACTGACTAGGCCGAAACAAATATTAATGGAATTGGAAATCAGGATTTGATGATAGAGTCAATCCAATAAGTGGGTCATGTAGAACTAAGTGGCTTCTTAGGTCTTAAAATGTAGCAAGTGTCTTAAGATCTCACCTTCTATCTCCTCATAGGACTGGAATTCAACCAGAAGAGATCTAGTCCTTTGGTCCTTGAGAGTCTCTATGACAAAGCAAGTATCTCTGAGACTGGGAATAGTGATGAGCTTGAACGAAAGCGAAAAAGAGAAGAGAGCGGATCACTGAGCAGTCCTGCTTCTGGGTATTTACCCTACAGATATACCTGCACACAAATGAAATGATGTACATAAATGGTGCAACAATATTTTTGATGGCGAACAGTTGGAAACACCCCAAAGGAGTTGGTTCAATAAACAGCAAGGCTTTCTATGGATTTATTTAAAAAAAGAAGAAGTTCCTTATTTATTGATATAGAATCATCTCTGGGATAGATCGTAAAGAAAAAAAGCAAGATGGAAACCAGACATAACGTAGACTTTTGTGTGAGAAAACGGATGGAATATGAATGTGCATTCTTACCTGTTTTGTTTACATAAAGTAGCCCTGGAAGAATTCACTAGAAACCAATACAAAAGCTTACCTACAGGGAATAGGAGTGGGGGGATGGGCCGAAAGGGATCATGGTAAGAGTAAGACTTTGAAGTGTGTGTCTCATGAAACCTTTTTGGTTTTTGATCACTGGAAAATATTAACTAACCAAAATTTTGAATTTAATTCAAATCATTTCATTTCATTTAGAATAGAGGATCCCAAAAAGGAAACGGGAAGACACCAAGGACAAGCTATAGTACTCTAGGACTTCTCCCTCCCTCGGTCTCCCAGAAATATATGATAACTGCTGAGCCCTCCCCAGGGGTTCCACCCTTGCCCTGCTATAACATTTGCTAAATCTGCCCGATGCTGGAATTACTGTGCCTACCTCAATTATCACTGGGTCTTCCTCAGGCACTGGATTGTCATTCTCTAGAGAGCAGAGTACATGCCTGACTCCCCTTTTTCATTCCTGTTGTTCTAGGCATATAAAAGTACTTTAAAATTAAATAAATCTCTGTTAAATGGCATTGAATTTTTCCTACTGCCAAATCTAATTCTGCCTTCAAAATCCTGAGCATGGGCCAGAGATTTCTCCTTGCTGCTCCTCAGAAAGCATTTGTAGAGTCCATTTAGTGAGGGCACACTTGTTGGTTTCTGAAATGGCTTTCACAGTCCCCAAAAGAGGAAGGGGGCTGTCTTTCTACTCACTGTCAAGTAGTGGTGGTAGGGTAGCCGACTTGGATAAAGGGGCAAGTGAATGGGAGACCCTTGTAAGGCACATGCTTGTCCATGAATCTGGAAGCAGGACGACTGAATTAGCTGCAAATGGTAGAGAGCCCAAGACTCATAGTCCAAAAAGATGATGTAATTCAGGTTATATCCAGACAGATGTCCTATCTAAAAGGCTCTCCCCAGTGAGTGGATATAGGAAGTCAGGAAGTGTTTCTGTTTATTCATTCACTTATTCATTGACTGTCTACCCCATTCCAGGTAGGATGGAAGGCATTGGAGTTTTAGCATTGGACCCTACAGGACATGCTTGAAGTCAGGCAGGCAGTTGTAGCAATATTACCACCAAGTGATACCTTCATGTTCCCAACCAGTGTCTGAATCTTCAGAAAGCAAAACCCAGCCACCCCCTCTGGGTATGAGCTGGTGGGAGCTAGATGGGGGTCATTGGGGTCCTAGATAGATGATCAGGTATTCAGGCCACAGCTCCAAACAGAAATCCAATCACATGAAGTGATCGCTACAGTCAAAGAAGGCCAAAGAAGGCAAGGACTTGATGGGCATATAGTTGCCTATAGCTCATATCAGACACCGGATCCATGACAGCAAATGCTAGAACACGTCACCTGGTGGCCTGAGGCTGCTGACACCTGGTCAGGATTGGCTCAAGTAATGGACATGGCTAAGCCTCTGTGAGTTGGGATGAGAAAGACAGGGTTGGCGAAGAAAGCCCTAGAGCCTTAATACACAGGTTCTCACCTTATGTACACTCTTGGATGAAGCCCCCCTCCCCTTACACACATCTCCCTCACATTTCATGCTGCCCTTTCATGCCCACCCATTTCCATTAAACACAACTGGTTTTATCCTCATAAATGTAGTGATGGGACAGCTGGGAGAATACAGTACGTAGATTACCCCAGCCTCACAGCTTTGCCAAACACACTTCCGTTCCTTTGATGTTTCCTTTTTAAGCTTACTGATACGTTTTCAAATCTAGAAAACAGGAAGTCTATACTGGGAATCAGATGAAGTGACCTTCATATTTCAACATTCGAAATCTGTATAGCACAGAAGCCTGGAGATAGACTGTGTACTGATGCAGTCGCTAGTTAGCCAAGTGACTTGAGGATGTCAATGAACTCTTCCGTATCTGATTTGTCCTGTGTCGAATGGGAGCAGCCATACCTACGTTGATGTGTAAGGAAAAAATACACGATGTGAAAGTTCTCCAGAAAGGAACAAACACTATACAAATATGTGAGATTTTAAAAAAGCATTACAGTTCTAAGTTATATAAAAGTAAGGTTACTTGGAATGAATCCAATCATAACATTCTCATTGTAGGAGAAGGTGGGTGCCTGGAGAGACAGGTTAGAGAATGTTGTTTGGGTGTTTTTAAAAGCTGCCTTGTTCATTATCTGTGACAATAATAGATAGCTTGAGGACTAGAATATCTTCCCGTGTTAAAGATTTTTGTTTTGATACCAGATTCAAGGATAAGAATCAAAAGCAGTCAGTGCACAAGGTTGAAGCAAAGCCTACTGCTTAGCTACTTCCTCGTTAGCTCAACTCTACCACCTTGAAAGTATCTGCAGACCGGAGGGACAGATATATTAGGGGCTCAGAGAATAGCTTCAGAAATAATCAAAACTTCGCATGAAGTATCAGGAAAAATTTAGAGATGCTTTTGCAGGGCCACAGACAGTGTTTTATGAGCAAATAAAAAAAAACAAGAATGTCAAAAATATTGAGGTTGTGTCAAAAAGAGCTCGACCCTGAATAAACGGACACTGTAGAGTGACATCACATAATTCAGGGGCAAGTAACTCTCCTCCGTGGAGAAGTCTGGAATGCAGACTTAGACCTCTTTCATAACTGTTTTTCCTAATTCATTCAGCATTATTTATTGAAAACCTCTAGCCTTCAAGCACCGCTCAAGGTGCTGAAAATTCATCCGTGCACGAGACAAAGTCTCTCCCCTCATGAAGCTTATATTCTTGTAGGAGAGACATAAAGAAACAAGAAATAAATATTTACTATAATGTTATGTAGTTAGAAAACAAACTTATGGTTACCCAAGGGGAAAGGGGGAAGGGATAACTTAAGAGTTTGGGATTAACATTTACACACTACTATATATAAAATAACTAACCAACAAGGACCTACTGCATAGCACAGGGAACTCTACTCAATGTCCTATAATAACCTAGAGTGGAAAAGAATCTAAACAATTATATATATATATATATACACACATATATACATGCATATATATCTGAATCACTTTGCTGTATACCTGAAACTAACACAACATTGTAAACCAACTATATTTCAATAAAAAGTTTTTAAAATGTAGAGTACAGAGAAATGCTATTTTAAAATATAGCAGGGGGAGACGCAAGAGGGAGGAGATATGGGGATATATATATATGTATAGCTGATTCACCTTGTTTTAAAGCAGAAACTAACACACCATTGTAAAGCAATTATACTCCAATAAAGATGTTAAAAACAAAAAATTTTTAATAAAAAATAAAAATAAATAAATAAATAAAAGATAGAAGGGGCTTCCCTGGTGTTGAGAATCTGCCTGCCAATGCTGGGGACATGGGTTCAAGCCCTTGTCCGGGAGGATCCCACATGCCACAGAGTAACTAAGCCCGTGCCCCACAACTACTGAGCCTGCACTCTGGAGCCCATGTGCCGCAACTACTGAGCCCGTATGCCTAGAGCCCGTGCTCCGCAACAAAGAGAAGCCACCACAATGAGAAGGCTGCGCACTCTAAGGAAGAGTAGCCCCCGCTCTCCACAACTAGAGAAAGCCTGCACACAGCAAAGAAGACCCAACAGAGCCAAAAATAAATTAACTGATTAAAAAATGTTTAAAATAAATTTAAAAAATAAAATAAAATACAGCAGAGTACACAGAGTAAGGTACGCTATGTTTGAAAGAGTCGTCAGAGAAAGTCCCTCTGAAAAGATGATATTTGAAGAAAAGAAGTGATGGAGTGAGCCATGGGAGGGGGTCCTATCTGGCTAATATAAACATTTCATCTCAAAACAAGAGAGAGACCATCAACGCATCACCAAAGATGTTTGACAGTAGACACGCTATTATCTCAGAGAAGGCTGACGATGTCTTTAAAATGTGCTTGCAGACCAGGGTTATAGTCTTGCACCTCTGCCATCACCACGAGAAGAGCCTTCCCTGGGTCCTTGCTGCCCTTTCCACATAGACTCCAGAATGGAATCACAAGGAAGCCACCTGAGTCCTACCTGCCAGAAGAAGGACAGACCAGACCTACAGCTGGAAGCAGAGCCCAAAGCCAAACCCAGCCTGGATTACCTAATCCTCAGCCGACTCACTAGCACGAAAAATAAATGACTGATGTCCCTGGTTGCTACTCAGCACTAACCAACTCTAACAGTGTGAAGATAGCGGCCAGATGGTGATACGTCCCGAGATAAAAACAAAATAAGGAAGCAGGACGGGCAGTATTCAGTGGGGGCATGATTTCTTGAAGATGACCAGAGATGACCTCAGTGAGAAAGTGACCTGGGAGGAAGATCTGAAGGGAATGAAGGAAAAAGCCACTCAGATTTCTGGAGGAAGAGGGGAAAACACAAGAAAAGACCTTGAGGCAAGAGCGTGGGTCACACGATCACAGAGCACGGCAGCCTGAGTGGCTGGAGCAGAGTACGCGAGGGGAGAACACGTGAAGGTGAAGTCAGGGAAGAAAGGGCACAGGTCATGTAGGGCCCTTTAGGTCCCAGGTGTAAAGTTTGAGTAGGGGAATGGCCTAGTCTGACAATTCAAAAAGGAACATTTAACCCCCTCGTGCCATGAAGAGGGTGTAGAGAGATGAGTAGAAGTAGGGGACTAGGTCGGAAGGTTATGTCAATAATCCACGGGAGAAATCATGGCAGCTTGAATACGGGTGGCAGCAACACAAGTGATCAGACTGTGCATGTGCTTTGACTGTCGAGCTACTGAGACAGCAGCTATAACCAATATGAGAGAAAGATTTCAGGGATGACTCCAAGGTGCTAGAACTCGGCAGCCAGCAGGCTGGAGTTAGCGTTGACTGAGATGGGGGAAGACTGCCAAAAACACAAACATGGGAGAAGGAGCCCGGCATCGTGGGTTGATCGCATTAAATCTGAGTTATCCCTTAGTCATCCAATGGGCGAGTCAGGAAGGCAATGTGACATCTGGAATGAAGATGTTAACTGGAGAGTCATCAGCATACGGATCAAGTTTTTTCTCATGCTGATAAGAACTGAGACAAGGGAGGAGAGACCAAAATGGAAAACTGAAACCTTCAAGAGCTTAATTGCTCGTATTTCTGCAGGTTCTTCTCCAGGCCACGTGACAAATAATTTAAATGGTGCTCAGTTGAGCTCTCTTTCCCTGGCTTTGCCCTGGTCTGGGCTTGCCTTCCTCTCTGCTATACTTTGATGAGTTGCCCCCTGATCAGTTATGGCAAAGCCCAAACTCAGAGGAGTTTATGAGACATGCACGATTCGGACTTCCAACATCTTATTAATTAGGGCTGATACACTGGGAGCTTGGTATTATATTGAGAGGAAGGAAAACACTGCTCGGCTATGTTTGGGGCTAGGGAGAGGGAGAGAGCGTCTCTGTCTCTGTAGACCTCCCTAAACAGGTGCTGCCTCCTTAGTGTGTAGGTGTGGCATGCCCTGGCTTTATCTGTTCACAGCCTATAATGGATTACAGGACAAGAATCAAAGCAACATTGCCCCGTTTCAAAAAGCAATACTCCTGTGCTGAGCCGAGACACCAAGCTTAGAGGAGAAATCCACAGAGAAAATATAAGTGACCAACCTATGGCATCAAACAATAACTGCAAAATAAACACCCACAAAGGTTGTAAAATCACTACAAATACAATTGTTCAATACCTCAAAGCAAGCTTTAAAATTTGATTCCACTTTGCTGCCGTTATCACCAACCTATAGCCAAGGAACGTCAGCCTCATACACTTGAAGATGTTTTATTTAGTTTTAAAACTTTGTGACCTAGTAAACAAACAAGGGCTACTGGGAACAGAAACTGAAATTTATATGATCAAAAGTGGGCTACAAACTTGGGCTTAGAAGTAGCCAATGGACTACTAGGGAATACAACTAAGGGAATACAAGGCACTGAGGAGATTAACTTGAAAGAGAAAGGTCACGTTGAAGAGTCATGGGAGAAAGATGCGCAAGCCAGATGTGGAATCACAGTTGACAGTCCTCTTCACAACCTCTGACACTGCCATAAGCCACATAGTGTGCCCGTTTCCCTTCCGCTTTGGGACAGCTAGAGACAGTCTCAGAGTTTCATGGCTTTGCTCACACCTTGTGACGTTTCACTCACCCCTAAATTACGACAACATCCTTAAAGGCCTAGGCAAATCAGTGACTTAGCCTTTCTGGTACACATGGGAGTAAAAATCTGCACTACCCTCGAAAGATATATTGTAATTGGGCTGCAGAATTACAGGTGTGGTGTGCACTGGCCCCCGTGCAGGAGGCCCAGTTAGGGAACATGTCAGCTGGGTTTCCTTTGGGCCTTTGTCTCTACAAAATTAAACCCAAGTAAAAGAGATTCAAAAAGGCAACCAAGCAAGCCCAAGACTTTTGCTCTCTGGAGCATCTTCTAAGGATTATTTCCGTCACTTCCCTGGCCAACAGAGAAAGAGAACTATGGGATGGGAAAGGCAAATAAAGGAGACTGTTGAGATGGTTCTTAAAGGATGGAAAGAATTTTGAGAGGAAGAGAGGGCAGAACATAAGCCAGCCAGTGAAAAAACAGAAACACAGAAATCAGTTCAATAAAGAAGGAAAGCTTTTTCTGACAAAATTATTCAGTGGTGAAAAAGGCTTCCTTGAAAAGCAGAGAGCAAAACTACTGAGGATGTATTTAGTCCTTTCTTTCTTGTTTTTAGACAAAAATTTATTCGGTAAACTCTAACATGTACCAGACACTGTGCTTTGATCTATATTATGCTGTGTCTGCATGGCTCTTGCCCTGCCATCCCGCCCTGGACATATGAACCACTTGAATTTCTATTCATTCTTCTTGCCCTGCTCTGAACACATATATTAAACATGTCTATCAGAGGGGGAAAGGGAGGGAGGTAGGCAGGAATCAATTATAGATGAGATTTCTGCACTGGTAAGATGATTGGACTAGTTGAAATATCATTAATTTAAATCACATCCACCAAAACACATTCCAAAATATGGAATCTACTGTTAAAAAAAAAACCCTAAAACAGTAATTTTCAAAACTTGAATAAATGAAGGTAGAAGACTTCTTTACCATTCCACATACTTCGGTTAGAGTTCAACTTCTGTCTGCCCAAACAGCAGGAAGGAGTGTTGGATGTTGGACCACACTTGAAAATAAGTGGAGCAAGATTTTGTTTTTTCAATCGGTTTATCAGAATGCCACCAAGTACGGCCCGCCCCACCTCTCACCCCTCCCCAGGAAACCAGTTAAGCTTTACCGTACCTGTTTTCCTCTTCGAACTATGACCCAAGTCTCTCTGGGCAGAAAGGGCCTCCGTCACAGCTATGCTCCTTCCACCTCCTCCCCAAGTGATGGAGAATGAACCCCAGTGAGCTCAGTAATCCACGGCATCACACCGCATAAGCATTAGAATGAGCCCTCAAAGCCTTCTGTTCCAAGGTCCACATTCCGAGAGCATGGGACTGAGACCGAGAGGGGGGCATCTTCTCTCGTGCTACGGCAATGCCCCCTTTCCACACTCGGGCAAAGATAAACGGGCCACTTACCGTCCGCTTACCCACTGTTCTCACCTGTCTCGATTCCCTCTTGGGATTTTTCCCTCCCCACAGGCGCCTCTATACGTGCCACCAAGAACTGTCAGCTGCAGAACTGACTGTTGTAAGTAGAGTGACGGGGTGGATGTTGGAGGGAGGGTACCATGGTGACCCCACCACCATTAGCAGTGCTGGCAAATAGGAGAATGGGAAGAGCCCTGGGTAATTGGCCAGAACTGCTACGTATCCAGCAAGCAGCGAGAAGGATAAGTGAGATGACTATCCCTCTGGCGTATCCTTTCATATCCTATGAAAGGATAGGGAATCCCCTGCCTCAAGCTGAAAGCGTCTCCTCCCAGCCCAGCACAGAACACACCTGCCTAAACGAAGCCATTCCTGGGCTCTTTCAATTCACCCTCAGCAATCATCTTTATTTGAAAGCATCTCTGGTTTCTAACCTGGTTATTAGCCATCACTGCTGAGAGCAGGCTGGTTGCTAAATGAGTTGGTACTCAAGGTTCCTGTACTCCTCATGTTTCTTTTCCTGTCACAGAGGACTCATAAAAGTGACTGCATGCAGTGACAAACAAGGCACTTGTGAATCTGAGACCGCAGATCCACACCTTGCTGATTCTCCAAGGCTGGGTGAGCGTGGGAGTGGGCGTGAAGATGATTTTCTGTACAATTAGTATAGGAAACATCATGAACAACCTCCATCATTAGGCAACTTTTTTTCTGCCTTTTTAGAGTCAGACAATGTTCTCAAAACCAGAATATCTCAGAGCACACTGTTTTGCATAATCTTCTTATTGTAGATGGGAGGAAATTTGTCTTGATGATAGATCTTTTCAGAGATTTTGACCACTCAGGTTTTTTAAGTTCCAATGGCAAATCCCCACACCCATCTTAGACATGACTGATCTGGGACACAGAATAGAAGAATCCCAGGTTCTTTTTTGGGTGCTACCCACCATAAAGGGTAAAGAAGGAGTACACACCCCATACAAAATAAGCTGTCCCAAGCCAGATCTTATGGAAGTGGGGCATAGAAGGGACTTCGTCTCCTCTCCTAGGAAAGCAGCAGCGTTGCACACTTTTTTTTGGTTACAAAAGTGGTGTCCACTCTCTGTGATCTTCCCAAAGACAAGGTCAGATGAACTCATTCTCCCACTCAAAAATTCAGTGGTTCAATCCTACATCCCAATTAACTTCCAAACTCCTTAGTCCTTGCAATCTAACCTTACTTACTTTCCCATCCCACTTCCTAGCCCTTGTTTACAAAATGAACCAAGCAAACTGAACTATTCTTACTGTTCTTCACCTATTAAGTCCCACACTCTCCCACCTTTAGGCTTTGTTCAAGCTGTCTCTAATGTTCTTCCTCACCTCCTGGCCCGTCTCTGAAGGTCCATATCCCATTGTCCTTCAAAGCTTCGAAGATAGCAAGAGACAGAAATTGACCCAAAAGGAATTGGTTGGAAAGATTGAAGGATATCTCATGAAAACCAAAGAACCAAGTACAACTAGATCTTACGAGGGGCTGGAATAAGACACAGGAAAACCATAGGGAGCAATGGTTCATTTTTCTCTCTCTGCCCCTCATGCCCACCGAAGTTTTTCCTTCCTCACTAGTCAAATATGCTCTATCTCTACTTTCTCCCGTGAGTCTGCTCTGCTGCTTTCAGACTCCGCTGTTTCTACCTTTCCATATATATTGACCAAACATGGCCACCTAAGGCTTTTCCATGATCCTCAGCTCCGAGCTCACCAGCCAGCTAACCAGCATCCTGCAGTGTATACCAGTCCCCAATGGATGCGGAAGGAGGTGTCATTGGGTCAACTTTCCACTGGACTGACCATCAGCTGTTCAACTTCATCTGCCCAGCCATGGCCAAGGAGGTGAGGAACGTCAAATATAACTTCACTGAGCTTCTGTATAGGTATACCTGTGTTGCTGAGAGGGGGACAGTCTCACTGCAGCAGGGCATGCCCTAGGAAGACCCCCTACAGGTTACCTACATGAAAAACCCAGCCCAAACTCTAGCTCCTTCTCAAAGCTTTCTCTGATTCCACCATCTAGACCTCTCTTACCTTTGAGTATCTGTATCACTTGTAGGTGACAGTTTGATGTCCTTTCTCCTGAGCAGCTTTCCCCTCCACCGTTTCTTCTTCTAACAGATCCCTCCTTCACCCCCAGTCTCAGCAGCAGACATTGACCCAGGCTAAGCCAAGTGTAGTAACTCACCTACCTTGCCTTGATATTAGTGCCCAGAAATAGGCTGGTGAAAGTGACAGCCCCCTAAGATACGGGATAGTGTGAGCTGGTGAAGGACGGTGTGGCTGTGTAAGCCACCTCCTTGCAGGCTTAGATACTAGAGTGTCCCCACTACTTCTGGTAGGCTCTCATAAGATACTGTAAGAAAGGGACACTGCAAGATTGGTGCAAGCTGATCTGGGTGGAAGAGAAAAGGAGTAGAAAATGAAATGCGGGTGGAGCTTAAGGCAGAATCCTAAAAATGGACTCCATATCTGTGTTTTCCAAAAGTTGTCCTTACTTCTGTCCTTTTGAAGCTTAATCTATGATCTCACAATCCCAGTGAATCTCTTTTTGCTTAGGGTGGCCATAATTTGCTTCTAGCCGATGAGAAGTGGCAAGCACAGTCCTTTTCCCAAACCTTTGCTATGATGCCAATTACTTCTTCCATTGCATTGTTCTTATTTGTCTACATGTCTTCTTTCTGCTATGAGTCTATGAGATTCCTAAAGTCAGGGCTTTCTGAATGCCTCCTAAGTCCCTACCATGGAGCAAAATAAGTTTTTATAGTATGTTCATTAAATGAATGAATGGGCAAGTGAATGATTTGAAAATGTCCATTGTCTTATTCCCATGACTAGAAGCCTCATGAATTGGGGGAATGACTGTGAATGAAAGGAAGTGATTTCTGCCTAAATCAGTGTTTTAGAGGATGATGGTACCGTCTTCCATCTGGTACCTGAGTTCTCTTGGCCTGTTTTCTCCTACAAGTCTGTGCCCAGTCAGGATACAGGGATAAAGACAGATGTGGCATTTTGTTTAATAAACCTAGTATTTGACATGCTCCTGGAGAAAGAAATGAGGGCTGACCCTTTACTACACGGAATAAAGAGCCTTCATATTTCTCTTAGGCATGAGCATTGCTTCTTGAGAATCCTAGCCCGTTGCATGCTGAGTACATGGGTTTGGTTTCAGTATGGTTCAGGAAAAGTCTAAAACATAACCAATTCCTGTCCAAACACCACAACTACAGAAGGACCTACGCTTGTGTCCATTTGCATCTGCAAAATTCCAAGGTCCCAGGAAAAGTGCACGGGGAATTCAGAATAGAACCAGGGTCCTAAAAATCTTGTCTAACTCAGCTTCCCGCCGACATCTGTCCCTCTTACTAAGTGTGTTCAAAATCCCATTGAAGGGTTCAAATGTGTCCTTCTTGGTTGAGATACTGCCCTCTCCAGGCCCCAGGAGGGGCTGCAGAACCCCCACATCCAAACTCATCTGTCAGCCTCCCTCATCACCCCCAGAGCCCAGGATGGCAGGGCCGGGCCACGAATTTTAAAAGGAGCTTCCCTCCACCCCTCCCCCAGTTCAGGCCCCTGCCCTCGGCTTGCTCTAAAACAAGTGCTAAGGCCATCTTCGGGGCACCAGTGGCGCCAGCCCCTGGGTTCCACTCAATCCCTCCCTCCCCAGACGGCAGCAGGCCTTTACCTTTCCTGTACGCTTGGCATTGAACAAAGCTGTCTCCCTTGGGACCGTTCAGCTGTGACATTTTCCCAGTTGTCTCCTCCTTGTCAACATGTCACAGGGCAGGCAGCCTTTCAGAGAGAGAGAAAGACGCCGGAGCACACAGGCATGAGCGTGCACGTAAAGAAGAGAGGGGAGGAGAGGAAGACCCCAGGGAAAGAGCAGCCCAAACGGGGACGTGCCCTAAGCAGCAACAGCTCAGCAGCGCCCATCCTGTTCGGTGAGAAGCTGGGGAGAGAGCGTGGAGCCTCTGTGCAGACTTCCCAGAAGCCCTGGACGGGACCCATCTTGGTGGGGCTGAAACGCAGCCGCTCTTGGGACAAAGCCTCCACTGGCCTTAAGGCTGCCTCCCAAAGATGCTGCTTCCTGCCCTCCGCTTTCACGCCCCCCACGCCCCTGCCTTGCCTGGCCTGGTTGGAGCCCGCAGGGCACAAAGGGTCTCGGCTGTGCTAACACACTGAACTTGGATTTCCATGGAACACTGCGCTTCTCTGCCTTTGCCAGGCTGTTCTCTTTGCCCTGAAGGCACCCTTGCCCTTCCTCGAGCTAACGGCCAGCAAGCTTCACCCCTTGTAGGGCTATCTCAATTTGCTCCCCATCTGATACCCACAGACACCGTCAGACGCACCGCTGCAGCTCGCCCAGGCCTCCTTTGGCCAACGTCACACTGCCTTGCATTTGTCTTTTGATGTTTCCATCCAGCTAAAAGATCGCGTGGGCTTTAAAGGCCCGGAAAAATGGCCATTTTGTGTCTGTATCCCAGGCACCTGGCACAGCTGCTGTCACACAGATTTTACAAGAAGGAGAAACGCCACGAAAGGCTCAGGGAAACCCCTTGGCACCAAAAGCTTCTTCTTTCTCTTGCCACTTTAACTTAGCAGAAATCTGTTTCAGTGGCTGTCTGAAAACGCTGCTTCACTTTCCCACTGGAGAACCACTTACCCACCCTGTGTGCCAAGTGGGCTATCGTTCCCCATGACCTAGCCCTCCTCCTCCACTGCCCTAGGGGTGAGCATGGACCCAGGCTGACCATCTAGAATAGTCCATCTCCTTGACTACAGTTATAGATCTAGGAGAAGCTTCTGGAAGCAAAGGACAATGCGTCCCATTTGGGCTGGACCCACGTTTTAGAAGGAGGCGGTAAAGACCCTGAGGTTCTATGCTCCTTCTCTGAGCCCCGCCCCCCGCCTACCCAACCTCCCATTCACAAAAACCGCAGCCACCCCCCTGCCCTGCTTACTCTATCCAATGAGAATGGCTTAATGCAATCCCTTTCTGGGCTCCATCTTGGTCTCTGTCTCCGGGGCCCCCTTGAAGCACCTCCCAGCATCTTATTTTAATGGTGATTGACAGCCAGACTTGGGGCTGCAGCCACAGCTGCAGTATGGGAGTGCAGGGCTTTGGACCATTGGTTCAACCGCTGCAGTCACACCTGCCCAATCTCCATCTGACACCTGTCCATCAGAGGGCCTCAACTACTCTGCCCCCTGCAAGCCTGGCCTTACATGCGTCACCACCGGCCCAGCCACCTCCAGGGATCGCCCTTCCTCTGTACTCTGACCTTGTCTTGGCTCTGTGGTGTTCAGAGTCTTTCCTGCCCCTCTGCAGCAGCCTCCTCACCTGCCTATAACGGCCATTTGCATTCTTTTCCTCCTGATCTTTCTTTGAGCTCTCATCCTTCTCTAAAATTAGGAAACTATTAAGAAACAATTAAAATACTTAAACAATTAGGAAAACAGTAAGAACAAATTAAAATATCGCGCCACACTTGTTTACACACCAACACACACACACACGCACAGAAGGCGCTAGATAAAGTTCACCTCAGGAAGAGAACTGCCTCTGGTTTCGGCAAATAACTTGTTACACCCACTGAAGTGCAGAAGCTGGGCCCCAAGAACTTGGACTAGCAGGAGATAGTCAATGACTTAGTTAAATTTTTTTGCACAAAAATGTAATGGGATGTAAAGCAGGAGCGGGGGTGGGCTTGTGTAATGTGGCTGAAGTCTGCCCCTTGCTGAGATGTGGGCCAGTGGGAAATGCCCAAGAAGGTTCGAGAACAGGGTGTCTGCTATGTAGTGAAGTTGCTTGTGGTGCTGCCGTGTAAACTCCCTCCACCGCCCTGAGCCCTCCTCGGAGTCTGCTATGCACACAGCCGAAGGAGGGGATGGGCTCCCTTGCAGGGGTGAAAGCGTCCCACTTAGTGAGGGGTAACTTAGTGAGGAAAGGGCAAGGCATGCACAGGTGGCCCAGATGACACAGAAATGGAATTAAGTCAGCGGAAGCAAGAACTCAGAGCCTGAGGAGACCAGCTGGAAGGGAAGACTGGGAGGGAAGGTGGATCCCTAGTGTCCATGGAATGAGGGTTCCGGCCATTATTATCCACATTTCCAAGGGCCAGGGGACTCCAGCTAGCACCTGGGTTATGGAGGTTTATCAAGCCCACTGCTTATGTGTGTCTGTGTTCAGGTGTGTGCACAAGTCCTCAGAGTGGACAGAGAAAGGGACAGGGTAAGAAGAGCCCTGAGTTAGAAGTCTTAACAGGTGAATCTGAGTCTTGGCTTGGTCACTAATCTAGGATGAACCGATGAGCTAATCTTGCCCTCGGATGCCTTACTGTAAAATACGGCCTGAACTAGATAAACTCGATGATTCCTACCAGCTCCAATGTTTCAGGGGACTCATTCTTCCTTCCCACCGTGCCCTGACCACTTGGGTTCATCCTCCCTCCATTAGCTGACTTCTGTCTGCATTTTTGCAAAGTTGGGGAGCAATGTCAAGACCTCTCAACGCAGACTCGCAGAAAGACATGCACCCGCCATTCCTCCCTTCACAGAGATGGAAAGGCCCCTCTGCTGCTGGACCAGAGAGCAGCATGGCTGGGGCACAGACAAGCTTAGAGGTGACGCAGGGGGAAGTCAAGTAACTGCTGACAGTCATCTCCCAGGTTATCAACAAAACCAGCCCGAGACCCAGACCCACGCTTTGAGTTCCCCACCCCATGTCATACCATTAGTTCTCTTCCTTCTCTCATTGAGTATTTGTTCAATAATCGCTGAGACTTAGGAATAAGGAATGAGAGAGATAAAATTTTGAGCGGTAAAAGAATTTAAGATAAAGTCCTTTGCCTCAGAATTTGCAATAGAATTTGAAACTCTCCACCTCCCTATCTCTTCAGTAATATCTTCCTTAGCAACTGATGGGATTTTCCTGGAACGCTATTAATTCAATAAATTCTCATTAAATGCCAACTCTATTCCAGCTCCACGCTGGATAGAAGATAAAGCGGTGAACAAAATAAGTTCTTTATGGAATTTACAGGCTACAAAGGGAAGACAGACTTTAAAGTAGTAACCACACCACTTCAGATAATTTGTTATAACGGTTGTGCATTGTTGGACTTCCCTGGCAGTCCAGCAGTTAAGACTTCATGCTTCCAGTGCTGGGGCCATGGGTTCGAAACCTGATCAGGGAACTAAGATCCCACATGATGCTGCAGAGCCAAAAATAAAAATTAAAAGCAAATTAAAAAAAAAACTGTGGTGCATTGTTATGTATAGTAGGGGGATTGTAATGGTTAATTTTATGTGTCAACTTGACTGTGTCATGGGGTACCCAGACATTTGGTTAAATATTATTTCTGGGTGTGTCTGTGATGATGTTTCTGGATGAGATTAGCATCTGAATATGAGTAATGCAGATTGTTCTCCCTAATGTGGGTGGGTACCATCCAATCCGTTGAGGATTTAAATAGAACAAAAATGCAGAGGAAGGGAGAGTTCTCTCTCTCCTGACTGCTTGAGTTGGGACGTCCATCTCTCCTGCCCTTGAACGAGGACCTACACCATCAGTGCTCTTGGCTCTCAGGCCTTCAGACTCAAACTGGAAGTAGACCATCAGCTTCCTGGGTCTCCCGCTCTCAGAGGCAGATGTAGAACTTCTCAGCCTCCATCATCATGTGAGCCAATTCCTTATAATAAATACCTTTATTATAGATTTATTACTTACTTTGTATACAGCTCCTACTGGTTCTGTTTCTCTGCAGAACACGGACTAATATTATAGCCTAGGGTATCAGGAAAGTCTTCCTTGAATATGTGAATTTAAGCAGAGACCTACAGTGGAATGTGAGCTAGCTAGATGAAGGAGGAGGAAAGGGAAGGGGAAATGATCACAGGAGAGGAATTAATGTGAGCAAAGGTCAAGGCCACTTTGGAGAACTGGAAGATGACTGGCTTGGCTGGGCTGTCCAGAGCCAGGAAAATATTGATGAGAGAAAACCAGAGAAGTAGGCAGGGACCAGATCTTGCAGGGCACTGTCTGTGTAAAGATTTAGGACTTTAGCCGGAGAACAGTGGGAAGTCATTTAAGATCTCTAACAAGGTTTCAATGAGTTACAAACATCCACCATGTTTGTTTGTTTCTTTCATCGCAGAATCTAGGCCAGTCTTGGTTTGAAGCAATGCCAGATGTGCTGTCTCCTGAAAAGCTCCCCTGGGCTTCTAGAAGGCATTGTGGACTTCTTCCCCTCACAGTCTATCTTTCCACCACTGAACCCACTTACAGAGTGACAGATTGTGAGTGACAGGAAGAAGAGCTGTGCAGTCCAGCAGAGGGATTTCTCTTGACCTCCCCGACTCCAGTCTGCTGATGGTGGAAAAGTCCAAGACCTCACGTCTCCATTTTTGTACTCCACACCTGAGTCCGCCTCGCATCCCTAAGATGTTGGGGGAATAATTAAGTTAAAGATATGAAGTGTGACGTCCCTGGGTGCTGAGGTTACAGCCGGCGCACGTGTATAGGAGACACTGCCACAGGGCAGCACACAGCAGACCACCACGGCAGAGAACAGGAGGAGCTGCCTGCGGGCCAGGGCTGTGTCTGCACCGGTGCAGCCTCAGCCACGCCCACAGAGAGGGTGAGAAAAGTGGCATGGCTTTCTGATAAAATGTGCCTAGTTGAGGTTACAGTCAACAGTCTATTCAGTAAATATCAACTGTATGCTGGGCACAGGAAAATGAGTAAGAGAGGTCACTTCCCAGAGGAGCAGAGTGAATTGGGGTGAGCCATAAAAACCAGGAATCAAAAGAAAACCACTTTTTTAAACAGGAATCAGAATTTCCCTGGAAATGTGAATAGATATAGATATAGATATATAGATATATAGATATATATGGATAAGACCAGAAGAACTGGTTAGTAAAGAAAAAGGAACAGATGTCAGAGAGAAACAGAGATGCCATGAGCAAGAGACACGTGGTCACAGGTAGAGGAGGAAGAGCCTTGTACAACGTGCCTGGATACGTGCAGGGGCAGACTTCAAGTTCATCCCGCTAAACTGGCACATAGGGATGCATCATCATGATATATCTGACATACTGTTGCCATGGACAGATCTTTACAAAAAATCCTTGCTGGTATAAATATAGGCACACACAGACATGCAGACTCTATTTTAAAATCTCCATGAAGTGATGCCTCAGTTTAGAATCTTGATTGTGGTGATGGTATCACAGGTGTATGTACCTGTCCAAACTCATCTGACAGTTTTGGGTTCTAATCCTCATGAAATGCTGATCCGTCCACACCTCACCCATTTTTGTCTTGCAGCAACTCAAATCCAGGCTGGTGGAACACCACGAAGAGGTTCCATTTGCTTACATTATGCCAACGTGTGTTAAATATTTCCCCACTGTGACTTTTCACTTCACCAGCTCTTGCAGCAGACCCTTTCCTGCAGTTAACACAAGGATGAATGCAGAGGTTGGCCCTCTCCAAAGGAACCTAAATTCGAAATTAATGAAGTTTGAATTAATGAGATTTTACAGACATATCACAGGCACTGGGCTCACCTCTGTAAATGGCAATTGGCAATTTAATTAATTGGGGTCAAGGTCTGGCCTATACTTCTCATGTCAAGTGCAATCAGTCATGGGAAGTAGAATCTTCGTTTATCATAGCCTGTAGTGCTTGTAAGTCAGAAGCAGTATACTTGAGTTTCCCAGGAATGTTTGAAATGCAAAGTCTTACTTTTCGTAGTGGCACCCAGTCTCAGTGATCTCTTCCTGGAATTAAAGTTCCCACCAAAACTTAGGAACTTTCTTGGGCTAGTGAGTAATTATCTTTCATAAGAGAAGACGAACAGCTCTCTGAGAAATAGATGGGCAACTCTTAGTGCCAATTTACGGATATTAGTCCAAAATCAAAGATGAAAGCACAGAAGAAATTCTTCCCAATAAGGAGCCTACCATGTTTAGTGGGGACAGGACTTGACCTATGGTATATCTGAATCTATAAATATGTGCATCTCTAATAAACACGTGTATAACTTAACTGGATATGTTGAGGGGCAGACTTCAAGTTCATCCCGCTAAACCGGGACATACAAACGCATCATCATGATATATTTGACATACATTTGCCATGGGCAGATCTTTACAAAACACCCTTGCTGGCATAAATGTAGACACACACAGACATACAGATTCTATTTTAAAATCTCCATGAAGTGATGCATCAGTTTAGAACCTTGACTGTGGTGATGGTATCACAGGTGTATGTACATGTCCAAACTCATCAAATATACATTCAATGCATGCAATTTTTACATCAATTTTACTTCAATAAAGTATATGCATACATATATTTATACATGTATACACATATATACATGTAATGTTGAGCAAACAAAAGAAAGTTGCAGAATGTTATGTACAGTGTACACCCACTTATATAAAAATTTTAGGACACGAAAGCCAATTCCATATATTTTTATGACCATGTATATATAGTAAAAGTTTTTTTAAATGTGTGGGATGATAAACACCTAACTCAGGGTGTTGGTTACTTCTAAGAAAAGACGGAGAGAAATGAGATTGGGGAGGAGTACCCAGTGGATTTTAACTGTATTTATTACATTTTCTTTGAAATAAATTCTCCTGAGATAAAGAAAAAGAGCGTTGGTGCGTCCGAGTATGTATTTCACACACACATAATGAACTGCCCCTAGATATTCTTCAGCAGTTGAGGCATACCTGTCAGAACTGAAACCTTAAAAATCTGTGTGCAGGCAGGAATAGAACACCTGGTATTTACATCTCACCTGGCACTTTTCAAAGCATTTTCATCACCTTAGATATTTTAAAATCATAGGTAGGCAACTTCTAAAGATGTCATTATCCAATTTGACAGATGAAGTACAGAGATATAAAACAGAAGCATGAAGATAAAGAGCTGAGCTTTTCTTGATTCACAGGAGTCTTCTCTTACTTGCCAGTCATCATAACCCTCCTCCTTCCCACACACAGCCTTCAACATCCCTGTGCCTCCAGAGTGGAAAGCCACAGAAAGCAGGCCCGCCTCATGCTGAACTCCAGGAAAAGCATCTCCCCAATCCGTGATTCTAATTCAGGGGGACAAACGCCTGACTGGAAGCCAGAGTTGACTCCTTTCCGATAGAACAGCAAGAACCTTAAAAGTATTTTGAAAGTAAAGTTGTTTCTGAAAGTGTCAGTGTGTGTTGTGAAAGGGATGTTACCAATGGAGATCGAGGTGACCGGGATCTAAGTGGAATGAGTCTGAGAACTTCTTTTCCACATTTGGAAAACCTGCATTTATTGAGTGCCCACTGTGTACCTCACAGCCCTGGGCTACATATCCTAGTGAAGGAGTGTGAGGGAGATATTCAAGTGAAATAAGCACGGGTCTTGCCCTCAGGGGATGTTCACACTAAAGGAAATATGGTCCATAAATCACTGGGGAACAGAAGCGATTGCCAGAAGGAGGCGGTGTGGGTCCTCTGGGCACTGAGCAGGGTGTGGGGCAGGGTCTGCATTGCATGCACAAGAAGAAGGTAAAAGCGTCATGTACCAAGATGTTCATTGCAGCTCTATTTACAACAGCCCGGAGATGGAAACAACCTAAGTGCCCATCATCGGATGAATGGATAAAGAAGATGTGGCACATATACACAATGGAATATTCCTCAGCCATAAAAAGAAACGAAATTGAGCTATTTGTAATGAGGTGGATAGACCTAGAGTCTGTCATACAGAGTGAAGTAAGTCAGGAAGAGAAAGACAAATACCGTATGCTAACACATATATATGGAATTTAAGAAAAAAAATGTCATGAAGAACCTAGGGGTAAGGCAGGAATAAAGACGCAGACCTCCTAGAGAACGGACTTGAGGTTATGGGGAGGGGGAAGGGTGAGCAGTGACGGGGCGAGAGAGAGTCATGGACATATACACACTGACAAACGTAGTAAGATAGATAGCTAGTGGGAAGCAGCCGCATGGCACAGGGATATTGGCTCCGTGCTTTGTGACAGCCTGGAGGGGTGGGATAGGGAGGGTGGGAGGGAGGGAGACGCAAGAGGGAAGAGATATGGGAACATATGTATATGTATAACTGATTCACTTTGTTATAAAGCAGAAACTAACACACCATTGTAAAGCAATTATACCCCAATAAAGATGTTAAAAAAATTAAAAAAAAAAAAAAGACAGGAATAAAGACACAGACCTACTAGAGAATGGACTTGAGGATATGGGGAGGGGGAAGGGTAAGCTGTGACAAAGTGAGAGAGAGGCACGGACATATATGCACTACCAAATGTAAAATAGATAGCTAGTGGGAAGCAGCCGCATAGCACAGGGCGATCAGCTCGGTGCTTTGTGACCACCTAGAGGGGTGGGATAGGGAGGGTGGGAGGGAGGGAGACGCAAGAGGGAAGAGATATGGGAACCTATGTATATGGATAATTGATTCACTTTGTTATAAAGCAGAAACTAACACACCATTGTAAAGCAATTATGCTCCAATAAAGATGTAAAAAATACTTAAAAATTTAAAAAAATTAAAAAAAATAAAGAAAATATAAAAAGAGGAAAGATCGGCAGAGGAAGGGCCAGGGTGGGACCTCAGAGCTGAGCCAAGAGAGGGAAGGTCCTGGCATTTTCTCAGTCCAATTCATGTTCCTCTGCCAAACAGGTGACAACTAGAGCTCCTCTATCAACAGAGACCAAAGCCACAGACCTGAGCCCCAACAGGATTGTTCTTTGAAGAGGAACAGTCATATATAAACATTTTATATGTATATATATAGAGAGATAGATCTATATCATTAACATCCCCATTTTTCAGTACAGGAAAGTAAGCACAGAGTGGTTAAGCCATTAGCCTAATATCACACAGCTGGTGAGTGGTAGTGCTGAGGTTCTGCCTCACTCTGGCTCTGGAGTCTGTCTTCTTCATCACTAGAAGAGCTGCAGAAGACGTACTTGGGAAGCCTGCTCAACCCATGCCCTTTTCTTTGGAATTGCCAACCCACCCAAGCCAATTGGACCTGGAGTGGACAGATCCAGTAATGGACCGGGCTCAGTCAATCAGATTCTCACAGAGGGAGAATGACTTCAGTTCCTGACTTTCCAGGTTCAATCCCAGCGTATCCTGTTCTTGGATATCTATTAGACCGTCTGTGAGATCCTTAAAATAGCCAGCTGCCTTTCTGTCCCTGTGATCCGATAACGTCTGTTGAACCCACATTCTCACAACCTCCCTGAAGCTGATATTTTCAAGATTGCTGATCATCGCCTCTTAAAAATTCACTCCAGTATATCTTTTTTTTCCCTTTTTTCTTTTCTTTTTTTTTTTTTTTGGCCACTCCACACAGCTTGCGGGATCTTAGTTCCCCGACCAGGGATCGAACCCGGGCCCTTAGCAGTGAAAGCGTGGAGTCCTAACCACTGGACTGCCAGGGAATTCCCCAAAATGGACTCCAGCAGCTCTTAAAGGCTCTCACCACAAGAAAAAAAATCATAACTATGGGTGGTGATGGATGTTAACTAGACTTCTTGTGGCAACATTTTCACAATATATACAAATACCAAGTCATTATGTTGCACGCCTGAAACAAATATAATATGTCAATTACATCTCAATAAAAAAGATCGACTCCAGTGGCCTCTTTGTCCTGTTGTACCTTTGCGGCAATGCACACGGGCACCCTGCCCCACCCTCTCCTGTGCTTCTCTCCTTTGTGCCTATATGTGGTCCATTGACTGCTCCTTCCTAGGCTACCTCTCATCTGCGACCTGGATCAGGCACCTCTACCAAGAAAGCTTCCATGATTCCTTAGGGCTGGACATGCCCTCTGTGCTCCCAGGGCCCTTCTGCAATGGTATGGCATCGCACCTCCCATACGAAAGAGATGTGATTAGATATTACACACTCCCGAGCAAAGCTAGCAAGCTACAGAAGAGAGGGGATCGTATGCCCGCTTATATGGAAAATTTTAGATGTGCAGGTAAAAGACATAAGCAGGTCATGTCACTCACTTGCCTAAATCCTCCAGTGATGTTCCAATCATATATAACAACAAAATGCAGAGGCCGGACCTGGCTTATGAGGCCCTGCAGGACAGAATCCACCCACCTCGTCAACCCCACCTCTCTTTCTGCCTCACTCACTCCTTTTTCATAAAGGCTCTTTGACTTCTTAAATTAACGGAAGCCAAAGGATATTGGGAAGTTCACTACCTAATTTCACCCACCCCAGTGTCTAAGCTTTGGACTCTTGTAAAACCAAAACATATTCTATTATATTTTTCTCCTAGAACAGCAGGCAGATGGATACGCCCCTTATATCCACTATCGAAATGAACACATGCAAGTGGTTCTTCCCCAAAAGAGGATCTGCTTCCAGGTGATTTGAAACAAAAATTGTCAGCAAATTTTAAATAAGTAAAGGCGCCAAAGATATACATATATGTACGTGCAGGCATACCTGGTTACAAAAATATTAGCATAGGTTGTTTCTGGGCAATGGGGTGTCAAGGGGGTGCTTATTTTCTTATTTATACTTTCTCTACCATTTAAAGATTTTACAATAAATATTTAGCACTTTAAATACTTAGCACTTTATAATAGAAAAAAAAGCGTTTTGATAATAAAGGGAAAACCTGCAAGGAACTGGGAGGAGGGCAGGAGTGTCTGTTCATGGCATTCTAACATCCTTGTGTCCTTGAGCCCCTGTCTTGTTTTATTTATGTACTGATTCCTTTTTATCCCCATTCTGCACTCCTGTTCTCTCCACAGGAAAGCACTCTAATACATTTGACATATATCTTTATATCTAGATACACACTTATAAAGTACATAGAGCTAGTTTGTGTCAGCACTTTTTTTTTTTTTTTTTTTGGTACACGGGCCTCTCACTGTTGGGGCCTCTCCCGCTGCGGAGCACAGGCTCTGGACGCGCAGGCTCAGCGGCCATGGCTCACGGGCCCAGCCACTCCATGGCATGTGGAATCTTCCCGGACCGGGGCACGAACCCGTGTTCCCTGCATCGGCAGGCGGACTCTCAACCACTGTGCCACCGGGGAAGCCCAGCACATATTTTTTATTTAAATGTTTTCACATATCTATTTCTCCTAACAGACACTAACTCCTCCCCGCAGGGAATGAGTTTATTTATATTCGTAGTTCTATAGTCAAGTATGGTATTTGGCATGGAGGAACAGCACAATAAGTATTTGTAGGGCTGAACTGAAAGTTTACTACACTTTTTTCTTAAAATCTCAGCTTTCCTGAGCTTCAGGAATACTTCCTTCTCCTGGTTTCCCTCCTGCCTCCCAGGCTCCCTCAAAGGCTCCTCCTTTCTTCCCATCCCTAGTTATAGGCATTACCTAAGTTTCATCCTTGTCTCTCTCCTGGTCTCCCTTCCTCTGACCCACCACGATCAGTCTCATCTATGCCCGTGGCTTTCATTATGCTGTTGGCACAGCTGTCTCCCAAACCTGTATCTCGAGCCTTAACTTCTTAGCCAAGCTGTCGACCTATATATCCTTATCCAACAGCCGGAAGTCCCACAGGCATCTCACACTCAATGTGAAATCGCCACCCTACTCAACTCCCCACTCGAGTCTCTACTTTCTCCTTTGTCCCTTCATCCAGGGACAGGCATTAGCATTCTCCAGTCCCTCCATCTTTAATGAAATCTCTCCCTTCTACACTCTGTATATGGGATAACTCACCAGAGTCTTTCATTTCTACCTAACAGATAACACGACTCATTCATAACCAGGGGCTTTGCTCGGTGCTAAGAATATAGGGGCAGGTGAGACAGATAAGTTTCCTATTCTTGGGAGGCAGACAGTAGACAAATGAATGAGCATCGTGTTGCAGAGTGTGGCCCATGCTATGAAGGAAGGGAGAAGGTTGATGTGAACGATTGGAGCCATGAGGGCGGTCAGGAAAGGCATCTCTATTGGATGAGAAGGGAACCTCTCATCGAAAGACCCAGGGGAAGAACAAACAATCCAGGTTCAAGAGCCAGCGGATGCCAAGGCTACAGAGAGAGAGGCAGCTTTACATGTCCAAGGACCAGCAACGAGTCCTTTGTGGCAGACTTCATGGAGGAGGGTGTGATTATAACTGGATTAGGGTGAGGGGCGGCTAGAGGGCCAGATTAGGAAGGGCCTTGGAGGCCATTCAAGGCATTTAGATTTTATTCCAAGTGTGATGGGAAATCAAATGGCAACGTTTAAGCAGAGCAGGGATCTGATCTGATTTACGTGTTTCAAAGTTCACTGATGGGGATTAGGGGGCAAGAGGTTGGGTAGGGAAGCAAGTTCAAACTTTTGCACTGGACCAGATAAGAGGTAGGGACTGCCTGAACTACAGGACGGCAGTGACCATGGTGAGGAATGGACCAATTTGAGGTCTATGTTGGAGGACTTGCTGATGGATTAGATATGGAGATGGGGGGAAAGGAGGAATCAAGGATGACTCAGGGCTTCTGGTGTAAGCAACTAGCTGGTTGATAATGCCATTTCGTGAGTTGGGGACATAGAAGGAAGAACAGAGCCAGCTGGTAGTTGAGTACAGCAGGGAATAAAGAGTTTGTTTTAGACATGCTAAATTTAAGATGCCTGCGAGACATCCTGGTGGTGATGTCAAGTTGACAGTTGGATATAACAAGCTGGAGCTCCATGGGTAAAGCTCTGGGTTGGAGATCCATTCAGAAGACATCACTGTAGAGACGGTATTTACACCACGGGGGTGCACAGAGGAGGGGAAGAGAACAGACAAGACGGGAAGAGAAGAGAGAGGAAAAGAAAGGAAAGAAAAGGAAAGGGGATGAGTTAGCAATATTCAGCATGAAAAGCAGAGCTCCGTGATACAGAAAAAAATCCAGGAGAGCGTCTCATGAAACTGAGAACATGAGGGAGGAAGGGGTCAAATGCACCAAATATTACAAAAAGACCAAAATAAAGCCAGGAAACTGCCCATTCGGGTTTAGGACGGTGGAGATTGCAGAGTAATCTCTGGCCAAGCAGTGCTGCGAGCCAGATTGGAGCAAACTGAAGAGCAATTGTAGGTGAAGAAATGGATGCAATATGTGCGGATGATACTTCGGGGGAAGTTTTACTATAAACAGAAGTAGAGGTAGAGAGGAACGCAGCATCAGTCAAAGCCTTGGTGGAGATGGGGAATAAGAGAGCAAGCTTGTATGTTGGTAGGAATGAATATTAAAGAGGGAGAGACTGATCGTGCAGGAGAAAGGAATCACGAAGAAGAAAAACCCTTTAGAAGAGCAGAGGCGGGGCACTGGCCTTTGATAAGGGGGACCTTTTGCCTCCTAGGAGCAAGGAAGATGGAGACAGTGGTACACACACAGGTACCTGTGCAGACTTGGTGTTTGGGAGAAGTGGAGTTCTTCTCCAATAGTTTCCATGTTTCAATAAAGAGTGATGGGAGATCACCAGCTATGGTGACAGTGGAAGAAGGGAAAGAGATGAGAGGGTGTTAGGAGGACTGAAATGGAAGTCGTCTTGTTCAGGCTTCAGAGGCGATATTAGGCCGCTAACTGATTTGTGATCTTGCCTGGACCACGTGCCTGTTTGGGAGCTGTGGCCAGCAAGTCCAGCGGCACTTAAGATAAAGAAGGGAGTGGGTCGTGCAGTTTCATGAGCCTCAGGGACCTGGCCAGTTCCCGGGGATCTAGAAATTCTTATGATACACGAAATGAGATAAACAGCATCGTTGAAGAAACCCCAAGCTGCGTATTTGCAGACAAACTGATGATACCAGTTTGCGGCCTGGTATTATCAGCGGGACTCCCCTACACTGCAATTTGAAGTCTCACCCGTGGAGTGGACGCACTGCCCGGGACCTTGCCCAGTTGGGACTCCAGATTGCTGTTTTCGGGAATTCCCAGCGCCGTTCGAGTCTGGACGTAGGTGTCGGCCCAGTTTGGTGAGGTACACGCTTTTACTGTTCTCTCCCTTTTCATTTCTATTTCTTTCTTTTTAATGATTTTCTATTAAAGTCAAGTTGAAATTGTCTACTTGCGTGACAAGCGGTGTCTCTTTGTTAATGAATCCTTCGAACCTAAAATGAAAGTAAACCTTTCGGCCAGAGAGAGGGCGGGCGTGTTGAGGAACAATCATGAAGCCCTTCCTCACGGTTGCTCACATTCTCTTTCCACTCCTAGTGGGGCAGCTCTAGTTCAGGACCTGACTGTCTCCAACTCCTAACAGATCTCCATGATGGCCTCCTAACAGATCTCCCACCCCAGCAACTTCCTAGTCTGCCAGTTCTTTATCTGTCCATCTTTTGGAAGGATCCCCCTAAACAACAAGTCTGTTGTGCCATGGGAACCTCTGATGGACTTCACCGTTTAAAGGCAATCCTAGATCCTCACCTGGGCACGCAGAGTTCTCCATCTTCTGGTCCAACCTACGTTCGCATGCTCATGTCCAGTGCATCCCTTCCCCTGTGCCTGTTGCTGAACCGCAGCTGCTGACCCGTTACTCTCCCCAAATGCCATGAAACCTCTCACTTTTAGGTCTCTGTTCAAGCTCTTTTTTTTTTTTTTTTTTTTTTGCGGTACGCGGGCCTCTCACTGTTGTGGCCTCTCCCGCTGCAGAGCACAGGCTCCGGACGCGCAGGCTCAGCTGCCATGGCTCACGGGCCCAGCCGCTCCGCGGCACGTGGGATCTTCCCGGACCGGGGCACGAACCCGTGTCCCCTGCATCGGCAGGCGGACTCTCAGCCACTGCGCCACCAGGGAAGCCCTGTTCAAGCTCTTTTTTTCCCTGCCGGGCATGCCTCACTCCCTCTTGCAGAAGTCCTACCCATCCCTCAAGTTCCAACTCAAATCTCACTCATTTCAGGAAACTTACCAGACCCTTCCATTAAAGTAACTTCTCATAGCTCCTTATTCCTTTCAAACTTATTATAAAAGATCAAAGTCCATCTTGTATTGTAAGCATGTCTTCATGCTTGTATATTTTTCTATACGTGTGCTCGCAACTGTCTCTAAGGAAGGAAGAAAGGAACAGAGGGAAGGAGGAGAGCGAGGGGCAGGAGAAATGAGGAAGGAAAAGCAGAGGGGCCTCCTGGGTCTCTGCTGGTTCACCTCACTGTCTTGAATCAAGCCGTTCAGCAGTGCTTCCCAGGACTGGCAAAGCCTCACCGAGCCCCCAGATTCTCATCATTGCCGTACCGCCGGCATCCTGGGCTACCATATCCCTTCCCCCTCCCCCTCTTCTCCCTCTCCCCGCTCCTCCCCACGTGCCTCCATTTTAGATGCCCAGTAATTGCATCATATCTTAAGCAGCTCCACCTCTGAAAAGAGCAGTGGGCGGGAATGGAGAGAAATAGGACGGAGAGATGAAAATGTAATGCTGAAAAATTCGTATGCTAAAGGCAGCACGTGCTCCCCCCCCACCCCCTGCATCTCATCTGAGAAAATCCTGGCGGAGACCACGCGAGGCTGGGCCAAGTTTGTCTGAGGTGACAGAGCAATCACTGGGGAGCTGTGAGCGTCCACGTGTGCGCAGGAGGAAAGCAGCACTTTGCTTCTGGGGACCGGGGCTGTCGACTGGGGGGAGGGGCAGTAAGAGGACCGGGCTGGGAGAGATGCCCTCCCCTCTTATAGCAAGCGCTGCCCCTGTACCACCAGCCCCCCTCCTCCCCTGATGCAGTCAGGCCTGGCAGGGCACTGCCCTCTGCAGAGTCACGGGCCCTGTGGTTTCCCACGCCTGCACCCTTCGGGAATCCTGAAAGGCACAGCACGGCCCTGGGCCAGGGCGAGTGGGTGGCCTCACTTCACTTGACGCATCACTGTTTGCTCTGAGCCCGGGGCGGGAGAGTTGACGCGGCCGGGCTCCAGATGCCTGAAAAAAGTCCGTTCTCGTTCCCAGCCCCGGTCTCTCCCTCCGCTCGCAAAGCACTGCAGAGCTGCGGCCTGATGAATGCTGCGCGCTGATTATCTACAGGAGATGGGCTTGCGATTCCCGGCAAGCGGTCCCTGAGCCCCTGCAGAGAGGAGGCTCCGGCTGCTCGACCGCGACCCCTGGCGGCTACTGGAGAAACTCTCCGCAGAGCTTCCGAAGCGCACAGGGCCGCTGGACAGGAAGTCAAGGGAGGATTTTAAAAGAAACTGGGGTTAGAAATATGCCCCCCCCCCCGGCAGATGGTGCAGGGCGGGGGGTGGAGAATGAAAAGAAAGCCAATTTTGCTTAGTTGTAATCTAAACAAGAAGGCAAGGAACAATCTGTTAGGGATGGTGGGGCTGATGAGGGGAATGGGAGGGGGGAAGGTGGAAATGTGAAAATCTGTTTATAGTTGGAACGGAATCTGTTAATATGATGCTTACACAAAATAAGACATATAAGTTTTTCCCTGCTCTGAACTCTGCTTCCTTCATCTTTATTTTAACTAGCAGTGGGCTCTGATCCGATTTTTTCTTTCATACTCCCAAACCAGCTGTATTTTGGAAGAGGCATCTATTCAGGGAAATCAAACATACTTCGGCTTCCTCCAGTGAGCCTGAGTCACAAGAGCCAATATAGGACAGGAGTCAAGAGCCTGGACACTGGACACAGTGTAAAGCCTGAGTGTAAGTCCAACATGGTCACTCACTAGCTGTGTGACCTTGAGCAACTTACTCAACCTCTCTGAACCTCCATTTCCATGTCTAGAAAACAAAATATAAGCCAAATGCTCCTCCAGAACGGTGATGACAAAGAGGCAGTGGTGCCCGAGATGCCCATCCCCTCATCTCTACATTCAGAACAGAGAAGCTGCCCGAGGCTAGTTCAGCATGCCCTTCCCCGGCAGGACCCCTTTAGGGCACGACTGCGATACACTCAGTTCAAGAATAGGCCAAGTGCCTGTGAGTAGCAGGTGGCTGAGTCCTCCATCACTTTCCCTGACCCCTCCCGTTTTTCCCATCAGTTCACACAGCCCTCAAGCCCATGCCTGAACATGCAAGCTGACCAGGCAGCACCCACAAAATGGTAGGTGTGGGTGCAGGTGTGTTTGGTGATCAAGGAGCTTCTCAGCATGGAGCTGAACCCAGCTTGGGGTGGAGCCTGATGCCTTCCGTCGCTTCTAAAGGCTCTGGGTCAATGTCCTTCTCCTTGGTGTTAACGCTGCCAACATTCAATGCTTCGAAATGCAGGGCGCTCTGCTAGGGGCTGGGAGGAAGAAGAGGTTCTGTGGGAGTCCCCTGCCCCTAAGGAGCGTAGTCTAGTTGGAGAGGCGTGACGTCCACACAGGAGAAACTAAACAATAAATAAGGTCTGTACATGGCATGTGATAAGGTGCAAATGAAGACATCACCCAGCACTATAGGAAATCAAGGATGGAAAACTGATTCAGAGCAAATCTGCAGGCTCTTCTGAGCCCCAAGAACCACAGAAAGTGGTCCTGGTGCTTTGATGAAGTGGGCGAGTTCTTCCCTCTAATTCAGGATGCATCCCTAGAAGGGCGTATCACAGGATATGCCGTCCACGGTGGGGAGAAGCATGCACGGAAAATCCAGCCCCTCAAAATCTCCTGAAGATGCTTGACACTTTAGCCCCAGGACCTCGGGGCTTACCTCGGAACGTGAGTCTTCCAAAGACTCCATGGCTGAGAGCGTGCACGTCCCTGCCCATCTTCTGGAAGACAAAACTGAGTTGCAGCTACGTTCCTAGGGAGGAACAAGAGGAAAGAAGGGGGGGACCCGGTTATTCATGATTCTTTATCCATGCATTCATCACTTCACTTACATAACCATTGATCTATCCATTTATCCACTCAATCCTCATTCGCTATTATATTAACAACTGTTATATGCCCGGCACTGTGTCCCTAGCTTTGAGTACAAAATAATTACCTATTTCCTCTCCTTCTACCCTAAGCAAGATTCTATGTTACCTTACTCGTTTTCAAGAATCTCTTCTGCACGAAGGTGTAGGGATGGTGGTGTGATGAATTGGGCAATTGGGATTGACATGTATACACTGATGTGTATAAAATTGTTGACTAATAAAAAACTGCTGTATAAAAAAATAAATAAATTAAAAAATTTTTAAAAAAATAATTTTTAAAAAAAGAATCTCTTCTGTCCCAACCTATCTCAGGGACCAGATGTACCATGAGTTTCATTTGACTCATTCCACGGCACCAGCAGGACCCTGATAAATGCAGATCCCAGCACTCCGGTCAACAGACTCTCTCATATTGAATCGAATAGTTTAGATTTTATAGATCCACCCAACACTTCGTGAAGGGACAAACAATAGGACTCCATGTACTGGCTTCTTCCGATCAAACACAGCTCTGGCCAGCTCTGGCCTCTCACTGGATATCTGTCGCCTGACATACGAACTGGTTCTAGTTTGCCCCTCACAAGCACACACACCCCTGGGCTGTTCCCCTAGAATCACTGCAGTGGCCTTTTATCCTTGCCTCTACCTTCACGGGTTTGTGACAAGCCGTGCTCTTTAAAATATTTCCCGGAGGATATCTGTGTGTCCTTAGTGGTGGTGGAACGCCGTATAATTATCTCCCAATTCATCAGGCTCCTTAACAGGCAAATGCCTTTTTTTTTTTTTTTTCCAATAAGTTTTTCTGGCTGAGGCGCCAACAGGCCTCGTTGCTACGGAAACCAGAACGTTTCCTTCTCTATTTTAATGGGATGTTGAAAGCCCTGCATGTCTGTGCATCACACATATGGTGGCTGTTCGCTTTCTCAGCTCTTTTTCCCTTTCCTTCCTCTGCTGACCTGTCCGGCATTTTCCCAACTTCCCATGTTTCAAAACATTTCCTCCTCATCCACAGACCCTGCTCGACCTCTTCCTGCCTTCCTTTCCCTGTGCCTCCCCCTCTCCCTCCCCTTCCATCTGGTGTTCTCAGCTGTTTAGAAAGAAATACCAGTTGGCTTGCATGAAATCTAAGAGAGAGAGAGAGAGAAATAAAGGGTAATTGTAGGAACAAAGCTTTGCAAAAACCTTTGACCAGCCAGGTGTTTCCTGCTGGCAGCCTCACTTGGCTGCCTTGGGGGGTGGGGGGGCTTCTTTGGAGGAGAGGGGATGGAGAGCGCAGCTCAGGGCAGGAGTGATGGGAGAAGCATCTCCCAGCAGCACCATCTGCTGCTACTCCTGGGCGCAGACCAGCATCCTCCACCCAAGTCACTGGGTTTAGTTCAAAGACTGTTGGAGGGGGGGAGTGCCCCGTTGAAATGTATTGTTTGTTCATTTATTCCACAAACATTTCCTGGACACTTGGAATGCGCCAGGCGCTATTCTAGGCACGGGGAATACACTGATGGTCCCTGTCCTCAATCGGTAAGACTTGCTCACAGATCGTTGCTAAGACAACATGCTAAGTGGTGAGAGGTGATGTCGTGATGAGGGACTTGGGCTCTGTATTCAGACAAGCTTGAGTCTGGGCCTCAGGCCACCATTTTCTAGCTGTACCTTTGGGTAAATAACTAAACCTCTTCCAGGCTCAAGTATCTCCTCTGTAAACATAGCACCCTAATCACATCATTTCCGGTGATGAAATAAATAAAATAGTGAGTCTTGGTGAGCATACCGCCCCTCCCACAGCCCGTACTCGATCAATCTTCATTACCATGGTTGTCTTTCTTATCATGATCACCGTCGTTGGGGTGGTCAAGGGATCGTGATTACATGCAAGGCAGCACAGAAGAGGGGTTGGACTGGACATTTTCTAGGTGAGAAACGTGGGAAGGACATTTCTAGTCAGAGGGACCAGGAGGTCAGAGACAGGTGGCGTAGATGGGAAAGTGCTTCTGTGTCGCCACAGGGTCAGATCTGTGTGTCTGGGGACAGGGACGCAACAGACGTGGCCTGGGCTGTGAGGACAGGATCGATGCCCTGGGGGGACTGGCTCTTTCATCAGCCCCCTTAATGGAAGTAAGCAGGAGGTTCTTAGAGCAGCACAAGTAGCTAAACTCTTTCAAGGGTTTGTCCTTGCGTTGCACAAAATGCCAAAATTAAGGGGCTCCCAAGCCTTTCCTTGCTTTACGAGTAAGTCGTTCCAGGTGATCGTGGCCAGCATCATGGGTCAGTGGATCCCTTGCTCCAGCCCATTCCGGGCCACCTGTGCCTGGGCATCAGAACATCAGTGCAGCAGCCCCAGCTATGTGGCCTTGAACTAAGCACTGCTACAATGGGAGGAGTGCATGAGATGACCCTGAAGTCTCTTCTAGCTCTTGATAATGTGATTCCACAAAGAGTTTAAAGGAGTGGTAGGTGGCACTGAAGGTGGTGTGGTTCACACGGGGCAAAGATGTTGTGTGTGCAAAGAGTAGTGTGATGGAGACACAGAGCACAGACTTGTGGTTGCCAAGGGGGAGGGGCACGGGGGAGGGATGGAGTGGGAGGTTGAGATTAGCAGACGCAAACTAGTATATATGGAATGGATAGCCAACAAGGTCCTGCTGTAGAGCACAGGGAACTATGTTCAATATCCTAGGATAAACCGTAATGGAAAAGAATATGAAAAAATATGGATAAAAAAATAAAGCAAGTATGATTTTGCAGAAAAAAGAATCGTGATGGTTGGAGAGGCAGCAGAAAGGATGGAGCAGAACACGTGGGGCAGAGGGAACAGGCGTGGTTTGGAGACTGAGCTGGTGCAAGAGAGGAAGGAAGAGAGAGGTCAGGGGTAACCCGGACACTAATTCTGTTGTGCTCGGAGGTCGGCAAAAACAGCAAGTCAAGAGTAAGCCTGGGTGCTCTGCATTTGGCCTTATTAAAAAAGACACGGCAGAACTGCAAGATCTGCTTTGGGTCACGTGGTACATCCGCCCTCTGCTCTCCACACTGAGTAAGCATCCTTGAACTTTGCAATATAAAATTATGCCAAATTTTCTTTTACCTTGGGTTTAAAATAAGACAGTAGTATCTGAAAATAAGTGTCAGCCTGGATTTCCAGAATCAAAAGGAGATCAAAGCTGACCAAAGGTAATAAGGCAGGATAGGACACAGGGTCCCATATTCTACCCATCTACAACCTCTCGCCCTTAACAGGGCCCTGTAAGGGTTACAATGAACATTTATATATATATTTTTTATGGAAGCACAGTGGGTTTACAAAGTTGTGCTAGTTTCTGGCATACAACAAAGTGATTCAGTTATACATATATATATACATTCTTTTTCATATTCTTTCACTTCATGGTTTACTACAGGATATTGAACAGTTCCCTGTGCTATACAGTAGAACCTCGTTGTTTATCCACTTTGTATATAGTAGTTTGTATCTGCTGATCCCAAATCCTAATTTATCCCCCTCCCCTTCCGCTTTGGTTACCAAAAATTTGTTTTTTATGTCTGTTAGTCTGTTTCTATTTTGTAAATAAGTTCATGTGTGTCCTATTTTAGATTCCACATATAAGTGATATCAATGGTATTTGTCTTTCTCTTTCTGACTTACTTCACTTAGTATGAGAATCTCTAGGTCCATCCAAGTTGCTGCAAATGTCATTATTTCTGAATGTTTATATTTTGAGGTGTTCATTTTCTCTTAAGAACTCACAGGGAAGGGAGAATTTTTTCCCCATTGACTAATTTGTGTTCTGCATTCTTTCAAAACCATTACAATGGATTACTTCTGTGATTAGAAAAGAAAAGTATACACCTATTTTTATTTTTTTCTTTTTATTTATTTATTTAGTGGCTGCATTGGGTCTTTGTTGCTTCCTGCGGGCTTTCTGCAGTTGCGACGAGCGGGGGCTACTCTTCGTTGCGGTGCACTGGTTTCTCCTTGTTGTTGCTTCTCTCGTTGCGGAGCACAGACTCTCGGGCGCATGGGCTTCAGTAGTTGTGGCTCACGGGCTCTAGAGCGCAGGCTCAGTAGTTGTGGCGCACGGGCTTCGTTGCTCCACGGCATGTGGGATCTTCCGGGACCAGGGATCGAACCCGTGTTCCCTGCATTGGCAGTCGGATTCTTAACCACTGCACCACCAGGGAAGTCCCTACACCTATTTTTAAATGGGTTGGATGAAGCTTCAAAAGATCTATGGTAAAATTGTTCCTAAAGTGAGGAAAGGAGGCCCTACCCTGTGCAGGGCACTCGGTAAAGCTTTCCATTTAAATAATCTCATTTGGGCCTCACAACACCCCTCTGAGATAAACATTCTTATACCCTTTGACACACTAGGAAAATGAAGTTAAGGTCAGTTGAAAAACTTGCCAAAGGTTATCTATCTCATCAGTGAGGGAACCGTGGTCACATCCATGTTTGCCTGACTTCAAAGCCTCCAGCAGATCCACCCTTGATCCTAAAGAAAAAACTGAGAGGACCTGTCTTGATCAATAACAGGGTTGACCCTTGATGCAAATTCACGGATGTTAACACTTTCATCTCCTGGGACCCCTCCCTAGAAACTGGTTGGTCACCAAGTCACCTTACCCTGTCTTCTCATCTTCTAAAATTCCCCAGGCTCCAACATCATGTTTCCCTCTTTCCCTGCCTCATCTGAACTCCAGTTCTGTCCCTTTTTAGCTCTGAACCCCAGTTGCTAAAAAGTCAGTAAATTGATTTAATTGATACCAGAGTGTGAGAATCTGTTAGCTGTACTTTTACTTTCCTAGTAACATTTACTTCATAAAATCTGATAGAACCAAATGACTGTCTGATGGAAGAAGTCGAAGACAGTGAAAGAAAACAAAATGATGAATTTCAGGCAGAGGAAAGGGACATATCTGGGGCCCAGTGAGCTTTTTTTAACAATTTAATTGAGATGTAATTGACATACAATAACCTGCCTGTGTTTAAGGTGTACAATCTGATAGGTTTGGGCATATGTAGACATCCATGAACCATCGCCACACTCAAGGTAATAAATCTACTATCATGCCCAAAAGTTTTCTCCTGCAAAGCAAGTGAATTTTTAATTTCCTAAAGTTGGACCAGTTTCTAAGCAAGGTGACTGTGGATAAAAGTGGCTCTGGTGACCATTGCAAAGCTCAGTGACATTTCTGTGAACTAAATGTAGCTTTCCAAACGAGTGATTTTTAAACCTGTTCACAACTCTGGAAATAATTCTGGAACAAAAGAAAAAAGAAAAGGCTGTGGACCTACTTACAAATAAAAATCATGCAGGGATGATAAACTCCAGAAAATACATAAGGTGCCTGATAGCATATTCTACACAAGTTCTTGTTAGGAAAATACATTTGTACTTAACACGGGTAAACTATACATTGGAAAATTCCAGCAAACGTTGAGTTCACTGTCCAGGCCCCGTGAACCACCCCAGCAGATGTCACACTAAACTCAAGATTGAGGAAGGAGCTATCACTGGACCGCCCATTCCTCAAGGGCGGTAGGTGCGCTCATTTAATTTGGTGTCTCTGATACCTGGATTTCCTAGTACAGGCCCAGAAGTGTTTGTTGGGAAGAAATGCTGAATCGTTTGTTGGGATACCTGATCAAAATGCAGGGCTCTCTGGCTTCACCTACAAAAGGGAATTCTCGACGCGGCTACTCACGGCAATCCTCCTACTCTCGGGGTGAGCTGGAAAGAAGCAGCCTGGGACAGAGACTTTCCCTAGGATCTCAGTGATCTGTGGGTTCCACGCACTGGGCACCTCCTTCCATCAGACACTGTGCAATGTTATGCTTTGGTGGGGGAGACCACCAAGCACACAGGCAGGGTGATGGGGGCTACGCAAGGAGAGGAACGCACGACAGCACCTAGGTGGAGCATCTAACCCAGCATGGGGAGTCCAGGAGGACCTCCAGGAGGGTCTGGCCTCCACGTCTCATCCCAGCTTCCTGATGGAATGCTCTGTTCAGCTTGGTTGTTACAGAGTTTTTAGAACACCACGCTCTACCATTTAGCTTCCTCATCTAGAATAACCGCCCACTCCAAGAATTAACAAACTGATCTTAAGAGAACCAATCTTATTCTGGAGTCATGTAGCACGTTAAATATATGCTGGGTGAATGGGGACATGGGACAGGGGTGTGAGAGCCACCGCAGGGCCCAAAGCTGCGTGGATGGAGAGAGGGTTCCTCAGTAAAATATTTCTGTGTCAAGTTCTTGTTTTTATCGGAGCGTTAACATCTGTCTTAAACTGTGTTCCAAGAAAGCTTTGCGGAGAAGAAAAAAGACAACAGAATGAAGGAAGTAGGATGGTAACAAGGGAGAGAGAATAAAGAATAAACTGGTGGGTAGGAGACAGAGAAGGAAGGAAGCGTGAGGGAGGTGAAAGCAGGTTGGAGGATAAGGGTGGAGAGGAAGAGGCCAGGAAATGCTGAAAATTAGACAATTAAAGAGACAATAAAGGTAAAAGGAAGGGCTTCCCTGGTGGCGCAGTGGTTGGGAGTCCGCCTGCCGATGCAGGGGACACGGGTTCGTGCCCCGGTCCGGGAAGATCCCGCGTGCCGCGGAGTGGCTGGGCCCGTGAGCCATGGCCGCTTAGCCTGCGCGTCCGGAGCCTGTGCTCCGCAACGGGAGAGGCCACAACAGTGAGAGGCCTGCGTACCGCAAAAAAAAAAAAAAAGGTAAAAGGAAGAACCTATGCTGATGAGCACATGTTAGGGGAAAAGCAAGACAAAGAACAAAGGAACAGAGGCTGGAGGAAGCAGCATTCAAGCAGCCTGGTCCTCTGCGTTGACGAGGGAGCCATCTACTGCCTGTAAACGAAAGTGTGGAGCTCAGCACGAGGGGTCTCACGGAGATGAGATAACAGTGCAGCCCACAGCCCCCATCGGAATATTCCTCAGGGCAAACTGGAGACAACCACTTGTGTCACGAGAGCCTCCTTGAGCCCTGCTCCTAGGGGCATCCGTCCTTCACCAACTCCCAGCACGTGCTCTGGTATTTAAGACCAGACGGCCAAGACTTCTAAACGTCTTCGGGGGCTGGCCTCTCGACACTGCTGTGAAAATCCACCTCAGCAGCCTTTGTCCCATACATTCAGGCCAGTGTTTAGAACAAGGGCTTCATGAAGAGTTTTCAAGTGTCCCCAAGATAGGAGGACTGCCTGACACCATCATAAAATATCCTCCAACTAGGCAAATTGTGAAACAGCAAACGTTCCCCTGAAGAATCTGTTTAACTTTTCTTTTTCATTTACTATTTCCTTGGCCTGTTTCCGGTTAGAAGGCACAAAAGGCATTCCCTGAATTATGGTGCCGTTTATCTGAGAATGCTGGTGCTAATGTAACCATCGTGCTCACCACAGTACAGATAAGAAAACAATAGCAAGAGGTGAACGATAGGGCTGTGTTTGAAGAGGACGTTAATAGGACCACTGCAATTAAACTGAGGACCCTAATAGAATTAACCAAATGTATCAGCTATTACGAGGTCACTGTTGCTCAAATCTAAGAGTCTCATGAGAGAACTCAGGGTCTACAATTCCCCTCACTCCACTGCCAGGGAAGATGGTCAACATCAAAGATAATATGACATGCTAAGCATACATAAAGCTGATCATTCTATCAGGATATGAATGGTCAGAGCAAAGGTAGCCAGAACGAAGGTGACACCATTTCTCTTATTCACCCCATTTCAGCCATTTGATTCCATCTCTTGCTAAGGGTGGTTAAGATAATGCCCGGGGATGCCCTTTGGAAAGGATTGTCTACCCTTTGAAAAGTCAGATGAGATCCAGGGGACCTCAGAGGAAAGGGGACAACCCCAACAGAAGAAGGATCAGAGTAGCCTAGACAGGCAGAGACAGGACAAATTAGAGTCAGACTGACTTCCACCATAAGTCCATAACAAGTCACTCTTCTTTCTGGTGCCTCAGTAGTCCCTTGGGAGGTCTTTTCTTCTGGAAGGCTGATGATAACTCCTGGGGTAAGAGTAACTCAATCTCCACCTGTTGAATTGATCCTGTTTGCTCAGCAAGACTGTGTAAGAGGCCAGGACCTAGCAGGTCAGGATACACAGCTCCAAGGTCCCTTCAACTCTAAGAATCTGTAATTGGGAAGGAGGGACACTGAACCTCTTCCCTGGATCCCAGGGAACCAGTGAGTATCAAGTCAGAGGAGCAAAGAGCATGAACTCAGAAAAAAACAAGACGCAAGTTGAAGCCTTAATGCTATTGTGACTCAACGACAAAAGTTTATGTTTTGATTAATAGTATATGGAGTGCCTTCTAGATACTTTTAAAAATTGTTTACTGAGTGTCTGCTGAGTACTTTATACATACTGTATCATCTGGTGTTTACTAAAGCTCTCCAGATAACTATCAATATTACTATACTCAATTGACAGGTGAGGAAACAGAGGCACGGGGAATTTAAACAGCCTGCAAGGTCTTAACAGCTAGTAGGCAGCTGAGCTGGGTGTGGTGTGACTTCACAGCCCATGACCGCCATGCTGTCTCTCTTGGAGAACATCCACAGACCATGACTGAGCCTGTCACTCAGGTCCCAGAGCATCTCCCCCTGCCCCCCAGCCCCCAGCCCTGGACAGCTGCACACACTTCTGACTCTCACTAAGGGCATTTTTCCCAGTCTGGTGCATCCTGGCTGGCCAAATGAGACATGATTGGGGATAATTGTGACATGACATGGTCTGGAATGAAGAGCAGATGGGGCTTGAGTGCACAAAGCCCTTTGGGGTTTGATTTCAAGGGAAGGAGGCCATCTTAAAGACTTCCAGCACGCTTTGGCAGGAGCAGTTAGAAAGGAAGAGTGACAGCCATGGCTGATGTGGTTGGCAACAGCTGATGCTGAAAGCCACTTCCTGCCTACACTTGTAAGTCATCTTTCCCAGCATGACCAGCCTGGGAGCCTGGAACCAAGAGGGGTTATGTAGAAGAGGCAGAAAGACAAGGCTGGGGGCAGGGAGGGGAGGGCATCGCTTTGGGAAAGTTCTAACCATGACCAAGACAAACGCACGACATGTCAGACCTTGCAGCAGTGGTTGGACTGGAAACAAAGGAGAGGGACAGCAATGTAGTGAAAAGAGCACTGAACTGGGAGGTGTTCAGAAGACCTGACCCCCAGGCCCAGTTCTACCCCTAACTAAGTAAATTTTCCCCTGGAGAAATCACTGATTCTCTCTGAGCCTTGAGCAAGGGGGATAAGTTCCCTTGTAACTCTAAAACATTCCTACCTGAGCCTATTAAATACTCTGTGTAAAGGTATCCTCTCTGTGGGAATCAAAACAAAGTACCTCTTATAAGAAACAGAGCAATACAGGGGTTTAGTCAAAGATGGGCATAGATTGGTGTCTCGCTTGCCAGCGGCATAAAGGAATGGATCTCTTCCTTTCTTTCTCCTGCATATATGTCAGGACACCATTGGTTGCAAGTAAGAAAATACCCTGATTTGACTGGCTTAAACAACGTGCAATGTGTTTCATAAGAAGTCCAGAAGTAGGCTAGCTCCAAAGTTGGTCAGTTCATCCTCAAGAACCCAGATTTTTTCCATCTCTCCCCTTCGCCATCTTCCAGGTGCAGCCTCATCCTCAGAAGTAGGTTCCCCAGCTCGTTACGAAGATGGCTGCCACATTCCAGATGTCCTTGCCAGACATTATAACATCTAGTAGAAAAGCAGTCTCTTCCCAAACACCAAATTTTTAAGAGCAAAGAAACCTTTTCCAGAAGCCCTTTCATATCTCATTGTCCAGAACTAGTCATATATCTAATTCCAAACAATCACAGGCAAGAGGAGTGGTTACCACCGTGACTGACTCCACCCATTCAGGATTACCTGAGAGGCTGGGGAAAGGCAGAAACCTGAATGAAATCAGGGCTCCAACAGCAGAAAAAAGCTGGGGGTCACTGTGGAGTTGATAACTATGGCAACAACAGCTCTTTGCCTCCCAGTACCCATTTTCCCTTTCTTCCTTAACAACATTAAACCCTAGGGTTTGACTGGGCAGTTAGGCAACCAGAATCAAGATTGCATTGGTTAGCTTTACACTTTCACCCCTATGTGTAACCCTGTCATTAAAGTGTGGCCAATGAGATGTAAGCAGGAGCGCCGTGTTGACGTTTTGAAGTGTTGCTGAAGTGGAGCTAAGTCAACTTAGAGACCCGCCCGCTGAATTCTTTTGCTTTCCTCCTTCTTCCCGCCTGCAACCCAGATGTGATGGTTGGATCTCCATCTGCCGTCTTGCACCATGAGTCAAACTTAAGGATGGAAACAACAGCCTAGGAGACGGTAAAGCAGAAAGACAGAGGCACTGAGGTTTCTGGTGAGTCCAGAGCCAATACACCTGCCCTAGGCAACCCATCTCCTTACTTATGAGAGGGAATAAACTTATGTGTATTTAAGCCATTAATTGTCTGGTCTGTTGCTTACCGCAAGCACAATTCTTAACTGGTACAGTAACCAGCAAGGAATGGTACATCCCATTTACATAATTACCTATATTAACCCTATGTAAATTATATAGGTTAATTGAGTTTATTCTCTCAGTTTGAGAATGCATGCAAGATAGGATAAGGCAGTGAGAAGTTTTGGAATCAAACTGATCTGAGTGCAAATCCTGGCTTTGTCACTTACAGTCTGCGCTGTAAGTGAAGTCCCTCACCAAGCCTCATTCTTTGAGCTTAGTTTCACCATCTGTAAAATGGAGCTGACTATTCCTACTTCAAAGGGTGGTCTCGAGAGTTAAGTAAGAAAACGTTTGCAAACCAACTTTTGTTGTAATTGCATATGACAGATGCACAACAAGTGGTCCTAAGTGTCTAGAAAACAATCATAGATTCTTAAGGACTTGGAGATCACATAGCCCAATCCTCTCATTTTTAAAGAAGAAACTGAGCACCACAGACGTGAAGTTAGGTTCCCAAAGGGTCTCTGAGTTCCCCTGTTGGAAGGCACAGCTGTCATGATGAATCACACAAAGGATGCGTTCATCATTCCATGCCCCGTGTAGCATCTACATTGCTGATGGCCCTGGCATTCCAGAACATCTCTTCAGGATACTCTGCCCAGCCTCTGATGATGCTCAGAGGCTCAGCCCTGAACAGCAGCCACCAAGATGGCATTCTCTTCCTGCACTGATATCATCAGTCAGGTCACGTGGTACTACTTTAATTGCTGTCCTATTTTTGGAAAAATAGATGGCTAAACATAAGCGATTTTTTTTCCTTAGCATTTTTTGGGGGGGTTACTGAAGCAAAGTACTCAGTAAATAAGGACTGATTTGCATGACATTTTGCATGAATAGCGATGTTGAATGAACAAGGTAACAGACTTTGAACTTTCGTAGGCATTCTATTCAATGAAAAAAAATTTTTTTTTTGGTTAATTCCCAGTAGATTTCCACTGACATTAAAATCGACCACAATTTGGGAGGCCTCTGGTGGCTACGAAGGGAAAATACAAAAGCAATTCTAAGCCAGCGTGAGTTTGTTTAGCTAGGTGAGGTGAGCCTTTATGTATGTGCCTTGGTCTGCAAAGATTTTCCAGCCATGGGGACCTTGGTTATACTCAAAACCCCAGGTACCATCAGAGTTTGGGGCCCTAGCAGGGTCTTGCTGGGAGCCAAAGAGGACTGGTACTGTGCTTCCTCAGGGTCAGAACCAGGCAAAGCAACGGCCACAGAACTTCAAGGGCAAGAAAACAAAGTCTAAATTAACCGCAAAGCTTATATTCTAGGGCTAGGGATGTATTCCCTTTGGATACAACATAGATCCCAAGTTCCGCTCTAAAATAACTAAATAAAAAACTTCGGACGTCTTTTCCACCAGCACAATCAGAATACTCCATCACCCGATAAGCTCGCCCAGTGTGTCTGTTTATTCACATAACTCACCCCAGGGCCTTATTGTAGAGCATAGCCATGATGAATAACTAGGAAAGAACAAATCAAATATAATAATAATTCTACTCTGGATTTTATAATGCTTTTCCTCCACAGAGGTCTAAGTGTTTTCACACAGATTAGAAGGTAGAGGTGGGTATTATGATCCCCATTTGTGGATAAAGAAAGAGTCAGAGATGTAAGTTGTTTGTCCAGAGATTTAGAATAAAAGCCTCGTTGACGTGAATAATCGCCTTTGACATTATCTACAGAACCCCCTCATTTCTCAGATAAAGAAACTGAAGTTAGGACGGTGGCGTGACTTCTCCCAGGCTGCGTCATTGGTGGCCAAATGACACACCTAACCCTTTATGGGGCCAAACACAAAAATCAAGGCTCTTGACAACCTGGTAAATAAGCCATTCCACCTTCAAGGCCAGCTTTTCCAGGAACGTGGCACCGAAACTGAGACTTCCCACCCAGCAGCTCAGAAGCTGAGTCTCCCTGGGGTCACAAGGGTCACGGTCAGAGTTAACATTCTGTTTCCAGAATCCCAGAGGCGGAAAGGGGTGTTCCTTCCCCACAAGACTAAGCAACATAGCTGAAGAGATTTCAGGGGAGTGAACTTTCCCAAAATTCATATAAGGATCCCCTCTCCGTGTCAAAACAGCATTCAAATTTCCCGCCCAGTTCCATCTTTCCATCACCAACAGAGTCACCCATATCCCATAAGAAGAAGATGGGCTGTTACCGAGAGTGCGGGACAAGGCTTGCTGGGTGTTTGTCCTCAGGGATTCTCTTCTCTGAGGCTTTGCTGCGCTGTGATACGTAGCCCCAGGCACCCAGCCCACAGAAGGCCCCATCAGGATCTGGACTGCCTTGAAGATCGGGCTCTAGGTTTGCGCGCAGTGGAACATGAAGCTGCAATGGCCGGGGCGTTGCTCATGGGTTCTTGGGCTGCAAGAAACCAGAATGACAGCTGTCAGGGGTGAGAAGTCATAGGCCATGGAGGAACGGGCCGCGCACTGCAAGAGGAAAAGAAGCGGTCGCAGCCTCTTCTCCTGTACAGCTCTGTCAGAACAGCACACCAGGGTCTGAGCAGCGGCTGAAGCACGCAGAGCCCAGCCTGCTCTTGCCTCTCCTCCTGCCAGAGGCTGGTCCTCTTTCTCCACATGCCCTGGCTGCAGACGATTCTTCCCGCCCTGGAGCACCTGCCCAGGGCCTGGGGTAAGCTCTGTGTTCCCCCACCATCAAGAAAGGTAAAAAACACTAGACCTCCAGCCCCATCACCCCCACTTACAGCCTCTTTATTTACCCAAAGTTCATTTCCTCTCCCTCTAAAAGAAATAAGGGGCGCTCTTGAGCTTACACATCAGGGCCTCTTCTCTCAAATCTAAATGTTCTTCCCGAGGCCCTGTATCCTCACATCAGGAACAGACCCTACTTAGCAGAAATGGAGATGCTAAAGAATTTCCATCTAAATCACAAGATGTTCTAAGATGCCCAGGCATGGATGACATCACCACTAATTCAGATATTATATAAATATTTACCACCTGAAGCCACTCTCCAGGGGAACAGAAGAGGAGGGGGATGACGAGGGTCATGGAGTTGTTTGCTGCATTCCTTTACCCCGCTAGCTGGTCCTCAGTTCAGCTCACCCCAGTTTTGTTCCCATGGTCCCCATGTGAGCCTCCCCGACAAGGTGTTTTGTCAAGCTTCTCAGGACATGTCGACTTTGTGGGGTGCCCTTGAACTCTGAACTTCAATGACGTCTGCAGCTATCATGTCCCAGATTTCTACCTCCCATCCCATCTCCTGGTCTCCACCAAACCAGCAGCCTTGATGGGACGCACAAGCGCATTCCGGCCACAACAGCATTGGCACAAACGCATCCCAACACTCATTCTGGTTCCTTAGGAGTTTAACGTCTGGGTGGACTGTCCTCCAGACCCCTGTTTTTCCTTTCTCTCCCTCCTGCTGTCCACATTTGGACCATTTCACTGCTTATTAGCACTTCAGGTGGAGGACATGAAGGAGTGGATGCAAAAATCTGATTAGTCAATTGTGTTATTTTCTGGAAGCTGTGATGAAGGATGGTTTGCAAAAGAAGGCAAAGCTATTAGCTACTGAAATCTGTAGATTTCAATTAACCTTATGTCCTCACAGATAATTGCGAACTGACAATAAAGTTATTTTCTCTGCAACATTCTGCAGAAGAAAAAAAATGTATTTCACTTCTGATGCCGACTTCATGCTGGGTTGAGATACTGACTTCATGCTGGGTTGACAGAGGCCCATAAACGATCCAAGGCCCAAACGAGCCTTCTGGTCGGTACCAAGAACTCAGAGCTTGATGAGAGAGCCCATGTGGAAGACAACCCAAGGTCTCTGGGGTCCTAGGGATGTGAAGCCCACCTCACCCTCCCTTCACTGCGTTCTTTGTGCCCACACATGCCACCATCAATCCTTGTCATTCCAGGCTGCCAGCTCCAGGCCACCCTTTCTGCATGGGCCTCAGGCTACCGACCCCTCCACCCAGTCAGTCAGGCCTCTCACTGCCCCTGATCACACCTTACCTGCACCTGCCTTCACTTTTTTCTTCCTTCCAGGCTCCTGCCTGAAAAGCTCCATTCCTTTCCCAAACCCAAGTCTTCAGAGCCTGGTTCAAGTTCAACAGCACCATGTTGACCTCAAGACAATGCCAGTCAGAACTGCCTTGAGCCCTCCCGTAAAACCTCATCTTCTCCTCGGGGCCACATACTGTGGGCAAGTCCTGTTGTTGGAACAGGTTCAAACAGGCACCCAGGACAAGGACAGCTGTCGCCGTGTGCCCTGGGGTCAGGCCCACGTGGTGCAAACCCAGCCTGCAACTCCCTAGCTCTGCCCACGAGTTCAGTCCGCCTCAGTTTCCTCTTCTGTAAAATAAGACCAGAAGTAGAATCTACCTTCTAGATTTATTTTGAAACTTAAATGAGACAAGATTATAAAGCCCTTGGCAAGAGTCAGGCAGAAAATAAGTCCTGGATACATGGCAATCACAGCCGTTGGTAGCAATGTCCCCATCACCCCAGGGTTAGCTTCTGCCAGAAGAGCCCCAAGGTTGTGTGACGTGTACCTCACTGCCTCCTGGGATTTTAATGAAACATTTCTTCCAGGGGGCATTTATAGATTCCTCTCTCTACGCCCCACAAGATGCAGACTTGGTGTTTTTTTCTTTTGTTTTGTTTCATTAGAAATATTGTTCTTATTAAGTTATGAGCACATTTTAAAATATTTATTTTATTTTATTTTATTTTTGGCTGCACCAGGTCTTAGTTGCTGCAGGATCTTAGTTGTTCCAGGACCTTCCTTGCAGCATGCAGAATCCTTTGCTGCGGCATGCAGCGCACAGGCTTCTCCCCGGTTGTGGTGCCAGAGCTCAGCAGTTGCGGTATGAGGGCTCTCTAGTTGTGGCCCTTGTGCTCTGAAGTTGCGGCACGCGGGCTTAGTTGCCCTATGGCGTGTGGGGTCTTAGTTCCCCAACCAGGGGTCGAACCCGCATTCCCTGAATTGGAAGGCGGATTCTTAACCACTGGACCACAAGGGAAGTCCCAAAATGCAGACTTGTGTTCATAACTCAGGAGCCACTTCCAGGCCGTTCGTACAGTTAGCATATAGTGATCCAGGACCAAAGTGGTCCTGCTTCTCAAAGCTCCTTCTTCCCTTGGGAAGAGTTTGTCCCAGGAGGAGCCTCAATTCTCATGCACGTAGGCTACTAGGAGACCCTGCCATTGGGTTTCCAGGCATCCCTAGATCTATCTGAATGTCCTTAGATTTTGTTCCCACCTCAAAACAATTAGAATTCAATTACATTGCCTTTGAAGTTCACAATTCATACCTCTGGAACCATTAGAACAAGGCCTCGGCCACTGCTCACTCCTCCCCCCCTCCCCCTCCCCGCTGCTCTTTCCCAGGGACCCCTCCCTGCCTCCCCAGCCGGACCACCCCTCCCTTCCATGTTCTGAAGGCAGCGCCATCTCCTGGACGCAGACTCAGCTTCACCTTCCCCTTCCGGTAGCACAGGTGGGGTGTCAAGACCTGGCCTGGGACCAATGGTTCTTCCCCTCCTGCTAGCACTGCAGTAACTGGACAATTCTGCTGCAGTAACTGGACAATTCTGCTGCAGTTTTGCAAGAATTAATATTTTCCATTTAAAAAGCCATAAGAGAGACTTCCCTGGTGGCTCAGTGGTTAAAGAACCCAGCTGCCAATGCAGGGGACATGGGTTCAAGCCCCGGTCCGGGAAGATCCCACATGCCACGGAGCAACTAAGCCCGTGCGCCACAACTACTGAACCTGCACTCTAGAGCCCGCGAGCCACAACTACTGAGGCCGTGTACCACAACTACTGAAGCCCATGCGCCCTAGAACCCATGCTCCGCAACAAGAGAAGCCACCGCAATGAGAAGCCCGCGCACCACAACGAAGAGTAGCCCCAGCTCGTCGCAACTAGAGAAAGCCCATGGGCAGCAACAAAGATGCAACGCAGCCGAAAAATATATTAATTAATTAATTAATTTAAAAAAAATCCTCTGGGGTTGAGACACATAGTTTAAAAAAAATAAAAAGCAGCAAGAAACACGTTGCAAGAGAAGAATGAAAGGCCACGTGTAAACAAGTCCTATAAATCGGGGAAAATAGATTCCATTTTAGACAGTCTTTTACCTTGAAAATGTGAAGTGTTAACAGTGATGACCGCCCATTTACATTTCTTTTTTCATATGTTTTTCTTTTAAGCAACGTCTCATGGGAAAGTATCAGCTTCATAATTTGACACCATGGTATACATTTTGCCTTGGTATAGGTGTAATTACCAGTCTAGAGACCCTTCCTAAGTAAAAGACAAAAGGACATAAACCCTCCTAGTCACGTCTAGAAGTAGGCTTGGGTTCCTCTCCTAACAAGGCCTTGTTAGTGTGGGAAAAACAAGAAAAACAAAAAACCATCTTCTGGACAGTGGCTCCCTCTTCTCACTGGGTCTCAAGAAAAAATCCATGATGGCCTCCTAGCTACCCTGTTAACCTAAAATTTCTATTTAAGAGTAAGACACCCAAGGGGTAGGCAAGTTCTTTTTTTCAAAAGAGGATTTCTAGTTGCAGTTTTCCTCTTAGTAATGTTGAATTTATTATTTGTAGTATGTCATGCTTTGTGAGTAAGTAATTATATTATTGGTGATTTTAAATGATCAAAATTAATGATAGTAGTAGCTGTTACTGAGCACTTGCTAAAGTATTTTATTCTAAAATCCATATATGTCTTAGCTTATTTAATTCTTAACAACAATTCAATATGGTGGTGTTAGCACATTAAAAACAGGGAAACTGAGAGACAATTCATTGCCCAAATTCACACACAGCCAGGATTTGAACCCAGCAGCCTAGCTTCGGAGTTTAACCATTATAACATTCTGCCTTATAACGGATCAGCAAGGTATGTGCAAGGTGACATATTAGTGAGCTTCCCAGGAAAAAAGAAGGAACCATTCTAACGCCATAGTGCTTTCTTGCCCTCTACTTTTCTAATCCATTCACCCATTTATCCATCCGTAATCCTTATCCTAATCCAAATACATTAGTTAAGTACATGAAAATATAGATAGAAGAAGAGAGAGGGAGGGAGAATGCGAGACAAGGGACAGAAGACAGACAGACAGCAGGCGAGGATATTTTGACCCAGCGTTCTTAATCTGGAATATATGAGATTCATGAACTCCCTGAGATAATATGCAAAGTGCAAAATGTACATGCATTTTTCTGGGGAAAGAGTCCTTAGCTTTATGAAGATCCTCAAAAGTGCCTGTGTCCCAGGAAAGATCAGAAATTACCAGTTGCAATGAAAAACAAAATGGTGCACACACAAGCCCTCTTCTCTGTTCTTTCATATGGGACCACCCCCTATACAAGCTACATTCTCCTTTTCAGTCAAAAATTGAAAGAAGACAAAAGGGAAGCCTAGAGCATCAAGAGACATGAAGACTCTCTTAAGAATTCATTAACATGTAAAGAAGATGTAGCACATATATAAAAGAAGATGTGGCACATATATACAATGGAATATTACTCAGGCATAAAAAGAAACGAAATTGAGGTATTTGTAATGAGGTGGATAGACCTAGAGTCTGTCATACAGAGTGAAGTAAGTTAGAAAGAGAAAGACAAATGCCGTATGCTAACACATATATATGGAATTTAAGAAAAAAAATGTCATGAAGAACCTAGGGGTAAGACAGGAATAAAGACACAGACCTACTAGAGAAGGGACTTGAGGATATGGGGAGGGGGAAGGGTAAGCTGTGACAAAGCGAGAGAGAGGCATGGACATATATACACTACCAAACGTAAGATAGATAGCTAGTGGGAAGCAGCCGCATAGCACAGGGAGATCAGCTCGCTGCTTTGTGACCACCTAGAGGGGTGGGATAGGGAGGGTGGGAGGGAGACGCAAGAGGGAAGAGATATGGGAACATATGTATGTGTATAACTGATTCACTTTTTTATAAAGCAGAAACTAACACACCATTGTAAAGCAATTATACTTCAATAAAGATGTAAAAAAAAAGAATTCATCAACATGTTCTTAGTTAGTTTCAGTAGTTAATGCACATGTACTAGAAATTAATTCAAACATAAATAAGAGAGAAAGAGGATCAACATTTACTGAGGCACTACTCTATGCTAGGCACTCGATCTTTCTAACACTATGTTGTAGGTATCATTATTGTTGTTCTCATAGGATTAATTTAAGAAGGCTTTGAGAAGATACAAATCATGCCCAAGTCCAGGCAATTAGCAAGGCACTGCCATGTGGGTCAAAGGCAAATCTACCCGAAGCTATAAACCCGTTTCTTCCCTCTGCTTCATTCTGCCCTGAGAAGGGCAGGAAGAGCTAATCATTGAATTGCATCTCTAACGACCTCTCCAAATCTTTCCAGGGTTTGAAAAATTGAACATGGGTGTGTGTGTACATGTGTTCCTGGGACAAGGTGACCAAGCTCTGTTGCATCTCTGATGCAACAAATACTCAGAAAAAAAAAAAGGTCATAATTTGGAGATTTCTAGCTTCTGAGTCCTTCCATTAATTTATCACATTATTCCACAAACTACACTAAGCAACTCCCTGTGCTGGGCACTGGGTAGGGCCCAGCATGTCATCTTGTAGTATCACCTCCAATAGACACCACAGTGCCTGCCCTCAGAAGCTTCAATGTCTAGCAGAGTTCACAGCCATGTGATCAAATCATTTCAATACCGGGGAACACGGATTCGAACATAAGAATATGCTGGGTTCAGTGGTAAAATAGAAAGGGAGTAAGATGTTTAGGGTAGACCTTAAGGAATTAGGAGAAGGACCCAGGCAAACGATGTGTGATGGTTCTGTGCCAACTTGGCGGGGCCTTGGTGCCCAGATGTGTGGTCAAACGTTATTCTGGATGTTTCCGTGAGGATGTCTTGGATGAGATTAACATTTAAATCAGTGGACTCTGAGTAAACCAGATTGCCCTCCAAAATATCCGTAGGTCTCATCCAACAAATTGAAGACCTGAATAGAACAGAAGATTGACCTTCCCCGAACAAGAGGAAATTCCTGCCAGCAGATGGCCTTCGAACTTGAACGGCAGCATCAGCTCTTCCCCCCTGCAGATTTAGGGCATGCCCATCTCCTTCCATAACGAGAGGAGCCGAGTCCTTAAAATAAATAAATAAACAAACTATTATATATAGGATGGATAAACAACAAGGTCCTACGGTATAGCACAGGCAACTAGATTCAATATCCTGTGATAAACCATAATGGAAAAGAATATATATATATATGTATAACTGAGTCACTTTGCTGCACGGCAGTAGTTAACACAACATTGTAAATCAACTATACTTTGATAAAATTTTTTTAAAAAGAAACACTGTTTTAAAAATAAATATATGTGTGTGTGTGTGAGAGAGAGAGAGATGTATATCTTTCAGTGTATACATATATTTTCTTTCTACTGGTTCTGTCTCTCTGGAGAACGCTGATTAGCACATAGTGTGAGCAGGGACATTCTGGCAGAGGGAAAAGCATGTGCAAAGGCACAGACGCAAGAAGCTGCATGGCAGCTCCGGGCACCCACAAGTAATTCAGTCAGTTTATTTAATCCTGTTCTATCTTACTGACTGGCGTGATCACCCTATGCTTTGCTCCCACAAACTAGATTTTAGGAATCTGGTCTTAGTCTGTGTGGCCATCCCAGTGCTTTTGAACGTGCAAACGTTGCTCAGATTTCCCTAAAACAATAAGTCTCAAGGAGCAGCTGGAAGACTGATCAATTGGAACAAAAGCATAGATTTTATCCGCCCCCTTGGCAGAGTTATGCGCAACTACCACTGCCACGAGTAAGGTGTGCTCCGGGAAACATAGACTTTTTCTGCCACAGTTTTAACATCTGCACCCTTTGGGGGAAATCTGTATCAGTCGAGATGCGCCAGAAAATAGAACCAATAGGATGGTGTGCAGTTCGAGTCCAGAGGCCGTCTGCTGGCAGACTTCCTTCTTGCCCACCGTCAAGCAACTCATGGAGACAGTGAGATGAGTCACGATCACATCTTGTCAACTTCCCTGAGCCAGAGCATCTCTTTATTCTTTTAAAATAAATTTATTTATCTATTTATTTATTTATTTATTTAGGCTGCGTTGGGTCTTTGTTGCTGCGCACGGGCTTTCTCTAGCTGCGGCGAGCAGGGGATACTCTCAGTTGCGGTGCGCGGGCTTCTCATTGCGGTGGCTTCTCTTGTTGTGCAGCACAGGCTCTAGGTGCATGGGCTTCAAGAGTTGTGGCTCGCGGGCTCTAGAGCGCAGGCTCAGTAGTTGCGGAGCACGGGCTCAGTTGCTCTGCGACATGTGGGATCTTCCCGGACCAGGGCTCGAACCCATGTCCCCTGCATGGGCAGGCAGATTCTCAACCACTGCGCCACCAGGGAAGTCCCAGAGCCTCTCTTTAAAGGTATCTGAATGTGTACTTGTGCCATGAATGAGATTCAAGAAGCTCATGAAACCCTTGAAAATGTTTATAAAATTATGAATGTAGGTACAAATATCTGGGGAAAGGGTCTACAGCTTTCATCACAACTTCAGAACTCAACCCCATCCAAAGAAAATAAATAAATAAGATTAAGCAGCTTTAACCAGCAAAAGATCATTGGGATATAAAAGGACAGACCAGAACTACAGCTCTATGACCCAGGTCACTTGACATACATGGTTCAATGACTTTCCATAAATTATAACTGTGAAAATTGATTCCTAGATTCCTATAGCTTCATTCTTCTTTGTCAAATTGTGTCTCTTCTCAAATATTTGGCCAAGTGAACACGATTCTTTTCTCCCTGCCATGGCAACATCAGGATCAAGGACTGAGCGTTAGAAGACTTGGGCTCAACCTGGTCTTGGCTCTGAGATTCACCTGCCCTGTGGTTTTGACAACTCCTTCCACCGCCCTGAGCTTTGTTTTGTTTCAAGTGTTGGGTTGGATGATCTCTCTGAGGTCCCGCCTGGCTCTCTTGGTGTTGCCACCAGCGACCCCGAGTTACTGTCGACTGTTTGTTGCTGACACTGCTTCAGGCTGCTCTTCAATTCTCTGGACAGTTGACATCTTAGGCCTTCCTTCTACCTGCCCCTCTAATAAAGCTAGACAGCCGTGCAGATTAGCAAAAGCCAAGCAAATTATTTTGACTGGGAGAGAAATGCTACTCTGCAAAAGGAAGAATTTTAACTTCAGAGTTATGAACCACAGAACTTACCCCAGGATTCCTGAGGCTGTAGATACGCACTGCTGTCGAGGAGGCATCAGTGAGTGATGAAGACTGAGACAGACCAGTGCCAATTTTGCAGGTAGTTTGAAAGTGTTCTGATTATTATTTTTATCTCCTATGACTCATTAAGTCTGTTCAAAAGAGTCCTCCACAAGAGGTGAACTGCAATCATTTTTATTAGCTATTCCACATCTCTTACATTAGCTATATTTCACAATCAGGAGATCAGTTGCTACGATGAAAGCGATAGTTTGATACCATGAAAAAATAGTGTATTAGGAGTTCTGAGACCTGAATCATGACCCCCAGTTCATCCATTAGCTAGCTACATACACAACTCCAGGTATGATTACCAGTGTGAATTCACTATCTTTCTCTCCTACTTAATTGGCAATTCCTCAGGGTCAGAGGCCTTATCTTATCTATACTCATCTCTTTATCCTGGCTTCTGGCACAATATCTGTTACGTTGTAGACATTTAATAAATATGCTGGCTGAATGGACAGAGAGACGGACGGATGAGGGAGTAAAGTTATATTCTCTTTAGGACTCAATTTTCTTATCTGTATAATAAGATCTGCCACATAAGGTATTCTGGACAAACCAATGAAATACTATATGTAAAGCTTCATCTGCTCTAGTATCAGAAGAGACAAGATAACCTGAGAAAACCAATCCTTGCTAATGGACTCATGGTTGATAAGAAACCACGTGTTGAGGTGTTAATCCTCCCAGAGGATGTTGGAATCTTTGAACTTTGATCCAAAAGAGTCGTGAAGCTTGGATTTTCACACTCTCAGATTGAAGGAGATATCTGGGGACAAACGTCTCCCACCCCACAGATGACTCTGCAGTGCCCACCACCCTCGACCATCTTATCACTTCCAGATCCTGCATTGTACTTTTATTCAAGTTGATTCTGATTAAGATGACCATCAAAGGTAAAAATTAAGTAAAAGGGAGGCAGTGGCATAAGAGGGTGGGTCAGTGTACAAGGGGACTTTTGCTGGCAGAAGGACATCCTGACCAAGCTGACTTGGACAGAAAAGAAGCTGAGGTTTTCCGTAACGCAGGCTCCCTGGCTGCCTCTCACTGCCCCACCCAGTGTCCGCATCCCCGAGCCCTCCTAGCAGGGCTGGATGAGGTCTCTGCAGAGCCCGGGATGCTCACTGAGTTTGCCCTTCCCCGGCTGGTCCTGCTAAGGGTTACAGAAGCCACAGAACAGTTCGGATCATTGTGTCAGAATGTGCACTAACGTCATCCCCACTAGAGCTGCCCACTCTTCACTGACTGATGGACTTCTTGTGAGCTTCGAGGGAGCCTGAAACTGGCCACCACAGTTGGCCCCATCTCCCCAAGAGTGGCTCCAGGCTGTGAGAAAAGGGATGAGGGCAATGTCCCTCTTTTAAATATGGGAAGACACAGTGGGTACTGAAGATCTAGCATGTGATGATCTCAGAGGATGTGAATCCACAGTCCCTTCCTGTCTCGGGGGCTTCTACAGAAAATGATCCTGGCCTGCTGGAGAACATATATACGTTACAGAAGTGACCTCCTCTGGGGTAAGTTCTTTGCAACTGCAACCTAAGCAATTCAGCCCTGCTTTAGAAGTCCCTGAATGCCCCTCCCCCTCTCTCCCCAAGGGTGTCTTTGAATATAGATGAAAGTGTTCTACATCATTCTCATTTTTATTGGTGCATAGTTTGTTCACATTTTAAACTATTGATTCATTCTTTCGGCGTTTTCATTCCTTTCAAAGCAACTCTGTGACAGTGCATCATTTTTATGTATTTTGGAGAACGACGAGCGGTATATTTTAGACCAAAGGATTTAGCTGGAAGGAGAAGGGAAGGGCAGGGTGGGGGGGATGTGTCATTTCACTGACTTTGTAGAGTGGCCAGCTTAGCACGTGCAAGTGGCAGTGCAAAGTCGATTTTGAAAGAAACTGCTTCTCATAGGTCTCCTCTGAATTCTTGCAGTGGGCGTTTCGGTTGCCTCTCAACAGTATCCATTCCGACCCCTCCCCCCATTCCTGCTGTGAAACACTCAGGGGTTTTGGTTGAATGCACCCAACTCCTGGCTATAAAGGTGGGCCTTGATTGGAGTCATTCGCAGTGAATGACTCAGTGCCGGACAATGAATTCAGGCATTACGTCAATCAGCACATGTCAATCCCTTGGTCATGTCAATTCCAGCACATATGACCGTGGGCAGAAGATCCAAGGTAGTTTAAAAAATAATAATAATAAAATTAACAAAAAGAGGCTGCAGGAGCCTCCTTCTCTCCATCCCTGGAGGAAGCTTTGGTCCCTGTTGCTGCTAGGAGTCATCCTTTCATTCATTCTTCCCTTAGGTCTTGTTTTATTGGTGGTCTGTGTCCCAAGCACAGCTCAGTTCTAAGTGTTGGGGATACCGGATCTTCAACCTCACAATCCAGTGAAAAAGGTGGAAAGCAAAGAAACATATAAATACATTGTATATTGTCAAGTGAGAAGGGCTAGGAAGAAAGAAACAAAGCAAGATAAGAAAACAGAAAGTCATGGGGTGTGATACTTAAGTAACTTAAGAGAGATGCAAACAAAGAAACAGAGCTGCTTGGCCGGGGGTGGGGGTGGGGGGGAATTACCCTGAGTGGAGGAACCCAGGACGGCTGTCCCAGGAGAGGACATTTGGAAAAGTCAGAGAAAATAGGGAAAAGAGACTGAGTATGCAAGACATTTTGAAAATAAATGTTACTTAAAGACTGATTAGATTTGGGAGTTTAAAAAGGAAGATCAGGGGGCTTCCCTGGTGGCGCAGTGGTTGAGAGTCCGCCTGCCGATGCAGGGGACACGGGTTCGTGCCCCGGTCCGGGAGGATCCCACATGCCGCGGAGCGGCTGGGCCCGTGAGCCATGACCGCTCAGCCTACGCATCCGGAACCTGTGCTCCGCCACGGGAGAGGCCACAACAGTGAGAGGCCCGCGTACCGCAAAAAAAAAAACAAACAAAAAACCTAAGGTAGAGTGTGACTCCAGCAGGACAGTGCAGGCTGAGGACTAAGAAGAAAAACAACTCGTCAGAGTCTGTGGATCCAGAGAATGGCTAATGATGAACCTAGAGATTATCATACTAAGTGAAGTAAGCCAGAAAGAGAAAGACAAATACCGTATGACTTCACTTACATGTGGAATCTAAAATATGACACAAATGAACTTATCTATGAAACAGAAGCAGACTCACAGGCACAGAGAACGGACTCGTGGCTGCCAAGGGCTGTGGGGAAGGATGGAGTCAGAGTTTGGGATTAACAGGTGCAAACTATTCTATACAGAATAGATAAACAGCAAGGTCCTACTCTGTAACACAGGGAACTGTATTCAGTATCCTGTAATAAACCATAATGGAAAAGAATATGAAAAAGAATATACATATGTATGACTGAATCACTTTGCTGTACAGCAGAAATTAACACAACATTGTAAGTCAACTATATTTCAATAAGATTTTTTAAAAGAGAGAGAGAGTGGCCAATGGATTCTAGCAGCGGTGGTATCTCAGACACAGTTTCACACTGTTCTTCCCAAGGCTGTAATTTTCCTATAACCTAAAGTCTTCAGTAAAGTTTCTTCATGGTTACAACCTGTCACTAATAATAACGAACATTTATTGAGGCCTTACAGTGTGTCAGCTGCTCTTCTAAGGGCTCCACAAATTATCAACTCATCCTCAAGGCAACTCTGGAAGGAACTATTATTATCGCCCTCATTTCACAGAGAAAGAAACTGAGGTACAGAAAGGTTATGTCACTAGTTTAAGACCATGCAACCAGCAAGGGTCAGAGCCGGAATTTGAACGCACGAAGTCTGACTGCAGAGCTCATCATCTTAACCATTGTCACTCCCTACATCGTCATTTAGGTTCACGTTAGCCTGGGAAATAAATAAAGGGAGGATCTGCGATGACATTTTGGGGAGGAGCGGACCAGAAATGTTGGCACACCACAGAAAGGTGGAAATGAGCCCAGCGGGAGAAATCTGGGAGAATCCCAAAGCAAAAGCTAGGCAATGACGTCAGGAGGATATAAGCAATTTCCGGGAACCTCAGAAGCCTTCGGGAAGGACCCGGCGTTCCTGCAGTACGGTGGAACAGGGACTCTCCCTGGAGAAATTTGCACATGGAAAGGATGAGCTCCACCCCTGTGAACTGTGATGACACCGGGCATCGTGCTTTTCACAAGGATTCCACGCTCAGTAATTGGTTGCTTTGTATTGTTAAGTCTTCCTGCCATTTTCTGATCCTTTTTCTAACATCCCTTGAAGGACAATCCAGCTTTTCACTCAGTTACCACGATTCAGTGCCTATTCATTGTCGATCATTTGCAGGTCAGCAAGATGACTCTGTAATGTATTTATTTATTTATTTGTTTGTTTGTTTGTTTATGGCTGCGTTGGGTCTCCTTTGCTGCGTGCGGGCTTTCTCTAGTTGCGGTGAGCAGGGGCTACTCTTCATTGCGGTGCACAGTCTTCTCATTGCAGTGGCTTCTCTTGTTGTGGAGCACGGACTCTAGGCACACGGGCTTCAGTAGTTGCGGCACGTGGGCTCAGTAGTTGTGGCACATGGGCTTAGTTGCTCCGCGGCATGTGGGATCTTCCTGGACGAGGGCTCGAACACGTGTCCCCTGCACTGGCAGGAGGATTCTTAACCACTGCGCCACCGGAGAAGTCCCACGATGACTCCTTTTCTATCAGTGTCACTTCTCAGGCATCTTCTCAGCCTTCTAAAATGCTTTACATACTGGAAAAGGGTTCTATTTCTCCACAGATAAATCGACTAGGATAAACCAATTTTTTCCCATTAAGAAAAAAGATTCAAGTGAAATATGATTTTTTTAACTTTTTATTTTCTATTGGAGTACAGCTGACTAACAATATTGTGTTCGTTTCAGGTGTACAGCAAAATGATTCAGTTATACATATATGTGTATCTAAGATTCATGTGAAAATGATTTTTCATCAAGGTAACTGAAGGCAGATAGAGGAATAGGAAGTTTGTAGGAGCAGTGAGTGGTCAGTTCAGCGGAGGTGAAAGTGTAGTAGACCCAAACAAATCTGAGGTGGAACGATATGTGGTCACTTTGTGTCTTTGGAGGAAAAATGCCAAGGAGAAACATAGGTGTGGAAAGTGAAGATAACTGCCTTCCCCCCCAACCCAAAAGGAAAATAAGCTGCTGATCAGGCAGGGTGAGTCTACGGTGTATGGTCAGCCTTATTAGCATATCTTAATTGGGAAGTAGACTGTCATCGCAGGACACATTATAAGTTAAAAACTTGGGAGACAGCATAATTCATTTAAATTCCAAATGCACATCTCCTTTCCTACCTATTTGTTGAACTGTTTCCCTTTTGCTTTTCCTTTTTCTTCCCCTGTTATTTGTCTTTCTCCTTCCATCTACAGCTATACTCTCAATGTCCCTGTTCGCTGTCTTAATCCCTTCTTTTCCACAATTGTATTTGTGATATATTTCCGCAATTACCAGAATCCACTGCTTCATTTCTCTCCCTTCTCTGTGTTAGATTGCTTTTCGTTTATCTCTACCTCCCGTTACCCGTCCTCATTCATCTTTCTCATTCTCTTCCCCTCTTTCATCATTCTCTCTCCCTCTTTTCCTCTCTACCTGTCTATCACTCATTCACACAACCTCAAGCTGACATAGAACTTAACTTATAATTAAAAAAATTCTCCACTGCTGACAAATTCTACTCACGGAGCTTACGCCCGGGGATTGAGGATTGCATAAGACTGGATGCATCCCACAGCCTGTTGCTCTAAGCTTCAAATGCCTTCTTGACCCTCTCCCACTTCACACAACTGGTGGAGTAGCATCATCCGTTATCTCCTTAGAGCAGGGCTGAGAGGAACGGACCACTGAATATATTTGGCCGAGACGGCATCTCTCTAAGGAAGACAGTGTTCGTCCCCAGAACAGAGGACACGGGCTCCAGATTTGCAGCCTCATCTGTAACTGTGTTTGCATTGCTCTGCAGTTGGTTAGCTCATAGCAACAAGTGCTTGGTGGGCCTCCCTGCCCCCTGAACACGGGGGAGAGTCATGAAAGCTATTGAACATGGCTCATATCCAGCCTAGGAGTGGGTATCACCAGTCACTCCAGGACTCAGTAGTACCGTTGGGTGGCGTGTTTGAAAGAGACTTTCAAATAAAGCAGTATAACCACACACCTCGCAACGGGCTGTTTATCTCACAGACCCGATCTGGCTATGAGAAGAATGTAATGAGACGTGAAACGTTTGCCAGGAGACACAGAAATGCTGTTGACGGGGGCTTTGGCTTGGTCCTCGTGGGTGGTGGTCTCAATTCCAGAGCCGTGCTCGGGAGCTTGGGTCTGCAGGGAACATGATCTTAATTGTACACTTGTCTTCTGTGTCGTGGATGGAACTGTTGGAATAACTCTTCTATAAGTTTGCACAAGCATGAAAGATCTGACCCAGGGTGGGTCTCCAGGAGCACTTTCTCCTTGTGGTGGGTCTGAGAATGCCAAGTTCCTGCTAATGCCCTTAAGGAACCTCTGAACCTTGGCCCAAGGATGACTTTCAGGGTCTCCAACAGATCGGTGCTAAATGAAACATTCTGAACAGTGAAGGAGAATCTTCACTTAATTGGCCTTCAAAGTACATAAGATCCAAGATTGGCCTAGGATTATTTTTTTTAAAAAAACAGAAACAGGAAGTGTGGAAACCTGCTCCAAACCCACCACACTCCAATTACTCTAAAAAATACACTTGAGTATTTAGTTGACATGGTTATAAGTCACATAGCTAACTGTTTACAGCATGTCTTGCTTATTAGATCACATGGGGCAAGTGGTGTGTAGTATGGTTGGTCCCTTTTCTCATTGGTAGGACATGCCCGTGAGAAAGTGTATTTCTCCACCTAGAAATAGAGACAGAACCCCAAATACTGGCTCAGTGGATCCCAGCAGTCTCTCCAGCTGGTTTGGGTCTCCCATTGAGGTTGTGTTGTGTGGACCTGGCCTGATGTCATCTCCGTACAGAACCTGACAGTGGGTTTTCCACACCTAGCCCCCTGCTACTCCCTTCTGAACAAGAAGGGGATCTTGTGTGTAGAAATTATGTATCTCATCAATCAAAGAATGTAGGAAGGCTGTTCTCTGTCCTCTCCAAGACCCAAGAAAAGCAATAGAAGACAATGCACTAGGGGCTTCCCTGGTGGTGCAGTGGTTAAGAATCCGCCTGCCAATGCAGGGGACATGAGTTTGATTCCTGGCCCGGGAAGATCCCACATGCCGTAAAGCAACTAAGCCTGTGCGCCACAACTACTGAGCCTGCACTCTAGAGCCCGCGAGCCACAATTACCGAAGCCCACGCGCCTAGAGCCCGTGTTCTGCAACAAGAGAAGCCATGAGAATGAGAAGCCCGTGCACCGCAACGAAGAGTAGCCCCCGCTCGCTACAACTAGAGAAAGCCAGCACACAGCAATGAAGACCCAACACAGCCAAAAGTTAAAACTAATAAATTAATTAATTAAAAGAAAAAAAGACAATGTGCTATATGATCCTGGTCTCAGGGTGTAGGTATGTGATCTAGAAAAAAAGTTCCAAGTACGTAACTTCACATTTGATTTTTTTCTAAGATAATTGGCATTTTTCTAGAAAATGTTCGGTTTCATTGGTGTGACTCAGTTGGTGTTCATTGGATGCCTAATTTGTTAGTAATGTTGGAAATCGTATATTTCCAAATTTCACATGAGAAAACTAAGACAAAATATCATTAAGAGACACACAAAGTGACTCAGGGAAAAGATAAACTTATGTATCTGGTTACTGACTCTCCAGGACTGTGTTGTGTTAATTAGGTGTTCCTGAGTCCTTTGTCTCAAAATTAGTTGAGAGATTATACCATAACGTCAATCCTGTCCATCTCAACTTCTTGTAATATAAAGCTACCTTGGGATCCAAAGCAAAGAAATGTAAAACTCAATTAAATTTTGGGAAAGATAGAATGTTGCAGGAATACAATTTCCCATACACATGTGATCGATATTCTAATAATATCAACTTTTACATTTGCCTTTTATTTTGGAACATCAGATTCCAGAAGACATTATCCCCAGATCTTCACCTTCATCCTCTCAATAGAGAGAAGGAGATTCAGAAATGATTTTGTGTATCATCTCCCTAAGGAGGCTAGGGCTCACAGGAGCCTAGAGGGGACTGTACTTCCAGTGCTGGGTGACTCTAAATCCCAGATTGCCCAAGGCACTTCCGCCTTCAAACATCCTGTCCCAATATCACCATATGTGCCCTCTTACTTCTTAGAGAAGCCTGGCTGGGCTCCAGATGACACGGATTCCAATCTGAGTGTTGTTATTCATCTACCCATTCGGCAAGTATGACTGACCCACGACGCACGTGACACTGTGATACGCAAAGCAAACACCATCTCTGCACTAGAGGAACTTAGAAAAGTGGCAAAGACAAGTCTGTAAAAAAATCATACCAATTTTAAGACATAATATAATTGTGGTGGTGGAGATATGAGCAGTGGACTACGGGCACAGTGGATTTCAAGAGAGGGGAGTCAGCTCACGGGAGTCAGCATTTGAGCTGGCTTTGAGGAGTGTGGGATTAACCTGGCAGGTACACGTGAGGGGAGAGCATTTCCAACAGAGATAACAGCGTGGAAGTTAATGAAGTAGAGGCATGTTTGGGGGAAAGGTCAAGGTGCCGTACACATAAGCGTGTAAAAGGGAGAAAGGGGATGAGTAGAAGAGACCGTCACTGGAAAGGAAGGTTGAACCCAGACCTTGAAGTGTCTGGGAAATCAGGCTAAGGAGATGGGACTCTGTTCTTCATGCATTAGAGAGTCATTGAGTATCTTTTGAGCAGAGTAATGGCGGATGACAATCTGAACTTCAAGAAAATAACTGTCTTCTTGGAGGACAATGTGGAAGGGAAATCAATGAGGGTGATTTCTGAAATGGCCACCAGGGGGCACACTTACACTGACAACTTTCCTGGTCCAGGAAAGAAGCAGGCCCAGGAGGGGTGTAAACGCCAAGAACTGGAGCAGAACACAGGTGGGAAGGGGTGAAGGCGAGTAGGGTAATCTGGGGGAAACTCAGAACTAGAGGCATGGAATGCTTATCATTTTAGGAAACTTGAGGTGAATGTGTAATATGGGCAAGAGATAATGGAAAATCACATTTACTGAGTTCCTAATACATACCAGGGACTGTTGCTAATGCTTTTCTGCTCTTTCTAATCTATACCTGACTGCTACATGATGACTATGTATAGTCTCATTTTATAGCCAACAAAACCGTCTGAAAATTTCATTCACTGAGATACTAATTGAGCATCTACTCTATGCCAAGCACTCTTCAAAGCACTTGGGATTTACAGAGTGAACAAGACAACCCCTGCTCTCATGAAGCATATGGGACACGACAGGGAGGAGGTGTCAGAAAGCAAGTGAACAAACAAATGAATGAAGAGATTCAGATAGTGAGAAGTGCTATCAAGATCATAGCCTGGTGGGATGATTGAGTATAACAGGAAGGACTTCTGTAAATGGGTTGATAAATGAAAGCCTCTCTGAGCAGTTGAGTTGAAATCTAAATGATGGGAATGAAACATTCAAGTGAAGACCTTCCAGGAAAAGAGGATTTCAGGCAGGGAGAACAGCCAGGGCAAAAGTTCCCGTGGAAGGAATAACCTTGACGTTCTCCTGGGACAGAAGGCTTGAGTAGGCTGGGTGCGATGAAGAAGGGTGGATTGGTAAGAGCTGAGCTGGAGATGTGGGTGGTGGCCCAGTTCCAAAAGGCCCTGTAGCTATTACAAGGAATTTGAATTTTATTAACCTTATAGGAAGGGTCCAGGCCGATACTTAACATTTGCAGGGCTTGGGACAAGAGTTTAAAGGGAAGCCCCAGGCTTCCCAAATTTCTCTTCCATTCTGCTCCATCCTGCACCACAAGTGCCTTCCCACACGTGTGTATTCGTTGCCTACGGCTGTGTAACAAACTATCCCAAACCTAGTGGCCTAAAACAGCAATAAATACTAATGATTTCATAGCTTCTGAGGGTCAGGAATCTGGAAGTGGCCTGGCTGGGTGGTGCTCCTCAAGGTCTTTTATGAGGTTGTGATCCAGACCTTAGCCAGGGCTGCTATCAGGTGAGACTGGGGCCGGGAATCCACTTCTAGAACAGCTCACTCACACGGCTTGGCAAGTTGACCCAGGCTGTTTGTGGGAGGACTCGTCACTCTGTGGAGTCTCCACTGGGCTCCTGGAGGGCCCTCGTGACCTGGCATCTGGCCATTAAACTACATAAAGCTCCATTTCTGAGTGGAAGAGAAAAAGCACAGCTGGTCCAATGGGACCTCAGGTTGAGTAGAAGAAAAGGTGAATGAAAGCCCTCCTTCCCCACCCCACCAGGACCGCAGCCCTACCTGCCAATACTTGGGCAAGTTACTTAACCTCTCTGCCTCCGTTGACTTATCTGAAACACGAAACTCATAGCGGTACCTACTTAGTAGGGTTGTTCTAAGGTTGAAATGGATTGACATTGACGCCTGGCATATAGTATGTGCTATAGGAGTGTCTGTTATAAATAAATCAATGAATCAGTCAACACATCCATCAATGAATCAGTAATACTGACAGCCCTCCGTATTTTTAATCCTGCCTGAGTAATCCTCTAATCTGAGTTACACTGCGAAACTGCCCCTATTTTCTGTCCCCATCAATTTTTTATCTGAACGTTCCAAGTGGATGGGGTTGTTGAGGTTGCTATACAGGAATATCCAGCATCCAGCTCACAAATAAATGCAGGATACACCTGCATTTAATAGCGTGATAGTAATAATGCTATTTTTGATGATGATATAATGACTTCCAGAATCACCAAGAGGACTGACTCCTAGAACGTCGTTCTGAAGGCGGGGTTGCTACACCACATCTGGGTGGACCCTCCTCCAGCTGTGGGAGTGCTATTTTTAACCTTGGGCGGGTAGATGACTAGTTATTTCCAAATGGTAGTTGAGAACACGGTGGCCGTGACCCTTTGGAATTGGGAGGGGGGAGGGGAAACGTACATAGTGAGGAAAACCATGTCCCCTTTTCTGGCTTTGTCCTTTATCACTGTCCTGCTCGACTCCAGTTCGCTCACATTGCCTTCTTTCAGGTCAAAAAAAAACGGAAGAAAAAAAGAAAACAATTTTTTGAATGTGGCATCCATAGTAATGAAAAAGCACATTTTTTTTTTTTTTACATCAGGAAGCCTTGCTAAGGGGCTGAGGGCCTTGGGAATCTTGCAATATAACTAGAGCAGGCCAAGATTTAGTTATTCTGCAGTAAAACCACATTTTTACTTAATGTCATTTAAAACCAAGTGCCAGTTTTACAAAATGAAAGGAACTACCACAGAGTATTGGAATGATCTTATGAGACTTTCATGTAATTTTTAATTGGTTTGACTGTTTCCTAACTCACGAATAAAAAGGATTATAGGAACATGACCATGTTATATCTACTGCCTTTTTTTCTAAGTAAAATTGAATATCTTTTATAATAAAGTTGAAAGATTAAATTGATGATTCTCTTCCCCCCCCAAAAAAAATCTATTTCTCTGAAATGACCTTGATCTAACCCTTTCTGTAAACTAGATTCAGCTGTATCTAGAGTATGTCTAATAGAGCATTAGCAGGGTAGTGATGTTTTGACATAAGAACCCTGGTGTCCTCAGCGGCTCACAGTTGGAAGTTTGCCAGTTTTCAACACCTGGTTTCTCTCTGCAGGCAGCCTTCCCTTCACTGAAGCGGTGGGAGACCTGCAAATTACAATGTTAAGTCTTTCCCTGACATCTAGTGTCAAAGTGTGAAATAACAGACGGGGAACCAGCCACTCATCAGGATAAGGATATTCTCGTCATGCAGCATTCCTTAAGGGTTGACTCTTGGTCCCAGGGTCCATCAGGAAGCAGCTGGCAACTTCATACCTCACAGGTAGCCCCAAGACGGAAGAAGCAAAGAAGGACCAAGAAAATGGAAATGCATTCTTTTCCTTATTGTAAAATGTTCCTGATTGACCCAAGACTGATACAGCATCCTTTGGGCTTATTTATCTTCTGGCCGAAAAATAAAATCAGAAATCATGGCTTCTATCTTTACAAACTGTCTTCTTATTCCAGGTCCTTTTATTCCACGTCTTCTCCAACTCATTCTCTGCCTTCACATGACCTTTTTACTCTTGATTTCTCTGCTATATGGAATTTTTACAGAATGCACAATATAGGTCAACAGATGCTAATGCAAAACAAGATGGGTGGGAGTAGCTTCTGACTTCTGTTTCTTAACACTTGCTAGCTAGCACCAGTAATGATGCACTATATTTTTTAGCAGAGAGATCATCGGCCCCTTACGTTTTACTCCTTCAGCCGTCTTGGCCCATGACACCTCTGATGTAATTGAGAAGGTATCATCTTTGCTCTGAAAAAGACTGCCAAGACCATATTGTCAAAAATGCTGCAGGACCCGTGGCTCCTGTACTGCGGTGATTATAAGGAAATTCGAATCATCTGGGAAATAGACACAGGGGAGCAGAGAAGAGGGAAAGCTTCCTGAGAATCAGAACCATCAACAGCAAGAGAAGGATGAGAGGCTCTGAGTAGCTACTCTGTGCCCTCCTCCAGGCAGTCCACTGAAATCATTCCAGTACTGTTGACGTGTGATCATGCGTCCCCTTAGATTACGTGAAACTTAGTAACCCATGACAGACTTCAACAATATTCCTTGCCAAGAAATTCCCTGCAAGTATATCCTACATCCCTGATGCTTCAATGAAAATCTATTCCTCCTCCATTTTAAGTTAAAATTCTTTCATTCCTCCCCTTATTTAATCTGTTCGATAAATGTTTATTCAGCGTCTACTACACGAGCCAGGCAATGTGGTGGGCTCCAGGCAAACAATGGAAGAAAAGTTATAGAACATACGCTCCACGTACGTACAGTCAAGGGAGGGATACTTGATGTTAATTAGATCATGTCTCAGTTTTTATGATCTGGCCCTGAGTCAGAGCCCCTCAAAACATCATTTCTCTGCCTCACAGCCCTGAGGTCTGTCAGTTCCTCCTGGTTGCTTTTTAAAATCCTTTTCTCTCTTTCTCTTTCTAAATAATCATTATCAAGTGGCAGGAGGCTACCCACCCTTCTGGGCTCTGTCTTTAGATCAGTCAGGTGATCCTGCAGTTCCTAGGCAGACAGGATAGGGGAGGCAAGAGGAACCAACACCCCCTCTGTAGTTGCAGTGTCCCTGCATGACAGGAGCGCAGGGCTGGGTATGTTCTCTCCGCAGTCTTGACTCTGACTGTTCTAGGAGGTACGTGGTGGCTACTTCAGGTAAGCAGCAATGAAAGCATCACCATACACCTGTGTGACGGGCGGCGAGAAGTCTCCTCCAATGACGTCTCGTACATTTCTCCTGGTGACTGGCCTGATCAGGATCTATAAAACAGCAAATTTCCTAATAGCTGCCTTGTTAGCTCAAATTTCAAGAAGCTACTCCATTCTTTAAAAGGGGGGTGGGTGGTGCAAGGAATATAAATAAGGAAAAGATAGGAAAGTCAATAAACACTAAAGGACAACAACTGCCCAGAAAACAGCAAAAATATCTTTGAAGAATTTTTTTCTTTATTATTTTTCAGAGGTGAAACTTCAAGTTAGTATATGTATGTATCTGACTCAGACGAACATGGAGAATTTGTCTAAAATATGGTGAAAATTGTGCTGACCTCATTGGAGGAATGGCTTTTTAAAAAATTCCTCTTATTTTTGTATTTCAAATTTAGTGACTGCAGAATGTATGGTTCTGAGCCAAATGGCACTAAGGAAGACGCCCTTGAAACTCAGCATAGGAAATTCTTAAGGTTTTGTTTTTTTTAAAAGCACAATTAGTTCTTTTTATTTTAGTTTAATCCATTTTGTGATCCAAAGGCTTTCCTTCAACAAAATAAATGATGCTAGTCACCATTAGAAGAGCTAGAGAAAGTAGATGATAGAGAAGAAAATTCAGATATTAACAAGTTGAATTACCTGCCACTTTTTTAATTGTCCTGATGTATAGCCCCATATGTTTAGGGTATATATGGCAAAGAGAGAAACTTGGATCCGCAGGGAGAGAGGAAATGTGTAAACAACTAAAGTTCAAACAGTGTGATTTGAAAAACAACATCTGTCCCAATCATCCAAAGCTTCTCATAATTTACTACAGAGTAACAGCAAGTATTGATTTCTGCCCTTCAGCTTCCTGATCTGCCATTTATCACTGTTTACCTCCCAGAGACTCTATGTCAGAAAACCACTGTTCATCAGGGTTTTTTCATAACAACACATAAAGAGCTACAGAAAAAGCAGAGATTTCAATTAGCTTTATTAGCGCATCATGATGCCTTCCCCAGCCAATCAGCATTCAGGGTCAACCTAGAGCCAATTTTCTTCTCCTGGACATTTTTTTTTTTTTTTTTTTTTTTTTTTTGCGGTACGCGGGCCTCTCACTGCTGTGGGCTCTCCCGTTGCGGAGCACAGGCTCCGGACGCGCAGGCTCAGCGGCCATGGCTCACGGGCCCAGCCGCTCCGCGGCATGTGGGATCTTCCCGGACCGGGGCACGAACCCGCGTCCCCTGCATCGGCAGGCGGACTCTCAACCACTGCGCCACCAGGGAAGCCCTCCTGGACCATTTTTAAAGAGAAGGTCCTAGAGACGCTCTTCCCTTGTAACTGGCTCCATCTGTATATTTCTTTTTGCTCGAGCTTGTCAGCATTATGAGACTTTCTAGGCTGACTCTGAAGAGCTTTTTTTGAGAGGACAACTAAACTCTATATGCTAAAATAGTAGCAAACCCCACAATTCCTTAACTAAAAGTGTTCCAAAGATGTCCCAGTTTGCTGAAAGGGCCATGATCCATTCTTATCTATAAATGAAGTCCAATCCTCATGAAATTCATTTAACCAAAAGACTTGACAGAATCATGGTTCTGGAAAGAGCTTGGAGAAATCATTGGGTAAAACCTCAAGCCTTCAGAAAGTTAAGTGTCTAAACTTAGAGTTGCAAATGTGTTTCTTCTTAAGTAAAAATTCCAAAGGACTGATAGAGGCTCCCTGGAATTCCAAATGAAAGACTTTTGAGGACTGGCCCAATCTCTGTAGCAAACGGTGTTGTGATTAATTGGTAATGTCTACCAAGAGTACAGGACAGGGCAAAATGTTGACTCTGGCCTAAATTAAACAGGATAGAGCATTTTTTTCTTCTCTTAAGTTTGCTCCCAACCTTCCTCCAGCATACATTCTAGTTCTATCTTTCCATGAACCTATCCCTTATAAAGACCTTTCAGAATCAGATCCCACCTCAGTCTTCTCGTCCAGAGACATCAAAAAACATTTTCATCTTTCATCCTGGGACCTATTTTCCAACACTTTAATCATTTTTGTTGCACGTTCCTACAGTCACCCCAAGCTCTTCACATCCCTTTGAACAGTGGTGACAAGTGCTTTAATTCAGACTATAATTCAAGTCCCCAATTCAGACTGTAATCCGACTATTTCAGAATATAAAGAAACTATTGCCCGTATCTGCATATTTCTTCATACTTCCTAGTATCACATGGGCTTGTTCATAACATCATCTGACTCATGTCCTTGCCAGGTCCCTGTTACCTGTGTCCAGGCATCATTCTCTCATTGGTGAGATCGATGTTCAGAGGCTTAGCCTCAAAATAGTTTGCCCCAAAGAAGTCTCCATTTTAAGGGTAACAGAGTTTGGACCAAAATAAAAGATGTCTTTAAAAAGGAAAAAAGACAAACATTTTTAAAACAAAAGGAGATGTTAAACATGTTCCAAAGGGAAAGTTTGTAAAAGGCAAAATTTTTGAAAAGCAAATTTAAGCAAATAAGATATTTTTAACAAGAATTTTCGTGGGGGGACTTCCCTGGTGGTCCAGTGGTTAAGACTTTGCCTTTCAATGCAGGGGGTGCAGGTTCGATCCCTAGTCAGGGAGCTAAGATCCCACATGCCTCGCGGCCAAAAAACCAAAACAGAAACAATATTGTAACAAATTCAATAAAGACTCTAAAAATCGTCCACATCAAAAAAAAAAAAATCTTAAAAGAAAAAAAAGAATTTTCGTGGGATACCAAATTAAAACTCCCAGTGTGCCCTGGATCTATGCCCTGTCCTCTTGTCAGCCCTCCATGGCCACCCCTCCAATTGCCTTGTTCTCCATGGGGCTACAAGATCCTGGTTGGAATTAACATAAACAGAAAATACGATGCTAATTTGAGGAAGCTAAATTTGGCCATAAAAACCATTTAAAAGTAAAATTTAAAACAAGTGACAGCTGAATTAAAACAGATATAAGAAGGGTCGGTCCCAAGAGAGTCGACCCAGAATGATGGATGTGCCCAGAAAAACTTAACTATCTAGAGTTTAAACATGGGAAATATGCAGCCTCCGCGGGATTTAGATTCTGGGGTGCCTCAGAGACCTCCAGGATCACTCTAGAATGGAACCCTTTAGACTTGAAGGGGAGAGCTCCCTCAATGTCCAGCTGGTTCCTCATACTTTGCGAGTCCAGATCTGAGCTTATCATCTTCCCCCTCATATTAATTCTTCCTCCTCACATTAATTCTTCCTCCAGCTTTCCTGTTTCATTAACAGCATGGCCAGTTTCCCAACGTCCAGTCTCGTAACACCCAAATAATCTTTATCGGCTTCTCCTTGAATTCCTGCTAAGTCATGGGGCATCTAAGTCATGTCTCTTGCCTTAATCTCTTCCATCCCCGTCCACTTTGTCCAGTTTCTTCAATTATACTTCTTTCCTCAACCACTGCGTCAGCTTCCCACATTCTCCAATCTTCTTTCTCTTCCCTTAGAACCCACTCAATCATCTACCAAAGTCATCCTCTCAGAGCATGCTCCAATTATGTCATGCCCCCCCAAGAAAACCATTGAAGGACTTCCCATGATCCCACCAAGTCAGTTTAAAATTCCTAACTCTGGGGCTTCCCTGGTGGCGCAGTGGTTGAGAGTCCGCCTGCCGATGCAGGGGACATGGGTTCGTGCCCCAGTCCGGGAAGATCCCGCATGCCGCGGAGCGGCTGGGCCCGTGAGCCATGGCCGCTGAGACTGTGCGTCCGGAGCCTGTGCTCCGCAGCGGCAGAGGCCACGACAATGAGAGGCCCGCGTACCGCAAAAAAAAAAAAAAAAAAAAAAAATTCCTAACTCTGAGAGTCAGCACCTTCTGCAGCAGAGAACCTACTCTACATTTCCAAAGAGCTCGCTCGCTCCAGCTAGCTTTCCCCGCTCCATGCTTTATCAGCCCATCCTTCTGAACTACCTTCCCTCTTCCTCCTATGGGTACAGCTTCCAAAATTTTACCCACCCTTCAAGTTCATCTCAGATGCTCCTCAAAGGCATGAGCCCACGGAGCACAGCTGGCTGAGGGCCAGAGCAGATTCCTCTAAGACAGGGGTCACTCTAATCCAGGTCCAAGGGATGCGTTACTTAGGAAATCCACGGATGGCTCCAGGGCAATTTGTGAGTGTCCTAAATTTTATGGGGAAAAAACATATGTATGTTTTTGCAGAGATAGCTTTTATCAAATTTAAGGACCCCAAAAGGGTTTTTAAACACCCACCTAAGGGCATCTTTCCCCTCTTCCTTCTCAGCATCAATCATGCTTGTACCTGCATTGGAACCACCTGTCCAGTTCTCCTTAAACCACCATGGCAGACAGGGTCTGTCACTCATCATGCTATCTCCCAGCACCTTCCCTGACACCACACAATTATATTAAACATCTGCTAATTGCCAGGCAGCATGCTAAATGCGGACGTAATAAATGAACAATGGGTTCCCTGCCCTCACGGTGCTCTAGTGAGGAAGCCATGCAGTTAAACCCACAATTAAAATAGTTTGTAAAGAACATTCTGATGACTACGCACAAGGTGTTATGTAAACCCTGACAAAGCGCATCCCAGTAGGGCCTGGGGTGGTCTGGCCACCCTTCCAAAGATGAGAAATGGCTGAGTCTTGAGGTATCAGAAAGGGAGAGCCAAATACAAAAGAAAGGAGGGGCAAAGGAATAGCGTGGGGTAACGCTTCCCAAAGCACGGAATAAGTAGTACATTTTAGCTCGAGGATAGAATGGTATGGGGAGGAAAGGTGGAGATGGACAGGTTTAGCACTCTGAATTTTATCATGAACAACATGAAGGCGCCAATGAAGGATTAACAGCAGAGGAAGAAAAAAAAAGGCAGAGGAAGGACATGATGGTATTTGCATTTTAAGCCATCATCTTTGCAACAGAGTGGAGAATGAGCTATAGCTGTGAACTCTTAAGAGACTTTTCAGCTACTTTAAATAAATGTTATTAAAGATCTAAACTAATATCATAGCAAAGGAGTTAGAAAGAAAGGGAAAGAGTCTAGAAATATTTAGGATTTAAAATCAAGAAGATACAATTACTAATTAGATATAAAGAATTAAGGAGAAGGTGGAATTGTGAATGACACTTGGGTTTCTAGCGTCTAACTGCATCTAAGTGATGGGTGGTTATTTCCTGAGACCAGGGATACAAAAGGGGGAGGAAAGTACTGGGTTCTGTGGAATTTGTGGTTCTTATGAGACTGGATCCAGAAAATTGGTCTGAGCCAAGATGCAGATTTTGGAATCATTATAAGATCGGTGGTGATTAATTGTATGAATTTTAATGAAGTCTCTCAGGCAGAATACAGAGATAAAATGAACAGAGGGGTCAAGGAAAACCAACCAACCAAACAAACAAACAAACAAGAATATTCACTGGACTAGGGAATAGAAAGTGACCGTTGACCCTTAGGAAAGCGATCGTTTTGGAATGGTGAGGGCAGAACAAATCTGCTTGAGAAAGAGCCAGTAAGGAGTCAGGCTGTAAAACCGCGCCCTGGGCTTCCCTGGTGACGCAGTGGTTGAGAATCCGCCTGCCGATGCAGGGGACATGGGTTCGTGCCCCGGTCCGGGAAGATCCCACATGCCGCGGAGCGGCTGGGCCCGTGAGCCATGGCCGCTGAGCCTGCGCGTCCGGAGCCTGTGCTCTGCAACGGGAGAGGCCACGGCAATGAGAGGCCCGCGTACCGCAAAAAAAAAAAATTGCCCTAAGACCAGGTGAGAGGGCCTTTCCCAGGCCTGCGCTTTATGGCTCTGCTCTGCTTGTCCTCCAGCCACACCCCTACACGGACAAGAAGTCCTTGGGCTTGGAGCCAAAGGAGCATACCCACTGGAGCCCACATGCTCCTTCCAGATTATATTCTGATGATCCAGGACCCCAAATTCCCTGCCCAAACATCCCCAAGCTCATTTCTAGGCCTCCTTCCCCTGGGCTTTCTCTCAAGTCTAGTCCATACAGAGGTCAGACCATGTCAGAGGTGTGCACACTCTTGGACCAAGAAATGGCTGAGGGGTGGCCATTTGCAGGATGCGGAAGGGGTGAGGATTGGTTTTGCATGTGTGGGGCTGGGATCTCCACAGTCATGCACTCAAGGTCCCTGAGGATGGAGCCCGGAGTGAAGGGGAAGGGAAGCAGGCTGTGAGCCAGAAACCTGGTACCAACTCTCCCCTGCAAAACCATGTTGTACCCCAGAACCCCAAGGACTCTGAGAATTCTAAATTTGATCCTGACCTTCTAGGTCTATTTATCAAGGTAGAACAGTAGAACACACTTTATTTAGCAGCTCATTAACTTGATATGTAACTTTTAAATATTTAGACGCGGTGTGCAGACCTCCATTTGTGCTCTTACTTGGGGCCCACAGGTGTCAAGGTGAGGCCTGGTGGAGACATAGATAACAAGACACACCTTCAGTAAACGTGAGAGTGAAGAGACAGCAAGAGGTAAAGTATTAGGGTAGAAGGGAGTGTTTTGTTTTGTTTTGCTTAAGACGGGATAAACTTAAACATAAGTTACCCACAAGAGAACACTTCCGGTAGAGGGAGAGAGAGGTTGGAGATACAGGGAAAAAGGGTGTACCAAAAAGTATCCTTAAGGAACTAACAGCATGGAATTCAAAAAAAGTGGGTGGGAATGGGAACGTCCAAGGAAAGGCCATGGGAATGAGTGGCTGAAATGAAGTTAAACTGAACAATTAAGAGTTATCTGCATCGATCTTCTACCTGTCCTTCCAGGAGCTCTGACAAGCATTAAACACAATGAGAGGTAAAGAATTTGAATTATTCTGGAGCAAGAAATTAGTAGAGTCAGTTCAATTATGCCATGTTGAGTGAGTGTGGTAACTTGGTTTATGGAAACAAATCTGGGTTTAAATATTACGGCCAGGATGATTTTAACTTCTTTAAAATAAGGTGACCAAGTGTCAGATTCATGAGTGTAATCTATGTCACTCATAAATCCAGTATTATAATTCTCAAAACCTGATTTTGCAATGCCTAGTTACCTCAAGAGCTATGGCAAAATTGTACCCAAATACTCAAAACAGCTTTACTTTTTTTTCTATTTCAATCAACTTGTATCATGTCAGGCATCAGAATCACCAATTGAAAAGTATACCTTTTTAATACCATTTTTTAAAAATGCAATTTATTTAAGCTAAAAAAAGAAAACCCAGAGAGTTCACTCATTTCTCCCAGCCCCCAGCCCCACCGCTGTCGACCACTTGATTCACCTTAAAAATTATAGATATATGTGCCCTTTGTCATTATTTTACAAGAGGGAGGAAAAGATGTGAAATCAAACCAAAATAGTAAGGTTTCATCATTTTCAAAAGCTTGTCAATTATTATACTAAGGAGTTAGAATCATTCTAAAGTTCCTAGGTAAACTGGGTTTAAGCTATTGATATGCTAATAAAAGTGGGAAAATTAAGATTGATTCTAAACCATGAGATCAGAGAATGGAACAAGCAGTCCTAGCTTAAGAACACCCAGTTTACAAAATTATATATGTATATTTATAGCCAGAGTCATGCTAAAGGCCATGTTCTCCTATATTCAATGGCAAACTCTGACATGACCGGGGAAGAGTGATTCCCAGGCAGCCATATGTCCATCTCCCCCTGCATCAGATATACTCCTCTTACCATGAAGGGTCTGGAGGGGCAACAGAGGGTTCCAGGCTCCAGAATTTAACTAACTCATTTCCCATTGAAAACAACAATAATAGTCAAATCATTATGAAACTTCTTTTCCAGGCTAGACTTACAAAAGTCTTTTTAGCCCATATGATAAGTAAGATTGTTGTAAATTGTCTCTATGGAAAATATGCTCTGAGTCCCAAACAATCAGCTTAAGAAGATAACTTTTGGAAGTGACTCATATAGGTCTCTAAGAGGCTATCAATAACCGATGCCATTTGAGATTAATTTAATTTAAAATATGTTGAGGTCTTATTTTCGGGTTCCATTGTGTCTTTTTTTTGTACATTACTCTGTGTGCAGTTATTTCATCCAAGACCACAGGGGAGTGAAAGATGGCCTACTCCACATTAAAACCACTCTTATCGTATTGGTGTTGACATGATGCTGGGGTCCACAGCACCAACCCTGCTTTCCACGCTTCGTTCTGGTCCTTACTGCACCCAGAAAGCCGCAAATCTTTCCTTCTCTCATAGAGTCCATACAGATTACGCCCCAGGTAATGCAATGAATGGGTTCCTGCACATGTAGGTGACGCATACCATCGTGAATTGTTTATATGTTGAAGACACGTTACAGGAGTTCGCTACTTCAAAGAAAATGTACAAGCATCTCATTTGTTAACGTCATAACCCATTCTGATTCAAGATAATAACCTCTCTCTAATGTATTAGCTTATAAGGTTCCATTTTTTGCTTAAGAGGTTTAATTAAAGCAAGATAAAACTATACTTTCAGTTCCTGAAAGTAGCTTAATGTCTCTGATAAATGCCAACTTGTCCAAATCGAACTGACTGACAACTTAATTAGGAATAAATGTCATTATCATCCATATTTTTCCTACATTTTTTGAAAGAAAACATTCACACGGTAAAGGGAATCAGAATCTGTTTTTATATGCCTAGAGTTATAAACATTTGTATCAAAATATTTACAATTATAGTATATGAAATACCAATCTATTAAAGAAGAAGCCAAATACAGTACTAGAACAACCCACCAACGTAATGCAAATTACATGAGACATAAATGGCACAGAAACAAAGTAAAAGACAAGGGAATACATGGTTCACTCCAGTCACAGTTTGACTTTTTAACACAATGCTAGTATCTCTTTTGGCTGTATCTGATATGTAAATCTGCTTCTGCACTCAAGACAGCCTTCTAAAGTCATGTGATCATTAAATCATAATTTAAAAGTTCACTATCCCACAGTTTTTGCCTGACAACCAATTTACCCAACAGCCCAGATAATTTGGTGGCCAGCTCTCAACATTCCCCTAACCAGAATGAACACAGAGAAATATGCTTAGTAATAGTCCTTTTACATAAATACCAGCAACTGTGGCATAATAGCTCCCCAAAAGGAAACGCATATAAGAAACGGGATGAAGAGGGAGCTAGAAGATGAAAAGTAGGCAAGATGTCTCAGATTCTCCCTAGGGTAGATATTCTCAGATTGGTAAAGGAAATGTCTTCCACCAAAAAAATACCCTTTAGCCAGAATCTGAGATGGCTTAAAATAGCTGCGCCAGGCCAGAGCAATGCCTGCTTAACCAGGAACACCACACTAATACCATACTTCTAAGTCCTATATAGAAACACTCTTGTGGCAGCAGACAAGCTCAATTACCACCGGACTGGGTACCACAAGAGTTTTTAGGGTTTTTTTTTTCCTTAAAGAAAATATCTGCCCATCACCTATATTTTTATTTCTCTCACGGAAATTTTCTTATTTTCCTGGAAGCACAGACACTCTGTTCTTATTGTGACTGAAATCTAGTATGCTTAATACTTGACAATAATATAGCACCTTTCATCCAAGGATTTGTTGTTTGGTTTTGGTTTGTGTGTATTTTAAGAAGCTTCCAGAATTGCCTTGCCTCACCTGTGTTGTGGGATAGGCAGGACCTCTGAAAGGCAACCCCACCAGCTCATGTCAAAGCTAGAGCTGTCTCTGAGCCTAGGAGCCCTGATCCCCAATGTGGCTAATTATATAAAACTTCCTCAAAAGCGTATAATTTAGAGGGAGAGTAACAGATTGTGTTGCACGGGTCTTTGTCCTTCTCTCTCACGTTAAGTACTTAAAACAGACATTGATTGCATGGAGAGAGGTTCCTAATAACATAACTCTAACATAACCCTGCTATAAGATTGTCCCTTTTTCCCATAATTTGAGTGGTGCTTCCACCACTGAATTGGTCGTTAGTGGCTTTGCAGAAACTCCAGAGAGCTGCCTTGGCTTTAAAGGAGAGGCCAAGCAAAGTCTGTAGCAAGAGGTTTCCACGAGGGACAGCTGTGTGAGGTCTAGTCTGGGTTCTGACCACGCCCCAGGCCTTCCATTGTGAAAAGTTCTCTTTCTCAGTTTAGCTAACACACCAACTTAGCCTTAATCACTATCTCTCTTCCTCCCATTTTGTCACAAATACCACAGAGCTAAATCTCTGTTCCAACGAGGGATAATGGCTCACTGGCCAAAGTTCTCCCGCAGGGCCCTTCAGATGGTACTGTTTTGCTTTGGGTCAGAAGGGCAGGATGGCTTCCAAGCCTGGCGTATTCCGCACAAGAACAGTATCTGCCCTTGCCGGAACTTGTACCGCTATATTAACTAGGTGCAGTAGGTCTGAAGACTGAATTCACCCTCGGAAGTAGAGTCAGCAATGTGGCAGCTGCTGGGGCCCCAGGCAGTGTATGTAACTGATAACAGCTGGAGGCTGGAGGGAGGCCCTCTGGCCTTCATCCAGGGAGCACGCATCCCAGCCCACGGCTTTCTCCCAGGGCAGGGGCTGGACAGTACGGGACCCTCTCAGTCATGTTTGGGTTTCAGCCCCTCCCCCCTGCCTTCCCCTCCCCCCAATTCCCTCTCTTGGTTTTTCCTGCTTAGCAACGTCCACTCCTCTCCCAGATTCAAGGACTCCCTCTTCCCCACCCCCACCCCCCAGATCCCCAATAACGTGTTCAGCCTTATTTCTTTCTCAGGACCAGATAGAGAATGCCGATGATGAAGCTGAAGCAGAAGCAGATCCAGGTCAGGATGAAGGAGTAGCCGTGGTGACTCTCCGGGTACCAGTCTTTAAAGTTATTGGCATAGTGATGCGTGTAGATGGAGGCCCCCACCAAGATGCACAGCCCTGCAGGCGAAAAACAACGATTAGCTGTTGGTTTGATTTCTTAACATGAAAACCAAGAAAAAGATTTTATAATTTTAGGAAGAGCCTATTTCCCTCATGGGCGATGGGAAAATGAAATCTGAAATTGGACCCCCAACGGTAGTTCTGTCAATTTGCCCCAAACCAAGCTTGATGGCTGTGCTGGCAAATCAGAGGTGCTCAGGTTCTCACATCCGCACTGGTTTGTGTGGATGAAACACAGCGTCTCGGGTCCACCCCTCAGCCTTCCCATCTGGACCCCAGCACACAAGGGCAGGCTGCCTGAGGCATGCAGAAGAACACGCCTTCCACCAAACTGCGTGTGTGGGGGAAGAACGACAGGAGAGTGGGAATGGCGATCATTGCAGGCATTCTGGCAGCGGCTTCATCTCTCTAAGGAATCCCACATCCCTGCCCCCTTCAAGGGTCCTGTATACAAGTGCTACTGATGGACGGACCCCAGCCACTTAGTAGCTGCCCGGGAGCCCAGGTTTAAACAGTGAAGCCTACGAGGGTTCTTATTCCAAGCAGCTATCAGGGGTTCTCCCAGAAAGCACAAATCGTACAAGGCGGTTTCACTGCCCCACGTGCTCAGCTGTTCAAGCTGCCGGGAGCACCCATGGTAAGATCTACGGGAAAAGCTTTTTCTGGGTAAGCTGATACTCACAGCACACCAGCATGGTGGCCCCTGAGAGGAAGAAGCGGTTGCCTTTCTCCATGGTGAACAGCTGGAACACGAAGACCACGAGGGAGATGACGGAGAAGATGATGGACAGAATCATGAAGGCCTGCACTGCCTTGAGGGCATCTGTGGACACAGGGTGGGGGGAGTGAGGGTGTTAGGCTACCCAGTCCCCGAGGGACTGGCCATTTCCCTGAGCGCACCAACTGTCAGCACTGAGTACAATATCTTTGTACGCACCTTCACTGCCGTATAACAGGCTGTGGCTGCAGTCAGCGGAAGTACAGTTTTTCCAAAGACCTACTGATATTTTTCCAACATCTGAAACCATCCAGGCCTGAAATCAAAAAGAAATAAAGGAACTCTTCTCAGTACTCTGTAATGACCTATACAGAAAAAGAATCTAAAAAAGAGTGGATATGTGTGTATGTATAACTGATTCACTTTGCTGTACACCTGAAACTAACACAACATTGTAAATCAACTACACTCCAGTAAAATTTTTTTGAAATAAATTTTAAAAAGAAATAAAAAGTTGTTTAAAAACTAACCCCCTGCTTTGAAAGAAAAGGAAACAACAGATCACCTTGTGTCAGGACCAAATCTTAACCAAGACTCCATATTTAGCCAAAAACATGGTTTATTTCCATCTCTTGGTGGAAATAAGGTCTCACTAAAACTGAAGTCACAAAGGTCCCAAGAAAAAAGAGAGAGAAGAACGTGTGACCAAGGAAAAGTCACCTCATTCTCTGGGCCTCACATCCCTCATCACTTAAAAAAAGAAAAGAAAAGAAAAGAAGTAATTCAACCATCGCGATTTAAAATTCTAAGGCTCTAAGAAATGGAAACCCTGCGTGAGGAAATTGGTTTTAAGGAGGCACAATTCCTACACCCCACCAAGATCGTTTCATGGAAGGGCCTGGCTAGAGGGGAAAAAAAGTTCAGGAAAAATGTTCAACTGGAAAAAAGTAAGAAACATAAAGGGCAACGGAGAAAATAGCTGAGTGATCAATAAGCCACGTTCATCTAAACAGAAAGATAAACCTTGATCGTCACAACATGCAAAGTAATTCCATAATAACATAGTCTAGCCACAGCCTTCCTGTGGCGGCAGCTGAAAGTAGAAGAATGACCAAAATGTGTTCCCCGAGGCTCACCACGGTGCCAGCAAGACACTTATCCTTCTGGGATGGAAAACAAACACCCAGCCCTGTCTACACAGAGCGTCTGTTAAAATGAGAGTTATTGGAAAAGCAGGGCCAGGATGCCAAATCGCCTGCCTGCTCTTGATTTAATAAACAACTCTGTGTCCAGCCCCGTATCAGAAGCTGATAATTCAGATATTCAGCACTCAGCATCCACTAATACAGTTTGAAGTTGTTTATCGGACCTGTTATCCTGAGAGACTTGAAGGGCAGCATACAGAACGGCTAAATTAGAGTCTGGGGGAGGCCACGTGGGTGAGCGTTCTAGATTATCACAGTGGTGCTTCAATTAGCCTTGCCTCTAATTATACCCACCGATGTTGGCAAAACTCTGAACTTGAAAACCCATTTATCCTTCAACTGTAGCAGGGACCTGAACAGGTTCTGGAACCCTTTTTGTCTGTCTAGTGATGGATGGCCTTGGTTTTGGGGTCCGAGGAGCTGTCTTTGTTTATTTCTGAGAAAAGCACGATGGACCCTGCAAACTACCACTAGAGGTCAGAGTAGCCCAAGGTTCAGAGAGAAGAGCCTGTTGCTACCTCCATATTTTTAGGTTGTTTTGTTTGAGTTAATTCAGGGGAATCGGGTTAATCTTGCAAAATTCCACTCTCACATGCTACTCTCCGTCCAGATCTTGAATCTGGTGGTCGGGCCACCAAAGTGTCTTATGATCTCACTCCCATTTCTCCTTCTAATCAAGGTCCCCAGAAGGAAGGGAAGTTCTGCCCTGCCACGCAGGTGTCCTCATCATGCCCTGAACAAAGCCTGTCCCTCCCTGCTGGGCTCCTTGACCCGCACACCTAGAAGGCGTCCCATGCTCCTTTCTCTCTGCATCTTTAGCAGAGAGAAACCCCACCCATTTACCCGTCCTCCAAGCTCCACCTACACTGAGAAGCCTCGCTGTGTTCTCCAGACTGGCGGGATCACTCATGTAGACACTTGTTACTTAGCTGTCTGAAGTGCAAGTATGTGTTTATTTTTTTTCATGACTAAACTGTAAATTCACAAAGGGCAGGAATTATGGCTTAAACGTCCTTTGTAGCACTTTATGTAAATATGCAAATAACTTCCAAATGAATGAATGAACAGAAGAACACAACTCACATTGGCAATGGTGGAAACAAATAACATGATGACGGTGGCGATGTGGACCACAAAGATACTGGCCAGTAACACCAACATCTTGGCTTTTTGATGGCTTGGGAGTGAAGAGAGTTCTGAAAAGAAAGGAGAACAAGAAAGGGAAAGGGCAGGTTATTGTCAGATTCAACACAGTAATTCAGCTTTCCCACCTGGGTGGGCTAGCTGCTAAAATCAGGAAGAGCTGCAGCAAAAACCATCAAGATTTCGTCATAAATTCCTGCAAACAACTAGTTAGCCCAGTTCCCACAAGTGCCTATTCGTCTATTTAAATAGACCTAAACAGAAACAGAATTCTGCCTCTCAGGTATTTATATACTCATCCTTCTGATACAGCCTGTTTCAAAACAAGAAAATTTTATGGTAACTGTTATCATTTTATTTTGTTTGTGTTTTAGAGGCCAAAAGTAGGACTTTGGTTTTTAAAAGGGCTTTCACAGCTGTAATTTCCAGGTCTCTGTGCAACAATGTCATATAAATTTCTATTTTCCACTAGGGAAGTGTCCACGCGTCTATCAAACTGCTCACCCAGCAATTTTAATCGAATTTTCCTCAGACCAGCAGCTATTACTCAATGCCCAGAGACTGAATGGGCTACTAACTTGATCCCAGATGAGATATAAAACGTGAGAGCCACATCTTCTATTATAATAATGCTGTTCAATATTCAGTAATTGTAACTACCTAATTACAGTTTAATGGTCTGATCATCTGCCAATGGAACATTTTAGACTGGTATTACCGCACCGGGGCGTCTGGGCTGTGTCATGGTAGGGACTCTGTTGTTGACCTGGGGGCATAGGGTTCTATTTCCTAGGATTCAATATGACGGTTCTGGGGGCTGGATGCAGCTTGAGAGACCAAATGTGCCTTTGACTTGTGCTTGACATTTACCCACATGCCAATCCTTCAGGACTCAGTAGAGCAGATGGGCAAAGGCATCCGTCACACGGTGGGTGGGGGGATGGGGAACTCATAGAGATTAAGAAAGTGCATGGGTAAACAAAAGCGTTCAGCCGTGATCTCAGCAGAATAGAAGACAGGAGCCCATGGGTCATCAAACCTAGAAAATAAAGGAAGTGTGAAGGATGCCTGAGAGGGCAGCTACTCTGATGAATGTCAGCTACAGGAGTGCTTCGTCACTCACGCCCGCCCGAGACAGTTCAGAGGCGGCGCCGCTCGGCTGGGGAACTTCAGAAGGAAAGGGCTCGGGTTATTCACACCCTGGGCGGGGTGGATGTGTGGCTGCCCCCCTCAGGGAGGAGCTGGCGGTGCACATCCAGTAACTGCCCGCTTCTCGCTCTCTCCCTCCACCTCATTCGCTTGAAGCGTTGAGCGTGCTCGAGCCCCTTTCACGTCGGACCGGGTATTTACTGGAAAGCACGGACACAATCATTCCAACACTTCTGATGTTTTCGATCTCCTCTCCCTTTCCTCGTCAGGCACTCAAAGTCTAGAATGACCTACGGAACCCCGGGGGCCTTGCTCTTGACAGGCTAGGAATCAGAGGCAAGACACTGGCCCCCACTGCCCACCCGACCCATTCCAACCCCCACCCCGCGCCCTCCTTCCCCATCCGAGCACCTCCTGCCACCTAGGTTCTTTTTGTAGAAACGTGTCCAGTGGAACTGTGAACGACCAAAATGATGACGTTTCTCCTGCGGCTTCAGGGGAGAGCTTGGCGCTTTCGTGCCCGCTATTAATAACCTCCCCACACGTTCAAATGCATTTTTGCTTTTCTCAGGTCCTTGCACACTTCCTCAACTCTCTGCTTGACTTTAATGCACAGTGAAAAGAGGTTTTTGAATTAGACCGAGGTTGAGTTAGAATCGTATAAAGTTGTTTGACCTTCCAGTCTCAGTTTCCTCCTATGTAAAGTGAGGGTTGCAATGCTACTCAGACAGGGAAATGCGAGGGGTACATTGGATCATATATGAAGAACTTCCAGCACAGCGCCTGGCACGTGGCAGATACTAATGGGGTCGCTTTCGTTGTGATTATTAGTATTACTATTATTATTATTATATGAAACTGAGTAGCTGACACCAAACCAGCCCAGTCCATCCGTCACCAGGCTGCCCCATGTTAAGTGCCAGTAATAGGATATCTGCTCTCCAGTTCACAAGGCAGTGTGTATAAAATCATTTAGGTCCTCTGAGAAATTGTCCTTATGCCTAATCCTTGCCCCTTGCGTGGGAGGACCACTAGGAACACCCCCTTAGAGATGAGGAGGAGAATCCTCACTCTTCTCCGCCCTGTGCTACCCATCCTCCCGGCACCCCCAAGATTCACACCATCACTAGATCCTGAGCTCACCCCTCATGGAGAAAGGAACAGGCATGAATTAATTCTCTGAATGCAGGGAATTAAAATATTATATAACGTGGGCTTCCCTGCTGGCACAGTGGTTAAGAATCCACCCGCCAGTGCAGGGGGTGCATGTTCGATCCCTGGTCCGGGAAGATCCCACACGCCACGGAGCAACTAAGCCCGTGCGCCACAACTACTGAGCCTGCGCTCTAGAGGCTGTGGGTCACAACTACTGAGCCCGTGAGCCACAACTACTGAGCCCTTGTGCCACAAATACTGAAGCCCATGCACCCAGAGCCCATGCTCCGCAACAAGAGAAGCCACCTCAATGAGAAGCCCACACACCGCAACGAAGAGTAGCCCCAGCTCGCCGCAACTAGAGGAAGCCCGCGCGCAGCAACGAAGACCCAATGCAGCCAAAAATTAAAATAAATAAATTTATTTAAAAAAATATTATATAACAAGTCATGTTTAATCCTCCTTGGGCTCTACAAATGACTTTTTTATTCCTTTGCTTCCAATTTACAAACATCCTCCTCCTAATAGGGGTTGAGGGACCAAAGACAGAATATAACACACCAAGTGATGCCTCTTAAATGAGGTCGAGGAAAATGTTCTGAGTGTTGCTGTTGGGGATCCAGCAGTGTTTTCCGTCTCCTTGGATTGGTCTGTAACCCTCCAAATTTGAGTCTGATTCCTTTCTCCCCGGCTCACACTGTCCATTTTAATGACTTGAACATAATTGCCTTCCAATTACCCTGCACCTTCACCGTGGCTGGTCCACTGCACCCCTGGGCACGCGAGTTCCTGGCCAATGGCTCTCACTTCTGATCTAACCCACAGTCCCCCCTGACCATTATTCCCCTGCAGGGTGCAGGCAGGAGTGAGTGGCGGAATCGGGCAAGGAAGCGACTCTCTTTCAGGGTATTTAGATTTCTGTAATCATGCCACATCTTTTCACCAAAGAAAGGAGCAAAATGTCTTGGATTAGCAAGTGTTTGTAGTGCGCGGAACACACAATTCTCTCCACTGTTGGCTGCTGTGTCCAGCTGGAAGTAGGAGCTGCTGCATAACACATATGGTAACGTCTCCGTTTTTCATTGCCCCGAATTTGTCAGGTTTTTATTAGTATCATCCATTGTCAGCTTAGAGGGGCCTCCTTTAATTTCAATGGCTCTCCCCAACACATTTGGAAACAGAATGAACTGTCTTCTTAAATGCCTGGCCTGCGTCATCCCTAGGTACTCAGTCCCTATACTAGAGGCCCCCCAGCAGATGAGTGGGGACCTATCAAGTTTTAGAGCAGTTTGGGTAGAAATCAAAGAAGACCCCATGCTCCCACGGGGTCCACCCACCCTTCACAGGCAGGGAAGATTTCTGAGAGCCTCATTCCCTGGCCTCGTGTATATCTTGCTTCAGATAAAAGCGCTGAAAAGAGACCATTTCTGAGCATTTATATCTTTGGAAGTATTGGCTGCTACAACTTTCTTCTGTGGCAGTATGTTTCACTAAAACAATAACTGAGCTCTCTCTCCCACCTCTCCAAAATGCTACGGATGGCACGCACCAACGGAAAGCAGACCCCTAGTCATAGCCGGGCAGCTCAAACCAGGCAGTAGAGGATAACGGCATGGCGGTTCTAAAGAGCTGGGCGCCACACCTTCCTCCCAACGGAGCATCGGTGCTCGGGAACGGCCCAAAGTTTGTCCCGTGGTGGCTGGGACTTCCCTAACAACGTGATCTGTGGTTCTTGGAGTTGGACCCAGGCCACCAGAGCTAGGGAATCCACTGCATTCTCAAGGGATAGGATGTCCACTGACTGTTCTATGTGGGGTGCCAGGAACACATTTCTCTTCTCACCATTGGAAGCAGAGTAGGATCGCCCCCTTTACCCTCATTTACCCATCAAGCTTGGGGACGGGGGTGGTCAGGGCTCCGTGGGGCTGGGTGGGAAACTGAGAAAAGTAGGGGAGGCATGAATGCTGACTCTAGAGAGAAGTGATCATTAAGAGAAATGGAGGTTAGTGACTTAGAGCCACACACAGGCTCTCTTTATTCCTTTCCTGTTCTTTCTGCCCTAACGGACAGGCCCGCCGGTTCCTTTTCCACCACCGCCATCTTTGTTTCTGACCATGTTTCCCCTGTTCTCCCCGCATCACCCAGATCACACTAGGGCGGTGGTCTCTTTACACTCCTGTCCCCGATACAAGCCTCACAACTACTGACCATTCTAGATCTGGATGAAGTTCTTTGCTAATAGGACATTTATTACAGTTAGTGAAAATAAGCCTGAAGATTACGGTTGCTGGTGATTGGAGCTGTAAACCACTAACTCACGTTAGGGAGAAAGATAACCGCCCTCTCTAGTTGGCTCCGTCCACTTAAATCTTTATTGGTGTCTTGCCTCCCTCTCATACCCAACCCCCCCCCCCCAAAAAAAGAAAGAATCAAAGGAACATATCCCTGAGACTGCCTTTCTCTTTGTCTTTTTCAGGTAGCCTGACACTTTTAGGGCGTTCTGACCAGGAGAAATGAATCAGGCCTCTGTGGACACCTTTCCTTTTCTGATGGGTAACTCATACTGTAGAGACTTTGAGAATCATTGACTTCTAAACAGACAGTTGAGATGTTAGTAATTTGGCCCCGTGATTGCTAAGCTAGGGGGCAGATCACTTTCTTTAGGCCCCGGAGTCTGTGAGTTTATTGAGCAGCGACCAGAGTCTAGGGGAAGCAACGCTTGAGGGTGGTCTAAGGAACAATAATTGGGATCAATACAACAGAATAGAGCCCCCCAAACCCACTTCTCCAGCAAAGGAAGTGATGGAAATCCTCGGCTTGAGTCACTGAAGAACTCGCCAGAGACTGGAGGTGTCACATAATCAGAAACAGGGATCTGGGGGTTGTGTGAGCAATGGGGGGGGGGGTCCCACAGAGCTCAAATGTCTGTGATTCACTTGGAGTGTGTGAGAGTCTCACAGACAAAGGCCAAGTGGAGGCATCCTCTCCCAGATGGCACAGGACAGCTTTCTGAGAAGCCTGTGGATCGGGCTGGCCAGCCAAAGACAGTTTAGTCATTTCCCTGGCAGCTGAAGACAGCCCAGGCTTTTCCGGGGAGACAGGAGCAATAATGACCAGATGCCAAAGTCCCTCCCCATCACTCCTTCCTCTCATCCCAGTTTGTTTGTTTTTTAATATCTTTTTTGGAGTATAATTGCCTTACAATGGTGTGTTAGTTTCTGCTTTATAACAAAATGAATCAGTTATACATATACATATATCCCTGTATCTCTTCCCTCTTGCGTCTCCCTCCCTCCCACCCTCCCTATCCCACCCCTCTAGGTGGTCACAAAGCACCGAGCTGGTCTCCCTGTGCTATGCGGCTGCTTCCCACTAGCTCTCTATTTTACATTTGGTACTGTATACATGTCCATGCCACTCTCTCACTTTGTCCCAGCTTCCCCTTCCCCTCCCGTGTCCTCATCATCCCAGTTTCATTGCTGAAAATAACAGTCAGGTCATGCATTTTTCCTCCAGTATTTATCTCCCGTGCATCCGTACTTTCCACTCCCACTGTCATTGTCTAGCTCAGGACCATCAGCCTCTCCCACGATCCTCTCTCTGAACTCCTCCCTCTTAAGTATATGCTCTGTGTCACTGGGTTATCCGACCAAGTCACTCATCTTCTCAAATCTTCCAAACACACCACCACCCCACCACCAATCAGGAAAGAGGATCCAAACACCTCACGCTGGCCCTGGGAACCCAAGGAATTTTAAACCCAAACAGAAGTAGTCATTTTCCTCCTGTTATTAAAATCACTGGTGGCAACCCGCCTAGTAACAGAATTATTTGTGGAAATGTTTCACTCCCCCACCCCTAAGATTCTAAGTTCCTGAAAGGAGAAGCTTTTCTATGACAGGTACAAAGTATCTGTTCAGCGAGAAAATAAATGAATCAAGGAAGGCAATATTTTCTTTTCTGTGGAAAAAAAATAAATGTCAAAGTAACTGAAGTCTTCATAAAAAAACAACAGAATTCTCCAGAGAAAATGTTTCCCCCTTTTTTATATAGGTGAACTTTAGTCCTGTATTAGTTTTAGAAATTATTTATAGATTACTGTAACTATGTATTGAACATCTTACTACAGGCAAACTCTGTGAATATTTCTGAGTATTTTTTTTTTAATTCTTATTTATTTTTTGGCTGCATTGGGTCTTCCTTGCTGTGTGCAGGCTTTCTCTAGTTGTGGCGAGCAGGGGCTACTCTTTGTTGTGGTGCGCGGGCTTCTCATTGCAGTGGCTTCTCTTGTTGCGGAGCACAGGCTCTAGGCGCTCGGGCTTCAGTAGTTGTGGCATGCGGACTCAGTAGTTGTAGCTCGCGGGCTCTAGAGCGCAGGCTCAGTAGTTGTGGCACACGGCTTTAGTTGCTCCACGGCATGTGGGATCTTCCCGGACCAGGGCTCAAACCTGTGTCCCCTGCATTGGCAGGTGGATTATTAACCACTGCGCCCCCAGGGAAGTCCTCCGAGTAGCTTTGACATTTGAATATTCAAGGTTATATGTGTGTTTGTTCCCTTTTATTCAAGAAGAAACAAGTAAATGCAAAGAAGATATCTTAAACTTCTAAATACTATTTAACTTCCTTATCTACCTCTTTAAATTACAGAATCTCTGACTGAAAGGAGGCTTTAAAATTCCTCCCCAATGCATGAAACTCATCTATAAATCTACACCAAGGAACTACCTAAATCATGCTTAAACTCCTCCAGTCACGGGGAGCTCACTACTTACCAAGACCCCCTTCCATTAGAAAGGTCCTGACAACACATCAGAGGCTGCTCTTGACAATGACTACCTTGATCTTACTTCTGCCCTTTGTCTAAGGCTTCCTTGTTAGCATTTTTCTAAAGTGGTCACTTTTCCAGCAGAACTGCCAGGTTATCAGAGAATTAGCCAGAGGACGTCACCTGAGATCCCCAAATCTCACTAAGTCATAACACTGTCCTGAAATGACCCAACTGCTGGACACACTCCGTCTTTTCATTGATTGATGCTGTCAGTGAAATCCCCATCTATTTCTGGGTACCTGCAGACTTTGAAGAACGCTTTCTCAGACCAAGACACCGTGCTTTCTCCAGATGAAAGGCAAAGCCACTCCTGGTCGTACGATCTCCATGAGTCAGCCCACATCTGCCCATCTTCCTTCGTGGCATACCCCAAACTGTGTCTGTGCTTCTCCTGGGGACACTGTACAGGGCGGTAGCACGAATGCCTTTCTGTCCTCTACACATCAGGATCATTTTGCTTTTGTTGGTTTATTTTGATATGTTTCTTTCCCACTGAGGATCATTTGGGTTGGCAAAATGAATGTCCAGCAGAAAAGGAAATACTCTCTTTGGGGAGCAGCCGTAGAGGATGTATCCGGAGGAGGAAAAGGCTGGGATTAAAGGCAGGGCTGAGTGGATGAGACCTTGGATGAGCTTTTCTGACCATTGTTCTTGTTGTTTTATGTCAAGTGTACTTTTCCATTCTAAATATTGTTTTTATGTAGGGGTGGGAGAGGGGGGCATTCATTTCTCCGTGGGAAACATGTGGAGAAGAAGAATCCTGAAGGGCTATTTCCTCCTGCTTCTGCATGTCTGATGTTTGGTGTGGAAGGAAAGAATTTCAAGCTGTACCTCTCTATATACACATCATTCCAGGGTCTGATGTTTTCAAGTGCACGGGGCAGTTTTTATGACCAGGAGAAACATGAGCGGTCAAGTAGCAGGAATCTACGTGCGCCAAAGAAAACAACTATTTTTTCACGGTCCTGCGGGTAAGGGGACTGCACCTCCCAAATGTGGGCTCTCATGAACGGGGGTTATTATAGAAAAGGTGATGTTTTTCCGGCGCTGCTGTCGACTAGCGTGATTCTCCCGTAGTTAGGGATGAGGAACTGGGGGTGGGGGTAGGAGGATGCTATTGAAGGGGAACAAAAAGAGAAAGAAAGAAAAAAGAGCACCTATTTGAAAACCAGATTCTCCTAAAAATTCTGCCTCTGACTAACTGCTAACTTTGGGAAAATAACATACCCTCTCTGGACAGTAGCTCCTAGAGAGACACAGTATTGCGCAGCAAAAAGAGCACAGATTCCAGGTTCAACTCCTGATGCACCACTTTAAAAAAAAAAAAATTCAGTGTTAATGAGGTATAGTTGACATATAAAATTGGAAGCTATTTCAAGCACGTTGAAACTCCAGCCCGTTTTAACTGTGATCTGCAGACCTCGTAGCCTTAGTGTGAGGACGGAAGGGCTCCTGCCTGACACAGAGCAAAGGCTGTACAGTTGTTGGTTATTCTTTGTGTTCCTTTATGGAAAATGAGAAGCTCGGCCCAGCGAAACGGGCTTGAAGCTTCTCGGGCAGAAATTGAGGGCCAGCGACTCTGCTAGAAGCAAACAAGCAACATGAAGCTTGTCTTTCCAAATGTCCCCAAAGAGAATAACCTCTCTCTCCGGTTTCCCCTGGTCCTCTTTTGTGTCGGGGAGTGGCTAAATCTGGGGGACATCTGCCAAGGCTCAGGCCAGACCTGGGCAGCGAGGCCGGGCCCAGCCCATGTCCCCGGCCCCGGCCCGCAGCTGGTCAGGCCATTGGGCAACGTCCCCTGGGCGAGGAAGGAAGCTTCGTTGTCTTCTTTTCCTAACAAAAGAGGAGTGTTCTGGTGGCCAGAATGTCTCCGAGGAAGAGGTTGCCAAGATAATAACTAGGGTTTGGGAAGAAAATCAAGGTGTGGCCCGGCCCCAGGGGCCCTTGGCAGGGGGGCGGTCCGACAGTAGGTGGCAGTAACAGGCTTGCACCAGCGGGGCCACAGGCTGGGAGGTGGCAGGGCCAGGCGGATGCAGGTGCAGCAGGGCCGCCGCAGTGCCTGGGGTGGGCTGCGGGCTTGTTGCTCTTTCTAAGGGCAACTGGCTGCGTAGTGGCTTAGCAGGGCCGGGGTTATTCAGTCCAGTTCCTCGACAGACGAGGAAAAGCTGGTCTCCAGAGTGAAGGCAGCGTCAGGATGAAGCCCACCCCCTGGCATCTTCCAGGTCAGGCCTTCTCCACCGCAGCACAAGCTTTTCTCTCCTACGTCGGGGCAGAAGTTCTAGAACTTCTACCGGATCTCCCCTTCGCTCTGTTCCTCCCACCGCCTCCTAGTTAATCAGAGGGTCAGCAAAGCCCCTCGAGAGAGCGCCATTGGAAGAAACGAAGGGCCTTTGGAAGGACGCTGCTTCTTCCCATTAGGTTGCTGAGAGGGGCCACCAGCTGAGCCTGCCCCGGCCAAACCCGACTCCGCCCCTCCTTGCCCCTCTGCCACTGCCTACCTCAGACGAGCTTCAAACCTTCCATCCTGGCTCCCACCTACAGCACAAGCCCCCCTCCCCAGCGAAGCATGGCAGCCAAAGGGAAGCACGAGGTCTCCGCTTCACAACCCTTTCTCTGAAATAAGTGTGGACCCCCCTGGCTGGTCCGACCCCTGGTTTCAGGAGCGGAAACCTCTCCCCAGCTCCCCGCACCTAGCCTCCTAGGCAGAGTCTTTGATTATTTCAAAGAAGACATCAAAGTACCCAGGACTTCGATCTGCTGTCAGCCCTGATATGACCCTTCTGAAAAGGGAAGAAACGTCCCCGGGGAAGATCCCCGCCCTGTTGGCACAGATATTCGATGGAAACTCAAATGTTGCGTCCATGAGCAACAGAAGATTATTCACGGCGGGGGAGACAAAGAAGGAATACTTGGCCCTAAGGACTGTCTCGAGGCATTGAGGGAGGGAGTCAAGAGTGCAGCATCTTCACACTTCTGCCTTGTTCCTTCTCCCTGGCTTCCTCTTTCCACTTTCTCCCTCTTCTAGGCCTTTCCATCTGCCCCCCTCCTCCCTGGACACACAGGCCTAAGGAAACCCGCTCGGTCCCCTTGCTCCCCGCCCCCTTCCTCCTGGCACCGCCCCTTTCCTCGTCAACGTCCGCTCTCCATCAGCTCTCATGCACACCTTTGCAGCCGCACCCTCCCTGACAAGAAGGTGGGGCTCCTTTCCCAACAAGACCAGCTCGTCACGTTTCCCCGAGCCTGGTCTGGCTCCTGGCAGATCCCTTGCTGTTGTCAATATCCCCACAAGGCTTGGCTAGCCTGGCCCTGCTTATCTGAGCGGGTGCTCCTCGGGTTTCACAAATCAAACCTCTTACCTTTCTTCCCGGACCTGGCTGAATGCTCACTGCTACCCGACGGTGAAGCCCGCGGACCCGGTCCCTAAGGGATCTCTGAGCGTATGAAGCGAGGGAGACCGCCTGGGTCCTCCGTCCTCCGTGAGATGCCTGTTCCCATGCAACACGTGGCTTCATTTCACTTTCCTACCAGTGTTTACGGATTAAGCTTGCTGTTAGCGTGAGCCGAGGGACTCCTCACGACAAGAATGGTAGGATCTTAGAACAACAGGGTCTCAGAGCCACAAGGGGCCGTGGGGACCACCAAGCTCAGTTCCCTCCATCGAGAAGACAAGTGTCCTGCCCACGTCACACAGCAGAGTCGGGACAAGACGACGGCCCCTCGGACCTCCTATTCAGCCATCCTGCACCTACCTCAGGATTCATGCCACCGATTTCAACCCAAGCCCAGCGGGTTCTCAATTTTAATTACCCCACTGGAAAAGAGAATTCATGAACCAGGCTCGGGAAATGTGAAAGCTGCCAGATCTGCGTAAGGCCAACGGCCCCGAGAATAGAGGAGTCCATTTTAGCTCCGGAGAAATGCCATTTCCACAGCAGGGAAGGAAAGGTTGACCCAAATGTTTTGTTAAAAAGGGAGAGAGACACAGCAGTCCCAAGGGCTTCTACTTTTATCCTTGTGCTTCAGTATCAGCGGATCCCAATTAAATTGAGAGAAATGACTTGTAACTGAAGTGTTACAAAGAGTGGTCTGGAGACGTGCATGTTTGGGGAGTGGGGTTTTGGGAATTCAAGCAAACTCCTAACGGGAAGCGTATTTGGGCTCCCTTGATTACTGAATAGAAATCCAGGGTCATCTGGGCAGAACTGGAAAAAGTATTGGAAAAGGGACATTTACGGTCAGAAAACTCCAGTTCTACGTTAGTTAAGGATTAGGAGCTCTTTTCAAGGCACTGACGTCCAGACTGCCCACCAGCAATTAGATCGAGGTGATGTTGATTGGCAGCCTGTTCCTGTGCTTACTAGGACAGGAGGTTCACAGTGGAAAGGCGTGGGCTGCGTGAACTATGGACCAAGTTAAGGGACCAGCCCCAGAAGGCCAAGTCAGAAGCCCGTGTTTCTGGCACTGGATTGATTTAACCATGACCTGGTGGTAGTAACTGGGTGTGTCCCTCTGAGTACGTATATCTGAGAGTCCCAAATGGCTCTGAGCTTTTGTGCTAGGCAGCTGTGTGTATACATGTGGTCGGTTCAAGAAGGAACCGTATGCATGTGTTTAGAAAATAAAGGACCTCAGAATCAGATCACTTGCGCATGGACGACTACGCTTCGAAAACGCTCCCTGCTCTTTCTGAATCTTAGGTCGTAATAATAATAATACAGATGCATCAGGTTTTATCCGTTAAATATTGAATAAGGGTCAAGTGTTTAGAGGATAAGGAGCACTGGATGGATCAACAACAATGAAAATAGAATGGGTATTTTCAGCACCGGAGAGCTAGGAACAAAGTATAGGAGTTATAGAGAAGCCAGTTTTGCTGGATCTAAGAAACTCTAGTAATTAGAGCTATCCAGCAAAGGTGGGAGAGCACGGCAGTACCTTCTGAGGTACCAAGCCTCTTCTCTGGCAATTTTAGGGAAATGTAAGATTCCCATCCATCCAAGGTGGTGTGAAAATAAGATTTCTGCGTATGGTAGAGAATGAATGGGTTGACCTCCAAGATCCCTTCCAAACTCAGGGCACAAAATCAAGGATGAAATGTAACTATATTTGCCTTGTGACCTTTTCTGAGGCCATTTTTCGGGTCTATTCCCTGTCAGGCTCTGAGAAGTCTACAGAAAAGCCATTTTGCTTCACCTCTAAGCCTTCTAGGTCTCTGACTGCTTTCTCTCCGCTGGTCCCAGGGGTTCTGGTACCAGCTGAAACCCCCAGAGCCACCGAGTCCAAGCCAAGAGGGTCTGCATGCCCCAGGTGGCCTCTGTGGAACTCCTTCTCTAGGTCCCCCAGAGTCTGGATGTCCCTGGGAACTGGATGGGCCAAGTCTGGCCGAGGAGAGAAGCAGGAAGAGTAGAGAAGGCCACAGTCTTTTCTGCGGTCTGTGGAGGGGACGTCTTTCCTCTCCTAGAGGCTGTCCTGTACTCCTGGGAGGGGGCCAGCATCTGCTCTGGGATGTGATCTGCCCTGGGTTGGTCCTCGATGGCCTTCTGCCAACTCCCAGGACAGTGTCCTACCCTCAAACAATGTAAACTCCAGAGGGTCCTTGGACCAGGACGCCAGACCGGACATCCTGCGGCCCTCCAGACAGCGCTCCACGCCCGCCCCAGTCCTCAGAGTCTGGGGTGGAATTTGATCCACCTCTGAGGGCAGGAGGAAAAACAACCCTCCCGGTTCAGTCTTGTCAAAGGTTCACAGCTGAACTCCACAAAAATTCCCTCAGCCACGGAACTCTCTCACTACTTCTTGGAGGAAGAGGGGAAGGTGGGAATCGGAACCGCATTCTTTAAATTGACGTCAAACCCCAGGCAATAACGCGCAGCGCACTTGCTCATTTATAAAACTCCAGCGTAAAGTGAGATGCCGCACAAATAATGAATTTCACGATGACGGTTTACGCCCCCAGAATTGTCAGTGTTGTCTATTTGCTGACCAGTTAAATCTAGCTTATTAGTTTTAACCTGCACAGACTAAAAGATTTGAACTAGCTTCCTAGGATACCACTACCGTCAACTTAATAATGGCTTCCCTAAGCCACGTCCATATAACCTGGGAAATAATCAACATTTCAAGCAAAGGCGGGAGTTCCCTGCATCTTGAAAAGTTGCCCTTGCACTAACTTAATCATCCCCTTGAGGGCAATCTTACCAAGCGCCTTGCCTGTACCAGGTACGTAGGCTGATTACTTTTGAATCTTCTCTTCGTATGAACTACATTTCCAAAGAAAAAGCCTAATTTCCTCAGACAAGCTGAATCCTGTCATTCTCCTCACCTTGTTTACCTGGGGGAAAAAATACACCAGTATCTATATTGAAATGGGCCACACCTCCACCAAAATGCTAACCTTAAAAAAAAAAAAAAAAGCAAATAGAAATCACTCGTCTTCCTTTTCCAGATCCCTTTCATGATTAGCACGAGTGTTTGCATTTGTACAGCCGTGTTTTGGAAACAGTGAGAAGATAAATGTTCCAAAACAATCACTGCCTTCCCCGCAGAAAAAAAATCCCACATCCACCTAAAATAAAAAATGATTTTAACATTTCTGATATGCCATATTTTCAACTCAGCACGAAAATTTGGTGGTTTTTGAAGTGAAAGCACAAAGCGATTTTTTTTACAGGGACAGATGAAGTTCCCCTGCCCTGCCCTCCCCTCCCCTCCAAACCCAGTTTCCCTCCTGCTTCTCCCCATCCTCCATGTCTGGCCAGAGGGAGAGCTCTGGAATCCACATTAGACTCCCAACTTCACCAAAGGCACCCGTCCTGCGTTGTATTTCAAACTCCACTTGAAAGAAAGCGTTTCCTCTCTCTCGCTCTCTCTCCCTCTAACGGTTTTCTTTAAACAAACCAACCCCCTCCTCCTATCCCATGGAAAGAAAAAATATTTACACTTAAATAAAAGTGAATGAACATACCGAAGGACAGCAGGAAAAGTAGCCACAAAAATAAACTGAAATGCAGATCTCTATCCACCATCACCCCAAAAGACCAGCACGCAGAGAAACAGTTCAAGTCCTGAAGCGCTTCGCATCAAAACAGGAATTGACAACGTCGGGCAAGCACACCCTGTCATTTCAAAGGTACGTCGTGGTTCCTCCATAAAGAAAACCCATAAAGGATACGCTAGTGGTATCCTAGGAAGCTAGTACCAATCTTTGGAATACCCTGTTCCAAAGTCCCTGCTCCCATCACGCTTTCAGAACAAGAACCCAGTTCTTGCAAGACCTAATTACAGCCCAGCACCCCCCACCGATGGCCCCGACCCCCCGGGGCCCCCATCAAACTAGATTTTACTGAACCTTAAGGAAAAAGTTGTCTCGGTGGCCCACTTTTAGCCAAAAGTTCGTAGGGTTCATTTCAAAGGGTCATGGAAAAATAGCAAAGGAAAAAAGAAAAAGCAGAGCTCCGGTGAGGTCAGAAGGAGGAGAGCAATGGGAAGGAAGGAAAGTTCGCAGGGCTTCCCCACAGTGTCGGGAGCTGTCCTACCTGAGGGTCCAGCGACCGAGGTGCCCAGAGTGACAGGAACTGGTGGCAGGCGTCCGCTCTTCTCGAGGTTTGTGACCACAGTGAGGGGAGGGCTGGCCTCCCGAGGTTATAAGTTGCCTGCGCTGGTGTGCTGGGGTGTGTGATGGGCGGTTTCTTTTTACTGTGCTTTAAAGGAGTTTCTATGAATCAGTCTGGCTTAAAAAAAAAAAAAAAATGTGTTGGTAAGCTACGCCCTGCTAAGCTGGCAGTCCGTCAAGAGAGGCTGGGAGGGAGCCGTCAATTCAGAGGAGCCAGTTTAGGCTCCCTGTGACTCAGATACACAGACCACAGTGGAAAAAGGAGTGACATTGCTTCAAATGAGTAACAGGAGTCACACAAATAGATCTGTTTACCGAAGCCCATTCCTCCTCTTCAAAAAGGAGACTTGGTTACCATGGATACAAGCAAAACACAGGTTATCTGCCCACACTTTCATGGGGGGGGGGCAGGGAGGGGGACAGTGCCCTGCCCACTGACATCCTAGCTAATCATCCCACGGTCGGGAATGATCAGATTTACTTCTGATTTACTTCCCTGCCTGGCCCTGGGCACCATCCTGGGGGTGGCTGGGGATGAAGAAGGGAACACACCAGGAGCCCTCGGAACCCGACCTCTCAGTGGTGGAGAGCTGGCTGGATGGCCCTTTAATTATGCTCCGTGAACGCCCAGCCAGACTCCTCAGGTTGACAGCTTGGAGGGAGTCATCTCGTTAAGAACTTTGCTCTCTGACCTGCAGGTGATAACCCCCTGGACCTTGCTCCACAGTTGAGCTCCTGCGGCATGATCATCCCAGCCACCTCTCTGCCTCATTCCTCTCTCACTCAGCAGTGGAGTCGGGAGTGGCCCTAGAAGTCATGTCATCCCAAGGCCAGGCGTCCGCTGGAGTCCAGAGCCCAGTTGCTCGCCACTTAGCTATGTGACTGCGTGCCTCCATTCGCTCGGGCACAAGTGGGGTAGACAGTACATTATGGTGAGAAATACACGTAGGGAGCGTATAACAACACTTGGTGCAGAGTAAGCACTTGATAAATATTAACTAGAATGAATATTTTACCGAAGAAGGAACCCAGGCCCAGAGAGGTGAAGTAACTGACCCAAGGAGAACAGCAAATTAGCAGGAGCAGCTGCGTTCCAAGTCGGCCACATCCAAGCAACTCTATTTCTGCTGTTTGCTGCTGTATCATGACAATTTATTTCAAGTCATATTATTCTCCTAGAGTTATTTATTGATCCATCCAACCAATGCATTTGCACGTAGCCGTGCACTAGGCGCTGTTCAGAGCATGGGGTCACGGATGTGAGCAAGATCCCTGTCCTCCTGGAATTTATATTCCATAAAAGACTAGAGGGCTTCCCTGGTGGCGCAGTGGTTGAGAGTCCACCTGCCGATGCAGGGGACACGGGTTCGTGCCCCGGTCCGGGAAGATCCCACATGCCGCGGAGCGGCTGGGCCCGTGAGCCATGGCTGCTGAGCCTGCGCGTCCGGAGCCTGTGCTCCGCAATGGGAGAGGCCACAACAGTGAAAGGCCCACGTACTGCAAAAAAAAAAAAAAAAAAAAAAAAAAAAAAGAATAGAGAAGGGACGGATGACTATTCAACAAAATGTTTATAAAACTAGGTGGTAAAATTACAGGTGAATTTTTTCTTCTGGGTCACATTTCTATATTTTCCAAATCTTCTGCCATGAACCTACATTACTTTGATTTTTAGGAAAAAACATTTTTTAATGGATAGGAGGGAATATTATCTGAAATGAATAATGGGAAAACAGCACACACACACACACACACACACACACACACACACACACACACGCACGCACGCATATTCCATCACTCATTTGATAATAAAAATGTCTGTTTGAGAAAAGCCCCTCCCGGCAGTGGGTTAAGAGTCCCGGGATCTCTGAGCAGCCTAAGCCTTGAGAGTCAGGGTGTCTGGTGGAGAGACCTGGGAACCCTCACGGCTGTAACGGCAGAAGGAAGGCACAGCCTACCTGACCTGCATGCAGTCTGCCAGCCCATCCCGCCCCCAGGCCTTCCCCCATCCTTTGTTGGCTTGCCTTTCGCTTCCAAGGCCTTCTGCAAGTTTCAAACTCTCCCTTCCCCCAGCAGCATGTGCAGGGGGGCTGGGTCCAGGGCCAGAGTCCAGGGATGCTGAAGAGTATGTGGTCTGGTTGCATTTTCTTAAAGAGAAACCTGGGGCTTCCCCTTGAGGGGACGCAATCTTTCTGCTGCTTCCCTCTCAAGATGAACAGAGGAAAAAAGCAGAAACTTCCCTTATGGTACTTGAGCAGAGGAGTCATTTGGTCCTCCTGGATTCTTGGATTCCCACACTGGGTCTGAAAGGGAGAGGCAGTGGATTGAGAAAGGGGTTCTGAAGACAGAACTCAGAGAACGGTTCTACTTTTCCTCTCCCACCAGCTGGCAAGGGGGCCAGTGAGTAATCTGCCCTCCTGCAGTTCAAACTTAAAGTGAGTCCATGTCATAGCCTTCCAGGTGGGCCTAGTGAATCTCACATTCCTTTAAACTTCTGGAGATGTTTAGGGTTTGGAGAGAAAATGTTAAATGCTTTGATCTCTTCACACACACACACACACACACACACACACACACACAGCAGTTGTGTAAATACAATCGTCCCTTGGTATCCACTTGGGGGAGTGGTTCCAGGACACCAAGGATACCCAAATCCAAGGATGCCCAAGTCCCTTATATAAAATGGCACAGTATTTGCATGTATATGCACATCTTTTCATATACTTTAAATCATCTTTAGATTACTCGTAATACCTACTGCAACGTAAATGCTAAGTCAACAACTGTTAATACAAGTAAGTGCTACATAGAGAGATGCCAGTGCACAGCAAATTCAAGTTTTGCTTTTTGGAACTTTCTGGAATTTTTAATTTTTCTGAATATTTTCAGTCTGCGGTTGGCCAACTCCATGGATGCAGAGCCTTCGGATACAGAGGACCTACTGTATTTTTAAAAGATACATGCCAGTCCAGGATTTCTAAAGGCTCGCAATTAACCCTTGAAATGCCACTGAGCTCTCTTTATAAAGTTATCAGGTCTGGGCAGGAAATTGGATCTGTTCTAGCTGAAGCTCCAGCTTACTCTGCCTCTGGATGTGATTAAAATATTAAGCTTGATTCTTTTCCTGGCCGTGAGCCCGACAGTTTTGAGACTGGAGATGGTAAAGTGTTCAGGGATCTAAAACCACGTGGGACTGGAGAATGTCACTCTGTCTGGCACACAGAGTCTTTTCAAACCATTCAGGGTAATCTACCTTTCTCCTCTCCTCTCCCATTTCCCCTACTTGGATTAGACACACTCATTTTCCACATGGGTAAAGAACTGGGCAAAATTTCATTTGGCCTCATTGAGGCCCTAGAAAGGAATGTCCCCTCTTGCCCAGTGCCACAGCATTGCATCCACACACAGGAATAAGCCCCCTCCTTCTGAAGCAATAGGCATCCACTTGTGGCACAATGCCATTTGGGGCAGATTTTTGAGTCTGAAGTGGCGTAAACACTTTAGATGGATGTGTAAATCCAGGGCTCTTCAGGACAAGATACAAGGAGAGATCATCTAAGGTAGGTCTGGCCCCCTCTCGCCCCCAGAAAAGAAAACTAATAATAACCTGAACTTGATTTTGCTCAGTTAGCTAAAAAGAACGTCAAGCATGTTCCCCAAAGCTAGTATATGTGCAGGGGATGTCAATGGTAATTTTAGAAAACACTGCTTGAAAGGTAAATAGATTGAAATGAAAGTTACATAGTATCTTCCAAAGTCAAATGAAAAATAGTTTGAAATTTGAGGATTTACCAAAAATGTCACCTTCCTCCCTCTTTCCTTCTTTCTGCTGTGCTCCTGTCTACTTCTCCCACAGGCTGTTTCTTTCCTGCTTTTATTGTTTACTTTCTTAAATTCCTCTCAGTGAGATCCTTTCACATAATTCCATAAAATGAGAAGTCTCTAAGTTCCCCCCTGCATCTTCCTCTTTCTTGTCTCTAAGTGAGCTTGCCCTGAAACTGCTTTTGAAAGAAAAAACTGATGAAACTCCAAGAGCTTCCAAGGATACGGGCTGTTGGCTATTTCCCATCTGAGTGGAAAGTCTCACTAGCAAAGCAGTATGATGCATGTATTACAGAAGAGGGAGGGCTGCATTGACAATGACATCTGAACTTGGAGGGGGAAGCGAGCCAACCCTGCCACCTTGGACAGTTACCAGACTGCTACTAATCGCTGTGATCAATTCTTCAGGCGGTTGTATGTGTAAGGATGGTCAGAATGGCTAAAAGAACAGACCTCCAGATCCATGTCCGCTTGGTTACAGATTCATAACCAGAGAAGAATAACAAAGAAACAAATAAGCAGTTGTGACCAAAATAAAAAAGTGAAAAGATACTGCCTTCTTCCAACTAATTTCAGCTGTAGTCCATTCTGGAAGGTAGATATTAAAGGTATGTCACCTTCTCCACTTGACCTCTCATGAATACATTATTCCTGCTACTTAATGGACCATTTCAGGTAAAGGGCTAAATATTTATAAGGAATTCAAGGCTGACTATCCCTCCCTTTGCCTAGAAGGCAGCAAGCCCAGGGGATGGATGCTAACTGCATACCCTGTGTTCCCCAAGTAAGGGAATCTCACATCCTCCTTCAAGATTTTCGCCTTGAACTCAGGGGCTGCTCAGAGCACCCTACTCACTAAGCCCCCACAGCTGTGAGAAAAGTATTTAAGACATATCTTTAAATTTACCTGAGGAACATTGTCAGGGAAGGGGGCACAAAGCTGGACAGTCAGCCCGGCGGGGGGGGGTCTTAGAATGTGTTTCCTACTGGGGCCGTGCAGTCAGCAGAGCCCACAAGACATAGGGACCCTCTCGAAGTGAGCTTTGAGAGCAAGTTATAACACTTTCAGAGACACACTGTTTCTTGGTGAAAACCAACAAACACTAAGTAGAGTGACTCAAGCATTCAGCCTCATTGGAAATTCTTTCTGGTTAAATTTTAGGATAATTGGTTGACTATTTTTAACCATTAAGTCTTGCAGGACTGAACAGACCTCTTTCAAATCCTCACGACTCTCGCACAGGCACACATACACACAGGTGGTTTGCCGCCTCCAACACACGGACGCCAGATCCACCTGACTCTTTGTGGGTGGTATGCAGAGCGGTGTCTCAAGGCTCTGGAACCTGGCAGAGCTTGTGGCCATAGGATTCACAGCCATTCTTCCCTAGCAGGACTGGGTTAAACGCTGACGAACACACAAAGCTCCTTTTCCAGACCCCATACTGATCATCCTCCTTTGGTTTCAGCTATACTTCAGGCAAACTCCAGGGCTATCCAGTGCAATTTATTCCATTTCATCTTTCTACTTATAAATTCACTTTAGGACTTCCCTGGTGGTGCAGTGGTTGAGAATCCCCCTGCCAATGCAGGGGACAGGGGTTCCAGCCCTGGTCCGGGAAGATCCCACGTGCCGCGGAGCAACTAAGCCCGTGTGCCGCAACTACTGAGTCTGCGATCTAGATTCCACGAGCCACAACTACTGAAGCCACGTGCCACAACTACTGAAGCCCACGTGCCTAGAGCCCGTGGTCTGCAAAAAGAAAAGCCACCGCAATGAGAAGCCTGGGCACTGCAACGAAGAGTAGCCCCCGCTCGTCGCAACTAGAGAAAGCCCGCATGCAGCAACAAAGACCCAACATAGCCAAGAATTAATTAATTAATTAAATAAGTTTTTAAAAATTTCACACCGTTAAATAAATAAATAAATTCACTTTAGCCATGCTTGCCTGCGACTACACCCCAGCATCTTAATTACAGCTGGGGGACACTACATCTCCTTTGCCACCCATTGGTGACTCTTTTTCGGGTGGTCACAACCACAGAGGCTCAAACCAACCATTCCATTCTTCCTAATTTTTACTTTTAAATGAAGATTTATCTCAATGTTCTGGGAACATCTTAATCTACCCCCTGTAGTAACAGCTTCCCTTTGAAGATTCAAGGCTTCAAGTCGTCCCTAATGTGCTTCTTTCTGGATTGTGTGCCGGGAAGCCCTTGCTGACTTTTGAAGGGCAAGCAACTCCAAACCAGCTGGATGTGGGGAAATGCACTCCCACCCTCTTGCAGTCCTCTGAAACTGCGCACGGGATCCAGACAGAAAGGAGGATGTCACTTACCGTTTGGTTTTCTGATTATAAAAAACCATGATTTTTGAACACAATTCCAACAGTGCGTGAAAATGTAAATAAGAAAGTTAAAACTCGTCCAAAACCTCACCTCTGAGATATTAATGTAAACACTCCTTCATAGTTGTGTATACGCGCACATATATAAAATGTTACCCAGGATGACGCACACGGTACATTGACACCTGCTATTGTCACACAATCCCTCTAGCTAAGCCCCACAGCTCCCCATTCAATAAATGTAGACCCACATCAGTATTTTTTAATTGAACTATAGTTAATTTACAAGGCGACACATCATTATTTGTAACAGTTACAAAGTATCCCATCATGTGCATCTATCAAAGTATTGAAATGATTCCCTATTAATGGATAATGGATATCTATGTGGCTTTGATTTTTTGTCACTATAAACAGTACTGTGGTGAGACTCTTTGTACATAGCATATCTCTACATGGAATGACATATTTGCCATCTTATTAAATATTCTGTCCCCCATTCACTGGACTGGCATGTAGTACTGATTTCATCCCTCAAAGATGTGCAATCTTAGGGCTTCCCTGGTGGCGCAGTGGTTGAGAGTCCGCCTGCCGATGCAAGGGACGCGGGTTCGTGCCCCGGTCCGGGAAGATCCCACATGCCGCGGAGCGGCTGGGCCCGTGAGCCATGACCGCTGGGCCTGCGCGTCCGGAGCCTGTGCTCCGCAACAGGAGAGGCCACAACAGTGAGAAGCTCGCGTATCGCAAAAAAAAAAAAAAAAAAGATGTGCAATCTTAGAAAACTGCCTTAAGCCCTCTGGATCCTATTCCTCATGATTGGGAGGGTGTCTTCTTAGGCTTAGCATTTTATGGCCACTTTCCCAACTCTAAAGCTCATGCAAAGCACGTACGAATGGAAGCCAGCCGGCTCTCTCTGGCCTCTACCTTCTCTTGTTATCTCATACACAGGATGGACAGTTCATATTGCTGTCCTTCTGATCTTTCATCTAAGAAAATGGAGCCAAATGAGACTGCCCAACCCTAAAGATACAGTGCTGGGTGGTTGCCAGGAATTTGAGATTTAAAAGATTCTGTGGTTCTGGCTAAATCTCCGTGGACTACCCCATTCATGTTCTCAGCTGGAGGATAGCCATTTCCCAGAATTCCAGGCTCATGGCATCATTTCGCCCATTTGGGGCCTCCGTCCCACATCTCAGGGTGTGATCCTTGTCAGTTGCACAGGCTAGAGCCCACACAGCACTCCAAGGGGCCGCAGGAGGTGAGCCAGTGGTCATCTATCTCTGATCGGCTTCTAGCTCCTTGTCTCCTGGTGCCATGGGGTGCTCTCAGCAAACTGGGGGCAGGGAGACAGACCAGTCTGTGCTGCTGGAGCCCTTGCTAAGGAATTTCCAGCCTTAGCTCAGAAGTAATAAAATGCAAGATCTGAGACCCCTCAGCCCAGTGCTGGCAGACTGATGGGCAGGGCAGGGGGTGGCTCGCTGGCACTGGCTGTTGGGCTGTCCTGGGCCTGCAGGAGGGAGAGGCCCGGTGCAACTCAAGTCCAGAATAGTGTGGACTCCGGAAGGAGGCCTGCTAAAAATAATAACAAGAAAAGCAAAAACTTAATATTTGCAGAGCATCTTCCAGACACACCTTCCTTGCATTTAATATCTTTTTCTTTCCACATGATTGGAAAGGTAAAATTGAGGTTCAGAGAGACCTAATTGCTCAACTAAGCCCACAGAACTATTAAGGAATAGCATTTAGGTCTCTTAGGGGTGTGTCTATGTCGCTGACCCTTTTGTGGCTCGTGGAAGCTAGAAAGGGTATGCTATAGATCCAGGATGATATAAGAAGGGTGGAGAGTTTCCAGATGGTTTTGAGCTACTCCAGTTGGATGCTGTCCAAATCAGAGGTTTCTAGACACTCACAGAGCAGCCATGACTCCAAGAGATACCTGTATCCATGTTCTCTGAGCGAGGAACTCCCTCAGCGCCAATGACCCCTGCAAGGCTTATCTTGATGATCCCAGGCTTATCTTGCATGCCCTGTGATCTGGTGGGAACCAACCTCCCCAGGGACCTTTGCTTGAGTATCCTGCTTTACCAAATTCATATCAAGGAATCAGCTCAAGCTTGGGTTCCAGGCACTCTTTGGACAATCTGCAGACTTTCCCCCAGAAAGGACTCTTCGCTGGGGGCAAAGAATGAAAGATTATAAGGACTTTATGACAGAAGGTACACGTGCTGGATTGATTAATGGGAGGATTTAAAGACACAGTTAAATTGTCTTCTCAAAAGAGCATAATTGTTTTCAGAGTAGGTACGGGAGTTGCCTTCTATGGGATTATAAAACAAAGTTATGGTCAGAGAAAAGGCAGTAACTGTGATATTTAGAACTTGGGCAAAGCACCTCAGGTTCTTTTGGGGACAGTGGCACTCCAATTGCCTGGGTAAGGAGCTGCCATGCTGTGCATAATTTGTAGTTGGGGAAGGGAGAGTCTTAGAGGATGGAGAGCACAGCCCCACTTGAGAGTGGGCTGCAGGGAACATTCTCCTGGCTGGGAGGAGCCCATCCATCTGTGCACATCCCCAGGGAGCAACAGAGAAATCAACAAGAGCTAAATCATTTAGGCTGCAGGGAAGTCAGTCTGCATAAGCACAGGAGTCCTTCTTTGTTCCGGGATGCATCCCAAGCACGTAGGACAGCTCCTGGAACACAGTAGGTGCCCAATAATTATGTGCTGAATGAATGAAGCGAAACCTCGCCTGTATTTGAAAAAGAATGTGGGATGCTCTCAGGAAGGAGGAAGAGTGATGAACAGCACAGTTTCCCCCTTAAATAATCCACCATGCAACAATAAGAATACCTAAAAGAAACCAGGTCATTCACCACAACAGCAAGGAGTAAGCTAAAAAAAAAACAAGCCCAGGTTCCTTTTACAAATATTGCAATGCCTAAGATGAACAGCTAGGGGGAAGGGAACCAGGGAAGGCACGGATAACAGCGGTCACACCAGCATCTGTGACACTTTCAGCCGTGTACCCACTTGCGCTGACCATTTTAATAAAGGGCAAAGGGAAAACATGAAGCAAGAAAGGAATGTGTTGTATGTCTGGACTTTTAACTGTCACAGAGCTAAAAACACTGGAGAGGGGATCAGATCACGGATTAGGCTGAAGTTAAGGTTCAGCTCCACACATTGCAAATCAGTCTCCTGATCTCTCTCACACGTGCCCGTCTCTGGGGCACCTACCCTCCAGCAGGCCTCCTCGATAAATTCCCAGCTCCTCTCCCCGTGGTCCGGTGTCTTATTTGTTGCTGTATCTCAGCTCGCAACACAATACCTTGCATCTAGCAGGTTCTCAATATATAATTGTCCCCAAATTAAATGAATTAATGGCTCCATCATCCTCCCAGTCAACCTGGACTCCTCCTTCCAGCTTCCATGTCCAAAGTCACCAGGTTCTATTTAACCCATTTTAAAGTATTTCCGGTCTGCCCCGTCCTCTTCACAGCCAGGGCCACAGCCTTTGCTCAGGCCTCTTCTTCTGTCTAGACTATCACCATGGCCTCTCGACACTGGTTTCCTTGGCTCTACACGATCTCTATTCCAAGCCACTGTCCACACCAGAGGTGGCAAACTAACAGCCCACATACATAATTTGTTTGGCCCTGAAAATGTTCTCAAAATCATCCTACCTTTTTTTTTTTTTTTTTTTTTTTGCAGTATGCGAGCCTCTCACTGCTGTGGCCTCTCCCATTGCGGAGCACAGGCTCCGGACGCGCAGGCCCAGCAGCCATGGCTCACGGGCCCAACCGCTCCACGGCATGTGGGATCTTCCCAGACCGGGGTACAAACCCGTGTCCCCCGCATCGGCAGGCGGACTCTCAACCACTGCGCCACCAGGGAAGCCCCATCCTACCTTTTAAAACCAGGAAATGTCTAATAAAATGCTGGTTTTCCAAAGTTTCTTTAAAAATCACAGGGACTGGCAACAAAAGGCCTAGGTGAGCTGGGAAGAGCTGAAAGTGTGAAGCCTGCCACCCTCAGTGGGGACATCCCCTCCTCCCCACTGGGCCTGATCCCTTGGTTTTAGGGGGCTGGTCCCCTGAAGGCATGGACGTTTATGGCCCCTGCTCTGTCCTGCCATCAGAGTTAGCTGTGTGGAACACACGTTGGATCAAATCAGATCACGTGACTGCAATCTAACTTTGCTGCAAGATAAGATCATGCGTGTGAGGCCCATCACACACTGGCCCTGCCCAACTTTCAAGCCTGGGCCCTCCTCGCACCTGCCCCCAGCCCCCAGGGCGCTGGGCACATTCTCATCTCTGACGCTTTGCTCAAGCTCTGTTCTTCAACTTGATACCCGCCCTGCCCCTGTGTTGCAGTGATCGAGAGAATGTGCTAGCGTCAGACAGCTTAAGTGCAAACCCTCTCTAAGTCTTCACTTCCTCAAATGAGGATAATACCAGGTGACACTTCATGGAGTCACTAGGAGGAGCAAAGAAATAATACCTGTAAAGCTCTTAACCCAGGGCCTGGCGCATAGCAAGAGCTTAGCAAGTGATACCCATGGTGTTGTTGCTGCTGCTTTCCAGCCCTTCTCGCCCTGGAGAAACGCTGCTTCACCTCCATAGCCAGTCCAAACGTCAATTTCTCAGTGAAGCCTTCCGCATCCATCTATCCCACCCTAGGCAGTATGAGTAATCCCTGCCCACGAGCCAGGAGGCTCTGCACATGCCTCTAGGATGGCATGGGCCACGCCGTCTCACCTTTGGCTGTACTGTATCCGTCTCCTCTGGGTATCACTCACTCCCTAAGGACAAGATGGGCATATTCAAGCACCCAGTGCCTGGACCTTGTAGGTGCTCAGTGTTTCCTGAATGAGTTGGGTTGACCAGAGGGTCAAACGATTTTTTCCCCAGAGTTCTGTATACCAAAAGATCGTCCCGTGATGCCACTCACCACCTAAATGCAGTCCATAAAAGACAATAAAAAGGAAAAAAGATATATTCAGAGCATTAACCGCAAGCTATGTCACTTAATTGTATGACTTTTGCTTCTCTGAGTCTCGATTTTCTCATCTGTAAGATGGAGATAATGCCTTTCCCACCTCACTAGAGTGGATGAGGATCTAATAAGGGTAACGTAGGGGAAAACATCTTGCAGATTACGAATCCTTCCATCCAGTGCCTGACACGACCTGTACCCTTATTCAATGACAAGAATTGGAGGGTACAAAAATGAATTTCTTAAAGGACCTGGATTATTAACCAACAGTCATAAAGTGTGGGTGTGGGTGGGAAAGGGAAGAATTAACTCCCAAAACAAATACCAAAAATCCACAATGGGACTTCACCAGGAACACTGGGCTTGTTTGAAGTCAGCTTTGTCACTCTGGAGGACCCTGAGCAAGTTCTTCATCTTCGTGAGCCTCAGTTTCTTCACTTCTAAAATGAAGCGAGGGCTTCCCTGGTGGTGCAGTGGTTGAGAGTCCGCCTGCCGATGCAGGTGACACGGGTTCATGCCCCGGTCTGGGAAGATCCCACATGCCGCGGAGCGGCTGGGCCCGTGAGCCATGGCCGCTGAACCTGTGCGTCCGGAGCCTGTGCTCCGCAACGGGAGAGGCCACAATAGTGAGAGGCCCACGTACCGCAAAAAAAAAAAAAAAAAGTGAATGGAAGATTGAAAATGTACTATGAATACGTTAATCTCCCTGCCCTCTCAAAAAAAAAAAAAAAATCAGTCATCTTCTGTCTCTAGGAACTCACTTTTACAGACATAAAGAAGTCGAAACTTAAGTGATGGTGGATGGTAAGGCTGCATAGCACTCTGTTCAAGCACACAGATGTTGGCGTCTGAGGCTGAGTTTAAATGTTGGCCCTACTACGTGTCAGGCCTACGCATACTGTGTCACCTCTCTAAAGCTCAGTTTCCTTCTCTGCAAAACAAATACAATAAGAGTACATGCTTCGTAAAGTTTTTATGAGAATAAAACAAGATGGCGCGGCAAAGCACAGTGCCTAGCACACAGTAAGTGCTCAGTAAATGCTAAAAGGAAACTAAGGGTTAAGCAATCCTAGTAATGGCCTTGTTGATCAATGAATGAGCAAGCAGTTGAATGCCTGTCTGATAGACCTGTTGGCAGCCAAGAGAGGCCCGGGGCACCATGATGACACAGAATCTAGATGGTGCATGGGCAGGACAGCGTACAAAGCCGCAGAAATGCCTGTCCCCCGTGCTGAAAGGGAGCCCGGGGCTCAGTGGTGAGCATGCTCTTTGGCAATGCAGCTTAAACACTCAGGAAGCCCAGTCTGGGAAGTCTTCCTACCACCCGGAGAGCTAGCCTCTATCACACTCCATGGACTTGTCATTTGCTGTGAAACACTCAGCTCTCTCAGCCCCAAGCTTTATTTACCAAACTTCCCAGGGCCTTCTGCCCTTCTTCATTATTTTTTATTATTTTTTTATTTTTTATTTTTTTGGCCACACCGCGGGGCATGCGGGATCTTAGTTCCCCGACAAGGGATCGAACCCGTGTCCCCTGCAGTGGAAGCACCAAGTCTTAACCACTGGACTGCCAGGGAAGTCCCTCTACCCTTCTTGACTCACTCTCTATCATTTCTCTCAGGCCTCTTCCAGGCCAGTTTTAAGCACCTGAAATTTGCAGAGTGTCCTAGTTGGGTTTATCAGGTTTTTATCATATGCCTTTTGAATGCTCACATAGGTGAACTGTCAAGACCGGTAAGAGAGAGGGAATAATAGTGCCTGGCGAAATGCAGGGGACACGGGTTTGAGCCCTGGTCCGGGAAGATCCCACATGCCGCAGAGCAACTAAGCCCGTGCGCCATAACTACTGAGTCTGTGCTGTAGAGCCCGCGAGCCTCAACTACTGAGCCTGTGTGCCACAACTACTGAAGCCCGCGTGCCTAGAGCCCATGCTCCGCAACAAGAGAAGCCACCGCAATGAGAAGCCCGTGCACCACGATGAAGAGCAGACCCCGCTCGCCGCAAGTAGAGAAAGCCCGCACGCAGCAATGAAGACCCAATGCAGCCAAAAAGAAATAATAAATAAATAAATAAATTTAGTAAAAAAAAATAGTGCCTGGCGAGGCCGGAAGTGCCAAGACCAGCTCTCACCAGGTCTCATCATGAGGGACCCTCCCGGGGAAGGACTGACAGGCAATCAGCATCTGCAATGCTGGTGAACCAGCACCTGCTGGTGGGAAGGCTTCCAGGAGCTCAAGCCCCTTGCCTGATGCCCCGTCTACCTTCTCCCTGCCTTTTCTTGACTCCCCTTTCCCAGCAACTGTGTCAAGGCCCTCAAAGTGCTCTCTGCCCTGAGGGCCCAGGTCAGAGTGTTCAGTCTGATCCAACCACACCCCCTGTGTCTAGTGACAACTGTGCATCACTTAACCTCTCTTTGTCCCCCACTTAGTCACTCGCCCCATGCTGAGAGCTCAGCAGTGAACCATAGGGAGGCCATCGCTTTATTTCACATAGTTATGCAATTTCATGATAATGATAATAATGGGTATGCCTTCTCGCGTGCTTTATGTATATCTATTATAACAGCCCTGGGTTTCTTTAGAAAAATGGTTATATTCCCAATTTAGAGATGAGGAAACAGGCTCAGAGAAGGAAGTACTGTGTCTGGAATAGGAAGTTGCCAATCAAGACTTGAACCCATGTCCCTCTGGCTGAGGACAAAGCCCCTGCTCTTCTGCCCATGCCACCTCCCCAGCGAGGACCTGCTAGAGCAAGGGACACCCCTCACCCGCACTGCTTCCCAGTCCCGCCATGACGGGCGCCCCCCAGGCATCCCTGGTAAATTTCTAGATCCTAAAGTAGCTACCCAAAGGGTATAATTAGGCAATATAATCGTTTTTCTTTAAGGTATGTAACATACGAGACACAGATAAATCATTTATTGCAGTGCACGGAATTTCAGGATAATGATATCAATTTTGTCCTCTCCTTCCTCCTTCTGACGGATAAAGCTTGTTCGACTTTCAAAGGTTTAGACTGAGGCTCACCCCCTGCATGAATTTCCTCTGATTACTCGCTGATCTGCCCTTCTGCTAAAGTACTTCACCTGCCAGGAAGATGCGATTTCAGTACTTACATCTTTGATGTTTTTACTCAAATGTCATCTTCTCAGTAAGAAATTTTCTGGTCACTATTCTAAAATTTCAATTTCTCTTCAGCACTTCCTATCTTTCGTCACTGCTTTATTTTTCTCCTAAGCACTTACACTATCCAGCATGTTATATATCCTTACTTATTTCTCTTAGTTATTTCCTGCCTCCTTATTAGAGCATAAGTCTCCTGATGGCAGGCACTTATTATGATTTTTTTTCACAGCTACATTCTCCAGGGAATGCCACGGTTGAATGCTTCGCATGTTTTGTTTCCAGTTGACTTCAGCTGAGTTAGTTCTTTCTTTTCTAAGATTTTTTCGATGTGGACCATTTTTAAACTCTTTATTGAATTTGTTACAATATTGCTTCTGTTTTATGTTTTTGTTTTTTGGCTTGAGGCATGTGTGATCTCAGCTCCCCGACCAGGGATCGAACCCTCACCTCCTGCATTGGAAGGCAAAGTCTTAACCACTGGACCGCCAGGGAAGTCCCAGTTCTTTCTCTTTAAATAACTATAAAGTCCCCAAAGAGAGCAAATAGGTCTTATTAATCTTCTAAATGCCCACAACACTATGGGAGATGCCGGGCACACGGAAGTTATTTTAAAACCCACTTGCCTGATAATTGAGTAGCAAATTAAGTAAAAGTGGGGGCATAAGACGAGGATCTTTTCATCATTGTGAATTTACCTCTGTTGGGAAGGGTTTAATCCCCACCGCAGTGGGTAGAGGTGGGGTGTTTTATGGTAAAAAATGATTTCTCCTTTATTCCCCAAGATTAACTGCTAGCAACCCTTTGTTCCTTCTCAAACTAGTTTTCTCTCCTCCCATCCTTGGAAGACCATTGGGTCCCTTCTGTACCTGTCACTCTGACAGCTCCCTAATGTCAAGAGTAGTATTCAGCAAATTGTACAAATTCTTCTACCTGACAGGTCCGGGTAGGGTGCATTTTCCCCAGATAATAGCAGGAGGGACTGGCTCAGAGGGCAGAGAGGTTTTGCCCCAGCCTTGCCTTCACAAGCCAGGAGGTCTGCATGTGCACAGGCTGTGCCAGGGAGGGTGTGGATGTCCACGGCCATCTAGCCCGCTATGTGTCTGTGTGCGCACATGCGTGGCAAGCCAGCTCTGCCTGATTCACTGCCCTCCCGAGATAGGCTGGCCCGTGGGAGAGCACCAGGGTATTGCAATCCTGTGGGAGGGACCAGCCTTGACCCTATGAGAATTCCCAAGGTGCCGAGTCAGAAGACTAGCTCCATCCGCCACCACCCAAATCAGGTCACCGGTGGCTGTGTGCAGACAATGAAATCATCTCTTCTTCTGGTTTGGGTAGTTACTATTTTAAGCATGTTGAATGGCCAGGATGAACCTGAGGGGAAGGTAGCTGCAAAGACCAAGCCCAAGCATAAGTTTCCTACTCGCCAGAGGAGAGGTGTGTTTGGGTGTGTACGGAGGGCTGTTATTCCCTCATGGTTTTAAAGTTTTGCAATGCTTTAAAGGAAGAGAAAGAAGAAATCTTCAGCTCTGTCCAGGCTCAGCCCTCATAGCAATTATTTCTTCTGTTGCCGAGGGTAGGGAGGTTGATGAACAAGAGGGAGAAAAAGAAGGAGGGAGAGCAGAATGGGGAAAAAGTAAGCTTTAGTGGAACAGGATGTACTTAAAATTCTCCCTGTCTGTTATCCATCCGAAAACTGGCCTCTTCATGGGTGTGGGAGGCCCCTGCGACTTCATACATGTTTATAATGTTGGGCAGGTTTGCGGAACACCAGTCTAACATTGTATTTTGAATGAAGCTAGATGAAATGTATTCCTAGTCCGTGAGAAAGATCTTAATTTTTTTTTCTTTTTTGATATAATATGGTGTGGAGAGGTGATGCGGGCTTAAGTGTCACAGAGAATCACAGGGCGTGAAGCTGATGTCAGTCTGAATAGGAACCGGGTGACCCCAACCAGACTGGGGCTCCCTGGAAAAGATCCAGTCACTCACTCTAGCCTGAGGTCCTCAGATCTTGGAGCCCCCAGGAGCAGGGTGTGGCTCCAGGATCCTCCCCTGCCCCCGCCCGGTCCTCTGCCTACTACATTTCCCAATGGCTTTTTGATGACCTGAATCTCTCCATCCAGATTAGCCCAGTGCAAAATATCTGTCCGTCCACCAAAGGTTTCCAAGGGTCAGAGCTTTCTAGAATCAGAATGCAGAATTCATGAGTCCAAACCTAGTATTCTGTTTCCTCTAATCTCCCAATCATTTTGAAGAAGTTTCTGTGTCTGAACCTTAAAATTATTTGCTATTTTCTAAATAAAATAAGGGCCTAGTTGAACTTCATTAGCCCACTTGAATTCTGTAGGTACAACTTCTTTACAGACCTGACTGGGCTTTGGTTTCCTCGTTTGTAAAATAAGAATATTGAACTAAGGGTGTTCTTCCAACACAAAAATTCAAAACATTCAAAAAAAGATTCAACCAAAACACACTCAATATCATTCCTTCAATCCCATAGCCTTTTTTTTTTTTCTGAGTCCTGCTAACTGTCTGTTCCTCTGCCTTACTTCTTGTTTTGAGATCTTTTTCTCGATTCCAAAGGTATCAACACTGTTTCGTCTTTTAAGCTTCTCATTGCTAGACTATTAGAGCTATCTTCTTAGGGATCTCCTTGGTTTCGATTTTTTTTATGTTAAGTGATACCACATGTTGCTGGTGAGAAAAACTAGCTTCAAAAAACATTTCATACCTGACTCGGGACCTGTGTATGGTTCCTAACTCTTCCAGGCCCACCCCCTCCTTCAACCCCATCATCACCTGTTCCAGCACAATATGGCCCTATAGGTCCAGTCTGCTTTTTTCTTATCCAGCCCTTCATCCTTCTCAGAGATTCCCACCCCCTTGCCTTAACGGTAACATTTCCATATGGCTTCCACTTCTCTCAAAACCATCCTTTGTCCGTCCTTCCTCCAAACCTTGGCCTGGCTACACTGCCAGGAGGCCAACACCCATTCATTCCCTTTAGTGCTCCTTTCATACCCTTTTCTTTGCCATTTTGATAACATACTCCGTGTCGTTCTGTACCGGCTTCATGTTTATTTACTGACCTTCTCTCTAAAGAAAAGTACAAGACCACGCCTGCCATTTCTTCTGTACGAGTTAAATGTTGAAATGTCACAGACCCTACTTCCTCTCTGGTGTGCAATGCAGTATGTGGCATATAGGTGCTCAATATTGTTGTTGGATGACTGTTAATAATGAAAGAACCTAGCTGATCTTGAACTTGCAACTAATTCAACAGCAATCGGACTCGCTGCATCCCACTAACTACACGTGCCCCGTTGCAGTGACGGTACTTATCCAGGGTTAGGAGTATGGACGAGGCTCACGGGCAGAGCCCAGGGCTTGGCTGCAAAGGCCAGGATGAAGAAGGTTGAGCTCTCCGCACGTTCTGCTGATGGCTTTTTCTTCAACTGTGACCTCTCTTGGTTTTTCTTCTTATCTCTGCAAATTAGAGTAAGATGACAAGGCCAAGAAATGCTATGATGAAAGACTCTCCACAGAGGTATCATTTTGTTTTTAAGTATGATACTCTCTGTAGAGTCAACCAGTAAAGCAGTTTATATGTGATGATAAGGATTCCAAGATGTTTGTTCCTGTTTCCTGAGCAAACTTCACTTATAAACTGAAGAACAAGAGACTTCGGTCTCTCTCTCCTAATACCACCCCCATTACTGGCAAAAATGCCCAAAATGGGGATCCTGGAAGCTTATGGCCTTCTCTCCTTTATTTGCAGTTAATAAAGGATGAAAAGGCACTTTCCGAAAGCTGGTTTTGAAGGCTGAGAAATTCAACCCTTTCCTCTGCAGTCTCTTTGGATTCAACAGTCTCCTTGATGCCATAAAGAAAGCTTCCCGCGCATCCTCCGGAAATACCACTTCTCGCGATAAGACTGCAGAGTTAGACTGTGACTTTCAGCTTTGGGGCTTCCATCGGAGCACTGTGTGACCCCCTCAGGACTGACTGCAGAGCTCCAGGAGCAAGCAAACTGTCACCATTGGAAAAAATGGCACTGTCAGGTCACAGTATTGTTTGCACTGCCTCGAGTGCTCTGTGAAAACAGGCAGAAGAAGGGTGTAAATCCACGCTTCTCTAGACTTACACAGGCTTGTCCTCCGAGGCCGAGAGAGGTCGTTGTCAAACGTGCCAGCGGGTATGCACAAGAAAATAACCTTGAGGGGAAGCGGCTTGTATTTTCTTGTAATAGAAAAAGCGCCATCTTGCTACAAGTTCTGGGAAGAGTATCTGCACTTTCGATTGTTTGACAAAATGAGCTTCCGGCCCTGGATCCTGGGCATATCACTTTGAAACCTCCAGCTCTTTTTTCCATCACTTAGGGCCTGCCAGCTCAAGATTCTGCACCTCCAAGAGCAGGGTCATGAACCTGGAAGGAATCTCCTCCATCAGGTTCAGCTACAGACTTAAATCCATCCACCGAATGGAAGGGCAGTGGCGGGTTCACACACTTACAGCCAAAGTCATTCTGGTGGAACAACTAATTTGTAACCTGAAGTCTTTTTTCCAGCGTAGAGGAGGTAAGTTCCAACTTTTCAGTCTATATCACTCTTCTCCTTCCTTTCACTTTATTGCTATGAGACCTATAGGCATTATTATTTTTATTCATAAAATGAATTTGAGAATTTCTTGAAATCACAGAAGGCCTCATGGGGTAACCTGGAACAGAACTTCTAGAGGTTCTGGAGTCAGATGGACCAGGTTTTATCTGATTTCCAGCTTCAGGGTCTTGGGCAAGGCATTCAGCCTCTCTGAGCCTCAGTTTCCTCATGTGTAAAATGGGGATAACACCACCTAGCTGGTTGGGTTGTTAGTAACAGTAAATGTGATAAATAGAAGTCAATTGCTTGGCACATAGGCACACAATAAATGATAGATTTAATCCAATGTAATAGGGAAGAACAACTCTGGCTCCAAATAGGATCTGTTTCTTTTACTCTAACCTTCGTATCCCATGGCTTTTGCTTAGAGTTAAGAATGTTGCCTTAGCCTGAAATGTACAGGATAGCCCATTCTCAAGGCTCTGACCTTTAAGGGGATAACACTTTTCCATAGAGATTCAAAGTTGCAGAACAGAGAATAACATTTGTTTTGTTGGAGGTTTACAGGAACATCATGACCTGACCTACATGGACAGCTGTAAGAACAAAGGATTCTGACACCAAGAAGTTTGTAACAACCAAGCACGCCCCTCCCTCACCTGGTCTTTAATAACGCTTTGCTGAAACCCTTCAGGGAGTTCAGGGTTTTGGGGGGCATGAGCCACTGGTCTTCTTGCATGGTCCTGCAGTAAACCTTTCTCTGCTCCAAACTCCGACGTTTCCGTTTGTTAGGCCTCACTGCATCAGGCACATGAACTTGCGTTGGGTAACACCCGTGCATCAATATTAGAGGAATAGATGCCATAGCATGGGAGGGAGAAAACTCATAGATGGAAAACAGTTTATTCCTGAGGCATTTTCTCTAGCTTAGGTCACCAAAGGATTAGAATTAACACGTGCATGAGGGTAGAATTAAGCATAACAGACAGATGAAAAGAAAGGCAGAGATCAAGTCAACAGAAAGGTACATTCCCAATGAAATTACACAGGTGGAATCCAAGGACAAGGGCTGGGCTTTTGAGCCTTTGTCACTGCTGAGGAGTCCTAGGCTGGGATCCTCTCTCCAGCAGGGACGGGAGTTCTGATAGAAGAAAGGGCATTTCCCTTCTTTCTGGACAGAGCTGCTAAAACCAGAGAGGTAAGTGAACCAAAATGCCATCGCTCCTGAGCAGGTGTATGACTCTTGGAAACGCCTAGAAATAGAAGGTGGAGAATCTTTATAATCCAGAAGCTTGTGCAGAATGCAATGATTAAAGGCCTAGCATTTGGGGGCAAGGTAGGCTACTTGTAACACCAGGCTCTCTGGAATCTTTTAAAAATAACAGTGAATACAACCAATTACAAGAACAAAATAACCTTTGCCACCAAAAATGCCAAATAAAAACCTATCCAATTCTGAAGCATGAAATACACCAAGTTTGTAGCTAAAAGCCAGAATGAAGTATAGACATTTTCTGAACCACATACTGAACTTAGACTAACTTACTCATTTTCCTAAGCCTGAAGCCAATTCTAAGTGGGTTTAAGTATAAAAAATTTAAAGATCTACATTCCAGTGAGCCAGGACAGAGTCAATTTTATAAAACTGAATCAGATACTAATTGGAATATCAAAATATGCTTAGACTCAAACGTAAAACAAACAATAGCTTGAGACTTCAACTCCAATTAGATTAAAACAAAGGAAATAAAGAATTCACAATTAGCCAGTAGTGATGATGATGGTGATCATGATAATGATATTGTTACCAAACCAAACTTGGGTCCACCTGCACACGCACAGTAAAGCCAATCTACTGACCCTGGGTTGTGCTGAAAGAAAGTGTATCGTTTATTGCAGGCACCAACAAGGAGTCCAGACAGCTGGTGCTTAAAAGAGCCAAACTCCCCAAAGGCTCTCAGAGAAAGGTTTATAAAGGCAGAGTGAGGGAGGGGGTTTGTGCAGTGTGTGATCAGTCTGTGGACATTCTTCTGATCGGTTGGTGGTGGCATAAATGGGGCTCAGAATCATCAATCTTCTGGTTCCAACCCATCTGGGGTCTACATGCAGCATACAGTTAACTTCTTCCACCTGGTAGGGGTTTCAGTATCTGCAAAACAGCTCAAAGGACATGGCTCAGAATGTTATCTATACTCCTTGAGGAAGAACTAAAGGTTCTCGATGTTGTTTAATGGCTAAACTATTATTATTTTGTCTTGCTTGACTGTTTTCTTTTCTTTCTGCATTTTCTCACTCCTCTGATTAAATTTATTCTTTGACTAAAGTTTTTCTACAGACAAAAGGCAGGCAGATGGCAGTCATTGGTGGGAGCCTATTCTCAGATATAGTACTATACTTCCTGGTACTTGATTCCCAGAGTAATGACATATCTCTGTACCCAGGGGGCACTGATCCTGACTTCACTCTTCAATGATCTCAGTACCTTCTAATTGCATAATCTACCCCCTGACTGGTGTGGGCTTTGAAAAATGTGTTAGACTTCAGATCACAGGGGAAGATTAGGTCCCTCATGGGGAAATAGAAGATGGCTAATTAACTTTTTCTTTTTATCTCTTTGAGTATTTATTTTATTATTTTTTAACATAATTTTTATTTTATATTGGAGTACGGTTGATTTACAGTGTTGTGTTAGTTTCAGGTGTACAGCAAAGGGATTCAGTTATACATAGACATGTATCCATTCTTCTTCAGATTCTTTTCCCATATAGGTCATTATAGTAATATTGAGTAGAGTTCCCTGTGCTATACAGTAGGTCCTTGTTGATTATCTAAATATTTTACATATAGTAGTGTGTATATGTTAATTCACGTTTTCAGCTGAGTATTGTGTTATTAGCATACTGGCCAGAGACTGTGCTTCTGTGTGTGTGTGTGTGATCAGTATGTAGGCATTGTTACATGTGCACATGGGGTTTTTTTGTTTTGTTTTGTTTTTTAACATCTTTATTGGAGTATAATAGCTTTACAATGGTGTGTTAGTTTCTGCTTTATAACAAAGTGAATCAGTTATACATATACATATGTTCCCATATCTCTTCCCTCTTGCGACACATGTGTTAATAATATAAATTAACAGGGAATTCTCTGGTGGTGCAGGGGTTAGGACTCTGTGCTTTCACTGTGAAGGGCCCAAGCTACACAGACAGGCCAAATCATCATCATAATAAACAACTTAAATGTACTCATTTCGTTGGAATGTGTTCTTCAGATTCTGTGAACACTTAGAGAGAAATAAAAATATGGACTTCACCAGTGGGGCCAGAGCAGAGTGAGTTATTTGTTTTGCTAAAAATTACTGGACAGGTAAAAGGGAATGCAAATCACATGTCCAGAGTGACACAGACACAGGGGCTCGGGGACGGTCTTTACATGGAAGGAAAGGAAGGCTTGGGAAAGTGGGGAAGTGGAGAGACACGTACACCAGGAGCAGGGATTTGGCAGGTCTTCCCAGAGACAGGGAAGATGTTGGCTGAGGCCAATAAAGGTATTTTATTCCCTGCAGCCAGGAGTTGGACAATAGCTCTGACTTTCAGAGATGTGACAAACCACGATGACTTGGCCACAAGGCCTCCGTTTTCCATGCAGATTTACTCACCTGAGAAACACGGGACTTCCCAGCCCTGGTGAAAGAACAAACCAGGTGAGGCCCGAGAGAATGAGCTGCTGATTCAGAAGCTGAAGGAAGGAAGGACTGGGCAGTTTCCAGCTCCTTCTTCCGCATTCCAGCCTCGGTTCCCTGCTGCCCTGAGTAAGACTCCAGGCGCCCGGGCTGCCCTGCAGGCGCGCCTGGGAAACTCCTTGATGGGGCTGGATCAGATCTGTTCAGAGGCCTGCAGGCACAACCCCTTCTCAGTTTTCTCTTCAGCAGCACAGTCTGAGGTGTGGCTTCCCCGTGGACCACAGATTTTAAACGTCAGCCCACCTGGGAATGAGCGCTTCAAGTTCATCTGGCCCCTGCACTGAAGAATTGAACTTGGGTTCTGTTCCTCCCGTCTCATTCCTCTTCCGCTTGTCCTCCTTGCCCCCGTGGCTGCGAGCGGTTTTTCCATTTCATCTTGCAGACATGTGAGGCCTCTCACTCCCCCGCCCCACTCTCCCACACATCTGGAAGAGCCATGTTCACATCTGGAGGCCATCCTCATCTGGGAGATTTCTTTCGACATTCTTTTCTTTGAAACTCAATCCATGTAACCTCTTGTTCAAAGGGCCTCTGAACTACTGGAATCATTTGCAGAGTCTCAGGAAGAAGTCTTCAGGTTCAGCCCTACGTGGTGGAATTTATGAGTCAAACCAAACCCAACATGGTGCTTCTGACTGCTTTTTTTCCTCCATAATTACTTTTCTGAGCTTTGTGTTGAAAAGGGCTGGAAATCTAGTCTAGGTCACATGCAGAAGGAAGGTGGGAATCACAAGGGTAAGTCCAGTTCGTAGCTCTGTGACCTTGAACAAGATAGTCATTTCCTCATAGATAAAATTGGGGGTCCTTGTTTCCCATGGGATTAATAACCCCGCTTTGTTAACTCCCAGGATTCTGTGAGGACGAGTTGGGATCATGAATCTGAGAGTGCGTCGCCATGGGAACCTGGGTAAGGTCACGGCGGATGGGGAAAGGGAGGGCTCCCATCAGGAGAGATGGTTTGTGCATTTGCGCACCCCCTTCTCCGTAACTCCATGCAATACCCCAAGGCTATGGCTCTGTGATGCTCTGCTGAGCAGGAAAGGGTAGACTTCTCTGGAACTCGAGTCCCGCTGTGAGCCATGTACCCTCATTCTAACCAAATTGACAGTAGAGTATCTGATCAGAGTCTCAAACTTAATGTGTATTCAAATAACCCAGCCATTTGGACAAAATGCAGATTCTGGTTCCCACGTCTGGGGTTCGGTTGAGGTTTGCATTCCTAACACGCTCCCAGGGGATGCCTATGCTGCCAGTCTCCAGATCGTATTCTGAGTGACGTGGTACTGCGGAGGTGGATCCCTAACCCTCAAATTCAACCTCTGCTCACAAATGAATCTGTCACTTTTGCAGTGGCAGGCAGAGTCAGTGGCAGGTGAGGTCTGAAGGGAAATGAACTCCACATTCCTGAAATGCACAAAGACCTGTTCAGCTCGACTTGGATCCGCTCCGGCACGGAAGGGAGGAGCCATGTGGCCTCTTGAATGTGAAGGGAAAACCAACTACTTTACCCCACTCCCTGCCTTCGAATACTTCCCCCGCTGAGTCAGGTTCACGTCCAGTGGAGAGAATGCCACAGCTATGGATGGCTGCCTTTGACCTTCAGCAAGTTGCCCAACTCCCAGCCAGGCTGCCACAAGGAGAAACACCAGAGCTCCTTCAGCTGGGCACTTCCAGCCAGACTCTATTGCCCCTGAGCTACGTTGCCTGGCAACGAGAGGGCAGGAGAAAAGCAGGGATGTAGGTTGATAAGAGGGCAGGGAGGGAATCACGGTACCTGGAGAGACAGGGCTGAAGCCATCTGAGGGCTTCTAGTCACACAGACACCCACACCCAGCACGTGGAATGTTAATTAGCCTCAGACGGAGGGCACCCTGGGTGTGAACCTAGAAAGCAGGAGACCAGAAGTTTACAAACACTCATTCTTTCCATTTTATTATTTTAAAGATATTAATAATAAAAGAAAAAGGGGGAAAAAATCCTACTTCTTAGATGAGTTAGCAAGGCAGGAGGAAAAAACGGAAAAACTGCTTATAAAAACCAAGGAAACCATTAAAGGGTATGGGGGGTGTGGGGAGAAGCTGGTAGAAGTCCCATCCTAAAAACTAAACCACGGCTTTAAAAGGGGCCATAAAATAGTTTATAGGAAGGTCTAAAAAGCTGCACTGAGATGCCGTCCAGGCGTAGCCTTGTAGCAGCTCCCAGGCAAGGAGGGGCTGCAATTCCACGAGGCCCACCCACTGCCCCCCAACGCGCCGCCCATCAGCGCATCGCTGGGCAGGGGCTACCAAGCCAGAGAGAGGGTGCTGGATGGCCAGGGCGGCAGCTAGAGCGGCAGGAGGGTTTTTGATTCCAGTCACAGGTACGGAGCTTCAGTTTCCTCCCAGGTTGAAAGCCTTACTTCAGACCCGTTAAGTCGTGGATGGCTATAACCATCCCTGCTCTGGTCCTCCGGCCTCCTGCCTTCCCACACTCAGAGCCCGCTTCACATTGCAATAAGGATGAGCCCCATAGAACACAGATGGAATCATGCTGCTTAAAACTTTTCAACATTCCGTTGCCAACAAAGGAAATTCCAATCTACTTAGCATGGGCATTCGATGCTTTCCACTGCCTTACCCTGGTCTACTTTTCCAGAGTCATCTCCGTCTTCTCCTACCAGCCCCCAACGACCCTCCAGTCCAGGCACTTAAACCATATACCATTCTCCCCAAAGCCATGAACGTTTTGCTCTTCCATGCCTTTGCGTGTTGCCGTAATTCCTCATTTGGCTTATCGTCCAAAGAGGCCCTATTTACCCTTTTTAAAATACATAGAAATAAAATTTTAAATTTGCAAAGGAATACGGGCACACAATTTAATTTCTTCAGGTGCAGAAGACTTAAAATGTAAAGAAAAATCTCTTGCCCCCCTCTTCCCCCTGCCCATGACCTCTCCCTCAATTTAAACCCTTTCACTCTTTTTAAAATTGTATCTCCTCATGGTACATTCATTTCTCTAGGAGCTCTTTCTGGATTTCTAGAAAGTTTTTTCTTTTTTTTCTTTTTTTAATAATATTTATTTTTTTATTTTTGGCTGTGTGGGTCTTTGTTTCTGTGCGAGGGCTTTCTCTAGCTGCGGCGAGCGGGGGCCACTCTTCATAGCGGTGCACGGGCCTCTCACTATCGCGGCCTCTCTTGCTGCGGAGCACAGGCTCCAGACGTGCAGGCTCAGTAGTTGTGGCTCACGGGCCTAGTTGCTCCGCGGCATGTGGGATCTTCCCAGACCAGGGCTCGAACCCGTGTCCCCTGCATTGGCAGGTAGATTCTCAACCACTGTGCCACCGGGGAAGCCCTAGAAAATTATTTCTTAATTTAGCAATTTTGCATAGCTTTTTTTTTTTTTTTGCATTCTGGCTCCAATAAATGCATGTTTAGCACACATGAAACATACTAAAATTTTTATTTTCCTGGTGGAAACCATAAATCACTTTAAGTTACAAGAAGAAACAATGTAAGATAAAAATTAAGAGTTCAGGCTCTGAAGTTAGTCTAACTGGGTCCAGATCACTAACTTCAGCTGACTTAACTTTCTGTGCTTATGATGTCTTTATAAATGGCAGAAGATACACATTCATGTTTCCTTCAGCTATAAAATCTGTACTGATCTCTCCTTAGACCTGCAGCAAAACTGTCATCATGCATTTCTCATCACTCCTGTCCAGGGTTGCACGTACTGCTTCCAGAATCCTATGTCTCCTCCTGGCTTGCTTTAGTCCCTCATTTTTTTGTGGGAGTGTGTCCTCAAAGGACTTCCTTCAAAAGATGTGTGGAATTAAGCTTTTTCAACACTTCACTGTCTGAAAATGTCTCTTCTTCTGCCTTCAAAATTCACAATTTTTTGCTGGACGTAGAAGTCCATTGAAAAGTAGTTTTCCTTCATGATTTGAAGTATTTCATTACAGTCTATCATCTAGAGTTGCTTTTTCAAGCCTTTGGTGCCCATTTATTTGTGGGTTATCATTATTTTTTCTTCATTCCTCTCTCTCTCTCTGGAAAGATTTAAGATCTCTCTTTTAATATTAGTGTTCTGAATTTTTAAATGTTGCATTTGCTGTCTTTTATTCATTATGGTGGAGAGTAGGTGAACACTTCTTTCTTAACTTTTGTATCCTTACACTATGGGAAATTCTCTTGTAATATTTTTCTGTAATTCCTTCTCACTTTTTTTTTTTTTTTTTTTTTTTTTTTTTGCGATACGCGAGCCTCTCACTGTTGTGGCCTCTCCCATTGTGGAGCACAGGCTCCGGACGCGCAGGCTCAGCGGCCATGGCTCACGGGCCCAGCCGCTCTGCGGCATGTGGAATCTTCCCGGACCGGGGCACGAACCCGTGTCCCCTGCCTCGGCAGGCGGACTCTCAACCACTGCACCACCAGTGAAGCCCCACTTTTTTTTTTTTTTTAAATCTCCTATCAGCTGGATGTTGAGCCCCTGGGTTATTCTAAATGTTTTTATTGTTGTTGTTGATCATTTTATACTCTTTGTCTTTTAATTTTCTCTATTTTATCTTCCAGCTCTTTAATTAGCCTTTTCATAGCCTCTTCTTCTTGTTTAATTGACATGGTGTCTTCATAAATGTCTCTGTGGATACAAATTAGTTTCTCTCAAGCTCCTTATTTACCCTGAATTATCTCTTGTATTCCTGTGAGATTATTTCTCTATTCCATGACGTTTCTTTTTCATGTATCACAATTCCCTCAAGTAAGTAGTCACTGGTGGGAATTATTACAGCTGACTGTGAACTCAGTGTGCCACTGTGGACTACTGGGCTCCGTTTCAGGGTGAATAGAAATGGATCCCAGATGTGGCATTATTGCCCACACTAAAAACAGGTTGTTTGATTTCTTTAGACAAGAACGAAACTGTGTTGAACCCAAGTTCATGTGCCCTACTCACAGTAAGGCCAAACAAATGGAAACATCACAGTTTGGAGCAGAGAAAGGTTTATTCCAAAGGCCAAGCAGGGAGAACAGGCAGGTCATGCTCAAAAGACCCAAACTCCCTGCTGGTTTTCAGAGGAGAGTTTTTAAAAGCAAAATTTGGGGTGAGGGCTGTGCGGTGCATGACTTTCTTCTGATTGGTTAGTGGTGAGGTAACAAGGCAGTGCTCCAGGAATCTTGTGCTCAGCCTGAAGTTACCTGGGTGAGGACCTTAGTTCCTATAGAAGAACTCAAAGATTTGTATCAGATTGTTATGTATCAATATATCCCTCGAGGAGGAGCGATCTCCTTGCTTGGTGCCCTGTAATAAGTGCTACACTTTCCTTCGCCATAGCCCTGTGTCAGCGGATTGGCTTTGCTGCACATCGGATGAGTGGACCCAGGTTCCATGTGGTGACCGTCCTACTTCTTATAATCCACACATCACACAATTGCCTATCTTCTGAAGACTCTCTCCATGTTCTCTACATTATTGGAAGTTTATACCAGTTTTTATTCCTTTGCTGTCATGTCATAGGGCTCAGAAAGTAAAGAAAATAAATATGTTCCAGGAAACCAAAAACAAAAATGACAATTCTAGAAGTTTCCAGAGAGAAGGTATAGATCCCCTGAAAAGAAATGGGAATTCTTAATATCTATAATAAATGTTGGCCAAGAAAATAACTTTTTCGGCATTGAAAGACAAGAACCTTCAACCTAGAATTTTAACGCCAATTAAACTATTTAAAATTTGGGACTAAATTAATGATATATCAGGCATACATAAAACTTCTCTTAATATTCTCTTGGAAGAAGTACTCCACTAAGAAGAGAATTAATACAAGAGGACACTATGAGACTTAGGTTAATTAAGAATAAACAAATAAACACCATATAAATTTTTATTTTTTTCTAAAAAAAAGAAGCAAAAAAAATGAAAGTTAAGATATGGAGCAGAGAAATAGAATTGAAAAAAACTTACGGAGTGTTTTTATAAAACATAGATAAGCAGGGGATCCATACCTAGATACATTATAGTGAATTTAAAAAGTGCTAAATTGTATGTGGAATCTAAAAAAAACAAGAAATGATACAAATGAACTTATTTACAAAACAGAAAGGGACTCACAGACATAGAAAACAAACTTATGGTTACCAAAGGCGAAAAGGGGGGGGAGGGATAAATTAGGACTTTGGGATTAAAATAGACTCTCTACTATATATAAAATAGATAAACAACAAGGACCTACCGTATACCATAGGGAACTATACTCAGTGTCTTGTAATAACCTATAATGTAAAAGAATCTAAAAAAGAATAGATATACATGTATATGTATAACTGAATCACTTTGCTATATACCTGAAACTAGCACAACGTTGTAAATCAACTATATTTCAATAAAAAATTTTTTTAAAAAGAAGAATGTGAAAAAATACAATTTAATACAATGGCATGTTACATGACTTAACTAAAAACTAATTAAAAATTTAAAAATAAATAGCCCTTAAAAAATAAAATAAAGAGACGAGTTGGCAAAGAATAAATTTAAAACTTGCATAGATATATAACCGTTACAGAAGTTAAAACGTCAATCACTTTATGAGGCTAATAATATATATAACCTTGATTCCAAAACTGGATAAGAACAGCACAAATTATAGTATCTACATATGTAGATAATTATATATCTAACACATACAAGAAACTCTTGCAAATCAACATGAAAAAGATAAGAAACCCAAAAGAAAAATGAGCAAAACTTGCAATACACAATTTAGAGGATGGATGCCAAGGATGAGATGAGATATGCATTTCTAGGAAGGCCTAGAAATCAGCAAAACGCAAACTTTTAAACATCAATGTACTACTTTATACACTTACGCGATATACAAAGATTAGAAAGCTGGGTAATACCAAGTGATGGAGAAGACTCGGGGAAATAGACTTGTCTGTGCATTTCGGGAGCAGCATTAAACAAGCACAACCATTCTGGAAAGCAACCAAGTATTATTTAGTGAAGATGAAGTATTCATATACCTTATGCCCAGCAATTCCCCCATGCTGGGTATGTGCCCGGGGAGGCTCTTGCAGAAGTTGTAGGAACACAGGTCCAAGGGTACTTGTCCTATCCTTAGAGACTGTCCTATGTGAGTCAGTGATTGGCAGCTGGGGGGAGTGGGAAATGAGGGAGGGGGCAGAAGAGAAATAGGAATGATAATCAGGGATAAAAGGGAAAGGCAACCAAGGTAAAACCAGACTGTGACCTTGCACAGCCTGTTAATGAACTGAGGAATGTGTTCAACTCTGCATCTGAGGATCCTATCATGGGTCAAGGGACTTGCGGTAGAAAAATAAATGAGTAGCTGCCACCTGACTTCTTCATTTGCTTTGACCAAATAGGTGAGCTGTGCAATGGACGTGACCTACCCTTGCCTTGACCTTCCAACAGTCTCCCTCCCCCCATCCATTCAGCTGGCCTCACCCTCTACAAACAAACCCCTCCCCAGGCCTCAGTAATCTCCAGGCTTTGGGTTTCCCACCCAAATCTCATTTCCTTCCTTAGAACATTTGTGGAATGGGTTGCTCAACCCCTGAGGAACCCTGCCCACTTCACCTGGAGACACATCAGAGCAGTGTCCCCATTTGTCCCCCGCACTCACCAGAACCTCGCTGCAGCCATATCATGGGGTCTCGGACCCTGGTGCGGAAGAAGCCCTAAGGAACTAGATGGAGGACAGATCCTGTGTTTTCTGGGGAAAATAAGTTGTTTTCGCAGAAATTACTTCTGCAGCTTCCTAGGCAATCAACTTGAGCACCTGGATACAGAAGCCCCACCTCTCACAGATAAGGATCAGAACGGACTTGTTGAAGTGACGCAGTAACACAGAAAGGCAGCACAAAGGTGAACTCTAAGAGCTGGAGAAGTTACAAGAGACAGAGTTGCTTATGGGACCGTTTCTTGCCCAGATGCCGGCATCAGACTTCTCTTTCAGAGCAAATCCTCAGTTATGTTTCCCCTAGGTTCCTATTCTATGGCTCTTGCCTCACCTGGTTTCCCGGCAGACACATACTGCCCCATCGTTCCATCTCCTGCAACCCACCTGGTGTGGGCACCCTCAATCTGGGACTTCACCAGACGTCAGACCACAAAATGACCCTAAATCCTTTTCCGATTGTGTGTCCTCAGCTACCAAATAAGCTGGCCAGTCAGCAGTCCTCATGAAGCTTCTCCAGTGGGCAAAGCAGCACCCTGAGCCCTTAACAAGGAAAACTATAGAAATAGAAGTTATAGGCACTGCCCTTAAAAAAATGTGAATTAGTGCCTGCGGGGCACCCATGACATGTGAGCCATTATCCTCAGCACTTGCATACATTTTCCTTCATTTATCTTCACAATGACCCCAGAAGTTGAAGCCCCATTTTCTCTGTTTTCCAGACAAGTAAACGGAACCTCTCTGAGGCTGAGGAATGTGTCTCAAATAACAGCTGGTGAGTGACAAGTCCAGGACTTCTGACTCCAAGCCCAGGCATTTTTCACAGCACCAGAGTTGCATTAAAGAGAATCCATCCTACTTGCAAATACAGAGCGCTGTGACCCGAAATAGACTCAGAACATTTGCAAAAGAGCTTGTCAACAAGAACAAGTGCATGAAAAATGAAACCCAAGCTTGTGTGTTCTGGTCTCTCTGGATGACAGGGGTTCAGCAGTGAAAGATTCGGAAAGGGGGTTCAACCTTTGAAATCTAGTTTGAAAGGGGGCTATAGATTGGCAGGGAAGAGAAAATGAAGTTGGAATAAGCACCTTCCCTTAAGGTTACTTAGACACTCCTACTGCTATGAAATGAATTTTCCAGTCTGTCTCCCTGAGTAACTGGAATCACGCTGAAACGTGGCAGGGTGAATTTAGGTCAAGAGCACAGAGATACTTCTGGTGACGAGGTGGTTAAATACCAAACCATTTCATTAAAGGAAGTGGTGAAATGTAGACTTTTTTTTCCCCTCGGATGATTCTGGCTTACTCCGTTTGGAGACAGGAGCTAGGATACATGAGCTCTGGAAACCTCATCTGAAAATGGCAATCCTGAAACTATAAGATAACTTTATTACACTGGCATAAAAAGGGTTCAGGGTGAGCCACACGATAAACTATTACTCAAGCCCAGACCCTCCCAGAGAGCTGGTGCGGGAGCTTCTCACCCTTCCTCCCTGGTTCCCAAACTCCAACAAGCATGAACTAGAAAGGGCCTGAGTCACCGGGTCACGTGACTGAAAGTGCACACGGTGCCTCTCCACTGTTGGCAGGGCCACATGAAACCAAAGTAGCCAGTGCCCTGCGAGCCAGGGAGTACCAGACGCTTACAGGTTCATGTCACGAAACACCCCGGGGCTGCCATCCAGCCATCGGAGCTTTAGAGAAAAACCATCCTTGGAAATATTTCATCCCAAGGCACACTGGCCTGGCTGCAAGACCAGTCTAGTCAGTCACGTACTTTACTGTCGTTCACATTTGGGGTCTGCTGGACCCCGCAGGCCCGGGGTTGCTGGGGAGAGCTCAGCATCACTCCCCGTTGCAGCGTCATTCACTGTTTTTCACAGAAGAGGACGTTTCCAGTCCTACCTGTTCGGGTGTGTGTTGGTCAGTGAGTTGATTTAGTCGTGTAGTTAGTTGGTTAACTGATGGGTTAGTTTGTTCATTTTGCAAAGGGCACAAACCACCTCCAAGAAAATGATGTTGTTCCACAGACTCGTTCATGACTTCACTGCCCCTGTGGGAAATCAGAAAGGTCTTGAACAGGAAGTCCACCTGAAGAACATTTTCTCCTGCTCTGTGATTTCTGTTTTGCCACGAATGATGGACTCGGAGACAATTTAGGTTTAGTCAGACCTTAGGAATCATCTACCCCAATCTCGTTTTCCAGGAAAAGAAGCCCAACCCAGGAGAGATGGAGGAACTCGCCCAGGTCACACATCTGGCCAGTGCCCTTCACCTGGGAGTGGACCAGCCCACATCCAAGGTGAAGGAGGAGGAAAGAGGCCATTTCCCGCTTGTGTTTCAAGTAACACCGTACCCTTCACCTGTCCGTGTCCCAAACACCACCACCATCACCAGACACACACACCTACGTTGCCTGCCCTCCTGCTTCTAAGAAATCACTGAGTCTTTCATTTCCAGGAGATTTTAAATATATAGGCACCATCGTTTCCTTCCAGCAGAAATGGCACCATCGTTTCCTTCCTGGCCACAGAGGGAGGGGCCGTCCTCAGCAAAGCTCAGGCTGGGTGGCAGGTTTTGTGTCATTCACCTTTTTTTTTTTCATTCTTGCCTCCCAATTCCCAGAACCCACCTCCTCAGCACTCAAGTGGATCAGCTGGGTGTAGACAATGAGGGTGGTTGAAAGAGCTGGGGTTTTCAAATCAAAAGGCCTAGATACTAGTATCAGCTGCATGGCCTCACTCAAGACATTTAATGATTGGCATTTTAAACTGGCAACAGCAAGGCCATGGTGCCGTGAGAATGCAATGACATCATATCTTGGGAAAGCCCTTTTGAAATGGTTATGAGAGGGAGTGTAAGGGATTTTCATCACTACCTCCAAGCTGTCCCCAGCCTGATCACGCGAGTAGAGTTCACAGCCCAGCTGGGCTGGGCCAGAGGCTGGGCTGGGGTTTGGGAATGTGGTCTCTCCCACCTGTGTACCCAGGAAAGAGCCGCTTCCCACCATCCTCAGAGGGGACGTGGCAGGGACACAGGGTGGCTGGAACCCAGAATGCACTGGGGCTGCTCTCCTGTCTGCCCCTGAAGCTGCTGTGTGCGTGTGTGTGTGTGTGTGTGTGTGTGTGTGTGTGTGTGTGTGTTTGGTTCTCACGGCTTCTGGAGTATTTTAAAGAGGCTGTGTCACTGCTGGCCTGGCAGACAGGCAGCTTGCTCTAAGGCAACAGCTCATTTTTTTTCCCAGCCTGAGCTTGTGCAAGTGGTAAATATCAGGGATGTGGACGCCTCTTCCCTCTTACTTCATGTCCTTCAAGCACTGAGTTTCTCCCTCCCACTCCACTATCTTCAGCAGTCTTGACAGAAAAGTCTCCTACCTAACTAACATGAATGTCTCACCGCCCTTCGTCATCTCCAAAGACTTTGTTCCTTCAAGAAAAGGAGCATCCCTTTTTTTTTTTTTAACTTGGAAGCAATGGTATAGATTTACCCATGACGATGATGGGGGTTCAGAGCAGCCTTTTTTTACCAAAGGGGAAAGGTGGGGGGAGGGATAAATTAGGAGTTTGGGATTAACATACACACACTACTATATATAAAACAACCAACAAGGACCTACTGTATAGCACAGGGAACTCTACTCAGTACTCTGTAATAACCTATATGGAAAAAGAATCTGAAAAGGGATAGATACATGTATAACTGAATCACTTTGCTGTACACCTGAAACTAACACCAACATTGTAAATCAACTACACTCCAATATAAAATAAAAATTAAATTAAAAATTTTTTAAAAGAAAGAAAAGAGCATCCTCTTTTATACAAGTTAACCACAACACCTGTTTCGTCACAATGCTCATTTCGTCACTCAATGAGCACAGCAGACCCCACCTTCAGTTTCTCCTTTCCACAGACTTTTTCCCCTCTGCCTATGAGCGTATTCAGGCTTCTAATAACTTGAGAAATGTTCCTCGATGCTTCCTCCATTATTTTCAATCCTATTCTTATTTTCCTTCCATTGCCACACTTCTTGAATCAGTGATCTTTAGGAGCAGTGTCTTCTTTTCCTGAAATTTTGCTGCACCTCATGCCCCATAGAAGCTTTTCTCCCAAAGGTCACCAAGGAGTTGTCTAAAGGTCAGTGACTGATTTTCAGGCCTCAGTCTTCCTCTGCAATGTTGATGTTCCACTCAGTGGGATTCATTCGCCCCATGGCTCCTCTGAACGACCTTCATCTCTGTTTCTCTGCCGGATCCCATGTCTCCCTAGTCAACTCCTCTTCCTTTTACTGCCTCCTAACATGGACATTTGTTCTCAGGGCCTCTGCTATTCTATTTATTCTCTTTCCCTTATTAATTTCCTTCACTCTCTTAGATGGATGTTTGTTTCATTCTGAAGACATGTCCAAACCCCCCTGTGGGAGGGTGGAGGAGGGATGGAAAAGTAGAAGGCTAGCTAAAAGATGCTGGGCTTCTTGCTAAGGTCATGAAAACCTTCTAAAATTGACTGCTGTGATGGTTGCCCGTATCTCTGAAGAGTCTAAAAAACATTAAATTGTATACTTTAAGTGGAGGAATTGTATGATACGTGAATTACATCTCAATAAAGCTGCTAAAAAGTCAAAAGATGTCTGTAAGGAATAAACAATTGGAAAACTTAATGGAAAAAAAATCTCATTCATAAAATCAACAGAATCTGGAAAATGAATTGTACAAAGTCTTTATTTAGAAAATTACAACATTGAGGTACGTAAGAAAAGACCTGAATGAATGGAGATATAAAACATGTCTGTGAATGGAAGATTCAATATTGAAAAGAGGTTAATTTTCCCTGAATAAATCTATAAAAGAGGTGCAACTCCATTCAAGTATTTATTGGATCCTAAAATTCACAAGTAAGGGAAAGGGGTTAAAAATACCCAAGACACTCCTGATAAATAAAGTGAAAAGACAAGGCTTGCCCTACCAGAAATCAAGACTTAACTATAAAGTCAAATTACTGAGAGTGTATTAGTAGGGGATGGACAAAAAAGCCAATAGAAGAGAATAGAGAACTCAGAAATGGACTCGCACATAAATTAAAACTTGATAAATGAGAGAAATGACCTTAAAAATAATCAGTGGAGATTTTTAAAGAAAAGATGGCATATTTAATCCATCAATGATCCTCATATGATTGATTACCCACAAAATAATGTCTCTGTTTTCCACCAAGCACAGAAATAAATTCCAAGTGAATTAAAACATAAATTTGAAAAGAAAACTTCACAACTTTTAGAAGAAAATTGGGAGAATTGGAGAAAATAAAATATAAATCATTCATAAACATCTTAAAACCCATTATCAAAGAAATTCAAATAAAAAGTAAGAAGAGGGGCTTCCCTGGTGGCACAGTGGTTGAGAATCTGCCTGCTAATGCAGGGGACACGGGTTCGAGCCCTGGTCTGGGAGGATCCCACATGCCGCGGAGCAACTAGGCCCGTGAGCCACAACTACTGAGCCTGTGGGTCTGGAGCCTGTGCTCCGCAACAAGAAAGGCCGCGACAGTGAGAGGTCCACGCACCGTGATGAAGAGTGGCCCCCGCTCGCCGCAACTAGAGAAAGCCCTCGCACAGAAACGAAGACCCAGCACAGCAAAAATAAATTAATTAATTAATAAACTCCTACCCCCAACATCTTAAAAAAAAAAAAAGTAAGAAGATATTTTCACATATTAGGTTCTCAAAAATATTTTCCTTGGTAATACTCAATATTGGCAAAAGTATGATTCCATGAACATTGATATGCTGCTGGTAAAAGTATAAATTATAGCTAACATTCAGAAAAACGATTTGGCAATTTGGATAAAAATGTCCATAATTTTTCACCTTGTTATTATACTTCTAGTTAACCATCAGGAGGAAAAACAGGAATGTAATAAAGATTTGTGTTCAGAGATGTTATTTATTGCATTGTTTATAAAAGAAAAGAAAGAAGGAAAGAAACAGCATAACTATCCAAAATAAGGAAATGTTTAGGGCTTCCCTGGTGGCGCAGTGGTTGAGAGTCCGCCTGCCAATAAAGGGCACACGGGTTCGCGCCCCGGTCCGGGAAGATCCCACATGCCGCGGAGCGGCTGGGCTTGTGAGCCATGGCCGCTGAACCTGCGCGTCCGGAGCCTGTGCTCCGCAACGGGAGAGGCCACAACAGTAAGAGGCCCGCGTACCACAAAAAAAAACAAAATAAGGAAATGTTTAAATAAATTATAGATTATAATTTATTTATAAGATAGACTCTTAGCAGTCATTCACTTACAATGATGTTTATAAAGAATTCTTAAAGGCATTGTGAAATAAGTGTGCTGTAGGGTTAAGTAGCAATACAGGATATAGACCTGCATTACAGTGTTATCCCCACTATGTAAACATACGCAGGGATCCTCGTTATCTACATAGTCATTATCCAAGTCTTCAGAGTTGCAAGATTTAATGAAATGAGAGGGAGTCTGGAGAGCTGCACAAATCACGTGTGAAGCCACTAGCAAATACTTCAGAGAGTTAGATCCATAGATAATTGAAGGTAAAGTTGGCAAGGGTGATGATAAGATGGGCCATGCAGAAGAGAATAAACTGATTGGTATTCTGAGAGGCCGTTGAGGAAACTGATGAACTCTTCAAATGTTTTTGCAAAATTGGTCCTCTTTATGACTGGGTTACTTTCAACCAGGTTGCTAAATTTAAAATCTGAAATACTTTTTCCCTGAACACGAGTATCACATCAAGTTCTGTTTTCAATCCAGTGCTTTAACTTCTCCATCTCTTGCCATAAAAGGCTATTAAGAGAGCCGGAGACCGTGGTGGCGCAGTGGTTAAGAATCCGCCTGCCAATGCAGGGGATGCATGTTCGATCCCTGGTCGGGAAGATCCCACATGCCGCGGAGCAACTAAGCCCGTGAGACACAACTACTGAGCCTGCACTCTAAAGCCCGTGAGCCACAGCTACAGAGCCTGTACACCACAACTACTGAGCCCATGCACCTAGAGCCCGTGCTCCGCAACAAGAGAAGCCACCACAATGAGAAGCCTGCGCACCGCAGCGAAGAGTAGCCCCCGCTCACCGCAACTAGAGAAAGCCTGTGCGCAGAAACGAAGACCCAATGCAGCCAAAATAAATAAATAAATACAATAAAATAGAAAATAAAATATTTTAAAGAAACAAACAAGCAAACAAAAAAAGAAAAACAAAGGTGGTGGTCAGTGGATGGAAAAGTGTTAAAAAAAAAAAAAAAAAGCCCGAGAACTTACTTTGCATCACTTCCCTGCTATCTCCTTTCACAGAGAGAGATGCAGAAATTGTTGGGCTACACTACTGCATTCTGTATTGAACATTTTGGGCTAAGTTGTACAAAGAAAAATGGAGTTTGGTCAAGAGATGGTGTATCCTTTTCTTGAACGTAACTGCTAAATTTCACTCTTTTGATGTCCTTAAAATCCCTGAGTTAGGTGAAAAAAGAACTGTCAATATATGTATAAGCTAAATAATGTTGAAATCTTCCTTATATATTAGGAGATATATATATATTCATATAATATATACAATATAATAGATTGTATATTAGGAATGATATATTCCTTACATATCATTACTGTAAGACACGACACGCTCAGAAAATAGAAGAGTTCATTTAAATAGTAGAAATAAACAGAAAGGAAAAAAGTAATAGAGGTGCTGGGGAGAGGTACTCAGGTAGCAGCCTACTGAATACTAACTAATACTACTGAATACTCACAGCTTACCAAAGCGATTCAGACACAAATTTACAGATGAAATCTAATTCTCTGAACATCTGCTCAGGAACCCTCACAGGCCACCCACAAAAAGCAAGAGCATCCTTTTTTCTCCCCTCGGGGGTGGGGGAGGAAGACTATGAATAATAGCTTCTTAATGCAGGAAATGGAAAAATAAAGTAGAACAAACGCTTGGATTTGGGGTGGAATGAATTAATGATACTTTATATTTCCTATGCATTGTGGGTAAAAGTGGTGAAACAGACAGATCAAATGAGGTTATCTGAGGGAGGCGCATTATTTGTTTGTATTCTGCCCCTCTCTGTCTAGGGCTTGAGGAGACTGGTAGTCACTCTGAAAATAGTAACATTCTATATGCATCAATGTTTAGAAGAAGGTAAGAAAAAAAAAGAAAGAGAGAGGGGGGAGGGAAGGGAGAAAGACAGGAAGGAATTTCGGTTAAGTGTATTTCATTTGTAGAATCGGTTTCCTGGAGGGGGGAAAATAACAAGACAAAATATTGGTTACCATTTGATTAAATTCAAAAAAACATTTACTGAGTACTTGCTCTGTGCTGACTCGTGCTAGGTGCCAAGGAATGTCACGTAATAACCGGAGTGAGTAGATCTCTACATAAGGGATGTTCATGTCCTCCTCCCACTGTCACATGCTCACAAAGGATGGTCTCGATTTTATCCCACCACAAGGCAGGAATCCACAGCAGGATGGAGCCCAAACCAATGCCAGTTCCCTTGGAGCAGGACCAATCCAGGGGAGCCTCAGAAGGCAGGAATGATTCCAGAATTCATCTGGGTCTTTCAGAGTCGACCTTAATCTTGAGGTATTGTCCACTCTAAAGGTGGTCTCTGGTCATCCTCACAGTTCGCTCTGTCTTCTCACTAACTTCTAAACCAGCTAGATAGGAGCTTTGGGGAATGACTCAAACCAGAACAGAATGTTTAGGGAGAATGTATAAAGCGTTATTGATGTCTAGGTGCGTTACTTGTGGCAGGTTACTCTCTTCCCCAAGAAAGAACAAAGGTGCTGTAAGTTAAGGAAAATCATAGTGGCTGGGGCTGAAGAAAGGAGGCATAGGGTCTGGGGAAAGCTAGGGACCCCGGGTTTGGGAACCAGTCACTATCTGTGCACTCACTACTAAATAAATTCTTCAACTTTTCATGTTTCTGTTTTCTCAAACTCTGAATGATGACACTATCACCTATGTCACAGGGTCATATTGATGATTAAATGAGATAAGAGACTTGAACATTCTGCAAATGTCTAACACAGATGGTAATTAACATTTATAAAGTTATGAGAGAGATATCTGAATAGGTGAAAGAATCCGTTTCTTAACAGCAGGGGAAGTGAGCTTGAGAGACCAGACTTCAAAGAGAGCCTCTGGAGACAAAGAAAGGACTAGACTCAGAAAACTGAAAGGAAGCATCTGGCTTGATGCATGCATGACAGAAGCTATCCAAATAATCAGACTCTGCTCTGTAATTTGGGGACCTGAGATTATATTTGTATCATCGTACTGAGCCTAAACTCTACATGCTGTCTGTGAGAACTATAAGCAAAGAACATCAGAAGGCAGCCCAAAATCCACCGCTATCAAGGGCTTTAGAGGCTGGGGAGTGTTGTGTTCTAGAAGCCCTGAACATGCGCGGGAGGGAGCTGGCCACTGACAGCAACCTGGCTATAGGCCCACCACGCCGTCATCTCCATCCTATCTGAAACTGTCCTCCTGGGGCCAGCCTGCAGCTGGACCAGATTCCAAGTAAATTGGGTTGCAAAGTGCCTTTCCCTGGACAACCCAGGGAGACTTGGTGTTACTTCTTGGTTCCCAGTCCTGGGTTTCTTTCCCCCTTGTCTTTGTTTAATTTTGCCATTTACCCTGTTGAATCTTTTTTTTTTTTTTTTTTGCGGTACGCGGGCCTCTCACTGTCGTGGCCTCTCCCATTGTGGAGCACAGGCTCCGGACGCGCAGGCTCAGCGGCCACGGCTCACGGGCCCAGCCGCTCCGCGGCACGTGGGATCTTCCCGGACCGAGGCACGAACCCGTGTCATCTGCATCGGCAGGCGGACTCTCAACCACTGCGCCACCGGGGAAGCCCTACATCATTCATTTTTATGGACAAATAATATTCCATTGTATGGATATACCACATTTGTTTATCCATCCATCAGTTCATGGACATTTGGGTTATTTTCAACTTTTGTCTACTATGAATAATGCTGCTGTAAATATTCATATACAGCTCTTCCTGTGGACATGTTTTCATTTCTTTTTGGTATATACCTAGTAGAATTCTTGGGTCATATAGTAACTTTGCGTTTAACCATTTAGGGAACGGACAGACTGTTTTCCAAAGTAGCCAAACCAGTTTATGTCCCGAACAGCAGTACATGAAGATTCTGATTTCTGTACATACTCATCAACGTTTGTTATAGCTGACTTTTTGGTTCTAGCTACCCTAGTGAATGTGAAGTGGCATTTCCCTGTTTTGATTTGCATTTCCCTGGTGACTAATTGCGTTGAGCATCTTTTCATGTGCTAAGTGGACATTTATACATCTTGTTTAGAGAAATGTCTGTCTGTTCAGTTACTTTGCCCTTTTTTAACTGGGTCATTTGTCTTTTAATATTGAGTTGTAAGAGCTCTTTACATATTCTAGACACAATTCTCTTAACAAATATATAAATTGCAGACATTGTCTTCCATTCTGTGGCTTGTCATTTTACTTTCTTGATAGTGTTTTTTGAAGCACAAAATATTTTAATTTTGTTGAAGCCCAATTTACTTATTCTTTTCCTTTACGGATTGTGCTTTTGATATTATATGTAGGAACCTATTGCGAAATTCAAATTCATGAAGTTTTACCCCTGTGTTTCCTTCTAAGAGTTTTATAGTTTTAACTCTTACAATTAAATCTTTGATCTATTTTGAGTTACATTTTTAAATTTATTTATTTATTTATTTATTTTATTTTTGGCTGTGTTGGGTCTTCATTGCTGTGCACGGGCTTTCTCTATGTGCGGCGAGCAGGGGCGACTCTTTGTTGCAGTGCGCAGGCTTCTCATTGTAGTGGCTTCTCTTGTTGTGGAGCACGGGCTCTAGGTGTGCGGCCTGCAGTAGTTGTGGCACACGGGCTCAGTAGCTGTGGCTCGCAGGCTTCAGAGCACAGGCTCAGTAGTTGTGTCTCACGGGCTTAGTTGCTCCGCGGCATGTGGGATCTTCCCGGACCAGGGCTCAAACCCATGTCTCCTGCATTGGCAGGCGGTTTTCTAACCACTGCACAAACAGGGAAGTCCCTTGAGTTAATTTTTTATGTGGTGTGAAATGAGTCCAATTTCATTATTTTGCATGTGGATATCCAGTTGGCTCAGCACAATTAATTGGAAAGACTATTCTTTTCCCCACTGAAGGGTCTTGGCACCCTTGTCAAAAACCAGTTGACTACAGACACATAGATTTGTTTCTGGACTCTCAATTCTATTCCATTTATGTATATGTCTATCATTATGCCAGTACCACATCTTGACTACTGTTGCTTTATAATAAGTTTTGAGATATGTTGTTCTTCTTTTTCAGGATTGTTTGTTTATTCTGAGTCCCTTGTAATTCCATATGAATCTTAGTGTCAGCTTGTCTAAGAAGACAGATGATATTCTAATAAGGATTACATTGAATTTGTAGAAACATTTGAGGAATATTTCTATCTTAACAATATTAAGTTTTCTGACCCATGAACATAGAATGATTTCTATTTATCTGAACTTTATTTAATTGATTTCAATTTTTAGTTTTCACAGTATAAACCTTGCACTTCTTTTGTTAAATGTATTTCTGTTTTATTTTTTGATACTATTGTAAATAGAATTGATATCTTAATTTCATTTTCATTGCAAATATATCCTGCAACCTAGCTGAACTCATTTATTCGTTCTAATAGTTTTTTTGGATTCCCTAGAATTATCTATATACAAGATCATGTCATCTAAAAATACAGATGGTTTTACTTCTTTCTTTCCAATCTGGATGACTCTTTATTTCTTTTTCTTGCCTAACTGCCCTGGCTATATTCTCTAATACCACGTTGAATAGAAGTGGTGTGAGTGACATCCTTATCTTGTTTCTGATTTGCAGGGAAAAGCATCTAGTCTTTCAGCATTAAGTAGATGTTAGCTATGAGTTTTTCATAGATTTCTTTTATCAAGTTAAAGAAGTTCCCTTCTATTCCTACTTAATTGAGTGTTTTTATCATGAAAGGGTGTTAGAGTTGTCAAATGCTTTTTCTGCATCCATAAACATGATCATGTGGGTTTTGTTTTTCATTCTATTGATATAACATATTATGTTGATTGACCTACCAAAATCTTGACCAAGACCTCACAAGAGACCCTAGGCAAGAACCAGCCAATCTGCTCCTGAATTCCCAACACACAGAAACTGTATGAGATAATAAATGTTAATTCTTCTCTAAGCTGCAAAGGTGTGGGACAATTCGTCATGCAGCAATTGATAGCTAATACAATATAGTTATAACTATTTTATAAATGAAGAAACTGAGGTTTGGAGTGTTTGTCTGCTTCATAATTCTGGCCTGGGTCACAGAATTAGAAGTAGAAGTGATTTGAACCAAGTCTTCTGCTTCAAATAACAGGGCTTCCTCCACAAAGTTCTACTATGTTTGGTGACCGAGACCCAGCTTACGGCAGACTGCTGCCTCTGGTTGGCAAGCCCATTTCGTATGATCGAGCAGGTAGCTCACTGCAAAGGGGCAACCGGCTGAGGGGGCAGATGGGGACTAATATCTGGCCTGTGCTTTTTCTGCCAAGCCGTGCACCCCGACTCAGGGCTGCACCTGCCCAGAGGAAATAGCCCCTTTTCACATGTGTCTGGAGGCGTAGTCTGGTTGTCAAGCCTCCTGCCCAGAGGGTTGATACTCACATGTTGGCACTTTTTTCTCATTTGCACAAAGGTATTGTACAAGCCCGTTAGTTTGTTCCAATAAAATTTATATAACTGGAAACATTTCCTATTGCCCTGTTTACTAGTTTTGCATGCCAATTAGGCAATATTAGTCAATGGGACTGATGCCAGACAAATTTTTTAAATCTGTGACAAGATTTGTACTCACCACCCTCCCTTACCCCCTTCCCCACCGACACCTCTTCCCTAGGACCTGACATTTAGGAAGGAGAAGCACAGGAAAAAGACCTCATATTATCTGATTATCTCCTGTGAGCCAACATGTGGCTGGTCACCTTCTATATTCAATATCATTTGTTCATAATTATGAGAGGAAGATATTATTATCCCCATTTTACAGAGAAGGAAAGCCTGAGAGAGGTCAAATAATGTATCCAAGTCCCACAGATGGTAAATGGTGGCAATGAAGTGACAACTCAGGCTCATCTGGTTCCGGAACCCGTGATCCACCCACACAGCTGCGGGTCCACAAATTTACAAAGAAATCTAAAGGAGGTGCCCCACCAGGAATACTAAAATTCTCATAGAGAACTTCTGCTGAATAAATAACAGTCAAGACTCAAGTAAATTCATCTAAAATGGTAGACCGTCGAGCGTTGACTTATAGGATTGTTTTGGGCATTAAGAACTCACAACACCCTTCAAAACATACCACATAAGTTACCTCCTTGATTGAAGTTTGCCCTACTGACCAGTTTCCACAGATCCAGACAGTCCACTGAAGTCCATATCCTGGATCTCAGAGGCTAATGTACTTTTTAAGTCTGAAACAGAAGACAAGATCTACTGATACGAGAAGACAGATGCTCATTCATTCTTTCAACCAGTCTTTATTGAGTGTTTACTATGTACCAGGTATGTGGCAGGGGCAGAAGAAACAGCATCAACTAAGGCAGATATGTTCCCTGCCCTCCCGGACCTTAGAATAATGGGGCTCCTTGAACTTGCCCTTTCCCCGTTTCACTGAAACACACACACACACACACACACACACACACGGCTAACCAAATAGGTGAGAAACTACACACTTAACTCTCCTTATAACCCCTACAGTAGAAGGCTCAATTGACTAGGGCAGACACTGATGGTTTAAAAATAAGCGGTAGCCCAGAGAGCTGAGATAATGCTTCCAAAAAATCTTCCTCTTACTTCTCAAGTGAACAACCAGACCATACACACAGATGCCGCCAAGCAGCTGTTCACAGGGTCAGAGGGAAAGGCTCAGACTATACCGCCCCCACCTCCCATGACCTGAAGTTAAAGAGAAGGCTGAGAGAAGGGCCACAGAGGAGAAACGACCTTTAGGAAAACTTGGCTTCGGAATCAGGAGTGTCAGGTTCTTATTGCCACGATTTGACCAGGGATTCTCAGAAAGTGGCAGAGTTTGGGTTCATTTCAGAACAACATGTAGAAAGAACTGACTGGCCACCCAAAACCTTATCTGAACCTAAAATGTCTGCAGAGTTGGGCAATAAAGTGAAAAGAAATAGCCTTTTCCTTGCAGACTTTTAGTGCCAAGACTCCTTCTGGTTTGCTTGTAACTGAGTGAATATAGAAGCCAAAAAATTAAATGGAATTTTTGGAACTCGAGACTGGGTGTGCTGCAAGCTGAGGACAGAAATACTCAGGTTGATGAAAGTGGGGTGTAGGCTTGTTTTCTTTAGGGTCCTTCCCATCCTCTAGAACTTTGGCCAATGTTAATGGAGTCAGGCTGGCTTCCAGGTTCCTTGTAACGACCAAAGTTCAAGGTAATCTGCCCCCAAACTTCTCCATTTACAATATATTATACGGAGGGCATTAGCTAACAACCCCCTTTTAAAACAGAATAGGTTCCATAACTCCATATACCAGAAAAACTGGTTTGAAAACTGAAATGTGACCCCACGTCAAAGAAACAGATGCACAAGAGTACTGATAAGACAGAGATGTGGGCAGACTCGAGGCTGCTGCAGGAGGCAAAGGAAAATCCAGTGTGCGGGGTCCAGGTCCTACATCTCCCTCCAGCCAGAGCACACACCTTTCCCTCTTCATAAACGTGGGCTCAGGAAAAGATGCAATTTGAGAGGAAACGACTCAGATCAATGAAATGGATGGATGGATAGGTAGATAGATAGATATAGATGAAATCTATAAAACGTGAAAAGCCCTCTTGTGTAGAGAGAACACTGCATTGGGAGTTCAGAGACCAGGCTTCTAGCCCAGGCTGCCACTAGGTCCCAGTTGACCTTAGGCAAGTGATCATAACTTCTAAGTCTCATCTTTTTTTCAACTGAGAAATGCCCAATGTGGGCTAAAATTTCTCTAAGGGCCTTCAGCTCCAACATGAGTTGATTCTCTGATTGCCAGGAAGCTCTAGAAGGAGCCGACAGCTGCCTTTAATGACCAGAGCTGGAACCCTACCCTAGTCTCCCCTTCTTGAGAAGATGGAGTTTTACATGGAGATAAGCCTGAGAACTAAGTCATCTCTTTGCTTAGAAGACCCCTGTAACTGAGCACAGAACTCAGTTTACAGATGGAATCAGCACACTGTACCCTAAAGAGCACTATACTGTACCCTGGGCCATAATAGTAACCCCAAAATGGTAATGGTATAAGCGTACTGTTATTGAGAACATGTAACGGGTCAAACATGGGAATCTTATACATATTGACTCCTTTAATCCCCACAACAGTCCTACAAAATTAGGGCGATTAGCATTCCCATTTTACAGATGAGAAAACTAAGGCTCTGAGCGGTTAAGTGGCTTACCCAAGATCACCTTGATGCTAACAGCAGGAGCAGACTTCAACGCCAGGCAGTCTGATATCAGTGCTCTTGACAACTGTGCTGTTCAAAGTGGAAACCAAGATGGCGGCCCTGTTGACATTTGAAGACTCATCAGAGAAGGGAGGAGACATTATGAAAGCAACGGAATACATTTTCTAGCAAAGAGGTAGCTACTCAATAAAAATTGGAATCCTCGGGGGGATGCCTCAGAGATACTTCAGTATAGGCTGGCCAGACATACTAAGTTATTAAAGAGCGGTGGCTCTAAGGAACAGGGGAGAGACAGACTGAAAAGGAGTTCTCCAGGGAAATGATGAAATCAGGTCACTGACTATTGGCAGAATGAGGGAAAGATAAATAGGCAGGTGCCGGCAGACAGGGTGAGGGAGGCATGTTGGCAAGGGGAATTGCCAGAAATTCATACCAAGTGTCCAAGAGTCTGTCTGCATTTCTTAATGGTTCTAGGACTGTTTGAATGGAACTTGTACACTACTGAATTCCCGGTTTCAATCTAAAACAGGGTCAATTCTGCATCAAGTGAGCTGAGAGAGGGCTCTCTCTTCACCTGCTGAGGTAGCTTTTCCTCCACATTCGTGCTGATTTCTTGTGGAGAGGGAGAAAGGAAAGTGACATGAGTTAGCATTTAAAGACGTTCCCTCTATAAGACTGAATTTCCAAGACATTCCCTTCCTTGTTGCCCCACAGCCTTCACCTTCTAGCCCAGAATTTCCAGAATCCCAATCTTGCCCTCTACTCCTCTGTCCATGCCTGAACTTAAATACATATTCCACATGGCTTATTCCTTATGAAAAACCTTCACCTCTTGCTTCTTTCCAACCTTAGCAACCATGAAGCGTCACTGCCTCCCAAAAAGGGTCTGGAAAAGCTAGTCTGCAGGAGAGAGAGAAAGGGTCCATGATGACAAAGAGCCACCCCAGAACCGATACCAACCAGAAGCAGATGGCTAACGTGGTGCCTGCCACGTGCAAAGGACTCAATATTTGTTGGAAGGAAGGAAGGAAGGAAGGGAGGGAGGGAGGGATGGAGGGATGGAGGAAAGATGGGTTATTCTGATTAATACTTATAGCTGATTTGAGGATTTGAGGATTTCCAGACTGTACTAGGGGACTGACAGAAACCCCTGAAAAGTATAAAATGAGTCAGATAATACCTTCTATTTATGACCTTGAGGGCTGCTCTGTACTGCTCTGTTTCTTCAACCTTAAGTCTAGAAATTCTCCACCACGTGGTCCTAATAACAATCGAACTTTACCTTCCTTAGCGCCTACAGGGAACCCTCTTCCCCAGCAAAGTCACCAGGTCAGATCTATCTAATTAGAATTATGTGCACACCAGTCTCCTGCACTCAAGTATAAGCTTTAATAAGCTTCTAATGTGCTAAAACATTTTCTATCTGCCCCTCCAGGTCCACTTTTCATCCTTCTCCACCCTGCCCTTGAGAGGCTGAACTCTTCAGACTATTACCCAGACTCCCTTGCACCTTTGGCTTCCAGTGGGTTTGGCCAATGGGAGGCACAGGTGAGAGATTTGTGGGTGGGAAGAGAGAGGTCTGGGGATTCATTCCCTCCTGCCAAGCCATGTTCAGGCAGTGGCTGTGGTCTCCTACCCAACGCCACAACTCCTGTCAAACTCCTGTCTTCTCTGAGAGTCAGGACTCTCTCCAGGGCGGCTAGCCACCCTTTTCCCCTGCGCCTTCAGGCTGAGAGGTTGCATGGGTTTTCCACCGTGCTCATCCTGGTGGTTCTCTCGATCTCATCCCACAGCTTTGCAAACTGTCCATTCATGAAATCTCTACTTGCGTATCTATTCATTATGGTTCAGTCACGGTGCGGACTCACACTGCTAGGCACACCCCAGAGCCCCAGTCCTAGTCCCACAGGGTCACCCCCTAATTCCTTTCTCTTTACTGGGATTCTTTGGAAGGTGATAAAGGTATCTTTGAGTTCAGGCCTAGAAATCTTACAATGTAAATATGGCTTCTGGGAGGAGCACCCTCTTATTGTGATCATTCTGGCAGTGAACAAGCTTATCAGACTTACAGGAGAGAGTGAATAAATATAACGTATTTTGAGAGCCTGATTTATTAGCCATTATTTAAGTGTTATCGCTTATGGGACTCCCTAATGACGTAGCGCAGCAGATGTTGCTTTGGAGTGGGACAAAGGGAGGGAGAGACTGGTCAAGACAGAGCAAAGGGGGACCTAAGGGTGGGTGACTAGAGGGGAGTGAGGACATGAAGAACAAAGGAAGGGGATCGTGTCCAAAGATAGGGACGGACCCTGGAAAGAAACTGGATTCATTCACATATTTGTACAGGGCTGGGCTGGCCCACCCTTTCCTTCCCCCTCTTCACCCACCATCCCTTCTCCGCTTGAACCACTACTTCCTCTTCCCTCCTGTGACCTCAGTCGCCACTCATATATGTATTGTCTAGGTGACAGAGGAAATGCACATTCACGATTGCTCAGAAGGAGGCTGGGTACCTCTTGTGTAGCATTCAAACAGCTGAAGGTCTGGGGAAAAGTTAGGAACATCCATACTGATGTTCTCAAGAAACTTGGAGGACTAGGGTGTTAGCAAATGGGGTGACCCCGCCTTTCCCTGGCATTTCATTAAGACCAGTGCTAAAAATATCACACAGATGTGAGGCTTAGTGACTTTCTGGAGGGCCCCTACAGCTGTTACATGATTCTCTGAGGCACAGGCCTCTTTGTTAAGAAGCAGAGGGGAGAGGCAAGGGTGTGTTCACTCTCTGATCGCATGTAGAGTGCTGGTTTCTTGCTTGTGGGATTTGTGGCAGAGGCTGCTAGTTGCCTACCGTAGCATCTACTCTCACTTTGTCAACTAGAGAAATGACATTTCCCAGGCTCCACTAAGTTCTGGCCCATGTGTTATAAGCAGAATTGATGTGTGACAGCTTCCAGGAAATCTCTATATAAGACAGTTGTCAGGTGCCACTTAACCCCCTTCTTAATTGTCCCTTCCTTATTTCTGCTGTTGGGAGTATGGATGTGATAGCTGGAGCTTGAGCAGCCACTCAGGGCCATGAGATGGAAACCACATGCAGAGGATAACAGAGTGCTAACACTGAAGTCTGAGTCCCTGACACTGTGCATGATTGTACCAACCTTAGACAGCTTACCCCTAGACTTCTTATATAGAAGAAAATATAGAAAATAAATTTCTATTTTGTTTAAAACACTGTTATTTTGGTTTCTTTGTTATATGTGACCTGATCTGATTCTAATTGATAAAGCCTCCCTCCAGGCTTTAGCTAGAACACCTAAGTTATCTTGAATAAATTCTAGTCCAAAAATTCCATTGTTGTTTCCTTAATTTCTCCAGAGGCTCTAAATATGAAACTCATTTCCCTTTCTTTCCAGGGAAGTGAAAAAGGCAATATTTCCATGATTCCAGAAGATGCCCATCTCACTGTCTGAATGACAAAGTGGAAAGTAGTGTATCATCTAGGCTTCCATCCAGGCGAGAGTCTAGTCCATGGATTCCCCGAGAGCAGCTGTGCCACAGTCTAACTACTAAATAAGGACACAACACCCACCTACGTTTAGGGTCATGAGTGAGCTTAGTAGTGATTCAAAGTCTCCAGAAGACTTGATGATCCTTAGATGACAAGAGGCTTAGGAAATAGAAACACATCGTTTTCAGCTAGAAAACAACACTCTGTGAGTCAGAACTGTCACAGCAGGACTGAGGTCTAGAATGGCCTCTCTGGCCACTTCAGGAAGTAGTTAACACTGGAGGGAAGTGGCCAGTGATGAGAAGGGAGGGTGGAGACTGCGGGGCTGCTAGGGAGTGAACACAGTGTTCCCTCCGGCTACGCCAGCCACATGGTGTGTTTTGGTCCTTCATGGTTGAAACCGAGCGGGCCCTGTGGGGCTCCCGGGCACGGAGGCCTTTTTGTCCCCCGTTTCTTGCAGGCAAGATTCCAGCCTCCATGACCTTCCCTGAGTTCCAAAGGGCAGACGTGAACAGTTGCTAATCAAGGAAGGAGAAGCCAGGAAACCGCCTGAGGCAAGATTGAAGGGACCAGAGAAGCTCATGAAGATTAGGAGACCCGACCACCTGAGACCCTGCACACACCCTCATCTTGTCAGCAACCCCACCCTTTTGAAACTTTGCAGAAGAAAGAAGAATGCGAGACTGTTACTGCCGTGATCCTTATCGCATACCCCTGACCGTAAGCCACGACTCTAAGACCTCTCCCCATGCCCCAGGGAGGGGGGCACAGTTCTTGAGGTGCTAGCCTGCTGTGTTCCCCTCTCTGCCTGGCAAAGAATAAAGCCACCCTTTCTCCTCCAAAACTCCGTCACCGTATCTTATTTAGGCATCAGTTTACAGGGAGCCAATATTTTGGCATCGTGGTCTTGCCCTAATGAACTTCTCTTTTCCCATCACTCCCGGTTGTCTCCACTACCATCCGCCCTGCCCTAAACATAAACTCTAGATCATTCCCTGAAGAAATTCTGCTCTCCCACATCTACTGGCCTTGGTTCATGTTATTCTCTGTGCTTAGAATGCTCTTAACCCTCCACCAGTTTGAATGACACCTCCTCAGTGCAGCCTTCCTAGATTTCCTAGGATAAAGTTAGAACCTTTTCCCTCTGTGCTTTCAGAGCACTTAGTACATTCATACAAACTTCCATCTTAGGGATAATGCAGGGCTGTCTCATATGCACATTTAACTTGCATGGATTTAACTACACATGCTCAGTAAACAAAAAGAGGGAAAGGAAGAGAAAACAAAGAGAAAGACATCTTTTTTTTTATTCCCCTCCCTCTGCAAAATATACCTTAGCTCCAAAAAAAAAATTTAAAAAAAGGAAGTTCTAGCGAAAATGCAAAGAAAAATGAAGGAAGTTTCTTAGAGCTGATGTCAGGGGTTTTGCAGGGGTCATTTCCCTTTGTCATTTCACTTTATGTGCTGACTTTGGACTAAATCTCTGAATAAGATGTGACGCTTCTGCACAGCGTCATGTGGTGACATCTCTGACTGTCCCCAGACAGAATGCCCCAGGCTGTGAGCTTCCGAAGGGTAGCAATTTGTGTTCTTCATTTTGGGGTCTCCTGGGCTTAGCACAGCGTCTGGTAGGTAGGAGGTGCTCAATAAACATTTGTTGGAAGAAAAGTTGAAGGATTCCAGCGCTTCACATTGGCTACACCACAGTTAGGATCTGAGGGAGACTGTCTCAGTGGGAGACCCCACTCAGCTCTCCTCAGTCTTTTCAAACTGTCGTCCGGTCCCTTCTTTGAAGACACCTGACCATGACCTTTCCAAAGCAGCCCGTGTCACTTCTTGGTTAGCAAATGTCTACAAGGTCCAGCTGTTAGAAAATGAAGACTGTCCAGAGAGCTCATCATGGCGCCGTGAGTGTCATTAAGTGAATCCTGCTGCTGTCACCACTGCCAATGGGATTCACTCCAGGAATCAGAAGCCTCGCGTTACTGAACTCACAACACCAGCTTTCGGCTTTCAGGCTTTGAGGAATTGAGGGTCCGTTCCATGCTCAGCAATGATCTGAGATCTGCCTTTAACATCTCAGTTATTCAGAGATCAGCCTTTTGGAATCCTCAGAATGGCTATGACTGTGGAAGTAAGAATGGACATATATATATGTACATATAGATAGATAGATAGATATAACTGAATTACTTTGCTGTACACCTGAAACTAACACAACATTGTAAATCAACTATACCCCAATATAAAATAAAAATTAAATTAAGAAAAAAGACTTTGGGGTGCCTAAATCAACTCTTGATCACCCATCATGATGGATCAAAGAAAGATGAGGACCTGAGGGTGACAGCTGATGTCTGCCTGGCTGAGTCAAGAAGAAAATAAGCCCCAATTGCTGGTGGTGCAGAGGAGAGTGTGTCTTTGGTAAGGAGAGGCATAAAGCTGTCTTAACAGTGTTTTGGTTGTTTTTTGTTTTTTCAATTTTTTTCTCCTCTTATCTTCTCCTTCTACTTCATTTTACAAGGATTTGAAAATCCTTGCTTTGTATTCACCCATTTATTCAAGAAATGTCTTTTGAACATCTGCTCTGCACCAGACACTGTGCTGGGCATCTGCGTTCAATAAAGGAAAAGCTCACAATCTCACAGGGAGACAAGTAAAGATTAAACAATGTAGTGTGGGAAGTGCTAGGATCAAGTAACAATCAGCATAACAGAAGCATATATGAGAGACACCTACGCCCACACTGGAAGAGAAAATAACGATAACAATGACAACAATTAGATAACGAAAGCATAGTCAGTGTTTGTTGTGTGTCCAATGCTATTCTATGTATTTTGTATATATTAACTTCTTCAACCTTCACAACTTTATGAAGGAGGTAAGCTTATTATTCCCATTTTCAAAAAAAAAAAAAGAGAAAAAGAAACAGAGCCCCAGAGAGGGTACGTAACTTATACAAAATCACACAGCAAGTAAATGGCAAAGCTGGGAACTGAACAGTCGTTGGACTTCAGAGCCTGTTCTCCTATCGGCTCCCCTGTTCTCCCTAGAGCAGAGGAGAAGGTCATCCATGAGAATGACTCTGATCTGGGAAGGACGAGTGGGCGAGGGCACAGGCAAAAGCAAGGTAAGTGTGGGAAGGTGCTGGGAGTAGTGAGTGGTGAGTCTGGGAAGGTAACCAAGGGGCAGATGAGGAATGGCTCAGAAATCTGACCACTAACCTGAAAAAGATGAATAACCACGGAAGGGTCAGAACTGCATTGTAGAAAGGTCCCTCTGGCTACCGCGGAGATTATGAACTTCTCGGGTTCACCCTGGAGCCAAGAAGACCAGAGAGAAGGGAGTTGTTATAGTAATCCAACTAAGAACTGACGGCCACCTGAATGAAAGTGGCAGCAGGAGGAAAGGAAGTAGATCTTAAGGCTAATGACAAGACTCGATGGTGGAAATGAGCAGGTGAGGGACAGAGAGTCATCCAGGAGGTACCTTGGTTTCTGGCTCGAGTGATGGGTTCATGGTGGTGCCAATCACTGACAGCGATCCCGTGGAGGAGTTTATCTTCCACCCAAAGCATCGCACCGTTGGGAGGAGAAGGGCAAAAGACACAGCCTCCCTCACCCTCTTACCCAGTTCTCTGCCATGGTCAGGTGTATGATGCCGTTCTACCGATGTCTACAATCCAGGCTCTCTGGGAGATTCCTGTAGGACCCACAAAAGTCTGGGAGGCAGAGTGGTCACCTCAGAGAAGATAGGGCGGATATGGTAACAGTGGAGGAAAGGCCCACTTAGAGACAGAAGACAGACTTTATCAGAGTCCAGCTGGCCAAGGGCCACACGACTCCTCTGGAGCCTCACTACTGCCTATTCTCAGAGTGCCTTTGCCTAGTTACAAGAAATCATGGGCTGGGGTGATGGATCTGTACAGTTGTCGGCCTAAAAAGATTTATAGACTATACACCAGGTACCAGGTGCTAGCTAGAATCTTTGAATTCAAGGTTCAAAAGAAAAAGCTAGCCTCTGCCAACCCAGTGAGGGCTGGCTGACTCCTGGAAAAAACTATGGTTCACTGTATTGATTGTGAGAGTAAAGAACAAAGATCCAACGTCAAGGAACCTGAAGGGAACAAGAAAGAGACAGGAAGGGCCAATTAGGTAAGTTTTCACACAGAGAAAACATTGGTGTTTCTTGACAGCAACTCAGAAGACAAGATCAAGAGGTCAGGGGAGCAGTTTAGGAAATGATAGACGTGAACTCAGATGGAAACTAGATGGAAAAGGAGAGAAACGTTCATCATGAAGAAGCATAGCACGGGGCTTCCCTGGTGGCGCAGTGGTTGAGAGTCCGTCTGCCGATGCAGGGGACGTGGGTTCGTGCCCTGGTCCGGGAAGATCCCACATGCCGCGGAGCGGCTGGGCCCGTGAGCCATGGCCGCTGAGCCTGCGCGTCCGGAGCCTGTGCTCTGCAACGGGAGAGGCCAGCCACGGCAGTGAGAGGCCCGCGTACCACAAAAAAAAAAAAGAACTAGCATCCAGGGAAGCAAGAGGCAGAAGACTTAATAACATAGAACTCCAGAGGGAGGATCTGGCCCTCTAAACAAGAAGAAATATGACCCCAAAAGCCTGGCCTTGATCATTTTGCGACTACAAGTGGGAAAAGGAGGATCTGCCTTACCAGACACTCGTAGAAGCAGCGCTGCTGGTGGCAGAGAGTGGATGTTGGGATAACTGGCCCCAAACTAGGTTAACCAGAGCAGAGAACTAGAAGTGAGAGAGAGGCAAGAAGGTGGGGAGTAGTGCAGAAGGAGACTGAGAAGGAGACTGGGGAAAGGGGGTGGGCAGCTGCCAAGTGAAGTTATAAGAATTGGCAGTGGCGCTAAAGACATGGATGAGTTTGGAGAAAAGGCAGGCGGCCAAAGGACAGATGTTTCATCTGATCCAATCATTACCCGAGGAGAGAGCATCTTTGTCCGTGGTCTCTCCAGCAACAGGTGGATGGGCCCTGGGATCCTGCCTCGTGTGGCCTCCATATGTTATCTAGTCCAGCAGTATTCAAGGTGAGGAACTCACACCAGAATGTAATCACGAACAGCCTCCTTCGTCTAGAGCAGAGGTTGGCCAGCTGCAGCCCCTCCTCCACCCCCAAGCCACATCCAATGCACTGGCCACTCCCTGCTTGTGCCAGTTTTTGTTTATTTTCATTTATTTTTTTAATCACCCTTTTTTTTAAAACTCTTTATTGAATTTGTTACAATATGGCTTCTGTTTTATGTTTTGGTTTTTTGGCCACAAGACATGTGGGATCTTAACTCCCCGAACAGGGATTGAACCAGCACCCCCTACATTGGAAGGCAAAGTCCTAACCACTGGACTGCCAGGGAAGTCCCCCAATTTTTGTTGAGAGTCCACCTGCTGATGCAGGGGACGCAGATTCGTGCCCCGGTCCGGGAAGATCCCACATGCCGCGGAGCGGCTGGGCCCGTGAGCCATGGCCGCTGAGCCTGCGCGTCCGGAGCCTGTGCTCCGCAACGGGAGAGGCCACGACAGTGAGAGGCCTGTGTACCGCAAAAAAAAAAAAAAACAGTTGGGACTTCCCTGGTGGTACACTGATTAAGAATCCACCCGCCAGTGCAGGGGACATGGGTTCAAGCCCTGGTCTGGGAAGATCCCACATGTCATGGAGCAACCAAGCCCAAGCGCCACAACTACTGAGCTTGCGCTCTAGAGCCCACGAGCCACAACTGCTGAAGCCCGTGAGCCTAGAGCCCGTGCTCCTCAACAAGAGAAGCCACCACAGTGATAAGCCCGCACACCGCAACCAAGAGAAGGCCCTGCTCGCTGCAACTAGAGAAAGCCTGTGCACAGCAACGAAGACCCAACGCAGCCACAAATAAATAAATAAAATTTATTGAAAAAAAAACAAGTTGTATTAGACAGAGTCACACCCATTCGAGGTGCGTTGCCTGTGGCTCTTTTAGCGCTACCAAACAGCAGCATTGACTAGTTGGGATGGAGACTGTCCAGCAAAGCCTAGAATATTTTCTATCTGGCCCTTTACAGAGAAAGTTGGCCAACCTGTGATCTAGAGGTCTTATTCTAAAATGCCAGTAGAACCTAGCAGTGTGCTTCATGGCATGGGCGGTCGACGTTTTGGTGCAAGTTCCTTTACTGGTGGTAGACCTAGACCACTAAGGGTATGTGGACTGGCCACTGTGGACGCTTTGGGGGGTGCTGTCAACTGAGCAGTGGGCAAGGGTCGCTACTGCCCACGTGTGGGTTCAAAGCTCAGGCTCCAAGGAGGCAGAACACCATTTTAACCCCGTAAATGCCATCACCCAGCACTACAGGCGCCTAGAACACCCTGCCATCCTAGACGCCATATTTAAAAGATTGCGGTGTTCAGAAGCCACAGAGCAGAGGCCCTGTCTGGAGGTTATTTTGATGAGAGGAGCACTTACGTGTATTTATGCTTGTCTGTCTTCATTATAATTAGACTGCTCACTCCTCAGGGTAAAACTTGTCTAACCATAAACTTCTGAGTGTAGACTTCATTCCTAAGGGTAAATAAGTTAATAACAGGAAACCACCAAACTTCTTAATAGGAGAAAAATATTTATTTTTATTCTATGGAAACTTTTGTAAAGTGATGGCCAATAATAATAATATGGGGACAATTTGCCCAATTTCTCCCAATTTTAGTATCTAATTGATTTCTTGGATTTGACTGTGTGAGGAGTTCTAGAACAGGTGGGGTGGTGTTTGCTTTGTTTCTTGGGGTGTGTGTGTGTGTGTGTGTGTGTGTGTGTGTGTGTGTGTGTGTGTGTTTTAAATCAGGAAAGGCAAGTAGTTTCAGAAATATAGTTTAGATTGATTCTGGCTCTGGTTCTAACACTGGCTCTATGCTAGCTGTTCAATTCAACCATCTCTGGTCTGCTGGGCCCAGGGTTCCCTGACACAGAAATGACCCCGCCGGAATGCTGTCCCATTCCAAAATGATCCCTCTGCTGGGCCAGACTCATCTAGCTGCCATGACACCCCTGGTGTACTTGACTCATTCCCCCAGCCAGGCTGCAGCAGGGTGTGGATGCCCAAAGGAGCTCTCCCACAGCCTCGCCTCCTCCAGCCCTTCCGGAAAGGCAGCTCAAGGATTCCAGCATTCCAGCAACCAGCCCTTCCAGTTGCGCAGAAATTTCCTGCCTTGGCAACCAAGAGACATTAGGTTTCGTTTCATTTTAAATGCACAGTACATCCCCAGGCCCCCCCACCTCTGTTCTAATTCCATTCAGTCGATTCCTTTTGGCCCTTTATTTTTGCGCATTAGAAAGGGGGCTTAGAATAGCTAGTGGAAAGCAGCCGCATAGCACAGGGAGATCAGCTCGGTGCTTTGTGACCACCTAGAGGGGTGGGATAGGGAGGGTGGGTGGGAGGGAGACCCAAGAGGGAAGAGATATGGGGATACATGTATATGTATAGCTGATTCACTTTGGGTTTTTTTTTTTAATTCTTGAATTTTACATTATTTTTTTTTTCCAAAGCAGGTTCTTATTAGTCATCAATTTTATACACATCAGTGTATACATGTCAATCCCAATCTCCCAATTCATCACACCACCACCACCACTCCTCCACCACTCTCCCCCTTGGTGTCCATGCGTTTGTTCTCTGCATCTGTGTCTCAATTTCTGCCCTGCAAACCAGTTCATCTGTACCATTTTTCTACGTTCCACATATATGCGTTAATATATGATATTTGTCTTTCTCTCTCTGACTTACTTCACTCTGTATGACAGTCTCTAGATCCATCCACCTCTCAACAAATGACCCAATTTTGTTCCTTTTCATGGCTGAGTTATATTCCATTGTATATATGTACCACATCTTCTTTATCCATTCGTCTGTCAATGGGCATTTAGGTTGCTTCCATGACCTGGCTATTGTAAATAATGCTGCAGTGAACATTGGGGTGCATGTGTCTTTTTGAATTATGGTTTTCTCTGGGTATATGCCCAGTAGTGGGATAGCTGGGTCAAATGGTAATTCTATTTTTAGTTTTTTAAGAAACCTCCATACTGTTCTCCATAGTGTCTGTATCAGTTTACATCCCCACCAACAATGCAAGAGGGTTCCCTTTCCTCCACACGCTCTCCAGCATTTGTTGTTTGTAGATTTTCTGATGATGCCCATTTTAACTGGTGTGAGGTGATACCTCATTGTAGTTTTGATTTGCATTTCTCTAATAATCAGTGATGTTGAGCAGCTTTTCATGTGCTTCTTGGCCATCTGTATGTCTTCTTTGGAGAAATGTCTATTTAGGTCTTCTGCCCATTTTTGGATCGGATTGTTTGTTTTTTTAATATTGAGCTGCATGAGCTGTTTATATATTTTGGAGATTAATCCTTTGTCCGTTGATTTGTTTGCAAATATTTTCTCCCATTCTGAGGGTTGTCTTTTCATCTTGTTTATGGTTTCCTTTGCTGTGCAAAAGCTTTTAAGTTTCATTAGGTCCCATTTGTTTATTTTTCTTTTTATTTCCATTACTCTAGTATGTGGATCAAAAAAGATCTTGCTGTGATTTATGTCAAAGAGTGTTCTTCCTATGTTTTCCTCTAAGAGTTTTATAGTGTCTGGTCTTACATTTAGGTCTCTAATCCATTCTGAGTTTATTTTTGTGTATGGTGTTAGGGAGTGTTCTAATTTCATTCTTTTACATGTAGCTGTCCAGTTTTCCCAGCACCACTTATTGAAGAGACTGTCTTTTCTCCATTGTATAATCTTGCCTCCTTTGTCATAGGTTAGTTGACCATAGGTGCATGGGTTTATCTCTGGGCTTTCTATCTTGTTCCATTGATCTATGTTTCTGTTTTTGTGCCAGTACCATATTTTCTTGATTACTGTAGCTTTGTAGTATAGTCTGAAGTCAGGGAGTCTGATTCCTCCAGCTCCGTTTTTATCCGTCAAGACTGCTTTGGCTATTCGGGGTCTTTTGTGTCTCCACACAAATTTTAAGATTTTTTGTTCTAGTTCTGTAAAAAATGCCATTGGTAATTTGATAGGGATTGCATTGAATCTGTAGATTGCTTTGGGTAGTATAGTCATTTTCACAATATTGATTCTTCCAATCCAAGAACATGGTATATCTCTCCATCTGTTGGTATCATCTCTAATTTCTTTCATCAGTGTCTTATAGTTTTCTGCATACAGGTCTTTTGTCTGCCTAGACAGGTTTATTCCTAGGTATTTTATTCTTTTTGTTGCAATGGTAAATGGGAGCGTTTCCTTAATTTCTCTTTCAGATTTTTCACCATTAGTGTATAGGAATGCAAGAGGTTTCTGTGCATTAATTGTGTATCCTGCAACTTTACCAAATTCATTGATGAGCTCGAGTAGTTTTCTGGTGGCATCTTTAGGATTCTCTATGTATAGTATCATGTCATCTGCAAACAGTGACAGTTTTACCTCTTCTTCTCCAATTTGTATTCCTTTTATTTCTTTTTCTTCTCTGATTGCCATGGCTAGGACTTCCAAAACTATGTTGAATAATAGTGGTGAGAGTGGACATCCTTGTCTTGTTCCTGATCTTAGAGGAAATGCTTTCAGTTTTTCACCATTGAGAATGATGTTTGCTGTGGGTTTGTCATATATGGCCTTCATTATTTTGAGGTAGGTTCCCTCTATGCCCACTTTCTGGAGAGTTTTTATCATAAACTGGTGTTGAATTTTGTCAAAAGCTTTCTCTGCATCTATTGAGGTGATCATATGGTTTTTATTCTTCAGTTTGTTAACATGGTGTATCACATTGATTGATTTGTGTGTATTGAAGAATCCTTGCATCCCTGGGATAAATTTCACTTGATCATGGTGTATGATCCTTTTAATGTGTTGTTGGATTCTGTTTGCTAGTATTTTGTTGAGGATTTTTGCATCTATATTCATCAGTGATATTGGTCTGTAATTTTCGTTTTGGAGTATCTTTGTCTGGTTTTGGTATCAGGGTGATGGTGGCCTCATAGAATGAGTTTGGGAGTGTTCCTTCCTCCACAATTTTTTGGAAGAGTTTGAGAAGGATGGATGTTAGCTCTTCTCTAAATGTTTGACAGAATTCACCTCTGAATCCATCTGGTCCTGGACTTTTGTTTGTTGGAAGATTTTTAATCACAGTTTCAATTTCATTACTTGTGATTGGTCTGTTCATATTTTCTATTTCTTCCTGGTTCCGTCTTGAAAGGTTATACCTTTCTAAGAATTTGTCCATTTCTTCCAGTTTGTCCATTTTATTGGCATAGAGTTGCTTGTAGTAGTCTCTCAGGATGCTTTGTATTTCTGTGGTGTCTGTTGTAACTTCTTCTTTTTCATTTATAATTTTATTGATTTGAGTCCTCTCCCTCTTTTTCTTGATGAGTCTGGCTAATGGTTTATCAATTTTGTTTATCTTCTCAAAGAACCAGATTTTACTTTTATTGATCTTTGCTCTCATTTTCTTTGTTTCTATTTCATTTATTTCTGCTCTGATCTTTATGATTTCTTTCCTTCTGCTAACTTTGAGTTTTGTTTGTTTTTCTTTCTCTAGTTCCTTTAGGTGTAAGTTTAGATTGTTTATTTGAGATTTTTCTTGTTTCTTGAGGTAGGCTTTTATAGCTATAAACTTACCTCTTAGAACTGCTTTTGCTGCATCCCATAGGTTTTTGGATCGTTGTGTTTTCATTGTCATTTTTCTCTATGTATTTTTTGATTTCCTCTTTGATTTCTTCAGTGATCTCTTGGTTATTTAGTAACGTACTCTTTAGCCTCCATGTGTCTGTGTTTTTTCCTTTGTTTTCCCAGTAATTCATTTCTAATCACATTGCATTATGGTCAGAAAAGATGCTTGATATGATTTCAGTTTTCTTAAATTTACTGAGGCTTGATTTGTGACCCAAGATGTGATCTATCCTGAAGAATGTTCCATGCGCACTTGAGAAGAAAGTGTAATCTGCTCTTTTTGGATGGAATGTCCTATAAATATCAGTTAAGTCTATCTGGTCTATTGTGTCATTTAAAGCTTCTGTTTCCTTATTTATTTTCATTTCGGATGATCTGTCCATTGGGGTAAGTGAGATGTTAAAGTCCCCCACTATTATTGTGTTACTGTCGATTTCCTCTTTTATAGCTGTTAGCAGTTGCCTTATGTATTGAGGTGCTCCTATGTTGGGTGCATATATATTTATAATTGTTATATCTTCTTCTTGGATTGATCCCGTGATCATTGTGTAGTGTCCTTCCTTGTCTCTTGTAACATTCTTTATTTTAAAGTCTCTTTTATTTGATATGAGTATTACTACTCCAGCTTTCTTTTGATTTCCATTTGCATGGAATATCATTTTCCATCCCCTCACTTTCAGTGTGTATGTGTCCCTAGGTCTGAAGTGGGTCTCTTGTAGACAGCATATATATGGGTCTTGTTTTTGTATCCATTCAGCGAGCCTGTGTCTTTTGGTTGGAGCATTTAATCCATTCACATTTAAGGTAATTATTGATACGATGTTCCTATGACCATTTTCTTAATTGTTTTCGGTTCGTTTTTGTAGGTCCTTTTCTTCTCTTGTGTTTCCCACTTAGAGAAGTTCCTTTAGCATTTGTTATAGAGCTGGTTTGGTGGTGCTGAATTCTCTTAGCTTTTGCTTGTCTGTAAAGCTTTCGATTTCTCCATCAAGTCTGAATGAGATCCTTGCTTGGTAGAGTAATCTTGGTTGTAGGTTCTTCCCTTTCATCACTTTAAGTATATCATGTGACTCCCTTCTGGCTTGTAGAGTTTCTGCTGAGAAATCAGCTGTTAACCTTATGGGAGTTCCCTTGTATGTTATTTGTGATTTTTCCCTTGCTGTTTTCAATAATTTTTATTTGTCTTTAATTTTTGCCAATTTGATTACTATGTGTCTCAGAGTGTTTCTCCTTGGGTTTATCCTGTATGGGACTCTCTGCACTTCCTGGACTTGGGTGGCTATTTCATTTCTCATGTTAGGGAAGTTTTTGACTATAATCTCTTCAAATATTTTCTCTGATCCTTTCTCTCTCTCTTCTCCTTCTGGGACCGCTATAATGCGAATGTTGTTGCGTTTAATATTGTCCTAGAGGTCTCTTAGGCTGTCTTCATTTCTTTTCATTCTTTTTTCTTTATTCTGTTCACAGATGTGAATTCCACCATTCTGTCTTCCAGGTCACTTATCCGTTCTTCTGCCTCAGTTATTCTACTATTGATTCCTTCTAGTGTAGCTTTCATTTCAGTTATTGTATTGTTCATCTCTGTTTGTTTGTTCTTTAATTCTTCTAGGTCTTTGTTAAACATTTCTTGCATCTTCTCAATCTTTGCCTCCATTGTTTTTCCGAGGTCCTGGATCATCTTCACTATCATTATTCTGAATTATTTATCTGGAAGGTTGCCTATCTCCACTTCATTTAGTTGTTTTTCTGGGGTTTTATCTTGTTCCTTCATCTGGTACATAGCCCTCTGCCTTTTCATCTTGTCTGTCTTTCTGTGAATGTGGTTTTTGTTCCACACCTGCAGGACTGTAGTTCTTCCTGCTTCGGCTGTCTGCCCTCTGTTGTATAAGGCTATCTAAGAGGCTTGTGAGTTTTCTGATGGGAGGGACTGGTGGTGGGTATAGCTGACTGTTGCTCTGGTGGGCAGAGCTCAGTAAAACTTTAATCCGCTTGACTGCTGATGGGTGGGGCTGGGTTCCCTCCCTGTTGGTTGTTTGGCCTGAGGCAACCCGACACTGGAGCCTACATGGACTCTTTGGTGAGGCTAATGGCAGACTCTGGGAGGGCTCACACCAAGGAGTACTTCCCAGAACTTCTGCTGCCAGGGTCCTTGTCCCCATGGTGAGCCACAGCCACCCCCCCACCTCTGTAGGAGACACTCCAACACTAGCAAGTAGGTCTGGCTCAGTCTCCCCTGGGGTCACTGCTCCTTCCCCTGGGTCCCGATGCACACACTACTTTGTGTGTGCCCTCCACGAGTGGAGTCTCTGTTTCCCCCAGTCCTGTCAAAGTCTTGCAATCAAATCCCACTATCCTTCAAAGTCTGATTCTTTAGGAATTCCTCCTCCTGTTGCCAGAACCCCAGGATGGGAAGCCTGATGTGGGGCTCAGAACCATCACTCCAGTGGGTGGAATTCTGTGCTATAAGTGTTCTCCAGTCTGTGGGTCACCCACCCAGCAGTTATGGGATTTGATTTTACTGTGATTGCGCCCCTCCTACCGTCTCATTGGGGCTTCTCCTTTGTCTTTGGATGTGGGGTATATTTTTTGGTGAGTTCCAGTGTCTTCCTGTCAATGATTGTCCAGCAGCTAGTTGTGATTCTGGTGTTCTCACAAGAGGGAGTGAGAGCACATCCTTCTATTCCGCAATCTTGGTTCAGGGTCCCTGATTCACTTTGTTATAAAGCAGAAACTAACACACGATTGTAAAGCAATTATACTCCAATAAAGATATTAAAAAAATATAAAACGGGAGCTTGGGAGAAAGGTAGGGAGAGAAGCTAAAAAGAAGAGGGTCCTCCATAAACAAATGAAAATTTGGGGTCCCTTGTACCCTGTGCTGTCTCTTTACTTTCTCCTTTCTGGAATGTGTCACTGCCTCTCATCAAAGAGCAAGCTTGTGCCTGGGTCTCCTCATCCCCAGGAGTAGTAGGCTGCCTTAATTGAGCTGGAATGTATAATGTCACAGGCATTGGCAATAATTAAAGGATAAAGCAGACATCTGTGTCTTCAGAAAATAATACATATGCATACTGCTCTTAATTTCAAACTAATAACAACGTCATGCTGATATGATTAATGCCTCATTTATTAGGTCCAGTGGGAAATGAACTGTTCTACATAATGGATTCTCCCAGGTTCCTGGAGCCTAAAATTTGGGGAATCAAATCATTTAAACATTTTTCATTGGTATGGAACTCTTTCTAAATATATGGTAGCATTCTCTATTTTTCTAAACAGAACTGACCCAACATAATTTATTTACCCTCCATAAGGACAGAACCATTTCTGTCATTACATACCCAGTACCTGGTGGTGTACTCAGGCTCCCCATATACACTTGTAGAACAAATAAATAATTATAACCTCCAATACTGAACTTTGATGTCGAAAAGTAATGAACTCTTGTGCCTTGGAATTATAGAGAGCTATTTGCCCTTACCTCAGACTATGTTTCTTGCATTTCTATTTGTGCTTTTATAATTCTTCTTTCTGCTCCCTCATCATAAAGCTGCCAGCTTCTTGCTTCTGTTTCCAAAAGTTCCTCCCTCCCCCATTAATGCACTGATTCTAATCTGCTGTAGAGTAGAATTAAACTTATTATGTTATGCCGGAAATAAAAGGAAATAGTCTCTAAGAGAGTGGATTTTTGATGCCCATGTTGGTCACCCAAAGGCCTTTTTTGCTCCCTTCTGTTTTCTCAGCTGTGTTTCAGAAGGCTGCATCTGCTGGATGAGTGACTCCCAGGTAAGTCAAGCATTACCAGAAGAGCTATGATAGAAACTCATGGTAAATGAGTCTTACATGGGCTAGAACCTCAAAGCTTGTCATCCAGGAAAAGAATGCTTCTGATCATAGGATCTGACATCTAAATTAACTGGTTCCTCCACCTTTGTGAATCAAAACCAACAGAAGTCACACCCCAGACAACGAGGGGGGCCCTGATACGCTACATAATTCCTCAAAATTCAGAAGTAAACCAAATCTTCCATTTGCTGGTGCTTTTAGTCTACTAGGCTTTCCCTCCCTGGGTCCTGGAGGTTCCAAATTTATTGTGTCATCAGTCCAGCAGGATTGAGCATTTCCCAGAGTTTCCACAGAATTGAGAGAATCTCTACTTTGTGTGAAAACACAAAACGGATGAAAAGCAAATGGGTGAAAATCCTGATTTTGAGTTTACCAAGAAATCATTTAGCTTTCAATAACACATTCTTTCACTCACAAAGAGTTCAATGAAGACAGAAGAGAACTGGTCCAAAGTAGTGAGGGAGGAAGTGAGATTAGCATCACACTTGTTGTAGATCACAGCCTTGTTGTGCCTCAAATACCATCTTGGTTCCAAAGCAAACTGGTCAAGGCATGAGTTTTCTTCCCCCTCCATGGTCTGGTTTAGGGCCAGAGAATTTCTTGTTATTTGGAGAATGTAAGGGAAGGGCCAGGATGCAGAACTCAAGCTCCTGCCCTGTGTCAGCAGCTGCCCCACCAGGGGACCCTGAGCTGGCTGTCTTAGCACTTTTGGAGTCCAATTCTCAGTCTATAAAGGGAGTGACGATTGTACCACTCTGCTCCCAGGATGGTGTGAGACTTTGTTAATTGGTGTTTGGAAAAGCTTATATCGTTGGATGAAAGCATTTACAAGTTTTGAGCTCTGTTCTTAGCTGAGTCTCTGTACAGTTGGATTTTCTCGACTATGGTAAATGGGACTTCTATAATTTCCCTCTGGAGAACTAATTCTATAACCCTAAGAGTGTCATGGTGAACAGATACATTTACAAACCTCTTATGTTTCCCTCGGACTCATTTTTCATCTCATAGATGATCAACACAAACTCCTTAAACTCTAAGAAAAATTCTTTAAAAGATTTTAATTCTAAAAATATGTGGTATAAACCGGATTTTTCTAAATCAAATCGTGGATTGAATGCAGGAGTAAAATTTTGCTTACTAAAAATTTTTAATTTTGACTCTTTTAGAAATGATTATGTTTTTCAAAGTGAATAGCTACCTTCTGATATTATCTTTTTTTAACAGCTTTATTAAGGTATAAATGATGTGCAATAAAGTACACTGTTTAAACTGTACAATTTGAAAAGTTTTAACAAGGATATATGCCCGTGAAACCATCACCCCAATCAAGATAATGAACATACCCATCGACCCCCAAACTTTCCTTGTGCCCTTTTGTAATCCCTCACTGTTTCCCCTTCCCCCATAGTTTGCATTTTCTAGAATTTTATATTAATAGAATCAAAAAGCATGTGCTCTATTTTGCCTGGATTCTTTCATTCAGTGTAACTATTTTGAAATTTATTCCATGTTGTTGGGTCTACCATGGTTCATTCCTTTTTATTGCTGAATAGTATTCCATTGTATGCATATAACACATTTGCTTATCTCTTCACAGATTGATGGTTGTTTAGGTTGTTTCCACTTTGGGGCTATTGTGAATAAAGCTGTTATGGACATTCATGTACAAGTTGTTGTCTGGATATATCCCTTCACTTCTCTTGGCCAAATACCGAGGTGGAGAATGGCTAGGTCATATGGTACAATATTATCTTCTGAGTAGATCCTAAATAAATAGAGATTGTGTTTGGAGAAAAGCAGGATATATGTGAACTCCTACATATAGTTCTCTTGATGCCTGTAAGTGTTTATCATGGAACCAAAAACAAAAAAATCATACCTTCTTTTTCTTTCCTTGTGTTATGATAATGATAGAAAGCATTTGCTTTTGCGTTACACAAGGGAATTTACAAAATGCCTTTGCATATATTATCTTAACATATCCTATTAACAAATAATTTCTTCTTCTGTTTCTCCAATTCACTCCAATAGATTACTCTCCCTACACAACAGTAACATCTCCAAGACTGAATAAAATATTCTAGATGTGTTCTCAAAAGAACTACATGTTCCTATGACTAAGTCGCTTTGCTGTGCACCTGAAACTATCACAACATTTGCTATATTGACATTGATAATCGGCTATACCCCAATACATAATAAAAAGTTTTTTTAAAAAAAAGAGCTACATGTTCAAATTGCTTTTGCTCCCTTGTTTCTCAAACTCTAGGTCATGCCCCCTTACCAAAGGCTACATTGTCCCAACCTCAAAAGTGAATCAGCAAGATGTAGACCAGATCCCCCATATGCCTGCTCTTGGCTGCTATCTTCTTTCTCTCTCTCATTTCCATGTCTGTAGAGACTCATCAATCCCTAACACTGCAGTTTTTATCTTACAAACTTCATATCTGGACTCTAACTCATTCACAGATACCTCCACTAAGAAGATACAGAAACTGCAATTCCCAAACCCTGAATCATCTTACCATGTTGTTTAAGTTAGAAAATAGTATTATTTGGGAGATGCTGTCAAAAACTAGCCTTGCATGTTCACTCTTTTATGCCAGAAATCATTCTACTCAATGGTTGTAGAAAATTTTAGTGACAACTTTAGAATCATCACTCCAACAATCTCATCCACTCTCTCTCCATCCCCTTCTGCCCTACCTTCTGCTTTTTTGCTGCCGTTTCTCTCTTCACTCTTCCAATTTCTTCTAAGGTTTGGAGAAAACTCAAAGACTATAGGAGAGAATTCTAAAAAGAGTGTTTGGCTTTGGGACAATTGGTTTCCCCACTGCAAAAGCTATATTATATTCCTCCCTACACAAAAATATAATTTAATGTCGATTTTAAAATTTTTAAATAGAACTACCAAAGCACTGAAAATATGGAATTCAAAAAAGTAATATTAGGGGACTTCCCTGGTAGTGCAGTGGTTAAGAACCTGCCTGCCAATGCAGGGGACATGGGTTCGAGCCCTGCTCAGGGCAGATCCCACGTGCTGCAGAGCAGCTGAACCCGTGGACCACAACTACTGAACCTGCGCTCTAGAGCCTACAAGCCACAACTACTGAGCCCACGTGCCACAACTACTGAAGCCTGCGTGCCGAGAGCCCATGCTCCGCAACAAAAGAAGCCACCCCAATGAGAAGCCTATGCACTGCAATGAAGAGTAGCCCTCGCTCACTGCAACTAGAGAAAGCTATGCACAGCCACAAAGACCCAACGCAGCCAAATAAATAAATAAATAAATAATTTTTTTTTTAAGTGAAAATATTTCTGCTTAAAAAAAAAGGTAGGTCTTCCCTGGTGGCGCAGTAATTGAGAGTCCGCCTGCTGATGCAGGGGACACGGGTTCGTGTCCCGGTCCGGGAAGATCCCACATGCCGAGGAGCGGCTGGGCCCATGAGCCATGGCCGCTGAGCCTGCGCGTCCGGAGCCTGTGCTCCGCAGCAGGAGGGGCCACAGCAGTGAGAGGCCCGCGTACCACAAAAAAAAAAAAAAAAAAAAAAAAAGGTAATATTAGATTGGGAGATGTCTTCCTAAGCAAACATAACACTTAGAATGAAAAAAGAAAATTATTGATAGATTGACTATGTAAATTTTCCATTTCTGTATGTGAAAGATAGCATAACAAAGTTAAAAATTAAGAGGCAGCTTGGGAGAGAATACTTGCAATATATATATAAGGGGAAAGATTGTTACTCTTTTTTTTTTTTAAACAATGAAACATGCAACACCTTTAATTTACTTTATTTTTGGCTGCATTGGGTCTTTGTTGCTGCACGTGAGCTTTCTCTAGTTGCAGCGAGCAGGGGCTATGTTTTGTTGCGGTGCATGGGCTTCTCATTGCGGTGGCTTGTCTTGTTGCAGAGCATGGGCTCTAGGCGCTCAGGCTTCGGTAGTTGTGGCACGTGAGCTCAGTAGTTGCGGCCCGTGGGCTCTAAGGCACGTGGGTTTCAGTACCTGTGGTTCATGGGCTTAGTTGCTCTGTGGCATATGGGATCTTCCCAGACCAGGTATCGAACCCGTGTCCCCTGCATTGGCAGGCAGATTCTTAACCACTGCACCACCAGGGAAGTCCCAGATTGCTACTCTTAATATATAAAAAGCTCCCTACATTGTATTGTACCCTTAAGATTTGTGCATTTTACTGTATGTAAATTTTACTTCAGTAGAAAGGACTGTAAATGAATATCAAAGTCTGTTATTGATAAACCTCTGGAGTATTTAGTGTATGGATATCAACAACTTAATTTTGAAATGCACAAAAATAAGGTGGCTTGATAAATGAATAAAGGGATGGATAGATGGAAAGATAAGTGATAAAGTAAGTATAGCAAAATGTTAAGTATCAAGTCTAGATGGTGGGTGTGTGGATGTCTACTACACAATTCTTTCAACATATCTGTATGCTTAAAATTTTTCATAATAAAATGTTGGGGGAAAGTCCCTAAAAAGGAATAAGAAAATACATGTAACTCCTAAGAAGAGTAAACAAGGAAATTTACAGAAATAATTTCTTTGAAATAAAGAAAAACAAATGGACAAATAAAACAGGATGTTCAATCTCACTTGGAATCAGCAACAACTTATAAAGCTTGATAACATGCAACAGAAATATATACACATGGGAAAAAATATATGTGTAAGGACATTTATTGATTTTTTTGTTTAATATAGAAAAATTTTTTAAAAGAAAAGAAACAAGCTGAACACCCCTCCCTGGGGAAATGTTTAAATTAATGACAATGTGTCCATGGTACAGAACCTTAGGCAGCAGCACAGAAGAGTGAGGTAGCTTAGGGTGTACTGACATGAGATCTCCAAGGTCTATTGTTCATCGGAAAAATGAACATCACAGAGAGAATTGTATAAAATGACCATTTACATTTAAAAAAAAACAATAGAACTATGAACGTATGAAGATGCACAGAAAAAAAAATGTCCCAAAAGATGGTCAATCTCTGATTCATCTTAGGAAACAATGAAATTGGAGGGAGGGGAAAAGACATTAGAAGGACATTTAAGCTTCTACCCTGTAGACTCCCATCTTACCTGGACTTTTTACAACAAGTAAGCAATACTTTGGTAACTTTTTAAATTACCTAAATTGATCCAAGATGCTAGTAATGACTCTTATCTAAATATTCCTAAAACACCCTGTGGAAGTTGCAAAATTCGGACAAGAATCCACATATTTTTCCTGCCTAACATCAAAAGTCTGGAGTCTTGCAGACAAAACATCTGGTGATCTTTTAAGGGATTTTTCTTTTCTTTTCCTCTGAATGTCTTAGCATTCACGTCTATTAAGCCAAACGTCACAAGCCTATAAACCATGTGAAAGTTCTTTCTTCTCCCAATTACTTCGCCCGAGGGTTTAACCCAACCCTGGACACAGAGCCTGATCCCAATAGAAGCTCCGTTGAGAGAAAAGGGTTCTTAAATATAATGGAACGTATTCTGAGCTAAATGCCAAAGAGTAGATGGGTCAGGGAGGGGGAATTTTACAAAAACACTGCAAGCCAAAGGAAAGAGAGGCAAAGATGATACAGAAAGAAGATGGAAGTAGAGAGAGCAGAGAGTGAGGAAAGGGTTTTGATTTTAAAGGTTGAAACATTCTGATCCGTGAAAGAATTCAAGAGGAATTTCACCACCTAGGCTCACATGTGTATTTGCACATATGGTTCCATTCAGGAAACCAGAAGAGACTTTCTGGAGGCAGACAGAATGGTAAATCATTTAAGTGAAGTTTCTAGCTATGCAGATATGCAGACATGGGTAGAGGAGCAGAAGAGCTGAGTTGGGATACACTCTCTGAAAGATTATATGCCCATGACGAACAGGCTCCCTGCCCACGAAGACCCTCAGAGCTTTCCACAAATATTTTGTCATGAGTAGGGAGGACATTCAGCTTCTTGCCCCTCTGTGACTTCTCTGGTGCAGACTAGCTGGCTTGCATCTGGAATCCAGCAAAAATACCTGTGTCCAGGTGAGGAGGTAAGGTAACCGGTACCAGAATGCCATTCCCAGAGCATGTGTCTCATTACCTCTGCTGAAGGAAAAACTCCCCCTGTACTTTTGAGGGAGGCAGGGGTGCCCTGGTCAGTATGTCCTCATGTTAAACCTCAGTTCACTCAACACACATGTACTGGGGACTTAATTAATGCCAGACACTGCTCTTTGCTGTGGAAACGCAGAAATGAGTGGCACGACCCTCTCCCCCAAAATCTCACAGTCTGCTGGGTAAATATTTACAATACAATGGATGTTTGTAAAAGGTACAGTGCCAGTACGAAGTCAACAGAGATCAACTGCTGGGGAAGGGAAGAGACAAGCCCAGTGTCACAGAAAGTGAGCACTGAGCCGCACTTCTAAAATGAGTAGAAGCTCAAGAGATGAGAAGATAAGCCAAAGACTGGGAGAAAATATTTGCAGAAGACATATCTGATGAAGGACTGTTATCCAAAATACACAAAGAACTCATAAAACTCAAGAATAAGAAAAGAACAACCTGATTAAAAAATGGACAAAAAATCTTCTCTGACACCTCCCCAGAGAAGATATACAGATGGCAAATAAGCACGTGAAAAGACGCCCCACATCATATGTCGTCAGGGAAATGCAAGTTAAAACAACAATGAGGTACCACTACACACCTATTAGAATGGCTCAAATCAAAAACTGACAAGACCAAATGCTTGCAAAGATATGGAGCCAAAAGAACCCTCATTCATTGCTGGTGGGAATTCAAAATGGTACAGCCACCTTGTTTTTTTGTTGGTTTGTTTTGTTACTTGTACTTTGCTTCATTTATCGAGGTTTTTAGCCGTGTTCATGAAAGCCTCTGTGAAACTTGGTGCAAGTATAGCAGAACTGAGGAGAGGGCCATTCTCCTAGCCTGTCACCACTACACCACAGCCCACGGGTAGAGCCACTTTGGATGACCGTTAGGCAGATCCTTATAAAACTAAACATACTTTTACCAAATAATCCAGCAATCACAGTCCTTGGTGTTTACCCAAAGGAAGTGAAAATACATGTCCGCCCAGGAACCTGCACACAGATGTTTACAGCAGCTTTATTCATAATTGCCCAAACCAGGAAACCACCAAGATGTCCTTCAGTAGGTGAATGGAGAAACAAACTGTGGTACATCCAGAAAATGGAATATTATTCAGCACTGAAAAGAAATGAGCCATCAAGCCATGAGAAGACATTGAGGAACTTTTAAATGAATATTAGTAAATGAAAGAGGCCCATCTGAAAATCCTACATACTGTGTGATTCCAACAATATGATATACTGGAAACGGTAAAACTAGAGACAGTAAAAAGATCAGTGGTTGCCTGGGTTTGGTGGAAGAGAAGGATGAATAGGCAAAGCACAGAGGATGTTTTAGGGCTGTGAAACTACACTGTATGATTCTACAGTGGTGGATACATGTCATTAGACATTTGCCAAAGCTCATAGATTGTACAACACCAAGAATGAACCCTAATGTACACTATGGACCTTGGGTGATAATGATATATCAATGTTGGTTCATCCGTTATAATAAATGTACCATTCTGGTGTGGGGCATTGATACTGGAGGAGGCTAGGAAGGGAAAGCATGGAGTATATGGGAACTCTCTATAACTTCCACTCAATTTTGCTGTAAATCTAAAACTGCTCTAAAAAAATAAAGTCTATTTAAAAGGAAAAAAATGGGACTTCCTGGTGGTCCAGTGGATAAGACTCCACACTCCCAATGCAGGGGGCCCAAGTTTGATCCCTGGTCGGGAAACTAGATCCCACATGCCTACCTCAACTAAGAGTTCGCATGCCTCAACTAAAGATCCCGCATGCTGCAACAAACACCTGGCTCAGCCTAAATGAATAAATCTTTTAAAAATAAATAAATAAAAGGGGGCTTCCCTGGTGGCGCAGTGGTTGGGAGTCCGCCTGCCGATGCGGGGGACGCGGGTTCGTGCCCCGGTCCGGGAAGATCCCACGTGCCGCGGAGCGGCTGGGCGCGTGAGCCATGGCCGCTGAGCCTGCGCGTCCGGAGCCTGTGCTCCGCAACGGGAGAGGCCGCAACAGTGAGAGGCCCGCGTACCGCAAAAAAACAAAAAGAATAAATAGATAAATGTCCTGAGATTTCAACAACAAAAAAATGATAATTATATTTGATGAGTTGGGGAAAGGCAGATTATGAATGTAAAGCACTGAGCCTGGAGAATAGTACATTGTAAATTCCCAGTACACGTTGGCTGTTATTACCATCCTCCTCTGCTTCGCCGTCCCCCTCATCATTAACAGCATTCCAGAAGGGGGGAATGTGTTTAAGGCACAGAGACAGAAAACCACACAAAGCTGTTGGGAGTTCGCAAACAGTGTCACGTCTCTGGTTCACCTGAACGGGGGCAAGAGGAGGAGACCACCCAGGTCTTGCCGAGCCATGATTACCCCCAAAGAACTTGGAGTTTCATCCCGAACCTAAACACGGATAGCCTTCAGCAAGAGAGTCCATGAGATCAGATCTGCATTTCTGGAAGGTTGGCGAGGGGAGCCAGCCCTGGGGCTGCTGCCATGGTCTAAGAGAGGAATTATGCTCTTCTGGGTCAAGTAGCAGGGGTGAGAGCAGTGGGAATGGAGGCTGAAGTGGTAGAACTGATAGACTTTTGAGACCGCTTAGACGTTAGAGGTGAGGGAGAAGAAGAGAGAGGCAGCTAGGATGGTCTTGGGTTTCTGGTTTTAGTGAACAAGAATGATGGGGTCAGTAAGGGGAGGCACGGGTTGGGACAGGGCAGTGAGATGGGGGGAAGTGAGCAAAGGGCATAAGAGTTCTCTGCTCCTGAGCACTTCCTGGATGGCCGTGGCCATCATGGTACCACAGATGATGGACAGAGGCAGTATTTAGGAAGCACTGAACATGGTCCTGCCACTCTGCGAGGCTTCTACCTGCATCATCTCATTTAATCCTTCCACCAACTTTATGAAAGAGATATTGTCATTATCCTTTTTTTTTACAGAGGAGGAAACTGAGGCTTCCAAACTCGCCTACAGTCACACAGTAAGTGGTGGAGCAGAGATCTACACACCTGTCTCCTTGGCTGCAAAACCCACATCTCCTAAACGAAAACACTCCACAGACGCGGTGAACCAACATCACCTCTGGCCCTTTCTCCTCCGTGTGACCTAGAGACACGTGGCCTTGTCTTCCTAGCAGAGCCAGTCCCCATCTGGATGCATAGCTAGGAGAGAGAGCTCCCTCCCCTTAGGTGGGGACCCCTGGGCATGGTGCAGCCTGCACAGCTGAACATGGGGTCCCTGTGCCCCATTTCCTCAGCACGGTTCCCTTGCTGTCCCCCTGGGGCAGGATAGGGCCCATCTGAGGACACCATAAATCCATGAAGACATTTCAGCAGCTCTAAGGGTCACGTTTCACTCTGGTTAAATGACACTTCCCAGAGGAGTGCTGCTTTTCTACACATACTGCTACTTCCCTTGCCTGGATGGGATGCACTGTCCTGGGAACTACATAAGCCCTGGCGACAAAGTGGGGTTTTTATTAAAAAAAAAAGTAGAACTAGGGGTAAAAATTGGACCAAGAAGAAATAAAAGATGGATGTATATTTGACATCTTTGTAATGAAAACCTTTGGGACTGTGAAATTTGCTTTCCTCAGCAATGTGGAGCAATGAAAATTGCTGCAGTTAATTAATGGCTGTGACTTTTAGCATAGCAGTTTCCAAATGCCAGTCCTTGGGCCAAGTAAGTCCACGATGAAGTGTCACGGCAAGATGAAATGGGAAAAATAAGGGCAATGCAATATGCCTGTGTAGGTGGAGACGTATACTATGTAGATTACATAAATTTATCCATGTCTGCATAACTTTTCCAATTGCCTTTCTTGGGAAAAACTCTCCTTTCTTCTGAGGCTATTATCTTCCAATTTTGAGAGTACTTTTTACACTCCAAGCAGCAACGCCAAGATTCTGGAACAACTATTGCGGTTAGCAAACCTTGTTTAATCATTTAACCAACATTCATTAAACATCTACTGTCTGCCGAGCTCTGGGGATGTCCCGGAAAACAAGATTAACCAACTGCTGCTCTCACAGAGCTCACCCAGTGGAAAAGGAGGGTGCTGGTGATGTCATAAGGAGCAGAAGGAATGCTGTGAAGGAGAACACAGGGTGTTACAGGAGCACATGCCGGGCAAACTGGCCTCACTGGAGCTCTGGGAAGGCTTCGTTGAGAAAATGGCGTTTAGGCTGAGCCCTGCAGGATGAGTAGGAATTAGCTGGGTGACGTGACCCTGAGTGGCAGCAAAGGATGAGGTATTTCTGAGGAACGGGGGAAAGTGAGTGAGGCTCACGTGCTAGGTGACTGGCTATGTCACAGGAGCACTTTACTGGTTTACATGTAGATAGTCTACGGCTAAGAAAGGAAAGTTCCCCTGCACAGGGTAAGCCAGAATCAGACCCATGCACCATGTCGCCAGAAGATGCTCCCAACTGCTTGCAGCAAAGTCAAGTTATAAATGTGGGACTGCACGCTCTCATGCACTGTTTGATAGATAAGTGTCCAATGAATAAGATGCTGTAACTAGTTGGCAAGGCTGGGCAAACAGGTCATTCTTCTGACCGCTCTGTGCCTTGTTTTTCCTTGTGTGTAAAATAAGAGGGTTAGACCGTACAAACTACCATATATAAAATAGATAAGCAACAAGGACATACTGTTGAGCACAGGGAATTATACCCATTATCTTGTAATAACCTGAAATGGAGTACAATCTGCAAATATACTGAATCACTATGCTGTACAGCTGAAACTAACACAATATTGTAAATCAACTATACTTCAATAAATAAAGTAATTAATTGAATTAAATAAGAGGGTTGGATTAAATAAGCTCTAGGGTCTGCCCTGGGCAAACATTCCGTAATGAGAAATGCAGAATAGCATTTGAATATTGAGGTCAGGGTGGTAAGTGTTGCATGTGTGTTATCAACAGTCCTCATCACAGCCCCATGAAATAGGTGTTGTTACTACCATTCTACAGATGAGAAACTGTGAGACAGACAGCAAAAGTTCCAAGGTCATGCTCGAGTACACAGCAGATCCAGGATTCAAACCCAGTTCTGTCTGATTCCCAAATCCATGCTCTCTCCGTCAAACCGAGCACACTACCATCAAGTTTTACGATGCTCTATGATTTAGCGGTTGCTGCATCAGTATTCTTCAGCCTGGCATTCAGAGTCTCTTCTGTGCCACTCTTCCCCTTGGCTCTAATCAGACTGGCCTCCGGGCTGGCCCAGTATCGCCATCACCCGGCAGCACTCTGCTCATGCTGTCCATCTTCGATCTCCCCATCACCTTCTCCCTCTCCCACTGGAATGAAATCAAGTGAGCAACTGGACGATGACCCAGAAACAGAACACACTGGACATGGTCGTACAAGCACATGGGAAGAGATGTTACAGGAGAGGATATCTGAAGCCCAACTAGGCCTTCAGAGTAGCCTTAGTAGAAGGAATGACAGCACTAAAGCTCTTGGTAGGCAGGTCACTGTCGGGAGTTCCTGCAACTGTGACAGCTGCACCAAGTACAGTGGGGTAGAAGACACGCAGATCCAGGCATGACGCTGACCCGGAGTGGCCCGGAAAATGGCAGGGGAATCCAAGACAGGCACTTCAGCCATGAGAAAAACAAGGCAAGAAACACCACGAGAATGGAGCCCAAGGTTGGGACTTGGCTCCAAAGGGCATAAAAGGAGCCCAGTCATTGACGAGTGATGCCTCGTATGAGCCAGACCAGCAACAAAACTTCCCAAAGTGGATGAGGGCTGGTCCCAGGTGTTGGAGCAAATCTGAGTCTGATATCTTGGACAGGGAACCAGTGAGACCATTTCAAGGATCTTGGTTTCCTTGGTTCTAATCCTATCCCTGAAGCTGACTAGCTGGGTAATCTTGAGACAGTAATGAGAGACAGTTCTCCTTGGGTGTCTCATAAGTTTGCATGTCTTATGAGAGAGGCACTGACTACTCTTCGTTCCAGATTTATCTTTTCAAAGACATTGGTATAATAAACAGCCTTGGAAGACAGAGTCTCCCTTCGGAACAAAAATCAACGCTTTTACCCCCCATTATAAAAGATTTGGGTTCCCTAAGCTCAAGATTCCTCTTCTGTGATGAAACCCACTTCGTGTGCAGGTGTCATCTGGTCCGCTTAGCATATTTTTCAACAAATTCTATTCCTTCCTTCCACCACCCATCTCAGAGAGGTGGTATAGGGATCATAAAAAGAACTCAGTGTACATGGTAATGTGCTCCATTATTATAATTATTATTAATAATACAAATTCTACAATTTTTTCAAGTCCCAGCTCATGTCTGGATCTCCATGATGACCTTCCCCAGCACTCCGGGACAGAGGCTAGTCACACAATCTATACATATTGTCAAACATTTTATGCTTACTTCTTGAGTGTTATTTTTAACTCCTGGACTTTATTAGTAGTGTTTGAGGGCAGGGACAATATCTCCCACCTCTTTTAGATCAGGCATCTACACTTAGCTTTATGGTAAAGGTGCCCAGTAAACACATAAATTGATAAGTCACATATGTCACCATTCTACATACCTATTACCAGAAGAAGCATAAGAAAAGTCAATAGGAAGGAATGTTAATTTGTTTTTCATTAGTTTTACTGTCTCTGTGATACAAGTTTTGTAGCCTGGAGAGAGGGCAGGCTGTTCAAAACTGTCTGTGGGATGACAAGCCCATTGAACTTATCTGAAAGGCTGATTTAGCAGTTCATGTGTTCATAGGATTTTTACATCAAGGATATTATTAAGCACAGACTTAAGTATTTATATATGCAACGCAGAATACAATAATTCATATAAGTTCTTTCCAACAACTCATCATGTGGAACAGACCACCTGCCCACCCCCAGGAAACCGTCAGGGTCAAACTTCAGAAGCCACATCTTCACACTGTTCCTGGGATCTCTGAGCCACAGGGTGTGTCACCTATTCAAAAAAGATGTTAATGGAATTAAGTTCTGAGCTATTATGGTCAGCAAGCAATAACTCTTATGAGCAAAAGCAAAACTAAGGCAATAAGAACCAAAATTAAGCAGATACAACAAATAGTTATCATGCTATTGACATCATTATACATGTTCAGGGTATCCAGTGAGTTTCTTTTCTCCGAGATACTTGTCCTGCAAGATGGGTAGAGGTACCTTGGTCACGGCCTGATCCTCTAACAGCCATGCATCTCAGACACATGATTTATGAAGTGCTGAGAATGTTCTCTCAATGAGTTATGCTAAGATGCTAAATTGTTTCTTCAGGGTCACCAGTACAAATCCAAAATGCTACTGCCATTGGGTATGACAGTCCACAAAGTAATATGAGCCTATCATTTCACAAACCTGCAGAGGAAGATTTGCACTCCCCAAAAGTGCCCAAATGTGGAAGTCTATCAGTGTTAGAATCTGACATCGTGTCAGCATTTTCATCTCCTGTGAGCAGAGAGAACCGAGAAGGTTCTACAAAGAGAATCCTCCTGTCCCCTTATCTCCTGTGTTCTGGTCTGAAGTGTAGACCATCCGCCATGTTCCCTAACATGGATTTTTCAAAAACACCAGGATTCTCAGGGAATGTTACAACCTGTGAAATCATGTATGTAACGTGTCTGATTCATTATAAGGACTCACCGAATGTTAATTCACTGCTCTCTGTCCTTCTCCCTAAAGAAACCAGAAATTAGGAATAAGAAGGTGCTACCAAACCCAAGAGAGCAGCGACAGAGACTACAGATCACTTCATCAAACGTTTCCTCCATCCCACCAGCCACGCGTGGGACAGAGGGCAAGAGGAATCCCAGGCACGTCTGTTGCCACTGGAGATGGGAACACACATCTTTGCAAGTCTGTGCTGTGAAGAGATTCTCCCAGATTAATAGATCCTAATCTACCCAAGAGGTTCAGGTTATCCCTAGGCAGATGACACACCCTATTGAGAGGGTTCATGTGACCATCAGGAAATGGAATTTTAGCATCTCTTTCTTTCTCCAGAGCATGAGGGATTTGCAATGTGATTGAATGCAGCCTTTGACCATTCACGGTTGTGCGTGTGACAACCTCTAAACCACCCACTATGTATGCTGTAGGGAAGCAAAATTTGCCACCCCAAAGTATGCCTTTTTGGCCTGAGGATTAATTTAGGCTGATTATTTTTAAGAAACAGAAGACTCAGGAACTCTGACCTTCCCCATAATTTCCTAAAAGAATTTAGATAGAAGACCTGTTCCTGGAATACAGCTGTCACTAGAGGGATCTGCAGAGAGTAAGGGCTGAGTGTAGTGGGGAAGCTCAGCAGGGCCTGGGGATCAGAGTCCACTCTGTATCCCACTGTCTCTGGATGGCCCAGCAAACATTCATTTACCAAACATTCGCTTTACTAACTCCATGTGAATTGCTTGCCTCCTCTTCCAAATCCCAAACCCCTATCCCCAACATTTTCTTTCGTCTTTAGCTGAAGGTAGTATCGAAGGGGAGGGCTTTGGCCAACACTGTGGTGAGTTACCCCATTTTCCTGGGTCTCTTCCATGTATACTTGTTATTAAACTTTTGTTTGATTTTTCTCCTGCTAATCTGTTCCATGTCAATTTCATTCTTAGAGCAGCCAGAAGAACCTAGAAGGGTGGAGGAAAACTTCCTCCCCAACAATGCAGTCATGCCCATGCAGGCGGCCAGGCCGACCATGCTGCCCAGAGCTGGGACCAGAACAGACCTCCAGCACCGCCTTGATTAAGGAACTTTGCAGAGTTAATTAAAAATCAGAAACAATGGGACTGATTTCACAAACCAATATATCGTTGTTGTTTTTGCTTATGCCTAAGAGGTGAAATTCTAACCATGGGCAAGTCAAAACACTCTCTACATAAATTAAGTACAATTATGTCTGACTGCAGATACAGGAATATCAAGTATAAATAGCTGGGAGATCTTAAGATGAAAGGTCCAATTCTCTTTGCTGTTTGTGATGTGATTTTGCAGGAATCCCATGTTACTGCCCTTTTCCTCTTTTGGCCTGTACCTTCCTCTTCTCCCATCTGAGGAAATGGAGCTGGAAGGAGTGCTCAGAGCCTTTGTCCCTGGTTTGCCAGAAGGGAAGGAAAAAAAAAGAATGGAAAGGAGGCTCTGGGTTGAGCTTTGAAATTTAAAGGTTACTTAGAATAAGCCCTTAAAGCCCAAACTTCAGATAACGAGCAATTACTACAGATAACGAGCTGTATCAGAATGACTTCTTGTACCTGCCATACAAATGTCCAGAGTTTTAATGATTGTTTTGGCTTCATTTACTCAAGGGCCTTGGAATTCTTTAACATGAAAGGCCCCAGGAGACAGAAAGGGATTAATGACAGGCTTTCCATGTTATTATCCTCCCACAGAGACACCTGCAATCTGGAAGGCAAACGTGAGTCTCCAGCCTGAAGCACTCAGGTGAGTTGTAGTTTTTGCTGCTTCAGAAAAGTTCTCCAGGAGTGACCAACAGCACCAAGAAAAAAGGGCAGCAGAGAGAGTAACAGCACTTATAACGCTAATAGCATGGGGGAGACTTACCTGTCACCAGGGGCTCTCCTCAGCACCTTTAATTCCATCCTGACAACAGCAACATGATTTTACATTTTCCAGATGAGGAAACTGAGGCACAGAGATTAAGTAACTCGCTCGAGTTTAGACATCTTATAAGTGGTACAAGACAGGATTTGAATCTAAGTCTGAGTCTGGAAAGTAAGCCTCGACAGAAAGTCAGCCAAAACTATTTAATCCTGTGCATTTCGTAAAAGGCTTGACCAGCTCAGGTGACCTTTGGCCCCTGTTCCTCCTTCTGCAGCTGTGGTCTCATCACTGATGCCTGCCCACCCTTGCCCACCATGTCCAAGAAAGTATGTGGAAAGAAGCTCAGGAAAATAAGAGGGTATCTGCTGAGCATCTGTTCCTCGGGTCTGTCTAAGAAGCTGCTGTGTCAGGCCGGGTTGAGAGATCTAATAGCTACAGGCAGAAGGAGAACTGCTTTTGGCTCCGGGCAGACGCTTTCAAATACAGACGAAGTGGAGCTCTTTCAGAAGAGCAGCCCGGAGGGCAAAAGACCCAGCGACTACACCAAATAAGGAATTGCTGAAGGAACTAGAGAGATTTAGCCTGAGGAAGAAAAGACTCAGTAGCCGGGAGAACTATCTTCAAACATCAATCTGTTCTTGTGGGAAGAAGGATGCGGTCCTGCCTGATGGCTCAATGGAGAGAATCTATACAAAGGCAAAGAAGCTGATTGCAGCCAATGCTCGGAGCTGTCCAGAGACTACTGCACTGCTGAAACCGAGCAGGACCCTGTGGGGCCCGCCTGGGTACAAAAGACTTTCCATGTCTCAGTTTCTTGTTTGTAGGGGAAAGACCAGCCTCCTACCTTCTCTGCATTCCAAAGGGCAAATTCAAGCAGTTACTAATTATGGAAGTAAGGGAGGATGGAAACAAAGTCAAGAAACAATAGTGCAACATGGGGCAGGATCCAGGCCCTCCTCAAGGGATAGACATAAAAATATCTTTGAGTCCTTCTGCAGGAACTAAGGATCCCGCCCGGGAGGAGGATAGTAACTTCGGGCTGAGCACAAGTGCAAGATCCCTAGAGTACCACCCTGTTACCTCACCACCAACCAATCAGAAGAAAGTCACACACCCTGCAGCCCTCACTCCAAATGTTGCCTATAAAAACTCTGCTCCAAAAACCATTGCAGAGTTCAGGTTTTTTTGAGCACCAGCTGCCCATTCTCCTTGCTTGGCCCTGCAGTAAAACTTTCTCTGCTCCAAACTCTGACATTTTGGTTTGCTTGGCCTCACCATGCGTGAACACACAAACTTGCATTCAACAACACTGCCTAGTCTTAGTAAAGGTACTTAAGTACAAACTAGAAGACCACTGGCATCCTCGTTAGTAATGCATCCTTTCACTCTCAAATGAGTCCTGGTTTGGATCTAATTGTTAATAGAAGGGGGATCCCTTCCAGGGCCCAAGAGTGGGGTCTTGTCTAACACTCGGAAGTGAATTATCTGAGGAGACACGTGTACTGACAAAGCAAAAGACTTTATTGGGAAGGGGCGCCCAGGCAGAGAGCAGTGGGGTAAGAGGACCCAGGAGAACTGCTCTGCCACGTGGCTCACAGTCTCAGGCTTTATGGTAATGCGGTTAGTCTTCCTGGTTGTCTCTGGCCAATCATCTTGCCCATGCCCATATTTGGTCCAATTCAAGACCCTTCCTTGAATTGTGGTGCACACATCCCTCAGTCAAGATGGTTTCCAGCGCAAGGGTTTCTGGAAGGTTGGCAGGACATATTATGGGCTGGCGTCTCCTCCCTCCTTTTGGCCCCTCCCGAATTCTCCTGGCTAGTTTCCCAGCAGCAGCATCATGTTCCTTATCGGGACCTCCTGTTGTGAGACAGCTCACACAAGCAGTTATTATCGCGCCTGGCCAAGGCAGGCAGTTTCAGTCAATGGTTCCCTAACAAAATTACTGGTCACCAGAAGGAGGGAACAGAACCCTTTGGCTCCCAGATAACTTGGGCAGGTTCCAAAACATTTCCAAGCTGTAATTTTTAAATTTGCATATACAAAATTTTTTGAGACAATAATCCTATGAATGATCTGTAACTACAGGGATTATACTTCGTACCTACTTTTCCAACATTTCCATTGTGGGAATTGAGCCTATTCCTTCACAGGCTTGCTCCACTTTCCTCTTTTTGTGAGTCCGCTGCCAGCAGAGAAAACAGTCCTGGAATGTTGTGCTGAATGGAAACGGCAGGAAAGCACTGTTTGACTTGGAATTCCGTAACGTGTGGCAGACAGGGTAGAGGACAGACTGGGCTCTCTGAACAGGGTGTTCTTTGGGGTCCAGGGAACTTGGTGAAAGAATCTGAGTTCAAAACAAATGGGAGGGAAGAGCAGAAGGGATGAGCAGGGACCAGCCTGGTGTCCCGATGTGCCTGGCGGAAAACAACGTTTGGGATACAGTTGCCTTTGCCACACGGCAGCACTGCTTTGTTTTCCTGTGTGCCTTTTTTTTTCTTAAGAAAATACATCACAAGCCTAGGGACTAAAATAGTAATATTTAATTATAGTGTATAGGGAGGGAGGAATTAAGAGAAAAAACAAGCAAAAAAGACAGAGTGAAAGACAGACTTATAAGAGACCTCAGTGAAAGAACATCACGTAGGAAGATGAAGTAAATAGATTTGCGTACAGTCTGGGTGCCAGGTCAGTGCTGCCTCAGTCAGGGGGCTAGAGCAGAAGCTCGCTCAAGTTTCCTTCTAGTTTATGATACTTTGTGTATTGCAAAGAGGAATTTCAGCTCCATGCAGTGTGAGAGAGCAGGGAGCATGCAGCTGGAGCCACCTTGCCCCTTAAATCCCCTCATCTCTTTGAGCCCCCAGGTCCACGTGTGTCCACATGAAACTCTTAAGACAGCAGTTTCCAAGGCCTCTACTGACTCTGAAGTTCAGTGATTCTGTGATTAAATTGTAAAGGAAGTTATAATTGCCCTGGAAATGTCTTTCTCCGGGTAAAGTGAGAAGTGGAGGGAGTAGCAGGAAGGGAATTTGTCCATGAGCGTCTTGGAGTATTTGTAAAAAGGAAAAGAGCCGATGAGAAATGTAAGCAGGGAAGCCTCTAGACTTTTCCAGAGGATCAATTACCTCTGTCTACTCACGTCTGATGATTACCAATGCGAGGGGCAAAAGCAATCTCAGATATACCCCTCTCTTCTGGAAATTTCCTCAAAACATGAGGTGATGGGTAGTAATGGTCACAACCGATAATGTCCCTTCTCCTGAGGGACCTGGGGAGACGTAATTGACCTATGACGCATCAGCCAACGATTTTGTCATTGGCCAGGTCAAGTGTCATACTCCACGGATGAGGCGTACAAGTGGGTCACTCAACCCCAAGAGTTAAAGCAAAGACTCTGGAAGGAGAAGTCTGGACAAATGTGGAAATACTTATAGAAGACTCTGGAAGCACCAGGAAGCCGGAACAGTGGGGGAATGGTTACCCTCCCACAAAGAAATTCTGTTCTGGGGTCCTCGACTGCACACCAAATACAGCCAGTTGCTGTCTAAATGTCTGCTCGTGGCCGCAGGCAACTCTGGGCAGAACAGCGACTGGTCAGTGCTGACAAATGAGTGCTGGAGCTGGGGGAACGGATTCATGCACACCTCCTGCTTCTGGAGAGCCAGGTTTGGGCCCTGGTGGCTTTGGAGAAATTGACAGCACAGTCTGTGAGCTGGAGGATGAGGGCCACTAAGGGGGCGCAGCCCCTGAAGTGCTCTGGACAGCAGCCTCTCCTGGAAGCCAGTGGAGTGAGTACTCAGTGCTTCAGATGTAGCTGACTGTCATCTCTGGGCAAGAAGCCACCAAAAGGTGCCCGTGGGGGGGGTGACATCATAATAGTCCCCGTGTGTACCCGATCCCGTGTATCGGTGTGCATAGCGTTTCCGTATGCTTTCTCATCGGTGCTTAGGACAACCCCATGAAGCAAATAGAACTGATATTATCACCCATTTTACCTTCTTTTATATTTTTTAAAATTAATTTTTATTGGAGTATAGTGGCTTTACAATGTTGTGCCAGTTTCTGCTGTACAGCAAAGTGAATCAGCTCTATGTGTACATATATCCCCTCTTTTTTTGGATTTCCTTTCCATTTAGGTCACCACAGAGCACTGAGTAGAGTTCCCTGTGCTGTACAGTAGGTTCTCAACCCCTGTTTTCAAAATAAGAAAATTGAGCCTCAAAGTGACCTAATGACACACTCCAGCTCCCACAGCTAGGAAGTATCAGAGCCTAGACTTTGGCGTCTAAATTAATGTAAGCCACTACTTCAAAAGAGAAAGCAAGGAGTCATAACCAGCCCTCTGGGCTTTGCTTCAGAATTTACTTTCGTTCATACCGCTGTGGATGTAAGCCCCAGGGAGAACAGCATGTGCGCTCTCCTGAATAAGAGGCTCCCAGTCCTGGCAAATCATTAGCATCTCCCCTGCTCCATGTCCCCTACGCGCAATGCCCCAGAATCACACTGGGTGGAAATGTGAACCATTCCTGCCATGCCCCAACACCGATTAGTACTTAATGTATGGAACACCCACGCCGTCCTCACCAGGGCCCACCCGGCTCAATGGCCACGGAGAAAATGCTGTCTTTATTCTCAAGGAATTTACAGTCTTAGGAAGTAGAAGATGCATATCGAGTTACACATGGAGCAAAAGGCTTCACAAAATGCCAGGATTAGTAGAAATACCTGAAGTCGAAATATAGGTGGACAATGTCTCAACTGGGGAAACATCATTAGGGCTTGGTCGTACTTCTATGTCTAAAGCTAATCGCCCGAACAAGCATATTTGCCTTTGCTCACTGTCATTAATAAATAAAAGTGCATTTGCATATTTCACAGGCATGCTTAGATTTTGCGAGCCTTGTACCAACTACTACTGCTACTATCAGTAAGACGATGCACAGTTCCTTTTAACCTTTTAAATCCTTTGTATGTCAATTATGACTCAATATAATCAGAGCTTCTATGAATGAGATGTTTACTCTATGCCTGGCACTATTAAATACTTTGTACTTGTTATCTCGTTTAATTTCCTCTAAGACCCTATGACGTAGCTGCTACTATCTCCACAGTTCAGACTCAGAAACTAGACTGGATTTTGAACTTTGAACCAGACTAGCTCAAAGCTCTCTAAGTGGAAAAAGTAGATTAGAACCAAGATGTGTCTAAATCCAAAACTCTTAAGAAGTTCACATTTCCTCATTTTAGCTTTACGACATCCTCATGAAATAAGTAGGAAAGATTTTATTAACCCCATTTTAGAGATGAGGAAACAGATTTCTTCAAAGTTTCAATGACTTAACCTAAGAGTTTTGGCACTAACCCTTCAATTCCATTCTACCTACCATCCATCCCGTCATCTTTATATAGTGCCAGCAACTACTTACATCAAGAGGGAAAGCCAGAATATTATAATTGGCTTGGAGACTGAAGTAACAGCTGCATTTTTTAACCATGCATTTTTTAAACTGTTCTTTGCCACATGGGTAATATCACCTCCAAATGTTCAAATTCTACCCGTTACCCAGTAGAGAATGCAGATGGTTTAGAATCTTCACAGCCAAGATAGAAATGACCTACATTCAAGAAAACTCCTGTCCTGGACTCTCTCAAAGTCACATGATACCAGAGACAGTTGGAAACCTAAGCAGACTTAGTTATGTTGGAATCACTGATGACTCCACCAGCTCCAAATTCCACCGGAATTCCTGTCCGCGAGCCCCGTCAATTCTGTTTGCCTCCATGGGGATTCACCTTCTCTGAACTTCTGCCATATTTGCTAATCACCCCAGTAAGTTGGGCAAAATGTGTGTCCAGGCTGTGCTTGCATAGAACTCCCCTTAGATCTGCCATCCTACCATAACTTATCAGAAAGTCATGAATCATCATCTGTAAAGTCACATCCTCAAGGTCATCCTCATCAGTAAAATAATACTAATAAACCTACCTGGTTGCATTATGGGGATTAAATGAGACAATGAACCAAATTAATGATGAGGAGTTTAAGTGCATTAAATTTTATTAAGGGGAGTATGACTAATAAGTACATGCAATTGGATTTCTTTTTAAATTCTGAATTAGATCCTTTCTCAGTCAAATAATGATTTAAGAAAGAAAAAGACAAGAGGTAGGATTATTCATATAGTCAATTTGGATCACCTTGTGCCTGTGATATCTGGATGGATCAGAGAGAGATGGCAAGGTTGGGAACACCTACCTTCCCGTATTAGAGGAAGGAAAGGCTTGCATGATGAGGTTGTATTTCGCAGACCTTTGCTCCTTTACTCTCAGTATCCCTACATATTCTATTTTTCTATGTTGTAAATTAAAAGCAATAAGGCTCAGGGAGGACACACCTTCCTGAAAGAATATGTAATGGGCTGGAGGGTGAGGACAGAAGTTGAAGAAAGTTCAGTTTCTACCACTGTGTTAGTTTCCTAAGACTCCTCTAACAAATTAACACAAAACTTGAGAGCTTAAAACAGCAGAAATTTACTTTCCGAGATTTCTGGAGGCCACGAGTCTGAAGGTTGTTTCACTAGGCCAAAATCAGGATGTCAGGGGCCCACGCTCCTTTCGGAGCCTCAGGGGAGAATCCTCCCCTGCCTCTTCCAACTCCTGGTGTGACTGCCAGCATTCCTTGGCTTGTGGGACATCACTCCAGTCTCTGCATCCATGGTCACGTTGTCTCCTCTTCTCTTTGTGTCTAATCTCCCTCTACTCCCTCTTATAAGGATACATGTGATTGCATTTAGGGCCCCCCTGATGATCCAAGGTCATCTCCCTATCTCAAGGTCCTTAACTTCATCACACCTGAAGAGTCCTTTTTTAGCATATTAGGTAACATTCACAGGTTCCAGAGATTAGGATATCTAATATCCTCTTTTGCGGGGAGGAGTGCATTTTGAGGCTATGACAACCACTTTATCTGCTCAACACTGCCCCCAGCACTGTTTACACCACTTTCGCCAGATCTTGGAGCTGCTGCTGACTAGAGTACTTTCCTTGATCTGAAGAGGTTTTTCTCCAGACCACCACACAAAAGTCTCAGATACTACGACAAGCTGGGTTCATTCAATCCATTTCAAGTCTGCAAATGATAACTGAGCAAGTACACTGTGGGTATTTCAGAGATGAGTAAGGTTTGTTCTTTGCCCCTAGGAATGAACCAGATGAACTAGAAGAAACTGCGGTTCCACTTTCCTTTATGAACAATAACACAATTAACGCGAGATGGATAAGAACGAAGACCAGGAGCCACACGGGGACAAAAGTCCTGGTCCCGAAAGGATTTAATGCCAGCTCTGGATGTGTTCACAACTATTCTGTAAGCATAGCTGAGAACTGTTTCGGAGTCTCTAGACACTTTTAGTATTTTTTGGAGGGGTGAGGGCAGGGGACAGAAGTAATTTAAAATTCATGGGAAAATTGCAGTACAAATAATACAAAGAACTGTTATCCTTCCCCCAATTTATCCATTGTTACAACTTTACCTCATTTGCTGTATCATTTGTGCCCTCTCCCATTCTTTCTCTCACAGATAGATAAATTTTTCTGAACCTTCTGATAATAAATTGCTCACATCAGGGCCCGTTGCTCCTAAACACTTTATTGTTTATTTAGTAAGAATAGGGATATTTTCTCACACAATCATAATGCAATTATCAACTTTAGTAAACAGCACTAATACAATACTTTTATTTAGTCAGTTGGTATAAATTGATTCAATAAAATCCTTTATCTTTAGTTTTTTTCCTCCCTCAATACAGAATCCAGCCTAGGATCAGGTATTTCATTTAGTTGTCATGTGTCTTTTTTTTTTTTTTTAAACATCTTTATTAGAGTATAACTGCTTTACAATGGTGTGTTAGTTTCTGCTTTATGACAAAGTGAATCAGCTATACATATACATATATCCCCGTATCTCCTCCCTCTTGCATCTCCCTCCCACCCTCCCTATCCCACCCCTCCAGGTGGTCACAAAGCACCGAGCTGATCGCCCTGTGCTATGCGGCTGCTTCCCACTAGCTATCTATTTTACATTTGGTAGTGTATATATGTCCATGCCACTCTCTCACTTCGTCCCAGTTTACCCTTCCCCCTCCCAGTGTCCTCAAGTCCATTCTCTACGTCTGCGTCTTTATTCCTGTCCTGCCCCTAGGTTCTTCATGACCCTTTTTTTTTTCTTAGATTCCATATATATGTGTCAGCATATGGTATTTGTCTTTCTCTTTCTGACTTACTTCACTCTCTATGACAGACTCTAGGTCCATCCACTTCACTACAAATAATTCGATTTCATTTCTTTTTATGGCTGAGTAACGTTCCACTGTATATCTGTGCCACATCTTCTTTATCTATTCATCTGTCGATAGACACTTAGGCTGCTTCCATGTCCTGGCTATTGTAAATAGAGCTGCAATGTCATGTGTCTTTAATTCCTTTAATCTGAAATATTTCCCTAGCTTTTCTTTGATTTTTGTGACATTGACATTTTTTAGGAACACAGTCCAACTTTTTAAAATAGAATGTTATATATTTATTTGTTTATCTATCTGCCTACATATTTATTAGTAGGGACTTATTAATTCCTACTTCTTTCAATGGTTTATTATCCAATGCTATACTTAATTATTTTGGTGCTCAAACTGTACCAGATTTAACCAGTAGAAATCCCTTCAAGGTGGTTCCTGTGTCCTTGTGCGTGCCCCTCATCATTTTTTTTTCATGCCTTTCTTTACTTTCTGGCCAAATGTTCCAAGCTCATCATGTACCTACCTTGTCCTAGGTCCGGAACTGGCCATTTCTTTGAGGAGCTCTTGGAATTAGAGGCCAAGATTTGAGTTGTAGGTGCTCATTGCTACTGGGGTGTCTCTGCTTCTAGGCCCTTTCAGTAGACAAAGCTAGAAAAAATATACATGTATTTATATATATACATACAAACATAATACCATATACATATTATATACACATGCACAATACATATACATGTATACATATTTATGTGCACATGTGTATATGTATACATACATATGCATGTGTGTGTGTGTATGTATACATGAAATCATGAGTTCACATTGATGCCTCTAGTTCCGATCCAGCCCCACAGGGTTCCTTCTTGCCTTCCCCATTCCACATTTTGATATCCATTTCCCATATGGGACTTCTCACTCCCAATAGCATTAACACATTTCTTCATTTGCCCAATGCCACAGTACATTTAAAATAGTTTCCAAATTTCTTGACACCTCTTACCATGAGATGAATGAGATTATATACGAAGAAGAGTTCGGGAGTTGATTACAATTCTCCTCCACTCAACCTCAGCCCAGACAGAAGATAAATAGTCAAACAATGTGTTCATGAGTTACTTAGATTTGTTCTTTCTTTTGTGTGGTTGAAATACAATTGGATTCGTTTGTTTCAGTTTGTTTCGTTTTAGGCTTTTCTTTCCCTTCCCATCTTGTTTTAATTTTATTTTTGAATATGCGGAAGATTAACACGCTTCCAAAAGTCAAACTATACAAAAAGTATTATTCACGTAGAAGTGTCACTCCCTCCTGAATCACTTCCATCCCCTCCCTCTGGTAAGTAATCAAGTTTATTGCTTTCTGATTTATCTTTCCTGTGTTTCTTTTGGTAACAATAAGATATATGTATGTTTCATTTCCGTTCCCTTTTTACACAAAAGATGGCATACTATATATCCTCTTCTGTACTTTCCATTTTTCCAGCTAGTATTTCCAGGAAATCATTTGATACTAGTTCAGAGAAAACTCCCTTACTTTGTTTTTTGGGTTTTCTTCATACAGCTGCACAGTACTCCACTGCATGTATATACCATATTTTATTCAACCCATCTCCTATGCTTGGAGATATAGGTAGTTTCCAATATTTTACAATGACAAAAAAGGCTGCAGTGAATAACTTTGTGCATATATATTTTCATACCGTGGGAGGTGCACCTTCAGGGTAAATTCCTAGAAGTTGGATTTCTGTGGTCAAGGGATAAAGCACATGCAATTTTGTTAAATACTGTCAAATTCTCCTCCACAGGGGTGGTACCATCTTGGATTCCTGCCAGCCATGAATGAAAGGACCTGTTTCTTCACAGCCTCATCAACAGAGTATATTGTCAAGCTTTATAGTTTTGCCAATCTGACAGAGAAGAAATGATTTCTTTATAGTTTTAATTTGCATGGCTCTTAAATGAAGTTGAACATCTTTTCATATGTTTAGAACCATTTATATTTCTCTTTTTGTGAACCATCTATTTCTGAATTTTGCGCTTTTCTATAGGAATTTTGGCCCTTTTCCCCCCTTAATTTTTAAAATTACTCTCTATATTAGGGATATTAGTCTTTTATCTGTCATACGTGTTACAAATATTTTCTCCCAGTTTGTTTCGTTTGTTTGGTTTTTTAGTGTAGTCAAACTTATCAATCTTTTCTTATCTAGCATCTGGATTTTCAGATCATTAGGAAGCCTTTATTTACACCCAAGTTGTGGAGGAATTTACCCATGCTTTCTTCTGGTACTTGTATAATTTCAGTTTTGCATTCAGATCTCTAGTTCATTTCGAGTTTATTCTTATATAGGGTACAAAAATGAATCCAATTTATATTTTTCTAAATGGCTATCAGTTGTAGCTGTGTTTGTTTCTGGACTTTCTCTTCTATTCCACTGGTCTGTTTGTCTAGCCACGCACCGGTAAATACCATATTGTTTTAGTTACAGAGGCTTAGCATCCTTTAATATGTTAGGGCTAATGCACCCTCGGAGCTCCTTCTTTCCAGTGTTTTCCTAGCTAGTCTTGGGCATTTGTTTTTTCACAGGAACTTTAATATCAATCTCTCTCTTTTTAAATGCTCATTGGTATTCATATTAGGGTTCCATTACATTTATAAATTAACTTAGGGAGAACTGACATCTTGATCAAATTGAGACATCCTGAGAATGAGGCATGTTATTCCTTTTGTTCAAGTTATTGGTACTTTGAGATCTGATGTTCTCTCTTGGACATTTACTTAGGTATCTTAGCTCATTAAATCAAATAATATTTATTGAGCAGCTATTACGCCCTTAACGCTATATTAAGCACAATAAAAGTAAAGAAGTAGGTCTGTCCTCCAGCAGTTTAGAATCTCATGAGAGAGACAGGCTAACACACCTAACGCATAGCAAGCAGCTCAAAAGCCCATGGAAAGAAGCTCCCCACAGTGTGCAGCTGGACCATCCACGCTATGCAAGCTCAAAGGAAAGGGAGAGAAATGAGGGCTAGAATAACAAGGCAAGACTTTTGGCTGAATTGAGGCTGGAATCGTGTACCCTGAAGGTCGTGTAGGATTTACGTGGGGTGACAAGGAAGAAAAAGGAGTCCCAGTGAGGAGCACCCAAGTAAAAGCTCAGAGGTGGACTGAGCATGACGCTTCACAGGGCAGAAAGTCCCCAGCCAGACCCTTGGCTGGAAAACCCTCTTCAAGCCTCAGAGTTACGTCTCAGTGTTAACAGCCCCCAAATCCTCATTATGTACTTATTAAAATAGTATTAGTGAACATCTACTAGTTTCCAGATACTAGTCCTTTAGAGTGCTAATTTCTGTACATCACTATCTTTTCTGGGAATGGTCTAGAGCTGAGCTGTCCAGTAGCCCAGCTTAGCCACATGCAGATACGCAGTCCTCAGAGTCCTCGGTGGAGTGCAACTGAGGCACTGGATTTCTAATTTTATTTCATTTTAATTTAAATTTTAAAAATGGAAGCAGGATTGCCCTGGCGGTCCAGTGGTTAAGACTCCGAGCTTCCAGTGCAGGGGGGATGGGTTCAATCCTTGGTCGGGGAACTAAATCTTGCATGCCGCAAGGTGCGGCCAAAAATAGTGAATAAATAAATATAAATGGAAACAGTGTAAATTATTTTTCCATTGAACCCAACTTTATCGTTTGGGGGAGGACTGCATTTGACTTTGACGACAGCACTGCATAAGATATCACTGTTGTATTGCAGGGTGTGTGTCCATTTTACTTTTTTTAATGTGGCTACTAGAAAATTTTTAGTTATGTCATATCTCATTTCTCTTTGTCAGCACTGGTCTAGGGTCTTACAGCCCCATGTGGTCTGGTCACTTTCACGTGGGAACCATCCCCCACCTTCAGAATCTGATCGTTTACTAAGATGCCCAGGTGATTCTTATGCATAGTAATCAAAGCACTGATCCAGATGACAGAGAAGACACCCAGGCCTCTGATAGGTAACCCCAGAGTGGCCCCAGTCCTTCTGAGAGTGGGGGGATGAGGCAGAGGGAGCAGCAGGGAGACCCCTGCTGCCGCTGTGATGTCACAGAGGCAGCCTCCTGTGTCAGCCAGCCCCACCTACATGGGTGTCCTGGCCGCAGGATATCCTCTTCATCATCTCCAGCCCACCTCATACCACCTGACCCCTCTGCTGGCAAGAGGGGCCTTGATTCATCTTCAACTCCATACTCATCCCATGCAACCGATTAAAACAGAGCAGAAGAAACACTGAAACCCCTTTGCCTCAGAACTTCAAAAGTGAATGAGCAATTCCTCTCAGCTGACTCAAAATGTTTGTCTCACCCGGAAGGTAGGTACCTCGAATTCTGAAATCTCAGGACTATCTCATGTATAGTACTCTTAATGTTGGATTGGTAATATTGGTAATTATACAAATTCATCAATTTATTTCACACGCTCAGGGTAAGGAGCTTGAGAACACATGGTAGGATTATCCGAAATGCAGTAAAAATATGTTACTCAAGCCCAGTTTTTATCGATAAACCTGGTGATTACCTTGGCCTCTTGTTTTCTCATCATCTTCCATTAAAACTTCCAATTCTTCCTCCTTTGACTCTTATCATACTTTCCCTCTCTGCTCCCAGGGCAGCTTGTGTCTTCTAGCTCTTCTTTCCTCTCCATCTGTATGATTCCTGTTACAAAATCTGGTCCCCAGTAGAAGGCCCAACGACCATGGCAGCGATGAAGATGTGTATCACTCTAGTGAACAGAAAGAGATGATGAGGCACCCCATGGTCCCACTGAAAGCCAGCTCTGATTGGAAATCTGCTGGAACTAAGGAGGACAGCATGACCTCAGGTTCTTTCTGGTCTCAAAGAATCTACAGAGATGCTTCCAGACCCAGAAAGACACTCACAGCCAGCAAAGATGTCTTGGCTTCTTTAGGGTAGAATCCACATCTGGAAGGGACTTGCCTCCCATTTTGAGAAAGTTGGGAACTACCAAATTGCAGCTCTCAGGGTTACTAAAAAAAAAAGGCAACGTTCATTCTCCTATATCCTGCCTTTCTCAGGAAAGAAAAATGAAGCTTACAATTAGCCAGAGAAATAAAACACACAGAGCAATGTGGTGTGCTGTTCATGGTCTGGAATTTAGGGATCTCAGAAGAAAGGATAGGACTGGTTCTAGGAAAAAGACCCTTCTGGGGCCGCGGAGAAGAGCTCATGGTGGGCTCAGCCCGCTTGCCTGGTTCAGAAGCTCCCTAAGTGAACAGATCACAAATAAGAGAACCCTCAGAAGTGGATAGGCATAGGACAGGAAAGCCAGCCACAGTGAAAAAACATTTTGTTGTTTTATGAGGAGAGATACAGAGGAAATATGGGAGAGTCTGTTTATCGGTATAAATCCGCGAAGTTTAAAGCACGCAATCCACCGCCGCATTCTGTGTGCGTTCTCATAACTGGGCCTCAGTCTGGGCGATGGTTAAGGTGACTGGGCCTCCCCTTTGCTGCGGGGCGGCCAGGCCATGGCTCAGGACGTTTCCAATATTTACGAGCCGTGTGGCCTTGAGCGAGTCAGACTCTGGGAATCTGACTCGCGTCTAGAACGGAGCGGCCGCCTCTCCTTCGGGCTGGTTGTGAGGATTAAACGTCTGTGGAGGGACCGGTAAGCCGTCCAGGACACGGACGGGGTCCTTCCTCTTCCTTTCCACGTTCACTCCACCGCTTTCGATCTTCACGGCAGAACCGTGAAGGTCAAACTCTTTCTAATTCGCCTCTGAGAAAACAGTCGCTCGGGGAGATTAGAGAACTTGGCCAAAATCCTTAGCCCCGTCCTGGGGTCGTGGGTGGAGCAGTGACTAGAACTCTGATCTGCTGAGGGTTCGTGGCCCCGAAGTTCAGCCTCTTGGACCCACGAAATGAGGCAAAGGCACGGCCTTCCTGCAGAACTGGAGCCGGGAGAGTAAGTTCAGGGGGAGGGCAGGGGGCGGGGAAAGCCTTGACTCTGGATTCCACGGCACCCGGCTCCTCCCGACCCTCGGCCCACCAGCCTGTGCTCGGAATTCAGGGGATGGGCAAGGTCTCCGCACTCCCTCCGCCCGCCCCGCCTGGGAGGGTCCCCGGTTCGCCGCTCCCGTCCCCGCAGGAAGATGGAGAGCCCGAAGGGCCCTGGCGGGGCGCCCCACCCTCTCGGGACCTTCCGGGGCTCGGCCGCTGGGCGGAGCCTAGCCAAACAATTCAAAGCACGCTCCCGCGCGTCGCCATGGCAACGCGCGCCCGCTGCTGGGCGACCGGGAGGCGTAGTAAACCTTGGGCCGGGGTGTTACTCCGGGAGGGAGGGGGCTGCGGGGTGGCGGCGGGGACTAGCCTACGCTCGGGCCTCGCGGCTGCCAGGGGGAGAAAGAGAGGGCAGGAGAGAAAGGGACGAGGGAGGCGCACGCGGGATGGAAACGGGGCAGCGCAGTGCTGCCAGCCCGGGGCCGCGCCCTAAGCACCCCTCGAGAGGCCTCTCGCGTTAGACCCCCGCCCCACCCGTTGGTCCCCGAGACCCACCCCACCACCACCACCCTCTCACCCCCGCCCCAAGCAGGCCACGAGGGCTCTGTCACCCCAGCGTGAGCGATTGCCCCACAGGATGTGCAGATGGGCTGCCCCCCTGATTCACTCCAGCTGCTTGCGGCATGGAAGAACGGCGGCTTCCTCTCCTGGAAATGACTGCATTAGCAAAAGCCCTCAAACAATTCCATTAAAAAGCGGAAAGGGAAAAGGCACAGAGAGGAGAGGCCCCCAGATACTTTTCTTTGGGCCTTCCCACTGCACATAAGTAGGTGTTCCCAAAACTCCTGGACCCATGTTAGGAGTCGTTTTTTATTCTGGGAGCCCCTAGGGTCATGTGGACATAAAGCATGGTTACATGAGAATTAACCTGACGCTAGGAAACCCCAGAGCTCGGTGTCCTAGAGTGCTGTTAGTATTTTGGATACTCGGCATGGGCATTTTAGTGGCATCAGTCTTCCCTTTAGGGCTGGGAGGCAGCTTTCAAAAATGTCCTGTGTGAACCGTCTTTATCTTCGTTAATAAGTGAGTCACATGTCAGGCATTGAAGTAAAAATTGGAATTTAGAGCTTCGAAAGCTCGGACGGTTCAAGATATGTCAGCCAAAAGGGCTCCACTCAGTGGGGAATCACTGAGCTTGGGAAAGGACATAACATTTCCAATCTGTCGCTGGCTTGTGAGCAATCTGATTGTACCCTGGTGTCTGTGAACTGAAGATAATGCTGGTTCATGAGATCATTGCTGTTTTCTGGGCTTGGCTGGTCAAACAGCAGGAGTGTTTCCACAGGTGGGAGGAAATGTATTGGCAGAGGGTCTGTGTGATGAAACGCTGGGTGCGTCTGTATAGAAAGGCATAGGGTGTTTCTGTGGACCTGTGGACACTGCTCTTCTGTATGTGAAGCAGGAGGATTCGTGTTTCCTCTACAATAGAAGGCTGTTTGGACACTTTTCTTCATTATCTTATCTTCACCCATAGTCTTCCTAATTGTATTCTAATTGTATTCATGAGCCTGGTTTCCATTTCACACTTCATTCATTCATTCCATTTATTTGTGGCTGTTAGGGCTAGGCTCTGAGGATCAACAATGAGTAAAGCATAGTTGCTACTGTATCTAGAAACTTAGCCAAGTGGGCAGAACAGCCAAGAAAACCATATGATGAGTTACATGAGGGAGGCACATGGTAGAACACGCGCAGGAGCAGAGAATAGGGTGGTGTAGGTCAGAGCCAGTGACAACCGAGAAACATTTACTTACTCTCCATTCCAGCCTTTTGTCTACTGAGTAACAGAAAGGAGTTAGTTAACAGAAACTGGGTCAGAAATCTGACACCTGGGAGAAGGACAGAGATACTACTATCTGTCCCAAACAAACCTCTCTTGGGACAAAATGCCAGAATGGATATATTAAAAAAAAAAAAAAATGGGGATCCTGTAGCCCCAGGCTTGGACCTGAGGGAAGCGGTATGCTATACAATCTTCCACTGCTCAGCAGCTCAGCATTCTTACGCATTGTTTTAGTCACTTCTAATCTTCAGCATAGTCACAAAGCAAACTGAATTCCTGTTTATAAAGTAAATGTGGGTGTCCCAAGACCAGTTTCTCTTCATTCATACCTAGTAAATGTGGTTTTCCACAGTGCCGGGCGTGGTAACTTAAGACCTTAGCAAGACTAGGTTAGTCCCAGCCCTTGGCTTTGCGATGTCATAAATGTTCAGTTGCACATACATCCCTGTGAGGTCAATCCTGAGATGGTAAAAGTCCAGCACACAAAAGTTCAATATTGTTGTGTTTTTTTGTTTTTTGTTTTGTTTTTTTTTTGTGGTACGTGGGCCTCTCACTGCTGTGGCCTCTCCCGTTGCGGAGCACAGGCTCTGGACACGCAGGCTCCGGACACACAGGCTCAGCGGCCATGGCTCACGGGCCCAGCCGCTCCACGGCATGTGGGATCTTCCCGGACCGGGGCACGAACCCGTGTCCCCTGCATCGGCAGGCGGACTCCCAACCACTGCGCCACCAGGGAAGCCCTTCAATATTGTTTTGAGATGTGGAATCTTCTCGTCTGTCTTGAATTCTGAGCCTAACCAAATTATATTTATGTGGCATTGACTAGTGATTACTTTTTCTGTCCTAAGAGAAGAAAGAGAAGAAAAAAAATATATTAACATGCCCAAATTACAATGAAAGGAAGTGAGTAGGATGCTGGGCTCTGATTTTTGTGGCCAGGCAGAGAAAGTCATGTTTTGTCAAAAAGAGGAAACTAGACCTCGTGGCCCAGGGTCCTTGGGGAGGGAAGGGGGGTGCTCTCAGCACTGAGCACAGCTAGGAGGCAGCCAGCCAAGCACACACACTAAACGCACAGCCTCCTGAGGGGTAGATCCAGGCTTTGGGAAGGGCTAAAATAATAAAATTCGAGAGGCCCTCTTTAAGAAAAAGAACACAAGATGACAAGTACAAATTAGGTAACAGCATCTTGGAAGGGGCCTGAGTAAGTGGGGGACCACGAAGCTGAAGTTTCATCACTACACTCTCGAAATCCACCTCTAGACCTCCTCGTGTGACCCACCTGAGACTCTGCCACTCCCATCCCCTTTTCCCTGGAGAAGGCACACTTCGGGCTATTAAGACACAGAGGGCACGGTTTATGAGCAGAGGCAATAAAAACCCAAAGACAGAGCACTGTGCCAAACGGTGACTCAAGCGGGATATGAGAAGTGTCTCCAAGTATTTGAAGGGTGGAAGCAGAGCGAAGGGAAAAGAATTGCTCACTGTTCTGGGGTGGAAAGGGAATGAGGATACGATTAAGTAGAGAAAAATGTGTGCAAAACTCATCAGGAAACATTGGCTAACTGTGTTTTCTGTTACTGCGGAGCTGTATTTCCCATGGGAAGTATATGAGGACCTATTGAGTTACTGAAAACTAAAACTGGCCACCAAAAAAATGTGCCACAGCACAGTCTTACAAGATGTCCTCAAGGGAGCAGCTGGATGGCCCCAGAGTTCGTTCTGAGCCCTGAATTCCAGAAGGCTGACGTACGGCTTCTATAGATTCGTGTGTGGGGAGGAGGCCAAGGGAAGAACAAAGAGCAAGAGCCCCAGCCTGCCCAGCGGGCAGCCACCTCCACCCAGCTTTGCCAACTGGGGGGGGGGGGGGGGGGCGGGGAGCTTGTGTCCCGAAGAAGGAAAATATGGGGAGACAGCGCCACCCAGCGTTGAGATGAAAACTGCAGCCTAGAGACCAACAGCCAATTCAGGGGCAATGACCGCCAATACCGCCCTTGAACAAGCAGCAGCCTTTGAAGACTTTACAATCAAGGCAAACAATCAGAATGGAATCTAGAAAACGTCATGGGAGGGGTAGAGTGTGACAAGGACAAAGAAAAGGGAACTGTTCTTAGGAAGCAACATTTTCAAAGAATGAGTGACTTTTATTAATCTTGGGGAGAAGCAGATCACCAGGTAAAAGAGAAGACATTCCAAGAAGACAGAGTATCTTCGTTTTTATTTTTTTAAGTTTTAGAAATCATTTTTTAAAAGATAAAAAATTTCATCCCTTTGCCCAAAGATTGGGAGAGAAATGATAGATAGCTGTAGCATTGCTGACCCTGGGATTTACTTCTCTCCAACCCTCCTCCAACTGCATCCTCACCCCCAACCCTACCTAACACTCTGATGGTCTCAGGATGTTGTAATAATCCTTACTAATATCGCTAACTGGACGGTGGAGACCGCCCACGACACCAGAAAGCCTTTTCATACGCATGGCTCCATGAGGCCCTGACACTGCAGGTCACAGAGCTTATTAAAGGGATGGAAAACCCAACACAAGGGAATGGGAGCTTTTGTAGTAATGGTGACTCTGGAATATTTTGTCTGCCATAAAATCAAGACCAGTCCATTCACACTGGTTACCTAGGGAATGGCAGTGAGATGGAAACTCAGTGATCAGGTACTCTTTAAAGAAATTTCCCTCTGCACATGCAGAGGTCCAGGTCCTTGCTTCTTATGCTGAATCCCAGATCCCCACTGGCAAGCTCTCCTGTGTAATCTCCCAGAACAGCTGGGTCATGATTGCACTGGCAATTATTAAATGCCCAAGTCCCCTGCAAGGCAGCATTTAATCATGAGGTACTCCAAAAACTATGAGCTAGAGGGGAGGGGTGTGGGAGGGGGAGGGAGGAGGGTGGAAAGGGAGTTTTCCTTCTTTCAACACTAAACCAAAGGGATTTGGAGCACAGATGGCACCTGCGGTCCTTCTGGACAGACCACAAGATGCTGACCACGGCCAAGGTAACCAGCTTCGCTCTCTTTTGCACCTGATTCTTTTAAGAGATGTACCAGTCTCATCAATTTGCTCTCCGCACTAGCCTAAGTTAAATCTGAGGGCTTTCTGTTAACCTATGTCAGTGGAAGAATTACTGACATTTTCACATCTATGTACTTCCTAGTAGATCTGAGCAGGGAAGCCACACTCTGTCCCTTTTCTAGAGACTAAAGAGTCCCCTTGGCTTGGGGCTCATCAGTACCTGCAAAGACAGAACTTGTCTTCTAGCTGCTACTTCTCCATGATCCCCTTAAGGAAACCGTCACCAAATTAGATTGTTCTTCCAATTCAAAAAGTGTCTGGATCCTAGTGAGAAAAGGCATATTTTGGGGGGAGGAATAAAATATGTGATGAAGGGCATGGCACTGTGGGTGTTGAAGATAATTCTTGAAAAGCCTTTTGAATGGATTCTCATTCGATGATCAAGATAATTCTTAAATGAGGCTCCTTGGTGGACACTCCTGGAAACAACCTCTTTGGGCTTCATTCTAAGCTCTTCTTCATCCTCTGTTTCTCAATTCCTTCATTTGGTTGTCAGCTTAGTGCTGCTGCAGAGTGGTTGTACTGTGGCGAGGGGTTCATTATTCTTATTTCAGAACAACCTGAAGAGTAACTTACAAATATATATGATCTGAAATGGATTGAGGGTAGAATCAACATCTGATGTGATGTGGTAGTAGATAAATCTCCAAGCCGTAGGTGATTGAAAATAAAGTTGTCAAAAATGGAGACTTGGGGCTTCCCTGGTGGCGCAGTGGTTGGGAGCCCGCCTGACGATGCGGGGGGCGCGGGTTCGTGCCCCGGTCCGGGAGGATCCCACGTGCCGCGGGGCGGCTGGGCCCGTGGGCCATGGCCGCTGGGCCTGCGCGTCCGGGGCCTGTGCTCCGCAGCGGGAGAGGCCGCAGCGGTGAGAGGCCCGTGCACCGCAAAAAAAAAAAAAAAAAAAAAATGGAGACTTGCGTAAACCCTTAGTTCTGCCTTTATGCAGGATGACTGATGAAGATGTTTCACCTTGAAGTCTATTTCCTAGTCAAGCAATGGATACAAAAAAAGAAAGAATAACTAACTCATAGTAACAGAACAATGACAAAAACCAATAGGATTTTCATCACTAAAAACAAGAATAAAGCGTTCTTTTGCAGGAAGAAGGGGGCCTCATAATGACTCCCATATCTGGCAGTATAAGATCACCCCCCTTCCAGATGCCATGGCTTTTGAGTCCTCAGCAGGGTCCCCCAGAAAATTCTTGATGGAGTTAATTTGTTGAGTGCTTAAAAAAAATCATATTAGCAAATTGCTTTTCAGAAGCTGTTTCATCATACGTTTTGCTTACTGGCTTTTTATACACATGAGAATCTGGTATATTTCTTATTGCCATTAAAAAAAAAAGAAAACCTGCACTTTGTGGTATGCACGATTTTAGTGCCTGGAAATTCTGAAGAACAAACTGTTATGTTTCTAAGAGACAGTTCCCTGTTTAATGTAGAAAACGTTAAGCTGGAGACGATGAGAGGAGATGGGCCTGTCTCATTTAGCTATGGTTTTATTTACATCTCTTAAGCTGAACAGATTTGGGTCTGATTAATCCTGATATGAGCGATCGCCTAGAAAGCTCAAGATGGCTTACTTTAAGAAGTGTCTGTCAGCAACTAAGTACGGGCTTCTTCTCCATTCAGTACGTATTACTATAACAGTACAAACTGCTTCGTAATGCAAACGTCTCAAGATCTGAGACCTGTCAGATTTCTTTCTGTTTCTAAATCAGCTTAGATCTGGCTGCAAGCCACCTCTCCCCAACTTTGAAATAACTAGTAGTGGACTTTTTCAGCTCACCCTTCTCTTCTCTTAGGCTAAAAATGATGAGGTCAGGGGCTCCAGCCAGAGCTACCCGGGCCACACTCATTCTGCAGCCACGCACTGGGTTACCCCTGGGAGTCAGGCACTGCGGCTGCATCAGGCTGTGGGGCCGCCCCTGCACGTTCCTTGTCCCCACCCACCAAGGGCACCCTCCCGTGTCTCCAAGGTCACAGCACTCGGCGTCCAGCCTCCATGGGTACCATGCAGCCACCTGGCATTTGAGATTCTGTCATCTCGGGGGCAGTGGATGGAAGCTGGACCCACATCGCCGCCTCTCTGAGAACCCATAGCTTCATCTCCTCTCCAAAGGTTGCAGCATCCCCACATCCCCGTTGGTCCACTGCCCTCTTATCCTCAAGGGCCCAGTGCCTCTATCTGCTCCCCCAGGGAGGATCCACTTTAACCTTCGTTGATAGGATATATGCCCCTTTACTCCTCTCGGAGAAATCTAATGCAGGGAGGAAGACATCCAAAACTTACGTTGTCACAATAACAAATACCTCCACAAGTCAGTGCTGCTACCTTTCAAGGAAGACAAAGCCAAAAATTACCGGCAGGAGCATTTGGAGAGCTCCCAATTCTTTTTCTCAACCAGATATATACTAGCTCAGTGGCTTAGTCTCATATTATCCGATGCTTATTCAGACGATCCCCAATAAGCGTTTTAATATAATAAGGTCCGGCTTAAATAAACATCATCACTACGGTGCCTACTCTGGGCCACTCCTGGAGCCCAAGCTTCCTCACGGCTACTTGGAGAAAACTCCCAGTGGCTCATCGTGCCCGTCTTGTTGGAGGAAAGTGGCTCGAGCTTAGGGAGCTGCGGGGGAGGGCACTGATCTCCGAGGAGGCTCTGAAATCAGGCTCCGCTCTTGTGTTTGTCTGTTACAGATGGAGCTCCCGAAGGCCTTTTCTGACCTATGGACATGCCTATCTGCCTTCCTCAACATGCTATCACGCAGCCTTTCCACAGCATCCCTGCTCAGCAACTACTGGTTTGTGGGCATACAGAAGGTGCCCAAGCCCCTGTGCGGGAAAGGTCTGCCAGCCAAGTGCTTTGATGTGCCAGTGCGCTTGGATGGGAGCAGCACAAATGTATCATCTCTGGAGGTGGTGCAGTACAGCTGGGAGACTGGGGATGACCGCTCCACCTCCCATGCCTTCGGGAGTGGCATGTGGCTCTCCTATGAGGAAATCGTGCAAGACCCAGGTGGCCCCTCACCCCACCCACCTGATATCTTTTCCCCACCAGGGATCTCATGCAGGCAAAGAATCAGTGGGATTCTTTGTACAGCCCTCACTCACCCCTGCAGGGCCCCACCTCCGCCTCGGGGTCTCCCCACTCTGCATTGGGTCCCTTCCCCATCAGACTCCCTCGTAATAAGGCCCAAAGTCCAACCATCTGACATTTCACCTCCAGTCTCGCTGGTTTCAAATAGCATTACCCTTAAAGGGTTTCATGCAGACTTTTTTTTTTCAATTGGGGTAGAGCGGTTTTACAATGTTGTGTTAGTTTCTACCGTACAGCAAAGTGAAGTAGAGTTCCCTGTGCTCGTGCAGACTTTTAACATTATGAGAATTTCCATCCCAGCGAGCTAGAGTTGCCTAGACAAAACGAGGAGAATATCATAGAAAGAGCGGGGACTCTGCCCAGCTGTGACCTTATAGGAAGAACTTCATTCCTACAGGTCTGGATTTTCTCATTTGTGAGATGCAGGGATCAGAGTAGATCGCCTTTAAATAAGACCCCAAAAGGGTGTTCTCATTCTAAGTGTTACTGCTACAATTGAAAAGGTAGGGGAGGGCTTCCCTGGTGGCGCAGTGGTTGAGAGTCCGCCTGCCGATGCAGGGGACACGGGTTCGTGCCCCGGTCCGGGAGGATCGTACATGCCGCGGAGCGGCTGGGCCCGTGAGCCATGGCCGCCGAGCCTCCACGTCTGGAGCCTGTGCTCCGCAGCAGGAGAGGCCATAACAGTGAGAGGCCCGTGTACCGCAAAAAAAAAAAGAAAAGGTAGGGGAACTGAAGCCCAGAGAAAGTAACTAGATTGTGGAAGTTGGACCCAGACAGACCCTCCCATGTCTCACGCCGCTGGGCCTCACACTCGCAAAGCAGGCGCTGTGCCAGCCCGTTAGGTAAGGGTCGTCCTCGGGTGGGGAGCAGTGGGGTTGAGGACATCCCCTCCTCCCAGCTCAAAGCATGCAAAGATTCCCCCGGTCGTGAAGCTTTTCTAAGGCCCAGAACTGTGTACAATTTGCAATCTGCTGCTTCTCCCGATTTAGGCTAAGGGGAAGAGCAGATGGGACAGGATTATAATTCGTGTGTATTTACATTTATACTTGAGTTATTATTGTGTCACTTAGCACTGCTCCAACTCCAGTCCCGGAAACAGTTTAGAGCCCTGCAGCCCAGTGGTACGGCAGGAGCAAAAGGTGCTGGTGAACCGATGCTGGGGACATTCCCTGGGGTGACTCAGGGAAGTGTACTCTTCATTATCAGGACTTGAGAGAGAAATTAATCTTGGATGACTCTGGCCTATTTTGTTCATCCATCCATGCATCCTTCCCTGCTTCCAAAGAGACATTTATTGCCTGCCTACCATGTGCGGGGCAGGCCTGTGTAGGACCAAATGGAGCAGTACCTGGGATGGGACTGGGGGAAAGTCTGCATCCCTCGTCCAAGGCAGCACCTCATCACCCTGTACCTTGTCTGTTTCAGGGGAGAGGTGCCGAAGTTTCCTTGAACTCACACCACCAACCGAGAGAGGTGAGAAAGGATTACTGGAATCTGCCACGTTGCAAGACCCATGTCACCCCTCTCTCCGATTTGGAGGGAAGCGGTTGATGGAGAAGGCTTTTGTCCCCCACCTTCCCTTGGGGCTTGGGGCAAGTATGTGGCTTTGATGACAAATTTAGTTGCCATTGAGTTGGGCCTCTGAGTATCTAAACTGTACTGTGATCTCTTGCTTTTCTCTTCTTCTGAGCCCCACAGGGTGACACAAACTCCTGCTAGGCTGACCCTCATTCCTATGCAGGAATGCGAAAAAGGAACAGCAGGGACAAATAAAGTCCACAAATAGAAATCCACCAACAGCTCTAACCTACTCCAGTTGCCAAGTAACCATGTAGAAAGCTTGGGTCTTTCCTCCCCCCCTACCCCGATAATTTTATCGTAACATAGAAAGAAGGGAGTCAAAGAGGGCAAGGGGGGGGTAGGGATGGGGGGAGGAAGAAGAGAAACAAAATGGATTGCTCCAAGATTAAACTTTAAAACAAAGGAGAAACAAAAATGATAACTAGCAAAGTCATATCCCTGCAAGATTTGGTGAAACTTGGATGATTTCTTCTCAAACCTCCCTAAGAGCCTTTACATGCAGTCAAGTGTACTTGGCTATGTGTTGGGTACTGAGCAGAGGGAGAACAAAGAGCCCCAGGCTAAGGGCTGTCCCAGCTGCTTTCACCTCTGTCTCCTCCTCTGGTGCTACGAGGCTCTGCACTTCTCACGGGCAGCATTTGTTCACCGCCGGTTCAGTTAGTTAACTGTCAGGTGAGAGTTCTTCTTCCTCTGGTTTCTGACAGAGATCCTACGGCTATCACTGGGAGTCCGATTCGCCTCCATCGGACTGGCACTCATCAGCTTCCTCCTCCTACTGATGGACTTGCTATTCACGGGGCACCCCGGCTGTGACCTCAGGCTGAGCACCTTCACCGCCATCTTCTCCGTCTTGTCAGGTGAGCATCTCCAGAGCTGGAGAGGAGGGGGGGTGTTCTCTGCTGCCTTTGAAGCACTAGCCGGAAGGCTGCAGTCTCTATCCCAAGGGAAGAAGGAGCCCCAAGGCGGTCTAAAGAATGGAGCCAGGAGATAACAGCACAGGCGTCTTTAATTTTAAATGGAAATAACATGCGAAATGTTATCTTAGATCATTATGTCCTTTGCTAAATGATTTCTCTCTAGGTTCTTTTTATTTGCAAGTTTTCTCATTATGTACAATACAGTTTGGTTTTTTTTTTTTTGGTTTGTTTGTTTGTTTGCGGTACGCAGGCCTCTCACTGTTGTGGCCTCTCCCTTTGCGGAGCACAGGCTCCGGATGCGCAGGCTCAGCGGCCATGGCCCACGGGCCCAGCCGCTCCGGGGCATGTGGGATCTTCCCAGACCAGGGCACGAACCCGTGTCCCCTGCATCGGCAGGCGGACTCCCAACCACTGCGCCACCAGGGAAGCCCCTGGTTTACTTTTGAGTCGTGACATCCACACAGCTTTTCCACACTCTGTTGCATAAAGTGAGAGATGCGTGTAGACGAAGGATAGGGCCCATACTGGGGGTACAGGTGGGAAAGAAGTAAAGGGAGCAGCAGCCTGTGTGCAGCCTCGACTCAGAAATGTTCCCACAGCTTGAAACCAAACATCTGGGGAAGCGATTGCAGATACACCTTCAAGGAGAAGCCCCCACTGCAGAGTAGTCCCCCCGGAGTGTGGTGGCATCGGGGTAATGGAACGCCTTGACACAGGTTGTACCTGATGCCGGATGAAGAGGTTGCTCCCAAATCGTATTCCCCGTACACGGCAATGCCAGCCTGTCTCTAAGGGAACTGCCTTCCTGTTTCCTCTGTAGGCCTTCTGGGGATGGTGGGCCATATGATGTAGTCACAAGTCTTCCAAGCAACGGCCAACTTGGGTCCAGAACACTGGAGGCCCCATGCTTGGAATTACGGCCGGGCCTTTTAGTAGGCGCTCCTCCACCTTTCTCCTCTTCCCTGGTCCACCTCAACTAGATGCTTGCTCTGTGTCCTTCTGCCTTCTCTTCATCCCTCACCCCAGATGTCCATTAGTCACCCAGAGGGCTGGACCAGCAGGCCACGCCCATTCTCCCCCCCCCCCCCCACCTTCTGAGGAGGTACAGAGTGGATTCCTCGGGCTTATTTTTTCTGCTGATAAAGCTGTAACAAGTGCTTCTTCACCTGTTATGTAGGACACCCTTGGTAAATGAGACTAATTTTGCATGGCTTACGGAAATGATGCTCTCTGTTTTATATATTTTATGATCCAAGGTATTGGGAGACAGAGAAATGAAGAATTAGCCTTGCAGTCTGGATCGGAGTCCATTCCTGCGAATGGCTCACTCTTCTCCTGTGATGAAGAGTGGCTTCCTCCTGCTTCCATTCTTATTCCATCGAACTGTGTTAGAAATGAAACTTCCCCTACCAGTCTCTCTCTAACCCTTAAAGAACTAAGGGCTCAGTTAGTCTAGATTTCTCTTTAAAAGAGGGAAGCAGCGACCATGATGAAACACACACATTCAAGGGAAACACCCCCTTTGTTTGGGTTCCTCACCGTCTCCCTTGAGGAACGCTCTCCATTCACTGCACAGGTGCCGACTTGGACCTACATGGACCGTCTGGGCTGAGTGCTAAGCACTTAACGGTGCTGGAAAGACAGTCCATGCTGAAGAGGCATATGGAGGCCTGTACATGTCCGTCACAGGAGCTCCTCCCCTTTCCTCATGGTATAATACGTGCTATTGGATTCAGGGGCCTTTGATCTCTCCATCAGCCACCCGATCAGTTTAGCTCATTTTCCAGACTCATCGTTTCTCACCTTTTATCCATTTTCAAGCCATTCTGGGCATTTCAACTGCAGATCTCAGACTTCAAAACTGCCATCAGAAGCATCCTCAACCTGAGTCTAGTCCATCAGAGGCAGCAGAAAGGAACACGCAGTAGCAGCGCGTAGCCTCTGAGCATCACTTGGCCTCGTGAAATACCCACACACACAACCTACACCACTCCTGGTGTCCTGGGCTTCCCGTGATCATGGAAGACTTAAGGGTTGGACTTCCGCAGTTTTTAGGAATGTGTTTGACACAGTTCCCTGGTGTCTTTTTCTCTTTGTTGAATCCATCCAGCTTCTCTTCATCTCCAGCATCTCTTCCATCCTTTACAAACTCCCGTAAGCCAAGAACCACATTGTTTCCACAGTAGGCAAATTCCAACTAGAGCTGCCTAGGATAATACCTGTAGATGTGGAGTCAGTGTTTCCTGAATGCCTCTCAGAGGCTCAACGTCGTGGACCCTAAGACAGCTAGGTGCAAAACCAAGGAAGATGGAAGAGGTATCTGGCAGGAAGTATGTGTGTCAGGGAAAGGAGGAATGTAGTGTCTCGGGCTGTGTCCACTGTGTCCAGCTGAGCTACAGCTCTGTGGAATCTTGGGGATTATACAAGGTTAACTGTAGCTTGGGAAACAACTGTCCAAAAAATTGTATGGCAGGGCGGGAGTGAGTGAGTGTGTGTGTGTGTGTGTGTGTGTGTGTGTGTGTGTACACAAACATGAAAAATACGCCACCAGGTATAAAAGAACACAGCACTTACACTAATCAGTGCAGTGAAAATGAATCTGTTAAACTCCTAGCCTGACTTTAACACTATACGAGTCATTGTCTTTTACTAGGAAACATTCAGAACCTACCCTAAGACAGACCAAATTCAGTCCTCTGCCCACAGCTCTTTACCTGCAACGTGGTGGAAGGCAACACCATGAGGTCCTTAAATCCCTAAGGCGGCATCGGCCCAGCTGACTAGTAGGAAGGGATCCCGGTATTTTTCTTTCAAACCCGTAAGGAAGTCAGAGTCTTACATTCCAGTTTTTTTTGTATATTTGTCCCTAGCACGGCCTGGGTTTCCTTCACCTGCTGCATGGCGTCAGCTGTCACCACCTTCAACACATACACCCGGCTGGTGCTAGAGTTCAAGTGCAAGCACAGTAAAAGCTTCAGAGGAGCCCCCGAGCTGCCTACTGCATCACCACCTAATGTTTCCTCCAGGAGCTGGCGTGCACAGCCCCCCCGAGGGGCCTTTGACGAGCCACCCCCAGTACCACCATCAGCCCATCCGCTCCGTCTCCGGAGGAGTGGACTTCTCCTCAGAGCTACACACGAGGAATTTCAACACGGGACCAGCTGGGAGCCTCAGGAAGAGGCGGCCGGGTCATCTGTAGAGGAAGAACAGTGTTGGGAGTTATGGATTTGCAGAGCAGGCTGAGCCCTGCCTTAAACGTGTTGCTTTGTCATCAACACGTGCTTAAGCCAAAGTCTGTTTCTTGAGCGTGATTTGCAGAGGTTAAGAACAAGGGTATTTAAAGTCCAAGTCCGGGGGGCATGTGCCCGGTGCCCTCGCTCCCTTTTCTGTCACAGCTTGGTCTCACTCCAATCTCCCACCCCCGCCCCCCGTGTCACTCATTCAGAAGTCCCTTCTCGCCTTTCTGATTGTTGGTTTTATGCCAGGTTCTGGGAGATAAAAAGAGGAGTAAAATATAGTTCCTGCCCTTTAGAGGCCGACCAACTTGGCCATCTGTCCTGGATTTGGAAGAATGGAGGTGGGTAGTTGGTGGTGCCTCAGCCTTCCGTGGTGCACTTGACTTTTCCTGGAAGCCACACACTGGAAGGCTCTCCTAGGAGCTCTGACCTGTAGAACGGGCGTCCTCTGCACTGCCTACCACGGTGTCCTGCATCCCCGCGATAGGGAACATATCACATCACGTTAATTACACATTATCCTCAGAGCCATCAGGAGACTAGGACACATGAGAAGGCTCCTGCAGCCTGCGGGGACAGGCCACCCCCAGAACGGCCCACTGAGGCCATGTGGACAGGATGGCAGCCCCCCAGCAACCAGGCTGCAGCCTACACTCCCCTCTGAGCCCCACCTTGCGTCCATCCACTCGCCCTTTCTCTTTTCCGTCAGGGAAAACCCGCCATCCTTGATGGCTGAGAAGAAGGAGAACAGCACACACGTATGCTCCTATACACAGTGTTTATTTGTTCTGTAACGATTCACATTTTAAACAGCACCTCCTGACAACGTACCAGCTGGCTCTTCTCTAGCACAGGCAGTAAGGGCGGCCATTCACAGTCGACGTGGGGGGAACCACACTAGAAGGGGGAGCAGAGTCCCTCTGGGGGTGGGAGGATGTCGTCTAGGGTAGAGGGCTTGCACAGGAAGGAAAGAGGAGAGACTGGGAGAAGGAACACCCCGGCATTCACGGAAGTCAATACTCTTTCTAAGTAGCGCTTGATTGGCTCTGCTGGCAACCCCAAAGACAAGAGCACTTCCTATCTTTGACGTCCGGCTGGGGGGTTGCCTGTGAGGAGAAGGAAGTTTAGGGACACATTGGACGAGAACAGCACCCACACCGATCAGGTGAAGCTTCCTCGATCTTCAGCCACCATTTACTCCCCCTGTACTGGCTGCAGGAGGAAGAAGAAACCTAGAGCTTGTGTCCTGTGTTTAGCAAGGGAGATTCAAACTGATCAGAGACCAAACAATCTATGCGAAGTTAGTCTGCAAACACACCACAAAGAATTCAGGGCCGCTGTCTTCCCTAGCTGCTGCTTAGGTGTTTCTGGGACTCTCCCAGCATAAATATAGTCTCCTGCCCCAAACAGTCCTCCCAAACCAGATGCTCCATAAACAGCTTTGCGTTTGACTCCTGCCTGAAGTGGCTGGCAGCCCTGAAAGCCTCCACGTGGCAGAGAACGAGGTGGCCCAGCCCAGGCCGCCACTCAGGCTTCAGGTATTCGGGTGACTGTGAATCAGTCCTTAGAATTCTCTATTAGACTGAACTAGATCCTACGCCCTTCTACCCAGGCAGATTCAAATGCTAGAAGTGAATCTGGAATCAATCCCAGACTCTTGGGTGTGTCCTAATTGTTCTCCCAAGTTCACAAGAAGCTGGACCCACACGTGCCTTCCAAAGTGTTGAAACCAAATTTGCTTTCAGGGACTTCAGGCGGGAAGGGGGCAGAAACCCGGCGAGGCCAGTCCACAGGCCAGGCAACATGCCTGCTTACAGCTCCGGCTACCAACCTTCGGTTACGTCACAACGCCTACCAGTGGGCAATTCAGACATACCCCTTTAAGTCTGGCATCCCGATTTTCTGGAATCTCTTTAGTACCACAAGCTAAAAAGACAAGGGCTCAAGTAAAGAGAGAACCCGAGTGCACTCAGGGATGACCTATCAAAACTGTTCGAGAAGAACAGCGGTTCTCCCCCAGCTAACGTGGGATTCTCTGCTATATAAACAATGGCCTAGAAGTTTAGGGGAGAACCTGATAAAGTAACATATTCATACAGAAGAAGAAGGAAGAAATAAGCTCTGGAGATAATTCTAAAGAACTTCTCCATTTATAAAAAGTTATAGTATTTACACAGACATATTCTCAAAATACTCTGCTTCAAAGGCTCTACAAGGAAGGGAGGGTACAGGGCAGAATGGTTGCATGCTGGACTCAAGGAGCCAAAGTCCAGAAACAGCTTCGCTCTCATGCAAGCAAAGCAAATATATCCCTGAATAAAAAGCAAAATGAGAGGCAGAAAGGAGGATGCCCGCTAGGACAAGATGCTGAGAAAGCAGGGCGGAGATAAAGGGGATGAGGCTGCCAGCCTCAGGCATTCCTGACTTGAGTTTTCCTCTAAGCTGTGGACAGTGCACACCTGAGCACGTCCGAAGTGACACGGTAAAACGCTCGTGACTGGAGGAACTACCCGAACCACGTCCATAAGCTATGGACCTTGTCAGAGGTGGGGCGTTTAAACTTCTCCTGTTCCCCTTCTGACAGGAACAGGGTTATTGTTATGGTCACTGAATACAGAGCAAAGGAACATGTGAGGAGAGAGGAGACAGGAGCCACAAAACAAGGAAGAGATGAGGATTCTGGGTGGCTCGCGCCACATCCCCGGGTCAGTCTTTCTCGCTACTGCAGCCGAGGTACAGGTAGGGGGAGACGAAGGGGAGAAATGCTGAGGGGCCCTCCAAGTCAGAGGTAGGCTATCTAGGAGTCTCAAGAGGCCCAAACCAACCAGATGTGTTTCGGACGGATGAGAACCTGGGTCCCTGGAGCTTAGGACATACTTATCTAGAGAAGGTTTCATCACCACACCAACAGATACACACTCAGGGCGTTAACGCACAACAGAATGTTCCAGGGAAGGACTTCACTGGAATTTCCCAGCAAGGGTTCATAAATTAGACACACAAAAAATAACACAAGATTCACATTTCCAAACTATCCACACAGAACACCTAGAAGGGGTTAATTAGGGGGTCGGAAGGGCAGCACTCCAGCCAAACGGATCGTGCTGTTATCCAAGACCTCCAAGTGCCTTCCAGAGTGTTTGGCAACATTCACGCAGACGTGGTGGAGTGGGTGACAGAAGTCGTCCTCTCCAGCTGGAGAGAGACAGTACCATTCAGTTCACTTCTTCTGAAACTGAAGAGTCCAGCAGCCTAGATCTAGGGAGAAGAGTGCAAGTATCAATGACTTTAATTTTTTTCATGGGAGAGACATGGAGGGACCCTAAATGTCAGAATTTCCCTCTATTTTCCTGTCCTTTTGTCTAGCCCCAGTGGTTTGTAAGCATCCCTCCAGAAAGGCCCAGAGACTTTACCTTTTTCCATGATACGTTCTTAAACACTGAACTAGACCGTAGGATTTTCAGAGGGGTGGGAGGGAGTGCTGCATTTTCAGCAAGATAATTCTTCGTGGTGTGTAACTGTCACAAGCCCTGCACGATGCTGGCACAACGAGCCCTTACCCGGAAAAGGCCAGGGGTAACAGTAAAAGCCAGGAGCCCGCACCTCCAAATGTCTCCTAAGAGAGACGGTACCGTTTCCAGCTCAAAACAGCTGAGCAGTAGTTCATGGTCGTGAAGTACCCTTACAAAATAACACGGGTTGAAAATAACTGTTTCCTGATACCTGGCTACTCGAGAAGGCTCCCACTCCCCAAATATTCTAAAGAGCAGACTCGGGGTTGGTATGATGTGTCTTCCACCCTCAGTAGTAACCAGACATTTCTTTCACAAGCTCTTCACCTGGTAGGGAGAGTCAACGAACTTTATCCTCGAGAGGAATCTTCGCAGCTCCCCGCGGCCAATTTTGGGGGCCGTCTCCTTCAGCTGGATCACTTGGCCCTCCATCAGTGCCCACCGCAGACTAAGCTTGCTGACCACCAGGGGTGCGGGATGCCCCTCAGAGCTTGGCCCTGTGGTCCTGGTAACATAAAAGGCATCTTTCCAGAGGTCGTTGATCCCAACTGAGGAAAGACAAAAACAAGAGCAGTTAACAAGGACAGAAGACTTCAGCTAACAGGAGAGTGGTTTGGTGCGGCAACTGGATTCATTCACTCATTTCCTCCTTCGCTAATTCACAGAAGAAGTTTACTGAGCACCTAATCAACGCAAGGCACTGACTAGACGATAGGTGCCCAGGGGTGCAAAGCAGCAAATTCTCAGCCTCTGTACCTGTGCTTCTCCGAAGCCACTTCTAAGAAAGCCCCAGATCAGGAAGGGAGAGGAATGGCCAACTGTGGCGACAATTTGGTAGAAAAGTGAGTACAACAGACTAGAAATTCTGAGAATTCCTAGACTGTCAGTAGCTGGTGGCATAAGCTACGTACGTAGCCAGTGTTTATTCTGCCTCGTCTATAAACCAGGTATTGTAATAAAAATGGTCTTGATTCTTAACTACCATCACGTAACGTTCGCTGAATAACAATTTATGCTACTATCGAAAAAGAGGTCATTTAGATCCAGTCACAGGATTTTGCAAACTCACACCTCCCCACCGCCGCCCTGCTGCGCACAAAGCCAGTGGGCAGGGGTACTTGCAAGTTCCAGATGAGCTGTTCTTCCCAGTGCAGCCCAGTGGGCCCAGGGTCACAGCAGCAACCTCACCTTCAAGGCAAACGAGTTTGTAAGGAGACAGCAAGTCTCCGAATGGCAAGGGAATACGGAAAAGAAGTAAAGAAAGGAACCATGGCCGGCCTGGCCGGCCCCCGCAGGACTGCAGACTCCCAGAGGCCAGTGTGGGACGGGACCCTCCAAGGAAGGGACCATCGGACGATCCCAGACCAGCTGCGGTGGCCGACCTTCCAGGGCTTTGCATTACAGGTCTCTAACATGCGATCCCAGCTGTGCTCTGTGATATTATTTAGATGCACATGTGAAGTAGAACACTTCCAAATGTGAACGGCGGTTATGAGTGCTCAGATTACGGGGGATTTTTCTTTTTCCCTTTTTCTCCTGGCGCCAGTTTCTAGGCGATGCATGTGCACTTTAGTCCAAAGCTACTGAGCCTAAACGAATGCCCTGAGGAAACGTCCTGCCTCTGCTTTACCCTTTGCAGTGAATTCCAGGTCCTAAGCTTCTACGAGGTCGAGAAACTAGTCTGATTTGTATTCCCAGCACCGGGCATGTATGGCTGATGCCCAGTAAACATCTGCTGAAACATTAGCTCCGTGGACCCTTGGGGACGGGATAACACTGCCCCGCAGCTTCCAGCAGGTTTGGAGGCTGTGGGCCCTCACCCCGTGAGCCGGGTGCTGGGAGGGCGCACTCGGGCGACGGCCCCGGGGAACCAGGGCCACCAGGGGAAATGCACGGGAGCAGCGCGGCGCACTCGTCCTGCTATCATCTGCAGGCACACACCCTCCCCTTGGTGGGACGATGGTATCACCCTCACCACGGCCAGCACATCCGCTCCCCTCCTCTGTGTACACAGACCCCACCGTCCCCGGGACTTACCCTCTGAAGCCGTCACGGTGCCAGTGGCATTGGCCAGATCCAGAAGGATGGAGGGGAAGGCTGGATGCAGGAGGTACAGGTGGTGAAGGCTGGGTGGCTCGGTTCCCAGGACAACATCCTGACAACAAGCACCAGTGAGAGCAAAGGTCAGTCCACACACCTCGTACGATGTCACTCAGATGAAAGGGTGGTGGAGACGGTGGTGATTACTCATCCCCTGCGATCCCAACTATGAGGGTGTGTTTGAGAGAAACTCCCACATACGAGAGACGTGTCACTTCCAAGAGCTGAAAACACTGATTAAACAAACACTAATTTCTTCAAACCACTAGAGCTAGAAGATGCTTTCTCGCTTATAAGAAAAAGAAAGGAAGAAAGGAAACGGGCATGCCCCAGGACAGAAACTGAAGGGGGCCCTCGCAGTCTGGTGCCAACGGAGTATTAGGAAGAGGTTCTTCCCTGACAGCAGGCAGGGGGGCTTCGTGGAGGCAAAATCTGCATATTAAAAAAAATATATATTGAGCCAAAGACATTTGCTTTCACTGGATATTGAAGCCAATCGCAAGAGTCAGGCTAAAAAAAAATCACAAAAATCTTACCTGTTCCTGAAATAAACAGGAATGGACCAAATAGAACTCACTAATTGTAATATAAAAATTCCAAGGCCTGAGTGTCAATCTCCTGACCCCCGACAGCAGAAAAAAATGCACATCAGGGACTTCCCTGGTGGCACAGTGGTTGAGAGTCCACCTGCCTGTGCAGGGGACATGGGTTCGAGCCCTGGTCCGGGAAGATCCCACATGCCGCGGAGCAACTAAGCCCATGTGCCACAACTACTGAGCCTGCGCTCTAGAGCCCGTGAGTCACAACTACTGAGCCCACGAGCCACAGCTACTGAAGCCCGCGTGCCTAGAGCCCGTGCTCCGTAAGAAGAGAAGCCACCACTCGACACAACTGAAGTGAGTGTCAGCCCTGCTTCCACACTGTCAGCAGGGGAGGGGACACGTGTGCGGGAAGCTCGCGGTGCGCTCCCACCACTGTCACAGAGCAGGAGCGGGCTTTCCCACACACCTCAGTATCCCAGCACCGGCTCAGCTAACATGACAAGAAAATAGCCCAACTCCCTCCTCACTGCCTATGGTATGGTGCCCAAACTCCTTAGCATGAAAACCAAGGTCTTAGGCCTTTCAACCCCAATCTGCCTTCCTTGGCCTCCTACGATTATATGCCTATGCACCCCACGCTCTAAGAACACCTGTGAAACAAACACATGCTTCACTTGACTTTACCTGACCTTGGCCAATCTTATTTCCCCCTTAGACGTCTTCCTCGTGAGCCCATTTCCACACATTAAAACACTTCTTGTCTGGAGGTCCCCAACTTGATGCCACCTTGTTCAAGAAAAGCTCCCTAATCGCCCCCAACAAAATGACTACCCCCCTCCCTTTGTGCTTCCATCTGAACTTCCTATGTGCACCTCTATCACAGCACTGGTAATATGCCTTTGTTTTGTGGTCATTTATAGACACTTACATTTGAGAGTCATCTGATCCGAGCCCCTCATTTTATTAAAGGAGGAAACCGGGAAGTTAAATGTTAGGTAGATTGCCCACATTCACATGTCAGGGAACTGCAGAGTTAGGACAACCATTTATGGAAATCTGGTCCGAAAGCCAGGGACCATATTAGCATCTTCATTAACGGATAAAGAGCACGAGACTCAAAAAAGTGAAGTCCTAGAGCACAGGGCTAATGAACGCAGGACTCTCCCTCTGTCAGGCTACCCGATGGCCAGGGACCACCCGTCTTCTCCTGCAGAGGGCAGCACTGTTCCTAGTCTACCCCGAGGTCCCTGGCACACAGTAGGTGCTGGTCAGCTGTGTTTAACTGGACTAAATCAGGGTGAGTCTTACTCAAAATCCCCAGGCACCTTGCAGAGGTGGCCCCGTGCCTCCTCAACCCCGTTAAAGTGCTGCAGGACAGCATTTACGACATTCTCAAACCTGCCTTCCGTGTATCGGAGCTTCTCTCCCGTGATCCCCCAGGTGAACCCTCACCTTCAGTCCAGCGTCCCCCCGCCCCTGCTTTGCCACCCTGCGGCCCCGCCCATTTCTGAAATCTCAGCGTATTCACCTCCAAGCCCAGCCTCAGCCCCCATGAAACCCTCCCTGCCCACTGCAGACCAGGCAAGGCAGCCCCGAGAGCTGCTGCCATCTGACAAAGTGACAGAGGGACCCTCCCAGGCTCACTCACAGGATTGGGCGATGCAGCTGACAGCCCTTCAGCCCAGAAGAGGAAGACAGACTTCTGGTCCACAGCGGCTGCTGAGGTGGCCGGAGTTTCTTCCATGTGACACGGAATGCTGTAACTCCAAGCGACCATTCCAGAGTCCCCATCCACCACCATCACCTGCAAAAGAGAAGACGATGAGCACAGGCCATCCTCAGAGAGACAGCGGAAAACTCACGCGCACCCGAACAAAAACCCATGGACTGCAGACACCACATACGTTAACAGGCGGAGCTTACCAGATGCAAACAACGGGGTGTTCAGAGAGCACTAAATAGCAGCTAGGCCCAGGACCCTAGATAGAGTCTAAAGGACTGCAGCCTTCCCAGGTGAGAAGGGACATTATAAGTCATCTCGGCCTCCTCGCGTCCTCAGATGAGGGGATGGAGGCTCGGGGACAGGAAGTGACGCTGATTATTCTGCGTTCGGGACAGTCCTGGACGGAGCAGACATCCCACCGTGGAGGGGCTGAAACCCGACCCTCATCCCTTCCCTCCAGCAATGCAGCTGCCACTACGGGGAACATGATGCGGCGACAGCTCTGTCCCGTCCCCTGGGCTAGAAGCTTTACAAGTTTGACTCTGTCGTGTGCATCCTGGAGATGCAGCTCAGCCCAAAGGGAGTCTCAAATGTAAAAGAGCATAGTCTGAACAGGCGCAAAAACATAAAATTAAGAGAAAAATTCACTCCTTAGTTGCACCTCTCAAGGGATAATGAAGGGGATTAGATTTATAATCCCCGGCAACACTGGTATCTCCTGTCACCCCAAATACCTCACACCGCACAGTTCTAGAACAAAACAGCCTCTCCTTTGCCAAAATCCCCAAGAAACTCGCCCATCACCTCCAGCCCCAGCATCTCCACGGCCTCTCTTCTCAGTGTCTCTGCCCTGCACCTCCTTCGACAGTCCCTTCCCTGTGCCCCCAGTGTCCTGGGCCTGCCATTCTCTGCCCAGGATCAGACTCTGCTTCGCCGAGAGCAAGCAGAGGGGAAGCAGGCTAGCAGTCCAAGATTCCCTTCATTAATCTCGGGGAGAAAAGAAGTCTAGAGACACTGCACTAAAACGCTTTAGCCAGTGACACATATTATTCCACTTAACCGTCACGACAACCCTATGAAGGCAAGTGGTCTTATTACTCCCGTTTCACAGATGCAGAAACTACAGCTGGGTGAGACTGTGTCATCTGCCCACGGTCACCAATTAGTAGTGGAGTCAGGGACTAAAACCCAAGCCTAAACCCTCAGCATCTCAGCTCTAAACCAACCCATATGTACCCTTCCTCCTTCATCCTGCTGGGAAAGCCAACGGACATTTCAGTCTCTACCTGAATTCTCTTTGAAACACACTCAGACACTGCTTCCTTCCTGTCTGGCACTGCCTGAAGACGCTCCCCGAAGTGGTCCTTGTGTCCTCGGATCTGTCCCCTACTCATGTCTAAATAACCCTAGGCTCTACGCCTCATCTGAATTCCGCAGCCTGGCTTTCAGGCCCTCCAGCAGCTGAGCGCGTCCTGACCACCCTGATAGGAAGGCCCCTCTGCCCAGCCTCCTATATCCATCCAGCAAACCTCTTCTCTGCTCTCGTGACTCTGCACATCTAACGCCCAAATGACGGGAAGCATCTCTCGACACCCTTCCCTCCATCTGCTCCCCACGTCCCTGTGGCATCGTGCGAACTTCCGTTCCAGCACTCACCACGACGTCCGAGGTACAGGCACCCCGGTGACTGAACCACACGGGGCAGTGGCTTGTTCTCATTGATGCTGTGTCTCCACAGCCATCATCTGCGCACCTGGCACAGAACCTGGCATACGTGAGAGGCAATGATTAAGTGTTTGTTGAAGTCACTCTCAGGGAACAGGGTATAATCGTATATAAATACATATTTCATGCTGAGGATAAACCAAAACGCTCAGTCGATTATAAAAAAAAGAAATTTTAAAAACTCGAATTCTGCCTGTAACGTTAAAGGAATGAAAACTGTCTATCCAGTCATTAAATCCTTACGATGTACAACCTGACATAAAATCAGAATGACCTATGTGTGTCCTTGGAACACACCCTACCGTCTATCTCAGGGAGCTGGAGCCCCTGCCCCTGCCTGCCTGCCCCCCCTCCTCCAGAAACGCAGTTCAGCTGCAAGGCTCTGCTCACCCTTCCCGCCTTTATGAAGTCCTCCGTAACATCCTAGCCACCCCGGCTAGCCCAGCTTCTGTGAAATCTAGGAGTACGTGTACTGAAGTGGTACATTTATTTATACCTGCCTTTCCCCATCAAGAGACTTCAGAAGGCTCCTGTACACTGAGAACCCAGAATGAACTGCGTAGGAAGGAGGGCAGCTAGCAAAGCTTCTGATGCTGTAGCGTTGAGCACTGCACTGTGACCTTTCATTTTACCCATTCTGCTAGACTCGGAGCTCTTTGAAGGAAGAGACCATCCTTTAGGCTCTTTTTATTTCTCACGATGCCTAGCGCAGGGCTGGACACCAGGTTTATACTGGATATATGTTTTGACTGATCTCGAGTCCCCAGGTTTTACCTTTTTCAGCCCAACTCCATTCGGTATCTGCAGAAGGAAGTCTAACGTCTCATCGTCCGTGAAATACCCAGGAGTAGGCTGGCTGCAAGTGAGAACAACGTGAGTGATCGGAAGTGAAGGAGAAAAAGAGGAGAACCTCACTCCTTCCCGCCCCCTCCCCTTGCACGAGCCCCAGATAGCGAGCAGTCATTCTGGGTGATTTTGAAAGGTGGGCAAGCGGAACAAGAAGCAGACGCGAGGAGCACACTGCCAACCTGCGCAGGCCTTGGAGGCTCAGGGTCCAGGAAGGTGTGAGGTTTTGCCCCTGCAGCAGGACAAGGCCTCGGTTGGTCGTGATCAGGAGGTCGCTGCTGTTGGAACCCGGCACCTTCACCGTCTGGAGGAGCTCCACCCCGTCACTGAGTTAAACAAGACCCCGACGGTTAGTCTCAGGCTTGGATGAGATGCCTGCCCTGCTTACTTGGGCTTTTCCTCTGGGCGTACATGTTTGTATAGACCCTTGCGTTTGTCTTCCACCAGGGTCTCGTCAGGCAGGGCGCTCTGCCATTCCAGTTGAGTCTCCTTTTCTTGGTTTCTTTAGAAACCAAGGAGCCCTAGAAAATTCAGGCAAGTTCAGAAGGAACTGACAGGAGAAGCGCATCTCACACTGGATGCTCTGGGAAAGATAACAGAGCTGAGCACAGTGGCAGGGAAGGAGCCGGAGGTCGGGACAGGATGCTTGAAACTGTCATTAAGCTCGGACAGCTGCTCACGCTGTACGCTGCATCCAATTACTTCTCCCTCTGTACAACCGGGACCACTCTATGTAACATCTGTCAAATGCACAGACACAATGGGATACTGCCTGAGAAAATGCTAGAAAATGATTTGAAGCTTCTGGGAGGAAAAGAACGAAGACAATTATTACCCAGGCCTGGGGTGAAATGAGTAAGATCCACGGTAGATAACCAGCAACATGCTTTTAGTTAAGAAATAAACAAGAAAAAAAAATAAGATTTCATGGATGCTGCCCTTGCTTCTGCCAAAGTGATTCTTCAACTAAGAGAAAAATACGGGCGAAGAGTAAGGCCGATCCTTCAGCACAGTTTTACAAGCAGTTGTGTTACATAAATCTATCTCCCTGCCTGCGGTTCCCCAGTCTCACCCTGCCCTGCTCTGACTGCCACGCCAAACAAATATCCTTCTTCGCCGCCCAGGTGCGAAGTGATCACGCGCCATGGTCACCCACACATAGACGCCAACACTTCATGTCACCAAGAGAAGAGCCCTTGGAACTCCCCTTAACCAGGTCAGAAGGTGGTACATGAAGGCCAGCACTGTTTCCCCCGCAAACGTCTGCCCACGTGTTCACCAGCCCAACCAGACGATGACTCGGTTTCACTGTGACGGGGCCAGACGGCTGCCCACCTGTAAATGTCGATGAGCTCAGACAGGTTGATGGATCTCCGCCTCTCCCAGTCGGGCTCGTCTATCTGCAGGGAAGGTGGTAAGCTGTCTCGATTCTGGGCCTGAACAAAAATGTCCCGCAGGGCGACAGCCTGGATATTTCCTAGCGGCACAGAAGAACCAACACGGAGAAGGTGAACTTTACGGCATTTTCCCAGGGTGAGGATGGGAGTGAGAGACCCAGAGCCTGGGCAGGGGGATGGGTCCAACACAGCCCGCCCGGCCCAGCAGGGAACGAGTGGGGAAGTGCTTAAGTGGACGCTGGGCAGAGCTTCTCATTGGAGAAGAGTGAATGCCGCGCGGCAGGGGGCCCGGGCAGAGGAGGTGACGGAGGGCTGGTGTCAGTGACTCCAGGCTTGCTGACTCCAGGCTTTCTCTACGTCACATCAGGAGGGCCTCACCATACACCCATGGGGACAGTAGCAAAAATGAGCCTTGCTTCTTACCAAAGCCAAACAGGATGTAGGCAGCCCCATTGGTGGTGATGTAAACCTGAGGGCCGATCAGGTTCCCCACTCCGACGATGTTGTACTTCACGGGTCGGCCCACGGGACTCCCTGTCCGGCCAGACACCAGCAGGAAGCACAGATCTGGCTGACGAAGTGAAAGACGGGGGTTGAATCCATAGACGCCTAATCGTTTCCGAATCAACTCGTTTCTCTAGATAGGCACTGCTTGCTCATTAGCGAAGAGGTCAGAAACACCTCCCAAAGTTGGAAAACCCAAAGCCAAGCCCACTTCGTTCTATTTCCCTGGAAGTTAGAAAGTGGGGCAAGTGCCCCGTTCCCTTGTTAGACGGTAGCTCGGGGAAGTTCTCCAAAGCACAGTTGTTGTCTCGGTCTCCTGAGGCAAAGAACTCTAGCCTAGAGCTAAACAGAGTACAGCCGACCCCGGGTCTCTGCCCCCATACCCAGAAATCCCCAGTAACATTTGGTCCCAGGAGAATCAGCGCAGGCAGTGTGCTCCCATCATGACATACACATCTGGCCTGGCCACCATCAACCTCACTACCAAGCAGAGATCCGCAAACCTTTTCTGTGACATGTCAGACAGTAAATATGTGACGTTTTGCCAGCCAGACGGTCTCCGTAGCAGCTACTCCACTCTGCCACTCTAGCGTGACAGCAGCCATAGATAATACACGAATGAGCAGGGTGACTGCGTCCCAATAAAACTTTATGAAAACAAACTGCAGGCCACAGTTTGCCAACCCCTGCGCTAGAGGATTTTCTTTTGGGAATAGAGTCACTGGTTGGGAAGTATAAAGACTACATCGGTATCTTGACTTCAGTAAAGCTTTTGACAGAGTTTATCATCATGAATTCTTATGGACAAGATAAAGAAATGTGGTTCTCAGTGTACCCCGAGAAAGGGCCAATGCCAACCCAGAGGGAGGGTTCAGTGGAATGTCACAGCACCCAGCTATTATCTCATTCCTGTTAATCATTCTTATCAAAGACCTGAATGAACAGAATTCAAGCTGATCACAAAGCTGAGAGCGATAGGTAATAGGCTGTTTGACAGACTCAAAATTCCAAAAAGTCTTAGACTGGAAGATGGATCAAAATCTGGAAGAAAAGATTGGGCCATTAATTAAGACGTGGGTATGTTATGGTAACAAGACTTATTGTGGTGATCATTTTGAAATGTACAGAAATATCAAATCAGTACGTTGTTCACCAGGAACTAACACAGGGCTGTAGGTCAGTTATACTTCAAAAACAAATAAACTCATAGAAAAAGAGATCAGATTTGTGGTTACTAGAGGGAAGGATGGTAGGAGGGAGGATTGGATGAAGGCTGTCAAAAGGTAGAAACTTCCACTTACAAGATAAGTAAGTACTAGGGATATAATGCACAACATGAGAAACATAATTAACACTGCTGTACGTTATGTAGAAAAGTTAAGAGAGTCAATCCTAAGAGTTCTCATCACAAGGAAAAATTTTTTTCTATTTCTTTAATTTTGTATCAGCACGAGATGATGGATGTTCACTAAACTTCCTGTGGTCACCATTTCATGATGTACGTAAGTCAGATCATTGTGCTGTACACCTTAAACTTATACGGTGCTGTATGCCAACTATAGCTCAATAACACTGGAAGGAAAAAAATGAAAGAAGTAGGGAAAAAAGACGTGGGTATTTTAACGGGTTATAAACAAAAACTGATTCTTAGAAAGGCTATCACAGCCTTTGGCTGCATTTATAGATAAACAGAGTCTATATCAAAAGAAGCAACAATTTCCTTATGTTGATATAACTGGTTCTATTACAAATAGAATACTGTTTTCGTTTATGGGTACCATATTATAAAAGAGATACGGACAAGGTGTAGTGAAAAAAGAAAGAAATCAAGAAAGAGAGGGGTCTGGATCATTTTGCGTGAGGCACAGTGTGAGAAATCGGGACTGTTTAGCCTTGAGAATGGCAGGCTGTAGAGGGACCAGGCTTCCAGCAAAAGGGCATTCATGTAGAAAGAGGATTGGATTCAGAGTATTCTATGGAGCTGAAGCCGGCACCATGAATGGAAGCTATGAGAAAGCAGATTTCTCACCAGTAAGAATTTTCTAGAGTGGGCCAGGAACAAAATGGACTGTCTCACAAATTAGCACTATTGCCATCAGCCTGAGGACTCAGAGGGAATGGGTGCCAATGTATCTGGAACAGTGTATCAGCGACTGTAGCACAGTGTGAGAGGGTTAACTTCATGGCCTCTAAGGTCCCTTCCCACTGACATGCTAGCCCAGATCTGTTCTCTAACCCCAACCATGTCCAGGTGTCCCAAGCCCGCCTCACTCCAGCCCCAGATCTAAGAATGCCGCCTCTCTATATCATAGACCTAATACGTCTCATTCCTCCTTCCACATCTGCAGCTCAAACACGTTCCTCAGGTTCTTTTTTGCTGGTATAGAGGTCAGAAAAGTCAGTATGAAGATGAAGCTACTACTCTGAACCCACCACTTCTCCAAGATTTTTCTAGTCTTGCCTATCACTTTCCAGGCAGAATGGAGACTAGTCCATACCCCTCCCTCCACCGCCATATCCCCTCCCTCTACCACCAAAAAAGGCACAGAGTAGAAGCAGGTGAGAAGCCATTCCTGTAACAGAGCCCCCTTGCTAGGGAGGGTCCCTCAGTCAGACCTGAACTGTCATCCCATCCACCACCGCTGGCTAGAAGACAGATGTGATGTCAAGGCCAAGATTTTTAAACTTGTTCGGGACACACAAACCTGTTCACTGTCTTGCTATGCTTCTGCTAACAACCATAATTCCTTTAAAAAGAAACTGCCCTATTTGTAGTGAGGTGGATGGACCTAGAGTCTGTCATACAGAGTGAAGTAATTCAGAAAGAGAAAAACAAATACCGTATGCTAACACATATATATGGAATTTAAGAAAAAAAGGTTCTGAAGAACATAGGGGCAGGACAGGAATAAAGACACAGATGTAGAGAATGGACTTGAGGACACGGGGAGGGGGAAGGGTAAGCTGGGATGAAGTGAGAGAGTGGCATGGACATATATACACTACCAGATGTAAAACAGACAGCTAATGGGAAGCAGCCGCATAGCACAGGGAGATCAGCTCGGTGCTCTGTGACCACCTAGAGGGGTGGGATAGGGAGGGTGGGAGGGAGACGCAAGAGGGAGGAGATACGGGGATATATGTATATGTATAGCTGATTCATTTTGTTATAAAGCAGAAACTAACACACCATTGTAAAGCAATTATACTCCAATAAAGATTAAAAAAAAATAACCTATATGGGAAAAGAATCTGAAAAAGAATGGATATAATATATATGTATAACTGAATCACTCTGCTGTACACCTGAAACTAACACAACATTGGAAACAAACTATACTCCAATATAAAATAAAAATTAAATTAAAAAAGAAAGAAACTCCCCATACTCTCCACTTTGGGACCTTCTGAGAATCACTCCCTGATGGATGTAATCATTAAAATGTTCCCTACTCCCAGGTCTCTTTATTCACAGTGACTGGAATGAAAAAAGATTATGTGAAGAATTCCTGACATTTTGGTTCAGTCTACTTTGAGACCAGTTGAAGAAAAACAAACAGAAAGGACCCCTAAAAGCGACTAGCCTTCGGAATTGTCCCTCACCGTCTATCTTCTTTTCTCTCACCTCGCAAATGTAAAGTCTCGTCTGAGGCACCAGAGCAGGGCTCCTGAAACTTGTGACTGGTGGAGCTCTCTGAGTTAGTTTATGGTGCTCTTGACAGAAAACCGTACAGTCCTGATAGGTTTAATTCCATTCTAAAGAATTTTACTTGCAGATTCTGTAACTCCACTCCGCATATACATTACAAAAATCACAACCAGGTCTAGTAAAATTAAAATAAGCCATCAAATGAGGCACAACGATCGGGAGCCACATTTTCCCACAAATATTCCAGGTTGATTGTCGTCCACGAGCCTTTCCTGGCAGACTCACGCTAGACAGTCTGAGAAAAAGTCTAAGAGAAAGTTTGACAGAAGCTCTGAGAAAAGCTTCAGGAATAAAAACTTAAAATTGAGATAATTCTGTCCACTAATATATTCTTTCCTGTGATTTACGGGGAAAAAAAAAAAAAAAACTACTATTATTTTATCTGTGCAGAGAATAACTCGTTCCAGGTCACTGGAGTCCCAGCAAAGCATAACTGAGAAGCATAATTTAGGGACCGCTGTACCAGAACCACAATCTGCAGGTACAGGTTAAACAACTCTTTCTTTGGGTGCTGTTGTCGCTACTTGTTTGACTTACAATTTTTTTCTCTCTATATCTTATGAGCTTTCTATCCGTCTGTCTCATTGTTTTATAGTTGCAATAAAAGTTAAATATATATAGTGAAACCAACAATGTGTGTGCTGGGCGGAAACAGGCACCACTCTGGGCATTTCATATATGTTAGTTCTAATTTTCATAACCATCCTGCAAGTAGGATAACATGCCCGCTTCACATACGAAATAACCAGGGCTGGGATGGGCTCTGTGGTTTGCCCAAGGCCACAGGGCAGTAGAGCAGGAAGTCAAACATAGACCTATCTGGCTCCCAAGCTCTGCCACACCGGCCAACGGAACCTGGAAAATGGGTTCATAATGGTAATTTACTCACTTAATCTCACAAAGAGAATTTATTTAAACCTGAGCCCTTGTAATGAGAAGGTTTCAAGCAGCGTTTCTAATAACGATACTAGGAAATGACCAAAGTTGACACTTTCCCTGTAAGAAACAAGGACCACCTAACACGGAGCATACCTGCAATTCCCCAATGACCAGAACTGCGAGATCTCTGATGCCATCTTCATCCAGGTCTGGCAGTACCACGCCTGGGGCAGCCAGAGTACCGTTGGGTAAGTAGTGTGGGTCTAAAGTCCAAATGGCTTTCCCTGGGGAAAGATAAGTACACTCATCACAGTTAGGGATTTCTGCCTCTGCCCAAGGCAGATGCAATGCTCCCAGGCCAGAAAAGAGACTCAACAGGCTGAACGACAGACAGCAACTCATACACACTTTTTCCTTTCATTTTTATCTTACTGGGGAGAAATGGAGCAGGGAGTATGAACTGAAATCCTCAAGTATCTGGCTAACAAGCCCACGTAATAACTTCACACCTGAATTTTTTAGGTAACGTGGACATGCTGAAGACTCTTTAAGAAAGAAGAGCCCACTTGTCTGGGATGGAGGAATTGATCTGTTAGAGATGATTCCAACTCCTAAGGAACCATCCAGGGGCAGCCAAACAGAAGCCCAACTCGCTGCTTCTACCACGTGTTCATATAAGTAGAGAAATCATAAAAGGGTTTCAAGATGAATTCAGTGCTGGCGTTAACTCACACGGAAATTCTTTTCACTCAGAGGAACCCCACTCCCAAACCCCAACCTTTACAACCAGGAAGGAGGCTATTTAACTCAGCTTCCCTCAGGTCGAAGGTTAACGGGCACACTGGAAGTATAAGGCTCTGTCATCACATTATATGTGATTCTCTCCCATTCCTTTTGTCACATATGTCTGAATGCGATAAAAGAGGCCAAATCAACATGCCTCCACACACCTTAGCTTCTTCACTGGCATATTTTTCAGTGGTTAATGCCCAAGTTCACATATGAACCCTTGTATGTCAAATACTGAAAACAAAGAGAAAAAGCTCCATGGTCTTCTATACAAAGAACAGAGAAGGGAGATTACTTAGAAACTGAAAGCCTAGGGATATGTTCTGTTTGGATAACTGAGTTTAGCCCCATCCTATCACCAAGTAGGTTGAACCATGGATCTATTACTCACTCTGCTCAAACCCTTTCTCCTTATTTCCCTTAATATCTACCTTGCAGAGCAGGAAATCAGACCTCCCACCATGGGAGAGTGGAGTCCCTTCCCTACCAGACTGTTCTAACCTGAGATTAGACCTCCCAGGAACAGGGATCTCTTGTGGTCAGTGATCTTTTTTTTTTTTTTAATTTATTTAATTTATTTATTTTTAGCTGTGTTAGGTCTTCGTTGCTGCGCACGGGCTTTTCTCTAGCTGCAGCGAGCGGGGCTACTCTTCGTTGCAGTGCGCGGGCTTCTCATTGCGGTGGCTTCTCTTGTTGCGGAACACGGGTTCCAGGCATGCAGGCTTCAGTAGTTGTGGCACGCGGACTCAGTAGCTGTGGCACACGGACTCAGTAGTTGTGGCTCGTGGGCTCTAGAGCACAGGCTCACTAGTTGTGGCGCATGGGCTTAGCTGCTCCGCAGCACGTGGGATCTTCCCGGACCAAGCAAGAACCCGTGTCGCCTACAGTGGCAGGCGGATTCTCAACCACTGTGCCACCAGAGAAGCCCCGCAGTCAGTGATGTTTACCTGATGTCGCGTTGAATGCACTGAGCATCTTGTGTGTCCCCGTCACAAGGCAGACGGTTTCAGCCACTCTCCCTGGCATTAGATCCAGACAGGTAATATCTCGGGCCTCCTCGGGGAGAGGACTAGACCAGAGCGTACTGCCATTCATCCCCGAAAGGCACACGAGGACAGCAGGTGGCCTTGAGACACCTAAAAGCACAAAAGAGATAAGAAAGGGCAGGAGGCAGAGGACATAAGAGGGAGAGATGAGCGGGGGGCTAGAAAACCAAAAGGAAATAGAGGTAAGGCAGCAGCTCAGACCTGGGCGCTCAGCTCCCTCCTATATTTCTGGCAACAAGGTCTGCAAACAGAGTACCTGTCACATCTGTTCAACACATCTCTCATGTAAGATGACATCCTCCAGGCAACCCGTGTGCACCTCTGCTCTCCCAACACACTTGTCGACGTGTCTGTCACCTTAGCCCCCACCAAACAGGGATCTCCTTAAGGCTAAAGCCTGTCACGTTCATTTCTGCATCCTCAGTGCTTTGCAAAGCGCCGAGCATATCTAGCAGCCAAGTGCTTCCTGAATAAAAGGAGCAACATCAAGAATATGGAAAAGGAGGGGTTGCAAACAAACAACAAAACGGGAAGCAAAGCTAGGCTCAGAAAATTGACACTGATCTAGAATATGTATAGAGCAGGAAGCAAAGTACCTGAATTCTAATCATCGCTAGCAAATGCTCCCTGAGAGCAGAAAACAATCTCTTTAAAAACTAAACCTGGGGGGCTTCCCTCGTGGCGCAGTGGTTGAGAATCCGCCTGCCGATGCAGGGGACACGGGTTCGTGCCCCTGTCCGGGAAGATCCCACATGCCGCGGAGCGGCTGGGCCCGTGAGCCATGGCCGCTGAGCCTGCGCGTCCGGAGCCTGTGCTCCGCAGCAGGAGAGGCCACAACAGTGAGAGGCCCACGTACCGCAAAAAAAAAAAAAAAAAACTAAACCTGGGGAATAAAAAAGGTAATGAAGAACCTAAGGGCAAGACAGGAATAAAGACACAGACCTACTAGAGAACGGACTTGAGGATATGGGGAGGGGGAAGGGTAAGCTGTGACACCGTGAGTGAGTGGCATGGACATATATACACTACCAAACGTAAAAAAGATAGCTAGTGGGAAGCAGCTGCATAGCACAGGGAGATCAGCTCGGTGCTTTGTGACCACCTAGAGGGGTGGGATAGGGAGGGTGGGAGGGAGGGAGACGCAAGAGGGAGGGGATATGGGAACACGTGTATATGTATAACTGATTCACTTTGCAGAAACTAACACACCATTGTAAAGCAATTATACTCCAATAAAGATGTTAAATAAATAAATAAAATAAACCTGGGGACTTCCCTGGCGGTCCAGAGGTTAAGACTCCATACTTCCAATGCAGCGGGCATGGGTTCGATCCCTAGTCAGGGAATTAAGATCCCACAAGCCGAGCGGCACAGCCAAAAAGTGAAACAAACAAACAAAAAACCCTGAAGGTTATACTTAGCAAAGATCAGGAGGGCCTCCTGGTCTAGAGTTCCAGTGAACCAGCTGATCTGGCCCCAGTCAAGAAAGAATACTTGGGCAACTTAATACCTAGCTGGCAAAGGATTCGGGCAGCTCGCCTCTTTAACAAACAATCCTTTATGTCACTCAATTAACCTATCAGAATAATAACTTTCTCTCATGCCAGTTTCACATCCACTTTCAGGATAGGGATACGGCCCACCTCACACACTTCCACCTTTCACTTCTAGCGACAGCTAATAAGGATAAGGACATGTTAGAGCTTCATTGTACCTATTCCTCAGAACTGCTAATTAAACATACAACCTAAAAACAAGTGACAAACTGGTTTGCCCTTTCAGACCTTGTTGCCAGAAGCAGCGGTTTACATGACAAATCTCAGCGATGTATGTTACCCCCCGGACTTCCCAGGGATGCTCTGATTAATAGACTGTGCTGTCCTCCCTCCTTCATGACCCTATCGACTCCACATCAATTGCGTGACTCGTCTTTTTCCCGGTGGTGATGGGTCATCCCTTTCCCTTCACACCACGACTCCATGAGGCAGAGACCACACTCCTCTTGTTTAGCTCAAAAGAACCAGTGCAGCTCTACGTAAGGTGCACAGCAGGTTGTTGGATGAATGAACAAATGAACAAACAAATAAGAAACACGATCCTCCTCATGTTCAGTGGCACAGATCTTTGAACCCACTGGCTGGGGCTATGGGCACAGCAATTTGACATAAGGGTCAAGGGCAGGAACGCCAGAGTCTACCGGCTATACCGCTTGGATCCCAGCTCTACCACTACCAGCTGTGAGACTGATCAAGTTCCTTCACCTCACTATCCCTTAGTTTCCCCAACTGCAAAAGGGGATAATAATATTAGTCCACATTATAGGTACACCGAGGGATAAATTCGTTCATAATATGTTATGTACTTACAACAGCGCACAGCACAAAGTACCATGTGTTAGTCAGCGTTATTATTGCTTTTATGATCTATAACCAAATCAGGCTGGTCCACATTGCGTCCCAACTCATGGCCTTGCCATCATGAGTCCTGATATGTAGCAAACCACGTAAAATACCAAATGACTGAAAAAAATCTCTAAAAGTGGATGGGGGAAATTTTTACTTCAAAGGCTTATGAGTCATAGGCAGAAAAAAAAACATAATTAAGGTTGAATCATATAAAAGTCAATTTCTAGGCTGGAGGTTCTTCCCATAAACGAAGCTATGCCCAAATTGCTTCTGCATATTGTGCAAGCCCCAGAAAGGTATTTCTAATAACGTCAGAGAGGCATGCAGCCTAGAATCCTCTATAACATACCTAAATGTTTATTCCAAGGCCTGAATGATTAAAAAACAGTTGGTAGGCTATCCTCAGCCTCAAACCAGAGTTCCTGTACCAGTTTACAGACTTCAGTTCGAATGCACTTAAATAGAGGCTGCAGGACAAACCAAAAGCCCCCATGTACCTATAATGAAAATGCAACTTTTTTTTTTTTTTTTTTTTTTTTTTTGCAGTTGACTTGTATCGGCTGGGGTCCCAAAAAAGCCCAGCTCACTCAATTAGGGTAAGTTGTGGAGGTTTAATAAAGAGACTGTTTACAAAGATGTGGTCGAGGTGTAGGGAAACCACAAGAGATAGTACAGCCCCTCAGAACTGTTGCCATGCCCAGGCCCAAAGAGACAGGGGGAGGAAGCATTTCCTGGAATTGAGAAAAAGGAAGTCCTGTAAGAGGACCACCTTGAGAGAGGTTGTGACCTCTGATCAAGGATGTAGCCAGCCTGAGGTGGCCCGGGCAGAGGGGAGCCAGGGGAATAAATACCCGCTGGTCACTCTCTTCCTCTCCTCTAGCTTCTGGCCTGTGCTCCCCATTGGCCAAATCCAGTGGTCTGGGACTTGACGTAATGCGTACGGGTGAGCCTCCCATCCCGCGGGGAGCAGGATGGAGAGCAGAGATGGAAGAGCAAACAGACGGGGTCAAAGGAAACACCCAGCCAAGAGGTATGTGTATAAAGATACGTTAGAACGTGAGCAAAAGCTTTCTGCCAGGGAGGGGAATGTTTATCATCATCGAAGAGGCCAGGGAGAACCGACTCAGAGAAAACTCAAGCAACCTAAGTGCTGGCGCTGTTCAGGGCAGGCGTGCGGCCAAGGAACCTCCTCCCTGGGTCTCAGGTTGGTCCCTGGACCGGGGCGCCCTCCAGCTCTCATGCTCTGTGATTCCCTGAACCAGGCATTATGTACATGCAAGGAGCCTCCCCACGAGGCCCATCGCGTGTGCCGGATCCCCGAGGGCTTTCTCCTCACTGCAGCCCGCTCAGGAGGCAGCCCCAGCACATCCTCTGAGCTCACACCCTCCGCTCAACCAGCTTCTCCCGCCAAGGCTCCGAAGACACCCTCTTACCAGCGGTGCTCCCATTCCCTGAGGTCACGAAGGAGAGAAGCACGTCACGCAGGCCGTCTCCGTTCACATCCGCCAGGTCCAGTGGAGACAGGTCCCCACCTGATGGACACATGAGAAACACAGGGTCCGCGGCAAGTTACACAGACCAGCTCCCTGCTCCAGGCTGGAAAGGGAATGCTCCGTAAAAACAGGCAGACTTCTGGGTCCTAGATAAGATACACAGACCCACTTCTGCCTGTGCCTCTCGCCAAGGACAGCTAGAATCCCTGGGCATTAAACATAAAACAAACATGAGAAGACTCTGGAAGGCAGAGAGAAGGCAGACCGGCTGGGGACGGCGAGACCCAAGGAAGGACAGCTGGTGGCTTCCCTGGGTCTTCTCTGGCCTCATATCCCAGACAGGGTGCTGCGGAAGCTGGCGACCCAGAAATGCCAACAGGGACACAAAGAAGGCCCCAGAAGAGCTGGTCCCCAGCCAAAGGACAGGAAAGGCACAGCCTAGCAGGACAGAAAAGTTTTCCACAAGAACTGCTCGACTCCAACCAAACGCCACAGACCAAACTGTGGTCCCAGCCAGCCCCATAGCGAAGGCCAAGAGGAAACCCTTGCCGGGCTGTAACAAGGTCCCTCTCACCCCACCAGGGTCAGGTCAGAGAAGGCCGGGTGGGGAGGCTGGACTCCCATCCCCACCTAGCAGCACTCAGGCCTCCATACACGAGGGAAGCCTACGGTTCTATCCCCACCAAGCATTAACGGGGCAGCCGCCCAGCCCTGGCGTCAGCAGAGGCCTGATGGGAGCCTGCACCTCCATCTCCGCCCGGCAGTGACAAGGTAGGTAGTGTCATGCCCCCCCCACACCTCCAAACAGTGTGGAGTCAGAGGACGCTTGCCAAACTCGGAGAGAACTCACACATGGCTAGTGGAAGTGTAAACTGGTACAACCACTACGGAAGATAATTTAAGAGAAACGCCTAGGGCTGGACATGCACACACCCTGTAACCCAGCCATTTCACCCCCAGGTTTATGCCCTAGAGAAATCCTTACACACTCCAACAGGAAACATGCACAAGAATCTTCTCTGTGGCATTACTTATTTTTTAAAAAACAGAAGTCACCTAAATGCTCATCGACAGTAAAGTGGATCGATAAATCATAGGACATTCATACCGTGGAAAATTAGTGGTGAAAATAAACTCCAGTGACAGTACATTGATACGGATAAACCTCCAACATATTATTTAAATACGCTGAACAAAAAAGCAAGTCACAGACAACTACGTGATTATATCAATATTTATATGAAATTCAAAAACAGGCAAAATTAAAGAATATATCATTTAGAGATGCATATCTATGTGGTAAAACTTTAAACACAAGTAAAGGAATAACGACACAAAACTCAGGAGAGGAGAACCCTCTGGCGGGGAGAGGGGGATACGGTCAGGAGCGACACATGGGGAATTGCAAAGATCTTTACAAGGTCTTATTTCTTAAACTCGGTGGTAGATACACCAAGAATTCATTACTAGTCTTTACGCTGTATATAAATATTACAAGAGCTAACTTAGAAAAAACAAAAAAGGAAGGAAGAGAGGGAGAGACACTCTATGTGTAGGAACATATCGTAAGACATAGCCACCCAGTTTTGCCTTAAGAGAAAGTAAAGATGAGAACGAAGAACTCATCAGAAGCTAATTCAGCTGGGATCAGAGAAGGGTCAGAGAGAAAATGTTTCTAGATCAAGATGATGCAGGGGTGTGGGCATACTGTAGGGAAGGGAAAAGTTTTCCTCTGCCTTCTTAAGGTTTCTAGCTGAGACTGACATAAGACAGATGAACAAGGGGAAAGCACTCATATTTTATTTAATAAAATTGTGCATGTGCATGGGAGTTCCCACAGTTAAATGAAGACCCAAAGACGTGGCTAGGCTGCAGTGTTTATATCCCGCATAGCACGAAGAGCAGCGACTGGAAAAGTAACTAAAAAATATGAGGGAACTACAGGAAGATGAGGGTTATTCTAACAAGGTCTGTTTGTACGAATGTCTCTCTGCCTCAACCCCCTGTCTCTGGTGATAAGAGTGTTCTTTCCTCCTGGAATAGGGAGGGCATCTTTCACCTGGGAGTTTCATCTCCTGCTTTTGGGAAGAATCGAAGGTCAGAGTGGCCCGCTTGCACCTGCTATTGGTCAAATGCCTTTAACTCAAAATAGTCAATACACCAAACTGCCACGGTGGGCTGGTGTGTTCTGAGCCCCTTCAGCCTGGTGCAGTTTTCAAGGGACAGGACTGTTCAGCACCGACAGTTAGATGGGATCCCCAATCTTAACCCAGGGCAAGCTGTTTTAAAGAAACCCGCTCCACAACCTACATGTCCATCAACAGATGAATGGATAAAGAAGATACGGTACACATATACAGTGGAATACTACTCAGCCATAAAAAAGAAAGAAAACTTGCCATTTGCAGCAACATGGATGGATTTGGAGGGTGTTATCCTAAGTGGACTAACTCAGACAGAGAAAGACAAATACCGTACATCACTTATATGCGGAATCTCAAAAATACAACATACTACTGAATATAACAAAAAGAAGCAGACTCACAGACACAGAGAACAAACGAGTGGTTACCAGTGCGGAGAGGGAAGGAGGAGGGGCAATGTAGGGGTAGGGGATTAAAAAAAAAGGGATTTACAAGAAATCATGTGTGTGAAACTTTTGAAAATTGGAAAGTACGGTAAAATTTAAAGACTTTCATTCAGTAAAAAAAATAATAATAAAAAATAAAGAAAAATGAGACAAAATTCCTTGGGTAGCACCATTCCAACCGTTAGGAGCAAGAAAGAAAAGTTGCGGCAAGGAAGCAACTCTCTTTTCCTTGAAAAGAAATTATTTGATAAACAACAAGGTCCCACTGTCTAGCACAGGGACCTATATTCAATATCCTGTAACAAATCTTTTCCATAGTGGAAAAGAATATGAAAAAGAAGATGTGTACAAAACTGAATCACTTTGCTGTACACCAGAAATTAACACAACACTGTAAGTCAACTATACTTCGATAAAAAAAGAAAAAGAAAATGAAAAAAAAGAAATTATTTGGAAATTCAATTTAGATCAGGCTTCTACAATCAACAGAACCCCAAGGGCCCTACAGGAGCTGGGGCCTCTGGCCTGGCCAGGATGGGAGCTTCACTGTTTTCTGTAAACCGCCCTTCCCACAGCTTTGCTCTCCCCTGATGCAGCCCCGGCTGCATGGCAGGACTCAGCAAACCAGGGTTCTCGCCTCCCTGCGTCTAATTAAGACCTTCCCCAGAGACACACAGCGCAGCGATACTCCCAAGTTTTTGGAGCCATACAGATCCATCTTTCTGTCTCATTTCAAATCCTAACCTCCTAACCACCTCCACACACAGGGGGAGAAATGCTAGATGACACACACGTTAATTTGTAAAGACTTGGAGGAAATCTTCAACGTAATCAGAAGCTTGCCGGAATGACACGCGATCATGAAGTTTCACAGACTTAGAGCTAAAGGTCCCGCAGCTCACCTCCCTGGGGGCCCAAGCGGCGGCTCCACGTGCTGTGCAGGCCTCGGGGGGGACAGGGGATCAGGAAGGCACACACGAGCACCAGGACCATGGAGATCACCAGCATCAGCAGGAAGACGGATGTGCGCACGTAGGACGCGATGGAGGAGGCCGCCTTCTGCTCCAGGGCCCCCAGGGGCTCCAAGGGGTACCCCTCCGTGGTGACCTCCGAGAGATGGGGCTTCCCAGCCCCAGCGACCTCAGCATCCGAGTCGGGCTCTGGTGCTTCTCCCAGCGGACTCTTCCCGTTCTTGACCCCTCCGTTCTTCTGCTGCAGGTTAAGCACGAGATCATCTTCACTCTCGTCGCTGTCGGCCTGTGTGAGGGGGTCATACTCCCCCAGGTCCGGGCTCTTCTTCCCTGAAAAGACAGAAAGCCAGACGGTCAAGGAGAACCTGGAAGGAGGGACCTTCGGCAAACACACAGCAACAGTAAACACCTAGGAGAACACACAGAACAGAACGGAACAAATCTACGTTGACAAGCCTGAACCTTGGAGCCGTCTATAAAATAGATTCCAGCGAAAAGGGGGAAAGAATGGGGGAAAAAAAGAAAATCGGTGCTCTAGAATTATTGCTTTCATGAGCTTAAGAACATTGCAAAAGAAACAAAGAAAGTGGCAAATTTCAAATACATTTTAGCTGTTTTTTTTTTAAAAAAAAGCCCTCTCTTAATTTGTGTGACTCTGACAAAAAAGACCATAGCTCTTCTATGAAACCTTCCATACACCTGATGCGCATACTTCCTTTGATTATCTTAGACTGGTGACGTTCCGATCTTTCCTGCGACTCCTCTAAACTATATTTTTTAACATTTTTTTAAAATGTATTTATTTTTGGCTGCATTGGGTCTTTGTTGCTGTGAGCGGGCTTTCTCTAGTTGCAGCGAGCAGGGGCTACTCTTTGTTGTGGTGCGCGGGCTTCTCATTGCGGTGGCTTCTCTTGTTGCGGACAACAGGTTCTAAGCATGCGGGCTTCAGTAGTTGTGGCACATAGGCTCAGTAGCTGTGGCTCACGGGCTCTAGAGGGCAGGTTCAGTAGTTGTGGCACATGGACTTAGTTGCTCCGTGGCATGTGGGATCTTCCCGGACCAGAGTTCCAACCCACGCCCCCTGCATTGGCTGGCGGACTCCCGACCACTGCGCCACCAGGAAGTCCCTCTTTAAAGTCTTTATTGAATTTGTTACAAAATTGTTTCTGTTTTATGTTTCGGTTTTTTGACCCCCAGGCATGTGGGATCTTAGCTCCCTGACCAGGGATTGAATCCACACCCCCTGCATTGGAAGGCAATGTCTTAACCACTGGACTGTCAGGTAATTCCCTCCACTAAACCTTTAGAACAACTGTTCTCTGCACAGTTGGCCTGCTCCTCACAGGCCAATATGTGTGACTTCGCAGTTGTTGCTATGGAAACCACGTAGAAAGTCAAATGCTGAAAGTCATCTGGAGACGTCTTACCAAAAACTTACTTTTGAGAACCTCCCTGCAAATCTATCGCCCTTTCAGTACATGTTTCAGTAAACAGTGGTCACCTGAAAACTGCTATTCTGAGCTTGCATCCGAGATGGGTGGGATCCAGCCGGCACAAGGAGGTGAAGGACTTGTCTTGAGGCTGGTTTACACAACAGGCACCCTGGTTTGACTGAGACCATATCTTTGCAGGGGTGGCCAGAGGCAGGCATTACGGGGGGCTTAAGCCCACCTCTTCCTGAGCCACCCCTGGCCCTTGCAGCCAGCGACTGGATGAGTTTATGCCTTTATTTTAGGCTATAGATAAAAATAAAAACCAAGAAAAAGTGGCTGGTTTTGGAAATTACCTGGTAAGCTATCACTAATGGAAACTCTATGGTTAAATCCTTTGTTAAGAAGACATATAAAAAAGAAAATACAACCCGGATATTTAAAAGGGGAAAAGGAAGGATTTCTCATGTTCTCTGGTCACTGGGATCTTCGTGATGTCACTTCCTTTTGTCCAATAAATACTGAGTTTGATTTTTTAAGGTATTAAATTAAAAGAAAATTAAGCAATTATTAGAAATTTCATGCAAAATAGTACCTCCAGGGTATGCCACAGAGTCAGTGCAGCTGACTCCCATAATTTTTATATTTCCTCTATGAACCAAATGGTTTTATTAATTAGGGCCCATCATTCCCTAACCATCCCAGATAACTTTATTTATAATAGTTTGCAAACAGAACCATAGGTTGTTGTAATATTAACTCTAATACTTTTTTAAGGTTTTTTTTTTTTTTTTTTGGCTAAAAAAAAAATACACCTGACAGAATGTTTTAAATGCGCTGCCAGCATATGGTGGAGTATTACTCAGCCTTCAAAAGTAAGGCAATTCTGACACATGCTACATACAACACCGGTGAGTCTTGAGGTCATTATGCGTGAAATACGCCAGTCACCAAAACACAAATACTGTATGATTCTACCTATATGTAGTCACATTCACAGAAACAGGAAGTAGAATGGTGGTTTCCAGCACCTGGAGGGAGAGGTCCATGGTGGGGTTGTTGTTTAGTGGGTATAGAATTTCAGCTTTGCAAGACGAAAACGTTCTGGAGCTTGGTTGTACAACAATGTGAGTATTCTTAACCAGACCGTGCACTTAAAAATGGTTAAGATGCTAAATTTTATTATGTGTATTTTACCACAGTTTTTTAAATTTCAAGTTAAAAAAAAGAATACACTTGACAAAGAGGAAAACCTATACAGCAGCCCCAAATCTCAGGGTTCTTAGAGACTTTGAAGGTCACAGAATCCACCTCCACCCGTATCCCAAACATGCACCTCCTTACCAACGCCCACCGGGCAGTCACTCAGCATACACCTCAGCGGAAGCCTTATCAGGGAACTCACTACCCTCCCGTCTAGAAAGCAGCGCCTTACTCTGATTCAGGAATCTACTTCTGGGCGTTTGCCAACTACCTGTCTTAGTTTTAATTTCTGGGACCCCTCTTCCCCATGCACAATACTTGAAGATACCAATCATAAGAAACGTAAGATACGGTATTTACAAGCTCAAGTCCTTACGATAGCAACCTTAAGTCAAATCTTCGCTCCATCTCTCATTAACTGTGTGACCTCAATGAAATTTCTTCACTTTAGTAACCTCAGTTTCCTTATTTGTGAAATGGGATAATTATCGTTCCTACCTCATATGACTGTTATGAGGATTAAATAAGATAACATAGGCATGGTTCTCAGTCCTGCCTTAGGGTCACACTCAGTAAATTTCAGCTTCTGTTATTATGGTTGGCATTCTATCTCCCCACTGCCTGACCCAATCTCCTCAGCCCCGGTTAAATACCTCTACCTCTTCAACCCATTACTTGAAGACGCATTGTTTCAGATGCTCCACAACACCCTGGTCACTCTCCTCTGGACACAAAGTGACATGTCTGTGCTCTTTAAAGGATGGTTCCCAGACGTGAATACAGTCCCCAGGGTGCAGTGTGACCAGGGCAGAGAAGAGCAGAACGGTGTCCTCCCTAGTCAGAGAGGACACTACAGTTCAATTCCTGTAACCTAGGAGCAGGCCAGCTTCCTTGGTAGCCCCATCACACAACTGATTCAACTAAAACTCCCACGCGCTTTCTACACACACTCAAGCTGTCCTGTAATTGCACAGTTTTTAGTGAAAAATGTAGCATCGACCCTTACTGAATTCAGTCTTGCTAGTCACTTTCCACCCCGCAACAGACACAGCCTAAAACAGCTCCTTTGCCAAAGTGAAATCATGAATGAAATACTGGCGAACAAAACGGTTTAAAGGAAATGCACTTTTATTATATGATATACTATCACAGGCAGGAAGAAAGCTCGACTGCACACGCTGCAGAAATCTGTAAATTCTTTAATAAATCTATAAAACTAAATTGCAAGCATTCTTTTTGTTTTCTTTTTTTTAACATCTTTATTGGAGTATAATTGCTTTACAATGGTGTGTTAGCTTCTGCTGTATAACAAAGTGAATCAGCTATACATATACATATATCCGATATCTCTTCCCTCTTGCGTCTCCCTCCCCCCCACCCTCCCTATCCCACCCCTCTAGGTGGTCACAAAGCACTGAGCTGATCTCCCTGTGCTATGCGGCTGCTTCCCACTAGCTATCTATTTTACGCTTGGTACTGTATATATGTCCATGCCTCTCTCTCACTTTGTCATTCTTTGAAAAAAAGCCGCTGTTGAACTGATCCCTCTAACAAAATTATGTGCTTCTAGTTAATGATGGCAAAGGAAGGCCTTTCTGTCTGTCTCTTCCTAAAACCAGGGGGCGGGGGGATAAAAAGAAATAAAATTGTGGGGGAGGGAAGGGAAACAGCCACATTCCCAAACTAGAATTTATGGAAAACCGTTGCCAAAGGCAGTGAAACTTGTATCCAACTAAGGAAGTACAGTAAGAACAGGGACATACATTTCAAGTCTCCAGCAATGAGCAGAGTTCACAGAATTAATAACGGTGATGACGTGGATGTCAACTGGAAATGTACTGAGAGCTACTATGCCAGGCACTGGTCCAAGCATTTACAGGGATTAACTCATTTAATCCCCACAACAACTCTAAGAGGTAGGTATTATTATTATTCCCATTTTCATCAAAAAGATGAAAATATATAGAGAGGTAAGTTGCCTAAGATCACAGAATTAACAAGAAAAGCCGGGATTCAACCTCAGGCAATTTGATGAGAGTCCACAGTCCTAACCAATCAGTTATGCTGCCTCCCTTGTTCCATGGATATAAAGCCAAACCAAATAATCTCTTGCTCAGAAAGACAAAGTCTGGGGTCCCAGAAGCACCAATGAGCCCCATTCAACACCACAGGGTCAAAGGCGAGGTTAAGACTGAAGGAGAAAAAGCACAAGCTTCTCTCCTTTTAAGAAGCAGGCTGGTAGCACGGCAGGTTAGAACAAGCGCTGATGGAGTACCGTCAGTTCTCGAGAGGAGGATGTTTTGGACAGTGTGGGTCCAACAGGGAGACCGAAAGCAGACGGTAATTCAAAGAGGGCAGTTTCATATAAAGAATTATTAGACAGTGATAGGAGAGTAAATACAAATATGGGAAGAGAAATCCAAAAGGTATCCTAGGATGGGGAGACTGTATCCCAGGAAGGACAAACTTGGTATTTAAAGGGTCCGGATCCACTTTCACAGATCAGGCAACAAAACTGAATGTGCAGCTCAGGGGCAATAAATTGATAACTGGCACAAGAAGCGAAGAGAAGTAAACACTAGTCAGCACTCTAAGGCCCTGTGGCAAACGCCAGCCAGGAGAGAAACATCCGCAAAAGAAGAGCACTGATGGGAAAGGGATCTGAGTTGACAGCCTAAATTAGTTCCAGCCTCCAGCTGCCCCAGCTCACTCAGCTCCTGCCCACGGGTCAGCCAACAGCTGGCTTTAAAGCAGCCACCCATCTAGATATGAAGAGGAATCAGAGAGGAGCCATCATTAGTACCTGGTCCACAAGCTACTGCAAAGCTCTACAAATACCTAAGAAAGAAGTTACAACAAAACCTAGCGGACAAAGCCGGCTACAGAACGAATGCTGGACAAATTCTACCACGAAACGGAAGAGATAATGAACCTACACTTCCCCCTGGGATCCAAGAAATTAAAGAAATAGTCTTCTCTGAAATAAGGGCTCATAAGAAGAATATAGTATTTCTAAGAAGAAATGACAATGCAATAGAGAAGATGAAAAGTAAACAAGGAGAGCTCAGGAAAACGATGGAAGAAAATAAAGCGATTTTAGGGACTTCCCTAGTGGTTCTGTGCATAAGACTCCGTGCTCCCAATGCAGGGGGCCCGGGTTCAATCCCTGGTCAGGGAACTCTATCCCACGTGCACGCCGCAGCGAAGTCCCGTGTGCCTCAACTAAGACCTGGCAGAGCCTTAATTAATTAATTAATTAAAAAAAACAGTTTTAGAAAGGATATCCTTACTGGGATCAGCAAAAAGAACCGACATGGCTAAAAACAGCGTCAGAGACTTAAAGGATAGACTGTGAAAATCAAGCAGGATGAAACGGAAATAATAACAGTGGCTGGCAGTTTTGAGCGCTTACTATGCTCTCTTCCAAACCCTTTTACTGTCTTAGCTCAGAAAATCTTCATAGCAACTCTTAAAGGCAGACACAGTATTATCTCCATTTTAAAGATGAGGAAACTGAGGTTTGGAAGTTTAAGTACCTGGCCCATAGTTAAACAGCAAGTAAGTGATAGTACAAGGATTCAAACCCAGGCAGTCTGGCCTGAAGCCTGGACTAACTATCTCTGTGCTTCCCATGGGAAAGATCAAAGCTTTTAAAAGGACTAGAGAGAAAGGGACAGATATAAAGAACAAAAGTGGGGCCTCCCTGGTGGCGCAGTGGTTGAGAGTCTGCCTGCTGATGCAGGGGACACGGGTTCCTGCCCCGGTCCGAGAGGATCCCACATGCCGCGGAGCGGCTGGGCCCGTGAGCCATGGCTGCTGAGCCTGCGCGTCCGGAGCCTGTGCTCCGCAACGGGAGAGGCCACAACAGTGAGAGGCCTGCGTACCACAAAAAAAAAAAAAAAAAAAAAGAACAAAAGTGATCCAATATATGCATAACTAAAGGAGAGACCAGAAAAGAAAATGGAACCAAAAATGACATTTAAGGGCTTCCCTGGTGGCTCAGTGGTTGAGAGTCCGCCTGCCGATGCAGTGGACACGGGTTCGAGCCCCGGTCCGGGAGGATCCCACATGCCACGGGTCGGCTGGGCCCGTGAGCAATGGCCGCTGAGCCTGCGCGTCCGGAGCCTGTGCTCCGCAACGGGAGAGGCCACAGCAGTGAGAGGCCCGCGTACCGCAAAATAAATAAATAAATAAATAAAAGAATAATCCATATTGAAACATATCCTAGTAAAGGCACCGAACTTCAAGGACAAAGAAGGAATCCCATGAGCAGGCAGGCCAAGGGGAAAAGAATCAAGTCACTAATGATGGGACAAAAGTCAGGCTGCCTTCTCCACAGTAACGTACGTTTCTAAACGGCAGTGCGGCAAAATAGAAGAATCCTCAGAGAAAGAAGAGGGGCCGCGAAGTCCAAGAACTGACCCCACACGACACCTCTGAAGCGCAGAGGCACGCATGCAAGACCGCAGAGGCTTTCTTTAAGGGACCGCAGCAGACTGCCACGTGTTCGTGCCCAAATTACAGAGGAAGATACATATTGACTTTAACACTATTAATATATATGTTTCCAGAAAGTGCAAAGACAAGCCCCAGCTTAATTATTACAGACTGCAAGTTTTAATTAGAGAAGTCCTAAGTAAATTTTTTTTTTCTGTCTATTCACAGAAAAAGAGGTAGACAGTACGCTGACTTGCCTAAAATTATACTCAGGCTGAGGGGTAGACACCAAATCCTTGCTTCAACTTTCCCACCCTCTTGGCTGCTGATTTCAGCTACCACTCGCATTTTTAGTCAATGAAAGGTTTCCAAAGAATAAAGAGGGGACACTGATTTCAGAATAAATCAACATAAATGAGCTTTCCATGGCTGTCACTTTTCCTTACAGGAAGACTGGGGTTACTAGGTAAACAGCATTCCCAAAATGGGATAGAGGAAAACATCGGTAGGAAAGACACGCAACTGTACCACCCCCAAGTGTTTTCAGGAAAACATACTATAATACATACTATTCTATGACATGCACTACACTTCACACAGACTATCCTACACACTCTACTGCAACTAAAGGGAAATCATTCGCATCATGAACTAGTTTATCCAGGGCCACATAATCTTTCCAAGTTACATATAATGAAACAAACCATTACAATAACATTACGCTCTTATATTCCCTTCAGTGTTTGACCTTTAAACTTTTTTTTTTTTTTTTTTGGTGGTACGCGGGCCTCTCACTGCTGTGGCCTCTCCCGTTGCGGAGCACAGGCTCCAGACGCGCAGGCTCAACGGCCATGGCTCACGGGCCCAGCTGCTCCGTGGCATGTGGGATCTTCCCGGACCGGGACATGAACCCGTGTCCCCTGCATCGGCAGGTGGACTCTCAACCACTAAGCCACCAGGGAAGCCCTGACCTTTAAACTTTTAAATGGACTAAAAATATATATTCTTAAGAGATAAGTTGCCCCACCACCTGCTTTATGACTGTCACACTGCCCTTCTGTTATTAATTAACCTCATTCTATGCATGTGGACCAAACATCTTTCCATCTTGAGCTTGGTGACAGGGTACGAGACTGAAATACATCCCCAGCAACTGTTCTTTCTTCACCAGGTTGATGGACATCTGTCATATGCACATTACATCAGGTCTTCCTCAAGGTTAACACATTTGTAAAGATCATGGTGCTAATGATGAAGATAAGAATGGTTAATTAACACTTACTGAATACTTAACACATGTCAACGGTCAACAGACTTCTTAAGGACATCCATCTCTTTTACGACGCCAGATAACCCTACTGCGTGGCATACAGTGAATGTTCCACAATAACATTATTATTACGTATGAAGAAACTAAAGCTTAAAGAGAATAAGTAACTAATCTGAAAGAGTGGATTTAACCCAAGTCTGTTGCATGCTCTTCACCACCATTCTACTCTGCTTCCCTACACGTAAAAATAGTGAGGATGTCATTGTGGTGATCATTTTGCAACATCTACAAATATCAAATCATGAGGTTGTATACCTGAAACTAGTATAATGTTATAGGTCAATGATACTCAATTTAAAAAAAAAATAGCGAGAATGTTAACTAAGGTAACATGATACAGTAGCCCAAACAGGACAGTAGCTTCACAGATCCAATTACAGGGTATCCAAAAAGAGCTCTAAGAAAGCAACTTCTACCTAAAAATTGTATTTGGGGTGGAGGGGAGAAAAGGGCAGGAGGGAGAAAAGCAAAAGCACAAGCAAAAAACAAAAAACCCACGTCACATAAAAGAACATATGGCCTTTGTACCTGGGCCTAAAAGTATCAAAGGCTCCTGAGCGCTGAGGGCCCTGCTGCCACCCAAACACAGGCCCAACGACCAGACTGTGCTTCCCTTCCCTGTCGGCTGACCAAGTTACTGCAACTGAATACTCCAGGAGTAATAATACCAAAGCCTCCGCATGCAAAAGAGCTCAAGAGTTTCGAAAGCAGGATTCCCAGTCTTTGAGAATGACAATTACCTATGCAGGAGGGGAAGCAGGGGGGCAAGGAATCTAAAAGAAAACAAGAAATAAAGCTAAATATGTCTGACACCCCATTACCCCTTGGGAGGATATCATCCTACACTAAGGATACATAAGGCTACTCTCTTCAAAGTCAATGCTGCAGGCAGAGGGACGTGTCCCCCATTTCATTCCAATATTACATACACAATCCAAGAGAGAGATTATCAGTGTTCCTTCCGATGTTCTAATGAGCACATGCGGAAAAAAAAAAAAAAAGGTGTCTGAGGTCATGAAATCTGGGAACAGAAATGAAAATTCATAGCCAGCCCAGTGTCATCCGTGGCACAATGTAGCAGATTGGAAACTCCTTGAGAAACAGGACCCGGTAATCCCCCTGAAGCCTTATGCTGGATGTCCGCCAGACACCCAACTAGCACTTTCTACCCAAGCAGGCAAAACAACTGTTTTTCCCACTAACACCTTAAGTTACCAACAAACAAATGTTTATAGCTTAATATTTAAAACTTATTTAGGTTAAACCATAAATTTTTCTAAAGCCTTAACGTCTAAAATTTATTTGGGCAGAATAAATATACTTTTATTAAAATAGCACATTTCTAGTAGCACAGTCCCATGCTGGAGGTTTAAGAGGAAAAACAAAAACAAAAAACTTGGAGCTGCTGCCCAAAGTACTGAATTAGCTCTGGAAGTTGACATCACCACGAGTGCCTCCTGAAAGAATATTCCATCCATTATCTGCAACTTGCAGGTGCCAAATAATTTCCCTCATAAATGCTCAGAGCCAGAGGCCGAACAAGTGGAACCATAAGCCCAGGATCTAGAGTCAGAAGACCCCCCCCCATGTTCAAGTCCAAGCTTTTCCAATACTGCTTGTGCGACCCTGGACAGGTCAATTTGCCAAATAACGCATTTTTTAGGAGGGGAAATGCCTGTCCCACCTACCTCAAGGCAGCATCAATGTTGTCATTAAGTGGAGAGGGTGCTCCAAGGGGTCACTCGCCATCCTGCGGCTCCCTGACCCCGCCCAGGTCCAGCCCAAGACGGAAGGAGTTGGAGACCCTGCGGTACCTCCTTCGCGTAGCTCGGGAAAGGATGCTAACCTCACCGCCCTCCCCCGGGGACAGTGGCGACGGGCGCCCTGACATTCGCCGCCGCCGCAGCGCCGAGCCACCATCCACACGCGCCTCCCGCGTCCCTCCCTCCGTGTTTCCCAGGCTCGCCCAGCGCCGACGACCCCCAACCCGCCGAACGCCTCATTTGCCCCCTGGTGGCGCGTGGACCCCAGCCCGCGGGGGCTGCACCGCCTCGCCTCCCCGCGCCGGCAGCTGCGCCCGGGTTGGGGCCAGACCCCGATCGGCTTCGCCCCCGCAGTCTCGCCTCCCCATCTCCCCAGGCCCGGCGGAGGCGGGGTGGTCGCGGGGCTGCGGTTTCTTACCCGGGAGCTTGAGCGCCCTGGACAGCACGGTCGCCATGGCGGAGGCCCCGCTGCGCGTGCGCGCTCTCACGTCCTGCCGGGAAGTGTAGTTCGCAGTCGGGGTGTGCGGGGTCAGGACCTGGAAAGGTGGGAGCCGGATCGCGAGGCAGGGCCGGGAGGAGGGGCCGGGCTGCGGCGTCCGCGCCCACGTGGCACTCCTCCCGCTCTACTCCGCCCCCTCGGGGACAGACCCCTTATTGGGCAGGTCACTTCACCACTCGGAGCCTCACTCTCCTCCTCAGTGAAATGGGGAAATAATACACCGCATAGGTTTGCAGTGAGCATGGAATGAGATAATAGTAAAGTAGGGCCGGGTTGTGAAATGCGCGTGGGCTTTGGAGTCGGACGGGATTTGAATCCTGCCCGCATCCATCACTCGCTGGGCCATCTTGGGCAAGGCACTCAGTCTGGCTAAGCTTCCGCTTTATTTTTTAAATGGAGACAGTACCGCCTACTTCATGAGCGCATTGTGAGGATATTATATAATCTGTTTAAAACACGCAGCACACAGTAGGCACCTAGTAAATGCGTTTCTCTATGTTTCTTAGGTAAAAGTCGAGGTTTCCTGGAGCTCTAAGCCTCATCTCTGGTTACCAGTTCTTTCCAGGTAATCCACACAGCACCCTACCCCGCAGCTTCTAGCTTGAAGGGTCTAAGGAAGCAAGAACAGACCTGCTTCTTCCCCACAGGCACCAGGAGATCGGCATTTTACTCCAGGAATGCTGAAGATATTATTCATCTTAGAACTGAAACGGACCTTAGAGGCTCCTCGTTTTACTAAAGAGAAAACTGAGATCTGTAAAGGTGATGTGACTTCTCAGTGTCAAACAAAAGTTCTAAGATACCTGTCACTTGGACCGCTTCATTCCCGTGAGAAACTGTCCTAGGACAGTGCCACGGTTACAGTCCCAGAGATTCTAACAGCGACCCTCACCACCCTTCCCCCCGTGTAAAAATGTCACTCACTCCGACTGAGCCGCAGATTTCTGGAGCCAGGCCACATGAGTTCAAATGGACTCCACCATTTCCTAGCTGCCAGATCTAGGGCTAGTTGCTTAATCTCTCTCTGCCTCGATTTCCTCATCTGCAAATTGGGGATGAAATAGTTGCTATTCCACAGGGTAGTCTCGAGAATTAAATGGACACATGCAAAGCACTTAGAACAGTGTGTGGCACCTCGTGTTTTATAAGTGTTAGCACTTCTTTTTATTAACAATTTATTATTTTTGACAATTTAATAACTTAATAATAAATTTAATAACACTTTAATGGGTTAGTAATTTATTTGTTTATTCTTTCTGCATACTACAATACCTGAGACTTCTACTGTTTGGTACTTCTCTGGAGGTATGATTAAAAACACATTTTACATCTATGAGGGTCATCTAAGAGAAGCACCATTACAGGTCACAATAAACCAGTATAGGCTTGCCTGAAATCAGATTAGCTAACTGGAACACATTCTTGAGATATGAAGCCTGAGAAAAATAACCTTTAAGGTGAGTAGGATCCATTTTTGCTGTAGAATAGGAACTTGGGTTTCTAGGAGAGGGTGCAGGTGGACTGAAACAGCCAGGTTACGCAGGAGAGAAGGAAAGGAGAAAAATCTGTCCACTTTTCTTAGGGAAAGTCCCTTCTTATGTGACGAAAGTAAAATAAAATTGTACAAAGTCTGATTAAAACTTTGCTGCAAACTGTATCATCACCCAAAGCACCCGTGTGGGTACACACACTTACATGTGTGCACATAAACGTGTAAGGGTATATGCATCCCCTAGATGTGACATCTCTAGCCCCTTTTTATGCCTAATCTTTGTGGCCTCTCCCCTTGCAGAGCACAGGCTCCGGACGCGCAGGCTCAGCGGCCATGGCTCACGGGCCCAGCCGCTCCGCGGCATGTGGGATCTTCCCGGACCGGGGCACGAACCCGTGTCCCCTGCATCGGCAGGCGGACTCTCAACCACTGCGCCACCAGGGAAGCCCTATGCCTAATCTTTATGGCATTTCCTCTCCCCCCCCACTCCAATCATCACTCCAGTTTTGCCCAAATAAATGATTTTCAGGGGGAAGCAGATGCCAGGAATCCCTCCCTCTGGCTCCCTGACCTTTCCTCCTCTTTGACACTGTGGCCCCCTCCGGAAATCTCTCCCATCCCCTCCACATTTTTTTTTTCCATTTTAACACGGGGACCACAGCTTAAAACAGTGATTCTCACATTTAATGTCCTTTTCTTCAATTAAAGGAAAAAATTCAAAGCGGCCACCAAACAAATCAGAATCCTAGCCTTTAACCTAAAAAAAGCTGTCACATCCTCTCTAGTCTCCTGGCTGACTGAGTGCCTTGCTGCACAGACACCCGCTGAGGACGCCCAGGCTTCCTGACTTCCCAACTTGGCTTACCTCCCAGAGGAGTGAAACAAGGGTGGGCTGGGGAGACAAGCCTGTGGACAGCCTACCCTGCCTGACCACTGTGCCTGCCGTGAAGAGAAGAAACTCTATCTGAAGATCACAGCTGAAGCCAGAAGAGCCTCTTCTCCCTACAAGGATCTGCAGTGGGATTGTTCTTCCCTAACCTTCCAAGCTTCCAATGCTTTGTGGTGGGAAGCCATATTTACTGGTTCTTATGACCTTTGTGATGCCCCAAGTATTGCTCAAAAATCTCCAAATGTCCTACATGGGCTCATAAGCAAATCTGATCACCTGGTACTTCCCATTCCCTAGACACCGTGGCCTCTTCTGCTGGTCCTGCCCTCCCACTAGCTTCTACCACTTCCTCTTGGAACAAGTACCACTGTGTGCACAACAGCTGCCACCCCTCCCTCCCAGCACCGCCATAACCGCCAAGCCTCATGGGCATTTCTGCCTCCTTTCAAAAACCGTTACTTCTTCCTGTATCTCCCACCAGTCACTGCCACTTCATATTTGAGAGCTGTTGAAATGTCAGAGCTGTTCAGTGCAGTGACAACTGGGGAAGACTGTCTCTTTCTTCTTTTGATGTTACACTTGATTAGCAAACTAAATGCTGTGCTGCCTATTCTTCAAGGTCAAATGCAGTATTTTCATGAAACAGTGCTATTTATTTTTACCCAGTGAGTCAATCGGGGCAAGGTTATTGCTGTTATCAACAACCTCAAAAGTTCAGTGGTTTTAAAGAATAAGAGTTCGTTTCTGCTCATGTCACGGTCAAGGCGAGGGCAGGGACAGGCAGCCCTGAGACTCTCTATTCCTCCAGTTCATTCAGGGGCCCAGCTCCTTCTGCCTGGCGCATCTTCATCCCAGGGCCTTCAACTCCCCCACAGCATCTCCTGATCATGCAGGAAGTTTTATGGGCCAGGCTGGAGGTGGTATATGTGACTTCTACCTACACTTATCTGGCCAGAACTTAGACACAAAATATGTGTGCCAGGAAGGTATGGGCCCAGGAAGAAAAGGAAACAGTTTGGTGAGCATCAAGCCAGTCTCTGCTACACTAGTCACCCCACATATTTATAGGATACAGACCTAAGTTCTTGGTGAAGGGGAGGGGCTTCAGGCTCTGCTCTGCTTGGAACTGCCCTTCTCTTCTAGGGACCAAAGCTCTGCTCCTGAGCTGAGCTTGTTGTCCTGAGTTAGGACTTGCCATGCGTCTAAAGTTAAGCTCTCCCGGGAGGCTCCTCAGCCCCTCCAAGGGTGGCCGTTCCTGTATCAGTCAGCAGGGCCTGGACAAGTCTGAACTCACTGGTAGACCCACCTCAGGCTCAGAGCAGTACCCTCTGCTACAGGGGTGCCAAAGAGATTGAATCAAGGAGCAATACGTATGAGATCAAAAAGCAAAATGAAAATACTGTAGCAAATAGCAATGACAGCAGGGAGAGGGAGAAAAGCAAGAGAGGAGCTCAGCAAAGATTTGGCGCTGAGATGCAAATGTCAAGGATCCTGTGACATCAGCCTTGCATTTGGATCAGGAAGTTCGAAAAGGGCAGGTACAAGTGGCATATTCACGTCTCATCACTGAGAACCTGACTCTACCACCAGGAGTTGCACGGCTTATCACGAAGACAAACGGGTTTATGTTCCCAGAGCATCCTCTAATAAAACACAAGGGCTCATCCAGATGAGACTCATACAGACTTCCAGTCTATAAAACTTGCTAGACTAGTCTAGCCTAGACTATAAAACGTCCTCTGGGCCCTGAGATTGAAACAAATGCTGCTTAACAAGTCTCTGGCTGGAATGTATATTTAAGAATGAATGAAGAGATATGGGAACATATGTATATGTATAACTGATTCACTTTGTTAGGAAGCAGAAATTAACACACCATTGTAAAGCAATTATACTCCAATAAAGATGTTGAAAAAAAAATGAATGAATGACAGTGTAATTAAGGACAGACTTACCCAGGCCACTGTAGCCCTCCTTCCTCTAGGCCCTCATCATAGTTTGTTCCCATGTGTTCCATTTACTGAGCACTTATCACCTACAGAGAAGACACTGTTTTGGACCCTTGCCAAACTTGATCCAAAACTCAGCCCTTCACCAGCTTCCAAAATACAATCCAGTGGACCAAGCATATTGTGACTTGTGTAGTTTCCCTGAAGATTCGAGGGGGAGAGAGAAGGGGTCACAGGGCGCATAGCATTTCACCAAAAAAACCCGTGAGGCGCGTCTCTTCTCCCAGGCCTCTGCTTCCACTGTACCACTATGTCTTCCTCCACAAGGACCCTCTTGGGTCTGTCCCACTTTCAGGCTTTCCCCTCTTCTCTTTCCTGCCTCCTGCTGCCTGTCGCCTCCACAGGAGGCTGGAATCTCACCCCCATCCTACAGTGGGCAAAATCTGTTCATGGAAGCTGTCACTTCATACAAGGGAATTCTCACACAATGTTGGTTTATACTTACAACTATCCTACAAGGTGGGTATTACCCCCCGATTCTAACAATGAGGATATGTGAGCATGGATAGAATAAGCCACTTGCCCAAAGGCACAGGGTTGCTAAGCGCTTGAAGGAGGATTTGAATGCACGTTTGTTTAATCATAAGAAAGAACACGGCACATGTGCTACAATCTGGCCTTTCTTCATCCGTGGCACATGTCAATCACACACCCTGCACCGTGAGCCTACACACAGCTTTAGAATCCTTAACTCAGCTTTCCCGGGAGCCACTATCTAACAATTTGATTCAGCCTAAAATTTTAAAACTATCTGTAATCCCTGCTTCACTTATAGCATACTAACCAGACTAAAAACCCCTCCAAGATGGACTTACCTGCTGGCGCAGTGGTTAAGAATCCGCCTGCCAATGCAGGGGACACAGGTTCAAGCCCTGGTCCGGGAAGACCCCACATGCCCTGTAGCAACTAAGCCTGTGCGCCACAACCACTGAGCCTGCGCTCTAGAGCCTGTGCTCCACAACAAGAGAAACCACCACAATGAGAAGCCCGCGCACCGCAAGGAAGAGTAACCCCCGCTCGCTGCAACTAGAGGAAGCCTGCACACAGCAACACAGCCCCCCAAAATAAATAAATAAATTTATTTTTTTAAAAAGACGATTCATGATAGGTGTTCAATGTTTGAGTGTGGCTGATATTTGGCCAACATTTGTTCTAATTGGTTGGGAGTCCTAGCTGATTAGTCAGACATGTTCTGATTGGCCAGAACATGTACTGATTTGTTAATATTTGGATTACACCCCTGGTTGAGTCCTTTTCTTTTTTTTTAGACTTTTTTTTAAGTTATTTTTATTTATTTTTGGCTGTGTTGGGTCTTCGTTGCTGCAGGCGGGCTTTCTCTAGTTGCGGCGAGCGGGGGCTACTCTTCGTTGCTGTGCGCGGGCCTCTCCCTGCGGTGGCTCCTCTTGCTGCGGAGCACGGGCTCTAGGTGCACGGGCTTCAGTAGTTGTGGCTCATGGGCTTAGTTGCTCCACGGCACGTGGGATCTTCCCGGACCAGGGCTCGAACCCGTGCCCCCTGCATTGGCAGGCGGATTCTTAACCACTGCACCACCAGGGAAGCCCTGGTTGAGTCTTTTTGGTTCTGCACTTCTAGTTCACTGGTTAAGTCCTAAGTAATGTTCTGAAAGTCAATAAATTAGGGTACTGCTGATTGTGTAACCGACATACTATTAGAACACCTGATTTTTCTGCCCTTCTTAGAGAACTTATCATAGGCAGCTGTGTGTTGTAATGATTTGAATATATGTTTACCATATTAAAACTCCCACACTAAATGCTGAGTTCTTTAAGAATAGAAGTGAAGGAGTTCCCTGGCGGTCCAGTGGTTAGGACTCCACACTTTCACTGCTGTGGACCTGGGTTCAATCCCTGGTTGGGAACTAAGATCCCACAAGCCACGCTGGCATGGCCAAAAAAAAAGTGAGATTTTTGTATCTTTTTTAGCCCTATCTGATGCAAAGCACATTGCCCCAGACGTTGGTTGGATAAACTTGAATTCATAAATGAATGACTATCACATTATGAGAGAAGAATAAAATCATTTAGAAAAAAAAATTTTTTTAAACAGGTGGGAGACCTTTTTATAATTAATAAGACTTTCCTTTTCTAAGGTCACATTCCCTGCTTCCTGTAATCCAAATGTTCTCAAGTTCTTTCACTGCACCTCTTCATACCAGTGCCATGATCCAAGCACCCAGACTACTTAACCTCAGGAAACCCAGTCCCTCTGAATGTTTATCCCCCAGGAATGCTTATACACTCCACACATGCCTCCTGGTTGCCCTCCAGTTAGGTGGACTCAGCTTCTCTGATAATTTCCTCTGGTCATCTCATCTCTGCGTCTCCACGGGCATCATAATACAGAATAAGCAACACTGACACTTGATATCAAGGGCCCTGGAGTCCGCTGGTTATATCCTTCTCAAGGGCTGTTCCTGGCCAGTTGTTTCCACAGAGCTGCGTATAAAATAGTGAACAAACCCAATAAGATTCTTGCCTTCAAAGACCTTGCAATCTAGTGGGCGAGACAGACATGAAGCAAGTTATGAATAGCGTAGTATTACGAATGGCGATAAGTACTATGACTGAGAGGAAGCCAGTACCATGAGAGACAATTACAGGGAGAACATAGCTTAGGCCGGGGGCAGAGGGGGCGAGGAGATGGCTCTCTGAGAACCTGAGGCCCGGAGAATGGGCAGAAGTTGGCTGTGTGAAGACCCGGGTCAGAAAAGAGCTTGGTTCTATGGCGGAAACCAGCAGCCCTGGAGGCCAGCTGTGCAGAGAGCTGGTGGTGAGAAGCAAGAGGTAACGGCATCCAGATCACGCAAGCGACCTCCAGGCCTTGACCTAGAAAGACTTTGATCAAGAAGGGATGTGATGTAGTTGGCTGCTATGTGGAGAATAAACTGGAAGAAACCAAAAGTGGAGCTGGGGAGACCAGCTACAGGAAAGAGGTCATGGTGGATTCAGTTACTCATGCTTTGTCTCTCGGACACAGTGTATGCACAAATTCTGACTTTCCACCTGCTTTCCTGTTCTGGCAAAAAAGAAAATATGGGTGCTGTTTATCTTCCTCTTATCACACAACCTGTTGAAGCTTACAGAACTCACATTCCTTCTCCTGTGAGCCCGGCTGTAGATGGGACAGTTACCTACCCCCAGTCTGACGCATACCTGCCAACAGCCAGGTTCCCTGCAGCCACAGATGGCTCTTATCCCTTGGACCTAATAACACACAGACACTGAGGCTCCCTGGACCTCTCTGCCCTGAGGGATGCCCCTGGCTAGGTGGAACTATCGCCTTAGATGACAGCCCAACACACAACGTATGGAAATCTGTCACAAAAGGAAGGTGAATGGCCATCCTATGAGATATACTATATAAAAACTTCTCCTTAACATACAATCATGTTAAATACTAGTCATTATTCACATTCCTGTACAATTAACACTTTCAGTCTTCCTTATTTGAAGCACATTATAATAATGTAACTTTTGAATAACCTAAAAATTATTTCTCAAATATTGGACCTAAAAATTATTTCATACTTTTCATCCTCTAATTATTTCTTAAATATTTTTATTATAATATTGCCTCTAAAATAAACTAACAAAACCTGATCACCAGGTACTTCTGGCCATCCTTCTAGGTTTGGCAGCAAGCTTGGTTCATCAGCCTGGGGTTTAATATAACACAGTACTTGATGTGATGCTTAGTTCATCACTAGGATGTTCTCTGGGGTTCTGAGAGGCGCAGTGGCAGAGCCGAGAGGATGTATGTAGCCACAGACTGGTCAGAGGTTGTGAGACAAATAAATCTACTCGACATTTGCCTCCACAAATATTTTCATTCATTCTTTTTTCTTTTACTTTGTTTTCCTTCCAAGTGCTTGTCCTTAAAGAACTAAAGGCTCTGAGAAAATTTCCAGAAACTGTGCATATAAAGCTGCCTTTTATTTATCCAGTTCTTCAGATCTCATTCATTTCTTTTACTTCTTCCTTCTCATAAATTTTACTTGAGTCATCAAAACCTGTAAATTTTATTCTTTCATCTAAGTAATTACTTTTCTTTTTTTTGCGGTACGCGGGCCTCTCACTGTTGTGGCCTCTCCCGTTGCGGAGCACAGGCTCCGGACGCGCAGGCTCAGCGGCCATGGCTCACGGGCCCAGCCACTCCGCGGCATGTGGGATCTTCCCGGACCGGGGCACGAACCCGTGTCCCCTGCATCGGCAGGCGGACTCTCAACCACTGAGCCACCAGGGAAGCCCAGTAATTACTTTTTTTAAATTCCTTTACCCCAGTCTTAAGACCACAGGTGGGCACTTAGAGATGAGATTTTGCATAAAGCTGTTTCCTCCTTCCCAACACAACTGTCTCGTTTTCTTTCTTTCTCTGAGTTAACCTTAGAAACATGAGTTTTGTTCTTCACTTGGAAGATTTTGCATGAGGCTAATCTTTCCTCCACTTCCCCCGTCTTAAAAGCCAGCACTGGTCTGATTTGAGGAGATGTTTTGTAATGGGTTTCTATATTTTCCCCCATCACTTTTTGGGGGAACACTTATTTCCCTGTCCCATATTTCCACATGGAGGCATTTCTGCTACAGCACCATGGAAGAAGTGAGTTTTCTGATTGGTGAGATCAGAAGAAGGAAGGAGGGCATGTTAGCATAGCTTCTTCCTCTTTGGGACTCATTCATTCATTCATTCATTCATTTACTTTTTAAATTATTCATTCAACAAATATTTGAGGGACTGCTACTTTCTGGGCTCTATTCTAGTTGCTGGGATGTAAGATCAAATAAAATAGTGGAGCCAGGTCGGGGAGAAGATAGATAAATAAATAAAACATATAGTGTATCAGGTGGTGATAAATGTCATGGAGAAAAATAGAATAGGGAAGGGGGAATGAACTGTGAAATTTGCTGGCAATGGGGGAGGGGATTCCCATTTTATTTTTATATATATTTTTTAAATTATTTATTTATTCATTTATTTTTGGCTATGTTGGGTCTTCGTTTCTGTGCGAGGGCTTTCTCTAGTTGCAGTGAGCGGGGGCCACTCTTCATTGCGGTGCGCGGGCCTCTCACTGTTGCGGCCTCTCTTGTTGTGGAGCACAGGCTCCAGAGGCACAGGCTCAGTAGTTGTGGCTCACGGGCCCAGTTGCTCCACTGCATGTGGGATCCTCCCAGACCAGGGCTCAAACCCATGTCCCTTGCACTGGCAGGCGGATTCTCAACAACTGCGCCACCAGGGAAGCCCCCAGTTTTAAATTTGATGTCTAGAGAAGGCCTCAGTAAGAGGGTGACCCTTGCACACAGATTTATGGAGGTGGCATGAATAGCAAATGAAAAGCCTCTGAGGCAGAAGCATGCCTGGACTGTTTGAAGACCAACAAGAATGTGGCTGGAAAGGATGGTTCTAGGGGGAAATCAACAAAAGATGAGCTCAGATATGGCCAGAGCAGAAACAGGTTATGTACACTTTGCAGGTATAAGCAAGAACCTTGGCTTTTAGTCTATGTGAAATAGGGAGCTATTTAAAGTTTGGGGACACAGAAGTGTTGACTTTAAAAGACTTAGATTTTACCACTTATATGTGGAATCTAAAAAAAATGGAACAAATGAACCTATTTACAAAACAGAAATTGAGTCACAGATAGAAAACGAACTTATGGTTACCAAAGGGGACAGGGGCAGGGGGAGGGATAAATTGGGAGATTGGGATTGACATATACACACTACTATATATGAAATAGATAACTAATAATAACCTACTGTATAGCACAGGGAACTCTACTCAATACTCTGTAATGGCCTATATGGGAAAAGAATCTAAAATAGAGTGGATAGATGTATACGTATAACTGACCCACTTTGCTGTACAGCAGAAACTAACACAACACTGTAAATCAACTGTACTCCAATAAAAGTTAATTAATTAATTAATTAACAAACAAACAAGTAAGTAAGACTTAGATTTTAAAGGGATCCCTTTGGATCAGGATGGTAGTGGTGATGAATAGCTTTTGGCCACTGCAATAATCCAGCCGAGAACTGATGGTGGCTCAGACAAGGGTGGTGGCTTTGGAGGAGGGGGGAAGTGGTAAGATTCTTAATTTATTTTGAAGTTAGACCCCATGGGAATTGCTGATGAATTGAATGTGAGAGAAAGAGGAACCAAGGAGGCTTTGAGGCTTTGGCCTGAGCACCTGGAAAACTGGAAAAGGGGAGTTGGAGGAGAAGCAGGCTAGAAAGGGAGGTCAGGGGTTTGGGTTGGGACGTGCTAAAGTGGACATCCAATCGGACGTGCAAGGGGAAGTGGGAACTAGGCAGCTGGATATAAGAACCTGGAGTTCAGGGAGAAGTCCTAGGGGAAGATGTGAATTTGGGAGGCATTAGCATATAGTCCATATTTGTATGAGGTCACTAAAAGAGTGAGTGTGAAAAAGGAGAGGGGGGAGGGGAGGGGAGAGTGAGCCGTGAAGCATTTCAGCATTCACAGTTCACAGAGAAGAGGGAGAACCAGCAGGAAACCAGCAGGAGTAGCCAGTGAGATCAAAGAATGACCAGGGGAATTTGGTGTCCGGGAAACCAAGAGAAAAAAGTGTTCGGGGATGAGGGGTGCGGTATTTAATCAATTGTTTAAATGCTACAGAGAGGTGGAGGAAGGAAAGACTAGGAGTGATCTGCATGCTTTCAGGGCGTGCATTTCGGTCTACTCTGCTGCGGCTTAACGAGCCTGCAGTTCTCCTGCTATGCCAGACTGAGTAAGCCTCTCTAATTCAAAGAGAGAAGCTGCAAGCCCTTTTGGCCACGAATCTAAGCCACATTTTTCAGCCTAGCTTTCGATAGTGACGCTGATCTTTTTATCTTCATCTGCGTATCTCTTTGGTCTACTCTCCCTTCAATCGGAGCTATGCAGGGAAGATGGGTATTAATTTATTGGCCCCCGAAAGCTTCAACGGTCTCAAATATTCTTTTTGTGTATCTCTGCTTGATAGATGTGAAGTTTTGTCTTGTTATATATAGTAGGTTTCCCCGGTATTATTTTCTCTCCTTCCTGCCCTGTTTTAGAAAGATCCTCCCCCAAGCTACTTTCTTCTTCTCTAGTCTGGCTTTTAACACGCACCATAGGAGGTATAGATACCCCAGTGTGAAGCCAGGGACCCTAATCCAGCCCCATAGTGATGCTTTCTTCTCCTGGGAAGCAGATGGGATTCACAGACCTAATAATTCCTAATGATTGTTCTTAAACAAGGTACAGCAGGATTCATAAACCTCTTCCCAGAAGCCAGGCTGAACATCTGACACAAGCATCAGAATTTTTCTACAGCTGCACCATTAAAAGCCTCTCTTTATGGAAAAACCATGTGTGTGTGTTTTCATGTTTCTAAGAGGATAGGAATAAACTTGCCCCTTGGTGACCCACATGAAGTAGAGAATATGGATACCTCCATGAACCCACAGGATCTGCTCTGAGCAGAGTAACACATGGAGTGAAAAACAATCTTTAAGTCCTTGGAAATGTCACCGGGTCATGCCTGTAGACGCTCAGTTGCCCTCTCTCGTTCATGTCCTGATGGACGAAGACACTGAATCTGGGCAGAGGACCATGGGGAACTTTAAGGAAGACAACCTCAGGCAGAGAACAGGAGCCACAAAGCTCACAAATGATGAGAAATCCTCTGATGGCCTCTGGCTCTTGGGGTCTGAAATTTCCATCTCAAGATCAAAAGCACCAAGGTACAGTCCAGCTGAGAAAGGGCACTTGTCCTAATTTGGGAAGAGGCTAAAAATAAAACCAAGGAGGAGTTTTTGGAGAGATGATATGGCATGGGGTTACTCGTCCATGACATTAGACATATTTCTTCTTCATTCTCTCTTTCTCCTTGGAGTTACAGACCTTGGGGGTTTCTGTCGTTGTAGTTTTTGCCTTATCAATAGCTTTAAAGACTATTAGTAGTATTCTTAGGGAGATTTACAGGAAGCTGTTTTCTTATTACCATCACATACACTTCATTTTCTTTCTACCACCCTGAGAGGTAAGATATGATTCTTTTATACGTTCTCATTCCTGTGGAAAATGTTTATGTTTCTCTTTAATACCTTGGCCTTAAAGTTGTGAAACTCTGTTGTCTTATTCCAGAGATTTTTATTTACACAAAACTACTCTCTCCTTCACTAACAAAATCTTTTAAGACAAGTAGATTTCTGATAGAGGACATTCCACACAATATTAACTTGTTCTTTCAGAAGACAAATTTCTTTCTTCCTCAGCCTTCAATACATAATGATCGAGTTCTCTTATTGAGAAAATCTGTGCACGTCTTTTCTCTTTTACCTTGAAACTAGGGCTAGAAATATTAGATGCTGAAGAGTTTCATTTCATTACCCTTGGCTTTATATTACGTAATTCTTTCCCAGTGGAGTGACAATTTAATGTCCAATCTGTCTTCCATTACATCATTATCCAGGTTTTAAAATATTAATCTCATTGATGACACACCATCTCTTCCAGTTTCTAGTACATGGTAAACTAGATATTTGTAAGTATTAATTTAAAAGAAAAAATTTGGCAAAAAAATTTAGTTTAAACTGGAATGATAAATAAAAATCTTCTTTAATCTTTATCACACTCAATATATTTGCATCGACCAAATTTATTTATTTTTTATTTATTTACTTATTTATTTTTTGGCCGCACTTCACGGCTTGTGGGATCTTAGGACCAGGGATCCAACCCAGGTCCTCAGCAGTGAAAGCACGGAGTCCTAACCACTGGACCGCCAGGGAATTCCCCATCTACCAACTTTAACTTCATGCCTTCTATGCAAATCCAGAATGGCAATTTCAAAGGAAAGAACAGTACAGCCTTCACATGGGGGCAAAGGGGGCTTCTGTGGGGAGCCTTATGCCTCAGGGCTCCCCAGGCTTTGAAGTGTCTTTGTATGGAAATGCTCTAAATCTCCTCCAGCATGTGGGCCATTGGGTTTCTGTCCTTAGGGGAGCTCTCTGACCCTGCCTCCACCCACATGTCCACGAATTCTGCCATACATTTTAAATCAAACTCTTTATATTGCTGAAGCCCTGCTAGAAATATTTCCCGAGGTCATCGCTCTGCCCCCATCCGCCAACAGGCTCTCCATGGCAACAGAGCCATCCTGTGTCACTCCCACCCCCGTGTCCAGTGTCTGCCTGGCTGAAGGGGATTTGAGAGTGTGTGTTTGTTTCTTTTAATAGCTCTGGATCTCAATGTTGGACAGGATCTCAGAGCTCTGCAAATCTAATCCCCGCTGAGTAGGAATGGCTTCTGTAATCCTCCGTCACGTCACCCCTGCTTGGACATCAGCTCCCGAGAGCTCGTGGTACGCAGCCGAAATCCACTGCTGGGTGATGTGACTACTGCCTATGCCCACCAGCCCGCAAAGCTAATTTACCCTCCCAAAGCCGCAATGAACAAGGCCTAATCCCTGTTCCATATGGCGACCCTTAAGAGGCCTGAAATACTGAAGCATGTTTGCTTGAAGTTATTTCCTCCTTTCTATCAAAAATATTTTCTCTCCCCCCTCCTTTCTCTTTCTCTTAAGCACATGAAGTTTTGTCTCCCAACGCAAGAGGTTTTCTTTGACGTTAATTTCTCCTTCAGTAGTCAACACTCACATTCCTTAGGGAGAAGGTTTTTTTATGGAATTAATTCCTCCTTCCCCTCAGAAATGTTTTCTCTCACTGCTTGGGCTTTAAATCTTTAAAGACATTAGACATTAGACATGTATTCTAAAAGCTGAAAATGCCCAGTGAAGAGCAAGAATTTATTTAGAGAAGAGAATGTACCTGGAGCTACTGCTCCCTATGACATCACAGAACTCGCCCCTTGTTTCTTTTTCTGAGTTAACCATAAAGACCTGAGGTTTTGTTCTCATGTCTAAGAATGAAGCTCTTTTTCTTGTTTACAAGACCAACCTTAAATAGAGAAAGCACCTTAGAGAAAGGGTTTTTACATGAGGTTTTTCTGCCTAGTCCACATAAATTCTTTTTACAAATTCTTTTTTTAACCTTACAAATTCTTTTTAACCTTACAAATTCTTTTTTTAACCTTAATTTTAATCCTGCATCTCTGTTTTCTTATCTGAAAAATTGTTGAATATAGTTTCTTCCACTCCCCAGTCTTAAAGATCAGGGATGCAGGAGTCTATCTGCTTCTGTTACAAAATTATTCCTTGCGCCACCAGGGAAGTCCCACTACTTCAGTTTATATTTACAATGTTTTAATTTAAAAGAATAAAAGAAGATATAATTCATTTCAATTGGATTTTTGTGTATATCATTTCAACGAAATAAAAATATAATTTATTAATATGTGTACAAAATCAATTTAGCTACTCAAAACAATGACATAGATCTCAATGTACTAATATGAGAACATGCCCATCATAAATTTCAGAAATAAATCTATAATGCTCTATTGTGTGTATGTGCGTGTAAAAATGATTAATGTGTATAAAAGGTGCGATGGGCTGAATATTTGTGTCCCCCTGAAATTCATATGTTGAAACATAATCCCCAATGTGATGCTATTTGGAGGTGAGGACTTGAAAGGTCTTAGTGCCCTTATAAAAGAGCCCTACAGAGCTCCCTTGCCTCTTTGCTACATGAGGACATGGCAAGTAGACGGACTTCTATGAACCAGGAAGTGGGCCCTCACCAGACACCAAATCTGCTGGCGCCTTGATCTTGGACTTTCCAGCCTCCGGAACTGTGTGAAATAAATTTCTGTTGTTTATAAGCTACCCATCTATGGTATTTTTGTTAGAACAGTCTAAAGGGACTAAGACAGGAAAGATAAACACAAAACTGTCAAGAATGATTATCTATGGGAGGTGTGTTGCATTGTATCCATGAAAGGAGAGAAGTGTTATAAGAGAACTTTCACTTTTGACTCCATATTCACTTGTATAAGTGGATAATAAGCATATATTTCTTCTAAAAAATGTTAAAGTTGCCACCAGAACAGAAATAGAAAAGAAAAAAGAAAATATACTGAGAACCTAGAATCAATCAACAGAAATTATATAAAATGTAGATGTTAATTTCCATTGCAATTCTTTTCTAATAACTATTTACATTTTATTAACCTCAAATTATGTCATCTAGTTTCATTTCATAATCTACGTCTTGTTTTTTTTTTTTTTTTTTTTTTTTGCGGTACACGGGCCTCACTGTTGCGGCGTCTCCCATTGCGGAGCACAGGCTCCGGACGCGCAAGCTCAGCGGCCATGGCTCACGGGCCCAGCCACTCCGCGGCATGTGGGATCTTCCCAGACCGGGGCACGAACGCGTGTCCCCTGCATCGGCAGGCGGACTCTCAACCACTGCGCCACCAGGGAAGCCCTACGTCTTGTTATTTTAATGGTGATCATATTTAAGGTTGATTGTAACTTTTCTATGAAATAGTCAGTGATGAACTTGACATCTTTCCCATGCATACTATAGATCAGGGAAATACTTCTTAAGGAGACATTACACCTTTACCGTAGTAGAACTTCAGAGTTCTTATAACATTTCTTCATAAAGAGTCAATTTTTTAATATTTTCACTCAGTTTGCAGTTCCTAGCTTTGTTGAGTCCTTGTTTTCCTGAACCTGACTCTAATCAGGGTCAATCTCTTTGGGATGTTTTCACAGGCTATTTGAAAAGGGATGATAAACTAGAGTTCCCCCATATTTTTTCCTCTTAAAAAAAATAAATATTCTTTTCCCTTGCTTAATTTTAAAACTCAAATAGAATTTCTGGTTCCTGCAAAGATGGTGAACTGGCACAGATGGCTGGCTCTCTTCCCCAGAGTCAAACAAGGAAAAGCTTCAAGAGAACATGAATTCCAGGAACTAATGACATCGACAGTAAGAAACCTCTGGGGAGGTAGAAGCAGTGCACCTGAAAGGGAATTCTATTTTTCCTTTAGACTATACCTTACAAGGAAGGTACACATTGCTGTATTTTGAAGTTATTGATTTGATTCTTTTCTGTATAGTTAAACTATCAACTTGAGATATTTGATTTTTTGTTTTCAATTTTCAGGATTACTATTTTCCTATCTTGATTTAATTTTGTTTTATAATTACATAAACCATTTACGTGGTTTATCTACCTGAAAGGGGTGGGGCCATATGGGTTGGCTAGAGCCTGGGGCAGAAGACTGGCTGGGAGAAATACATTAGTGAAAACAAGTTGACGTTCCCTCCTGCCTCTTCCATACTCTGTTTTGAGGCAATGACTGCCTTCTTGTCCATCAGGGAAATCAGTGAAATAGGGGTCCGGGGGGTAAAATCAGGCAACCAAAATCTCAGCTAGAGTTAGGAGTTAACAAAAACAGGGGTGAAGTGACCAGCCTGGAGCATTTATTCCTCCACCCCTTCACCATAATCCCTGGCTATTAACTTCCAAATTATATGTCCAGCCTGGACCTTGCCCTTGAACTCCAGACTTGTCTATCCAGAACAGCCTACTCATAACTCTCCTTGGATGTCTAATAGGCACCTCGAACAAAATGTGTCCTCAACCAAACTCTTGATATTCCCCCCAAAACCTCTTCTTTTTGCTGTCTTCCCCATTACAGTAAGTGATAATTCTATTCTTCTAGATACTGATTCCAAATCTCTTGGTGCTGTCCTCCATCTATACCTGGATAAATTCATACAATGGAGAACTATGCAGCTGTGGGGAAAAAAATAAGATTCCTATGTGCCACTATGGAGTGATTCCATGATGCATAGCTAAGTGAAAAAAGCAAGGTGCAGGATAAAGTGTACAGCAGTGTGTGCACCTTTACCTAAAAAGGGAGGCAAAATGAGAAAATGCATATATTTTAAAAAATGGAGGAATAAATTAAAATGAAATGGGAAATGACTACTTTTAGGTGGAAGGAAGAAGCAGGTTCGAGGAAACAGGGTTAGAAGATAAACTTCTGTGAATATACTTTGCTTTATAGCTTTTAACTTAGAAACCATGTAAATGGTTTATGTAATTATAAAACAAAAATAAATCAAGATAGGAAAATATTAATCCTGAAAATTGAAAACAAAAGAACCCAAATATATCAAGTTGATGGCTTAACTATACATAGAAGAATTAATTCAATAACTTCAAAACACAGCAATTTGTACCTTCCTTGTAAGGCATAGTCTAAACGAAAAATAGAATTGCAAAGTAATCTTAAATTGTATTCAGGAGTCATATTGCTAATAACAAAAGTATGAAACTGTTAAACACACATATATATAATAGGATAAAACAAGTAATCCGTTAATGATGTTTGAAACTATTATATATACACATAGAATAAACTAAGGCAAATTAAGTAATTATGCTAATGAGTAAGCATAAAGAGACACAAATATAAAATCAAAGAAGTTAGGTTTTGAAAATGTGATATTTTATTTGAATTGGAAATACGAGTATTAACTTAGAATACAAGAATAAATGTTTCTAGCTCTGCCCAAGGAAACGACCTAGAAGCAATGACCAGCCCAATGAGGACCCCTAGTGCCCAAACTGTATTCTCTAAATACCATTTCCCGTGAAAAGGAACCAGGACTCCTTGGGAAAATGGATGAATTCCTGTCAGAAGCAAGAATGAGCCTGGAATACCTAGTCACACTAGAAAACAAGGAAGCGATTAAAGTTCACTGGGGTCATGTAAAAAAGTCCACGGGAACCAGTTTGAAGGAGCTCCCAATGGTCAAAACTGAAACAATTTGCAGGAGCTCCCAATAGCCAAAGATGGACCATTATCAATAAGAATAATGATCGTAGTAGAGTGAAACATATAAAATATGTTAAAATCCACAAGTTTATAATGATACTTTTTTAAAAACCTCATTGATCACCTTTAGAGGATACAAAAGAACCAAATAATTTTTCTAAAAACTGGAAATGCAAGAGAATTTATACCCCACGAAGCAAGCTTCCTACAAGGACAGGAGTCAGTGTAAATACCCCTTTCTTCTCTTTCAAGCAACAGTTCTTCGCGGGCACTCTACGTGACTTCCCAGGGTGTCCCTAGCAGGATGAACTCCTAGTTCCCCACAGCGGGATCAAGTCAGTGAGGTGCTCTCAGATGATCTTTTCCTCCTTTCCTGCTTCAGTCTCCCTTCTTCTGCTCCTTGGAGGATCATTTCCCAAAACAATGACCATCATGCAAGTCCTTGTCGCAGGCTCTGCCTTTTTGAATAACCTAGCGTTCTTCAAAAGTTGTTCCCTCAGAAGGAGATTCTGGAACTGGGTCACTGATAGGTCAAACATCAGTAATGACTCCACTACTGGTGATAAGTAAGAAAGACTATGGCTTTGGCTGACTTTTGTTCATGGCCTTAAAGGCCTTGAAGAAAAAAAATAAAAAAAGATGGGCTCAGGTTAACCAGACAACTCTAGACATACTGTGAAAGTGAGAAAGCCTCCATGGCAGTGTTTAAAGAGGTTCTTGCCCTTTTTCACAGGGGCCTGAAAATCAAGTCCAGGATGTAACTGCTAGGCTAGCAGAGCTCAAAGAATACTGAACGACAGTCTAAACAGGTCTCACATCAAGTTCAAGGATCCGATATCATGATGCTGAGAATCAGAGACCTACCATGGGGATATCTGGGTGCATGAGCCTAACCACCTTGAACCCCGATACCTCTTAATCTTCCAGGTTGGCAAAAGCAGCTTCCTCCTCCCTTGCTAAAGGAGAACAGCCTCCATTAAAACGGAGACTCCCAAAAGACCACATCTGAGGCAGGTAGATCACAAAATGATGCTTGGTCTCTTCTAGATCTGGCTCCATCTTCCCTACCTGCCTTCAAACCCATGACTAGGGGCAGGTCCGAGTGGAACCCAAGTGGGGAATTACTCCTCTGGAAGCATATTGTATACGCACTCTGTGAATATGAATACCTGGCCGGCATATAGCAACAGGAGCTGGGGCATGTACGGAGATGGAACTCAAGGGTGTTAGACAGAGAGGGAAAGATAAAAGGCAGGATAAGGGAGCAATTGTTGACATGGGAGCACTGTTTCATGACCTGGGGCTTATTGTCCTGACAAGGGCACCTGAATCAGTCCTCAAATGCTGTTGGGATGACTCCTTCAAGCTTGAACACATTGTTGGTTGGCCACGAGATAGAAATGCTAGAACTGCCTTGACAGAGTGTGGAGGAAGGTTCAGGAAAGTAGAAATGTTAGAATGATTGCTATACGACTCGGAGAACCTGATACCTAACTAGGTCCCCCAGGAAGGCCCAGAGGGAACTCCCATCACGGGAGCAACAAGAGATGACACTGGTCATGGGGCGCCAGAATCTTCGAGAAGTCCAGCAATAAGTGGGCCTCTGCATGACACCACTGACTGCAGGCGATTCTGCCATGGAGTCAAACTCTCTATTACCAAACGGGGTGACAGGGTTCCAGACCAGCAGAGGCCAGATGATGACACCTAAACTTAAGAGTCAAGATGAACAGGATTCTTGTAATACAGACCAAGCTTGGGATGATAGTCAAGGTCCCCTGACCTACCAGGACCTGTGGCAATGGCTAATAGAGCAGGGTGTTACTAGGAACAAAACAGATGGACAACAGATTAGAATATTACTTGGTTTGTGTAACCACACAAAAATTGAAAGCTAATGAGAAAAAGGTTGATATCAGTCACTACAATGGTTACTTACACTCTCATTTATCAGTTCTAGGACAGTTCTGAGACCTAGAGCCTACCGACTGAAACGGATGCCTAATCCCCTTGTTAAAAGTCCTTGCAGTGCTACGTCAAATACATACATAAGCATGTCCCTGTTCCTTCCCCAAAGGAATCTGCAGCCATTCTAGACACACTAGGGAAAGGGGAATACCCAGACCCACTGGATACACAGTGTGGACTGACAGTGATGCCATGGGACCTAACATGCCATCAGAGTTCCCAAGCGAGAGTGAAGCTTATGAAAGCGAGGAGAGAAATGGTGTCTTAGCCCAAGTTCATCTCACAGTGGGTACAATGTGTGCATGCATGTTGTCAGGTCCCTGAGTGCATCCCTTGGATGGATATACTTAGAAACAGGAAAACCTGTTATTATGTAGTCATTATGGTAGAAATGGTCAAATGAAAGCCTCTGAAATGACCTGTTTCCTCTTCCAGCCATGATAGTATATCAGAAGGAATACCACATACTGGGAAGAATTACAGAAATTAGTACCACCTTCAAAGTATTCAAGAAAGCAGAGACGGTGGTCCCCATCACGTCCCAGTTTAATTTACCTTTCTAATCCTGAAAAAAGAAAAAGAAAAAAGATTGACAGCTGCTGGTTCACTACCATAAACTGATATAAACTTAAGCAAGGGGTAGTCCCAATCACAGGTGCTATACCAGATGTGATACCTTTACTGAAACAGAACAACATAGTTTCCGTCACTTGGTATACACTACTGACCTGGCAAGCGCATTCGTTTCAATTCCTAGCAATAAAGAGGACCAAAATCTTTTTTTTTTATGTGGGACGGACAGCAGTACTCATTCACTGTTTTGTCCCAGGGGTGTGCTCACTCTCCCAGCCTCTGGCATCTTTCATCATGGAGCTGCATTTTTTCCTACGCCCGAAACACAAAGAAGTCAAAGGAAAAGGTCCATCAGAAGGGGAAGGAGATACAATCTTCTGCTCCAGGCCAACAAGGTAAACCAGCAGATCAGTGATAACACGTCTGAGTTGCAATAGCAACTGATGCCCTACACTGACCCCGAGAGCATTAAAAAAGGGCTGCTTCTGCCCTTCCACCTTTCAGAAACTTGCACAAGTTTCTTTTGTCACCAACCCCAACCTGGAACCACACAGGGAAAGAAATTCTAAGAAATGCAGTTCTAGCTTAGCTAGGGTCAAACACCCCACCAACTTTCTTGGGTTCCATGTAAATTATAAACAATAGTCCTCAAGTTTTCTTGTGCAAAAGTGTCATAAGGCATTCTGATTGCCTACTGCTACACACTAAACTCCCCCAAATTAGTGACATAAAACAACAGCCATTTTATTATTCTCAGGGCTTCTATGGATCAAGAATTCACAGCACAGTGAGGATAACTTGTCTCTACTTCACAATGTCTGGGTCGCTCAGTTGAAAAGCCTTATAGGTGGGGATGTCGCACATGGCTGGAGGCTGGAATAAGCTGGAGTCTTCTTCACCAACATGTCTGGTACCTGGGCTGGGATGACTCAAAGGCTGAGCTTGGGCTTCCCTGGTGGCGCAGTGGTTGAGAGTCCACCTGCCGATGCAGGGGACGCGGGTTCGTGCCCCGGTCCGGGAGGATCCCACATGCCGCGGAGCGGCTGGGCCCGTGAGCCATGGCTGCTGAGCCTGAGCGTCCGGAGCCTGTGCTCCGCAACGGGAGAGGCCACAACAGTGAGAGGACCGCGTACCGCAAAAAAAAAAAAAATATATATATATATATATATATATAGGCTGTAGGTTTAAAGAAGAATCCCTTGGACTGGGCATATTCCCCCGCCCTCCTCCTCTTCATCACCATCATCATCATCATCATCTCAGTCCATAAGGAGGTAAGAAAAGAGACAGTTTACATTGTGAACTGATTTCATCTGGTTAGAAAGGAGTGGAGGGGGAGACCAAATGAATTCCTACATATATCTCCGAATTGTTTTTTTAAATATCCCTAACTTGATACATATTCTTACCCCTCTCTCTCACTGACATTCCATGAACAGCTGATCCAGTAAAAACTCAATCTATTCCAAAAAATTTTTTCAATGAATCAACTTTTGATTTCACTGACCGGTACTTCCGACTCTCTCTCTCTGATGCTGCATTTAAAATCTTCAAAATCCCCCAAAATAGCATTCAGCCTTCCTGTATCCAGAGACAGGGGCCCAGAGACAAAAAAGATCAGGCCCCAGGCTGTTTTCAGGTGGCACAGTGGCAGACATTCCTACGCAAGTCTTTGTCAGTTTTTAACTGAAATGTCTTTAAGCTCTCCATCCTGAAATTTTTTTCTATGGCATCTATGACAGAAATGCATTCATCTCTCATATATACAACTGCATGGGGGTGGGAAGGTGTGGGAAATCCATTCAAAATTGAGTAATCAAATTGGAACTAGGATAGCAGCTGTACAGAGACACAGAAAGGAAAAAAATGGAGGAGAGGAACAGAAGAAAAGAGGGAGTCAAAAAACAACAGAAAAATATTTCTATAGACCAGATGAAAATTTACACCAAACGTTTTGTCATGAATTATAATCAAGTTAAGATGAAGTAATTGGAGTGTAATCCAATATGACTGCCTCCGTATAAAAAGGGGAAATTTGGACCAGAGACAGACACATACAAAGGGAAGATGATGTGAAAACACAGGGAGAAAGCCATCTACCTGCCAAAGGATGTCTGAGACCACCAGAAGCTAGAAGAAAGCCCTGGCACAGATCTTTCCCTCCCAACCCTCAGTAGGAACCAGCCCTGCCAACACCTTGATCTTCAACTTCTCGCCTCCAGAGCTATGTGACAATAAGCTTCTGCTGTTTAAGTCACCCAGTTTGTGGTACTTTGTTACAGCAGCCCTAGCACACTAATTCAAGAAGGGAGGTGGAAGAACCAATATACTAAATTTACCATTGATCATTGCAGGGAATTAACTGGCATTATCTCAAGAAATACAGGTGAAATGGTGTGTTATAAAGTAAACGACTTGTATAAAAATACAAATACTTGAGTGTTAACAGAAGAAACCCACACATAAAAACAAAGATGCTCTCTATGAATTGTGGAAACAGAAAATACACTTAAAAATTTATGACAAAGCAAGAACAAACATTAACCTTGAATTAATGTGAAATGACTAAATTCACCTTTTAAAAGAAAAGGTTTTCAGATTGGATCACAGAATAAAATTCTGCTATGCATAAGGACACGCCTAAAAGAGATTATCCTAGTGTCTATTGCTTTGTCTATTTGAAAATGAATCTTGAGTTGCTAAGTAGGAGCTGAGCCAAGAAAAAGATGACCTGGCCCATATTACCATTGAATACGCAACATCATCTGTCACAAATTCACTTAGAAACTTCTCTGGTGCTGATCATATGTTTATGAATGCATCTCTGTATATATGAAGAGTGTGAGTTCAGTTATAAAGTGCATTAATATAGCCAGAGGTAGGATTCTTTGTCCATAGTTCAAATATGTGTGCTCAAAATTCAGAAAAGTTAAAAATAAGAATATGACAGGGACTTCCCTGGTGGCGCAGAGGTTAAGAATCCACCTGCCAATGCAAGGGACATGGGTTCGAGCCCCGGTACAGGAAGATCCCACATGCCGTGGAGCAACTAAGCCCGTGTGCCACAACTACCGAGCCTGCGCTCTAGAGCCCACGAGCCACAACTACTGAGCCTGTGTGCCACAACTACTGAAGCCCGCGAGCCTAGAGCCCGTGCTCCGCAACAAGAGAAGCCACCGCAATGAGAAGCCTGCGCACCGCAACGAAGAGTAGCCCCCGCTCGCCGCAACTAAAGAAAGCCTGCGCGCAGCAACAAAGACCCAACACAGCCAAAAATAATTAATTAATTAATTAATTAATTTTAAAAAAGAATATGGCAATAGCATATCAGAAAAATCCAACTGAAAAGAAAGTTGAGGCTATGATCTTAATATAAAAATTGATTTCAGAACAAAAAAATATTAACAAGATTTTTTAAAGCACTTTATAATGATAAAGGATGTAACTCACAGTAAAGATATAACAATTACCAGCATCTATGCACCAAATCACATTGCACAAACAGTCATAAAACAAACCTGGAGGTGATATAAGAATAGGCAGAAACACAATAGCAGTGGGAATTTTTAACCTTTTTCCACCCATGAAAGAACAAGTAGATCATTTTTTTCTCCCACTCCTTTACCTCTAAAACTTCCCCAGAGTTGCATAATTACCATAACGTAAGGACAGCACCTGCACTACACAGGAAATGGTTTAGTGTTACTGGAAGGTAGATTTAGACAGGTCAAAATGTATATTATAAACTCTAGGGCAACCATTAAAATTTTTTAAGAAGTATAATTGATAGACTAAGAGAGTAGATAAAAAATGGAATAACATAAAATGCTCATTAAAACTGGAGAAGGCAGGAAGTTCCCTGATGGCCTAGTGGTCAGGATTCCGGGGTTTCACTGCTGTGGCCCAGGTTCAATCCCTGGTCGGGGAACTGAGATCCCGCAAGCCACGCAGCATCGCCAAAAAAAAAAAAAAAAAAAGATGTCAAAACTAGAGAAGGCAGGAAAAGAAACATCTGGCAACAAATAGAAAACAGTTACAAACATAGTGGATATTCAAGCAAACATATCTATAAATACACCAATTAAAAGATAGAGACTGTCAGAGTGGATAAGAAAAACATGACCAACTATATATTGTCTACAGGACAAGAAACCCACTTTAATTATAAAGACACAGGTAGATTAAAAGTAAAGGGATGGGGCTTCCCTGGTGGCGCAGTGGTTGAGAGTCCGCCTGCCGATGCAGGGGACACGGGTTCGTGCCCTGGTCCGGGAGGATCCCACATGCCACAGAGCGGCTGGGCCCGTGAGCCATGGCCGCTGAGCCTGCGCGTCTGGAGCCTGTGCTCCGCAGCGGGAGAGGCCACAACAGTGAGAGGCCCGCGTACCGCAAAAAAAAAAAAAAAAAAAAAAGTAAAGGGATGGAGAAAGATATATTTATATAGATAATGCTAACATTAACCAAAAGAATGCTAGAAGAGCTTATTAATTTCAGACAAACAGATTTCAGAACAAGGAAAATATTCAGCAATAAAGAGGGGTACTGCATAATGATCAAGGGATCAATTCTCCAAGAAGACATACCGATCATAAAGCTGTTCAACTCGAAGCTGAATAGAGAAACAGACGAATTGCCTATTATAGTCAGAGACTTCAGCATCTTCCTGTGAGCAATTGGTAGACCAAGCAGGCAGAATATTAGTAAGGGGACAGTTGACCTGAGCAGCACTGTCGATCACTTGATCTAATGAACATTATAGATCATGGCCTTCAAAACGGCGGGAGCAGACAGTCTTCTCAAGCCCACACAGAACATTCACCTCAAAAGAACATGTTCTGGGCCCTAAGACACATCTTAGCAAATTTAAAAGACTAAAAATCACACAAAAGAATTTCTCAGATCACAGTGGAATTAAACTAGCAATTAACAATAGGAAGATAGCTGAAAAATCCCCCAGATACTTGGAAATTAAACACACTTCTAAATAACACATGAGTCATAGAAGAAGTCTCAAGAGAAATTTTTAAATATTTTGAACTAAATGAAAATTAAAATGCAACTTACCAAAATTTAAGAGATGCAACAAAAACAGTGCTTATAGGGAAATGGAACGCCCATGTTGGAAAAGCAGAAAGCTCTAAAACCAATAAGCTGAACTTGCATCTTAGGAAACTAGGGAAAGAAGAGCAATTTGATCCTAAAGCAGAAAGAACAAAAGAAATAATACTGAACACAGGAACTCAATAAAGGGAATCAACAAAACCAAAGACCGGTTCTTTTGAAAGATTAGTAAAATTGATAATCCTCTAGCCAACCTACGGAAAAAAGACACAAATTACCAATACCAGAAATGAAAGAAAAAGATACACACACCCCAATGTGCACTGCAGCACTATTTACAATAGCCAGGACATGGAAGTAACCTAAATGTCCATCGACAGAGGAATGGATAAAGAAGATGTGGCACATATATACAATGGAATATTACTCAGCCATAAAAAAATGAAATAATATCTTTTGCAGGAACATGGATGGACCTAGAGATTGTCATACTGAGTGAAGTAAGTCAGAGAGAGAGAAGGACAAATATCATGTGATACCACTTATATGTGGAATCTAAAAAAAATGGTACATACTTATTGGTATGGTACATACCATATAAGTAATGGTACATACTTACTTATTTACAAAACAGAAATAATTACAGATGTAGAGAACAATCTTATGGTTACCAGGGGGGGAAGCGGGGGAGGGATAAATTGGGAGATTGGGATTGACATATACACACTACTATATATAAAATAACCAACAAGGACCTACTATATAGCACAAGGAACTCTACTCAGTACTCTGTAATGACCTACATGGGAAAAGAATCTCAAAAAGAGTGGGCAGACGTATATGTATAACTAAATCACTTTGCTGTACACCTGAAACTACACAACATTGTAAATAAATTACACTTCAATAAAATTTTTTTTTTTTTTTTTTGGCAGTACGCGGGCCTCTCACTGTTGTGGCCTCTCCCGTAGCGGAGCACAGGCTCCGGACACACAGGCTCAGTGGCCATGGCTCACGGGCCCAGCCGCTCTGCGGCATGTGGGATCCTCCCGGACCGGGGCACGAACCCATGTCCCCTGCATCGGCAGGCGGACTCTCAACCACTGCGCCACCAGGGAAGCCCCAATAAAAATTTTTTAAAAAAAGAAATGAAAGAGAGCTCATCACTATTGATTCCATAGACATTAAAAGGATAACAAAGGAAGACTATGAACAACTGTGTGCCAACAAATTTGATAATTTAGGTGAAATGGACCAATGCCTTGAAAGACACAGACTACCAAAGCTCACACAAGAAAAAATAAATAACCTGAATAGTCCTATCTCAAAGAAACTGAATCAATAATTAGTAGGCTTCCAAAAAATAAATCACAAGGCCCAGATGGCTTCATTGGTGAATTCAACAACCTATATGGAAGATAATTTAGCAAGATCTTTCAAAATTTAAAATGTACCTATCCTTTAGCCCAGGAAATTTTTAGTTATATAAACTTGTAAACCAGGGAAATGATATATGTAGTAGGTTATTCATTACAGCATTGTTCTTACTATCAAAAGATTGAAAACAATGTAAATGCCCATTGATTGACTACTTGTTCAGTAAGGTATGGTACATCCACACATGAGAATCTATACAGCTGCAGAAAAAGTGAGGACAGTTCTCATATACCAATATGGAATAATTTCTAAGATATATAGGCACACAGAAAGAAAACAATGTACAGAAACCATGAGTATAGTAGGCTACCATCTGTGTAATAGGGAGAGGGGAGAAGAACATATGCATGTATTTGCTTGTCTGTGTACAAAAAAATCTTTGGAAAAATATATATGAAACTAACATAACAAGACATACCTCTGAGAAAGGGAAATGGGTGGTTGGAAAAGAGGCTAGATGGAAATTCTTTACTACACATCCTTCAGTATGTTTTTAATTTTTGAAATATATGTTTTACTCCAAAAATATATGGAATTTTAAAAGTTAGTTTCCCTGTTGTCCCCTCGCAGAGATTCTGATTTGGGGCCAAGGAATCTGCATTATTAACAGGTTTCCCAAGTGATACAGGAGATGCAAGGAGCACGCTGTGAGTAATATAAATCCACCTCACAGGTCCACATATTAAATTATTATAAAAGTGGAAACACAAGGAAATGAGGATGAAGAGAACCAAAGATGACATCCAGGCTCTGGTCCCTCAGAATGGGGAAATTATAACCTTGTCCTCAATAGGATAAGATGGAAGGGGAGTTTTCCAAAATAAAGGACGATCCATCCAGGCAGATGTAAATGAGAACTAGATCCCTTCTCCATTCTGACTGCAATTTTAATATAGACTGTGTCATCAGAAAGAAATAGCTGATGTGACAATTAAGTTACAGACATGTCAATAGAGCTCCTCTCTTTGGATTCCTCTTTTTCTCCAAAATTGCTGATGACGATCAACCTTTAAGATTCACATAAGAATTGTGCACAACGTTTTTCCTTCTCCCTTCTAAAAAATGTACTTGGCGTAGGATGGAGTGGTAGACACTGGCACGCACACACCACACACACACACACACACACACACACACACACACACACGAGAGTCTCTCCAAGAACCATGTTCATGGTGCTAACTTTTCTCCTAGCGTCCTGCTTCTCCCACACCATCCCATCCTGTCCCGCCTCCATTCATTCAACGAGCATATACCGAGAACTTATGTTTCTGGCGCTATTCTAGTTACCAGGGACAGAGTCCTGATCAAGGTCCCTCCTCCCATGATGTGTACATTCTAGTGGAAGGGGGCAAACAAAAGAAAACAGCATAGAAATAAATTATATATTTTCAGGTAGTAATAAGTGCTCTGGGGGAGACGGAACACTTTAGGTTGGGGAGTCAAGGAAAGTCTCTCTGAAGAGGTGACCTGAGACCTGAATGACGAGGAGCTAACCGCGTGAATTTCTGGGGGAAGAACATTCCAAGCAGAGGAACAGTGAGTGCAAAAGCTCTGATCTCGAACATGCTTACGTTCCTGAGGAGTGCAAAGATCAGTACGGGTGGAGAACAGTAAACTGGGAGGAGGATACTAAAATATTAGATAAAAGAAGGCGGCTGCGTGCGTATATACGTGCTATAACTCACCTCTACACCATTGCATCGTAGGTTACATGTATCATGGCCTCTTACCCCTTAATACTTCTGTGTGTATTTCCTAAGAACAAGGATATTCTCTTACACAACCACAATACAGTAATCAAGATGAGGAACTTTAACACTGATACGTTTCTCTAATCCACAGTCCTTATTCCAAGGCAAACAACTATTCCACTAGGTTCTTTACAGCATTTTTTCTGGTCCAAGGTCCAGTCCAAAATCACAGACAGCATTTAGTTGTCACGTCTCCTTGCCCCTGAATCAATTCCTCAGCCTTCACTTGTTTTTTAAGATATTGGCATTTTAAAGGAATACAGGTCAGTAATTTCATAGAATTTGCTTTTTTTAGCTTATCTCAGATTGGATTTATTAAATTTCTTTTTACGTATACATCTATCCACTCTATTTTAGATTCTTTTCCCATATAGGCCATTACAGAGTATTAAATAGAGTTCCCTGAGCTGTACAGCAGGTCCTTATTAGTTATCTATTTTATATACAGTAATGTGTATATGTCAATCCCAATCTCCCAATTTATCCCTCCCCCTGCCCCTTTCCCCCTTGGTAACCATAAGTTTGTTTTCTATTGATACAACTGTTAACTGTTTGTTTTGTAAGTAAGCTCATTGCTTCTATGTGGGTTTTTCTGATGTCTTTATGGTTAGATTCAGGTTACAAATCTATGGCTGGAAAGCCCCATGGGTGATTTTGTGTTCTCAGAGCATCAATCCAGAGGCACGCTATCCCTTGTTGGTAATGTTAATTGTGATTATTTGGGGGAAGGTATTGTTAGTTTCTCCACTGCATTGTTACTCTTTGTGGAATGATACTTTGAGAGCATGTAGATATCTTACTCCTCATCAAAGGAACCCTTTAAACATAAACACATTAATTTATACCCAGCAAAACAGACAATAACTCCTGGGTTTCATTTTTTGGGTTATTTGGAAAAATGTTCAAACTTTTTGTTTAAATCAGGGTCCAAAGACAGTATTTACAATGCATTTGGTTGCCATGTCTCGTGTCTCCTTCAGTCTATGACGAGGGAACATAAATCCTCACCAATTCTTACAAGCATGAAATTCCGTGATCGAGAAGCTTCCTGGACGCACATGCAGGGTGGTGATTCTACTCCAGCACCTGGCACATCGAGCTCACCGACTTTTCTCGAATTGTTGGGTCCTCACTTCCAACCAGGTACGCACATCGTCTCCCTCTGCAGTAGGTCGTGGCTGTGCTGTGTTCTGTCCAGACTCAGAAATGTCACCCCTGAGGGAGGACTAGAACTTGGGCAGACTTCCAGAACACGAGTCAGCCAAAGTCCTGGGCTGAGCCTGCTCACGGCACGAAGTGTCCAGGCCACCGACTCAGGGGGCAAAGATGTAACGTGGAGGGGGAGTGGCAGGGAGGAAGCGGCCTTCTCGGTCATGACCTCAGGGCTGAGCTACTCACGACAAAGTGCCCCTTGCTATGACTGCTGGTGTGGAGAAGAGACTGAATGCTGGCTGAAATCTGACTGTAAAATATTTAAATACCATTATCAGGAAAGGTACATACTGAAAGACTCACTACAAACACTGCAAACGTGTGTGTGTGTGTGTGTGTGTGTGTGTGTGTGTGTGTGTGTGTGTGTGTGTGTGTGTGTGTGTGTGTGTGTGTGTTACCTTAGAGGCTCAAATGCCCTCCTGGTGCAGACTGTTATGTTGGGGAAAACTGCTCAAATGGGCAACTTAGATTAGCAAACGTGAAGCAGAAACTGTGGTGGGAAACGACAGTGTTTGAAGATCTGCGACTCCCAGGAACCGGAGGTCCGAGCACTGAGAAAATGCATGGTCAGTGTGTGAGCCGAGGCTGGCTCTGCAGACCATCTCTTTTGGGGGGAAAAAAATGTCCAGTTAGACTGTACTGTAGCTAAAAACTAATGGCTATTTGGGGGAGATCTATTTGTCCTTATTTGAACAATTGCAACCCAGAGGTGAATATGTGAGGCAAAGAAGAATTCAGGAGAGGCAGACGGACAGACAGCATCGGCACCCACTGCTGAGGAAGGGCTGTAAAGATCACCCCTGCTGCTGTCCCACCTGCTGGATTTTTAAAGTTCTTCATTCTTCCAGGTGCTCAGGTCAAACACCTTGGAGTCACCCGCAACACCTGACAGCCCATTTCGCCAGCAAATATCCTATTAGCCGTTCCACCCAGAGCAAAGCCACTCCTCACCGTCCCCACAGACCCCACCCTTGTCTGGGCATCAGTGTCTCTCACTGCATCACCCGAGGGCCGGCTTCCTGGTCTCTCTGCTTCTGCCCTTGCCCCTACTGCCTAGGGGGTAACGGAGGCCCTTTTAAACCCTCCAGTGGTTTCCTATCTTGCTCAGAATAAAGCCAAAGTCCTTATGAATGACCTATGTGGAAAAAAAAAAAAACACGAAGCGAACAAACCAAAACCCACAGAAAGCTGCAAATAAGAAAAGCGTTTATCTGGGGTCTTAAGAATTGCAATTCAGGAGACACAGATTAGGGTAAAACTGAAAGAGTGTTCCAGGGAAGAGACGAGGCGGGGGGCTATTAAGCCACAAAGCTATAGCCTGACATAAAAAAAGAAATATTTGTCCTAAGGGGTAGGCTGCCACGCGCTGTTTTAGGGTACGGGTCTAACAAGCAGGTAGACTGTCACAAGTTACTTTAGGGTAAGGGCCTGATAGGTATCTTGAGCTTCTGGAACATTTTACAGATGTTCTGGATGCCTGCATGGGGACAATAAGTGGTCAAAAGGCCAGATTCCATCCAGGCTGACATGCATAAGTCATACTTCCTCTATGGCCTCCTGGCTCCATTTTAGAGAGAGAGCTCTCTTAGCAATACCGACTCCATGTTTATTTCCTTTCACACCCACAAGGTCCTACAAGATCCGCCCTGCACCCCATCTGTATTAGCCAGGGCTCTCTGGAGAAATGAACCCACATGAGATACACAGATACATACAGATCTTCCTTGACTTACGATGGCCAGGCACCGGGCTTTACAAGTATCCATCCTCGTAACAAGCCTATGGGGAAGATATTGTCATTATCCTCATTTACAGATGACAACACTGAGGCACAGAGAAGGCAAGCAACTCGCCCAAGGACTCCCAATTCATAAGCAGTAGAACTGGGGCTTGGCTCCCGGGCAGCTAGGCTCCAGGGTCCAGGCTTAGCCATCCTTGCTACTACCTTCTCCCTCTCTGTCACGTCAGCCACACCAGCCTCCCCACTTTCCTCAACATACCAGTATCCTCCCGCCACAAGACCTTGCACATGCACTTCTCACTGACTTGAAAACTTCTCCCCCAGCTATCTCCTTGATTACGCCCTCATTTCTTCAGGTCTGGGTTCAGGTGTCACCTCTCCACCTAAAGCGGCATATGCTGGCGCACCTGTGTCTCTAGCCACACCTCCTGACCTATTATATATTTATTAGTGCACTTATGTACTGCCTGTCTCCTGCACTGAAATGTAAACTCCAAGAAAGCAAGGATTTTTGTCTGTTTTGCTCATTGCTACAGTTTATAACCCCAGAGCCTACCTGAGAACATAGCAGGTATTAAATAAACGTGTCTACAGATGGCCAACAGGCACATGAAAAGGTGCTTAATATTGCGAATTATTAGAGAAATGCAAATCAAAACTACAGTGAGGTATCACCTCACAGCGGTCAGAATGGCCATCATCAAAAAGTCTACAAATAATAAACGCTGGAGAGGGTGTGAAGAAAAGGGAGCCCTCTTAAACGCTGCTGGTGGGAATGTAAATTAGTGCAGCCACTATGGAGAACAGTATGAAGGTTCCTTAAGGAACTAAAAATAGAGCTACTATATGATCCAGCAATCCCACTCCTGGGCATATACCCAGAAAAGATGAAAACTCTAACTTGAAAAGATACATACACCCCAATGTTTATAGCAGCACTATTTACAATAGCCAAGACATGGAAGCAACCTAAGTTGCTTCCAATAGATGAACTGATAAAGAAGATGTGGTATATATACACAATGGAATACTACTCAGCCATTAAAAAAATGAAATAATGCCATCTGCAGCAACATGGATGGACCCAGAGATTATCATACTAAGTGAAGTAAGTCAGACAGAGAAAGACAAATATCATATGATTTAACTTATATGTAGAATCTAAAAAAAATGATACAAATGAACTAATTTCCAAAACAGAAACAGACTCACAGAGATAGAAAACAAACTTATGGTACTAAAGGGTAAGGTTGGGGGAGGCATAAATTAGGAGTTTGGTACACACTATATATAAAATAGTGTGTACCAAACACTATTTTACAGTGTTATAAAAGCAGATACACACACTATATATAAAATAGATAAACAACAAGGACCTACTGTATAGCACAAGGAACTATATTCAATATCTTGTAATAACCTATAATGGAAAAGAATCTAAAAATGAATAGACATATACATATGTATAACATTTTGTTGTACACCTGAAACTAATACATCGTAAATCCACTATACTTCAATTTTTAAAATAAACAAGCAAACAAACAAACATGTGAAATGAATTTAAGACTAAACAAACCAGACCTGAAAAAGCATTGAAAATGAAAGGAGATGACTTTCATCTTGTAATTTGGAAGGAAAAGTGAAAGGAGGTGATTCCCTGGAGAATGGATGTCTGTGGTACTGATCACACACTGTTCTCTAAGAGGACACAGAGGTGAGACCAGCACTACTGTGATGGGCAGGGAGGGGGTGTCTCCTGAAGGCTGGAACATGTCCATAATCAACACCAGGTACAAAGCCCGTGCTGCATAAGCAACGCTGACCAACTGGGAAGGTAGGCTTCGTGCAGATGGAGGACAGAGGGTAATGAGGCGGGAACTCCCTCCCTGGGTTTCACACTCGGACCGGCGCTCTCCAAGAGTCCTGGTTGAACCAGAAGACACTCTCTGCTAATGTGAGGCAGGAATACCAATGATTTAGCCATGTAAAATGTAAACATCTTAGTGGGATGGATCCCATTACCTTGACAATAAATTCTGGCCTTCTTAGTATTAGGACAACCGTATTCTGTTGCCTTACTGCCAATTATTGTTGGATTAGCCTGTGCCTTGCTAATATGGGAAGAACAGCCAGTACCTGTCCTATCCTCCTCCTACCTGTTCCATCATCATCATAACCTATTTCACAGAGAAAATGAAAGGCTTCCAACATGAGCTCCCAAAACCTCCCACTTCCAACCTACAAAAGTCTGTACACCTATACGCATCTGTGCCTCTTTCCCTCCTTTTTTTTAAATTAATTTTTATTGGAGTATAGTTGATTTACAATGTTGTGTTAGTTTCAGGTGTACAGCAAAGTGATTTAGTCATACATATACATCTATCCACTCTTTTTAGACTCTTTTCCCATACAGGCCATTACAGAGTATTGAGTAGAGTTCCCTGTGCTATACAGTAGGTCCTTGTTAGGTATCTATTTTACATATATAGTAGTGTGTATATGTCCATCCCAATCTCCCAATTAAACCCTCCACCCCCCTTACCCCCTGGTAACCGTAAGTTTGTTTTCCACATCTGTAACTCTATTCCTGTTTTATAAATAAGTTCATTTGTTCACTTTTTTTAGATTCCACATATAAGCGACATCATACGATATTTATCTTTCTCTATCTCACTTCACTCAGTATGACAATCTCTAGGTCCATCCATGTTGCTGCAAATGGCATTATTTCGATCTTTTTTTATGGCTGAGTAACATTCCGTTGTATATATGTACCATATCTTCTCTATCCACTCCTCTGTTGATGGACATTTAGGTTGCTTCCATGTCTTGGCTATTGTAAATAGTGCTGCACTGAACATTGGTGTGCATGTATCTTTTTGAATTATGGTTTTTTCTGTGTATATGCCCAGGAGTGGGGTTGCAGGGTCATATGGAGCTCTATTTTTAGTTTTTTAAGGAACCACTATACTGTTCTCCATGGCGGCTGTACCAACAGGGTTCCCTTTTATCCACACCCTCTCCAGCATTTATTGTTTGTAGATTGTTTGATGATGGCCATTCTGACTGGTGTGAGGTGATACCTCACTGTAGTTTTGACTTGCATTTCTATACTAATAAGTGATGTTGAGCATCTTTTCATGTGCTTTTTAGCCATCTGTAGGTCTTCTTTTTATAATGAAAGCTATATCCAACCTCCCATGTTCTGATTCACATTTGTTTTTAATTTCTCAGGAATATCACTCAGTCAACCATCTTGTCCCTGAATCTTTAACATCTTCCTTCTTCCTAGCTCCTTCCTTTCAAAATTAAAGCTTGGGCTTCCCTGGTGGCGCAGTGGTTGAGAGTCCGCCTGCCGATGCAGGGGACACGGGTTCGTGCTCCGTCCGGGAGGATCCCACATGTCGCGGAGTGGCTGGGGCCGTGAGCCATGGCCGCTGAGCCTGCGCATCCGGAGCCTGTGCTCCGCAACGGGAGAGACCACAACAGTGAGAGGCCCGTGTACCACAAAAAAATAAATAAATAAATAAAAAGTATCTTGGCCCTACCTCTTCATTGAGCTGCTGTGTGTTTCCCTCCTCCTTTTAACAGCCAAACTGTGTTGAGTCCACTTCTCTACCATCCACTCACTCCTGGGGTCTGCATCCACCAGCCTGCACCGTGACTGTTCTGGCCAAGGTCAGAGGCCTTCTCATTGCTACATCCAGTAACCACTTCCCAGTCCTTTCCTCACTTGAGTTCTTGGCGGCATTTGACAGTCCATCACTCCTCCTTGGAACATCCTCTTCTCTTGACTTGGCTCAGTGGCTCCCTGGATTTCCCCCTCCTTGTGTCACCACTCTTCCTCCTCCTCCTTAGTGCAATTGTGCCCCGCTGCCTGTCCCCTTGAATGCTGACATTCCTCACTGCCCCGTCCTAGGCTCTGTTTTCCTATTCTACATACTCTACCTGGGCAATTTCATCACTTCCGAGGTGCCGGGGACTAGGCAAAGATGCTGATGACTTTCATATCGATTTCTCCAACCTGCATCTCTCCCTTGGGACACCACAGTCCTGAGCCTAATTCTCAGCCTCAGCTCTTGAGGCTCAGGAACTTGGTTGACCAGCATACGCAGAGCGGCGGCACATTTTCTCTTGGGGGAAACTAAGTTATAATTGTCACACTGCCTGACAGCCCTAGGCAGTGAGAGAAGCGTTGAGTCAAAGCACAGGCTTGTTACTAGCTGCCTGCTCTTAGGTAGATAACCTACCCTTTCTAAGCCCCAATTTCCTAATCTGCAATGTTGGGGAAATAATAGTACCTTCCTCCTAGGCTTACTGTGAAGGTTAAATGTGATAAAGCAAATAGAGCACTTATGATGCTTACCAGCTCATACCCAGCCCTCAATAAGTATAAGTTATTATTATTTCTCTCCTACCAAATTCTGCTTCATCGTAATAATATTTTTATTAAAACTATTGCAAAAATACATACATCTGTCTACAGATACATACATACATGTGCCTACAGCACACACGCACGTGCGCGCACACACACACACACACACACACACTGAACATTATTCAATCATAACACCTAATAAATTGCAAAGGAAAGTGTCTCATACCACATCAAAGTCTTTAGATAAAGGAAAATACCTAATAATCTGTGCTTTAAAATGCTGCATTTATCCCATGCTCTTGAAGTAGCTGGGTTCAGTTCTTGGTAGCAGAACCAACCCAACCAGGGGAGGGAGAGAGTCTAGCCCTTAACAGTGTACACAGTGCTTCTAAGTGCCTGACAGGCTCTTTTAATCCACTCTGCAGTACTGTGAGGTGACATTATTACCCCAACTTTGCAGGTGTAGAAACTGAGGGCTGTAACCTTCTGACCAGATGTCCTCTGATTTCCAAATGCTTTTGCTACGTGACGCCAGGGAGAATTAGGCCCCATTTCATTGTACCTAGTTTAGTAACTAAAATAGATGATTAGCTCTAATATCAAGAACAGTTTTGTTAATCATTCAACAGTTGTTAAGCAATACCCGGGTGTGGTAAGAGAGGAAAAGGCTAAAGAAAAATAGATCTTTGCCCTTTTAAGAGCTTCGTCTGTAATAAAGGGACATACCTATGAGCAGCAAAAATACTCAGGGACTCTTACAAAGCAACATAGTTTCCCATGAATTGTAAGCTGCATGCTACTTCATATTTTAATATCTCTGGATGCTGTAAAATCAATTGAACACCACAGTTTACTTGTTAGCAGTTGTTTGCTATCTTAATAGCACATAAAATAACATGCCTCTTATAATCAATAGCCTCTTATATAAGAGCCAAGAAAATATAAAATAATTAAATGGCCATTTCTTTAACAGCAATCAACAAATATTTGCCAAAAAGTAAATCGTTTTATCCGTAGGTAATAAAGTTAATATCTGTTACCACAAAACTGGAGGTCATCAGTATCACCATTATTGATTCCTACTGTCTGGCTCAGGTTCAAGGTCTTCTTTCCCAAGAGGCAGGCACAGCAAGAGGCTCCTCAGCGTTGGGTCAGAGCAGCCTGCACAAATTAGGCTAACAATTAGTTTAACAAATTCAGATGACAGTGTAACCAGTGGGGAAATGTGCAGAAAGAACCCTCATGTGGACAGAACATTTGAATGAACAAAATGGTACAATGAGTTCAGACAGAAAGAGCGCATTGTTCCTGGAAACACAGTGAAAGTTGTATTTTCAGAGAAGTCGAATTTCAAGGGGTGACTTAGAAGGGGAGGACGTCCTGATGGAGGCGGCAGCGTGGCAGAATTCAGAGGGTGTATGGAGATCTGTAAAAGTCTGGGTGACAGGGGGGCCACAGCTGAACCACAGTCACAGACTCAAATCCTGACCAAACCTCACACTGGTTTTTGACCTTGGGAAAGTCACTTTATTCTTTTAAAGTCACTTTACTGGGAAAGTCATAATTATGTTGAGTTTCGGTTCCTCCTTTGTAAAATGACTATAAAATACTTACTTTTGTGCTGTGAGGAGGAGAGGGAATATTTGTAAAGTATTTGGCAGGGAGAGCAGACAATAAATGGTAATAAAATTGGTTAGAAGATTTTGAACAGAAGAAGTGAATGAGCAAAGCTATGATTTGGGAAATTAACGTAGAATCTGTGATTAAAACGGGCTGGAGAAAGTGCTAAGTAGAAAACTTGTTAAGATGCTTTTTCAATCGTCTGGATGAGAGGTGGCAGGGGCGGAGGGCAAATAGGACATCTGTCGGTGGAGATGCAGCGCCAGGGGTCCCTAAGGGCGGCGGCTACAAAGCCTGTGAACCTGATATAACACCTGCCTGGGGACAGGGCCTGAGGGTGGAGGCCCGGCAAAGCACTCGAGGAATCCGAAAGTTCTGCAGTTTAGCGCCCAGGTACCTGAGAGAGGACACGGCGGGGGACAGTCTGGGAGGGTTGGCAGAGGGGTGTTCACCACCGCTGCCTAAATCCCACACCGGTGCGCATCTGTTTCAGGCCGCCAGGGAAGAGGTCAGAGTCAGTACGGGAGGCAGGGCGAGCAGAGGTCGACCGGCTTTCCCACCGATCCGCGCCCCCGGCGGGCGGCCGCGAGGAGGCAGAGCGCGGCCCATGCTCCGCCCCTCCCGCCGAGTCCCACCTCCCCGAGCGCGTTCCGAGGGGCGGAGCCCGAGGCGCCCCGCCCACGCACCCCGCGCTCGCCTCGCCCATTCGACACGCTACACCCTCCCCGATCGCCACGCCCATCCGTCACGCCCCGCCCTCCCCCCACCCACTCCGGGTAGACCAGCTGACGCCAGCCGCAGCAGCCACCCAGCTTCTACCCGTGCATCCAGAGCGCCGCGGCGACACCATGTTGGGCATGATCAAGAACTCGCTGTTTGGGAGCGTAGAGACTTGGCCTTGGCAGATCCTGAGCAAAGGGGGCAAGGTAGGCCCACAGGGCTGCCGGGGACCCGAAGGGCGGCCGCGCCCACCGCACCCTGTTCGCGGCTGGAGCGTGGACAGGTGGGGCAGGAACGTGCCCGGGATTGTGCGTTCTGGTGTCTGCCGTGGCCACGGCCCTCCGATGCCCAGCGCTTGGACTGGGAAGGAGGGGAGTAGGAGGTCGGGTGCAGCGGGGCGAAGGGCTCTGCTGGGAAGAGGGGAGACAGTGAGGCAGGATGGGTTTGAGGGGAGAACCCCAGCTTACCGAGATGGACTGCGCCTCTTGAGTGCATTCGTCCATTTAAACATTCCAAACTTTATGAATATTTGTTCGCTGAGAGGCCTTCGGTTGCAGGAAAGACTGGAAAAGTGCTTGTCCTTGAGAAACTCCCAAACTGTCCTTGGTGGAGAACTGAATATAAAAGAACAAGATCTGCTCTGCGAAGGAGGTAACTGTTCAAGTCCGGGAGCGCAGGCGAAGGAGCAGTCCGTTCAGCCAACGGGTGATAGTGGGGCCTGCGCAGAGAAGGTGCCGTCAGCTAGGCCTCCGGGATGTGCAGGAATGCACAGAAACAAGAAGAGCCCGTGCAAAGGCCCAGAGCTGTCAAATGGCTTGTTGGCCTATGGGAGTTGGACTCCTAGAATACAGGATGAGTGAGGAGGGCATCATTGCAGTTTTCCCCCAAATTAACATTAGTGCTCACCCAGGCAAATTGGACTGCCCCCTGAAAACAAATCTGCCACTAGATGATAATCTCCTGTGGACAGGTACTTTGCGCACCTCGCGGCTGTATACTCAGCTCCCTGCCCAGTGCTTCGTCTGTTAAAGGACCGTGTTGTCTGGGGGGCCAAAGTCAGGTACCCATTACATTGATCATCACACAAAAGCCCTCAACTAGAGTCTGGACTCTTCAAGCAGCTATAGCCAGAGGCCTGTTACTTCATCTGTCTATATCTGTTTCCTTAGCCTTACGTAGAATAAGCACTTTAGCCCTGATCAAAGGTGACCTATTCAGGTGCCTACAAGCAGCCAGGCACATAATGAAAATGAGTGACAAACTATAAGGCAGGGTGCGAACTGAGGCAAGTTGGAGACAGAGAACTCAAGTCCCCATCTGCAAAGGGTAATTCCAGGCAGTTGTCATGCAATGATGTGAACCAGGGTTGCTGGGTTTTTAAGGAAAACCAGCAATCCAGACTCTTCATGTGAAATCTCTAAATTTAAAATTTATTCATTCAACAAATAACTGTTGAGTGGGCCAGGTACTCTTATAAGCAATGGGGATAAAGCAGTGGACAAAACTGGCAAAAATCCCTGTCCTCATGGAACTTCTCTTTTAGTGACTAGTGAACAAGTAAGTCAAATATTTCATGTATCAGGTGGTGATCAGTGCTGTGATCAAAAATAAAGCAGGGGGGCTTCCCTGGTGGCGCAGTGGTTGAGAGTCCGCTTGCCGATGCAGGGGACACGGGTTCGTGCCCCAGTCCGGGAAGATCCCACATGCCGCGGAGCGGCTGGGCCCTTGAGCCATGGCCACTGAGCCTGCGCGTCCGGAGCCTGTGCTCCGCAAGGGAAGAGGCCACAATGGTGAGAGGCCCGCGTACCGCAAAAATAAATAAATAAATAAAAATTTTAAAAATTAAAAAATAAAATAAATAAAGCAGGGAAGGGGAGGAGGGACTAGAGAGTGTTAGGGGTGAGGCTACGGTTTTAAGTAGGACAACTGTGTCAGGTGTTTTTTTTTTGTTTTTTTTTTTTGTGGTACACAGGCCTCTCACTGCCGTGGCCTCTCCCGCTGCGGAGCACAGGCTCCGGAGGCGCAGGCTCAGCGGCCATGGCTCACGGGCCCAGCTGCTCCGTGGCATGTGGGATCTTCCTGGACCGGGGCACGAACCCGTGTCCCCTGCATCGGCAGGCGGACCCTCAACCACTGCGCCACAAGGGAAGCCCTGTGTCAGTTTTAACTGTTACAAATGTTTGTAAACCCTGCGGGTCAGGTAGGCAGTAGGATCTGTCTGTGGTGGGATGTCGCCTGTGTGCATACCAGTCTGTGGACACGACCCGAGGATCTCCAGGGTCCTCGTTGGCCTTTGCACTTGAGGAATCCACGTGTTACCCACAGCTTGCAGAGAACTTTCCTTTCTGTAGTAGAATTGGGCTCACTTTGTCTTTGGTGTTAAGTTATTTGCAGTGCAGGCTGAGGGTCTGGGCTCCCAGTGGGAGGCACTAGGGGGAGATAGGAGGGCTGGAAGAAGGGAGAGGCCAGGGTATTTCTCCCTCGCCTTCTCCTCCCTGTCAGGTCTCTGGAAGCAGGAGCTTCTCCGGGGCTCCAGTTCTTGCTAGCCAGGCCACCATGGTTTTGGTTCTCACCAAGTGATCCAGGTATCTGAACTCAGGTAAAAGATGACCGTCCCTCTACCTCTGTAGGGCGCTTACTAACCTCAGGGTTGCTTCACTGTCCCTGCTGGGCATCTCAGCTCTTTTATGATCTGTGAAATCAGTTCTCTGAATCAAGGTGCCTCTGTTCAGAATACTCCAGTCATTTGGTTTTCTGTTAGCCTCTTATAGTACAGTGTCACCTGCCACTGATTTGGCGTCTCCAGGGATAAATGCAGCTCCCCGATCGGCATCTTCCCTCAACATCTGATAAGAATATGGAACCATACGGGATATTGTTGCCAGGCTGAAGCAGATCATTTAACCTGAATGAACCTCAGTTCCTGCACCTGTAGAAAGGGTATCAAAATATCTTCCCCATCCACTCCCAGAGTTGCTAGAAATATTAAATTGTTTAAGAAACATGAAAATGATGTGTAAGTTAATACACCCTACACATGTAGTAATATCGTTATGTTGGAACTCATTTCAGCTCCACTCTTACTAGCTTCGTGGTCACAGCTCACTTAACCTCTCTGATGCTAATCATGAGAGAAAATAATAATCCACGTCTCATAACATTGTTTTGAAATGTAAAGGAGAAAACCAATTATAAATTGTTCAACAAAATACCTAGCACTTGATTGTTAACTTGCCCTTAGTTTTCCAGGTAATTTGGGTTAAGTTACTTAACCTCTCAACCACTCTGAACCCTGAAATTCCTCAGCTGTTAGATGAGAATGACAGTGCCTTATGTGACAATTAAACAGTCGAAGATTCTTGTAATCTTTTTTTTAAAAAATATACAAATTCAGGGTGTTGTTATTGTGAAGAGAGCCTCTTTCTGAAATGATCTGTCTCTTCCTGGAAAGAGCCTGGGTCAGAAACCATTGTTCACTTTCCTGGGTGAATGAATATATTACACAGGGTGCCCCACGTAGCTCAAAGTCAGACTCAACCAGATGTTCAGGGCTGATTCCAGGCACCTGGTGGGGAGGCCCAGGCTGCTGCAGACCTTATCAGGTCCTTCTGCATTTCTTGGGGAGGGAGGAAGATGCACAGCTCTCTGTGTGGGGTTGGGTGGGTCTTGTGGGTACTGAGAGCAGGACTGATAGTAGTAATGGACATCTTTATGGGATTTGTTTCCAGCCTGTGCACATTGATTAGGACCCCACTGCCTGGCTTGGAATCCTTACCCCACCTCTTGCCACTGTATCTGGGGCACGTTACTTAACCTCTTGTTTTCATCCGAAAATGAAGATAAAAACACTTACTTCTTCACAGGGTTGTTTAAAATAATACGTGACACATAGAAAGTACTCAGTTAGGTTGATCATTATTATAATAATTATTGTTGTTTTCTTATAGTGAGAAAGCTGGCTTCCAAAATCAGCATGTATACCAACCACAGCAGGTGGCAAGAGAAAAAAAACACCCTCGCAGAGGACCTTGCGAGACATTCTTGCAACATCTCTGTCTGGGACTTGAACTTGACCAGGGTTCCAACTGAATGTTGAAAACTTCTATTTGTGGCCACTGGCTGAAATCCTCATCTAGTTACTGACGTGGGAGCACAAGCTAGCTGAACGTGGGGTGAGGGAAGGCCATTATGCCATTATTTTGTTACACGTAACAAGGAAATGCACTCAAGATGTTAAATTTGAAGAATCACATGTGCTAACAGTGTTAACTTAGGTGCTTTGTTTTCTGCAGAAATAGAGCTCTATTTAAATTCAGCTCCCTGGAAAATCAGAATAGTTGGATAATATCCATCTCTCAAAGCTAAATTTTCATAGTGATGCAGTGGTTCAAATGAGAAGTTACAGACATAGATGCTGTGAAAACAGGCAGTACCTGTTGGAGAACCACCTTCAGACAATGCGGCACAACCTTCCTCCAGGATGGATATATATAGTTAGGCTAGGTTCTCATCTCTCCAGCCAGCTATGGCTACCATATTCCTTTTCATTAGAGTAAAGCCAGGCTTCACTCCACGGCCTCCTTTCCCACAAATCCTTATAGAGGGCCTACTATATATATGTGTAAGACGTGGTCTTAGATGCTGGGAGATACAGCGGTACACAATACAGACAGGCCATGACCCCATGGGGCTTACGATTGCAGTTGGAGACTAAACACACTATTATTCCATTACAATTTCCATTGTAATTATATTCCACTATAATTCCATTGTAATTATAATTACAATATACTATGTTGTGAAAATGCAAGGGCCTATAAAAATATCACGGGGAACCTGTTTTAAACTGGGATCCTCTCTGAGGAAGTGACTTTTAGGTTGCGACCTGTTGGGTGAGTGGGGATTCATTGGGCAGAGACAGGAAAGGAATCCCCCAGGCAGAGGAGGAGGCAGGTACGGAGGCCCTGAGGCAGGAATGACCGTGGCATTGAAGCAAATAGCAGAAGGCCAGTGAGGAGGTGCTCTGGGTATGGCCGGCAAAGTAGGAAGAAGCTCAGTGGTGCCTGGACCATCACAGATAAGTTAAGAACTTGGTGAATGACAGCGTTTAGGCGGGGGATTAATTAACGTGATTAATTTATATAGAATGCTCTGTGTATGTTCCCTGGGCAACACAGCCTCATTCACAGCTTTGGTTGCCCTTTATGCCGATGCATCCTAACTGAGCCAGGCCCCTGCTGAGTCCAGACCCATGTGTCCAACTGTACAATGGACAGTTTGCTCATCTGTAACAGGAGACAGATAAACCAGTGGATTTGTAAGCGCCCTTCCAGCTCTAGTGTCACCTGTCTTTGAAGTTCATGGGAAGGCAAGATCATTCAGGAAGAAGAGGTAGAGTTAAGCTCAGCCTTAAAGGATGGTAGACTTATCATGGGGGCTGGGCTCCCCGAATCAAACTGGATTCCTTTCTCTGCAGCCGTTCCTTTCTGGCCGTGGACTTTTCTGCCTCGGGGAACAAGCTGAGAACATGCTCACTCAAGACTCAGACACACCTGCAAAACCCTATATTTAGATTACAAAAGTGGGTTGAACTAATTTGGGGTAGATGAAATGAACTTGCTGTCAGATCACCATCATTGGACTAATGGTTCCAAAATCCAACTCCCTGTGAGAGCCTTCAGATGTTCGGAGATCTGGGTCCTGCCAGAGTCTCTGGCCTCCTTTCTTGCCATGCCCTGCTGGACCATTCTTGCTCCAGTGGCAGTGAATTACTTGTATTTTTCACCGTCATCATAAAGTTCTTCAGCTCTTTGCTTTTACCCCTAGGGTGCCCGCTACCTGAAATTGCCCTCCCTAAACTATCAGAGCACTTACTACATCATATAGTAATTATGTAATGCTTCTCACCATCCAACGAGACTGCCCGTATCATATTAATCTCCAACTCTGTAGCACCTGGCAGAGGTTTTCAGTAGATGTTTATTCGATGAATCAATGCATCGGTGACTGAATGTCCAGTTGGATGCTCTGTAAGCACCTCAAATTCAGCTTGGCCTACCCAAACTTGTAAACAGACACCCATGTCCCCCAAACTAACCTAGGTGGTCCTCTCCCATGCTCCCACACTGCCCTGGAGCGCCTCTCCCCTTAAACATATCGTCAGGTTATAACCTGTTTTCCTGGCTACTTCTATTAGACCATGCCTCCTGATGTCAGGGACCATGTCTTTCATCTCTTTAGTTGTTGGTTGAATGAATAAAGGAAGGAAAGAAAACAAAGGAGAGAGCCAGCCAGCTCTTTCTCCCGTGAGAATTGGTCATTGGTTTCTTCATTTGTAAGAGAAGGAGCTGCATTGAATGACTTTTGATGGCCCTGTTCTGAGTGTGATGCGAACCTACAAATGTCTGTCAGAAATAACTACCTCAGTAGCTACAGAAAGAGGTTAAAAAATACCCAATTCATCCCCTGTGGAGCATAGAGCCTTGTGGCAAGCATTAGACCAGAGTTTGGGGATTTGAATTCTGGTTCCAGCTTCACCACTCAGCAGCTGTGTGGTCTTGGGCAACTCAGCCTCTCTGGTTCTTCATTTCCTCTTTGGTAAAATTAGTTTGATTGGGTGAACCTTGAAACCTCTTTCAGGCTGAAATTCTGTGACTCACAGAGTGACATTTCTGGAATTTAAAACATTTTAAGTGGCAAGACTTAGTGGGACCTCCAAAGAAGGCTGGGTCTGGTCTCTGCTATGACAGAAGGAGCCAGGAAGAGCAAAATACCCCGAGTTTACATAACACAGTTTGCTACCGAAGGCTCTTTGGAAGTGGCAGACTCACTAAGGGGGAGGGCCTCACAGCAGTCCTCAGAATTAGCAGGCACAGTGCCCCAAAGTCGAGGCCAGTTTGTGGCCTCTTGATTCTTGGTCTGGTGCAATTTCCCCTGCCCCATGTGGAGGGAAGTATATGAAATTGGCACTCAGCGTTTATGTTCAGATTTCCCTGACCCTTTCTCACTACTCGCCTTCAATTTTGCATTACAAAAACAATAGGTGTTTTTGCATTCTAGGTATAAGATTATAATAGTAAGTGTACTTTTTCAGACTGTATAGGCCACTCACAGTCCTACCCTCCTCTAGAGAGTCATTATATCCCCTTGGAAGTTGAATCTTCAGTCTAAGATGTTGTAGGAAGGCCTGTTTGACCAGCCCAGGGCAGCCAGGTCCTCTTTCATGTGTCTATTTTTTACAATCATTAGTAAGAGAGGCACCTCCTTAATCAATCAATAAATATCTTTTGAGCATCTAACATGTAAAGCTCTGGGATATAGTTTCTGTCCACAAAGACCTAGCAGATTTTTCAAACTGTACTGGTGTTCCGTTACCAGATAGTAAAATTAATATAGATCAAGGTTTTTTTTCTTTTAGTGGACTAGACTAAAATTCACTTGAGTAGAGCAGAATAGAAATAAACAGGATAGAAAGAAAAGGCATGTCGCTATGGAGAACAGTATGGAGGTTCCTTTAAAAACTAAAGACAGAGCTACTATGTGATCCTGAAATCCTACTGCTGGGCATATATCCAGAAGAAAACATAATTCGAAAAGATACATGCACCCCAATGTTCACTGCAGCACTATTTACAATAGCCGAGACATGGAAGCAACCTAAATGTCCATCAACAGCTGAATGGATAAATGAGGTGTAGTGTCTATACACAATGGAACATTACTCAGCCATAAAAAAGAATGAAACAATGCCATTTGCAGCAACGTGAATGGACCTAGAGATTATCATACTAAGTGAAGTAAGTCAGACAAAGATATACATCATATGATATCGCTTATATGTAGAATCTTTAAAAAAATGATACACATGAACTTATATACGAAACAGAAATAGATCCATGGGCATGGAAAACAAACTTATGATTACCAAAGGGTAAGGTGGGGGGAGGGATAAATTAGGAGTTTGGGATTAACATATACACACTACTATATGTATTAAATAGATAACCAACAAGGACCTACTATACAGCACAGGGAACTATACCCAATATTTTGTAATAACTTATAAGGGAACAGAATCTGAAAAAGAATATATATATATATATATATATATATATATATCTGAACCACTTTGTTGTACTAACACAACATTGTAAATCAACTATACTTCAATTTAAAAGAAAAGACATGTATAATCATGCATCCGGTCCATACAGGTAAAGTGTTATTTTGTGAAACTTTGCTTCAAACGTGTATGTTCATGATAGGGTGTGGTGTAAAAATGTATTTCTTGTTATGGATTGTGGTTTTTTTTTAAAGTTTGAAAGTGCTGCCTTACAGTATGTTCAGGAATACAAAATTTTTTCATATGAGACATCAAATGGTGAAGAAGAGGAAGAGGGGTGAAAGAGAGCTGTGTGGGTCTATAGGGAAAGGGTAATGACCTTAGGGCAGAGACTCAACACAGAGAGGGGATCACTGCCAAGGAGGAAGGGTTTGGGGGGGAAGTGACAGTGCAGCTGGTCATTGAGGGGCAGATTGGGAAGAGGAATTGCATCTGGGAGTACAGTGTGAAAAGAACTACTCTGATTCTTCTTGAATTGCAGCCCTTCTACTAGATTGAGGCTAATCTTGGGGCCATAGAGTTTTGTGGGATGGTTGCTGTATTTCTTTGTTTCCTCCTTCGCAATTTTCTCTTCTCTTTTCCTGGGTCTCCTATTATTCAGAGGTTGGATCTCTTGGCTTGATCCTTTGATTTTCTTTTCTATTTTCTACTTCTTTGCCTTTTTACTTGACTTTCTAGAATATTTCCTTCAATTTTCTCTTCCAGCCTTTCCACTGAATTTTTCCTGTTATATTTTTAATTTCCCAGAGCTCTTTGATCTCAGAACAGTCTATTTTTATAGCATACTGGGGATGTTCTCGGTGGTTTGGGTTGTAATATCTTCTATTATTTCTCTGTGAATATTGATTATATGAAGTTTTTTCTGCTGTCTCTACACCTGTAAGAAATCTCAGAATCTGTTTGTCGTGGCCCTTCATTCTCTGGCCTGTCTCTTCCCTGTCACCATCGTTGGGCTCTTTATGGAAGGTTCCTTAGCAGTGTGTGCCTCTGGTAACTGGACTTTCACTGTTTCTAGAGTCATCACAGGTTGCTACTTTCTATCTCTTAAGTGCTGCATATTCTCTGCCTCTAGGGAGAGGTCTCCTATGAGGAGAGGGCCTGTGAAGGTGGGAAGTTTGCCACAGTGGAAGTGACTGATAAGCCTGTGGATGAGGCTCTACGGGAAGCAATGCCCAAAGTCGTGAAGTATGTGGGAGGCTCCAATGACAAGGGTGAGTATCCCTGAAGGATTGGCTCTGGTCTCATAGGCCAGGGCTGCATAGTCTCACGTCATCAATGGAAAACACAGGGAGGGACCACAAGGCACCTGTCACTACCTGTTTCAGTGGCACGTGAACTTGCTGTGCTCCGTGGGCAGGGAGGCTCTGGGGAGACCCACTGACTTCATGCCAGTCTCCCCCGACTTTGTGGGATCCCCGCTCAGTAGCACTGAGTTCATGCTTCTCTTCCAGGTGTGGAGACACAACGCTGATTGTTTGTTTCTTTGTTATTTTTTAACCCTACAGTGCTTATCATGTCTTTGGGTTAGTGGGCTGGGTAAGGTGTGCCCACGATAAGCCAGGCCACAGAACAAGGCCAGCTTCTGACATGAGACCTCTGCCCCCACGCTGGAAATCTCCAGAGTCAGCCCCCTGGTAGCTCAGATTGTGTGGGGATACCGAGGGCCAGTGAGTGATGATTATGGAGGGTCCCTGGCTCTGTTCCGGCAAATAAAGAGCCTGAGAATTCTTAGGCTGCTCCCCTCTTAAAGTCTTGGCAGTCCAGGGGAATTCCCTGACGGTCCAGTGGTTAGGACTCAGCGCTCTCACTGCCGGGGGCCCAGGTTCGATCCCTGGTCGGGGAACTAAGATCCTACAAGCCGTGTGGCATGGCCTAAAAATAATAAAAACAAACAAACAAATAAATAAATAAAAAGACTTGGCAGTCTGTGCTGGCTGCCTCCCTGTTTTTAAAATGAGAGGCCTGAAGTTTCAGTGTGCCTATTAGTATGTAAACCATATTTAAATACGAATTGAACTCTTTAGGTCTCTAATTTGTCCTGCACTTTGGAATCAGTGCAAACCCAAAATGGGTCAAAACACAAGGTGAAAAAAGAGACAATGTGTTGAATTTTTAGGATATATCTCAAGTTGATAATTGAGAAAGTTAGAAACTAGTATTAACCTTAGTAACACTAGAACCAAAGTAATCAGGCTTTGGACATAAGTTGACTAGTAGGAGGTCAAGAAGAAATCTTTTCCTTCTTAGCACTGTCATAACATTTTCTTTAGAAGAAAATATGTCTAAAAATTATAAACTCATTAAAAAATTTTGAAAATAACAAAACAGCACCCCTAATCCATCTTTTCTAATATAATCATTGTCGTCTTCAAATGTATTTTTTAGGGCTTTTTAATAGGTTTTTAAAATGTAATCATAGTGTTTGTGCAATACATCCTGCTTCTGTCACTTATTTCATAATTATTTTACACTGTAGCTAAATAGTCCTAAGCATAACTATTAATAGATAAATCAAATTGCATCATGTGCCTATCACTTACTTAGACATATTCCTATTTTGAACATTTATATGAATCCCAATTTTTCACAATTATAAATTCTGCTGCAAGGAAAATCCTATTACCTATAGCCTTTTCCGTATCTTGGATTATTTCATTAAAATCAACAATTAGATAGGAAGTAATTAGATACTGATATATTTACAGTCTTAAATATATATTACCAAATAATTTTTTCCAGACGAGTTGAATCACTATGCTCTTACCTCCAATATATACAAATAAGAGGCGTTTTGTCCGTGTCTGATGATATGTTTTAATGCCTGAAATACTTATTATGAATTTCAAGAACAACAAATATTGTCTTGGAAGAAGAATGAGACCAGCAGATGGTCCATGGGCCTGAGCAGGTTCTGTCTCTAACACCCACATCCACCTGTGGGGTTTTGTGTTTTCAGGAATCGGGATGGGGATGACAGTTCCTATTTCCTTTGCCGTATTCCCCAGTGCCGATGGGTCCCTACAGAAGAAATTAAAAGTCTGGTTCCGGATTCCAAATGAGTTTCAAAGCGACCCACCAGCTCCCAGCGATGACAGCATTAAGATCGAAGACAGGGAAGGCATCACTGTCTATTCCACGTAAGGAAACTATTCTTTAGGCATACACGGGTAGCACTTGAATCATCTGCAGTGAGCATTTGCATTTTCTTTTTCCAGTTTTGAGATGGAATTGACATATAATATTGCATTAGTGTAAAATACAACAGAATGCTTTGATATATGTTTATCTTATGAAATGATTACCACCATTTAGTTAACATCGTTCCTTAAACAAAGTTACAAATTTTTTTCCTGAGATGAGAAATTTTTTTTTTTTTTTACAAATTTATTTATTTATTTGGCTGCATTAGGTCTTCGTTGCTGCACGCAGGCTTTCTCTAGTTGCGACGAGCAGGGGCTACTCTTCATTGCGATGCGCAGGCTTCTCACTGCGGTGGCTTCTCTTGTTGCAGAGCATGGGCTCTAGAGCACAGGCTCAGTAGTTGTGGCGCATGGGCTTAGTTGCTCCCTGACATGTGGGATCTTCCCTGACCAGGGCTCGAACCCCTGTCCCCTGCATTGGCAGGTGGATTCTTAACCACTGCGCTACCAGGGAAATCCCCATGAGAAATGTTAAGATCCACTCTCTTAGTAACTTTCAAATATATGATACAATGTACAATATTGTTAACTGTGGTCACTGCTGTACATTACATCCCCAGAACTAATTTATCTTATAGCTGAATGTTTCTACCTTTTGACCACCTTTAGCTAGATCTCCCACCCTCCGGCAATCACCCATCTGTTCTCTGTATCTGTGAGTTCAGTTGTTGTTTTTTTTAATTCCACATATGAGTGAGATTATACAGTATTTCCCTTTCTCTGACTTATTCCATTTAACATGGTGCTTTCACAGTCCAGCCATGTTGCTGCAAATGGCAAGATTTCCTTCTTTTTATGGCTAAGTGATATTCCATTGTATGTATGTACCACATCTTCTTTATCCATTCATCTGTCTATGGACCCTTACGTCATTTCTACACCTTGGCTATGGTAAATAATGCTGCAGTGAACATACGGGTGCTGATACCTCTTCAAGCTAGTGATTTCATTTCCTTCAGATATATACTCATAAGTGGAATTGCTAGATCATATGGTAGTTCTATTTTTAATTTTGTGAGGAACTTCCATACTGTTTTGCATAGTGGCTGCACCAATATACATTCCCGCCAGCAGTGCATAAGGATTCCGTTTTCTCCTCATCCTTGCCAGCACTTGTCACTTCTTGTCTTTTTCATAATAGCCATTCTAACAAGTGTGAGGTGACATCTCATGTGGCTTCGATTTTCATTTCCCTGCTGATTAGTGGTGTTGAGCACCTTTTCATGTACCTCTTGGCCATTTGTATATCTTTTTTGGAAATATCTCTATTCAGATCCTCTGCCCACTTTTTAATCTGATTGTTTGGGTTTTTTTACTCTCGAGTTATATTATTTTTTTATATATTTTGGATATTAACCCATTACATATATACGATGTGCAAATAATTTCTCTCATTTAATATGTTGCCTTTTTATTTTGTGGATGGTTTCCTTTTTCTGTGCAGATGGTTTTTAGCTTTATGTAGTCCCACTTGTTTATTTTTGCTTCTGTTGCCTGTGTTTTCAGAGTCAAATACAAAAAAAATCATTGCCAAGACCGATGTCAGGGAGGTTACCCTCTATGGTTTCTTCTAGGAATTTTACAGTTTCAGGTCTTATGTTCAAGTTTTTCATCCATTTTGAGTTGATTTTTGTGTATGGTGTAAGATAGTAGTCCAGTTTCAATCTTTTGCATGTGGCTATCCAGTTTTCCCAACACCATCTACTGAAGAGACTGTCCTTTCCCTATGGTACATTCTTGGCTGCTTTGTTGTAAATTAGTTGACCATGTATGCCTGGGTTTATTTCTGGACTCTCTGTTCTGTTCCATTGATCTTTGTATCTGTTTTTATGCCAATACCGTACTGTTTTGATTATGATAGCTTTGTAATATAGTTTGAAATCAGGAAATGTGATGCCTTCAGCTTTGTTCTTCTTTCTCCAGATTTCTTTGGCTATTCAGGGTCTTTTGTGGTTCCATACAAATTTTAACATTGCTTTTCTATTTCTGTAAAAAATTCCATTGAAATTTTAATAAGGGTTGCATTAAATCTACAGATTGCTTTGGGTAATATGAACATTTGAACAATATTAATTCTTCTAATCCATGAGCATGGAATATCTTTCCATTTATTTGTGTCTTCTCCAGATTTTCCATTAATGTCTTCATAGTTTTCAGTGTGAAGATCTTTCACCTCCTTGGTTAAATTTATTCCTAGGTATTTTGTTCTTTATGATGCAATTGTAAATGGGATTCTTTTTTTTTTTTTTTTTTTTTTTGCTGTACGCAGGCCTCTCATTGTTGTGGCCTCTCCCGCTGCGGAGCACAGGCTCCAGACGCGCAGGCTCAGCGGCCATGGCTCACGGGCCCAGCCGCTCTGCGGCATGTGGGATCTTCCCAGACCGCAACACGAACCCGTGTCCCACTGCACCACCAGGAAAGCCCGGGATTATTTCTTAATTTCTCTTTCTAAATTCATATTATTGATGAATTAAGAAATACTGAGTACTGACTTTCTTCTTAAATTTCTTCAGCCTACAGCACACAAACATTTGCACTGTATCTAAGTAAACACCTTTGCCAGTTGCCAAACTGATTTGGATATAGAGAATATCCCCTCAGCTTAAGCTGAACATCTACATTTGCCACAGCAGGGTTCTGGGAGATTCAGGGAATATCTAAGTCAGTCTGTAGTTTGGGGTCATGAATATCTGGGGAGCATAAAGGGCTAGAGATACTTCGTTTTTACCCCACAGTCCCCTTGAATGCCAGAAGGGCAGGGAGCATTTGCCAGAGCCGGACTGCTACTGCCTTAGTTATTCATGGTCTGTGGGCCTTTCAGCAGAGCACGTGTGCCTCCTATTATTCTAGTCCTGTTTCCAGGGCTTTACTTGGGGTCCAGTTCCCTTGACTTTAGAGAAAAGCAGGTACAAGTGGTTGCATGATTTTATTCTTTAGGCCTCAACCTCCCTTCAGAAGCCAGGTCTCTTCTAGATAATCAGTGACTCCCCAGTTGTTAAAATCCTCCTGTGTGACAGGAGCCTCCACCTCTTCTGCTCCAGCCCTCATTCAGACTTTCCAGCCTTCACTGCAGAGGCTGCAGAGAAAGCAAACTCTATTTAAAGAATACCTAGACTATCTTTTCCCAGGGCTGGGACTAGGGTGAGGAAGCAGGTGCACCTGTTGTGCAAAGTTTAAGGAGACACTCAGTCTCACAGTTGTCCAAGTGTATGTAGGGTTGGCCCTGAGAGTGAGTACCTCCTTAAATCTTGAGCCCCAGGCATCTCAGCTGTCTCATCCTAGTTCCCACTCTGTCCTCTCCTAGTTCCCACTCTATCCTCTCCATCCTCTTTCCTGCGTCTTGGGAGGCAGCCTGGTGTAATATGATGAACAAGTATATTTTAGTTTGAATCCTGGATGATGCTTGGGAAGTTACTCAGCCTCTATAAGACTTGGTTCTCCCATCTTGTAAGTGCTGATAATATAATCTACCTCATAGTATTATTGTTAGAGACTATCTTTCAGTATTTACTGAGATGCTATTTATAAACTGCTTAATGTTTATGACCTGTAGTAGGTTTCAGTAATTCTTTCTCTTTGCCCCTTCTTATTTCATAAGAAATGAGGTTGACATGATTAAATCAGGTCACATAAGACTTCAAGCAGAACGGACTAGTTTCTAATCATTTCTCTTTCCAAACCCAGGATAATAACTTGGTCCCATTTTTTTCTTTTGCCTTTAACTTTTTAGTAGGGAAATCTTCAAACCTATAGAAAGATAGAATAAGAAAATGAAACCCTAGGTACCTATCATTCATCTTAAATGATAATTACCTCAAGGCCAATTTTGTGTCATGTGTATCCTCACAACTTCAACCTGGTCCCGACCCTAAATTATTTTTAGGCAAATTCCAGGCATTATATTATTTCATTCATGAATATTTTATTGTGACTACTGAAGACTTTTTAAAAATAGAAAAATAATATCTTATTATTCCTAAAATTTTAACAATTCATTACTGTTATAATAATTTTAAATATCCAGTGTTCAGTTTTCTCCTACTAGCTCATAATTTGTTCCTACAGTTTGTCTGAATCTGGCTCCAAATAAGATGCAGCCACTGCAATTGGTTGGTACATCTTTGAAGCTTTTATTTATGTTGATTTTCTCACCACCACACGTTTTCATTTTTCCTTGCCGTTTATGGATCATTTATCCTAGTGTTTCCCACAGTCTGAATTTTGCTGGTTTCCTTACTGTGGCATTTTAACATGTTTCTCTGTCCCTGTACTGCCTGAAATTAGTAGTCAGAACTAGAGGCATAATCAGATTCAAGTTTGAGTTCGGGGCAAGGCTATTTCAAAGATGGTGTTGTGTATCTCCATCAGGGGCTCATGCTTGCCTCTGGTTTTGTGATATTAGTGACCTTAGATCACCATTTCCCAGATGCCATGTTTCCTTAGAGGTTGTCAAATGATAATATTCTCTGTTTTTCCTTCTTCATTTATTAGCCGGAGTACTTTGGTAAAGAGAAACTTCCCTTCATCTACTATTTGGTTTCCCTGAGATAGAGTTGTAGAAAAAAAGGCCAGATACCTCCTCTTTATCAGTTTTCAGAATAATGATTTCATTTCTTAACATCCTCCAAAGGGGAGGCAGTGTTGATCTCTGGTGTTTGAGTACTGATAGAAACGTATGAATTCAAACATAATTGATGTGTTTCACTTCTTTGCGGTTATTATTCTCACTGATGCTCAAACTGTCCCATCTTTGGCCAGTGGGAACCTCTTCAAGTTGCTTTCTTGGTCCTTTTGACATGACCCTGGTAATCTTCAGTAACTTCCTTGGTTTCTGGTAGGACAGGATATTTCAAGCGCATCCTGACATTTCTTGCTCTAGAGCTGGAATTAGCCATTTCTCCAAGGAACGCTGGTTCCTTATGGTGGGAAAGGGAATCTCTTTAAAAGCTACTATTCAAGCCAGGTCTGTCGAAGTTTCCTTTAGTGCAACCTATACAGAGAGGAGAGTGACAAAGACGGCATCTAGCATGGCTCAATGAATTTTTTTTAACCTGTTAGCATCTGATCCTGTTAGCATCTGTTCATTCCTCAACTAGCCACTAGGTGTCACTGCACAGTCAAGTGTGCATTTAAAAGTACCTTTCTGTGGAAGGCAGAGTTGATGACATAATAGAAGGCACAAATACTGTTTCAAATACACAGCGCATCCTTAACTCAGTCTTCCTTTTTTATGACCTTGTGAAGGGATGTCCATTGACTAGCAGTATGTATTACCAATACTGTTTAAATGAATAGAAGGCTATGAAAAATTAACGTGATCAGAGTTTTTTCAGTATTCACAAGAGGCAACAGAGTTGTCCTCACGCTTCGATGAGTGGCCTCATTCCAGACTACTGTCCTCCCTCTGTGCTCTATAAAGGCCACTTAGGTTAGAGCTCAGCCTCCTCAATGCAGTTCAACAGAGACCAACAGCAGGAGAGGTTCGATGGTGTTAACAAGACTTTCATGATCTTAATGAAATGTCTGGGTATAAAGGAAAGAGTTGGAAACAAGGAGCTCGTTGTCGGGGTGACTTGTGCTCCAAGGTCAGGTCTACCGCTTAATGGCCAGAGGACCTTTGGCATCTCACCGAGCCTCTGTGTGACTCAGTGTCCTTATCCGTGAGATGGGGGTAAGAGTAGCGGCTGGGCCCGTGAGCCATGGCCGCTAAGCCTGCGCGTCCGGAGCCTGTGCTCCGCAACGGGGGAGGCCGCAGCGGTGAGAGGCCCGCATACCGCAAAAAAAAAACCCCAAAACAAAAAAGTTGGTAAATAAGGGAATGAATTCCCTGGCGAGCCAGGGATTGGGACTCTGCGCTTTCACTGCCGAGGGCACAGGTTCAATCCCTCGTCTGGGAACTAAGATTCCACAAGCCACGTGGCCAAAAAAAGTAAAACTAAAATAAAACAAAACAAAAAGGGGGATTTGAGGGCTCTTTAAAAAAATTTTTTTAATTAAAAACAGAAAAGTTGGTGAATAAGTAAATGAATGAAAGTCTTGGACCTTGCCTCCTGCTCTCCTCCCTCAAGATCTCGGCCCCTCCCGATAGCTTCAGCTGCAGCTGCCACCCTTCCATCAGTAAGTCTCCTGCCTGACCTCCATCCAGCTCCCTTAAACGTCTTACCATTCCTCAGACTCACTGTGAAGACAAAGGCGAGGCCACTTACGCATTCATTCATTCATTCATTCAAAAAAAATCACATCTTCATCATTCACTTACTCTGTGCCAGGAAGCGTTTTAGGTGCTGGAAATATAGCAGGGAACGAGCAAAGCGTCTGCCCCTTGAGGTGGGAGAAACATTATAGTGCAGAAAACAGACAAAAAGCAAATGCCTCGAGATATTTCAGGACAGCGTCGTTCCAGAGATAAGAAGTGGTATCTGAACTGAAATTATAGGGAAGCCTATTTCTACTCAAAAATAAATACATTCGGGGGCTTCCCTGGTGGCGCAGTGGTTGAGAATCTGCCTGCTAATGCAGGGGACACGGGTTCGAGCCCTGGTCTGGGAGGATCCCACATGCCGCGGAGCAACTAGGCCCGTGAGCCACAACTACTGAGCCGGCGCGTCTGGAGCCCGTGCTCCACAACAAGAGAGGCCGCGATAGTGAGAGGCCCGCGCACCGCGATGAAGAGTGGTCCCCGCTTGCCACAACTAGAGAAAGCCCTCGCACAGAAATGAAGACCCAACACAGCAAAAATTAATTAATTAATAAACTCCTACCCCCAACATCTAAAAAAAAAAATTAAAATAAGTAAATAAATACATTCGGGACTTCCCTGGCAGTCCAGTGGTTAAGACTCCACACTTCCCATGCAGAGGGCTCAGGTTTGATCCCTGGTCGGGGAACTAAGATCCCACATGCCATGCGGCACAACCAAAACAAAAAGTAGAATAAAATAAATAAGTAAATACATGTATACATACCTTCTGGCATAATCTGTCTCAGAGTAAAATGGACAGATGATGAGGCGCTGAAGCCCTAGCCCTGGAGGAATTCAGGTACCATCTGAACGGATGTGCGACAATTACACACACAACGTTTGTCCCAAGTGGCAAGTTTGGCTGCATTTGACAAACGTTTATTGCGTACCTCTGCTATTTAAGCCCCTTCCCCTCTGAGCGCCCCGCCAGTGATAAGATTCTGTAACTAAAACCTAATCCATCACCGCTCACTCCCCCCACAGCTGCTCAGTTGTCCCTTTAGTCTAGTACTTGGAAGGGGCTTCAGTCACTATTTCCAGGTGGGTGAACCCAGATCAACACGGTAGTGCTTCTGCCTTTTATCACAAGCTCCCTGGGCAGCATCGCCGTGTAAACCTCCTCGGCGGCTCCCAAATCAGCATGTCCGAATGGAACTCACATTCCTTCCCACATCTGACCCCCGGTGTTCTGTCTTCCCAGAGGCCCCTCCATCCTACGCATCCCGTTCACATCCATCCTGACTCCTTCATCTTCAACGTCAGTGTTGGCCGAGTCCTGGTCACCTCCTGGCTGTGCCTTCCCCTCGATCCGCACGGCCACGGCCCTCATCACCTCTTGCCTGAACCGTTGCCGAGGCCTCCTTAGCGTTTCTCGTCCCTCCAGCTCTGCCTCTGCTGAGAGGTCCTTTTGTCTCCGCCAGCCCTAAAGCACAGGACCGATCGCACTACTTCCCCCTGCTGTTGGGCTCTGCCCGAGGCACATCCGAGGTTTGGGACCAAGGCCAAGCTAGTAATAAAATACGAAGGGGGATGGGTGGACTTTGGGTTGGGTCCCCAAATGTTTGGCCGGGCAGTGAAGCCTAGTAAAATGCCTTGTTGTGGCGTGTACTGTCCTCCACAACACAGCCCCACTCCAGGGGTCCGCCTAGCCTCAGAGCATCCCACCCACACCTCCCAAGCCCCGCCTCAAACACACACACATACGGTATCCACTCCCAGACCTTCACTCACTCGCCCAGCTCCTCTCAGCCCTTCCCCAACCTCTGCTCATTGCAAGCTCTGTGAGGGCAGGAATTTTTGTCATGTTGTTCATTGCCGCCATCAGAAGAGACGCTCAAGAGATAGATAGCAGCTTGATATCACGTCCGTAGCATCCTCCCCTTCCTGTTCTAAGTCAGAACCAATCCGTCCCTGTTCCCTGCCCCCAGAGCATTGTGTGTACCTCCGTTCTGGTGTTTTCTCCTGCCCTGCCTAATCTTTATGTGTGTCTCTGTCCTGGCCACTACAGTGAGACCTCGCCCGGGTAGAAAGTCTTTCCCGTCGTCTTTACGGCTCTGTGCTCTCGAGAGCGTGTGCTTCCCGCTTGAGCGATGCTCAACTCGATAAGCCTGGTTCAATCTGACTGAATGAAATGCCACACGGTGTTAAGCTTCTTTCCTGTTGATGTGGAATTATCAGCTCTTCGGCTTACGCTTCTCCTGCTTAGCACAGGGCTGTGTGCGTGGCAGACTCTCCACAGATCCGTGCTGACCTGTTGACTGTGAAAGTTCCAGGCCACGTCGGATGGTCAGGCTCAGAGCCATTCCATCTCTCCTCTTCCTCGCTGCCTGCCTGCTCCAAGCACTCCCTGAAAGATAACACGTTCTGATTTTTCGGACCTGGGACCAAAGTCTCCGTCTGTTAAACTGCCTCAATGACACCTGCATCATCCTCCCCACACCCCAACTCCCCCAGACCTGTTTAGACAGTTCCTTTTTTTTTTTTCATCTTTATTGGAGTATAATTGCTTTACAATGGTGTGTTAGTTTCTGCTTTATAACAAAGTGAATCAGTTATACATACACATATGTTCCCATATCTCCTTCCTCTTGCGTCTCCCTCCCACCCTCCCTATCCCACCCCTCTAGGTGGTCACAAAGCACCAGCTGATCTCCCTGTGCCATGCGGCTGCTTCCCACTAGCTATCTATTTTACGTTTGGTAGTGTATGTATGTCCATGCCACTCTCTCACTTTGTCCCAGCTTAGCCTTCCCCCTGCCCATATCCTCAAGTCCATTCTCTAGTAGGTCTGTGTCTTTATTCCTGTCTTACCCCTAGGTTCTTCATGACATAGACAGTTCCTTTTGTATTTCTGGAATCCAGGGCATGTGTGTCCTTCCTTGGTTCCCATGGTAACCAAATTCTTGGGAATACTGAGCTCTGACTACAGAGCCCTGGTGGTGAGCGGCTTTGAAGAGGGAGACTTGGACACTGGTTAACAGGCTCGCTTCCTGTTTCTTTCCTTTGAGAAGCTCAGAGCGCTTTACAAGCACTCCTTAACTCACACTCAGATGTGCCCGTGGACTTGGAGAGCTGGGGGTACAGCGTGGTTATCCTCCGAGTGCTGCGTGGAAGCTGAGCCCTGGGGAACGAGGCAGCCGGAGCCGGGCCTCCTTCACATCTTAGGGCTCTGCGCCTGGGAGGGTTTGGCTTTCTGGCTCGTTTGTGCGGTTCTGTGATGGGGGTTCGGGTCAGCTGGTTAGACTGGCAGCAGGGAGCACACGCGGATCTGTTCCACAGCTCATCCAGCTTTGCTCGTTTCCCAGTAGAATGCTTCCTTGATGAAGCAATAGGGAAATTTTCATCCTCGTTGTAAGCATCTTAGTCAGCCTGGGAAAAAATAGAAAAAGTCAAGGTTTTTTTTTCTTTTTTCTGGTAATGGATTTAAGAATCCCTGAACGATGACGTTCTCCGCATCACTCTCTGCCGGGTCTCCTTGGACTCAGGTGGGTCCTTCTCAGCGGCCTTTGCTGAGTCTTCATCCTCCTCCCAGCAGCGGGGGACTAGGATCTCTGAGAACAGCCTGCTGACTTTCTGTACGCTTACCACCTGGGCCCCATCGCCCTCTTCGCTCTGACCAGAGCCAGCACCTACTCACAGGTGACGCCCAAGTTTCTGTCGCTAGACCCGTCTCTTTCCCCGGTCGTATCTCTGACTCCAGTTCCTGCCCAAGTCTAGGGAGATTTCAGTGCCCAGCACACACTTAGGGGCTCAATAATTGTTGCACGAATTCGTTTCATCGAGGCACCCTCACAGCAATATGCCCCAAACCAGATGAAAAACCCACCCGCCCCGATTCCCTCTTCTGGTTGGTGGTGTCGGTTTCCACTCAGAGACTTAACTGGAAGCCCTGGAGAATCCTTGACTCCCTCCACCCCACCCCCGCCCTGGCCTCTCCCCGCCCCACGCTCACCTCCCACATTTGCCTTTGTCCAGGCCTTCGTCATCTCTCTGTCAGCTGTTCCTGGCCTCCGGTGACTCCCTTCCCCTCATCTCTCCACCCCCCCACCCCAGAGGGGTCTCTCCAAACTACAGTCCGATCACGGCAGTCCCTTAACTTTAAAACCCCTTCCCAAGTCCATCTTTGCATCTAAGGTCAGGCTCAGAGTCCTTAGCGTGCCCTTCAAGGCCCTTTCCAACACGGCCCCAGTCCATCCACTTTGTTTGAATCCCCACCACTGTGCCCTTAGTAGGTGCTTCAGATTTTATTCTGTGAGTGAGTGAAGATGGAGGCCAACAGACTTCGCCCTCATCTGTAGGCCTATCAACCTGAAGACAGCGACTTCCATCATTTCTCCCAGACGGTTCATTTAGCCAAGAGGTCTAATATGTGTGTTAGGTGCTCAGAATACACCAGTGGCCAAAGAGTGACAAAGATCCCTGCCCTCGTGGGGCCTGTATTCTACCAGGGGCCTCAGACCATAAACAATGAATAACTTTTATATAGTGTGTTAGAAGGTGAGAAGTTCTGAAGAAAGAAAAGGATAGGAAAGGACGGAGGGAGGAAAGAAGGAAGGAAGGGAGGGAGGAAAGAAAGAAGGGAGGGAGGGAGGAAGGGAGGAAAGAAGGAAGAAAGGGAGGGAGGGAGGAAAGAAGGAAGGAAGGAAGGAAGGAAGGAAGGGAGGAAGGGAGGGAGGGAGGAAAGAAAGAAGGGAGGGGAAAGGAGGAATGGGGAAGGGGAGTGGGGTTACAAGATCGAAAGCATTTTTAGGGAAGGCCTCTTTGAGAAGATGAGGTTGTTAACTGAGTTAACAACAGTTCTTCATCATTAAGCTCTCTTGCTAGTTACTTTACATCACCATTATGTCTCTCACCTCGGGCATCAGGGAACTGGAGACTGTTCTGAGCAAACTGCAAAGTAACAACAATAGCTACTGTTTGCTGTGCGTTTCCCACGTGATGGGCAGGAGGCTGAGTGAGGAGTTTGCCGTTGTTTTCTCTTTTTTGATCTTTACAACAGCCTTCTGAAATTGATGCCCCCATTCCTACTGAACAGATGAAGGACCTGAAGGTTAGAGAAATGCAAGCATTTGCCCAAGACCATGAGCTAGACGGTGGCAGAGGTAGGATGTGAGCACACAACTAGCCATTTTGCCTCTCAACTGATGAATGAAGGTATTTGAGGACCACTCCTTTGGATGTTTGTAGAAACCAGTAGCTTAAAGAGCCAACATCATCGATTTACACAGAAAACAGCTTAGTATCACAGCGTGAGAGGGGGCTGCAGAGGCATTTAACACCTGATCACCCCACCCCCATCCAGCATCTGATTCGTTTCAGACGGGCGGTCCTCAATCTATAGACATTCTTCAAAAATAAGCCCAGTGTCTTACAGGCTTTTATTGTCAGAACAATCCTTCCTTAATATTCATCCTCTGCCTCCTAATCCAGTTTTATCTCATTTGAGCCTCAATGAAGCTAGAACTCACCTTTCTCCATCTGCCTTATAATCTTTCTTCAGTAGACTTGAAGGACCAAGCCCCCTGTCTCCCAAATTGGTCTCAGCCCTGTCCATGTGCTGTAGCTATTGTCTAGACATTAGAACAACCAACTCCTTAGAGATGAAATCCTGGGTATTTTCAAAGCAGTAACCCTGTAATCAATGTGCTGAATGCTTAGCGAGTTATAAAAGAGCAAAGCGTGAGTCAGAGAACCCCACCCAGAATAATGCATTTGGCCCAATCTTGGCTGGGCGCAGATTCAGACCTTTGAGTCATCAAGCTCGTTAGAAATGGGGATGTGTTTGACACTAGTAAAGATTGTAATGCAGCCCCAGATTTAGAGTGGTGTATTTAGGGTAGGTCACAGGACGAATTTTGGAGCGAAGGCAGGTGACATAAGGAGAGAATAACGGTCGTGAAAAGACAAACTTTATTGCTTCTCTATCTCCACCTTCTGCCATCAAGAGAAAAGCCTGATTTGGAAAAATCATCTTTACTTACTAGAAAAAGAAGGCTTTCCTGATTTGAGCAGAAGGGATCTATTAGAAGTGATTTCTCTTTTGCGGTACGCGGGCCTCTCACTGCTGTGGTCTCTCCCATTGCGGAGCACAGGCTTCAGACGCACAGGCTCAGCGGCCACGGCTCACGGGCCCAGCCGCTCCGCGGCATGCGGGATCTTCCCGGACCCGTGTACCCTGCATCGGCAGGCGGACTCTCAACCACTGCGCCACCAGGGAAGCCCTGAAGTGATTTCCTTATTTGGGGCAGGCATGCTTAAAGCTTGCCTAGGGGCCCTGCCTTTGGTAGCTCTGTTTTCTTTTGTTTGTTTGTTTGTTTTTTAACATCTTTATTGGAGTATAATTGCTTTACAATGGTGTGTTAGTTTCTGCTGTATAACAAAGTGAATCACCTGTACGTATACATATATCCCCATATCTCCTCCCTCTTGAGTCTCCCTCCCACCCTCCCTACCCCACCCCTCTAGGTGGTCACAAGGTAGCTCTGTTTTTTAACAAAGCTGCTACTTGTCCTTAGAACTGCTCTGCAGTGGGAGAAACATGAGCTCCAGCTCCACCCTAACTCCCTCGGTTCTCCTCCCCGCCAGCTGGCGACAGAGAGGCAGGGAAGAGAGCCGACTGGGGCAGCAGAGGAAGCTAGAGAAAAGGGTAAAGACATGGCTTTGGGAAAAGTCAGCCTCCCATCTGTTCAGGAAATTTCAGAAAGGGAAGGGAAGCTCGCCTATTGTACCAACTACAGTACTGGTTCCAGACTGGTTCCAGGACCCTCACAGATACCAAAATCCAAGGATGCCGGAGTCCCTTATCTAAAGTGGTGTCGTATTCGCATATAATCTACATATGTCCTTCCACCTACTTTGAATCATCTCTAGATGACTTATAATACCTATTACTGTAAATGCTACGTAAATAGTTGATGGCACGGGGCAAATTTAAAGTTTGGCTCTTTGGAACTTTCTGGAACGTTTTTTTTTCCCCCAAATATTTTCAATCTGCAGTTGGTTGAATCTGCGGGTACAGAACCCCCCGATGCAGAGGGCCGAATGTAGTGTGGTTCAGGCCCTGCGTTAAGAGTTTTTTACATCCGTGATTGTAGTTAATGCTCGTAACCTACTGGAAGAAAAAGGAAACATATCCCTGTTTTACAAACGAGGCTCACGCTCGGTGAGATTCGTTCCACCCCTGTAGGAAGGGGCAGATCTGAAGTCTTAACAACTAGAGCATGCTTGTCGTAATAAGAGTAGTGAGTGACTCTTTTGACGTCCCCCCCTCTCTCTGAGACCCTGTCCTTTCTGAACCAGTGACTTGCTTTGTGTCCTCAGGCAGTTTGGCGGTTATGCCAAGGCAACTGACTACGTAGCTCATGCCGCCGAGCTGCGCACCACCCTGGAGGGTACAGCCACCTGCCGGAGTGACTTCTACTTCTGCACTGGGTATGACCCTCCCATGAAGCCCTACGGACGTCGCAACGAGGTCTGGCTGGTGAAGAGCAATGAATAATTGGCTGAACTAGAGCTCCCTGGATGCTTGCGTCTGTGCCCACTTCCTCCAGGAGGAAATGAAGCTCCCTGTGCAGCTCCAGTAGGGCCGACTTTCCTTCAGAGCCAATCAGTCACTGCCAATTTCCTGAAATAAGCACGTTCCAGATCCTGAGGCTCTTGTTCTCGTGGAGGGAAATAAGGCACCCACGATACATATGCGTCCTTCTAAATGACTTAGAAAATTCCGTGGGAGACCAGAAAAACCCAGCAGCATTTTCCCAGCTCTCTGGATCCCTAAAAACTGATTTTTAAAAATTATGGAAACCGTATTTTTGTTATTGAGGAAGAAGTGTGATTTACGTGTGATCTTTCATCTCTGATTCTTATAAGAGCTTTCTTTAAAAAGAAACTGGAAATAAAGATCTTTGACTTAAACAGCTGAGACGAATCCTAAGTGTAGTTATTTTCCAAGATTCCACAGGTGTATAGATACTACTGATGGTGTTTACTGTCGCAGGAATCCTGTGTTTACAGTTCCAAAGTCCTTCAGAATAGAAGCCCAAAGATCCCAGGGAAGGAGGACACGCACCACATGCTAAACCACAGACACTTACCGTGACCGTGTCACAGCGATTCCATGCTCTGAAGTTGAGGAAACTGTTTGCAGCTGTGGGCCACAAAGGGTTCCAGGGACCACAAAGATAGACCAAGAAGAAAACTCACTACCCCAGATGCATAACCGTGGAGACGGGAAGACCTGCCCAGAGGGTTTATGCAGGATGATGAGATGAGGTCAGAAAAGCTGGGGTCCAGTTTCATTAACTGAAGAGGATAGAAGTGAAGGAATCAATGTGCATCTTGGCCAGAAGAGAAGGAAAGGGGACTCGAGGCTGTGAGGGGCGGTGGGGAAAGTAGCTAAGCTGGAACCAAGTGCCTGGGGGAGCCAGTAAGGATGAGAGCCAGTGGGTCACGGCACTGGGAGGGCGTGCCATCCTCCCAGGGTGCACAGGGCCAGCCCTGTCAACAGCTCTCCATGGGGTTTGCTAAAGAGGAATGAGAGCTATGTCTTCACCTTTCCTGGCCGCCTTTCAAAACAGTGGTCTCTTCTAGGGGATGGGCTTCCCCCTTTCTGAAGATCATTGGGAAATCACAGTGGCTACCGGCCTTGACTGCTGTCAGAGGCCATGCTGGGTGCCTTCCATGCACACTTTATGAGGGAGGTGCTGTCATGACCCCCATGCACATGAGGAGCTGAGAGTCCCAACATTTGTAATGTTTGGACTTACTCATTTCCTTTTTTTCCATCTCTCACACTTGATAATATGTTTGATAGGAAAGAGGTCCGCACCTGCTTTGTTCTCCATTATATCCCCAGCACTCAGTTCAGGGTCATCCATCGTTTAAGAATGAATTAAGCTGTAAGTAACAGAAAACTAAACCAGCAGTAGCTTAAGCTAATAAAATTCTATTTTCTCATGGAGCAGGACATCTAGAGATAGGTCAGTGGCTCAGTGCTTACGTCTCTGTACTCGCCTTGCTCTTTCCCTCATGATTACAAGATGGCTGCAAGCTCCTGCCATCTCATCCATGTTCCGGGTTGGAAAAGGGAAGCGAAGGAAAGGCTGTATTAGCTGCATCTGTCCTGTTTTATGAGGAAACAAAAGCTTTCCCAGAAGTTGCCCTAGCAGATTTCCACCTACATCTAATGGACCAGAACTGACACTTGGAGCCACCCATACCTGCCACGGAGATGGGGAAAGTGTGTGTGTTTGGCTTTCCAGCCTCTATGGTGGGGAGCAGCAGAGGAGAATGATTTTCAGAATGGCTTTGGGGTAGCTAATCTCCAGGGTTTTCTGCAAAGGGATGATGACTAGGTGTGTACATCTGGAATCAAGAGTTAGGGAAGGTGAGAAGTGAGAGACAGCTGGAGAGATGGGTTGAAGCCAGGTTGCAGAGGATCTTAAAGGTTTTAATTCTGCATTTTCACTTCTGAGCCCATGCAAATGGCTCAGGAGCACTTTGCTGCCTCTCTTCCAGTGTCTCCTGCTCCTTCGCTCTCGTCTATCCCTAAAAACCCCAAACAGTGGAGCATCATCGGGTGGAAAAGGGAGGGCTTTCAGGCTCCTGCCCCACAGTGAGGACACAGGTGACTGACGGGATGGCATCAAACAGTGAATTAAGAAAAGAGAGAGACAGGAGCCAAGGAAATAAGTTGTTTATCCTCATTCTGGATTAAATAATGAAAAATAGAACAACAGAGACCAGGGTTGCTAGTTGCCGATCTATGGACTAATGAAGCAATCTATTTTTTTTTTAAAGACTTTTTTTTTGATGTGGACCATTTTCAAAGTCTTTTTATGAATTTGTTACAATACTGCTTCTGTTTTATGCTTTGGTGTTTTGGCCCCAAGGTATGTGGGATCTTAGCTTCCTGACAAGGGATTGAACCCGCACCCCCTGCGTTGGAAGGCAAAGTCTCAACCGCTGGACCGCCAGGGAAGTCCCTAAAGCAATCTTTTTTCCCAACTCCAACCCACTTTCTTGTCTGTATCTTTCCTAAAATAGAGTTCAATGAAAAGACCCTCTGGCCCCATCCCTCTCCTCCTCTCCCTAGAGGAGTAGAACATATGGCCGGTATTTTAGATTGTTGTATAATTAAGTTTGAAAACAGTAAACAGTAGAGATATTAGCAAATATTCAAATTGTGCTCTAGGTGTAATGCTCGGAATCACAGCCTCAAGGCGGCAGCCTCCCTGGAGCTGCACATATAAGGATGCTCTGCCTTCCGCCACAGACCATCTTCCTGTGCCATTAGTATTCTTGTATGCAACTCATTGTGTACGTGTATACAATGGAATACTACTCAGCCGTAAAAAAGAACGAAATAATGCCATTTGCAGCAACATGGATGCGACTAGAGATTATCATACTAAGTGAAGTAAGTCAGAAAGAGAAAGGCAAATGTCATATGATATCACTTATACGTGGAATCTAAAATATGACACAAATGAACCTTTCTACAAAACGGAAACAGAATCACTGACATGGAGAACAGACTGGTGGTTGCCAAGGGGGACGGGGTTTGGGGGAGGAATGGAGTGGGAGGCTGGAGTTAGCAGATGTAAGCGATTATATATAGCATGGATAAACAACAAGGTCCTACTGTATAGCACAGGGAACTATATTCAATATCCTATGATAAACTATAATGGAAAAGAATATTAAAAAAAGAATACATATATGTATAACTGAATCACTTTGCTGTACAGCAGAAATTAACACAACACTGTAAATCAACTATACTTCAATTTTTAAAATGTTGATAAAATTAAAAAATTTTTTAAATGTCCCTTGTATGTTCTGTGAGCACCACCTCATAAATTTTGTCCTGCATGTACCACAACACAATTCTACACTTTCCTGCTTACGTGAGCGCTTACAGGCCATCAGGTGATTGTGTATAAATACCGTGGGACTCTTAGCTGAGCTCAGGGAGTTGGTCATCACCTGTTTAAGGAAGACCTCCTTCATTTACATTTGGCTTCTCCACTCTTGAGTAATGTTACATTGATCTTGAGCACAGTAATTAGAGCTTCATAGCATGCCACGCAGATGGGTATTGATTTGGTCGAGTGCCATGGGTTTTGCCTTTGAATTTATATCCTTGACAAACTCTAGGTTTTTCCTTTAAAGTATTTGGTTTCTATAACAACCAGCATTCTCTAGGAATTAGGGGATAGTCTCAAGCAGTATCTACAAATGCAGAAGCAAGAACCAATCCACGGGGACTTCCCTGGTGGTACAGTGGATGGGAGTCCGCCTGCCGATGCAGGGGACACGGGTTCGTGCCCCGGTCCGGGAAGATCCCAGATGCCGCGGAACAGCTAGGCCCGTGAGCCATGGCCGCTGAGCCTGCGCATCCGGAGCCTGTGCTCCACAACGGGAGAGGCCCAAGTACCGCAAAAAAAAAAAAAAAAAAAAAAAAAAAAGAACCAATCCATGGGGACTTTCCTGGTGGTCCAGTGGTTAAGACTTCACCTTCCAATGTAGGGGGTGCGGGTTCGATCCCTCATCGGGAAGCTAAGATCCCACCTGCCTCGTGGCCAGAAAACCAAAACATAAAACAGAAGCAGTATTGTAACAAATTCAGTAAAGACTTTAAAAATGGTCCACATCAAAAATATCTTAAAAAGAAAAAAGAACCAATCCATGTAAGGTGAAAATGGCCAGAGTCGACTGAAGGTGTGGCAGGAGTTGGCGTGGGCTGTGTAGAGCTATCGCGTGATCGAGCATCAGGTAAAACTTGAATTACCTTTTCCCTGGCAATGAATTAATTAGACCCTCATCAAAAAGTCAGTTTATGAGCTGCCCCACACAGCCGCTTCTCATACCATGCCTCTTCCTCTCTCTTGGGTTCCTTACCCTCCAGCAGAATGAGAATAAATGCTGGTTCCCCTGCACTGTCCCCCACTTGACTCGCCTTTACTCGCTCTGTTCCCACACCTAGAATCCCCCCCCACGTCTCCCTATCCATCCTCTACCCATCCCTCGAGTCCCAGCTCAAGAGTCTTTGAATTCTTCCCCGATCCCTCCATTTACACCCCTCTTCCTAGTGATTTAGAGTCCCCACGTCACCCCCAGCATAAGGCTATGTGTACAGTAGACGCTCAGTCTTCTTAATGTAGATCCATTTGAATTTTTAAAAATAAGAGTTATTGATAGCTCACATTTATTACGCATTCACTGTGCAAACTCATTCCACGAATTACCTTATTTATGAGACACCACAGTCCTATGAGGCAGCCACAGGCACTGTCATCTCTCCCCATTTACAGATGAGCTGGAGCAGCTCAGAGAGGTTCATTAACACGCTCCAGGCTACACAGATGGTACCCAACTGAGCCAGAACTGGAACACAGGCAGTTTAACTCCAAGAGCAAACACTACTAAACACTCAGTTCAATGTCTGTTTTCCTTGTCTGGCAAGACAGGAAATGAGGCAGAATGCGACTCTACAAGTGAGTGCACTGGGGGGGTGCTCCCTCTCCCCTGTATCATTTATTCTGAGGTTCAGCCGCAGGGGCAGTGATAGAATCCCTATGACCCTAGGGCATGTGCCGCTGCCTGGAATGTAGATAAACAAACTCCAAGAACTTACAACTCCAGAAACAGCACGGAGACCCAGCAGCAACCTATTTGCTCCCTGTCACAGCAGCAGCCCTGTCTGTCTTCTCTCCCTCTATAGATTAAAAGTGAGGGCTTCCCTGGTGGCGCACTGGTTGAGAGTCCGCCTGCCGATGCAGGGGACACGGGTTCGTGCCCCGGTCCGGGGAGATCCCACATGCCGCGGAGCGGCTGGGCCCGTGAGCCATGGCCGCTGAGCCTGCGCGTCCGGAGCCTGTTCTCTGCAACGGGAGAGGCCACAGCAGTGAGAGCCCCGCGTACCGGAAAAAAAAAAAAGTGAGCTAAAAGAAGTTCTGGTGTACTAACACAGGACCATTGTCCCACCTTAAATAATGTCTACAAAATATGGACTCTTTTTTCTTCAGGTTTCAGTGAGATATAATTAATATACCGCCCTGTAGAACTTTAAAGTGTACAGCATAATGACTTCCATACATCATGAAATGATTATTACAATAAGTTTAGCGAACATCCATCATCTTATATAGAAACAACGTTAAATGGGAGCTCCCTGGTGGACTAGTGGTTAGGACTCTGGGCTTTCACCTCCGGGGCCCAGGTTCAATCCCTGGTCGGGGAACATCCCACAAGCCGTGTGGCACGGCCAAAAAAAAAAAGAACCAACGTTGAAGAAATAAAAAAATATATTTTTTCCTTGTGATGAGAAAACTTCAGGTTTACTCTCTTAACATCTCTCCTGTGTGACAGACATCAGTGAGAATTATATTTATCCTGTTGTGCATGACATCCCCAGGACTTACTTATAACTGGAAGTTTCTACCTTTTGACCACCTTCATCTAATTCCCTCTCCCCCCACCCCACGGCATATGTGCCTCTGAACATATAATGCGTGTATGTAATCATGTTGTCTCCACTCCCAGAGTCCTTTCCTCCAAGCTGCCACGCTGTGGACTCACGCAGGGTATTTGCCGTGTGAGCAGACCCACAAAGGAACGGGGTCTCCTAAACCAGAGGCAGAGCCCAGCAGAGCCTCAGCCACTCTAAGAATTCGGAGGATCCTTCAGCACTTGGACGCATCTGCAAGGGCTCCGTGGAGGAAGGAGGGTTTGGGGAGTCGGTTTCATTCTTAGGAGAAGCAGCTTGGTACCCGGTGGAGTACACCTTCCTTGCTCCTTGCCTCTCTCGAGGATGAGGTGTCCCACCTGCCAGCCAAGGCGAATCCTGTCACTTGTGCTGGGAGCCAGGTCTCTCCCTTCCCTCGGAATTCCCGTCTGTTTTACTCTGTCCTTATGACTTCAGTCTCTCCCTCTTCCGTGGCGCTTTCCTCCTACCACATAATCATGCTCATTCGCACGCTCCAATGTGAACAGACGAAAACCTTGCCTCAGTCCCATCTGGCTTTCCAGGCACCATGTCAGGGCTCTCATTTCCCCCACAAATTGCCTAACAAGTCACTCCACGCACAGAATGTTCTTCTCCTTCGCTCCATTCATAGACAGGTACTTCCTCTGAAACTGATCTGCATCCACAAAGTCCAGCAGGCACATTTTGGTCCCCACTGGGTTGAATGCTCCTCTGTACCAGCTGACACTGACACCTCTCCTTCCCCCTTGAGTTCCTCCTTTGGCACCTGTAACCTGTCAATCTCCAGGTGCACCCACCTCTGACCACTTCCTTACTTCCCTCATTGGCTTCTGTCTCCCGCCCAGCCCTTAAATGTTGGCGTTCTCCAAGGTGGGGGAAGGGAGGATGACATACTCTGTCCTCTTATTACCGCATCACATCACTCTGCACACTCTCCCAAGATGAGCCCATCTGTGACGATGCAGATCACACCCACTGGTTCTCTGACCATCCATGTCCCGGTGACTCCCAAGCGTTCATTGCCAGCCCATCTCTTTTCCTGACTTGATTTTTTAAATGCATCCCATCTCCTTTCAAAATGTGACCCTCAGGCATGCAGAAATAAGAAATGGGTTCATTGCTCAGACATACTCTGAACTGTCCCTCAAGTTTTGTCCTGCATGTTTTGTGACAAAAAGCATAAAAACTTTGAAATAACCACTTGTAAGGTCTCATAAGGCACCGCTAAGATCCATTCTCTTTTGAGGGTCTCTTTCTGGCAGGAGGTGGAAGTATTAATTTATTCTTTCAGTTACGCACATCTCAGAGTACATAAATCTCAAGTATTTGTCAGCAAGTCTCACCAACTCAATGTGATTTTCCTGAGAGCTGATACTCAGTAGTATTCATTTTTGTTCTCTCAGCTCCCAGTGAAAGCTCAGTGCATGATTGTGGGATGGATACATGAATGACTGTATTTCCCAATTCTTGCAACTGCTGAAAGCAAGCTGGGAAATGAGGATGGAGAGGGATAGGCGGTCCACCTGTGTGCTATCCAGCTTGGTGTATATCGACGATGCCAACAGGAAGTTGGACATAAAAAAAGTACAGAAAGGCAGAAATAAATCTATAAGCTCCAGACGCACAGATCCAACGAACTGCTTGATGTATCCACACAAGTAATTCACAGATTTCTCAGACTCAACATGCCCAGAACAGAAAGTCTCGGTTCAGACTCTTCCATCCCCCCAAACTTTTTCCTCCCTCCATCTTCCTCAACTCTCTAAATAGCACCACCATTCATGAACTTGCTCAAGTCAAAAAACCAGAAATCAGGGCTTCCCTGGTGGCACAGTGGTTAAGAATCCGCCTGCCAATGCAGGGGACATGGGTTCGAGCCCTGGTCCAGGAAGATCCCACATGCCACGGAGCAACTAAGCCCATGCGCCACAACTACTGAGCCCGTGCTCTAGGGCCCACGAGCCACAACTACTGAGCCCACGTGCCACAACTACTGAAGCCCACGCACCTAGAGCCCGTTCTCCACAACAAGAGAAGCCACCGCAATGAGAAGCCCGAGCACCGCAACGAAGAGTAGCCCCCGCTCGCTGCAACTAGAGAAAAGCCCACGCGCAGCAACGAAGACTCAACACAGCCAAAAAAAATAAGTAAAAAAATAAAAATAAAAAAAACCGGGGCTTCCCTGGTGGCGCAGTGGTTGAGAGTCTGCCAGCCAATGCAGGGGACACGGGTTCGTGCCCCAGTGCGGGCAGATCCCACACGCCGCGGAGCGGCTGGGCCCGTGAGCCATGGCCGCTGAGCCTGCGCGTCCGGAGCTTGTGCTCCACAACGGGAGAGGCCGCAACGGTGAGAGGCCCGCGTACCGCAAAAAAACAAAAAAAACAAAAACAGGAACTCATCCTAAGAGACAAATCTTCCTTATTTCCTGGACGGTCCTCAGGCAGTTTCCCCTCCCCACGCAGCTATCATCTGAGGTCAGAACATTCCTCCTGCCAACAGGGCCATTCCCCGCCCTCCTCCCCGGGAAAGCCCCCATTTCACCTTGATGTCTTGGCCTCCCAGCGTCTCTTCCAGGAGATGGAGGGGCGGGTGTGGAGGAGTGGGGACCCTCTCCTGCAGCACGAAGTCAGCCTCCGCGCCTCCAGCCGTGCCCGGTCAGGAGTGGGCCTCTGGGAGAGCGCACGCGCGCACGTCTTTTGCTGACTCCGCCTCTAAGTCCTCCCCCTTCGCCCTGCTTTAGCCTGTGCTTATTGTTTGTGATATTTGGCTCCACCCTCTGGCTAAACACCTTCTGAATTCCTTCTCATTATTCATTCATTTCACAGGTATTTCCCGAGCCTGCCATAGGCCAAGCACTGTTCTGGGCAATTAGATTTATCAGTGAACAAAACAAAGACCCTTGCCGTTGTAGGGTAGGGAATAGAGAGAGTGAACAATTCTCTGTTACGTTATATTTTAGAAAGCAATAAAGGCTGTGGAAAATTAAAAAGTAGAGCGAGGGGCTTCCCTGGTGGCGCAGTGGTTGAGAATCTGCCTGCTAATGCAGGGGACACGGGTTCGTGCCCCGGTCCGGGAAGATCCCGCATGCCGCGGAGCAACTGGGCCCGTGAGCCACAGCTACTGAGCCTGCGCGTCTGGAGCCTGTGCTTTGCAACGAGAGGCCGCGATAGTGAGAGGCCCGCGCACCGTGATGAAGAGTGGCCCCCGCTTGCCGCAACTAGAGAAAGCCCTCGCACAGAAACGAAGACCCAGCACAACCAAAAATAAATATAAAAATAAATTTAAAAAATTAAAAAAAAAAAAGTAGAGCGGGGTAAGAAATTGGGCAGCGTTAGAGAGTACAGGATGGAGATGGTGGTGTGAAACTTTGACGGGTGTGGTCAGGGGAGGCCTCGTAGGGAACAAAGCCTTGAAGGCAGCCCTGTGGGGGAAGGAAGTACATTCTAGGCAGAGGAAACAGCCAGTGCAAAGACCCTAAGAAAGGCGAGCCTGTGTGATTATGGAACAGGTCAGAGAGGCTGAAACGGCATAAGCAAAGGCTAAGGTCAGAAAGGTAATGAGAAGGGCCTGGTCATATAAGGCCTTAAAAGGCTACTTCTTCTTCTTCTGTTTTTTTTTTTTTTTTTTTTTTTTGGCTGCACCGTGCCAAAAAAGTTGTTCCCAGACCAGGGATTGAACCCAGGCCCATGGCAATGAGAGCGCCGAATCCTGACCACCGGGCCCACCAGAGAACTCCCTTGAAGGCCACTTAAAAGACTGGCTTTTCCTCTTATAAAATAGAGAAGCCTGCTACCAGATTTTAAGCAGAGGGCTGACATAATCAAACTCAACTTGCTGCTGTATTGATTATACACTGGAAGAGGTCTAGGGTCAGGGTTGCAGTTGGGAGACAAAAGTGGAAGCAGACGGCCAGTTAGGAGGCCACTGCAGCCATCAGACAAGAGATGGCAGTGACTCAGGCCCGGCTGGTGACATCAAAGTGGTGAAAAGTGATCAGAGTCTGTATGTATTTTCAAGATAGAACCAACAGGATCTATACATGTGGCATGAAAGAGAAAAGTCAACATGAGTCCAAGACTTCTGATTTGAGCCACTGGAAGGATGGGTTTACGATAAACGCTGGAAGGCTGCTGGTGGAACAGGTTTATGGGTATCAGGAGCCCAGTTTTCCTTCATTCTCCGTCTCCCAACCACCAGCCAGACAGAGAGTCCACTTCCAAAGTGTCTCTTGAATCTTACTGGCTCTATCACCCCCACGCAACCCTAGGAAACTCACAGCCGCCATCACAGCTCACCTGGACTCTTGAGACAGCCTCCTGCCTCCTATCCTGATCCCCGATCCATTCTCAAATGCCTCGTGTTTCTTATGAGGTTACACAGTCTGCAGCCAGAGTGATTTTTTTCACAGTACAATTCATCTTCCCTACTTAATGCCCTTTAGTGGTTTCCTGTGACATCAGACTCCATTCCCTGGGTCGCAAGTGCCTGTACCATCTGATGCCCACTTCCATCTCCACTCTCCTCCTTTGCTAAACCCTCCGTGATGCAGACAATGGGCTTCTCGCAATTTCTCAAATTTCCACGCTCTTTGGCACCTCCAGGCTCCTGCCCATCTTGACCTCTGCCTGGAACGCTCTTTCTCCCACTCTGCATGGGCATGGCTGGTTCTTCCCCATCCTCCAGGTCTCTGCTTCTCAGAGAGGCCCCCCCAACCCACCCTAACAGAGGCACCCCAGTCCATAGTTCCCCATCACAGCATCTTTTATAGTACTTTCCACAATCAGTAAATATTTATATATAAATATATATATACATATACTTTTTTTTTTTTTTTGCTGTTTTATTGGCTGCTCTCCCACCAAACTGTAAGCTCACTGAGCACGAGAAACATGTCTCTTTTGTTCATCACTATAGCCACAGGTCGGCAAAAGAAATAGAGATGCTCCACAGTGATGTGTAAATAAATATATATATAAATAAATATATTAAATGCAATGCAATATAAAGCTTAAACACAATACATAAAATTACTCTCCGAATAGCATCTATACTCCTTAAAATACAAGGCCTGGGACCCTCTGTCTCCTTCTCTCTCACCCATTGGTGCTTCCTCCACACTCACCTACTCGCCATGGCTCACGTTGGTCATGATGGGGGCTGTTTCCTCTGTCTGGAGCTCTCTTACCCCTCATTTCACATAGCTTCCCTCAGCTTAGACATCTGTCCCTCTTGAAACGTCTTCTCTGACCCCCTCACTGGTGTACACACAGAATATTTGCTGTTTTCATTACCTGCTTACCCTCTACTCACCCCCAGTCTGTAAGCAACTTGAATACAGGTGATGGGCCCTAAGCCTCATGTGATGTGATATTGTAATAGGGAAGAACCTTTATGTTCTATTACAAGTTGATCACTAAAGGGATGTTGCCTATAAGCTTAAATTACATAAAATGGCCCATCTCTTGGAACCCTGCCTCCCAGGTAATGAACTTTAAGCTAAGATACCTTTGTTTAGCTTGCAAGAAACATACTAACCAGGCCCACATCTGAATGGCTGCAGGAAGAGTCTGGCAGGCACCAGGACTTTACCTCCACCCTTTTTGTATAAAGCCTGAATTCTAACTCAGGGAAGATGGTTCTTTGGGACACTTGTCCGCCATCTTCTTGGTCTGCTGGTTTCCAGATAAAGTCGCTATTACTTGCCCCAACATCTCGTCTCTCAATTTATTGGCCTGTCATGCGGCGAGCAGTATGAGCTTGGACCTGGTAACAATAGCTCAAGCACAGGCACGGTGGCTGGCACAAAATAGATGCTCATAAAAAGTCATTAGAAAGGACTTCCCTGGTGGCGCCTGCCAATACAGAGGACGTGGGTTCGAGCCCTGGTCCGGGAAGATCCCACATGCCACGGAGCAACTAAGCCTGTGCACCACAACTACTGAGCCTGCACTCTAGAGCCCACGAGCTGCAACTACTGAGCCCACAATGAAGAGTAGCCCCCGGTCAACACAACTAGAGAAAGCCCGCGTGCAGCAACGAAGACTCAACGCAGCCAAAAATAAATAAATAAAATTTTTTAAAAAGTCATTAGAAGAATGAACAAGCCCATGAGTGAGTTAATGCCAACAACATATTTCTAGGGAAAGGTTCTAGGAGTAAATAAATGGGCTACTTTAATGTGTAAGACCTAACATTCGAATTTAACATAATACTTTGCACGCTGATAATTAAGGTATAAAAGTCCTTTAAAATTCATAGTACTCTTAGTCTAAGCAGTCTTACTTAACTTTTGGTGTGGTTTATACGATCATGTTGCTTTCAAAACTCTTTAACTCAGCCCAGACCAAATGATCACAAAAATCAGTTTTTCCGTTATGTAAATATACCCACAGGGAAGAGGAAACATTTATTAAGCTTAAAGAGATCAAGACACTTGCCCAAGATCATAGCGAACATCCAACTCAAGTCAGAGGGTGAGCAAGTGCTCATTTGATGAGACTAGTATTTTTCAAGCTTCTTTTTCATCCCAACCCAGCATCAGAAATACATTTTACCTTTCAATCCAGAACGAGCGCTCACACACACACGTAACACACGTTTTATGAAAAGGTATTTCCCATTGCTACCAATGGTAAAGTGAAAGCAGAGTAGGGGAGGGGGGGGGGATGAAGAGGTGGAGCACAGGGGATTTTTCGAGCAGTGAAACGATACATATGATCCTGTGATGATGGATACATTTGTCAAAATCCATAGAATTTACAACACAAAGAACAAATGTAAACGTCAGAAACAATAGACTTCAGGTAATAATAATGTATCGATATTACTTCAGCAATAGCAACAAACGTACCATATACTATTTCAAGGTGTTAATAACAGGGGAAACTGGAGTAGGAGGCGGGGAAGGGGGAGAATGGGAACTCTGGATTTTACACTCCATTTTTCTGTAAACCTAAAACTGCTTTTATTTTATTTTATTTTTGCGGTACGCGGGCCTCTCACTGCCATGGCCTCTCCCGTTGCGGAGCACAGGCTCCGGACGCGCAGGCTCAGCGGCCATGGCTCACGGGCCCAGCCGCTCCGCGGCATTTGGGATCTTCCCGGACCGGGGCACGAACCCGTGTCCCCTGAATCGGCAGGCGGACCCTCAACCACTGCGCCACCAGGGAAGCCCAGCCCTAAAACTGCTTTTTCTAAAAAGTCTGTTAGGGACTTCCCTGGTGGTCCTGTGGTTGAGACTCCGTGCTTCCACTGCAGGAGGCGTGGGTTCAATCCCTGGTGGAGGAATTAAGATCCCACACGCTGTGCAGCATGGCCAAAACAAATAAATAAATAAATAAAAGTCATTTTAAAAAGCATAGCAGAGACAACATTGCATAGTATTTTACTTATATAGAATATAAAAACTTTAAATAACAACACAGAAACAAAAATTTAGACATGATTTTTATTTAGTGAACAGACGTGCTTACCTGCTTGTAAATTCATTCTATGGACTACCAGAGGAGAAAGCAGTGTGTACATCTGGTACACTATTGGACCTGGTTCTTTCCCTTTTTAAATCCAACCAAAATTGAAAACCCTAAAAATGCACCCAGATAGGTTGTTGTGATTAGTAATATAGTAATACTCCCTAGTTAGCACTGGAAATTTTTCTTTAATCTTAATCCTCATGATAAACATAATGTCTTTTTATCATTCTTCAGTATAAGAATTAAATGCAATCATTTATTCTCTTCATTGTTCAAGTTTAATTCAATTATTGATCACAGTTTTGAAAAGCAAATGTATCTTTTTTTAAAATATTTATTTATTTATTTGGTTGTGCCGGGCCTTAGTTGCAGCATTCAGGCTCCTTAGTTGTGCATTGCGAACTCTTAGTTGCGACATGCATGTGCGATCTAGTTCCCTGGCCAGGGATCGAACCTGGGCCCCCTGCATTGGGAGTGCGGAGTCTTAACCACTGCACCCAGGGAAGTCCCTCAAATGGATCTTTTATTCAAACATTTTTCTTTCAAGCTTCATATTTTCCTCGAAAAAGTAATGATTGTGACCTTGAGAGAAAAGCAAAATGTAACAACAATGCATATCTCTAACTTTATAACCTTCCATTCTATGTGTTACAATTATGTTGGGAACATACAGCAGCTAGAATTACCTTCTTTATAAGAAAAATTTAAAGACTTTGGAATGAACATCCTTTTGATGGAATGCTGGTGCCTCTGAGATTATCTGATCCTATAAAGATGTGTGCCTTTGGCTTCGACTAGGCTATTTTAGAACTCTATAGAAATAAACTTTAACTTGTAGAAAACTCATAGCAATGCAAGTAAGTCTTGCATTTGACATGTACATAAATCCTGTTCAGCGAAGGTTTAACTGAACCGCTGGAACAAGAGGATCCATTTCCCAACTGGCTTTTCCATTCCCATGCCTGGTGCTTTGGCCACGATGGCTGGAAGGCTGGACTCAGCTGGTGCCGTTGACCACAGAACCTACATGTGGTCTCTTGTGTGGCTTGGGATTCTAAGAACAAAGCAACTGTGTCTCAGGAGAAAGCAGCCAGAGACCAAGCATTCCAAGGGACCAAAACTGAAGCTGCAAGGCATTTTTGACCCAGCCTTGGTAGAATTTGCACATCATCACCTCCACCCCATTTTATTGGTTACAAGAGAATCACTAAGGCCAGCCAGGGCTTCAAGTGGAGGGGAATTCAACCCCATCTCTTGATGAATTACAGCCATCTTTTAAAACCACCACGTCTTTTGGAATCCTTGAATGTGTTTGACATGTTAAAATATATCATGATTTTCCTCCAAAATTGTACTTAAGAATGTCCCAAAATCAGTTAAACATGCACTTTTATTATCCGAATACCATGTCCAAATATATCTGCCAAATGAGACAGTTTTTCAATCCAAGAAATCTACATCTTATTTCTGAGTGTATGTATTATGCTTAGCTTAGTATTTTACCTTCTGGCAACCAGGAATTCCACCGTGTACGTAAGTGGATATAGCCAGCTCCAACATCTGAACAAAATATGTCTAAAGGTTTTGCTCACTGGCATTTCATTTGATTTCAATAAATTTGTGAGGTTCAAGTAAAATTTCTTTAGGTGCCAAAGCTTCATGATGAATAAACCATGGTTGTTTGTCCTTTTTTGTGGTCATATTTGTTGTCTAAGCTTGTAATTCTTCTACAGTTTTCCAGTTTAGACAGCTGAATTAACAATATATTTTCAGGCTTCCCTGGTGGCTCAGTGGTTAAGAATCTGCCTGCCAATGCTGGGGACATGGGTTCGATCCCTGGTCCGGCAAGATCCCACATGCCACAGAGCAACTAAGCCCGTGCTCCACAACTACCGAGCCTGCGCTCTAGAGCCCGCGTGCCACAATTACTGAAGCCCGTGAGCCACAACTACTGAGCCTGCGAGCCACAACTACTGAAGCCCGCGCACCTAGAGCCCATGCTCCGCAATAAGAGAAGCCACCACAATGAGAAGCCCGCGCACTGCAACAAAGAGTAGCCCCCACTCGCTGCAGCTAGAGAAAGCCCGCACACAGCAATGAAGACCCAACGCAGCCATAAATAAATAAATAAATTTATTTATTTTAAATATATATATATTTTTTTTTTCCAACTCAGAGATCATATCTAATCCAGTTGCGAGTGAAATTAAACACCACAAAAAAAATCCTTTTGTAGGAACAAAATTGTGTTATTTGTAATGAGGTGGATGGACCTAGAGTCTGTCATACGGAGTGAAGTAAGTCAGAAAGAGAAAAACAAATACCATATGCTAAAGCGCATATATGGAATCTAAAAAAAAACGGTACTGATGAACCTAGTGGCAAGGCAGAAATACTCAGACGTAGAGAACGGACTTGAGGACACGGGGAGAAGGAAGGGTAAGCTGGGACGAAGTGAGAGAGTAGCGCTGACATATGTACACTACCAAATGTAAAATAGATAGCTAGTGGGAAGCAGCCGCATAGCACAGAGAGATCAGCTCGGTGCTTTGTGACCACCTAGAGGGGTGGGATAGGGAGGGTGGGAGGGAGGCTCAAGAGGGAGGGGATATGGGGATATATATATATGTATAGCTGATTCACTTTGTTGTACAGAAGAAACTAACACAACATGGTAAAGCAATTATACTCCAATAAATATATTTTTTAAAAAAGAAAAAAATCCTTTTGTCACTCATATCCGATCTAATTGAAAGTGTTGGAAATTTATATCAGTGTTTTTATCAAGCTGAATCACAAACTCTGTATCAGACTATAACTGCATTAAAGCGTTGCTTCCCTATGTTCTGCAGTAGTACGGATTTGGTGAGATATTCTGAGATACTAAGAGGTTTAATTTTCAACTTGTCAGCTGATGTATCATTTTACCCTCAAAAGTCATATGTCCTATTCCATACATACCGGAAGAATAATTGTTAGCAGTTGTGTGACCCGTTTTCCTTTTTGCCACTTAATGTGTTGTTAAATAGATTATTAGAAGTCTCTTTCATTCATAGCAGATGACAACTTAGAAATCATTGATAAATTTATGTATTTTCCCTTCGGAAACATGAGGGACTTATTGACAGGTTACCATGTTATTTTCTCGGGTGTGTTTTTAATTTTGAAGATTTTAAGTTTTCGTTTGTAAAAATTTCATCACAAATTATATGTTGTCTCTCATTTTTGTTAAGCTTTGCATATTTTATTAAATCACACTTAAATAATGTTCATTATAAGACTTTGCATCTACTTCGTCCTTTTCAGAATGCAGCTCAAATAAAATAAAAATTTTTATTGGTTAGTATTTTTCTCAATATTGTCATGTTTACACTTCCAGATCGAGAAGTTGAACTTGAACATACCTCTACATTTTTCCCATCATCTTCCTTCTACTAATAATGATAAAACAACCCAGTATAAGAGCGATGTATATTAGTTCAATTAAAATGTTATAATAGGGACTTCCATGGTGGTGCAGTGGTTAAGAATTTGCCTGCCTATGCTGGAGACACGGGTTTGGTCCCTGGTCTGGGAAGGTCCCACATGCTGCGGAGCAACTAAGCCCATGAGCCACAACTACCGAGCCTCCGCTCTAGAGTCTGCAAGCCACAACTACTGAGCCCATGTGCCTAGAGCCCGTGCTTCACAACAAGAGAAGCCGCCGCAATGAGAAGCCTGTGCACCACAATGAAGAGTAGCCCCTGCTCGCCGCAACTAGAGAAAGCCCGCGCGCAGCAACGAAGACCCAATGTAGCCAAAAAAAAAAAAAAAAAAGTTATAATAGCCACCAACTGGGGAAAAAATGTCAGATAACTTTCTTCCCCCAAAATACTCTGAATACTAATTAAATAATACTCAGTCGAGAGTCTTCACAATTTCCTGACCCAAATAAAACACTGCGGTTCTTCACAACTAACTGCACATTATAATATACAATTAAACTGTACAACATTAACGTCCTGATAGGAAATTGATCAAGTTAGCCATCATATACCAGAAAACTGAAGGAGATGCCCAGGGCCAGCTACATAATTTGCAGGGCCCAGTGCACAATGAAAATGTAGGACCCTGCTTGGACATAAGTCAATCCCCCATTTCCAAGGGCCCATCACCCCAACCCACGTCAGACAGGTGCGCCCAGTGGAATGTGGCAGCAGTCGAGAGACAGGGGCAGAAATGGGGAAACCAGGTGACCCGGTGCACCTGGGGTGGCGTGGAGGGGTGGCTGAGAACCTGTCCCAGAGAGGCAGGGAGGCGATGAGACATAGACACCGTGGCAGGCAGGTCATGTGTGAGCCGAGGCTCCAAGCCCCCAGTGCCTGCTTCATTGTCCCATCTGACTTCACTGATACAACACAAATTCAAAGATTAAATTAATAAGAATTTCAAAACAGTGACAGCAAAGCATTAGATTCCAAGTACAGGACACTTCTGTGCGTTGGGCCCTGAACAGTGGCACTGGTGGCACCCCCATGAAGCCAGCCCTGGAGAGGCCAGTGAGCAAAAGAGTGAATGATGTTCCCAGCTAACTCACCCCATCTCACACAGCTAGCTGGTCCTCACATGGTTGCCATGACAGCTGTTTGGGGATGAAGGGTATGTGATGCCCTCTCCTAATCTTTTTTTTTTCTTTCATGTCATGACCAACTTATCACATCTAAGGGCTTATCTCTCTTAGGGCCTGTCCTCACGAGGTGAGAAGTGTCAGGAAAGCAACCTGGTACAGCAGCAAGAATGGGACCAGGAGTCAGACAACGCCGGTTGTCTCCCTCTAACCTTCCACACCGTGGGCGCGTCCCTTCATCACTCTGGGCCTCTGCTTCCTATTGCTAAATTCCTCATGTTATAATGGTGGCTTCCTTATTATTATTATTAATGAAAGGGTTAGACTAGGTCACCTCTAACATTGCCTCCAGCTCTGTTTCTGGGAGAAGGAAACAATGCAAATAGATGTTTGGCAAAAGGCGTTTGGCCTCTTGACTGTTTTATCTCCCTTTTCAGTGGACTGGTTGTAATCAGTATAATTTGATTTATCAAAGCCATATCTGAGCTGTTTGGTGTGGTGTTGTCACCACATAAAAGACAAAAGTAAGGAGGTGTGAGTAATTTGGATGTGTGTAGGCAAAGGAAGCTCTCATTTCCTTAGGGCCCAGAGCAGATAGGCTAATTCTGTGACTCCAGATTTTAAAATAACAATAATTAGTACCTGTGACAGTTCTTTTATCTAAGGTGCTCATAGGGCTTTGTTGTCTTTAACCCATTAATTCACCTGCCTCAAGCCATCAGGGGGTCAGGAGGAATCTCAGCAGACTAGCACACCAGTAACTCAAACCTCACAACAGTGAGGAATGCCATGACTAAAGGCCAGTCAGAACTGGGTGGGAGGAGAGACAGGGTCACCAAAATAGTCCTCTTGGAAGAATTAAATGGGAAATCTTCCTGTTGCTCTCCTAACAGCAATTTCACAGCTCACGGGGTCTTTTGGGTGAATCCTCCTGGATGTCACATTTTAGCATCTGGAAAATTCCTTTACGCTTAACTTTAGATTAGCTTTTACAGCTTCAGACAGACGGTGATTATGCCCAAAGCAAGTAAAGGGGAGGACTCTTCTCCCTCGAATCATCTTCTCTCAGAGGAAAAAAAAAGCTTTTTAAAGTTAGGGAATCTTGGGACTTCCCTGGTGGCGCAGTGGTTAAGAATCCGCCTGCCAATGCAGGGGACACAGGTTTGAGCCCTGGTCCAGGAAGATCCCACATGCTGTGGAGCAACTAAGCCCGTGCGCCACAACTACTGAGCCTGCGCTCTAGAGCCCTCAAGCCACAACTGCTGAGCCCAGGTGCCACAACTACTGAAGCCCGCATGCCTAGAGCCCGTGCTCCACAACAAGAGAAGCCACCGCAATGAGAAGCCCGCGCACCACAAAGAAGAGTAGCCCCCGCTCACCTCAACTAGAGAAAGCCTGCGCACAGCAACAAAGACCTAATGCAGTCATAAATAAATAAGTTTTAAAAAATAAAGTTAAAGAGCCTTTATATGATAGAACACCACTGCAGAATGATTTTGTCCAGGGTTTGTTAAGATTCTGATTTACTTGCAGGTGGTTTCCATTTAAAAGCATTGGTTGGAAAACCACACTGCTAAAAAGTACCTTCACATGGCCTGGAATTCTATCATTAGAATCCTTCAATTAATCAACCCATCCATCACCTAGGAGGTGCTCCCCACAGGGCCAGGTGCTATGGGGACATAAAATGTGGAGCCTAACCTCCAAGCAACTACAAGTCTAATCAAGGGGATGAGACCACTACAAATAAAAGTAATTAATAGATGTATTATTTAAATTCATTTATTGCTTATAGTTATTAATAAATTGATTAATACAAATAAAATGGGAAGAAAATACTATTTCCATAATTTTGGACAACACAGACCCTACATGTTGTAGAGTTCCTGGCAGGAGTGATCAGTGAGGGCCAGAGTGATCAGGGAAGCTCACAGAGGAGGTAAGATGAACTAGACCTCAGATGTAGGGAAAGTATATTTGGGTAGGAAGCAGGATCAATGGGAATTGAGCACAGAGGATAAGTGGGAGGAAAGCAAAAGGTAGTTCAGGACAGGGACAACCCCTAAGAGAAGGCAAGCAGATGGGAGAGAGAAAACCAACCTGAATAAAACACAGGGTCAGCAGACCTGAAGGAGATACGGTTGGATGGGGGAGGGAGGGGCCCGTTCACAGGGACACTTGAAACCACACTAACAAGCACTGATTGGGGTCTTCAGGAGTCCTCTGTCAAATGCAAATATCCATATATTCAATATCCTGTAATAAACCATAACAGAAAAGAACATGAAAAAGAACATATATAAACAGCAAAGATATACATATCTCTGAACCACTTTGCTGTATACCAGAATCTAACATAACACTGTAAATCAACTATACTTCAATTTTTAAAAATTAATTGTGGATAACTAATAGGGACCTAATGTCTAGCACAGGGAACTCTACTCAATACTCTGTAATAGCCTATACGGGAAAGGAATCTAAAAAAAGAGTGGATATATGTATATGTATAACTGATTCACTTTGCCGTACGGCACAAACTAACACAACATTGTAAATCAACTATACCCCGATAAAAAATTTTATTATTTTAAAAAATAAAATTAAAATAATAGTTCATTTAAAAAATGAAAGCAAGGAAAACCTCCAAGCATTTTTTTAAAAGGCAAATATCCAGGAAAAGAACCAAGGAGTTAAGTAAATTTGAAGGGGAGCTTGGGGGGTGGCCTGCAGTCAGTATAGCCTGGACCCTGTACTGCGTGCTCTATTATACGTCACCACAGAGAAAAAGAATATGTTATACCAATATCAGCTGGAACTTTTAACTGCAAGTTCTTCTCTCTTGGGCCCTGGGAAAGCCCCAGTGGAATGAGACCCAGAAAGAGTACGTTCTGATGGGGGTGAGGAGAGCAAGGAGAGCGGGAAATTCTACCAAAGGCTTTGGCAATCCCGGAAGAGCTGGTCCAGGTAGGGACCCCACTTGATGGGCAGCCGAAGCCTGAGGAAGCACCTCCACAGGAGAGGAAAAGAAACGGGCAGAGCAGAGAAGACAAATTTCCCCTAATTCACACTGATGCCAACCACTGGCCCTTTTCATGTGTGTAACCCTTCTTTATGGCCCAGTAAACGTCTTATTCCTCTGGGATGGATGCTTTTTCAGGTCTTATGATCAAGATGTGGGGAAGACTGGAGATGGCTTTTTAGGGAGCAGGTCAGAAGAAGAACGAAGTGTCCTCACGTGAGCCCAACAGGGGGCCTCTCGCAGCCTCCAGGTCACATCGGAGGCTGTGGGGAGGGGGCGGTCTTTCCTAAAGCCACACCCCTTTTAGGCCCTGCAGGAACCCGAGTGCGGACCTCCATCCTTCTGCCCGTTTGGGGAGAGATTAAAGACGCTGAGGTTGTCTTCTTCTTACTCATTGGCAGTTACAACCTCGCAGCCACTACAGTCTCAGCCTCCAGCGTGCACACAGAGGAGGTAAGTGGGACTGAAGGGGCCATGCCCTCAGCTGTCAGCCTGGGTCACTCCAGGTAGCTGGCTTGGGAATAGCTGAAGGGGAGTAGAGCTAGGGGTATTCAGCTGCAAGGTACTTGTTTCCAAATGAATATATGTGATGTTTTTCTAGACAACCCCAGGCAAGGCGTAGAGTTTGCTGCTAAACTCTCCAAAAAGTTAATCGAAGGCAGAGACCTTTTTGTAAAATTCTTCGACAGACCAACAGTGGGTATTTAACTGTAATGCGCTGTCTTGGATTGACTTGAATTAAAAGAAGGAAGAGTCATTAAAATGACTGGGGAAAATCATCTGCCTGTCTCCTTCGAGCAGTGCCTCATGTCTTGAATGATCAAATGGTCCATTCATGTTGACAACCCTTGTTCTGCAGCCTGCTATAACTGGAGTCCTAACCATCATGCGAACGTCGTCACATGCCCGATTTTTATGAAAAAGATCCTGCCTTAGCCCTCAAAAAGCCTTGGTGGAAATTATGACATGAAAATTCATGAGTTTTCTGGAGCCCCTAAGCGAAGATGGTTCTCCTTTCCCAGCAGGATAGAGCTGGGCTAGTTTGGAGGGGTTGATAGTTTTGAGCTATTTCATTCAGTAGGTCCAGGTGTCTTCATGTGGGAATCAGAGATAGTATAGTGTCCTGCCCAAGACTACCCAACAGGGGTTCTTGAGGGTGCAGGTAAAGTTATGAAGTTATGTTTGCTCCTTTTTTTTTTTTTTTTTTTGCACGGGAACAAAAGACCATTCTCGTGAGGTCCACCTACAAGTCCCCATGAATGAGGACTGCGAAGAGTCCACTGGGGACTGTTACTTCCTCTGTGACACCGCGGGAGCATGGGGCATTGTTCTGGAGTCCTGGCCTCAATTGGCCTAGCAGTTACAGTTTTGCCACCCTGGCATTTCTCTTCCTCACGAGAAGGGTTCAAGACCGCAGCCAGTGGAATGTCCTCCCCACCCAGTTCCTCTTCCTCCTGGGTGGGCTGGGGCTCCTCAGCCTTGCTTTTGCCTTCCTCATCCAGCTCAACCAGCAGACTGCCCCCCTCCACTACTTTCTCTTTGGGGTCCTCTTTGCTGTCTGTTTCTCTTGCCTCTTGACTCATGCCTCCAACCTGGTGGAGCTGGTCTGGGGTCAAGTGTCCTCCTCTTGGACGACGATTCTGTGCACTGCTATTGGTGTCAGCCGGTGGCAGACGATCATCGCCACTGAGTATGTGACTCTCATCGTGACCAGAGGTACGATGTTTATGGATATGACACCCTGTCAACTCAACGTGGACTTCGCGGTCCTCCTGGTTTACGTTCTCTTCCTGCTGGCCCTCACGTTCTTCGTCTCCAAAGCCACCTTCTGTGGGCCATGTGAGGATTGGAAGCGGCGCGGAAGGCTCGTCTTCCTCACCGCGCTCATCTCCATCATCATCTGGGTGGTGTGGATCTCCATGCTCATGAGAGGCAACCCAATGGGACGACCCTATCCTCTGCATCGCCCTGGTCACCCATGCGTGGGTTTTCCTGCTGCTGTACATCATACCAGAGCTGTGCTTTCTCTAGAGATCGTGTCAGCAGGATTGCCCTCTGCAAGGCAATACCTGCCCACTCCCAGCTTAGGAATGCAGCTTCAGAGTGGAGAATCAGCAACTCTCAAGAGGTACTTTCCTGGGGAGCTCGGGGAGGGTCTCCCGTAAGAGAAGCAGGAGAAAAAACAGGGCAAGAGGAAAGAAAAGGGAATGGTCAGAATTTAGGTGGGTGACGACATAGCTCAAGTCTGGAGACGGGGACACTCAGAGTCAAGGTTAAACTTTTCTGAATAATCAGTTCCTCCGAGATACAGAGATTAATGGGGAGAGGCCAAGACAGAAATGACTCAAAGGCCCTAAATAGAAAGGGTGTGGCTCTGAGTATTCATGCTGGATAAAGAAAGGCACCCACTATAAAATGAGTTCACCAGTCCCAGATTAGACGTGGGCCATGCCATTGCATGACACATCATGCTAAGTGCAGATGTTCTGGCCATCAAGTGCAAGAGCAACCCTGGCACCAGTGACTGACATTTTTCAAATTTAAGTCTCAAAGCCGACTTGCCCAGATATCATAACAGACTGATCTGTACGACTCATCACCTCATTAGAGTCTCAAAGCCCAACAACTTCTGGATTCCTACTCTGTAAATCATTCACTCCTTGAAAGCCTTCGAGGTTTACACGAAGTGACAGGAGAAGCCATGAAGTCAGAATTCTGAGCAAGAGTCTCAGATGTGTCATCATTAATAGAAATAAAGAACTTGCTTATGTGGCATTTTCATAATAATTTCTGGGTCGGATTTGTATCCTTATATAAGACCAAGCCACCTGACTATATACTGTTAAAGAATAAAATATATTATCCATGATAACAAGGAGGCTTGGACCCCAACAAACGGGGGGAATTAGTGGCTAATTTCAGTTATCTGGAAATACGTCAAAACTCATTAATCCCTTTCTGAAATATCTGGCCTATTATTCATAACCCAGCATCACAGTTTTACATCAAATTTTGTGTCTTACTAGGCATCTGATTTCTCACAGTGTATTGCTAATGTGCAAAGATGATGTTATTTTATATATTGTGTAGCACACATGATGCTCACCAGGCTCAAAAACATGAATAGAAGGTTTCCTTTTAAATCAGACACTTTTCTGAGCTGTAATCTATGGCTAATTACATCCTCAAATTCAATCCTGTTCAGATGGAAGCATCCATGAATTCTTTTCAGTTCAGTTGACCACGAGTTGGAAATTGACACTATACATCCTTCTTTCAAGAGTTTTTCATTGCTTTTGATGATGTGGGGCAGAATTGCAGAGTCTATCTTTCTTTTTTTTTTTTTTTTTTTTTTTTGTGGTACACAGGCCTCTCATTGCCATGGTCTCTCTCGTTGCGGAGCACAGGCTCCGGACGCACAGGCTCAGCGGCCATGGCTCAAGGGCCCAGCCGCTCCGCGGCATGTGGGATCTTCCCGGACCGGGGCACGAACCCGTGTCCCCTGCATCGGCAGGCGGACTCTCAACCACTGCGCCACCAGGGAAGCCCGGGTCTATCTTTCTTGAAACTACTTCTTATAGTTCTCACCGAAAAATAGGATAAAACTTCTGTTTGCTTTGTTGCTGTTATGTTTCCAGGAAACAAAAGTCAGAGAGAGAGAGAGAAAGTTCTTAGAGTTTCATAATACCCAAAACACACTGGGACTTGTAATGATCAATTTTCCATACGCCCAAAAGACTAGGCAGGTGTTTAAAGTGTTCTAAGAAGTGTCTTAGTGGAAAAGCAAGAGCTTTCAAAAGCACAGTGTTTCCTTATAACTATCCTTATTACTGGAGCATGGTTAGAAAATCCATTTCTGCCAGTGATGGTCATTGTCAACGTAGCTCAATATTTTGTGGCAGAAAAAAAATCGATAGTGTAGAAAAGAACATATAGATTGCTCTCCAAAACTAGGCAGAATAACCAGAAACTTACGCTTAGAGAAGGAAATCAGAATTTAGGTCACCTAGAAAAAGTACAAATATCAAAAATTAGAAGAAAGATTAAAACGCAAGAAAAAGTACAGGATGACACCTAGCTAGGAAAAACATACAAAGAGATACAAAATAAATAAGAGTCAGACCAGTACAGTATAATAACCGTAACAAAAAAAAATCCTAAGTGTTGCTGTAGGTCGTGAGCTGACAGTGGGAACGCAGCTCAAGGCTGTCTGTTTTTGTTTGCCCGAGAAACAATCGTAGTGCTGTGTAAACAGACAAGTGGTCAGCTGGAACAATCAGGCCATTGTTCTCAGCACCTGTCAGTCTCTGACAAGAATACCCTTTCCAGCACTGAGATCCACTGATGAGAAGTGTGGGAGAGGCTGGGTGGAAAACCACAGAGATGATGAAGGAGTTATAACATCAGACCTACTGGAAAGGTTAGGACAGTGATACTGAGATGGTAGTTCTTAAGCTCTATGTGTCTTTCTCATGGACATTCAGGTTCTCTCTAAATTCTGTACTGAAACACAACGGTCCATGAGGTGTGCATCTGTCATGTGACTCTTCTGATTTATAGCTATGACTCCAGTCACATAATTATTTGATTTACCACTGGGTTGTGAGACCAGAATTATTCAGTTGAAAGAAGAGTTAGACAAGAGGGGATTAGCAGGGAATTTCACACGTATGAATACCTCTGTCCAAGAGGTTGCTGTCCTGCTTTCTGTCTCCAGCTAAAGACAAAGGGTGGAAAGAGACTCAAATCGAAGCACAAAGCATTTAGATTAAATACGAAACTAAGAGTTGGTACACACTGAAATAGATGAGCAAAGCGGATTAAGGACTTCATTTCCTTGGAAGTCTTTCAAAAGATTAGTCTTTATCTCTCGGAAGTGGCTTAGGGACTTAGTTCGAAGATATAAAAACATCTTGATGGAGAATGAAAATGAAATCAGGCATATTACTACAAAACACCAAACAAATGGGTATAAATATTCTTTGCCCCATGTTATAAATGTGTTTCTTAAAAACTAGACTGGGGCTTCCCTGGTGGCGCAATGGTTGAGAATCCGCCTGCCGATGCAGGGGACACGGGTTCGTGCCCCGGTCTGGGAAGATCCCATATGCCGCGGAGCGGCTGGGCCCGTGAGCCATGGCCGCTGAGCCTGCGCATCCGTAGCCTGTGCTCCGCAATGGGAGAGGCCACAGCAGTGAGAGGCCCGCGTACCGCCAAAAAAAAAAACAAAAAAAACAAAAAAACTGTAGTCTGATTGAACTTTTAAAATCAAATGCTCTTTTAACTGAGAATTTTAAATGTGATATAATTTGCAAGGACCTTAAATATGGACTATCAGCTATGAATCTTTGTTTATGAAGGGAAACTCCTGTTCTAATCATTGTCTGCTTTATCTGTTTTAGATGAATTAGAATATTGTTATATCAAGTTTGCTAAAAGCAAGACCCCTGTATGTTTTAAAGGATCACATAATTGTGGACATTTTTTCTATCCTGTGTTTAAATATCTACAGACAAATCTAGTATGATTTTTTGAAGGTATTAAGACAGAAATAATGAGGCTATGAAATGTAAAAATGGGTCAATGAATATCAAATGATGTAAAACGAGAGAAAAATGTTCTTGCAAACAGAGGTCCTTCAGATTGTTTTCCTTACAGCAAGTACCAGGCATACCAAGTTCTGGCAAACATAGCCTTTTTTTGGACAATTCTCAACATTTTTTGCTTCAAGGTGCCCACCTTACTAGGAGAAACCAAATTTGGATGGTCCCAGGCAGTGTCATTTTTGTTTGTTCTTTCAGGGGGACAAGCCTGAAAACCTCTCTTTGTCACCCTCTAGAGCTACAGGTCACAAAGAGTGAACTGGCGTAAAGTACAGAAGAAGACGTGGTCTGGGCAAGATTTGCTTGGTGTGAGGACAGACCAGGCAAGGATAATGACATTCTCCTTGTCATTATGCTTGGGTGACAGCAGAAAGGGTGCAGACCCTGTCCTCACATGCCCTGTCTTCGAGGCTCAGCTCTGCTTCTTACCAACGTTGAGACCCAACCAAGCTCCCCAACCTCTGGGAGCTTAGGCTCCTCGTAGTGAAGTGATGGTCATAGTGTCCCTGCCCCCGCCAGGTATCAATGTAAGGTCTTACTTACTCAACTCCGATCCATACCAGGAGCTGGTGGCAGGATTAACAGAGAGAAACACTCGACTTTCTGGTAAATTCATGAACAATAACTCAAGTTGGAGAATTAGGCTTCTCTGATATATGATCTGGTCTGATGAGAGTATTGGAGGAACACGGGTTACCAAGGGGCTGAGTGGGAAGGAGTCTTGTTATGCTGCAAGGAACAAAGTTAAACCAAGGATTCAGCTCATTTCTGCTGAAAGAAGAATGTTTTATTTTCACAGGATTCAATCCCTCTAGAAAACACCAGTAGGAGAAGGATGTTGGAGCATCAATTATAACTATACCACCAACACCACCGCCAATAATAATATACAAAGGGAAGCACTATGGTGCTTTCTATACTTCATGTCCTATTCCAAGGGCTTTATAGATATTGATTTAATCTTCAAAGCAACCGTATGAGATAGATTGACTATTATGATCATCATGAAACTCCCATCAGGAAACAGAGGCAACAAAACATTAAGGAACTTGACCGCAGGTAACGCAGCTAACAAGTGAGAGGGCAGAACAGTCCATGCTCTCAGCGCTGCAGCCACCAAGCAGGAACAAAATGACACGGCTACGTCCCAGACCATCAAAGGACAACCATGTATCGAGCATGGACCTGGTCTAAGAGACAGACACAGCTCCTGTCTTCACAGAGCTTACAGGCTTGTTGAGGAGACAGATATTAAACAACCATGTGTGATTATTCTACGACAGTATAAAATGGTCTTTAAAAATTATGTCCAGTTTTTTTCTTTTCTTTTCTTTTGGCCACACGGCACAGCCTGCGGGATCTTAATTCCCAGATCAAGGGTCGAAACCATGCCCCCTGCAGTGGAAGTGCAGAGCCCGAACAACTGGACCGTCAGGGAATTCCCTATGTCCAGTTTTTAAAATTGGACCAAAGCTTGCAGAGTATCAAGCCTAAAGGGACTTTAGAGACGATGTAGTGAAGGCCTTTTATTTTACTGCTGAAGACAGTGAGATGCCCAAGGTCACGAAGGTCAAAGACCCTGAGCCCGCGCTAATGCTCTTTCTGTAGAAAGTGATGAGGAGCCTTCAGCCTCTTCAGTTACTAAACACAGATGTGCTTCTCCTGAGCACACAAATGTGATCCCTAGGCAACCTTCCTCAGAAGCTTTAAAAACACTCTTTTTAAAGTCACAGATTACGGGCTTCCCTGGTGGCGCAGTGGTTGAGAGTCCGCCTGCCGATGCAGAGGACACGGGTTCGTGCCCGGGTCCGGGAGGATCCCACATGCCGCGGAGCGGCTGGGCCCGTGAGCCATGGCTGCTGAGCCTGCGCATCCGGAGCCTGTGCTCCGCAACGGGAGAGGCCACAACAGTGAAAGGCCCGCGTACCGCAAAAAAAAAAAAAAAAAAAAAATCACAGATTAAAACACACACACACACACACACACACACACACACACACAGCACCTCAGTGGAGAATTCCTTTTCAAAGGGTCAGGAGCCTCTTTGCAAGCCATTGAGTCTCTTAGTAAAGCTAAATCATGCCTTTGCCTCTGCAGGAGGCCCTCCCAATCCCCCATGGCGCTATATTCTGATGCAGGTGAATGTCCCTGAAAGAAAAGGCAGCTTGAAGGGTTTGTGTGAGGGTGAAGAGATGCAAGCTCACGGCTTTTTGCCTTGGGGACGACAGGGGATTATAAATATGTATGAGTGTCAGATCTGTTCTTATTATCAGTTGTCTAAATGTATCCTCTGGGCCATGTTGGCTGCCTCTCGGAGTCATTGTCTAGCTCCAGCAGCCCAGGCTGCCCCGAGAACTGGGCTGGGTCTGTCAGCATCATCTGGACGCCCAGATGGGTGTACCAATTTTTTTAAATTATTATTATTATTTTTTATGGTACGTGGGCCTCTCACTGCTGTGGCCTCTCCCGTTGCGGAGCACAGGCTCCAGATACGCAGGCTCAGCGGCCATGGCTCACGGGCCCAGCCGCTCTGCGGCATGTGGGATCCTCCCGGACCGGGGCACGAACCCACGTCCCCTGCATCGGCAGCCGGACTCTCAACCACTGCGCCACCAGGGAAGCCCAGGTGTACCAATTTTAATCCTTGCCTGCAAAAACAGAGGGACACTGCTGAGTAGGACTGGAAGTAACTTGGATTTGTGCCGTGATGGCTTGAAGACACACAAATCCAAACAGCTAAAAATACCACTTTGGGACACAATTGTTTTATTATAAGTCACTAAGATCCGAGAGGGAAAGCCATGCTCAGGCTGTTTGTTCAATGAACTGTGCTAGGCAACTGTAACTAGGTTAAACCCTCTGGTCTGTTATCTGAGAATTTGCCTTTTCCTGGAATGACACACAGACCAGGACATAGCTATATCATTTGCTGTAATTAATCCTCCAGAGGGCCTTTACACGATGAGAAAATCTTTACTATCCCCACCAAGAATTTCTCGGATTATTTTCAGTTTCCAGTAATCCTGCAAAAACATTCTTGTTAGTGGCTAAGAGGGAAGATGGTAAAGTAGTTGTGATATGGATAGGCTCAACATTTTTTTCTTTTTTTATTATCAAAAGATTAAATGATGGTGAAATGATAATATTTCAAGCATAGTTTTGGAGAGTATTATCCCCTATGTTGCCTCAGAAAGCTGATGGTGGCATTTCTTCTTTTGCAGACTGTTGATCCCACACAGGAGGATTTCATCCCTTGGGCTAAAGTAAGCCCTCAGCAAGATGCAGAATTATAAAGTCCACAGGAAACATGGGTAGTGAAAACCCAGCAGATCATCCTAACGTAGCCCTGATGGGCCACTGGGAAGCCCATCTGCCAGCGAAACATCGGCTCATCCTTCCTTCCCTGCCACACAGTCCTCTCCATCCATCTGGACCCTTCATCAGGACACTGCCCCTTCAAGCATAATTACAATCTTGCTGGCCACCCTACCGTGACTATGTGTCTCTTTCTTCATTCTTTTTCTTTTTTTTTTTTTTTTTGTCTGCGTTGGGTCCTCGTTGCACGCAGGATCTTTGTTCCGGCGCTGGAGCTCAGTAGTTGTGGCACACAGGCTTAGTTGCCCCACGGCATGTGGGATCTTAGTTCCCCGACCAGGGATCGAACCCGCCTCCCCTGCATTGGAAGGCGGATTCTTAACCACTGGACCACCAGGGGAGTCCCTCTTTCTTCATTCATGTAACTGAACGATTCCCTTCCCTAGTAATGCTAGGACAAATTGACACCTCTTACTAATGGGACCGAAAGACCTCAGTTTGATGAAATTAGGGTCATGCTAATATGACAAATTATAGATGTCAGTAGCAGCTTAGTACTGGATTACCCCTCTAGTCATTTTTATAAAGGGCCCCTAAATATGATGGACCCAGAATTTGCAATAAAATTATAGCAGAACCCTCAGGATCCCCACAATTGTGCATCTCATGGGCTTGCAATCTGGCAGGTTTCTCCCATGATGTTAGCACCCTCATGACAGTGAGTACGGCAGCAGATGTGACTGAGGTCAATGACCTGCTTTGATGAACTAAAAACAGCAAAGGAAAAGCCACCCGAGTTGATGCTCATAAAGGATTTCAGGTGTACATGAAAAGGAGAGTCCACCTGTCTTGATGTTTCTAATGCACCGATGCCTCTGCCCTAATTACTTTTCCTTCATCCCTCATGCAGCTTCACATCCTTCCCAGTGGATATATACATCCTTAAGACCCATTTGTTAGCTATAACAGGTATAACAGAACCAGAGTCAGAGGCGTGTTGCCCTAAGGGTTTTTAGAGTCTAATTCAGCCTCCCACCTCGCAGATGAGAAAACAGAGCCTCGGAGAAATGGAATGACTTGTCCAAAGTCACGCGGTAGTTTGTATTGGGCCAGGTCTTCTGACTCTCAGGCCACTCCTCTCTCACTCTACAGGCTTCTCCATGCCTGTATTTCTGTATTAACAAGGAAGGTGTGCACCCTTGAGAATCAAATGTGATATTCCAGACCAGTGACTGTTGAGCGCCTGCTATGTGAAAACACTTTGAAAAGAAACTAAGACTCCATAGATTGGGAAAAAAAAGCCCTTCTAATGACCAGTGCACAGCACGGATGAGTATTTCCCGAGCACCTGCAAGGTACCAGGAATTGTTCTCGGACTCAGTCCTAGGCAGACAAGGCACACAGCGCTGCTCTGATGGGGCTTACGTTTTTCGTGGGGGAAGATAACACAATGCAGAGAATTTCAGGAGCACCACTTCCTCTGTTATCAAGTCCAAACACATACTGCTCACAGCACAACAGGCCAATCAGTCCAGAGACAAAGTGTTGGGGCAAAGAACGGCAACTTTATTCGGAAAGTCAAAACACCGAGAAGATGGAGGGCTAATGTCCTAAAGACCATCTTAACTCAGAATAGAATTCAGGCCTCTTTTATGCTGAGGGAAAAGGGGAAGCAGGAGGGTTCAAGATTAAAGGATAAAGGTGGATTGCGGGCTTCTTGGGGCCGCCTGGCCTTCAAGGGAAGCATAACTTTGTTCTGCTTGCTCACGTAGGCTGGATCACGAGGCTTCTGCAAAACTTCACGTTGCTAGCCGTTATTTTTACTTTACCGTTCTTCCCTCTGCTTAGTTGCAAGGTTTCTAGGCTGAAAGAGAACTTATCTATAAGTAATAGCTATAACTAATTCAGATCCAGTCCGTGGTATAGAAACTTTCTTCACGAGCTTAATGAACTATTTGGGTACAAGCGACATTTCTCTAATGTTTAACTCTTGATGTGCGAGGCTAAAGTGATGGAATACACAGGCTGAAGAATGAGAGAGGCAGTTTCAACATGGTGTTAGTTCTGTTCTTCCTCTGTGACACCTCCTTTTACAGACAAGGAAAGGGACTTGCCCAGGATAATATGGCTTGCTAGGGGCAGAACCGACTAGAATCCAGGTTCCCAGCTGCTGTTCGAGGGCTCACCCTCTACACAGTGTTCCAGCGCTTTCATATATGTTTCTGCTGCACTCAGATTACCTGCTCCTTTTAAAAATCTGTGCCCTGAGCAATGTTCTCAGCACAAGCCAGCACCTAGGTGAACGACCAAAGAGTTTGACCTTCTGCCCTTATTGGTAATAAAAGAATAGAAAACGTCTAAACATTAAGACTCTGACCGGTGGCATACTATTCAACAAACCACATAAGAAACCTAATTTGAGACAGAACAGCAAGCCGTGCAAGCTTACATCTGCTCTGGAGGAAAACTCTCATCGCTGATCCTCCTAGATTTTATCCCCCAAATGATGACAATGACACCTTCAACATAATTTTGTTTGGTTTGGTTTTGTAGGTGAGAGGTGTTTAAGTCAGCTGACAAATGTCCATCAACCTATTAAAGTCACAAAGGATGGCTAATATTGTTTCCCAAAATGTTTTCCCTAAAATCAGTAAAGGTAAAATTGAACCTCTTTGTACCAAATTGCCTCCGAGGTTTATAGCACAATTTTATCAAATTTTGGACGGTGCATTAATATTAGTTAGATTTGGGGGGTTGTAAGGTTGCAAAGTATCTCCTTCAGGCTGTTTCAGGAATGGAGTTGTAAGGTTACATGTGGGAGGAGGGAGCGAAAACTCTCTCCGGGAACCCACTACAGCCGCCGGCTTCATGGAGATGGAATACTGTCAGGTGTTGGGTGGACCCTGTTGACTCCTGCCCCAGCCCCACAATCCCCCTCAGCCACTTTGATACTTTCCTCACTATTTCCTTTTGTGGTATCTTCACATGTCCATCCACCCACTAGCCGCTGACTTATTCTCTCCGCATATGTCATAATTCAGATTCCTGAGAGGGAGTCTGCTTGGGCCAGCTGATCATCATTGTCTCTGATTGGGTACTCCTTTGCCTTGGCCAGCCTCTTCATTTACATTCAGCCTGTGGATTGGATGCCCTTGGATCCCGTACCCACCATTGGTCCATTCAGCTATGTGTGGCTTGGTCTTGTGGTGCAGACCTGATGGTATATGTCTGCTCCGTCAGTGAGATGCTGTGGGCAGGGAATTATCCTCTGGGCAGCTAGGGAAGGTATAGCATGCACGATGAGTGACCTACTCCGGAGAGATTAATCCAGGAAAATATAATTTTATGAAATTATAGAATATTTTAGTGAAAATACCATTTCATTTCTTTTGAGTTTATGCAGCAATTCACGTAAAGCTAAAAACCTCAATAGTCTTCTAAGTTGGGATCCATGAGGAACCACTTAAAAGAGTAGATAAAACTAGTTATGGGGCTTCCCTGGTGGCACAGTGGTTGCTAATCCACCTGTCAATGCGGGGGGCACTGGTTCGAGCCCTGGTCTGGGAAGATCCCACATGCCACGGAGCAACTAAACCCGTGTGCCACGGCTGCTGAGCCTGCGCTCTGGAGCCCGTAAGCCACAACTACTGAGCCCGCGAGGCACAACTACTGAAGCCCATGCGCCTGGGGCCCGTGCTCGCAACAAGAGAAGCCACCGCAATGAGAAGCCTGCACACTGCAACAGAGAGTAGCCCCCGCTCGCCGCAACTGGAGAGAGCCCGCGCACAGCGGTGAAGACCAAACGCAGCCAAAAATAAGTAAATAAAATAAATAAATTTTTAAAAAACTATTTATGATATGCATATTATACTCAATTACTCAATTCAACATGGAGTATCTGAAGATCTATCATTTACTGAATGCAAAAGCTGTTTATTCACTTAAATATTTTAGATCATCCTTTTCCGATTTTATCTTTCTGATTTTATTCATTTACCAAAAGAAAGGGTATCAATGAAAAAATTCATTACAAAATACCTTCCTGCTGGAGGGAATTCCCTGGTGGTCCAGTAGTTAGGAGTCCACGCTTCCACTGCAGGGGGCCCGGGTTCAATCTCTGGTCAGGGAACTAAGATCCTGCATGCCACGCGGCGTGGCCAAAATAAATAAATAAAATAAGATAAAATAAAATAAAACACCTTCCTGGTAGAGCATGGCTGGTTTGCTCAGTAGAACATGGTGCTAATGAAATACCTGCCCAGGTAGAATTAATATATCCTTCATCTTGATGAATTTTTTCCTTATCCAGAGCATCAAAGATTTGTTTCTCTCTACATTAAATTTCATGATCTCTCCATAAGCTTAAAGCGTCTTTTACTTATGCCTTATTTCAACCTGTGGTCTGGTCAGGTTAAAGTTTCCTCATTCTCTCTACCCATTATTCCTTCTTCTTTCTTCTTTTAAACAAATGCTCCCTTTTCCTAGGATTATATCTACTTCATATTGGCCAGATTCATGCCTTCTTATCATTCTTTTCCTCCTTCCACAATCAGCTCCGAATCTACCTTTTCCCAGAAACTTTCTCTGATGACATGGAGACACAGGGCTGTCACACACCAAGCCTTACTTAACTTATGGCAGAATAAAAGTCTCTTTTTTTCTTCAAGCTCAGATGGTAAACAAGATACTTCTGTAGCATCTTTCTCTGAATAAGCCTAATCATCTATTTCAAAAGTACACAATTCATGAGAAATAAACTAGAAAATCTTGTTTTTTCTTCCTTGGTACAAAAGCCTCTGTATTTTGCATCTGAAAGAAGGGCTTCTCAGTTAACATTAAATGGGAGTGAACATCCTTAACTTCTGAGAAGTCAAGCTTGACACCTGAGTAAAGAAAGACTTTTTCTTGGAGTTGTTTAAAATGTCTTTTTTTAAAAGATATTTATTTATTTACTTTTTTTGGCTGTGTTGGGTCTTAGTTGCAGCACGCGGGATCTTTCGTTGTGGCGCGAGGGCTCTTCACGTTGTTGTGATACAGAAGCTTCAACTTGTGGCACTCAGGCTTAGTTGCCCCGTGGCATGCGGGATCCTAGTTTCCCAACCAGAGATCAGACCAGCGTCCCCTGCATTGCAAGACAGATTCTCAACCACTGGACCACCAGGGAAGTCCCCGGAGTTGTTTAAAATGTCTTAATGGCTCAGACCAGTTTTGAGCTGCTGGTCTCCAGTGAGAGATCATGTTTGCTACTCTTCAAAGATAGATTAGTTAGAATTATGTTTGCATTTTAACCTATATCAGAACTTATTTATTCAAAGGACTTCAAAGTGACTACCTCAGGAGGCATAAAGATCACCATTACTTAAAGCATTATTAGAATGCCTTTCCTGGACAGCCTTCAAGAATGTCTCAGGGGGCTTCCCTGCTGGCGCAGTGATTAAGAATCCACCTGCCAATGCAGGGGACATGGGTTCGAGCCCTGGTCCGGGAAGATCCCACATGCTGCGGAGCAACTAAGCCGGTGCGCCACAACTACTGAGCCTGGACTCCAGAGCCCGCGAGCCACAACTACTGAGCCCGTGAGTCACAATTACTGAAGCCCGTGCGCCTAGAGCCCGTGCTCCGCAACAAGAGAAGCCACCACAGTGAGAAGCCCGCGCACCGCAACGAAGAGTAGCCCCCGCTCGCCACAACTAGAGAAAGCCGGCGTGCACCAACGAAGACCCAACGCAGCCAATAAATAAATACTAAATAAATAAATTCATTAAAAAAAAAAAAGAATGTCTCATTAAAATCAGAGGGATTGGGTTGCTAGGATGGCCAAACTGTCAGATCAGAGAGGTGAGTTCAGGAATGAATTCCTACTGCTGATCTCATCAATCACTCAAAGAACTACCAAATACACTTTGGAAATACCATCTGCTATCTTTCTGGATTTTTTTGTTTAATCCTTATGTGCAGGCAAGGTACACACTTGCAAGGCATGTTGTTATTTTGCAGATGAAGAAATTGAGGATCAAGGAGATTAAGCCACTTGACCAAGGTTTTAGATAGTAAGAACCCAATTCTGGCCACGCCACGCAGCATGTGGGATCTAGTTCCTCAACCAGGGATCAAACCCGGGCCCCCTGCACTGGGAGCGTGGAGTCTTAATCACTGGACCGCCAGGGAAGTCCCTGGATTTTTCTAAAGATAGTGGCGCTATTAGAACTTGAACCATATTTAGGATGTGGTTAAATCAAGTCTGGGTTTGGAAAAGAATCCTCTGGGCAGACTTTTTTTTAATGTGAAAATTTAGAGGATTATATTGACTTTTCTATGTTCTTAGAGAAACCCATTCCCATCTAAACGTTTGATATTTGATCTGAGATTTATTCACATTTTTACACATGAATTCTTTAATTGGAGATTAACGTAATTTTTCATTTCAACAGGATTTTCACATGATTACTGTCACAAATTGTGGGGTCACAAGTTCTGTGTCATCACAGGATTCAAGATAAACTAAACTGGTAGGAATTTCAGTTGCCATCCATTACTGTCCACTAACTGTAGGATAATGGAGTCTATGCTGTGAAGCAGATAGAGAAGAAGCTATCCATTTTAAAAGGTGTAAAACACAGACAAAGAAAAGATACAAATTAGGGCATTGCATATATATTTCAATTTGTAGAACTGACGCTTCTTAACTGTAACATGTTCTTTATATGATATAAATGCACTAAGGGAGCACATTGCGCTTTTAAAATTCCTTTTTGAAATTCACCCCTTAATTTTTGTTATTAAGAGTCGAAGGCTTTGTAAGTCTTCCACCTGCGTATAGGAGGGGGGCTGGGCTTTTTAAAATATATGCCACAAAGGGAACGTTTGGCTGTAGTTTCCACCTGGACTTTATTTGCACGCGGAAGAAACTTGTATAGACTTCATCTTCAGCTCATTTTTAAATTCCTGACTGTCTAATTCAGTGGCCTCATTCCCAGGGCAATTTGTTTCTGGAAAAACTGAGCTTTCCAACTTTTGTTTGGAATATATAGCTGATTCAGACTGAAAGAATGTTTTCTGTGGTTCTGTTCTTATTAGGGGTTTGTTTTAAAAGCAAAGGAAAATCTATGGAAAAGAAATGAGAAGATACCTATAGCAGGAGGAGAGCTGAGAACATAAAGATTTGGGTTGCCTGGTGCAGTGGACTAATAATAATGCATTTTTAAATAGAACTTAGTGTTTAGCATCTTACAATTTGCAAATGGTTTTCACATCCACTGTCTATCTCATGTGATCTACTGGATGGATTCGACCATTTATTTATTGATTTATTCTTAAGATACTAAGAATCTAAAACTGCCCTTGGGCCACCATCACTCGGCTGTTTTGTACAATACAATCTGAACTATAAAATAAAATAGACACATACGTCCAAAGAATCCTTATTTATGGACAGAGATGTCCCTGAAAGGTTTCCAAAACAGACTGTGCTTTAGCTATAGCTGTTATTGCCATGTCCTGCTGTTGACAATGCATTTTTCTGAAGGCCAAAGCAACTGGTAGAAATGGCTTATTTAGGAAATAAGAAAAGTCAGTCAATTTTATGGAAACTGTCAATTCCGGGCGTCAGCAGTGCTGGTTGTCAAATGTTTCCAAACTCTCCTGCCGTCCAGGCCCATGATAGGATGACACTTTCTGTCCCTCTTGAGGTTGGGTGGGACCACGCATTGATTCTGGCCAATAAGTCGGAGCAGAAATGATGTCATTTCCAAAGCTGATTCCAGGCAGAAGCAACTAATTGTTGGTCCAACAAGGTCAAGAACTTTTTTCCTCCACCGTGTGGCAAGCAGAGCTTCAAACAGTGGCTGCTGCACCCATCTGGGGTCCATGATGAACATAACGGTGTGAGCAAGAAATAGAACTTTCCTATTGTAAGCTGCCCAGATTCGGGGTTGTTACCTCCGCCTGCCCAGCCCAGCCTGACTGACTGTCGTAGCCACTGAACAAATTGTCTGGTACCTTAACGTAAAACAAGGAGGTACTTGTCTGAATGTTTTACTTTACCGCTTGTTCTTCCAGTGTTCTACAAAGGCATCCTTAGATTAAAGAAAAACCATCCTGAAGTTAACTGATACAGGCCGGACCTCTCTGCCAGGCGTGTGGCTTTACAGCTGTTCACATAATTACACTTCACTGGGACAGCTGCCGTCATAAAAGCATGCAGAGGGCGAGGTGGTAACTTAGAGTCACTCTGTCTCAGAGACCGAGGGCAAGAAAGACTTCCCAGTAGAGGTCAAAGCTTGAGCTCTGTCTTACATGGGAGGTAGGCAGGAATTCATGGGGCAGATAACGTTGGGAATGATACTTGGAGCAGCCGCTAACAGGGCGTCTTTGTTTAAGTTAGAAACACGTGCCCCCTCTGGGTGGATGAGTCAGAAAACATGCCCGCAGCCCCCAGGGATGCAGCCTATGCTAGGGGCACGGAGCTTGGTAAGCGGAGCAAGGCTGAATTCCAACCCCACTCACCATCTCAGCCAGGTGTCTTGGCGCAGTGCAGAAAGCAGCAACGACTATGCAACTGACTGCAATGACCCAGATTTGCAGGGCAGAAAACATGCCAGTGCAAAGGCGTAGCTGCAAAGAAAACCAAGGCGTATTGGAGAACTGCAAGGCATTCATTATTGCCAGAGCAGAAACACACAAAGTGGAAAGCAGTAAGAGATGAGGCTGGAGAACTGGGCTTCCTCGGCTCACACCGGGCTTATATCCCGAAAGCAGGAATCTGGATGTGGGTGTGAAGGACGTGAAAGGAGTGGCCGATCAGCCTGGAAGCTGGGGCCGAGGCATGTGTACCCCTGAGCACACTTATCAACAAATCCTCCCACATTTTGAACCTAATGGAAAAAGTTAACAAAAGCTCTCCAGTCAAAAAAAAATCTAGAGCCCTTCATAGCACAATCTGTTTACACGCCTTTGTCAACCCTCAAAAACCCCTGGGAGGGACCTGACAGGCACACCAACCCCGGGAACCACAGCCTGATCGGAAAAAATTGTTCCTGTTGCGAAATAACGCAGGGTCGTGAAACAAACAAACCGTGACAGCCTGTTTTTTATAAAATGTCTCTGTGTTGTTGATCATGGACTTTTTGCACTAATTTTGGTTTTTCAGAATATTGTAATTTATCTTGATGACTGAGGGTTTTGGCGCTCCCTTGAATTTTGTGCCGGAGGCAAGAGCTTCGCTCTCCCCACCCTGGCCCCAGCCCTGCCGATGGATCAGATCTGCCTGGTGGGAAAGGGTGGGACGGCGGCTGGAGAGGGAACCCTGGCTGATGTTAGAATTACTTAGGAAGTTTTAAGAGCTCTCCACGGCCTGAACTCACCACAGACCAATTTAAATCAGAATTTCTGGGAGTGGAGCCCAGGCATGGGTATGTGTTTAAATCTTTCCAGATGATTCTGTTTTGCAGCCAGGCTTGCAAACCACTGCAGTTAAACAGATATTTAGGCTTCAAGGTACAGAATGAGGAAGAGGAAGGTGCCAGGATCCTGACCTGGGTAACTCGGAGGATGATGCTTCCACTTTGTAAAAGAGGTGACCCCAGGTGGAGGGTCCAGGAGGAGAAACAGATCTGGAAATGGAGAGGACAGCAGATGTGTTGTTTTGAACCAGCTGAGCTGGAAGTGGAAATGCGCAGATGAATACAAGGCCGTGGAGTTCCACCAGAAACAGAGAGAGAGTTTCGGGAATGAGCTTAGAGGTGGAGGTTGGTGTTGTGAGAGGAGATGTGCTTTTATGGGGAGCATGAGGAAAGGGCCCCAGAATGCTTAGTGGTGGAGAAACTTGCTCCATCCCTAAGTGGATTCTCTCCTGATGCCGTTGCTTTCATAGCCACTTCCACCTTTAACACTGGGAGGTCTCCACCAAGATCCCTCCAGAGACGGAACCGGAGTCCTGTTTGCAGAATCACACTATAGCTCCAAAACAAGAGAGCAGACTGAGAGTCTTCCTCTGGGTTTGAGTTCAAAGGTGGGGAAGGCAGCTGCTGGGGCTTGCCTGGAAGATTGGTGAATTAGAAAATGAGGACAAATGTGGCTAACTCTCCAACGCCTTTCCCCACACCTGCCCAATCAGAAGAATCATCCGGGATACTTGTTACAAATATAACTTCTCATACCTGGATCCGGACCTACTAAATCAGAACCTCCAGAGAGGGCCCTGGGACTCTGCCTTTTTAACAAGTTCCCATGGGACTCTTAAGATAGTATGAGTTTGGGAAGTGCTGCTCCGTTGACGAGAGAAGGCTTCCTCTTTGCTCTGGTTTGGAGCAAAGACTGCCTGGGCTTTTCCAGTTTGGCCCGAGAAGGCAGAAAGTGATTGGCCTGATATGGCATAATCAATGGAAAGATTTTATGAGTCAGTCCTGTCCCTAGGAACATTCAGCTTCCAGTTTGCACCTTCTTCTCTCCCCTTGTCCCGTGTAATGTTCAGCTCACGCCGACCCCACGCCTGCTGCATCCCTGCTGACCCTCGCCTACTCCCATCCAGTCCCCACCCAGGACACACTCACCCAGTTTTCCTAAGAGAAAATGTTGCCAGAAGCACCTTACTGCCTTGAAATTTAAGAAGACAAATCCCTTCCGAGCCTCTTTGCTGACACTCTCATCTATTTCCAGCTGGGTCTATACAGTCTGAAAGGTCCTTGTTCATCCATTGGGTTCAAGTCAGTTTAGAAAAGGAATGCACTTGAAAAAACAACGGTTGCCATCGATCCTGGCGGGGCTGGAGAGGGGGAATCAATCTAAAATGCTTCTTTGATTTTTGCCTCGGGGGCTGCTTTTCTCTTTTCTCATATTTGAAGTTTGTTCTTAGTAGTTCTCCTAGGAAACAGCTTTCCCAAGCTTGACAAAGAAAAGCCTCAGGGAAATAAAACTTGGACGTGATGAAATGCACTCAGCCCAAAAAGTAAAGAATTTCCTTTCTTTCCTCCAAGCCTCAGGCTTGTGAATAGCTTTTATCACATTGGAGTTAAGTGTTCTTGTACAGAAACAAACAAAAAAATCGGCTGGTTGATCAGCTGAAATTCATCACAATTATTTAAAGATAAATGACACCGAAGACACCAGAGCAAACTAGAGGGAATCTGACAGCGGTGCTCTCTGAGGGAGGGGTCATAATCCTAATAGGCCTGTGACAAACAAAAAAATTACCTTTCTCCCCCAAAATTTATTGGTTCCTACAACAAATTCTCCTATGTGTGCAGGCACTGTGCTAGGCCCTGGGGCTACATGAGGAAACAAAACAATTTTCTGTCCTTCTAAAACATTCAGAATAGTGGGAGAAACACAAGTAAAAACACAGAAATATAATTGCAAATTATAAGCGTTCTGAAGCAAACAGACTGATGACTCAGAAGACCAGCTGCTAGGGGAGACCAGCATTAAATAGAATGGAGGTGGGAGGCCTCACTAAGGAAGCGACATTTGAGCTGAGATGCAAATGTGAAGGGGAGGAGCTGCAGCGGTGGGGGCGGGGAGACTCCAGTGAGAGGCGTGTAGAGCTGGGCCCCCTCGAGGGAAGAACTGATGGAGAAACTTGTCTCAGAAATGAGTGACTGAAACGTTAAGAACTCGGGGACTTCCCAGGCGGTCCAGTGGTTAAGACTCCACGCTTCCACTGCAGGGTACACGGGTTCGATCCCTGGTTGGGGAACTAAGATCCCGCATGCTGCGCGGCACGGCCGGGGGTGGGGGAACATTAAGAACTCTACCCGGAAGGGTCAGAACCAGATAGGAGAGAGGCATTGAGTGGAACGGATGACAAGGGTGGCAAAATGTTGATTCCCTGGGCACTGGGGCAGCAGGCAGGGTTTGGGGAGACCAGAGACCCAGACTGGCTATGTGGGACAGTGTATAGCAGTGTCCATTTACCCCTGTGAGCCTTAAATTATTTGTACCACTTCTAAGTGTCCCAATAGGTGAACTGATTTGAAGGCCCTACTTAATTAAGGCTTTAGGCCCAAACCGAACCATCTCGTGAAAACCTACTTGGGATTAACCTTGACTAGGTATTTAGGTTATATGCTCAAATTGCTTCACTGTCTATGGAAAGGTTTTTTCAGACTGGAATGCATTTCCGGCTGATGGGACACTCTGAGAAAAGCAGGGGTCTGGGAAGCTGGAGGAAGTGGGGTAATGCCGTCTGGCTGTGACCCAATCCTTAGGGTACGTGAGATTGTGGAGACCAAGGTCACAGGGATGGGTCATGCACCCTGAGTAAGGGACAGTGGTTGGCATGCATCCCTTCTCAGCTACGCACTCAGCAACCTTCTGATCTGCTACTGATTTGAATGGAAATATGTTTTCTTTGGCGTGATAATATGTATGCATACAGGCAGCGACTGGGATCAAGGATAATCGTTTCGTCACACTTGTGAGAATGGCTCTCCGTACCTTACAGTTCCGTCTGATCTGTGGCTATAGGCAAGGGTAGATATGTGTATTGCCGGGGGGAGGGCTGGGGGGTGGAGTGCACATGTGCTTACACAGGCGGACACCTCACACATGTACTGGGATTTCAGAGACTCCCATAGGCTGCTGGAAAATATATTTGGAGAGCATGAAAACTCTTCCATTTATCCCTTATGTGGACTTGATAAAGAACAATTTTTTTTCTTTTTAAACCAAGGCCATTTTTTTTTTTGGGGGGGGCCGTGCCGTGTGGCTTGCGGGATCTTATTTCCCCGACCAGGGATCAAACCCAGGCCTTGGTGAAAGTCCTAACCATCCTAACCACTGGACCGCCAGGGTATTCCCAAGAACACTTTTTCCCCCATCCTCTTGTTTTCTCCTAAAATTAAATGCAACACACACACACATACGCATGCACACACCCCAGTGACCTGGGGGAAATAAACGGGTTCCGGTTTGGTGTGTCACTGCCTCCAGGTGCGGTGTGTCAGGAAAACGAGGGGACAGAGGCCCCAGCCAGTGCCTTTGAAGGGGGTGCGGAGGGGAGGGGGGAGGGAGGGTCAGTGCAATCGGAAGAACCACATGCCGGGGTCTGTGCCTTCAGAGGCTGCTTCACCTCACACCGTCCCCCTCTTTCATGATTCAGGGAACTTCTGGGAACTTAGAGGGAAAAGTAGCCATTCTTCATAGGCGGTTCTGTGATGAGGTCAAACCCATCTGCCCAATATCACAGACAGCTCATGACACTCTGGGAACTGGAACTTAATGTTTTCCTGAATTTCTGATTCTTAAGCCCTTAACTTTTATTTTTCACCTTACAATGCTTTTTTCTTCATTATTTTGCCATTATTTGGTTGATGTTACAACCCTTCCTCCTGCCTTTCAACCCTCTCTCCCCATCTCCTCACCCCACTCCCACACTTTCTCCCCAACACAGCCCTGATCCTCCCCCTCCCCTCTCCTCCCCCTTCCTCTTCTTCTTCTTCTTCTTCTTCTTCTTCTTCTTCTTCTTCTTCTTCTTCTCCTTCTCCTTCCCCTTCCCCTTCCCCTTCCCCTTTCCCTTCCCCTTCCCCTTCCCCTTCCCCTTCCCCTTCCCCTTCTTCTTCTTCTTCTTCTTCTCTCTCTCCCTGTCTCTCTGTCTCTGTCTCCGTCTCTGTCTCCGTCTCTCTGTCTCGACTAGCTGAGTACAATCAGGTGCTCCCTCTGACCCTCATCCTGGTTCCCAAGTGTTCACAGACTTCATGGGCTCATGACTCAGAGGACTATGCTCATGCTGTACAGGCGCAACCCACGAGCCTCTTTGATTTTGCTGAGCAATACGAATCATAGCGCTCTCAGGCCATGAATCCCCCTTGAAGAACAATATGGACTAGTAGTTTTTGAACTTAAGACATGGTAGCTTTTGAGTAAAGAACTAAATCAGGCAATATTTCGGGCATGGAGTGCGTGTGCCCGAGGCAAGGGGTAGGGGCACACTGGTTTTTATAAAGTTCAGGTATCGTTGCAGAGGATTCTACATCGTCATCATCACGTCCACAGTAATGCAAAATTAAACATAGCACAGACTCTATCCACAAGGCACCTTCCATTCTAAAGCAAGGCTCTGAAGAAGGGTTCTGTAAGATGGATTAAGACACCCAATAATAACACTTACTAAAAGGTGAGGGTACCAGGAACAACAACGCGGCAAGTAAAAGTCCAGAGCCCAGAGGGTCACAAGAGGTTATCTAGTCCGGCCTCATTCCTAACACACAATTCCCCACATCACCCTCAGCAGAGCACCCTTGACCTTGAACACTTCCAGCAAGAGGTAACCCACCCCTTTGCAGGCAGCTCTTCTGGGATCCATCTCCCTCGAATTTCTAACCCTGGAGCTGTCTGCTGTGCTGTCGTGATTACAGGTAGGTGAGGCGGGCTGGAGCTGTGCATAGGAGATCCAGAGATGGCCCTCCAGCTTTGACTCCCAGCCCTCCCACTTGGCAACCGTGTCACCTTGGACACTAGTTAACCTCTTAATGCTTCCATTTCTGCAGCTGTTCAATAAAGAGAGATGATGATCCTCATAACTCGTATGTTTTTTATAAGTATTAAATTATATGAAACAAGTAAAGCACTTAAATGGAGCCTGGCATAGGGGAAGCACACGATAAATGTTAGCTGTGATGATGGTCATACACCCTGCAAAGTCTTCTCCTTTCCAGATGAAATATCTCCAATACCATCAACCATGCTGTATCTCATGTCTTTCTAAAAATAGCTCCTCCGTTAGAAGCTCCTCCATTACGGTGAGATGCACAGGTATGGATTTAATATTCTGATGTGGTATAACCTGCCCCGAGTTCAGTGGGAAGAGCACCTGCCTTGACCCAGATTTCACGGTGGTATCAGGGCTGCCTTCGATTGAGTTGCCTTTTTGTCTGCTTCGTCCTTATCAGTCTTATAAACACCTAAAACTACCAGGCTTTTTTCATAAAAATTGCGGTCGAACCAAGCCTTTCCAACCTATACTTATGTCATTTATTCCGGAGGCATGAATACATTTACATGTATTAAACTAAATGCTTGGTCTGGGATCTTTATTCCAGTCTACTGCAATACATTTGTATTCTGGTTTCATTATTCAGTCTTTCCTAATGTTGTGTCATGTGCACAATTTGAGAAATATGCTTTATTTTTATCCAAGGGGTCAATAAACATGTTACCCAAACAGACCCAAAAACAGAGCCCTGTGGGACACCACTGGAGACCTCAAGCTAATAAATGACCTTTTCTTGGATGTTTGACTTATGACTCAACCTAACTCTATGATCATTAGACCTATGATCATGATCATGAAGATAGCTTGTTCATAAAGATATCATGCTAGACGCAAACTATTATATATAGAATGGATAAACAACAAGGTCCTACTGTATAGCACCGGGAACCACATTCAGTATCCTGTGGTAAACCATAATGGAAAAGAGTATGAAGATGAATATATAGATGTAAAATTGAATCATGTTGCTGTGCAGCAGAAATTAACACAGCATTGTAAATCAACTATACTCCAATTAAAAAAAAAATGTTTAAAGATACCTGCTAAAACAATGTATGCTTTTACTATTTCAATTTCTTGTGGGTAAAAAAACAGTTGATCTGGAATTATTCCTCCTTAAGAGAAAGGAAGTAGCTTTACATAATCACAGGGTATGGTGCGAACTTCTACCACCATGTCCCAGAGCTCAGGGCATAGCTACATGGGTTTCTCAGAGCTTTTTAAATTGAGTTGATAAAAATCCAGCAGGTTTGGTAGCTCATATTGTGGAAGGGGATCTGACTCAAAGCAGCTGGTAACCAAATTTCATTCAAGTTTCATCTTCTTTTCTGCTGAAGATCGTGGTTGGATCTGGTGCTTGAGATCCACTACACACACAACAGCTCCTTGCAAAGTTTTCCTAAGGACTGCCTCTGAAATCTGCCATCAGAAACCGCATAGGGTAGTGATCATTTTGTAATGAATATAAATATGGAATCACTAGGTCGCACGCCTGAGACGAATATATTGTAAGTCAATTATACTTCCATCTGAAAAACAGAAAAAGAAATCGCACAGGGAGTGAGAGATTGCCAAGGGGATCTATAGCTCCAGGCAAAGGAAAAGAACAGGGGCTGGGTATGGGTTTTTGACACAGGCTGGGACTCAAGGAAGTGGAAGGATTATTACAGCAACTGGGAAGATGAACTCTTGCCTTCCCTTGCAGCCCCTCCTTTGACAGAAGGAGGCTCGTGTGGCTTGGAGGTTGCAGAGGAGTGACCTGGGGTGACCCAGAAAATGTCAGTCCTCATCCGGTCCCTCTCCCCACAGCTTCCATGCCCCGGGGGAGGGATGCCTGGAGGAGAAATGGGGGGGGGGTCAGGAAAGGCATCTGGGGAGGCAAAGGAAGATGAGAGGAGAGCTTAAAATATATGCTGACCACAGTCATTTTTTCTGATTCTTTCCTCAAACACCCCCTTTGGGAAAAAAAGTATCTAAAACAGACCACACAAGTGTTGACAGTAGAAGGAGCGCAGTACCAGAATTCTGAGCCCAGTTGCATTAAGTCCTTCAGGACTGAATTCCCTCCTCTGTAAAATGAGGGCTGTGGTTACCAACTACGGAAGCTCTGTGACCTTCTCAAACGCTACCGTTTTAGGCAGTGGAGTGTCCCACTCTGAAGGGTCAGGGAAGTGGTGGTAATCAGGAGGTTGCAGAAATCGGGGTCAGGCACCCAGCCTCTGCCACACAGACTCCTCTGCATACCTGGAAAACTTGAAGCCAAGGAGGCAAATCATTTTCTGCCCCGATGGAAGGGATGCCAGAAAATGACCACAGGTGGACCACAGAATTTCCAAAGGCAGCTGGCTATACCCTGGAGGCCGAGTTCCCAGATCCGGGGTCTCAGCAGTCGACACCTGAGAAAGATTTTTCTGAAGCTGCTACCTCCAGTTCTAAAGTAATCCCGTGTTTCAGGGTGGGGCTGGAACAGTGGCAAACCTGCAAACCCGGTAGCAACAGGAGGAAGTGGAAAAGGAGGGAAAGATTGACGGGGCTCAGTTCGGTTCTCAGGGATGCTGACAAGTCTAGAAATGACGGCAGAAAACCCAGAATGCGTGGGGAGGGGATTTCACCGCTGCATTTCCGGGGCCAGACCGTACTCTTGGTTTTGGCAAACTTTCCCTGACAAAAGCCAATGTTCTCACCACATAAATACTCTTCGACGTTAATAACAACAGCCTATGAGACCAATATCTGTAGATGCCTGGCTGCATGCAGATGAGCTGGAAATACCTTGGAGAGTTTCACAAAAACGAGACACGGGGCAATGAAGCTCCGGGAAAGGAGACGGAGCGTGGATTCTTTAAAGAAGGTGGGAGGGAGAATGCAAACGGCTCACACGTTCACGCCTTTTAAAATGGGACACGTTTGCCTCAAGCCATCTGAGTAGCTGCAGCCCTGCCTCGTACTCTTCACAGAAGAGCAGCTGTGGACTTAGGCTGAGTCCCTGAGGGCCGATACCTGAGGTGTCACCGCCATCCAGTGGAACCAGGGGGGATGGCCGCTGCGGACGGCCTCAGCCTAAAGTGAGAGGCAGAGACGACACTCGGTCTATTTCTCAACGGACAGTGAAAGATGAGGGGAAGGTTGTTGAGCTTCATTTCATTATCACCCATTTAGTTACAAGGGGATGCCGTTCTGGTTTCCAGCCGTCAATCAACCGACGTCACTCAAGGACCAGGCTGGGCTAAATGCACATTCTATGGCAGCCCAGGTGGAGACGGACACTCACAGGAGGGCTTTGAGACGCTCTTCTCCAGTAGCATAGCGACCCTCAGATTCCCAAACCTCCAGTCCCTGAGATGTCCCTATTTTAATAAAAGCATTTCATTATGTCCAGAAGACAGAGACCTGAAGTCAGGTTAGCATGAGTGAGGGGACAGTGCTATTTGAATGGGCAGCATTCTTCTGCCACCTGGAAAGTAAAAGAACTCAGTGAGGTGATGATCTACTTGTCCAAACTGTACTTCTTGCCTGTTTTTTAATTTTTTAATGTTTTGGGCCATGCCACGTGGCACATGGGATTTTAGTTCCCCAACCAGGGATCGAACCCATACCCCCTGCAGTGGAAGCGTGGAGGCTGAACCACGGGACTGCCAGGGAAGTCCCCAAACTGTATTTCTTGGAGGAGAAACCAATCTCCAGCGATGGGTGCCACTGCCGTGCCCTCTCCTGTCGTTTGATGGTTTGTTTTTAATTAATTAATTTATTTATTTTGTGGCTGTGTTGGGTCATCGCTGCTGTGCGCAGGCTTTCTCTAGCTGCGGCGAGCAGGGGCTACTTTTCGTTGTGGTGCACAGGTTTCTCATTGCAGTGGATTCTCTTGTTGTGGAACACAGGCTCTAGGCGCACAGGCTTCAGTACTTGTGACACGTGGGCTCCGTAGTTGTGGCTCGCGGGCTCTTGAGCGCAGGCTCAGTAGTTGTGGCACACGGGCTTAGTTGCTCCGCAGCATGTGGGATCTTCCCGGGCCAGGGCTTGAACCCCTGTCCCTTGCATTGGCGGGCAGATTCTTAACCACTGCGCCACCAGGGAAGCCCCCCTCTCCTGTTTTTGAAGAGGTTTGAGGATGGCCATCATGGGCTACAAAGGCCTGGCACGTTCTTTCCTTAATAAGAAAGCAAATTCAGAGTACTTTGTGGCTTTACCTCTCCTTCAGCCCCCTTTGCCTGGTTGACAGGCCAGAGACAGAGAAGGAGAGAAAGGAGGGAAGGAAATACGTGTTTCTTGAGTATCCACACTACGATAGATAATATCCATGAAACGATATTGTTTTCTCTTCACAACAAACCTCACTGGGTTATGGCCTCTTTGGGAAGCCTTGAATGGTCTGGAAGGATCCACATCATCGTTTGTAATTCCCCTTTTCAAGACAAAGCTGGGCTAACGTGAGTGCGAAATCATATGGGAAACAGTCAACTAAATGTCCGTGGAATGTCAATATCCCTAATTCGGCAAGCCATTAATTCCTCTCCAGCCTCTCCCCAGAAAACTGGGTTTTCTTTGTGATGAGAAGGCAAGCGTCAGGCTCTTAGGTGGTAACTCCCTAACTCAGCTATAATCTCGTAAAGGTCATTCAGTTTCTGTGCATGGGGATTTCTTTTTTTCTTCTTCACCCAAAAGCGAGCTTCAATTGCCCCGCCCCACAAAGCCGTTTCTGGGATTAAGCAAATGATCATTGTTAGGTACCCTTGTCTTTTCCGAGCGATATTATGAACCAGTTTTGTCAAATTAGGGATCTGGATTTATCCCCTCCTACAATTAAACTTCAGATGAAACGAGAAACTGCCTCTGAGGTCTCCTCCCTGTCTGACCCGGGCTGCCAAACCCCATTCTGAAGTTGCCACTCCTCTGTCTCCTGGAGCAAAACCTCAGGTCCATGACCCTTCCCAGCTTCCCCCTCACCTTTGCCGCTCACCCCCAAAACTGGGGAACACACACTTGTCGTAGACGTAAGGAGGAGGAAAGAAAGGTCAAGTCCACACCCAGTGGGACTGAACCTTGAACTTCAGCTCCCACATGAAGACGAGAGCGAGCCTGCGACTCTCCCGTGTCCGGTGTCCACCGCTCACACTGCCACAGCAACAGTCCAAGAGCTGCCACCACACCTTTATTGCATCTCCAGTGAAGAACAGTGAGTAACTTATTTTACAAGGCACGCTCCCCCGTGAGTGGACAATACCCACTTCCAGAACGCGGGGGGTGAACACGGTCTGAGGAGCGAGGGGATGGGAGAAGAATCAGTGCTTAGAGCACTGAGCAGAACTTAGAGCAACCCAGTGCCCACATTCTCCTGGCAGAGAGAAACTGGGCTTGTCCATGCTGGTGAGGGCTGGAGGGAGATCTCCCGGTGAAGCACAGGGGGCAGGGAGGTGAGTCTGTGGACCAACGGTGAGTCTGGGAGTGAATTGGCGCTGGGGACCCTGGTTAGGCAGCATCACAGAGGTTAGCAAATTTCGGGTGACTTTTAGCGCCTGCCATCCAGGAGGTGATGGGAGGTGAAGGGAGGTGTGGGTAAGTTGGCTTCCAGTGTAGATGTGGGCGGGGTGATGTGAGAGACGGGCCTTTGCTGGTCTGCTCAGATATGAGCTCTGCTCTGAGCCAAGCGATTCTCACAGAATCAGCCCACAGTTGGAAAAGTTGGCTTCTGAGGCTGAATGAGCCAGTGTGTGGTCAGATGACCAGAGCCTGAGTCATGTGTAAGATGGCAGGGACGGTTAAGGGCCACCCTGAGTTGCCCAAGACTCCCACTCGAGAGAAGGAGCCTAACTATGGGACAAAGGAAACAACTACAGTGCTGCTGAGATCTGCGGTCCCGTCGGCCCTCATTAACCCCAGAACAGAAGAATCATGGCTGAAGGCTGCAGGGAGGCGAGGTCTTCCTGTGATGTTCTGTACAGCTTCCTGGGAAGACTCAGGACTCAGCCCTCATCCCATGAACTCCCCGCTGGCTCTGTTGACGCGCTGTGTTCATCCCACCCTTCGGGACGTGTTAACTGACATCTTTCCTTCCTTCATAGTCACTGTAAGGGCTAACCCGGGACTGGGCCCGCGGAATGGAGAAGTCCTTTGGGGAGCTCCGATTCTGAAAAGAAAACACTCATATTGTTCAACCCACTCCACTTCCCGGCCATTTCCACGGCACTCTGCACTCCAACCTGGGCAGGAGTCTAACTTTCCTTCCCTTCCTCTAAGCCCTCCCCTGCCCTGCACTCCAGTCTCCTGTCCTAATCCCACGAGGCAGATTACAGGAAAGTAGACCCGCGATCCTTTCTAGGCGGCATCTAGGGGCCATCAGAGTGGCAACATCATCTATTCCCAAAGGACAAATACTCCTGGGGTGCTAACACTGCTGATGAGAAAAAGAGAAAGAGCTCATTTACCTGCAGCTGGAAATGGGTGGAGTACGGGGCATAGAACGTGTCACCTGTCTCTTCAGTACCTGAAACAGACAATGCAGATTAGGTAAATGTCAGGGTTCCCTCCTTGACAGCCCCCACCTGTGCTCGCCCCCGTTGAGTTATTTATAAAGCATGATGCTTTATCCCTTTCATTTTCTGTCTCCCTGGGAGACGGTCAGCTTCATGTGGAGGAGACTGCGTCCTCAAGCCCAGGCACAGGCAGCCCCAAACTGGTTGAACAAATGAATAACTAGCCGCGTATAATCACTACGGAAATGCTTTCCAAAACCTCTCCAGAGCCCTCCTCATCCTAGGACCACTCCAAAAGCACATCTGACACCAGTCTTTTCAGACACAGATCTGGCTGGAGGTGTACCTAGAGAGAATCTCACTGGAGAGTTACCCACTTCCTTACCTGCCCAAACGGGGGGGAAAAGTCACGATTTTCTTTGTGAAGGGATAGAACCTGTGAGTAATTGTTCTCTATGTATTTAGGGGAAATCAGAGGGATTTTTTTTTTCGCCGCACCACACAGCATGCGGGATGTTAGTTCCCCGACCAGCGATGGAAGCCATGCCCCTTGCAGTGGAAGTACCGAGTCCTAACCACTGGACCACCAGGGAAGTCCAAAATCAGAGGGATTTAAACTCAGGAACTAAACACATACGCTCATCATGAATACGATTTAGGGAATTCCCTGGAGGTCCAGTGGCTAGGACTCGGCGCTTTCACTGTCATGGCCTGGGTTCGATCCCTGGTTGGGGAGCTAAGATCCCACATGCCGCAGGGCACGGCTAAATAAATAAATAAATACAACGTAAAGCAATCCGTTTATTTCCCACCAAATTTACCTGTTCAGTTTACTCAATAAATACCTAAACACCCTCTGTCTGTAAGATATTGTGAGGAATAGAAGCATTAATCAGAATGATTCCTGCCCTGAGGGTGCCGCTGGAGTGTCCGGAATATATGACAGCTACACAAATAACTACGCGATGAGACAGACTCTGCTAAGGTCATCTCAAAGGTCTAGAGTTAGGCGGGCGGAGCAAAGACTGAGGGAGACTGGGGAATAGGGACTCTGCAAAAGGGCAAGAATAAGGAGGGACGCATCAGGCGGAGGACAGACGCTCTTTGAGCCCAGACACGCAGGCAGGAAATTGCAGGGACTTGGTTTGTTTGAACTGAGAGCACAGCTTCAGGGGTGGTGGGTTCAGGCTGTGAAAAGCCTCATCAAGGATTCAGGAAATGCAGTGGGTGCGGGGGCGCCAGTGAGGTGTGTGGGCAGGAAGGGGCAGTGGCCAGAGAAGTATTTTAGGGAGGGGAGGCTGGCGATGGCCAATGGAATGAAGGGAAAGAAGGATTAAAGGAAGGAAGACTAGGGACTTCCCTGGTGGTCCAGTGGGTAAGACCCCAAGCTCGCAATGCAGGGGGCCCAGGTTCCATCCCTGGTTGGGGAACTAGATCCCGCATGCCACAACTAAAGATCCCACGTGCCGCAACTAAGACCCTGCACAGCCTAAATAAATTAATGAATTAATAATAAGGGAAGGAAGACTAGTTAGGGACCCATAACACAGAGTCCAAGCATGAGGTGACAGAGTGAGAGTGTCCATTGGGAATTCACAGGAGGGGGTGGGTGGTACAATCTCCCCTCCGGCCCTCCCCCTCCCTTCACTCTTTCCACTGCGCAGGAGAGGGGCCAGGGCTGCAGAGAGAAACACCGGCAAGCTTTGCACTGAAGGCTTCAAGAGCAAAGAAATTTACTAGCTGGAGCTACGAACCTGGCCTTGGAGGTCCCTCACTCCTGTCCCACACCCACTCCCCTCCCCCGATTAGACCCAGAGGCTGATGTAAACCCAAGAGATCTATAGTTTCTGGCTATCAGTGCAGGCTGGCTGCTCAGGACTCCAGACAAGAGCAAAACTCCCTCCTGTGGGCCATGGATGGGCGACAAAATGTATCTCTTCAGGCTACATCGAAATCCTCCGTAAATTTATGGAGATTCCCACTGGTTTATGATAAAAGAGCTTTCTCCCCACTCTGTGCTCTGTGGTCACTGCACATTTCTGGAAGGATTGCCTAGTTGACATGTGTAAAGAACACCATCTCGCCCACTTGTCTCTGGGAATTTATCTAATCAATCTTTTTCCATTCCTTTGCTCCATCTTGTTTTGATTCAGAGAAATCTACAGGGTAGAACATACTAGATAAAGACCACCAAGGCCAGCTTCTAGTTCTACTTGTCTCTAACTAGCTGGATGATGTTTTCTTTTTTAAATTTTTATTTGTTTATTTTTTGGCCGCATTGGGTCTTTGCTGCTGCGCGCAGGCTTTCTCTAGTTGCAGCGAGCAGGGGCTACTCTTCGTTGTGGTGTGCGGACTTATTGTGGTGGCTTCTCTTGTTGCGGAGCACGGGCTCTAGGTGCATGGGCTTCTGTAGTTGTGGCTCACGGGCTCTAGAGCGCAGGTTCAGTAGTTGTGACACACGGGCTTAGTTGCTCCGTGGCATGTGGGATCTTCCCAGACCAGGGCTCGAACCCCTGTCCCCTGCATGGGCAGGTGGATTCTTAACCACTGCGCCACCAGGGAGGTCCCTCTAGCTGGATGATTTTAAGTAAGATCTGAGCCTTGGGGACCTTATCTGTTCTATCGGGAGTATGACCTGATAATCTTGCATGTTCCTTACGGTAATAATATCTTATGATTCTCCCCCGTTTTCCCACAAGGGATTCTCTACCCAGCCCGGCTCCGTACCTTGAGTGATTCCCTCTTGAGAATAAGCTATGTTCTCCACACCATAGTTCTGTTTCATGAGCTGAGGTTTACAGAAAGCGTCCTCCACAGGGTAATCCATGGGGTTCCGTTGCTTTGTGAGCAGCTGCAGCTCGGGCGCGATATAAGCCAACAGGAAAACCCAGCCGTTGGCCACCAAGGCTGAACTGAGGATGGTGTCATCCCACTGGGGGCCGGGGGTAGGAACAAAGAGCAGGGTGACCCACGCCACCCAGATAGCGATGGAGAGGAGCATAGTGAGGTAGATGTGGGTCCCGTGTCTCTTCCAGCCAGTGAAGGATCCCCGAAAGGTGAAAGAGGCCGTGACGAAGGTCAGCGTCATCAGGAAGAAGACGTAGATGAGCAGCATGACAAAGTCCTCGTTGCGCCGAGGAGGAGAAAGCTCGGAGAAGATGTCGACGTTGGTCCTGTTCATGGTGAGGACCACGTACTCGATGGCAATGACATCCTGCACCAGACTGAAGCCCAGGGCCAGGCCCAGCATCGCCAGCATGGAGAGGGGCTGCCTCCCTTGGACCAGCTTCGTCAGGTTGAAGGCGTGAACCAGGAGGCAAGAGAAGCAGAGGGCAAAGAGGATGCCGAAGAGGAAGAAGCGTGTGGGCCCCGTGCTGCCATCCAGGTGGATGATGAAGGCGAAGGGGAGGCCAAAGACCCCCAGCACACCCAGGAGGAAGAGGAACTGGGTGGGGAGCACTTTACGCCTGTTGGAGTCCTGGGCCTTGCAGATGAAAACCAGGAGGGCGATCATGAAGGCCACCGAGGTCACGACGCCCACCGACGCCAAGGCCTCTAAGACGATACCCCAGGCTGCCTTTTTATCGCAGAGCCTGTAGTACCTGGGGTCCAGGTTCGAGCGGCAACCATCGGGGACATCTGGGGCCATTCTCGTCCTGCAAGAAAGCAAAGTTGCAGGTGGGGGTGAATCTCCCCACCAACTCAGGCACAGAGGACCAAAAACGATTCGGAAACTATCTTGTATATTTAGCCAGGGTTTTGCCCCTGAACTTACAACGTTAGGTCAAGCTACTAGCTGTTCTCCACCTCTCATGGCAAATTCTAAAGGCTGATGAAGGGAAGAAACAATCTCATACCTTCCTCCCCGCAATTTAACTCTATTAACATTTACCCTGAAGCCAGAGGGCCCAGGGCTCTGATGAGGTGTTTCAAAGTCACATCTCAAAAAATACGTCACAAATAACTTGCCAGGGTTCCTGATATGTTTGGCTAGTGTTTCCTTAGGAATTGGTGAACGTGGAAATATGTAACCGTAAAGTTGACACTTTGGGAATTCCCTGGCGGTCCAGTGGTTAGCACTCAGTGCTCTCACTGGTGGGGTCTGGGTTAGATCCCTGGTCAGGCAGCTAAGATCCCACAAGCAGGGCAGTGTGGCCAAAAAATTTTAAAAGTAAACACTTTAAACATAATTTGTCAGTCTCCAGTTTTTTGCCACCTTGGGCCCAGCCTCAGATATTATTTGCAAGCGTTCCATTCTCTCATGGACAAGAGGAGTTATCTGAACTGTAGATTTCTCTGCGGAAGGCCAGCCTTCCCCTCTCGGCCACTGGGTCCTCTTCTTCAGCTCTGCTGTCACATATTATTTTCCCTTCTTAATTAAGGTTTGTAAGGATGGCTCTGCTAATCCAGAAAAGCAATGGAAGGGGCCTTCCCTGTCATAGGGTTGGCCACGCGTTGCGGCTTGTTTGATCTTAATTCCCCAGCTAGGGATCGAACCCATGCCCTCGGCAATGAAAGTGTGGAGTCCTAACCACTGGACCGCCAGGGAATTCCCCAGAGTGAGCTCTTAATTAGCTACCTGTAAGGAGGGATGGCCTGGATGACACAAAAACAGTGGGTGACCCAACAAAAAATATTACCAATAGCTAATGCTCATTTTTACTATGAATCAGAAACCCTTCTAATCACTTCTCATATATATATTTATTAGTTTAATTTGATAGCAATCCTATAAGGTAAAAATGATTATCCCTATTTGACAGATGAGGAAACTGAGGCAGGGAGAGATCAAGTTACTTGCCCAACATCACACAGCCAGGAAATGGCAGACGCAGGATTTGAATCCAGGTTACCTGGCTCTAGGTGAGGATCCCTGGTCTTAACGACTATAGGTGCTACCTCTCCAGGGAGTTCTAACTGGCCTTAGAATGCAATCTGAGATATTCCCTCCCCCTTCCTTCCCTCATCAGATGCCCCATAAACCAGCTATTTGTGGTCCTAATTCTACTCTCTTAGTTCAGCCCCATGAAGGATAGGCGCTTCCAGGTGATAGATGACCCACAAAGCAGGTAATCTACTCACCCACTCAGGGACAATGAGAAATCGACTTGAGGTAGAGCAGTTTACTTCCTATACATCTGTCCTTAATCTCCCAGATCTGCTGCCTTTTTTCCTTCCACAAGCTCCATGTCAATTTTAGACCCAGCTGATTTCCCAAACCCCATGAAATCAAATTCCTAGGGATTCAGGGCACACGTCGGAAGATGAGTTGGGAAATGGGAAGGGAAAGGAGTTTGTATATTTCCTCAAAATGGATGATTCTCAAATTCCAAAGCCAGTGTCAGATAAGATGTTGAAATTCAGGACCGCTGTGGTTTTAACAGCTTCTCAACAAAACTATAATTTTTTTCTGAATTATATTACTGTTTATAAGTTTCTATGGCACGATTCTTTTTGATTTGTTGTATACTATTTATGCATGTAATCTTTTTTGTTTTCTAGTGTTTCTTTTTCTGATAGGATTGCTCACTCAACAGAGAAATCTTTTGAATTGACTAGAAGACAAATATTGGGGGGATGGGGAGCGGGGGCAGAGTTAGAAGAAGGGAAGACTCATTGAGACCCCCTCCATAGAAAAGCACACGTGAGAGCTCTTGGCCTCTCCTAGTGCCAAATTGGGAGAAAATGTGCGTAAAGAAATCAGCAAGAAGAAGACAGCTAGGATTGAGAAGCAGGAAAAAGCAAAAAATACCCAGAGTCCTGCCTCTTTCCTTATAGCAGAAAAAACAGCTCAGAATTTCTGCACCATATACCCATAAATGCTTATAAACAAGATTTCTCGGGCCCTTCACAGCACTGTAGGGGTGCTGTGATCAACCCAAGACGAAAAAGAACGCCCTCCCCTCCCCTTCCATCCTGTCTCTTCAAAACCAAATCACAAAATATGACACAAATGAACTTATCCATGAGACAGAAACAGACTCACAGACGTAAAGAACAGACTTGTGGTTGCCAAGAGGGAGGGGGTGGGGGAGGGATGGATTGGGAGTTTGGGTTAGCTGATGTAAACTATTATATGTAAAATGGATAAACAAGGTCCTACTGCATAACACAGGGAACTATATTCAATATCCTGTAATAAATCACAATGGAAAAGAATTCTCTTTAAAAAGATCAAGGATTTCCCTGTTGGCACAGTGGTTAAGAATCTGCCTGCCAATGCAGGGGACATGGGTTCGATCCCCGGTCCGGGAAGATCCCACATGCCGCGGAGCAACTAATCCCATGCGCCACAACTACTGAGCCTGCGTTCTAGAGCCCAGAAGCCACAGCTACTGAAACCCGTGCGCCTAGAGCCCGTGGTCCGCAACAAGAGAAGCCCGTGCACTGCAACGAAGACCCAACGCGGTCAAAAATAAATAAATAAATTTATTTAAAAAAAAAAAAGATCAAATCACAAGACGGAGCGCAGCGAGGTGGGACACATAATGAGCAATTGCTGGCTGACTCTGCAGAGCAAACGAGCATCCTCCTCCACGTAGACAGAATTCAAACACCTGCTTCCCCTAAAGATGCAAAATACGGACTTCCCTGGTGGTCCAGTGGGTAAGACTCCACTCTCCCAATGCAGGACTCCAGGGTTCAATCCCTGGTCGAGGAACTGGATCCTACATGCCACAACTAAGAGCCCACATGCAGCAACTAAGAGTTCCCATGCCACCAACGAAGATCCCACGTGCTGCAACTAAGACCCAGCTCAGCCAACATAAATAAATAAATTCTAAAATAATAATAATAAATAAAGAGGCAAAATCATCTCTTCAGTTCAATGAGATAGCTGTGTCCCAGCATTTTTTTATTCCCATAGCCATTACGAAAAAATGATGTATATGTATATGCCATGTAACACATACATACATATATGAATGACTATTATGTAGATGCAAGAATTGTATATGTGTGGTGTGTTCGAATAAAATAAATAACTTAAATAATTGATGGCTTAAATCCATCTTCCATACTTTGTAATGAAATTTGCCTCTCCAAGCTTAACTTTTTTTTTTTTTTTTGGCCACGCTGGGTGGCATGCAGGATCTTAGTTCCCCGACCAGGGATCGAACTCGTGTACCCTGGAGGGGAAGCGCGAAGTCTTAACCACTGGACCTCCAGGGAAGTCCCTGCAAGCTTCACTTTGCAATATAGCCATTCATTCAACCAGCACCACTATGTGTCAATCATGTCAATCACTCTTCTAGATGCTCAATGGTAAAGGGGAAAACAGACATCAGACATGATCGTTGCTGTAGTAGAAGAAATGGACAGATGGACGTAATCTGCCACCACTGCCACGACCTTCCTGTGGCCTTCCCTGGCCAGGGGTCTGTCACCTGCAGTCCACTCCAGGAAAATGACACCCTGGTCATCCCGACTGCATGCAGAGCACAGAGCAAAGAGTGGGTTACGTTCCACCTCCCCAGGGCAGTGCAGAATGAGACACAGGAGGAAAAAGAAAGGCAAATGCACTTCAGATACAGGCAACCCCTGAAATACAAGGCCCCCCAAAGTCTGATACACTTGGCCCTGGGTGGAACCGGACAGGGAGAGGGGACACGTCCCCTTGTCTATGCTGAGGGTGCAGAAGAGGAAGAGCTGGGTCTAATTCAAGGGCAGCGTCACAGGGGAAGGGACCAGGATCCAGCATCCTCTTCACTCCCCACCTCCCCACCTCACTCCCTCTCAGATTAATCATAAGGGCAGTGTCCAGCTGGAAAGGTATTTCTCTCACCTCCCTGCCCTTCCCCAGAAACTCTCCTTCCCCACCCCTCAGGGCAGTGCTGTTTGTTGACAGGTAGTTGTTATCAAAATTACCTGATAATTATAAAGGAATCTGAACTTGATGACTCTCAGTCTTGAGAGACTGATGAGGTTTTCACCTAAAGGAAGGTCCTGGTGCTGCACAGAGGGATGGTAGGGCAGAGACTTCCTGCTCCCAACTTGGACCTCTAGCCCCTTCCCATCTGTGCAGCTGTGCAGGAAGGGTTTGTGTCTTGAGGCCTCCTGGTGCCCACAGACCAGGGTCCGACACTGTAAGCACATAAGGTAAGGGGTCCCTGGAGAAAGAGAACCAGGCGTGGCTTTCTTGACGTAAGAGAAGCCATTTTGGGCCTAAGTTGTTTTGTGATCTAAGCCTAGTCACAGTGCTTGCCCATGAACAGGTTTCAGAAATTAATGATCTTTTTTTTTTTTAAGATTGTTTCTTTTGGATGTGGACCATTTTTTTAAAGTCTTTATTGAATTTGTTACCATATTGCTTCTGTTTTATGTTTTGGTTTTCTGGCCAGGAGGCATGTGGGATCTTAGCTCCCCGACCAGGGATCAAACCCGCACCCACTGCATTGGAAGACGAAGTCTTAACCACTGGACCAGCAGGGAAGTCCCAGCAATTAATGATCTTAAGGGAACAAAAGAATGCAGAAATAAGCAACCGTGCTCAGGCAAGAGAAGTACCAACAGCAAAGATAATAGATCAGTTGTAAAGACTCCCAGCTCTGCTCAAAGATTAGCCTGAAGTGCTCAACCAGCAGATCAACTGGAGTCTGAGGGGTGATGGTGTTGACCTTTCCTGACCCTCATGACATCAGTCAGCAAAAGCTTGGACTCTGTGGATGCCTGAGCCCCTTCATGAATACGCATGGGGCCTTAGCTTGAAACGTCCCCAATTTTGCCATTTGGGGAGACACTGCTTTGGGCAAGATCGCCGGTGCTCTCCTTACCTGCTACAAGTAATAATAAATCCTTCCTTCTCCAGATCGTTGGCTTGGTTGTGCCTTTTGGTTCAACACTCACTAAGAAGTGAATCCAGTTTTCCAAGTAACACCACGAGCAATTGACAGTGGGTATGTAGAGAAGAACCCCACTTCCCCCAATTTCACCTCCACCTCCCACCCCCAATCGTGCAAGGGAGATGGAGAAACAGTCCCTGAATTACCTTTAAAATGCTTTTTTTAAACTAAAAATAGAAATACCATATGACCCAGCAGTCCCGATACTGGGCATATACCCTGAGAAAACCATAATTCAGAAAGAGTCATGTACCACTATGTTCATTGCAGCACTATTTACAATAGCCCGGAGATGGAAGCAACCTAAGTGTCCATCAACAGATGAACGGGTAAAGAAGATGAGGCACATGTATACAATGGAATATTACTCAGTCATAAAAAAGAAATGAAATTGAGTTATTTGTAGTGAGGTAGATGGATTAGTCTGTCATAGAGAGTGAAGTAAGTCAGAAAGAGAAAAACAAATACCATATGCTAACACATATATATGGAATCTAAAAAAAAGAAAAAAATGCTTATGAAGAACCTAGGGGCAGGACAGGAATAAAGATGCAGACGTAGAGAAAGGACTTGAGGACATGGGGAGGGGGAAGGGTAAGCTGGGACAAAGCGAGAGAGTGGCATGGACATATATACACTACCAAATGTAAAGTAGATAGCTAGTGGGAAGCAGCTGCATAGCACAGGGAGATCAGCTCGGTGCTTTGTGACCACCTAGAGGGGTGGGATAGGGAGAGTGGGAGGGAGACGCAAGAGGGAGGGGACATGGGGATATATGTATACGTATAGCTGACTCACTTTGTTATAAAGCAGAAACTAACACACCATTGTAAAGCAATTATACTCCAATAAAGATGTTAAAAAAAAGAATAAATTTTACCAAGATAAAGATAAAAAATAAAACATGAAAAAAAAAGATGTTTAAAAAACACTTTTTTTAATGTTTGTTTTTATTATAGAAAATTTCAAGCATACTCAAAAACAAAGAGAATAGTATAATGAAGGCCCATCATTTGGTTTCAAAACTTACCACTATTTGGCCAGTTTTCCTTCATCTACATCCTCATCCCACTCACTAGATCGTTCTTAATCTAGTGAGAAATCCCAGACATCATTCTATTCATATATGCTTCAGTATGTGTCTCTAAAAGATAAAACCCTTTTAAACTTAACCCCATTTTAAAAATTAACGATGGGGCTTCCCTGGTGGCGCAGCGGTTGAGAGTCCGCCTGCCGATGCAGGGGACACGGGTTCGTGCCCTGGTCCGGGAGGATCCCACATGCCGCGGAGCGGCTGGGCCCGTGAGCCATGGCCGCTGAGCCTGCGCGTCCGGAGCCTGTGCTCCGCAACGGGAGAGGCCACAACAGTGAGAGGCCCGTGTACCGCAAAATAAATAAAAAAATAAATTAAAAATTAACGATGACCCTTTAATATCAAATATCCAGTTAGGGTTCATAGTTCTCAGTTCTCTCAAACGGTTTTTTTTTTAAACTTCTGAGAAAGTAATCTTTTATCTGAGTGACTAATTTTTTTGGAATTATCCTTCCTACTTCACCTCTCCTCCACCCTCTTCCACCTAATTCACCCTCCTCCACCCCTTCCCCAGCATGACAGCGATTTCACAACGGGTCTGAAGTGTCCTAAGCACTTTGAATTCTGTCAGAGAGAAATCAAACTCACCAAACGCACTCACAAGCAGGTCTGCACTAAGGAGGCGCTGGGTCACATAGGGAATGGCCCAGATGAGCCACCAGGAAGGTGGCTGGGGACGAAGGACAGGGTTCTGAGAAGCTGAGGTCTTCTAGCAAGCAGGGTTTGAGGAAGAAAAGGGAAGCATCAGCATTTAGGATTAGAAACCGCCAGGAGCTAAAGCAACAGCCTCAGAGAAGAACCTAAGGGCTGGAGCAGAAGGAGAAAATGAAATGGAACTGGTGGTCATATGGACATCGTATGACCAGAGTCATAACCAGATTCTGGTCTGGTTATGTCTGCTCATAACCAGAGTCAAGGGCAGACAGACCTATGGGAATTCCCTGGTGGTCCAATGCTTAGGACTCTGCGCCCTCATTGCCGTGGCCCGGGTTCAATCCCTGGTCGAGGAACTAAGATCCCACGAGTTGCGAGACACAGCAAAGACAAAAAAGGGCAGAGAGACCTAGGGTCCAACCAAGAAAGGACTTGCTCCTACAAAGACCAAACGGGGGGCAGCCCTGGCCGCGGCTGGGCTCCTGTCTAAGTGACCCCAGGTGTCTTCTCTAGCGTGGATTCTGAGCAAGCAGAGACAGTAAGCAGAGGGATTTACTGGAATCCAGTCATTCACTCCCACTCACTTCCCTGATTGACTAAACCCTGCACTCTGGAGGGAGATGGTGAGGTTTCAGCGTGTGCACCCTCTGGCCTGAGACACGAGAAAGGACTTTGAGTCATGAGGGTGAGACCCTCTTCACTTATTACAGCAGCTGAGCCAACTACCGCCGTCCAATAATCCACCAACACCCACAACCAAGACGCTGACATCCCTCAGCACTGCCTTTAGCCCTTTTCAGGTGAGCCAAGGCATGGCAGAAAGGTTAAAAAAACAAAAACGAAGGAGGGAGGAAAGGGAGAGGGAAAGGAGAAAGAAGAACCAGAAACCGGGGCTGAGGGGGAGGGGAGGACAGGGAAGGAGGGAGTCGCTGCGCTCAATTCCCAGCCCTGTGACTCCGCCCCTTTAGGAAAGAGGGGTTTCAGCGGCCTCTGTGTGCGGACACCGTCTCCTGGAACCTCCAGCCTCTCCAAAGCGGGGCTGGGTGCTGAACGAGGGGGTCTGAGCCCATGTCCAGTTCCCCTGTTCACCCCTCCGGGCAACTCCTTGTAGACAATTTCCAAATCACTTTCTCCCTCCCCCTCATCCTCCTTCCTGCCCCATTTCCTGTCATTAAAAGAATACGTGCTGCAAACTCCTGACCAAACCCCAGACCAGGGCTGGAGGTGAGCTTGAAGGGTCTGAGTAGGGGCTGGGCTCAAGACACAAGGTGAACGCTCACCTGCCAGACAGAGCCACAGGGGTGCTAGAGCAGGACTGGCCCTAGATTGGCCTTGACACACAGCATTGACTGGGATGCAGGGACAAATTCCAGCATGTGAAGGGTCTCTCAGCTTCTCCTTTGCAACCTCTGAGACTCCTCTTTCCCCAGAGAGGTGGGGAGGTGTCTGGAGTTACTTACGTCCAGACCTAGTAGGTTTTCGAACTGACTGTATGCGGCCCACCCCAGATTACCTGAGCAGGAATTACCCGCGACCCTGAATCTTGCCCAGAGCTGATCTTATGTTCCTCCTTATGAGATCTGTCTCCTTCTGTCATCTAAAAAGAAGAAGACGATACATGTATAACTGATTCACTTTGCTGCACACCTGAAACTAACACAACACTGTAAATCAACTATATCCAATAAAAAAATATTTTTAATAAAAAGAAATAAAGAAGAGGACGATACTGACCTCTTAAGACAACTGCCTGGGGAATGATACCAAATAACTCAAGTGTTTGTTAAAGCTGGGCCTTCACACCATCCCAAGCCAGGCAAATTGGCAATTTTCTAGCATTTTAATTTTCTCTCTATTCTTGGAATTGCCACATTCAGTCAGTAGTAATAACAATAGTCACAATACAAGTATGATTAAAACTAATGACAACTACTGTCACATACTGAGTCCTCTTATGAGCCAGGCTCGATGCTGAGTGTTTGTTTTTCTATGTGTGTTCACTCATTGACATGCTTTTACATCTATTTTCTTATTTAATATTCCTACAACCCATTTTACAGGTGATAAGACTGACTCTTGGAGAGATGAAGTTACACATCCAGTGTGAATTAGTTAGGAAGAATATCCCTTTATGAGTAGTCTTAATTAGAATTTAATCTTTTGTTTCATCTCTAAATCACTATTACGCTCTCTGAAGCTTTTCTCCCTGACTCCAGCTTCACTCTATTTTTTTTTTTTTTTTGAAATTGAAGTATAGTTGATTTACAATGCTGTGTTAGGTCCTGGTGTACAGCAAAGTGATTCAGTTATACATATGTATATATTCTTTTTCGTATTCTTTTCCATTATGGTTTATTACAGGATATGGAATATAGTTCCCTGTGCTATACAATAGGACCCTGTTGTTTATCCATTCTCTGTATAATAGTTTGCATCTGCTAACCCCAAACTCCCAATCCATCCCTCCCTTACACCCCTCCCCTTGGCAACCACAAGTCTGTTCAAGCCTCTCTATTTAAACCACATCCAAAAAGTCTCCAAAATAAGCAATCCTGCATTTGGTCAATCTCCCTGCATTTGCTGTGGTAAGTGTACAAATCATGCAGACCCGCAGACAGAAGGTGTGGCCGCTGCCCCTAGGAGCACCAACAGAGTCACACTGACATACAAATAAGGCTTGCAGAGTGTGCAGGAATGCTGAGGGCACACGGAAAACAGGGACCCACTCTACCTAAAGTGTTAAAAAAAAAAAAAGACTTTAGAGAGGAGACCAGGGGGAGATGAGGCCTGAAAGATGGGCAGGGAATGGTGGGAGATTTTAAGAAGGGAGAACCAAATGGAGCTTAGAAATACAGGCTCGTGAGGAGAGAGATCCAGTTTAACTTTGTTAAATCTAAGATGAATTGGGGGGACTTCCCTGGCAGTTCAGTGGTTAAGACTCCACGCTTCCACCACAGGGGGCACGGGTTCGATCCCTGGTCGGGGAACTAAGATCTTTTTTTTAATTGAAGTATAGTTGATTTACAATGTTGGGTTAGTTTCATGTGTACAGCTAGGTGATTCAGTTATAAATATATTCATTCTTTTTTAGATTCTTTTCTCATATAGGTTATCACAGAGTATTGAGTAGAATTCCCTGTGCTATACAGTAGGTCCTTGTTGGTTTTCTGTCTCATATATAGTGAGGGGTGTGTGTGCGTTCATGCCAGATTATGCCCTCTTTTTACAGTGGAGGAAACAGAGGAACAGAGACATTAAATAACTTGCCCAAGATCACCTGGCTCTTAGAAGCCAGGCACCTGGGAGTTCCCTGGTGACTCAGTGGTTAGGACTCAGCACTTTCACCGCCACAGCCCGGGTTCAATCCCTGGTCAGGGAACTGAGATCCCACAAGCCGAGTGGCACGGCCAAAAAAAATTTTAAATAAAAGCCAGGCTCCACGACACCAGATTGTGCTGAGCCTGCGTGCTTGAACATGTGAGTCTGAGGCTCAGGAGAGGTTTGGGCTATGAGCACAGATGGGGGGTCACGGGCTCATAGCAGGTGTCGGAAGGCTTTGGAGGAGACCAGATCACACAGGGAGCCTGCACGGCAGCAAGAGAGCCAAAGACAGAACCCCGGGACACCGTCTCATGGAAGCAGGAGTCAGCAAAGGTTGTTCAAAGGAAATTGCCAGGGTTAGTACAAGAAACAAGCCCGGCTGGTTTCCTAGAAGTCCAGGAGCAGTTTCCCAAAGAGTGGTCGATGGAGTTAAATGATACAAGGGCAGCAAAGAAGAGAAGGCGTGGGAAGGAATCTTTGGGTTTAGCAATTTAAAAGCATAGCAAAAGAAAAATAAATAAATCATTAAAAGCATATTAATTAAATGCATAATTAAAAGCATATTAATTAAAAGCATATCAGCGCCTTTTTGTCTGTTATAACAGATTCAGCCTCAATGTGAGTTTCAAGGCTTTTCTCCAACTGGTCCTCCCATCCACTTTTTCCTGGTTTCCTCACTCCCCTCCCCACATCTGTACAAGGTAAGCAAAACTTCCAAGAGTCTTTTCTATCTGGAAGGGAACTGGGGCTCATCCAAGACCCTCTCTACAAAGTTGCTCTTTGCCTCATCCCATGCATTCTTCTCCTTGCCAGAAAGACCCTTCTCTTGTCTTATACGAAACATGTACCATGTTTCGTATAAACTTGACCCCAAACTTACCTCTACCGTGAGGGTTTTTTAATTATTAGTCCCATCTCATTCTAAATTTGTAGATCTCTTCATAGTTTTTACAATTAAGTATTTCTCGGTGCTCAAGTTTTTCCATATATATGTCATATATTATACATTAATATCAGTGCTAACTCGCCTATCAGATAACAAGCTTCTTACGGAAATAGAGCAAGTCTTCTATGTGTTGGTATCTCCCTATGTGCTCTGCACAGTGGTTGTTGAGCAAACGTTCTGGACTAAAACTGAGCGTGAATAGAACTCAAAGCAAGTTATTCATGAGCAAGTATGAGTAATGGGGAGGAAGAATTTGGGGAGCTGAAAATGTGCTGATGCTAACCCTTATATTTTTATCTAGGCTGAGCTCTAAGATGAGGCTGGAGTCCCACAGAAATTTCTCTGCCCTAGTGTGAAGGATTAGCTGTAAATGGAAAATGTCTACAGGGAAATGTCCAGGATCCCCTCTTCTGGGTAAGCCATCCGTATTCTGATGACATAAAAGTGATGCATCATGGCAACAGCTTATGAATAACATCTGAATATCACTGAGTTGAATTTCTATTAGTAACTGGGAGAAAATAAATCATCATTCCACCACAGGCAGATATAAACAAGTATAACAACAGTGTTCATCCCAATTTATTCACTTTTGGAGGTATTACCATCTTCCTCTGTTCTAAACTTTAGATAAATTACTGAAATATAAAATAAAATACTTGAAATCCCCTTTTTTAACTTAAGATTTTGAGTGAAACTACTAAATCTCTTAGGCCCAGAATTTTAAGATATGAAATTTCCAGGAAATAGGTGGATAAAGTGAAGGCCTCTACTGGTATACCACCTCAAAGCCCTCAAAGACACCTTCTTTCAAGTATTTTATTTCAGCATATGAAGGTAACATATTTATGTTCCCAAGCTAAACTTACCTCTCCTTACAAGCCTTTGTTTCTAAACCCTGAGAATGGTACTACCATACACTCAGTGTATCTAAAAATACAATATAGACTATCTAATGTGGGGGAAGATAGAGAGAGCAGACCATATGGCCAAAAATTAGATGACAATAGCAAGCAACTCTTATTACAATAAATGTAAATGGTAATTTTTTATTTTGAAAAGACTAAATTAAACCATATTATACCTATAAGAACCTCACCTAAAACAACAAGAGTCAGAAAAGTTGAAAGCAAAACAAAGGAAAAAATGAAAATAAGTGCAAAAAAAAGGAACAATAACATATGTTTATTTAGCAAGTATCATGTATCAGGTACAAAGTTAAATAATAGCTTGCTCAAGGTAAGAAAATTAAGTAAGAGTTGAGTTATTAATATCACACAAAGTTTAGTCAAGACAAAAAGCTATTATATTGACCTAAAAGCTTTTTTAATAGTAATTAAGAATACTCCACATTGAAGATACAACCATCATAAACTTTTATGCACTGAATAATACAGCACCAAAATACCTAAAACAAAAGCTACCAGAAATACAAGGAGAAATCAAAAGAAATACTATAGTTACAGAAACTTTAATACTTCTTTATCAGTCTTCAGCAGATGAAATAGAAAAAGCAAACAGTAATATGGTAAATTTTTATAAATGTTCTATGGATCCTTTAATATGCCCTATCTTCATATTTTATTAGATCTCTACTATTAATCATGTAATTCAGATCCTCTATATCTGTGATCAGCAAAGGACCAGATAATAAGGAACTTAGAAAATGGCTTTGCAGGCCATTTGTTTGCAGCTGAGAGCAGTCATAGATGATACACAGACAATGAGCATAACTGAGTTCCAATAAAACTTTATTTACAAAAACAGACTGTGGGAAGTGTTTTGCCAGGAATGTAGTTTACCAGCCCTCTCTATATGATTTCTTTTATAGAAGTGGTCATGGAATGTTTATAAAAACAGCATATTCTAGATCACACCAAAAAAAAAAAAGCCTGAAATAAGAAATGTACAGGAATAATGCACAGAAATGTATATAATCTGACCACAGGCAATAAAAATAGGAATATAAGTAGAAGCAAAAACACCAAACTACTCAGAAAATTTGAGACTCCTCAAGGAAAATTATTATTCGATTCATTGTTTTTAAAGGCCCTGTCATACCAACACATCATTTCCTACCCATTTCCTCAGCTCAGCCTGCGGAGTTTTAAATAGCAGTGGACCTGAAGACAAACCCCCAGAATGAGAATAAAAATCACAGTCAAAACTCTTCTTCACGCCCTCTTACCTTCAATGCCCACCAAGGAGTGGAATACAAAGAAGCAGACTCCAATGAGGCCCGAAGAGACACACACAGATAGAGAAGGGCTAGAGTCTCGCCCCGGGAAGGAGCTGGGGGCCTTTCCAAGACCCCTTAGGAGGAACTCAAGGCCCAGCCCAGGCCTCCTCACAGCTACAAGGCCTGCAGAGCTGGGATGAGAAATCAGGCTTCCTGACTCAAGGCTCAGAGCACTTCCCTGGAATGTTAGCTCGTTCTGAGTTCCGCTCATTCCCACCTGTCCTTGGAGCACCCACCTACCTCTCCACACCCCAGAGCAGCCTCTTTCCTGGGTGACACCTCTGCTGGCCCTCCTTCCCCGCCCCCCCCCCCCCCATTTCTTCCCTCTCCTAGGAGAAGCCAGCACACAGACCGGAGGGCGGAGTTCTGACCCCCCTATCCTCACCCCTCCCCAGGCCCCTCCTATCTGAAGTGGCTCAAGTATTCCCCTTCAGGAATGAGCCCACAGGCCTGGCCGATTCAACCAAACCCTTCAACAGGTGTGGCGTTTACAAAACCCTCAGAGGCAAAACTCAGCCTGGAAAGAAGTCAGGAATGGAAAGTCCTTCAAGTTCCTTGAACCGGAGCTGCTTCCCCTTCCTTCCCCCATTGATGTTTAAGGGACCATCTTGGACAGTTTGGGCCCATTCCCGAGTCCCATCTGGTTGGTGCCTGAAAGTGGGCTATTACTGGACATTCAACCCAGGGGATCCAGAGCAATTCAAGGGACAGCAGAGGAGGGAATGCTGCAGAGCTGAGGGCCGCACTCACGTCAAGAGAAGGGACGGCTTCCAGAATCTACTTCCCCAAATTCAGAAGGGCACACTTGTCGTGGAAGGACAGAATAAATGGACACTTTACAGTACCTGGGGAAAGTAGCAGTGGTCACCATCTCCTGCTTCCTGCCCACCCACGCAATTCCCTGCCATTCCTCTAAGATCTTCCTCCTACTTTTCTCTTCCCCTAGACTGACCCCAGAACTGCTCACCTGCCGGGCCAGGATTCCACCTACTCCGTTTGTTCAATGTGTCTGAGCAGAAACTATTTATCCTGATTATCTTTTTGCTCTCTGCCTCTTAGCCTGGGAATGGGCTGGGGGTGTGGGATCTGAATTGAATTAAACTACAGGAATTCCTTTCCTGGGATTGTTTTTTGCTCCGAGCCAGCTGCAGTCCATTATCAGGGTTTCTTTCCTCTTGTATCCCCCCTCCCAGCGCCGCTCTCGCACCCCCACCGCGCGTCCCCCCCGCCCCGGAGGATTGCAATCCCGAGGCCGGGCGCGTTCCGTGCTCAGTGCGCCTCACTTACCCTGGTACCTTGGCTTTGGCGAGTGAACTTGGCGCTGCTTCCCGCGCGCAGAGGCAGCACAGGAGCCCCTGGGTGCTAGCGGAGCCCGCGGGCAGCAATCCCGCCCTCCCGGCGCGGAGCAGTTATAAAGGCGGCTGTCGCCGGCGGGAGGAGGGAGAGAAGGGGTGAGCAGAGGCACAAGGGGCGGGGGAGGGTCAGGGTGGGGTGGGGTAGAGGACACGCCTATTCCAGTTCCACTGCACCGCTTGCTGTTATGAAAATAAAGTCCCCGTGCCAGGGAATGAGCCAAAAGCCGCCTGACGTCAGCAGCACAGCCACCCTTGAAATAGGTGGTGGTGGTGATGGGAGGGGCCACCCAAGGCACCCAACCCGCCCCACCCGGCGCATCAGCAGCTCAGGACGTCCCAGGGCGGCGGGTGGGGGGTGCGGGGGGGTAAAGAAAGGAGTCAGAGGGGACCGCTCAGTATCCGTCCTGCCTGCTGTCACCTCCAGGAGGGAGCCACACCTGCCCTTGCTCCGGGCACTCCTGTGCGCCCAGGGCAAGGGCTAGACAGCTTGCAGTGCCTGGGGCCCCTGGGAAGCTAGGCCCGGGACAGGAGGAGCTGGCCACCCTCTCGGATCTCCCCAGCCAAGGCAGGTGAAGCCAAGGAAAGCCTCCTTCCTGGGCCCAGAGTCAGCTCTGCAGTTCCGCCGTCGGAGCTGTCCCCAGACGGGCACCGTGAAGGCTGCCCCAGTGCGGAGAGACGGGGAGATGTTTCCCTGTCTACTTTCCTACCTCTCTTAAAGCCTTGATGATGCAGGTGGAGGAGAATGTGGATGCCAGATAAAATTATGAAATAAAGGAATTTGCCTTTGGTGTCTGGTTCCCTCTCCCTCCGCTGCCCACTCCTTGGCCGTGATCAAGCCAGTGCCACTGAAACCTGTCTTTATTGACTTGTCAGACAGTCCCTGAGTGGCTGCCTCCCGGGTGCTGGCCTCAGGCAAGGCCCTACCCCACTGCCTGGCAGGGGGGCGCTGTGTGCTTTTAAGGTGCTGTTTAGTATGCACACTGGTCAGCTACCTGGGATACTATGCATATAATGAACGGGGGGGCCTAGGGTTCCCCGGCTTTCTCCTCACGTCTCCTCACACCCCAAGTTTCCAGTCTTTTTAAAGGTGACTTTTTGGAGACAGTGCCTCCACCTTTGTTAGGTTTTTATTTCTCTCTCTCAAGAAACCACAGCCAATGTCTTGAGTCCTGGAACACTTCCCTTGAGGCTTGCAGCTCAAGTCCACAGGCTCCTCTCACAGGCTCCTAGGCGTGCATGTGCGTGTGCGTGTGCGTGTGTGTGTGATTGTCAGGGACTGGAAATGACGGTGCCTTTTAGTGCGTGTCATCTGCTGAATCAGGTCTCCTCTCGTGACCAGTTTTCTCATCTGTTGAATGAGGAAGTTGAACTAATTCAGCCTTGTCCCATAGATATGTCATTCAAGCCATGACGGTCAGCCACACGTGTAATTTAAACTTTCTAGCAGCCACATTAAAAGAAATAAAAAGAAACAGGAGGAATTAATTTTCATGATGTATTTTACATAACCCAAGAGACCCCAGACATTATCATTTCAACATGTAATCAATATTTTTAAAACTATTAATGAGCTACTTTACATTCTTTTTTTTTTCAAACTACATCCTCAAAGGCCCAGTATGTGTCTTATGCTTCCAGCCCTGACCAGATTGGACCAGCCACAGATCAAGTGCTCAGAAGCCCTGGACCAGCCGTTTCTAAGGGCTCTTCGGGCACTGGCATTTTAGGGGTCTGGATCACCAAGGCTAGGGTGAGGTTCATGACATCAAGAAAAAAATATCAGGGCTTTCCTGGTGGCGCAGTGGTTGAGAGTCCGCCTGCCGATGCAGGGGACGCGTGTTCGTGCCCCGGTCCGGGAAGATCCCACATGCCGCGGAGCAGCTGGGCCCGTGAGCCATGGCCGCTGAGCCTGCGCGTCCGGAGCCTGTGCTCCGCAACAGGAGAGGTCACAGCGGTGAGAGGCCCGCGTAGCAAAAAAAAAAAAAAAAAAAAAAAAAAATGTCAAATTGGAGGAGGTAGTGAAAGCAGAGGGCTCATCACTGTGGGGATCTGCCCCACATCCCCCTACCTCCGACGTCTACAAGAAACTCGGGGAAACCTAGTGAGAAAGGGGTGCATGTGTTTTGTTTCTCCTGTTGCTGCCCCTTCCCTAGTGCCGGCTGGCGGGCGGGCTGGTGGGTCCAGGGCTGCGTGCAGGACAGCTTTATGGGGTTGCGTTTTGAAGCCCGGCCCTTGGTCGCCTGTGCCCATGAGTGTCCGCCCTTCTGTTGACTTCAGATTTCCCACCTTGTCCTCTTAGCACTCTCCCTTCTACCCTCCTTTTAACCTCCTTTCCTCCTGCCATCCCTTTATCAGTAGCCAGCCCAGCGCCAAGCCAGGACTGGGGTGAGGCACTCAGGGCACAACATTTAAGGTGGCACTAACACAGCCCTGAGAGTGGGCGCCCTCTTAAAATCTGATCCCTGGGTGCCTTGCGCTGCCCCAGAATCCTTGCGGGTCCAGCTGTCTGAGAGGTGGGGTAGGGCTGGGAGGTAGACTGAGGAGGGCGGGGTAGCTGAGTAATTGTGAGACGCCCCCAAGGAAGACAGGGAGGGACCCAGTAGCTGAAATAATTCATTTGCTGATGGTCCAGAGAACAAGGTTGAGGCCCTTGGAAATCAGTGAGAGAAAGACCATAAGGGGAGTCTGGAGACCCAGGTACGATCCAACTCAAGTTCTCCTCCTCTGAGTGTTACCTGGCTTCGAGTGACAGGTGGCATTGTTGAGGGACACAGAAGGGAAGCTCAAGTGACTGGAAATGAGAAGAGAGAGGCTCACAATAAGGGCGCTTGTTCCAGAGGCTGGAGAGCACCTTCATTCAGCTGCAAGGCCGGCAGAGGTCACTTTCCATGAGGAGGGGCCTGGGTCTGCCTCCCTCTGGGAGCCCCAGAACCAGTCCTCGCTGACGCGTCCCTCTCCCGCCCAACCGTCGCCGCCAGGACCCCATCGTTGATTGCAGGACTGAACCGGGAATGCGGTGGCTCTCCCAGTGCGCTGGTGCTCTGACCCCTTCACCAAGGCCAACTCAGCATCTGGGTCTGTAGAACCTCAGGGCAGGGGCTGCCCCTTTCTCTCCCCACACTTCCTCACCAGCAAGATGGAAGGTGCCACCTGCCCGCAGCCCGCCCCCCGCCCTCCATGAGATCCCATTTAAGAAGCGCAGTGGACTTCCCTGGTGGTGCAGTGGATAAGACTGAGCTCCCAATGCAGGGGGCCCAGGTTCGATCCCTGGTCAGGGAACTAGATCCCACATGCATGCCACAACTGAGAGTTCTCATGCCACAACTAAGGAGCTCATGTGCTACAACTAAGGAGCCGGCAAGCCACAACTAAGACCCAGTGCAACCAAATAAATAAATAAATATTTTTTAAAAAATAAATAAGCCTGGTCCCTTGGGAAACCTGTAAGCAAGTGGACCCTTGTGGAAACGCCAGGTGAGGTTGAAGTGGCCTTTTAAAACAAACAAAAAAGGAAGCATCTGAGGAAGAATTCCCTGGCGGTCCAGCAGCTAGGACTCCGATTTTCCACTGCAGAGGGCATGGGCGGATCCCTGGTCAGGGAATCCCACATGCCATGCCGCGAGGCACAGCCAAAAAAAAAGAAGCATCTGAGTTGGAGGAGAAAAACACAGGGTAATTTTATGTCCTCAGGTCATTACACTCATGGAATGGAGGGGATCACAGAACCTCAGCTCAGGCCAGCTTCCTGCTAATCGTGGCTTCTCCACCCAATTACTAAACTGAACCGGAAGCAGCTGAGAGCCAACTACACACCAAGCATTGCAGGGAATGTAACACATGTATGAGAAAGATGCTACTCTGTCTCTACGCCTGAAAGGAATCTCAATGTCTTTTACAGCCATTTAGCAGCTGCGGATGAACTTCTATATAACATGCTAGGGACTCATAAGAAAACCGCCTTGAAGGAGCTCAGTCTGGAGGAGAGATGGATGTAACGAAACAAATGTATGCATTGTGTTACATGTTATGCTGAAGGAAGGAACACACGGGGCCACAGCTGGGCATGAAAGGCCGCATCATTCAGGGTAGCCCTCCCCCGGGGGGTGAGGCTTCCAGGAAGAGTAAGTTTTTCAGCTGGAACAGCAGGAGGGCGAGTGACAGCCTGGAGGGCCTTCCAGGCTGAGAGGACAGACTTTGCAAAGGCACAGAGGTTGTGACAGCCCTGCCCATCAGTACAGCGTGGACACCGAGCGTGGACAGCGGGAGATGAAACCGGACAAGTAGACAGTGGCCAGCTGGAGTGTGGAGTCCCAGACTCATCCCGGAAGCAGAAGGGCACTGCAGCAGGAAGCAGGTGGCCCACCTGCCCTTTGAGAATGTGTGAGACGGGCAGCCCCTCCGGCGACCGGTGTCTTTTTTTATTTCTTGGCCGCTCTGCCTGGCATGCGGCATGTGGGAGCTTAGTTCCCCGACCAGGGATCGAACCTGCACCCTCTGCAATGGATGCATGGATTCTTATCCAACGGACCGCCAGGGAAGTCCCAGCAACCGGTGTCCTTATAAAAAGAGGACACGGAGAGATGCACAGGCACAGATGAGGCAGAGACACAGAGGAGGAGGCCACAGGAAGGCAGAGGCTGAGATTGGAGTTATGCTGCCACCAGCCAAGGAGCACCAAGGATGGAAGACAGCCACCAGAATCTTCTCCCTCAGAGCTCCAGAAGGAACCAGCCCTGCCCGCATCTGGGCTCCAGAGTTCCAGCTTCCAGAACCCTGAGAGAGTAAACTTCTGTTGTTCTGGTCTGACATACTTCATTACACAGCCCTGGGAAGGTAAAACACTCTGAAGTGGAGATGATTTTGCATCAACCAGCAGGTCCTGGGAGCTGCTGAGAAGAGCCCGCCTAGCGCAGCAGGAGTCCCAGGCCTTCATCTTGACGTGGCCTTGGTTCCATCCTCCCGCCTCCAGGAGGTGGAAGCAAAGAAGTGGAACACACAGAGGGTAAACACGTGTAGCACGGGAGACACAACACTTGAGGCCCTGGCGTGCAGCCTGTGGGGAACCTGAGCTTGCAGTCAGCACACTGGCCGAACACCAGCCCTGCCTGTCCCTGCCTGTCCTCTGCCTCGTGTGGTCGGGCCATTAAAAATGCTGGGGTTACAGCTCACACTTGCCCACCTTTAAGACTGTACTCATACTCAGGGTCTTGATTCCAAGGAGAGTTATGAGCTGAAGCTGCCATGCGCACCAGAGAGGTGCTACCAGTGACCCCAAGGCTGGAGCAGAGAATCCCATTCAGTGCCCAGACGGGTTCGGTGACAGAAACCCAAGGCAGCTGGCGGTCTCCTCTTTCAGCTCCCTCGCACCTGCCCAGTGGATCTGCCCTGACCTCTCCTCTCTCTCTCTCTCTCCCCCTCCCTCCCTCCCTTTCTCTCTCTCTCACTCTCACTCTCTCGCGCTCGCGCTCTCTCTGGTTGTACTCAGTCCAGGGCAGGGAGGCAGTGTCCAGGGGGGTTCACATTGCAATGAATTTGAATGGCGACCCTTTGGGTCAGGAAGATCTGTTCTGAATCCTACAAACAGCTCCAAGGTCTATTTCCTCATCCAAAAGAAGGAAGTTCATTACATTGAATTCACAGCGTTCACAAGCATCATTTAGAGTTATGCAAGGCGCGTAGGAGACGTTCAGTAATATGCATCCACTCACTCATGGATTTCCGGCACTGAAGGCAGGAAGGTAGCTTCCTGAGTCTGTACATGAAAGACAAGTAAAACGGTGAAGCTGGCAAAATTGTCCTTCAGTATCTTGCCCTTGTCAGTCCTCTCCCTCATGTCCAGTTACCCGAACGCCCTTATATTTTCCATCGGCTGCTCAATCAAAAAAACTCATTCGAACCACAGTATCCAAGGACTAAAAGGATTGCCTTTTGCCCCTCCTGGGAGTATTTTCTATTAAAAGAAAGGCTTACCCATTCCATTCAGCAGTAAAGAGAAACGAACCACTGGTACATACCACAACACGGATGAATCTCAAGAAAAACATACCAAGGAAGAGGAGGAAAGAGTACAGACTCTATGCTTCCAGTTCTATAGAATTCTAGAACAGGCAGAATTGATCTGTGATGACAGAAAGCAGATCACTGACTGTCCAGGGCCAAGGGTGAGGGCTGAGGATTTCCTGCCCACTTTTTTGGGGTGATGGGAATGTTCTAGATCTTCATTGTAATGGTTGTTACACAGCAGTATGCATTTGTCAAAACCCAACAAACCATACCTTAAACATGGATGCATATATGTAAATTATACAGCTATGAAAATGATTTTAAAAGAAAAAAAGGAGTCTGTTAAAGAGGTTGATCTTTTTTTTTTTTTTAATATTTCTTTCTTTCTTTATTTGGTTGTACCAGGTCTTAGCTGCAGCAGGCGGGCTCCTTAGTTGAGAGGTTGATCTTAACACTAAAAAGAATGAATCCCTCAGAATAGAATTTTAAGGAAAGTGAAGGATGACAGAGCCAGGCCGAAGAGGGCATTTCAGGAGAACGTTTTGGTGAGACAAAATTATTTGGTGTCCCTTCCAGGCAAAAGAAGCTATTTTGGGAATGTGGTTAAGACACTGAATATTTAGGATGCAATGATCACCCAGACTCCTACCTGTTCGTTCTTCACTCCCTGGCTTGAGGCTAGGATATTGAATCATTCAAAAAATACGTATTGAATATCTCTACGTGCCAGGAACCGTTCCAGAAGGTGGGGATTCCATCCTGAACAAGACAAAATCTCTGTGCTCATGGAGCTGACATTTTAGCAGAGGGAAGAAAACAATAATCAAGTGAATATGTTATGTTCAGCAGAGTTGGGAGGTAGGGTTGGAGGGAATAGATGCTGTTAAACACAGGGGGCCAGGACAGCCCTCTGGGAGAAGGCAACATTTAGGCAGAGACCTGAATGCAGTCAGGGAGTGAGCCTTGCGGATCTCTGGGAAAGCATCCCAGGCAGAGGGAAGAGCTGGGCAGGGCCCTGAGCTTGGCACGTTCATGGAACAGTAAGGAGGCTGAGAAAGGTGCAAGGGAGAGAGTGGGGCAGGAAGAAGGTGCAGATCAAGTCCAGCCTCGGAATCACTGTGAGGTCTCTGGCTTTCACTCTGAAAGTGAGGAGGGACATTTTACGAGGGTCACCCTCTCTGTGCTGAGCATGTGCATGGGGGGGGGCGGTGCTGGGGGCAGGGCTGGACAGTGCGAGGACACTGCTAGGCAAGGAGGCTGCTTGGAGCCGGCGTAGCAGTGGGAGTAGTAAGAAGTGGCCAGATCCTGGATACATTCTGAGGATAAAGCCAACAGGACTTGCTAGTGAATTGAATGTGGGATGTGAAAGAAAGAAAAGGAATCAAGAATGATTCCAGGGCTTCCCTGGTGGCGCAGTGGTTGAGCGTCTGCCCGCCGATGCAGGGGACACGGGTTCTTGCCCCGGTCTGGGAAGATCCCACATGCCGCGAAGCGGCTGGGCCCGTGAGCCATGGCCGTTGGGCCTGCGCGTCTGGAGTCTGTGCTGCGCCGCGGGAGAGGCCACCGCAGCGAGGGGTCCGCGTATCGCAAAAAAAAAAAAAGAATGATTCCAAGGTTTGAGGCTTTGGATATAATTGAAAAGAAATTCCTTTTGTTCTATGTGTTATCAAGAAACAACTAGGACGCTTATTACTAAATTCTTCTTTAAAGGACCATCTTTTCAAAATAAGAAATGGAACAATGCAGACAACCGAATGTTTTGTGGGGTTTTTTCCTCATTTCTCTTCTATTTCTTTTAACATCTTTATTGGAGTGTAATTGCTTTACAGCGTTGTGTTCGTTTCTGCTGTAAAACAAAGTGAATCAGCTATATGCATACATATATCCCCATATCCCCTCCCTCTTGCGTCTCCCTCCCACCCTCCTTATCCCATCCCTCTAGGTGGTCGCAAAGCACCAAGCTGATCTCCCTGTGCTATGTGGCTGCTTCCCACTAGCTATCTATTTTACATTTGGTAGTGTATATATGTCCATGCCACTCTCTCACTTCATCCCAGCTTACCCTTCCCCCTCCCTGTGTCCGCAAGTCCATTCTCTACATCTGCGTCTTTATTCCTGTCCTGCCCCTAGGTTCATCAGAACCATTTTTTTTTTTTAGATTCCATATATATGTGTTAGCATACAGTATTTGTTTTTCTCTTTCTGACTTATTTCACTCTCTATGACAGAGTCTATGTCCATCCACCTCACTACAAAAAACTCAATTTAGTTTCTTTTTATGGCTGAGTAATATTCCATTGTATATACATGCCACATCTTCTTTAGCTATTCATCTGTCAATGGACACTTAGGTTGCTTCCATGTCCTGGCTATTGTAAACAGAGCTGTAATGAACACTGTGGTACATGACTCTTTTTTGTGTGTGTGTGTGGTACGCAGGCCTCTCACTGTTGCGGCCTCTCCCGTTGCGGAGCACAGGCTCTGGACGCGCAGGCCCAGCGGCCATGGCTCACGGGCCCAGCCGCTCCACGGCATGTGGGATCTTCCCGGACCGGGGCATGAACCCGTGTCCCCTGCATCGGCAGGCGGACCCTCAACCACTGTGCCACCAGGGAAGTCAGACTCTTCTTGAGTTATGGTTTTCTCAGGGTATATGCCCAGTAGTGGGATTGCTGGGTCATGTGGTAGTTCTATTTTTAGTTATTTAAAGAACCTCCATACTGTTCTCCATAGTGGGTGTATCTATTTACATTCCCACCAACAGTGCAAGAGGGTTCCCGTTTCTCCACACCCTCTCCAGCACTTATTGTTTGTAGAGTTTTTGATGAATGGTCATTCTGACAGGTGTGAGGTGATACCTCATTGTAGTTTTGATTTGCATTTCTCTAATGATTAATGATGTTGAGCATTCTTTCGTGTGTTTGTTGGCAATCTGTATATCTTCCTTGGAGAAATGTCTATTTAGGTCTTCTGCCCATTTTTGGATTGGGTTGTTTGGTTTTTTTTTGATATTGAGCTGCAGGAGCTGCTTGTGTATTTTGGAGATTAATCCGTTGTCAGTTGCTTCATTTGCAAATATTTTCTCCCATTCTGAGGAGTGTCTTTTCATCTTGTTTATGGTTTCCTTTGCTGTGCAAAAGTTTTGAAGTTTCATTAGGTCCCATTTGTTTATTTTTGTTTTTATTTCCATTTCTCTAGGAGGTGGAGCAAAAAGGATCTTGCTGTGATTTTTGTCATAGAGTGTTCTGCCTATGTTTTCCTCTAAGAGTTTGATAGTGTCTGGCCTTACATTTAGGTTTTTAATCCATTTTGAGCTTATCTTTGTGTATGGTGTTAGGAAGTGTTCTAATTTCATTCTTTTACATGTAGCTGTCCAGTTTTCCCAGCACCACTTATTGAAGAGGCTGTCATTTCTGCATTATATTCTGGCCTCCTTTATCAAAGATAAGGTGACCATACGTGTGTGGGTTTATCTCTGGGCTTTCTATCCTGTTCCATTGATCTATATTTCTGTTTTTGTGCCAGTACCATACTGTCTTGATTACTGTACCTTTGTAGTATAGTCTGAAGTCCAGGAGCCTGATTCCTCCAACTCCATTTTTCTTTCTCAAGATTGCTTTGGCTATTCGGGGTCTTTTGTGTTTCCATACAAATTGTGAAATTTTTTATTCCAGTTCTGTGAAAAATGCCCTTAGTAGTTTTGATAGGGATTGCATTGAATTTATAGATTGCTTTGGGTAGTATAGTCATTTTCACAAGGTTGATTCTTCCAGTCCAAGAATATAGTATATCTCTCCATCTGTTTGTTAAATCATCTTTAATTTCTTTCATCAGTGTCTTATGGTTTTCTACATACAGGTCTTTTGTCTCCTTAGGTAAGTTTATTCCTAGGTATTTTATTCCCTTTGTTGCAGTGGTGAATGGGAGTGTTTCCTTAATTTCTCTTTCACATTTTTCATCATTAGTGTATAGGAATGCAAGAGATTTCTGTGCATTAATTTTGTATCCTGCTACTCTACCAAATTCATTGATTATCTCTGTAGTTTTCTGGTAACATCTTTAGGATTCTCTATGTATAGTATCATGTCATCTGCAAACAGTGACAGCTTTACTTTTCTCTTCCAATTTGGATTCCTTTTATTTCTTTATCTTCTCTAATTGCTGTGGCTAAAACTTCCAAAACTATGTTGAATAATAGTGGTGAGAGTGGACAACCTTGTCTTATTCCTGATCTTAGAGGAAATGGTTTCAGTTTTTCACCATTGAGAATGATGTTGGCTGTGGGTTTGTCATATATGGCCTTTATTATGTTGAGGTAAGTTCCCTCTACACCTACTTTCTGGAGGGTTTTTATCATAAATGAATGTTGAATTTTGTCAAAAGCTTTTTCTGCATCTATTGAGATGACCATATGGTTTTTCTCCTTCAGTTTGTTAATATGGTGTATCACATTGATTGATTTGTGTTTATTGAAGAATCCTTGCATTCCTGGGTTAAACCCCACTTGATCATAGTGTATGATCCTTGGATTCTGTTTGCTAGTATTTTGTTGACGATTTTTGCATGTATGTTCATCAGTGATATTGGCCTGCAGTTTTCTTTTTTTGTGACATCTTTTTCTGGTTGTAGTATCAGGGTGATGGTGGCCTCTTAGAATGAGTTTGGGAGTGTTCCTCCCTCTGCTATATTTTGGAAGAGTTTGAGAAGGATAGGTGTTAGCTATCTAAATGTTTGATAGAATTTGCCTGTGAAGCCATCTGGTCCTGGGCTTTTGTTTGTTGGAAGATTTTTAATCACAGTCTCAATTTCAGTGGTTATGATTGGTCTGTTTATATTTTCTATTTCTTCCTGGTTCAGTTTGGAAGGTGGTGCTTTTCTAAGAATTCGTCCATTTCTTTGAGGTTGTCCATTTTATTGGCATAGAGTTGCTTGTAGTAATCTCTCATAGTCCTTGGTATTTCTGCAGTGTCAGTTGTTCTCCTTTTTCACTTCTAATTCTGTTGATTTGAATCTTCTTCCTTTTTTTCTTGATGAGTCTGGCTAATGGTTTATCAATTTTGTTTATCTTCTCAAAGAACCAGATTTTAGTTTTATTGATCTTTGGTATTGTTTCCTTCATTTATTTCTGATCTGATCTTTATGATTTCTTTCCTTCTGCTAACTTTGGAGTTTTTCTTGTTCTTCTTTCTCTAATTGCTTTAGGTATAAGGTTAGGTTGTTTATTTGAGATTTTTTTTATTTCTTGAGGTGAGATTGTATTGCTATAAACTTCCCTCTTAGAACTGCTTTTGCTGCATCCCATAGGTTTTGGGTCGTCATGTTTTCATTGTCATTTGTTTCTAGGTATTTTTTGATTTCCTCTTTGATTTCTTCAGTGATCTCTTGGTTTTTTAGTAGCGTATTGTTTAGCCTCCATGTGTTTGTATTTTTTACAGTTTTTTTCCTGTAATTGATATCTAGTCTCATAGCGTTGTGGTCAGAAAAGATACTTGTTGCGATTTCAATTTTCTTACATTTACCAAGGCTTGATTTGTGACCCAGATATGGTCTATCCTGGTGAATGTTCCTGAGCACTTGAGAAGAAAGTGTAGTCTGTTGTTTTTCGATGGAATGTCCTATAAATGTCAATTAAGTCCATCTTGTTTAGTGTGTCATTTAAAGCTTGTGTTTTGTTTTATTTATTTTCAATGTGGATGATCTGTCCATGGGTGAAAGTGGGGTGTTAAAGTCCCCTACTATTATTGTGTTACTGTCAATTTCCCCTTTTATGGCTGTTAGCATTTGCCTTATGTATTGAGGTGGGGGATCTGTAGTTGTGGCATGCGGACTTCTTAGCTGAGGTATGCGAACTCTTAGGTTGTGGCATGTAGGATCTAGTTTCCCAACCAGGGATCAAACCTGGGCTCCCTGCATTGGGAGCATGGAGTTTTACCCACTGGACCACGAGGGAAGTACCAAGATTTAGAAATTAACATAAACTTTGTCAGTCCCTAGAGCGGTTTAGAATAAGTCATTCATCATTTAGCCAAAGGGGGAAAATATCAGAGGAGCATAAATGATAACTTTTCCCATCTTGTTTTTATCTTCTGTGGTACCATCTTCCAAATGTTTACCGTCTTAGGGTTTTTTTTCACAGTTGTTCACAGTGTTGATTCATTTAAATCCTCATGGAACCACAAATTTCTTCCTCTGCCTTCAATCCATAACATTTATCTCCCAGCAAATTAAATAAGATGAGAAGAATGAAATCATTTCTACTGACATCGATTGAGGCACTCCAGAGTTTCTACCTGGACAGACACAGAAGGCCTTCACTTCTAAAACTGTTTTCAAATAAACTAACTCCCCAAATGCCCAGATTTACCTTTGTCCCTAAAGGCTTGGCTAAGACCTATAGAAGAAAGGTGACTTGTCCAAAATTTACTTGACGAGACAATGGAACACGGGAAAAATATCCCTAGCAAGATAAGAAGGTCAGTAAATGAAGTTAATTCTCCCTTGAGTGCAGAGGAAATATTTGGCTTTCCAATGCAGACTGGCCTGAAGTTTTTAAATATACGTATGTTCTTTACTGCAGCCTCCATCATGATTTCCTGAGTTATCAGGAGAAGAATGAAGTACCTGAGGGGAGAAAGAGATAAGAACCAGCTATTGATCGAAGGCCTATTTTGTGCCAGCTCTTTTTTCAGTGCAAAAGGACTAAGCAGAACTATCCATGTATCCTCTGTATAAACTTGTACAAAACACCTACTATGTGCCAGGAATGTATAGTGTTTCAGATGAAATGGAATCAATGAGTAAGAGGGCTTCACCCAGATCAATAAATCACCTCTACATCAAAATGTCCTTATGGGTTGGAAAATTAGCAGATTATCACCTTGTGTTGCCTGTCCTTTGGTTGCTAAGTGTATTCAGTGTGTCGGAGGGGGACTGCAAGGAATATGGCCCAAAGGGCTAATGTCCCACGGGGCTGGAATGAGAGGGGTCCCCAGTCTGCTTTCCAGCCCCTAGGCCACATCCCCCTCTGGTTCTGACCTCATCCCAGAGATGGGCAATGGCTAATTCCCAGGACAACACAAACCCAAACCGGAGTGAAACTCCTGTGGAAAGATTCTGGGTTGGCACTTGGGCAACACCCCGGGGCCCCCACCAGCAGAGACACACTGCCGTGGCACCTCTAAACCACCCTGGCCCACGGCAGGTGCAGAGCAAACCAAGGGTGCTGTTGGGCTGCCACCTACGTGCCAGTCACTTCCTTATTTCTCTGGTGTTGTGCCAAACCGTGACTGCTTGAAACGTCTCTTCAAGAAAATGATGGGTGTGACCCTGGGAGGGAACCGTGTAAATAGGTACCTACAAAGGTGAGTACTGAGGAAAGAAGACGATTTTAACGGAAAGTGGAAGACCAAGCTGCCTTCAACTTGGTAAAGGCATTTCTGGGTATGACTACTCAGTTTCCCAGAACCAAGGCTTGTCTTGGATCCCTTGAGAAAGAACTTCTGAATTGAGACCTAAGGAAATATTATTTTCCCATTGTAAAGAAATTTGGCTCTCCTCCAACAGAATAATAACCATACTGTGTGTATGTGATATACATATATATACGCAGGTTTTGCAATGTTGAACTGTTAGTTAATAATATTTGGGGGTGAGGGGAACACTTAGCATAATGTGTCTGGCCCATGATATAGCATCAGTAATTAGCAGCTCTAGGTGGGAATAAGCTTGACCAATAATAGGACTGAAGTTCAGAGAATGAGAGACATATCTTAAGTCCCAAATCTAGTGAACTGGGGAGTCAGAACTAGAACCTAGGTCACCAGACTCCTGTTCCAGGCGTCCAGCGGTTGTATCACCCTAATTCCCCTCTCATGACTTATTTAAGGATAACAACTTACATAGCAAACCCGTTTGCATCTTGCATTTTTTTAAATCTTGCATCTTTACTCCCATCCGCCAAAAAAAAATGGAAGAAATTCCTTGATATTCTCAAGGACCACCAACATTCCCTATTTTCAGTAGCACAGGGGTTCATGGTCCATGGACCATAGACACACAGACACACACCAGGGATCCAAAGGTGGATTTCAAGTTGAGAACCCCTCTCCACTGTCAGAAATACATGTGCATTTTCCTTGAGAAAGTGCCACAGGGAATTCCCTGGTGGTCCAGTGGTTAGGACTTCGTGCTTTCACTGCCTAGGGTGCGGGTTCGATCCCTGGTCTGGGAACTAAGATTAAGACTCCATGCTTCCACTGCAGGTGGCACGGGGTCGATTCCTGGTCAGGGAACTAAGATCCCGGGCATGCCGAGCGGCACAGCCAAAAATTAAAAAACAAAAAGAGTACGGTAGTGACATACTAACAAGACTACCCAGGATCTTTCCACTAAAATACATAACATCATGGAATATAAATAACATCACGGAATATACATAACATCACAGAATATCCATAAGAAGGAATGGTTTCTTTTTTGTGTTTTTTTTTTTTGCGGTACGTGGGCCTCTCACTGTCGTGGCCTCTCCCGTTGCAGAGCACAGGCTCCGGACGCGCAGGCCCAGCGGCCATGGCTCACAGGCCCAGCCACTCCGCGGCATGTGGGATCTTTCTGGACCGGGGCACGAACCCGCGTTCCCTGCATTGGCAGGTGGACTCTCAACCACTGTACCACCAGGGAAGCCCGGAATGGTTTCTTTTTAACCAGTGTAATGGACTTGATGTTTGTGTCCCCCCCAGATCCCTATGTTGAAGCCCTAACACTCAGTGATGGTATTTGGAGGTGGAGCCTTTGAGGAGTAATTAGGGTTAGGGTCATGAGAGTGGGGCCTTCATGGTGGGAATAGTGCCCTTATAAAAAGAGACACCAGAGGAACTTCCCTGGCGGTCCAGGGGCTAGGACTCCACACTTCCACTACAGGGGGCATGGGGGGTTCCATCCCTGGTCAGGGAACTAAGATACTAAGATCCCACATGCCACACGGTGCGAGCAAAAAAAAACATGTGAGCACACAACGAGATGGTAGTCACCTGCGGGCCAAGAGAAGCAGCCTCGGGATGAAATGACCTTGCCGGCACCTTGATCTTGGACTTGCAGCCTCCAGAAGAATGAGAAAATAAATCTCTGTTGTTTAAGTCTCCCTGGGCATGGTATTTTGTTAAGGCCGCCCGAGCAGACTCAGACAACCAGTTTACTTTCTTTTTCATGATCAGGACACCTGCTATCCAGAATTTTCAGTTGCCGCAGCACTTGTGTTTTCTGTCTCATGTTCCATCTTTCCAGAAACTCTCCAACGCGGGTGTTATCATCCTCAATTTACAGATGAGGAAATCGAGGCTCAGAGAGGCAAGCGACCTGCGCATGGTTCAACCTTCAGAATGTGATGCCACGTCCACGCAGCTGGGCCCTCCTCACTCCAGAGTCAGGCCGTCTTTGGGGCCTCCCTCTGCCCTTGGCCTCCTGGTCCCCCTGCGGCTGACTCTGCAGGGACCTCAGGGCTGTGTCTCTGCTGTGTTTTCCCTGGAGCTCTGGCGGTCTCCCTGCTGGTCTCGCCCTTCTGAGCTCATTTGCAGCTGGTGTTGCCCTGCGGCCTTCAACAGCCTGCTTTTCCACAGTTTAGGTTTGGCAGGAACCGCGGCTCCTCCCTTCGTTTCTCTTTCCCAAGTGAAAAGAGCTGACAAACTGACTTCGCTGGGGCCAGGCTGACATCTCTGAGCAAACACCTCCATTCACCACTTGTTTTCCGTGACTCGGATTTGGTGCTACTGCTGTATTTCTACACGTTCTGAGATACATCCCTGGGCGTTAGTCAGGGACTTTACCTCATTTCCTGGTTGCAGCTCACCTGGAATCTTCAGGGCTTCCCAAACAAGCTAGGAAGGGGAGGCTCCCTGTCCTGGGTCTCCTGTCCCCGCCCCCCTACCCCCCACTGATTCCACATCCCTCCCCATAGCTCTTCCGTGAGCCAGAGCACCTGCCCCGTCTAATCTGCTCTTCTGTTCTGTTTTCTGTTTTCAGCTTACATCTGTTGGGAACCTTCTTATGCCAGACACAGCGTTATCTCAGTCCTTTACATCCATTATCTCAATCCTTTCCCCCTCCCAGGAAGAAGCTGATAAACACCTTTACGACAAGGAATATAGGACAGATAAGGTTTAATGCGTTAACCCTGGGACACTTCAGCGGAAAAACAGAACTTCCACCAAAGCTGTCTGTCCGCTGTAAATACAAAAGTATTTACAGTTAAGGAAGGCGGTGCATGGTTTGATTTAGTTTGATAGGAGGTACCTTCCTTTAAGAACTTGCATCATGTTACCAGGTGCTCAGTCACTTGTAGCCTCTTTTGCAAGGCTGTTTCCTTGGCGTGTATCATTACTCAGTAGATTCAACACAATGGTACTTACTAAGCACCTGCGGTGTGAGGGGATTATATTACTCTGGTAACACAAAGGAGGCTGCTGAACTCTTTTTCTTTTACTTAATTTTATTTTTGGCTGCGTGGGGTCTTCATTGCTGCCTCAGGCTTTCTCTAGTTGCAGCGAGCGGGGGCTCCTCTTCATTGCTGTGTGCGGGCTTCTCATTGTGGTGGCTTCTCTTGTTGCAGAGCATGGGCTCCAGGCGCGCGGGCTTCAGTAGTTGTGGCTCGAGGGCTCTAGAGCACAGGCTCAGTAGTTGTGGCACACGGGCTTCGTTGCTCCACAGCATGTGGAATCTTCCCAGACTAGGGATCGAACCCGTGTCCCCTGCGTTGGCAGGCAGATTCTTAACCACTGTGCCCCCTTGCCAAACTCTTGAAACTACAGAAAGCTCATGACTGTCTCTTTACACCTCTCAAGGAAGAAGTTTCGTATCTTTCTGAGATTTTCAAGGACCTTCAAGTCACTTGTGGTTCAGAACGACTGCTTTACAGATTTCAGTTATAAGCCCCCAGGTGTTAAGATACTTTGTAAAAAGAATGAACGTGGAAGCAGAACTAATACATAAACACATAGAAAAATGAAGTCCCCTCTCTCTGTTACCATCTGTCATGGAGGCATGCTGTGACCTTCGGGAACAGAAGGACCTTCTCCTCACTTGCACTCTCTCCTCTGCCCACGGAACATCAATCTGGACTCAAACAAAATAAGACACTTGACTGAGTCGGAAAGGCCCATGAACTGACCAATCTCTTCTTTCACCTCATCCATTTGGTACTGTTACTCCTTATAAATCTACTGTTTAGTGTGTTTTCTTGGCTAGATTTGCCCTGAGTGAAGGGAGTCATCGAGAAAAGCAATTTTTTAAGTTCATGCACACAAACACACACACAGACACCCGTGTACATATTTATATTGTAATTTAAGTCAACAGACACCCTGCTTAGCCAACCGGTTCATTCATTCATTCATTAAATAATCAACATTTATCGTCCTACCTGGAACCAGGCTCTGGAGTTAAGGACAGAAGTAAAGTAGGTTCCATACTTAAGGCTCTCACAGTCTAATGAGAGACAGACATCTAAGCACTTGATTACAAGACAGTGAGTTAAACGCAAAGAAGTAAATAATTGGAAATTCGAAAGAAAGAGAGCAATTTCTCCTGGAAGGATAAAGAAAGCAGGAAAGGTTTCACAGGAAAAGTGACTTATGAGCTGACGAATAAGTGAAGACCAGACTAATAAAAAAGACACAGTGCCTGCTGCCCCTCCAGGGGGCCACCTCATTCCTGCAAAGCACTGACCCGACACACACTGATCCAACACCCATGCACGCTATGCACTAACCATACAGCCTTCAACTCTGCAACGGCAACAACACACAGTCAAAGCACCCACGGCCTCTCCCCCTTTCCCCTTTCCCCACGGAGTGAGCAAAACTATTTGCATTGCAAACATCTAGGCTGGGGTGGCGGACACTTTACAGCAGGGGTTGGTGAGCCCAGGCGCTTTATAAGTCCAATTCAAGCCTACTCCCATTTCTGGCTAAGTGAAAGCCAGACTTTGACATAAGCTGTGTCAGGAAGGCCCATCTACCCTCCAAATCTCCTGCCAGAAAGAACCTTGTCATCTGCCTAAAGGTGGACCGTGACCATTAGTAAGAGTCTTACTTTGATTTTGGGGGGTTTTTAATTTTTGAATTTTATTTTACTTATTTTTTATACAATCGCCCAATTCATCACCCCACCACCCCCATCCCCCCACTGCTTTCCCCCCTTGGTGTCCATACGTTTGTTCTCAAGAGTCTTACTTTGAAATGCCAAGGTGCCATGAAACACCAGTATTTTTTTTTTCATTTTTCTTTTTTTTATTTTTTAATGTCTTTATTGGAGTATAATTGCTTTACAGTGCTGTGTTAGCTTCTGCTCTACAACAAAGTGAATCAGCTATATGTACATATGTCCCCATATCTCCTCCCTCTTGAGCCTCCCTCCCACCCTCCCTATCCCACCCCCCATGTCATCACAAAGCATCCAGCTGATCTCCCTGTGCTATGCGGCTGCTTCCCACTAGCCATCCATTTACATTTAGCTGTGTATACATGCCAGTGCTGCTCTCTCACTTCGTCCCAGCTTCCCCTTCCCCCTCTGTGTCCCCAAGTCCGTTCTCTGCGTCTGATGAAACATCAGTATATTAATCTGGTCATTAGATGATTATTTTTCATACCTTGTGTGTAAATTATAATTCAATTCTCCTCTCCTTTTTTTTAAATTTTTAAAATTTTTTGGCCTCACGGCATGGCAACGTGGAATCTTAGTTCCCCAACCAGGGATGGAACCCATGCCCCCTGCATTGGAAGGGCAGAGTCTTAAGCACTGGACCGCCAGGGAAGTCCTCTCCTCTCCTCATAGTTGCTAGATATCATCCGCCTTTGGAGCCCACTCTGCCTGCACCTGTGAAGAGGCAGCAGAATCTGGGCTCTGATGCCTCCTCTCCATGGCCCTGAACCCAGGCCCGGCTGTCTGCTGGAACGGGAGTTTGAAAGTCTGGGTCGGTCCAGTCTCCTCACCCCTCACTCCCAGGCAGACTGGCAGGGCCCCACCTTGCCTGGAGCCTTCCTTTGCCCCGTGCGCTGTCCCCCATCCCCCCTGAGAGCACTTCCTTAGGGATCCTGCCTCAGGTAGCTGTACCAAGGAGCTGAAGAGGGAAGACGGAAAGGCCTGGAAAATACATTCCCGCTGTTGACGGTGTTTCCTGGGGAGGCCCTCTGAGAGGGAACACAGGGGACTGAGACACCGTCTGTGCAGAGTCATGGGCAGGGGCTTCCCTGGCGGTCCAGTGGTTAGGGCTCCGCACTTTCACTGCTGAGGGTGCAGGTTCAATCCCCGGTGGGGGAACTAATATCCCACCAGCCGCGCCGTGCAGCCAAAAAAAAAAAAAAAAAAAAAAAAAGTGATGGGCAAAGTATCCCAGGGACCCATGTTGTTTTGGTTTTTTAAACTTTTCTTTTTGTTTGCCCTGTATATTTTAATTCACCTTTTCGAGTTCTGTTGTTTCCTTTATTTATTTGATATTAATTAAAATTTTTTTTTGGTCACTCCACGCAGCTTGCGGGATCTTCCCTGACCAGGGGTTGAACCCGGGCCATGGCGGTGAAAGCTCCGAATCCTAACCACTAGGCCACCGGGGAAGTCCACCAGCGTTGTTACTGGTCCTCATTCACGTTCCTGTCTCAGGCCTTTAAACAGCCCACAACCGTGGCTGCCGTCCACTGCATGCCGGGAGGAGGCCCATGCGCACGTTTTCTCATTTAATCCTCACCACGACCCCAGGAGGCAGGCGTTACGTGTCTCCCCACTTTACAGGGACAAAATGGAGGCTTCCTAAGGTTCAGTGACCACAAACCCGGCCAGGAGGAGAACCAGGACCCACCCCAAGTCGCTCTGACCAGAGACAGGGCTTTTCAGCCCCACCGTTGAGGTGAGTGGTCACTCTCTCCAAGCATTTCTGTGGATTGAAACTAGACCCCTAACCCTGGAAGGGAGGCCCAACCCAGCAGGTCTGAAGGCTCCTGCTGTCCCCAAGGGAGCTTCCTGTGCGCCTCAGTCCCAGCCTCCCGCCATGGGGCCTTCAGAGGAAACCAGGAAGGAAGAGGTTTCTGACGGCGCCACCTGGAGGGGAGTAGCGGCTCCCGTGAGGTCCTACTCTGAAGGGGCCGGACAGAGTAAGCTTCCGCATAGGCCCTTGCTCAGCATTTACTGAACAATCTCTTACTGGACATCAACTAGGCCTCACCTTCTGTGCTAGGCCCTGGGGTCACCGAGATTTAAATGAAAACAAAAGCATAGGCCCTGCCCTCAGAAAAGGTCATAGTCTCACCTGTAGAGGGGACAGGTAGGTACACAGGTCTACGAGGCAGGAAGTGATGACACAGGAAGCAGCTGGGAGCCAGACCAGCTGGGTTTTAGTTCTGGGTGTGTTCGGCACACGAGTGCGGTGGGCCTTTTTGAACACCTGTGCGTTTCTGTTTCCTCAGCGGTAAAACGTGGCTACTAGGACCTACCTCTTAGGGTTGTCGGAAAGATTGAAAACAAATGTAAGGGAACTGTTACTGGGGACCTTCCCACTTGCCTCCTGAACAAAGGCCAGCCTTCACAAGCTTGGGCAGGTGACTGAACCCTTTCCTCCTCAGCTTCCCAATCTGTAAGTTAGAGCTAACACATCCTCCAAACTTCTAGATCTGTCCCTCAGCAGAGGTTGCCTGAAAACTCTGAGACGTGTTGTGGCCACAATGGAGGGAAAACCATCAACCCTCAGAGGGCTTCCAGTAAAGCTGGGAGATGCTCGGAGTAGCGTCCTGTTGGAGGAAGCACATACACAGCATGTGAGTAAGGACGGAGTTATATGGCGCCTACACTTCCTCTGGGGTTCTTTAAATGTTGGGGGCGGGACACAGGTGTGGGGCAGTGACCCACAGGGGCTAAGAGAGCGAAGAGAGGTTCCCACAGACGTGGGACCTGAGCTGTGCCTTGAAGGATGTGTAGGCCCCATGTGGAATCAGGAGCGAGCATGGGGTGTTCTTGTGGCTCCTGTCAGAGGCTAGTTACTTATTTTATTTATTTATTTTTTAAATAGACACCTAGCCATTTTATTTTATTTTATTTTGCGACACCACGCAGCATGCGGGATCTTAGTTTCCCAGCCAGAGATGGAACACGTGCCCCCTGCAGTGGAAGCATGGAGTCTTAACCGCTGGACCGCCAGGGAAGTCCCTGTCAGAAGTTATTTAAAACATAATCTTAGACCTTCAGGGTCCCCTAGTTCAGTGGATGAGACACCATGAGGCTCATTCGTTGCCCAAGGTCCCCTTTGCTGCCACTGGGGTCCCCTGTTCCCAGCTGTTCTCAGACCTTCTAAGAACTGTGGGCTCCACAACCAACTTGTGTCTACAAAGAATATTTGAGAATCACAGCTTGAAAGGCCAAGGATACCCCGGCAGAGTAGCCAATCAGACCTTCCTAATGTTTTACACACCAAATAAACCAGAAAAAGCAAATAAACACGGCCAGTCTGACCCAAAGGAGAACAGGTGAGGCAGTTATGAAAGATGGGGTGTGACCCTTCCAATACAGCTGGGAAAAAGCTGCTCCTTCAAAGAGATTCACTCACCTTGCTCAGTCTCCCTTCAGGGCAGTGGCACCTGCAGCAAGCTATTTATTGTTAGCAACTGCAGGCGTAAACAATGGAAATGGGACCGGTACCTCCCAGCTAAACCATCTCTTCCCATTTACTTGTAGCTACTTATCCGTCTCATCAAATTATACACATTAAACTGGTGCCTAAATAAACAAGGGGAAAATGTTAATTTCCTGGCAGGAAATTCCTGTGTAATTAGTCAGCAGCTCCAGTTCCTGCTGTGTCACTAACCAGCACTGTGACCTTTAGCAGGGCCACCTCTCTCCAGCCCTGTAATCATCACCTTAGGCCAGGCCACTTTGTCCCTCTCCTGGACCACACAGCTTCCTACTGATCTCTGTCTCTAGTTTTTCTCCTCCCCCTAGTCTTTCCCACTCTGGAGATCTTTAGGATAGAGATCTTCCTAAATCCCAAATCTCATCAAGTCCCCCCTCCTTAAAATCTCTTCATTTACTCTTGGATAAAATTCACACACCTCTGCACAACTTACAAAGCCGAGCTCCGGCCTCTGCTTATCATTCCAGACTCCTATCTCCCCCTTCCCCTTTTGGAGTCCTATGTTCCAGCCGTGTTTCACCTCCCACGTTCCCCTGTATGGTACTAACAATAACCAATGTATTGAGTGTTTTCTATGTACCAGATATTGTTCTAAACAACTCTTTGTGCATGAACTAACTTAATCTTTATAACACTCCTGGATAATGCTGTGATCCACCTCCATTTCACAGTTGAGGAAACCGGGATGCAGAAAGGTTAAATAATTATCCAAAGTCACCCGGCAAGTAAGTGGTAGAACGTGAGTGCACCGTACTTACCGTCCCCTCGTCCCCTCTTCTTATCTCCAAGTCGTTGTACATGGGGTCCCTTTCACCTGGAAGACTTCTCTTCCTACCCTTTCTCTTCCCACCCTTTCTCTTCCCCAGCCTTTCACCACTTGGCTAACTCCTACCCTTCGTCTGAGATTCCCCATGTATGTATCTCCTCCTCTGAGCTTTCCCTCCCCAGACTGCCCTCTCCCCAAAGATGGCCCCCCACGAATGATGTTTAATATTTAATAATGTTTAATATTTAATCTCAGCTGGCCCTGTGACTCACAACAGAATATGGTAGACGTGATGCTAACTTCTGGGCCTAGGTCGTAAGAAGCCTGGCAACTTCCACCAAAATCTTCTGGATCACTCACTGTGAGATAAATCAGACACTGTGTAAGAAGTACCTCGTGCTGTGGGGAAGCCAAGGTAGCCACATGGAGATAGAGAGACACCCAGCCAATTCTCAGCTGTTCCAGCCATCCAAGGCCATGCACCAGGTGGGTGATAGAGCAAGTGTCTTGGACATCCAGCTTGGTTGAGCCTTCAGATGACACCATCCTCAGCCACCCACTGACTACAACTGTATAAAAGACCCCAAGAGGGAGCCACATAGCAAGTCCAGTCAACCCACTGAACTGTGACTTGTTATTTTAAGCCACTCATCTTTGGGGTGGTTTTTTAAGCAGTAATAGATAACCAGAATGATGGGGATACAGTGGTGAGCAGTAGATTGTGTCTACCCTCAAGGAAGTCTTAGTCTAATGGCAAAATCAAGCAAACAGGCAAGTACAAGATGCAAGTACAACACAGTGTGATGAGTTTGAGTGGCGGGTAAGAGCAAGGGGATGACTGTCCAGTCCTTAGCGCCACCAAGCTGAAAACCAACAAAAGAAAGCAGAATGGTGTGGGTGATAAAAACACGGGCTTTTGAGTCAAAAGGAGGCCTTTGAATCCTGGCCCCGTACTTGCTTTTGGAGTGACTATATTACATATATATCACATGTGATTAAATATAAAGTTAATTACAGAAAAAGAATATGGTCCAACAATAATCCGGGCTTGTCAAAGTTCACATCAAACTAACACAGCGGAAAATTCCCTCTAGACATATGACCTCATCTCCAGGCTGTACATTTTATGACTAAATCATTCATTCTATTCCATTTACTGGAAAACCCATATCTTTGGGAAGAGCATGAAGAGGGGGCTTATTCCTTAGACTTTGGTGCATATTAAACGGGAGACTGGACTGGTCACTGTTTCAGGGAGAGAACTGAATCTTGTTCATCCTCGTTTCTCCATGCTGATAACGGCATCTGGTACGTGGTAGCTGCTTACTAAGGGTAAGTTGAATGAATGAATGAGTGAATGAATGAACAAAGGAGAAGGAGAACTCACAATATGAGGTGCAAGATCTAGGCTGAGAATTTTACCTAGCATATCTCACCTACTTCCCATAACCACCCTATGATATAGGTTATATAGCTGCTTCTGATTGAAACCGCTCTCCAGCATTCAACACCTTGCTTTATATTACTTGTACCATGGATTCAGGGATGACGTTTTTCATCTATTTTTTTTGGCTGTGCCACGTGGCATGTGGGATCTTAGTTCCCCAACCAGGGATCAAACCCTCAACCCCTACATTGGAAGCGCAGAGTCAACCACTGGACCGCCAGGGCAGTCCCCAGGGATGACCTTTTTCAGAAAGGAAAAGTGTGGCTTGACTTAACTAGCTAGAGAGCACTTTCACTGCCACAGAGAGTTTATCTTCAAATCATTACATAAATATGTAAATAACCTTTGAAAGGTAAGATAAGTTGGTGAAGGCAATCTAGCTGAGACAACTGTCCGATAACTGGAGCAGAATGAGGGCCAGGCATGTAGATACCCTCAGAATCATAACTGAAAATTGCAATTCATGGATGAAAGGAATCCCAGTCTGGGAGATCAAACAAGTTATCAGGAGACAAAGAACCTCTTTAGTAAAACAGAAGGCTCTGCATTTTAGCTTCCGGTCAAAGAGGGGATGTACCTATATCAGTCTGGGTCCAACCAGGAGGCAAAAACTACACAGTAATTTAACAGGGAAAGTTTAACATAAAGAATTATGAGGCTGGGCTTCCCTGGTGGCGCAGTGATTGAGAGCCCGCCTGCCGATGCGGGGGACGCGGGTTCGTGCCCCGGTCCGGGAAGATCCCACGTGCCGCGGAGCGGCTGGGCCCGTCAGCCATGGCCGCTGAGCCTGCGCGTCCGGAGCCTGCGCTCCGCAACGGGAGAGGACACAACAGTGAGAGGCCCGCGTACCGCAAAAAAACAAAACAAAACAAAACAAAGAATTATGAGGCTAAGATAGGAGCGTAACTATAAGATGTAAAGAGAACTCTAAAGGGTACTTTAGGGAATTCCCTGGCAGACCAGCGGTTAGGACTCAGGGCTCTTACTGCCAAGGGCCCGGGTTCGATTCCTGGTCGGGGAACTAAGATCCCGCATGCCACATGGCGTGGCCAAAAAAAAAAAAAAGGGAAACGTAGTTTTTATTTGTGCAGTTAAAAATTATAGGATTTACTACCAAGAAAGAATGGATGGAACAAATATTGGAGTACAATTAGCTGTCTCTGTCACAAGGATTATCAAAAAAGGGATTTGATTAGATAATACATGCAAAAGATTTCGCATACAATAATCACTCAGTAAATATTAGCTATATTTTGACACAGAGTTTTCTCACTGTATGTATTCTTGGGAGCTACTTGTCCTCTGCCTTGAATGCTTCCTCTCACCTCTGCAACTCTTTTCTATCATTAGGCCCCTCCATGTTCTAGCTGCAATGTGGAGTCTTCCTTAACTTATCCTTCAACTCATTCCACAAATATTCATTGAGTGCCCATTATGTGCTAGGCATGTTACCTGGTGCTGAAAGTACAATGATGGGTAAAAACATATTCAGTCTTACCTCTCATTGTGCTTATAAAGTAGTGAGAGAAATAGATACCACTCAAATAACCAGGCAAATATAATACATGACGAGTGTTAGTTACCAGGTTACCAAGAGATGATACTAGGAGGATTTAACCTAGTCAGTGTTGTCAAGCAAGACTTTCCTGAGGAAGGGTATGACTGAGCTGGGATCTGAAGGATGAGTAGAAGTTGCATAGGTGAAGAGAGCAGAAGAGAGAGCAGGTAGAGAAAACAGCATGTGCAAAGGCCCTGTGGCAGGCAAGAGCTTTGGGACTGAAACAAGGCCCTTGGGGAGGAAGGACAAGTGAAAGAGTTGCTGGAGAGGTCAGTGGGGCCATGTAGAGCCTTGTAGGCCATGCTAAGTGGCTTTGTATTTATTCTTTCTCCAAAGAGCAATGGAAAGACAATGAAGGGTAGATGGGTGGGTGGGTTAGTTGTTGGTTTGTCTTTTTGAGGGTTGACAAGTATTGCTTCACCTAGCAAAGAACTCTGGGAAAAGACCAGAATTAGTGACAAACCTCTACTTGGGCTGACATTGTCTGCCTCCTCTGGACTCATCTACTCTGTGTTGTTTTTGTGCCCCCTTCCCTGTGCAACCTTGAGCAAGTTATTTGTTTGAGCTTTAACTTCCTCTTCTGAAAAGAAAGATACTGATAGTAGCTACCTTTGAGAATTGTTGTGTAAATTAGATTAAAGCACTTAGAAAAGCATCTGATAATAGCATGGGCTCAGAAATATTAGCTGTTGTTATTTCACTATTACATTGTAAGCATTATATTATTTATTGATCCATTCTTTAATTATATGCCATATAACCAGCACTCCATTTGAATTTTCTTGAATCATCCTTTAATTGCATACTTAATTTTAAGTATACAATTTAAGACTGAAAGCTCCTTAGAGGTAAAAACTATTAGCTCTCTCATCATCTGACATGCTGCTGACCTAAATATTTGTTGATTGATTAGTTTTTCAGAGTTTGATTTGCATCTACTCCCATTTACTTATTTTTAAATTTTTTTTAACATCTTAATTGGAGTATAATTGCTTTACAATGGTGTGTTAGTTTCTGCTGTATAATAAAGTGAATCAGCTATACATATACATTTATCCCCATATCTCTTCCCTCTTGTGTCTCCCTCCCTCCCACCCTCGCTATCCCACCCCTCTAGGTGGTCACAAAGCACCAAGCTGATCTGATCTCCCTGAGCTATGCAGCTGCTTCCCACTAGCTATTTTACATTTTGGTAGTGTGTATATGTCAATGCTACTCTCTCACATCGTCCCAGCTTACCCTTCCCCCTCCCCGTGTCCTCAAGTCCATTCTCTATGTTTGCGTCTTTATTCCTGTCCTGCTCCTAGGTTCTTCAGAACCATTTTTGGTTTTGTTTAGATTCCATATATATGTGTTAGCATACGGTATTTGTTTTTCTCTTTCTGACTTACTTCACTCTGTATGACAGTCTCCAGGTCCATCCACCTCACTGCAATGTTCTTGGTTTGGAAGAATCAACATTGTGAAGATGACTCTACTACCCAAAGCCAGCTACAGATTCAATGCAATCCCTATCAAACTACCAATGGCATTTTTCACAGAACTAGAACAAAAAATTTCACAATTTGTATGGAAACACAAAAGACCCCGAATAGCCACTCCCATTTATTTTGAATGACGGAGGCAGCATAGGAAAGTGGAAGAATGATGTGGGCAGGTGAAAAGAGGTCGGAGAAGGGAATTTGGTTCTGATTATGAGCATTGATCTTCAGAGTTGAGTGGTCCAAAGTGCACATGCCAGGGTGCACTTAGAAACTGCTCAGGACCCAGAAACAGAAATCATCATCATCATGATGATTACCATCATCATTAATATTTACTGAGTGTCTATTAGTACATGAATTAATTCTTTTAATCCTCACAATAACCCTGCGAGGGTGGTATCATTACTGCTACCCCCATTATACAAGAAGGAAGGTACAGCAGTGCAGAGAGCTTAAACACCCAGTGTGTTACAGCCCACACGTAGCACAGCCATGTCATGGAAGTATAGAGGACTCGAGGTTTCTGCCACCACCTTGGGTCTCTGCAGGACTCCCTTTGCCTTCCCTATTCCTTCACAGTCTCTGCTGCATCGGGCTTGCACCGCAGGCAGCAGGGTGCTGCCCAGGTCAATCCTGGTTGTGTTCTGCTCCACCTAGTTAGAGGTTTAAGGCAAATCACCTGAGTTCTCCATTTGCCGTTTCCTAATTTGAAAGGCAAGAGGTGAAAAGAAGGGACTCTCATTGGAAATCCACATTTCAACAGCGTAGAAGTGAGCTGTAGCTGTTCTCCACATTTACCTCTCAACCGTTGGGATAAGGTCAGACACGCTTCTGTGCCATACATTTTCCTGGCCTCTGTAATCCCACTGCAGCCCCTGTAGCTAGTAACTTGGTTTAATGCTGTGCTTTGTACAGTACTTTGTGCATTTTGGCATCTGATAAAAGTTAAATTAGAAAACCTTATGTGGCATCACCGCATTTATTTTGACTTTTTTTAAAATTAATTATTTATTTTTAAAAGTTTATTTATTTATTTTTGGCTGGATTTGGTCTTCATTGCTGCACGCGGGCTTTCTCTAGTTGTGGCGAGCGGAGGCTAGTCTTCGTTGTGGTGCACGGGCTTCTCATTGCAGTGGCTTCTCTTGTTGCGGAGCACGGGCTCTAGGTGCGCAGGCTTCAGTAGTTGCAGCACACAGGCTCAGTAGTTGCAGCACGCAGGCCCTGGAGCTTGTGGGCTTCCGTAGTTGTGGTGTGTAGGCTCAGAAGTTGTGGCTCGTGGGCTCTAGAGCACAGGCTCAGTAGTTGTGGTGCAATGGCTTAGTTGCTCCGCGGCATGTGGGATCTTCCTGGACCAGGGCTCGAACCTGTGTTCCCTGCATTGGCAGGTGGATTCTTAACCACTGCACCACCAGAGAAACCCTATTTTGGCTTCTAACTTGCAGAAGAGATCCTCATGTTATTTTTCCAAACTCAGGTGATGGAGGGGAAAATGAGCCAAGCCACTCCAAGTTGAATTGACAGAGAGCTGAAAGCAGAGATGAATGAGTATTTTTATCACCCACTTAGGTAGCTCTTCCAAAGGAAAGTGGGAGAGTCATGCACCATTTAACATGGCGGCAATCCTAGGTTTAGGTTCAACACCAACCAAACCTGTCTCTGATTCACAAGGTGTGGCAAAAGAAGATGCTGCCTACAGGGCAACCTGAGTTGAAAATAACAGTACAAATTCATGATTTTTTCCTCTTGAAAAAAATATACAAGGAATGGCAAAACAGTAGGAACAGAAAACAAATGAGCATTAGGAAAACTTCGGGGGTTATAAGTGTTCTAAAACTGAATTATGGTGATGGTTGCACAAATTACCAGACCAGAAAGGCTAAGGGTGAGGTAGGATGGTATGTGTACGGCAAGGGAAGGGGTGTCTGGAGCAGAGCCAAGCTCAGCCTAGGATCCTGAATCTGCTAATCAACAAAAGTTAAATGTCCCAAACCATTAGGACATGGGTCATATAACTAACAATAAACCATTTGCGAGACATTGGCTTCTATAGTTTTTCACCTCCCTTTGATATAGCAATTATCACTGCATCAATTACATTATAGTAATTTGCATACTTATCTTTTCACTCCCACTAGGTTATAATCCCCTTAAGTGTAGGCACTGGGATTAACTGTTTATGAACTCCACAGTGCCTAGCTAATTGAGGATATTCATTCAATAAGTTATATTTACATGTTACTTATTTTTATTTGTTTTTGATACATATTCACATTGTTCAAAACTCAAGTTACTTAGGGGCATATATGATGATTTTCCCTTCCTCAGCATCCCCAGATCTACTGGCAACAAATTTCCTCCACGTTGTCTGAGAAAGTCTTTGTTTCTCCTTCATTTTTGAAGGATAATCTCATAGGGTACAGAATTCTAGGTTGGTGGGATTTTTTTTCTCTTAATGCTTTAAATATTTCTCTCCACTTTCTTCTTGCTTGCATGGTTTCTGAAGAAAAGTTGGATGAAATTCTTATCTTTGTTCTTCTATAGGTGAGGTATTTTTTTCCTCTAGCTTCTTTCAGGATTTTTTCTTTATTTTTGAACTTCTGTAATTTGAATATGATACGCCTAGGTGTATGATTTTTGGCATTTATCTGCTTGGTGTTTTCTGAACTCCTTGCATCTATGGTTTGGTGTCTGACATTAATTTGGGGAAAATATTAATAAAGAGAGAAAACCTAAAAAGAAACCAAAAACAAATTCTAGAACTGAAAAGTTCAATAACTGAAACGAAAAAATTCACTAGAGGAATTCAAAGGCAGATTTGAGCAGGCAGAAGAAAGAGTTAGTGAATTTGAAGAAAGGAAAATGGAAATTATCAAATCTGAGGAAAAGAAAGAAAAAAGATCGATGAAAAGTAAACAGAGCCTAAGGGACCTGTGAGACACCATCAAGAAGACCTGCATACACATAGGAAGAGTCCCAGAAGGAGAAGAGAGAGAAAAGAGGGCAGAGAGAATAGTTGAAGAAATAACAGCTGAAAAACTTCCCAAATTTGATGAAAGACATGAGTATAAACATCTAAGAAGCTTAATGAACTCCAAGTAAGATAAACTCAAAGAGATCCTCACTGAGACACATTATAACCAAACTTTCAAAAGGCATAGACAAAGAGAGAATACTGAAAGCAGCGAGAGAAGTGAATCATCACATACAATAAGAGTATTAATATTATTGATCCTCAATAAAATAAGATTATCAGCATAGTTCTCATCAGAAACTTGGAGGCCAGAAGCCAGTGGGCTGATAGATATACTCAAAATGCTAAAATGACAACAACAGAAAAGCTGTCAACTATGAATCCTAAGTGGCAACTGTCCTTCAAAAGTGAGGGATAAATTAAGACATTCCCAGATAAACAAAAGCTAAGGGACATTGTGGCCACTAGACCTGCCCTGCAAGAAATGCTCAACAGACTCCTGCAAGGTGAAATGAAAGGACACTAGATAGTAGCTAGAAGCCATATGAAGAAATAAGGACCTCAATAAAGGTAAATACATGGGCAATTATAAAAGCTAGTATTATTATAACAATGTTTTGTAACTGTACTTTTTGTTTTCTACATGATTTAAGAGACTAATACATTTAAAGGAAAAAAATTATTTGTGTAAAAGCTATTATTACTATAACTTTGGTTTGCAACTCCAAATCTTGCTTTCTACATAACTTAAGAAACAAATGCATTTAAAAGAATTATTAGCTCATGTTTTGGGGCACACAATGTATAAAAGTCCAGTTTTGTGGCATCAACAGCAGAAATGACTGGGGACAGAACTGTAAAGAAGCAGAGTTTTTGTATGTTATTGAAATTAAGCTGGCATAAATTCAAATTAGAGTGTTATAACTTTAGGATTTTAAATGTAATCCTCATGGTAACCACAAAGACAACAGCTAAAAGGAAATGAAAAAGGAAAGGTAAACACTTCATTACAAAAAATCAACTAAACACAAAAGAAGACAGCAATGCAGAAATGAGGGACCAAAAAAAGACATAAAGCATATAGAAAACAAACAGCAAAATGACAGAAGTCCCTCCTTATCAGTAATTACTTTAAATGTAAATGAGTTAAACCCTCCAATCACATGACAGAGATTGGCAGAATGGATAAAAACACATGATCCAATCATAGACTGTCTACAAGAGACACACTTCAGCTCCAGAGACACAAACAGATTGAAAGTAAAAGGATGGAAAAGATATTCCATGAAAATAGTAACCAAAAGAGAGCAGAGATGCTATACTAATATCAGACAAAATAGACTTTATTTATTTATTTAGGCTGAACCGGGTCTTAGTTGTGGCATGCAGGATCTTTGTTGTGGCATGTGGGATCTTTAGTTACAACATGCGGACTCTTAGTTGTGGCATGTGGGCTTTTTAGTTGCAGCATGTGGGCTTCTTAGTTGTGGCATGTGGGCTTCTTAGTTGTGACATGTGAACTTTTTTTTTTTTTTTTTTTGCGTTACGCAGGCCTCTCACTGTTGTGGCCTTTCCCGTTGTGGAGCACAGGCTCTGGACGCACAGCCTCAGCGGCCATGGCTCACGGGCCCAGCCGCTCCACGGCACGTGGGATCCTCCCAGACCGGGGCACGAACCCACGCTCCCTGCATTGGCAGGCGGACTCTCAACCACTGTGCCACCAGGGAAGCCCCATGTGAACTTTTAGTTGCAGCATGCATGTGGGATCTAGTTCCCCGACCAGGGATTGAACCCAGGCCCACTGCATTGGGAGTGTGGAGTCTTACCCACTGGACCACCTGGGAAGTTCCAACTTTAAATCAAGTAAGTTTACAAGAGACAAAGAAAAGCGTTATATATTATAAAATGTTTAATACAGCAAGATGATGTAACAACTATAAACATTCACGTACCTAATGATAGACCATCAAAATATATGAAGCAAAAACTGGCAGAATTGAAGGGAGAAAAACTTCTACAATAATAGTTGGAGATTTCAATACCCCACTCACAATAATGGATAGAACAATGAGAGAGAGGTAAGGAAATAGAGGACTTAAACAACAAAATAATCCAACTAGCTCTAGCAGACAAACACAGAACACCCTACCCAACAACAGCAACATACACATTCTTCTCAAGTGCATGTGGGACATTGTCCAGGATAGTCCACAAATTAAGTCTCAGTAGACTTTTAAAAACAGATATCATACAAAGTATGATCTCTGACCATAACCAGATGAAGTTACAAATCAATAACAAAAGGAAAGCTGGAAATTGACAAAATTGTGGAGAAACTAAACAACACATTTTTAAACAACCAATGGATCAAGGAAGAAGTCACAAGGAAAAGTAGAAAATACTTACAGGGTAGTGAAAATGAAAATACAACTTACCAAAACTTATGGAATGTGGCAAAAGTGGTGCTATGGGGAAACTGTACAGCTATAAACACATCAAAAAACAAAAACAAAAAGGAAGGAAAGAGGAAGATAAAAATAGGATCAAAAAACATATGCAATGATAAGAAAATAGTTACACATGGTAAATGTTCATCTAGCTATATTAATAATCACTTTAAATGTGAATGGTCTAAACATACCAATTAAAAGACAGAGAATGCCAGAGTGGACCAAAAAACAAGACCTAGTAATATGTTGTTTACAAGAAATCCACTTTAAATATAAAGACACAGGTAGATTAAAAGAAAAGTGATAAAGAAAGGAAAAATAAAAAAAAATAAAATAAAAAAAAAGAAAGGAAAAATAAAACCAACAAAGACCTCAAATCAACAACCTAATTTTACAACTTAAGAAACTAGAAAAAGAAGAAACTAAACTCAAAGCTAGCAGGAGGAAGGAAATAATAAAGATTAGAGCAGAGAGAAGCAAATATAGAATAGAAAACAATAGAGAAAATCAATGAAACCAAAAATTGTTGCTTTAAAAAGATCAACAAAATTGACAAACTTTTAGCTAGATGGACTAAGAAAAAAGAAGGCTCAAATTACTAAAATCAGAAATGAAAGTAGAGGGACTTCCCTGATGGCACAGTGGTTAAGAATCCGCCTGCCAATGCAAGGGGCACAAGCTCGATCCCTGGTCCGGGAAGATCCCACATGCTGTGGAGCAACTAAGCCGTTGCACCACAACTACTGAGCCTGTGCTCTAGAGCCCACGAGCCACAATTTCTGAGCCTACACACCACAACTACTGAAGCCCACAAGCTCTAGGGCCTTCATGCTGCAACTACTGAGCCTGTGTGCTGCCACTACTGAAGCCCGTGCACCTAGAGCCTGTGCTCTGCAACAAGAGAAGTCACAGCAATGAGAAGCCCACACACAGTGACAAAGAGTAGCCCCTGCTTACTGCAACTAGAGAAAGCCTGCATGCAGCAATGAACACCCAATGCAGCCAAAAATTAAAAGTAAAAAGAAATGAAAGTGGAAACATTACTCCTGATTCTTCAGAGATAAGAAGGGTTGTAAGAGGTACTATGAACAACTGTATGTCAACAAATTGGATAACCTCAATGAAATGGACAAATTCCTAGAAACACAAGACCTTACGAAGACTAAATCATGAAGAAATAGAAAATCTAAACAGATCTATAACTAGCAAGGAAAGTAAACCAGTAATAAAAATCTCTCAACAAAGAAAAGCCCTGGACCTGATGGTTTCACTTATGAATTCTACCAAATATTCTTTAAATGACTTTAAACCTCTTTAAAGAACTGATACCAATCCTTCTCAAACTTTTTCAAAAAACTGAAAAGGAAGGAATACTTTTTTTTTTTTTTTTTGGCCATGCTGTGCAGCTTGCGGGATCTTAGTTCCCCAACCAGGTATTGAACCCGGGCCACAGCAGTGAAAGCACCAAGTCCTAACCACTGGACTGCCAGGGAATTCCCAGGAAGGAATACTTTCTAAGTGATTATCTGAGGCCCGGATTACCCTGATACCAAAGCCAGACAAAAACACTACAAGAAAACCACAAAACAATATTCCTCATGAACATTTATGCAAAAATCCTCAACAAAATAGTAGGAAACAGAATTCAGCAGCATATTAAAAGGATTACAAGTGACCAACTGGGATTTACTCCTGGAATGCAGGAATGGTACAACGTTGGAAAATTGATGGATATAATGCGTGACATCAACAGAACGAAGGGGAAAAGACACGTGATCATATAATTAATGCAGAAAAAGAATCTGATACCCTTTCATGATAAAAACATTCAGCAAACTAGGAGTAGAGGAAACTACTTCAACATAATAAAAGCCATATATTAGAAAGCCATAGCAAACCTCATATGCAATGATAAAAGACTGAAAGCTTTTCCTCTAAGACTGGGAACAAGGTAAAGATGTCCGCTTTCACCCTGTCTATTTAACATAGTACTAGAAGTGCTAGCCTGAACAATTAGGCAAGAAAAAAGAAGTAAAAGACACCCAAATTGGAAAGGAATACATTATCTCTGTTTGCAGCTGATTCAAAACTGAGCAAAGGACTTGACTACTTTTCTCCAAAGAAGATATACAAATGGCCAGTAAGCACATGAAAAGATATTCAACATCACCTAGGGAAATTCAAATCAAAACTACAATGAGATTCCACCTCACACAAATTAGGATGGCAGCTAACAAGAAACAAACAAAAAGCAGAAAAAAACAGCTTTTGGTGAGGATGTAGAAATTGGAACCCTTGTGCACTGTTTGTGGAAATGTAAAATGGTACAGCTTCTGTGGAAAATAGTTTGGTGCTTCCTCAAAAAATTAAAAATAGAATTACCTATGACCCAACAATTTCCCTTCTGGGTATATATACCCAAAAGAATTGCAAGCAGGGTCTCAAAGAGATATTTGTACACCCACATTCATAGCAGCCTTATTCACAATAGCTAAAACATGAAAGCAATCCAAGTGCACACTTAACAGACGAATGCATAAGCAAAATGTGGCTATACCTACAAGTGGTCTATACATACAACTCTTTATTGCCTTCTTTAAAGGAAGGCAATTCTGCAATATGCTGTAACATGGATGAACCTTGAGCATAGTATGCTGAGTGAAATAAACCAGTCACAAAAAGGCAAACACGGTATGATTCTACTTACATGAGGTACTCAGTCAAAATCATAAGGATGGATAGTATAATGGTGGTTGCCAGGAGTTGAGGGGAGGGGAGAAAGGGGGGTTATTGTTTAATGGGTAGAGTTTCAATTCTGCAAGATGAAAAGAGCCATGCGGATGGATGGCGGTAGTGGCTGCACAACAATGTGAATGTATTTAATACCACTGAACTGTATACTTTAAAATGGTTAAGATGGTAAATTTTATGTTATGTGTATTTTACCACATTAAAAGAGAAGTAGGGGGAGGAAAAACCTGCACAGGAATGTTTATAGCAACTTTATTCATAATTGCCAAAACTTGAAAGCAACCAAGATGTCCTTCAGTAGGTGAACGGATAAACGATGATACATCCAGGAAATGGAATATTATTCAGCGCTTAAAAGAAATGAGCTATAATGCGATGGAAGCTAACCGGAAAGGCTATATATATACTGTATGATTCCAACGATGTGACACCCTGGAAAAGGCAAAACTATGGAGACCGTAAAAATATCAGTGGTTGCCAGGGTTTCAGGGCACAGGGAGGGACAAACAGGTGGAGCACAGAGGATTTACAGGGCAGTGAAAATACTCTATGATACTACAATGGTAGATACACATCATTATACATTTGTCCAAACCCATAGAAGGTACAACACCGAGAGTGAACCCTAAGGTAAATTATGTACTTCAGGTGATTATGATGGGTCAGTGTGGGTTCAGTGATTGTTAACTGTACTGTGGTTAAATGTACCACTCTGGTAGGGGATGTTGATAATGCGGGAAGCTATACAAGCATGGAGGCAGCAGGGTATGTGGGAAATCTCCGTACCTTCCTCTCAATTTTGCTGTGAACCTAAAACTGCTCTTTAAAAAACAATTTTTTTAACTGTAAGGATATATCAGAGTTTTGTTTGAAAATTAATTTCAGAATGAAACGTAATTCTTCTAAAGGACTGTTGTCAGAATAATTTCCTAGGGCTTTAGTCTCCAACTTTCCCAATAGTGCACCCCTATTTAACATTTTTAAGATACTTCCATACTTGTATATGTTGTCATTAAAATAATATTTTATGTGCATTATAAAAAATATACAAGAATAGAAATTCAAAAAGGATGAGTTAAATATAAGTAAAAATTCTAGTGTCTTCTTCTCATACTCCGATAAACTGTCATGCACTCCCCTGGATGTCTGTGCCCCACTGTGGCCACTGCTCCTCGAGGTCAGAGGAAAAAGAAATGAGCCCTGGCCACGGGCCACTGACCAGTGAGTGACTCAGGGAGTCTGCAGAGTGGAGGAGAAGAGGCAGGAAATGACGGTACTCCTGCCAGTACCATAAACTCCGCAGCCTACGTCAGGCTGTCAGTCTCAGGAGATACACTCACTCCTTCTTTCCTCTCCCTCCCCACACCCTACCCAGGTGATCAGCCCAGAGGTGGCTCTTCTCTCTTTCCCACGTAAACTGCTGGCCTGAACCTTGTCCTTTTGGGGCTTTTGGGCTCCTTCCAGGCCACTCTTGGTGATCACATCAACTGGAGTTCACCTGGGCAAAGATGTTAAAGAGGTGAGCTATGAAATATGACTTACCCGTACTCCTCCCAAGATAGCACCTGGAACCTGGCTGGGGACAACACTGGCGTTCGTTAGGAAAATTAGGCTAACCAGGGCCATCTAAAACACGTATTTGTGCCTCAACATCTTCCACCACGTTTCTCAAAAAGGAGACTTCAGTCTTAAGCTGTTACCGTGAAAAGCAAGCGTTTTTTCCCTTTAGGCAGGTATTATGAACAAAATTCCATCAGAGCTTTTTTTTTTGGCTGTGCTGCACGGCTGGTGGGATCTTAGTTCCCGAAACGGTGGGTCAAACCCAGGACCTCAGCAGTGAGTAGAACTTTTTTGAAGAATAGTGTCTCCCTTTAAATTGTTATAACCTTGTGAGCATGTTATAAAACAAACACAAACTTACACATTGTAAAACATACACAAACTTACAAAGATACACATACTGCCTTTAAGTATCCTCAAAGGAAAAATGAACGATCTGGTTGACCACCAAGGTCCTCTCAACCCTAAAATTCTGGTTTGGGGTGAGGTTTCACATGAATATTATGACAGAGTCCAAACATCAAATTTACTCATTTTATAGAGACTTGGTGAAAATATAAAACTATGGTGAAGAGAGGCATCTCTTCCACTCCCCCCTCACCCTCAGGCCTTTGGATTCTACCCAGATCAACGAAATGGACAGAGAAGTCACAGATTATCTCTGATGCGATCAAATCTCTATTTCATTTTGTCAGCATCAGCTCACCATGCTAATTTCCTGAACAGCTTTGGATGAATTTAAGAAATCATGGAAGACAAAGAATAAGGAGTGACCAGGTTGTGATTTTAAAATATCACAAACAAGCTTTTCTGTTTCCTCAAGAAATGACTCATTATCTCCAGTGAATGGAACAGTATATGCCAAGCACCTAGCAAATGCCTAGCACACAGCAGGCTCTCCACATCCTTATGTAAAGAGCAGCAAACAACCCATTACAAATATACAAGTGGAAATATGTCAGATAAGAAGCCTTCTCCTGGTCCCTGCTGTTTTGACCGACCCAGAAAACACAATAAGGACGTTGGTTTGAAGTCGGCACAGGATAGAACAGCTCGGGTTGGAGAGTCTCTAAGAGGTCAGGTATTGGGCAGGAGTCACCAGTGGACTCCTCCCCCAAAAGGAATGTGTGAAGAGCGAGCCAGCACAGAAATCAGTGACGGTGGAGTTAGCTCCGTTATTTCTGACCACCACACCTGAAGGCTGCTACCACTCTTCTGGAACCAGAGGGACAATGGCCCATCACTTGGAGCTGAAAGATATGTCTTTAGGACAGAATGAAGGAACAAGTGGCTCTCCAGTTCACCGGCATCAGGCTTATCTGACAGAGGAGTGAGGGCTATGGACAAAGCTTACTAGATGGATGTGCAGTAAAAGAGAAGGTACAACAGAAGGGGGGTTCATGGCTCGGCAAATTTACACTCAGAAACACGAACATGTAGTGGGAGTAGGCAGTGATGTTGGGGGAGAATAACAGTACTCTGAGGTTACAGACTGGGGTGGGAGCTGGAGGGGGCATAAACGGAGGACAAGGGACTTAAAATCCCAGGAGGGAAGGGCAGACTTTTCAAAAGAACAAAGCTGCTTGCAGGCTGAACAGTAGGGAATGCAGGCTGGGAATGTGAGGAAGAGGTAATAGTGGAATGCAACTTCTTCTTCTTACTACATCTGAGCCTCAGTTTACTTCTATCCCCAGTCCCCATCTGCTGGGTCGACCTAGTAGACCTTCTTGAAGGCTGACACCTTCAAATACCTGAAGGTAGTTCTCATACCCACCCTGACCCCCGGGCCCTTAGTCACTGTGGGCCAAACATTAGACAAAGAGCTCTTTTAATCAGCCACTGTGAAAACTCCTCCCATTTAGGGGTATCTTTTCTCCCTTCTGCCATCTACTGGTGGAAATGAAAATGTCATATTCTCCCACCTGGCCGTTCCAATCTGCAAATATTGAATAGGCTGGAGTCCGAAAGCTCATTTGTGTCATACTTGTTTGTTATGTGGAATACATTTTTCCAAAGGAAGAAATTACAAATGATGGCTCAGCCTTCATGCAATAAGCACTTGCTGAATGAATAATATGAAATTATACGCACACACTTACCACACACATAGTGTATTTAGCATAAAGAGTAGAGGCTTGAAATCAAATTTGGTCCATTACACGCTGTATGACAAGCTGTATGGGCGAGCTACTTAGACACTCTTCATCTGTAATAATAGTAATAATAATGACAATCACAATGGCTAACACTTATTGATCATGAGGACAGCCGCAGTACAGTTCATTTAAACCTCACAAGGTAGGTTTATTACTATCTGTGTTTCTTCAGATAAGGAGATTGAAACAAGAAAAGGTTGACTACTTTGCCCAAGGTCTCACAGCTGGTAAGAAGCAGACTGGATAGTCCGGCTCCTTAGCTTATAATGGGAACAGTAACATCCACCTTTCAGGATTGAAGGGAACTAAAGACACGTGTGAAGATGCCAATACACAGTTGCAGAAAAGGACAGATATTGAACCTTCACTGTGTGCTGGGCCCTGCAAGATGTTAGAGTCACACCCACGAAGAGGCCCTGCTCCCTGGGCAAGCACGACCACAATACCAGGCTAAGACTGAGTTCATCCAAGACAGCGTCTGACCTTTCTCTTCAGTGTGGTCTTCCTGGTACCTGGCACAGTGGCTGGGACAGAGCAGACACTGGAAGGGAGAGAGGGAGGGAACAGAATTTAAAAATCAATAAAACCAGCTTCAAGACTCTGAGGCAGATTGGCGAGATGCTCTTATTTCCGTATTAACAAGTGAGAGAAATCGAGGTTCAGTAACTCTCACGAGGTCACAGAGCTACAGCGTGAGCAAGTCTCTTAACACTTTCCCCACACTTCGCTGTGTTCCGCATCCCTCCAGTTTCTTCCAGTCCCTAGATGGCATCCACAGGTTAATGAAGAATTATAGTTTTGGAAGGTATTGGGTGGACTACAAACAGACAAAAACTTCAAGAATATGAAGACATCAGGGCCCAGCAACTAGAGATTACACAGTCTCTACATGAGCCCATTTTTCCCCATCTCTCTTCCACTGGGCACAAATCAACTCTTTCTTCTAGGTGAGACTGTTCAGTGTGATTTCCCAGAGTTCAAGTTTCTGCAGTTATTTTTAGTGCATACCTGGGACAGGTGAGGCATGAAAAAGAATGTGGGTGTGGGTAGCCCTTGAGTCTCTAGTGCCAGGGTCTGGGTCTCTCGTCATTCCTACTGAAGAGGGGTGACTCACACCCTGATTTATTATCAGCCCTGAGGCTAGATTTCACCTTGAGAACTATGTGGATTAAAACTTCTCGTATACTCTCTAATTCTGCATTCAAGTCTTTGGAGCATACTTGCTTGATGTTATTTTGTTACCTGCTTTTGATAACTTGGACGCCTTCATTTTCTGTAACCAATACCACAGCCTGTGGTTCTTTCTGGTCTCATTTCCCAGGGCTTTGAGGGACCTGGGGTACACAGAGTCTTTGATTTGGATTTTTGGATGTATCTGCAGGTAGGAAGCTACCTGGAAAACACTCTGGCTGTAAGCCAGATGTCTTTATAGAGTCAGCCAAGTTCTAGGATATTCATCACATTTTTGAGGGACTAAGAAAAGAATCATCAAGATCTAGTTGAGTCTAGATCCCTCTGGGCAACTACTAGAATCCCGAGTGCCCTTAAATTCGGGAGCCTGGAATTCTGGGCCTGCTTTTAAGCCTAGAATAGCCTGCTCAGCTGAAACCCCATCACTGGGATCCTAAGACCCCTTCACAAGGTAGAGACATTTTCCTCATCTCACTTTAGCTCTGTACAGAGGAAGTAAAACCATGTTAGCTAGTATAAGCCATGATACAATGAATACTGCATAAAGTGGTTTTATGATTCGGATGAGAAATAAGGGAGAATTTTCTCTGGGCCAGCATTATTAATGACTATTGCAAGATACTCCCTTTAAGTCATAAAAGTTAGGTGTGGGAATCGTTTGCAATTGAGGGAGGGGGAGAGGTTGGTTGGTTGTTTTGAAGCCCTCAGTTTCTTAAATCAGGCAAGCAGAACTAAGGAATTACACTAAAATGGGACAAGAAGAAAGGCCGGAAACCTCCTCCATTTCTAAAACGAGACCCTTTGGGACCTTGACTACAAAACAATTTACATTTCATTTCAGAGGATGTCATTGTAAATTTCTCTACTTCTACCCATCCTGTTTCTGAAGACCTGTCTCCTGTCTTTTCTCCACTTTCTTTGTAATTAACTCTATCTACCACTTGTATTCCACAACACAATCTTAAACCCCCCAAAACACAACAGTCCAGAAAGACGGTTTGTACTGGGCTGAATGGTGTCCCCCCCAAAATTCATGTCCACGTGGAATCCCAGAATGTGACCTTATTTGGAAATAGGGTCTTTGTGGAGATAATGAGTCAAGACGAGGTCATACTGGATTAGGATGTGCCCTAAATCCAATGAAAGCATCCTTATAAGAAGGCCGTGTGAAGGCAGACACACAGGGAAGAAGGTTACGTGAAGACATGGAGGCAGAGACTGGAGCTACGTTGCCACAAGCCAAGGACCCCTGGCCACCACCAGACGCTAGGAGGCAGCAAGGACAGACCCTTCCCGAGACGTTTCAGATGGAACCCTGCTGATAACTTGGTCTTGGACATCTAGACTCCAGAACTGTGATCCAACAAATTGCTGTTTTAAGTCCCCCGGTTTCTGGTACTTTGTTTCAGCAGCCCCAGGAAACTCACAGACACCTCGATTAGGGTTTCAGCCTCAAGACTTCTGCAATCTTGCCTTTGCAGACAGGGAGCATGAGAACAGTTCAGATTAGTGATACAAACCAGCAGCTTTGCCCTCCTTTACTACTAGATCGCATTCGTTTATTTCTGTGCCTCCTGCCCTTCACAATGGCATTTTACCTGTTCTGCTTGGGACTCTAGTTTATGGTCTGGGCCTACTAATATGCCTGAAGACACATCATCCACCTTTCTCCCCTTAGAGTCCTATCTTCCCATCCTAGCAAAGCATAATACGTATATACTTCAGAAACAATAGATAAGCTTTAGAAGAGGTTTTTAACCTTTTTAGTCTCCCCAGAAATATGCATATACCTCAGGGGTCCACAGACCCTAAGTTAGAGATCCTGCCCATTTAGAAGTTCAGACTCCTTCAGGATAATTCCAATCCCTTCTTACCCACCACCCATAACCCGATTCAAATTCAGCTTGCTTCTGAAGTCTTCCACTGAGCTGAAACAGCACCCATCCACTGGCTTTTACCCACCAGCCCAGAGGGAGAGAGAGCTGCTGTTAGCTAACCCACTCTGGAGAGTCCCATCAGGAAACAAATGGAGAATTAGCCCCCCAGAGGTAGGCACCCCACCCCCTATTTTTATAAAGATCTTCCTGCAATCAACATCCACACTTGACTCCCACAGAGAATATATTTTTTTAATTTATTTATTTTTGGCTGTGTTGGGTCTTCGTTGCTGCGCACAGGCTTTCTCTAGTTGCGGCAAGCGGGGGCTACTCTATGTTGCAGTGCGTGGGCTTCTCATTGCAGTGGCTTTTCTTGTTGCAGAGCATGGGCTCTAGGCACGTGGGCTTCAGTGGTTGTGGCACGTGGGCTCAGTAGTTGTGGCTCGCGGGCTCTAGAGCACAGGCTCAGTAGTTGTGGTGCACGGGCTTAGTTGCTCCGCGGCACGTGGGATCTTCCTGGACCAGGGCTCGAACCCATAACCCCTGCATTGGCAGGCGGATTCTTAACCACTGTGCCACCAGGGAAGCCCCCCACAGAGATTTTAATCCAAGGAACCAGGGATGTGAATCTATTCAGGGATCTAAGAGACTCTGCTCCATCCCCAAGAAAAACACAACCTCCTTTCAAGCAGGACTTCCCTTTCAAAGCCATCCATCCTCTTGTTTCTTTGTTGATTTCTTTAAAGTCATAAATAATGTTTACCTCAAATTAAGGACAACCAATGAATCTGCCATGGAATCACCACTGTCAGTTTCTTACCTATTAGGAAGATCTTACTAAATCTATAAAGTCTGTAACCCAAAAAGGTCCTCAAGGAGTTTGAATTTTTTTTTAATAATATTTAAATTTATTATTTCCCATTTGGTCTCACGAAACACAAGCTGAGACTGCGGAAGTATCACTGTTTTTAGATCTAGAAGCTCCTTTCCTTTACAATCACAGGTCAAGGGCTTCATTAGCCCAGTCCTTGACTTGCAGCTGAAAAAAGCACAGGTCTGTGTGAAGGGATAGGAGAACATATCTTACTAGTGTCAGGAGCAAGGAACCAAAGCTGAAGAACAGTCCGAGTCTTGACATCAGCACTTCAAAAATATTCTGCAGGCAACGATGTTCTAACACACGGAAAGGGGGATGAGCACTGAGTGAGCTGGGCAGATTCTGACACAATTCTGATGGATTTCGGCCTGCAGCACTCTGGAGGGAGAGGTCCCATTCTCTCCTTCAATCCTCTTTACAGAACAGAAAGCAGAAGTCAAGTCTTTATAAAAGAGATTAATGGCCTTTCCGTTTCTTCATTTTTCCTCCAGCCACCTTGTTCCTGACACCGATTGCACCCTCCCTATCGTCACCATCCCCAGCAGCCTCCCACGAGCGCTTCTTCTTCTCTCCATGCTCCCTTAACTCCTGCAAGAAACGGAAAGGATGGGATTGAAAATGAATGGCTGTCACTGAGAGTGACACATCCTAGTCTCTGCTCCTTAAAATCAAACACTAAGTAACTCCCTAACACCTCACATTAGCAAAGGAATAAGACCAAAATCCCAAGATACAAAAATGTTAATCTTATTAGTAATCAAAGACAGGAAGATTAAAACAATAAGCTATTATTATTATTCTGGCAAAGATTTAAGAGAATGGTAATACCTAGACCTGGTCAGGTGTGCGGACAGTCACATACACTGTCGCTCATCGTGTAAAAGTGCTTTAGCTTTTCTAGGGGGGCAGTTTGACATTATGTATGAATTCGAATTTTAACTGTGTATTCTCCTCCACCCAACAATTGATTCTACTTCTAGGAATTTATTCTAAGGAAACAAGACAAGTGTGCAAAGCTGTACATATCAGGATGTTCAACAGAGTTCCAGTTAAAATACAAAAAACCGGGAAAAGCATAAACACACATCAGTGTAAATCACGTTATATATTCATGACAGAATTCTCTGTAGCCATTAAGAAATGATCCCATGAGAATTCTAAGATGCTAGCATCTAAGATATCAGTTTCTAAACTTGCAAGCAGTGCTATTTTTAAAAAACTTAATTCTCTCCCCTCAGATTACCAATTTTCAAAACATTGGAAAGTAATAAAATATACCTAATGCAAAGTCTAGAAGACCCAATTTGGTTTCCCTTGACGAGTCAGAAGGCAGTTAAGGACCTTGCAACAACTCCAAGAGATTACTCCTGCCACTGGTGTTTAGGAAAGTTTGGTAACTGAATCGATTCAGGGCTAAGACACAGCCTAGATGACATTTTTTGAATAAAGTTTAAAATGTGAAAAAAAAAAAAAGAAGTGATCGCATGAATCTCTGCTAGTTCAAATAGGAAAATGATATAAATTTAGATAAAGTCATATACAATTAGATAAAGTCTAATTATGGCTAAGGAAAGAAAAATAGCCAACTGTTATCAGGTTTTCTGCAGGGGGTGGCTTACGTGTTTCACTTACTATTTTAATCCTTTGTGTATTTTCTAAAAATGTTTCCCAACGCACATGCAATATTTTTATAAACAAAGATACCAAACAAAGAATTCCATGTGGGGAGAAAAACAAAAACAAGTCCACACCTCAGCTACTCAGAAAGCACCCCACGGGCGAAGTTTCTTCACCCCTCAGACCAGCACCCCAGAGAGCAGACGGCACTTGGAAGGGGCTCCTTTAGAACCTTCTCATCGCCATTCCTACCGCCACCGCTACTATCAGTAACTACGCTGTTTACATCAGCTTGATCAACGCTCATAAATACCCTGTATTCAAGGTAACTATTATTCCCAATCTACAAATGAGGAACTGACTCTGAGAGGTTAGACACCTTGTCCAAGCTCACAGTTCACAGCTGCACCTCCTGATCTGATCTCAAGTCCAAAGGTTTTTTTCTTGCCTCATGTGAAACATGAACAGTGGCTGGGAACGTGGTCACTGTGGTCAGACTGAGTCCAAACCCTGATTCAACCATTTAGTTGTACAGTCGAAAGCAAATTACCTACATCTGCACTTTAGTATGCTCATCTTAAATTTGGAATCAAATATTCCAAGTTGAGGGTTAACACAATAAAGTGTCTTGCATGTAAGTTAATTTCATTTGCTGGTGAGAAAATGCATTGCATACCATTCGGGCAAATCTTTGGGCCTCAGACACACGTTCTGTCAGCATCATAACCTCGTCATCCTGGGTTGGAAAGACAGGCAATTTCTTCCCAATTAAGTGTTCTATGCGCTGGAAGAGTTCCACGTCGTATCTGAAAAAGGAAAATTGACATGGCTCTGGCTGACAATGCACGTGTCTGTCCATTCCAAAACTATGACGCAACAGGGGCCACAGTTTTCAACAATATCGAACCTATTATTCCTTTTCAGAATACTAACTAATTGCAATCTTCTGTGCACAGCCCAGCAGAAAACCACCCAACATACCCCTTACTCCCAGAAAAGCCCTGGGTACATAACAATTTGTTCCCTAGAAAACAAAATCAGAAATAGTTATTGTAATACTGTGAGTTGAGGGAATGGTCACTGTTCTCTGGCTCCAGCATTTAAAAGAAATAACAGGGTTTTTTGTGTGTGCGCTTCTATATGCCAAGTACTATACTACACATATGCAGTATAGTATACGCTCTTTACATATACATCTCCAGTCTTCATTAAAACCCTGCTAGATCGGTATTATTATTTCTATTTTACAAACAGTGAAGGCGGGATGAGGGAGGTTAAGTGACTGTTACAGTAAGTCGTGAAGTCAGGTTGCAAGTCTGTCTGCCCCACAGTTCTGCTCTTTTCTCTACATTGCTCTGCCCCAAAGTCGGGTCACTTACTGTGTGACAAAAGTAATAGACTTTCCAGAGCGCCCTGCTCGAGCTGTTCGACCTACTCGATGGATGTAATCCTGAAACGAAAACGGTAAGTAACTTTGAGTTAGCTGGAAGATAAATTTAAAACTGTATGTAAATTCTTCCTGCAAACCTTTGAAAGAAAACAGATTTGTGTTGGAATGTGGAGAGATGAACTGGCAATCTGTTACAGAGATAAATCTACTTCACTTTTCTTATTCTCCTCACAGCACAAAACTGACCCCCTTTTTCCTTTCTTTTATATAAAGACAAATCTACAAAGCAAATCCCCAGGGACAGAGCACAGGCAGAGGAAAATGGCACTAGATCTAGAGGCAGCCCTGGGCCACAGATCTGCTTTTCCCACCGACAAGCGACACAACTGTCTACAAGTCCAGAACTTCTCTGAATCCTGGTTTGTATCTATAAAACAGGAACACAAATACATGGCCAAACTCACACAGAGTTACTGTGAAAATCGTGAGACAGGACCCTGTCTACAGCAGTTTAATACGAAGTCGAGACACACTAGTTGTTCACAACTGGGGTCAGTTTCATCCTCCCCAGCGGGCATTTGGAAATGTCTGGAAATATATCTGGTTGTCACAATGTCACCTGTGAGTAGAAGCCAGGAATTCTGCTAAGCATCCTACAATACAAAGGACAGCCCCGCAAGGAAGAATTCCCAGACCAAGATGTTAACAGTGCCGAGGCTGAGAAACCCTGGGATACACTGAGGACCACAGGCTGCCATTTCTCATCAGATAGACCAACAGAGGTGAGCACGCGGTGCGTCTGCGCCTCCGACGGTGAGCCTCTAACCCCTCTCCTGGGCTCCTTCATTCACATTCATTAATATCACATCCACAGGCATGTGCAAGATGAGGAGAATGAAAAGATCTAGAGCTTTCCCTATTTTTGACACTTAACTAATCAAGGACACACACACACCAAAAAAACTCCAATACTGTAACTAAGGAAAGACAGAAAACATTCCATTAAGAAATACACTTTGGATACGATGGAATAGTATTCGGCCATAAAAAAAGAATGACATCTTTCTATTTGTGACAACATGGATAGACCTTGAGGGTATTCAGCTAAGTGAAATAAGTTAGACAGAGACAAATACTGAGATCTCACTTATATGTGGAATCTAAAACAAAAACAAAAAAAACTGAGCTCACAGATACAGAGAACAGATTTGGTGGTTGCCAGAGGCAGGGATGGGTGTGTGTGAAATGGGTGAAGGGGGCAAAAGGTACAAATTTCAGTTATAAAATAAATAAGTCATGGGGATGTAATGTACAACATGCTGACTAGAGGTAATAATACTGTACTGCATATTTAAAAGTTGCTAAGGGAAAATGCTAAGGGAAAATGCTCATCATAAGGAAAGACATGCGTAATTATGAATGGTGACAGATGTTAACTAGACTTACTATGACCAATCTGCAATATATACGAATATTAAATCATTATATTTTACACCTGAAACTAATATGTCAATTACATCTCAATTTTAAAAAAAAGAAAAGAAAAGGAGGAAGAAGGAGGTGGGGGAGAGAGAGAGAAAGAGGAAGGGAGGGAGGGAGGGACGGAGGGAGGGAGGAAAGGAGGAAGTGAAAGAAAGGACAGGAAAGGAAAGAAAGGGAAGAGAAGGGGAAAAGAAAAGAGAAAAGAAAAGCACTTTGGGGCTAGAAAGTCAGGTCAGCAACAGGACTCACCTTGGAATGGGTAGGAATGTCAAAGTTAACAACTACATCCACATGAGGTATGTCCAAACCACGGCTTGCAACATCAGTTGCTAAAAGAATGGAACGAGCTTTTGCCTTAAATTTATTAAGGGATCCTAGGCGCTTGCTCTGAGACGATGAAAAGAAGAAATGGAAAGAATTTTAATCTTGAAAAACTTGGAATCCAAGACACACAAACTAGACATACTAAATAAATACAAGAACCAAGAGAGAAATTTTTAAAAGGATGTTTCCCCCTTAGTCTGAACTAGGCTTCACAGGTCAAAAGGAAACATGGAAGCAATAAAAAGATATTTAAGACTAAAGCTAGAAAATACTAACATGAAACAGAGTTTGTTAAACATGACAGAAGGATAACTGAGAAATAATCTACTGAAAGTCTTTAGAGACGAGAGAGTCACTATTACCATGAGGGCTGAATAAATCAACTCAGTAGCTTCCAACCCAGACAACTACCTGTGGAATATTTTAATTTGAGCCTCTTGCTATCCTGAAAGGAGGAAGTAGCATCCAAAGCAACACTTTAATGCCCATAAAATCAGGACAACTATGGGAAGATGCATGAATGTCATGTGTTGCTATTGCAGAAATCTCCTGCTACAAGATTTAGCTTTCTCATGCCCCCAGTTCACCACTAATGATTCCAAAGAATAGTTACCTGACTCATCTGTCCATGGAGGGGAATGGCAGTGAATCCAAGATTTCGGAGTAGCAAAGCTGTCCTCTGAGTATTGTTACAGGTGGTGCAGAATATCATAAAGGAGTTTCCAGCCAATTCATTTAGAATATAAACCAGGTAGGTATCCTAAGTCACAAAGCCAAAATAATATATGTAACTGAACCTGGAAGAAGGTTGGCGTCCTGGGCATACAAATTATGTAAAAGACTAAGCCCATAGCTGCTTCTCAGTTATCCAGACCCCCAGCCGCCAGCTTTGCACTCCTTAACTGGCATTATCATTATCATCTCTGTGAACCATGAGTTTCGCACACAGCCTGAAGCCGAGCACAAGGAGATCTGTACTCAGCAAGCACGCAAAGCCCTGACATCAAAGCACAAAACTAGGTCCTTTGTCCATAAAAAAGCCACATAATAAGCAGGCAAAAGAAAAACTACCTCAAGGATGGGGTTAGGAAGGGATTGTGTCATGACTTCATTACTGTGGTTTAATATGTTGTGAATTCCCGGAATGTTTGACTTTATCAGTGATAAAATAAAGCACGGCATGAGCTCTAAAACAAACAGAAAGGACTCCAATCTGTAGCACAGCTCTTAGCTAATCAAGAGTTGACACATTTTCAGATGTCTTGGTGAAGAAGGAGAGGGAGAGGCAGAAATGATCAAAGCAAACACTTTACCTTGAACTTAGAAGGAATAAAAAGATAATATTGCTGTAACTTTTCAACCGTCTGGTATTTAGAGGAAACGGCACATTTCACAGGATTCTTCAGCGCTGCTCGCTGAAGTTTTTGCACCTGAAGAAAGAAAACCTAGAGTAGTACACTGATTCCTAAATACTCTATTTTTATTATTGTCACTGTGACTGTTTCTACTTATCAATTCTTATAAAGAAGAAAAGAGAAATCCTAGAAAAGTTCACCTTCTTGGTCATCGTAGCAGAGAAGAGAAATGTCTTCCGATCTCGGGGAATCACTTTCAGGATCTTGTCAACCTAAAAGGCAGAAAGAGCAACGGTACCAACATAACATTTAGACTGGCACCTGCAAATGCTGCTTGTGAAGATGAGGGGCAACAGACTAAATACACCACTGTGGGGTCTGCGGACTCAAAACTTTGATTCAGGTCAGCTAAAAGGGACTGGATATTTACTATTTGATACCATACCAGATGCTACCAAAAAATAATGCCAGTCAGAGAAAAGCACAGTTTAAATCAGCAGAGTAGAGCTAATCTAAGAGAAAAGTAAAGAATAAGCATTAATCAACTAAATAAGCTATGATGAATGGGTCATCAAAGAAAAGATGGAAGAGGTGGAAATCAAATGAAATGGAAAAAGAAAATCTGGTTTTGGTATTTCTCATCTCTGAAAACAAAGTCAGTCTGTATGTATGTATGTATGTATAAATATATACATGTTTTTTGCCCAACTGTCTTTTTTAATTGAAGTATAGTTGATTTACAGTGTTCCAGGTGTACAGCAAAGAGATTCAGTTACACATACGTACATATTTACACTTTTTCAGATCCTTTTCCATTATAGGTTATTACAAGATATTGAATATAGCTCCCTGTGCTATACAGTAGGTCCTTGCTGTTTATCTATTTTATATATAGTAGTGTGTGTATGTTAATCCCATATTCCTAATTTATCCCTCACCCCCCAAGTCAGACTATATTTGAAAGAGGATGCTGAGACTATTTACAATACCCAAGAGATGGAAGCAACCTAAATGTCCATCAACAGATGAATGGATAAAGAAGATGTGGTATATATACAGAATGGAATACTACTCAGCCATAGTAAAGAATGAAATGATGCCATTTGCAGCCACATGGATGGACCTAGAGATTATCATACTAAGTGAAGTCAGACAAAGACAAATATCACATAATACCACTTATATGTGGAATCTAAAATACGATACAAATGAACTTATTTACAAAACAGAAACACATTCACAGACATAGAAAACAAACTTATGGTTACCAAAGGGGAAAAGAGGGGAGGAAAATTAGGAGTTTGTGTAGGTATATGTATATACACACATGCACACACATATATATGTGTATATACACACATATTTATATATGTATGTATAACTGAGTCACTTTGCTGTACACCAGAAACACAACATTGTAAATTAACTATACTTCAGTAAAAAATTAATTATATTAAATTTAATTTAAAAGCAACAAGGATGTATTGTACAGCACAGGGAAATATAGCCATCATTTTGTAATAATTTTAAATGGAGTATAATCTACAGAAATACTGAATCACTATGTTGCACCTAAAAATAATATAATAATATAAATCAACTATCCTTCAATAAAAAAGAAAGAAAAAATAAATAAAGAGGATGCTGAGGCAGACAGTGTAAAGAGCATCAAGAATGAAAAAAGCAGCAGAGATGTCAAATTAACCAACAATGGTTAAGTGCTCCACAAAAGCAGGTATGCAATGAACCAGATTTTGAACAGATTTTGAGATGCTCTAGGAAGAGGAAAGATGTTGAGCTCACCTCTGTCTCAAAATCCATATTCAATATTCGGTCTGCTTCATCCATGACCAAGTACTTGAGAGCTCTTAAGTTGAAACCTTTTGTATTTTCCAAGTGGTCAATTAGTCGACCAGGAGTTGCTAACAAGAAAAGTTGAGGAGAGAGGGCAATGTTTAAGAAAAAGGACAGAAAGAAAGTGACCACCCCCTCCCAACCAGAATTTCAGAAATTAAAAAAAATTAAACAAAAAATTAAATCCATTCTTTGAACTCTTTCTGCACAAAGAAGTTGCACCCAATATCAGTAGATTTTCTCCAATTCATCATCACCAGTGTCTTCTACCGTTGTCATTACTCACCTATTACTATATGTGGCTTTTTGGCCAGGGCCAGAGATTGAGACATTGAATCAATTCCACCTACAATCACAGCTACAGAAAGAAAAAGAATATTGAAAAGAGATCCTTAATTTTTTTCCATAGTTCACTGTAAAGCCAATGACACATTTCTACTTTCATTTTTCTTCCCTTACAATTACAACTTTTCCGAAGCTAAAATACCAAATCAGCCCTTTAGGTCAATGAACTTATGTTAACGACACTTCCTTCCATTCTCCTTTCACACTCATTCTCAACCTGTGAAGAAATTCTGAAGATTCCTTTCCTCTGGACACTTACCACATTGCACCCCAATAGAAGACCCCAGGGCTTCAAATTGCTCTGAGATCTGAAAGGCTAGCTCCCGAGTGGGGGTGAGAACTAAGGCAAACAAACGCTGGGGCGTCTCCAGCAGCACATTCAGAATGGGCAGAGCAAAGGCCCCTGTCTTCCCAGAGCCGGTTTCCGCCAGCCCAATAATATCACGACCTAGAAGACAAAGAAAACACCTAATAGCAAAGAAATGATCTCTGCACCATTTCCACATTATTCCACAAGGACCCAATGCTGGCACAAAGTAGACCATGAATAAATATTTGATGAATTTAGGGGAGGGGGAGTTGATGAGACAGAAGACACGGTCTCTGTCTTAAATTAGCTCAAAATCCAGGGGTGAAATACACAAATATGTTCTAATATGATAGGTCCCTACAGGATACAGTGAGAACAAAATGGAATGAGCAACCTACTGCCAGGAAGAGTCAGGAAAGGTTAACAGAGGTGATGAGTAAATTAAATCTGTAAGTAAGCAAAGAAGGAAAGGAAGGGCAGTCCCTTATGAGGAAAGATGCTTTAAAGAACACAGCATGGGACTTCCCTGGTGGCGCAGTGGTTAAGAATCCGCCTGCCAATGCAGGGGACACAGGTTCGAGCCCTGGTCCGGGAAGATCCCAAATGCCATAGAGCAACTAAGCCCGTGCACCACAACTACTGAGCTTGCGCTCTAGAGCCTGTGTGCCACAACTACTGAGCCTGTGCTCTAGAGCCCAAGCTCCGCAACAAGAGAAGAAACTGCAATATGAAGCCTGTGCACTGCAACGAAGAGTAGCCCCCGCTCTCCACAACTAGAGAAAGCCCACGCACAGCAACGAAGACCCAATGCAGCCAAAAATAAATAAATTAAATAAATTAATTTTAAAAAAAGAACACAGCATGAGTTCAGAGAGGGAGAAGTACAACGTGGCCAGAACACAGAAGTCAAGGGGGAAAGGGAGAAGAATAAGGAAACCCACAGCCATACTAAGGAGTTTTGACATCTTCCTATACGAGAGAGGAACTGAAGGATTTTAAGCAGGGAATATCATGACCAATGTTATTCATTAAGAAGATAAACCCCAGGCCTGACGGCATAAGAAGGACCCAAGCAGCTTAACAGTAAAGCCACTTACACTGCTCCTTCTGAGGGAAGAATGCCAGCAGTAATACCTTAAGAATGGATCCCCATGGTTTGTTGTCACCAATCAAGCCATAACTGAGAAGACCTGGCAATCAATTTCGAAGCCAAGACCACCGCCTCTGTGCTGCAGCTCCCAAAGTAGCTGAGCACGAGGACAGCACCCAGTGGGAAGCCTTCCTGTCGAGTAATGACTTCCACAGTTGACTGCTGAGGCTTCCTCACCTAGAGAATAACCCCCTTCCCCTGAGGTAACCTGAATATGACTCTCTTCCCTACAACTTAAAATGAACTAAAGTGCAGAATGGGGAACACACAGGAAAATCAGAGCTCAGTTAGGGTACCAGGGGAGCTATGATGGTGGCCTGAATGGAGGCCAGCTGAAGCGAGAATTACAAAGTACGGAAAGAGGTCTGTGGAACCAGAGAGTTGGCACCGCAGGCAACACCTTTGGTATTTATGCCTTATGTCTTTTTCGCACCTTAATTCACTGGCAAGCATCCCTCGTACCAAGTTGAGCCAAGTGGCTAACAGGGTCTTGGTGCTCTGGCTGGGTGTCAGGCCTGAGCCTCTGAGGTGGGAGAGCCGAGTTCAGGACACTGGAACACCAGAGACCTCCCAGCTCCACGTAATATCAATCGATGAGAGCTCTCCTAGAGATCTCCGTCTCAATGCTAAGACGCAGCTCCACTCAACGACCAGCAAGCTCCAGTGCTGGACACTCTATGCCAAACAACTAGCAAGACAGGAACACAACCCCACCCATTAGCAGAGAGGCTGCCTAAAATCATAAGTTCACAGACACCCCAAAACACACCACCGGATGCGGACCTGCCCACCAGAAAGACAAGATCCACCCTCATCCACCAGAACACAGGCACCAGTCCCCTCCACCAGGAAGCCTACACAACGCAGTGAACCAACCTCACCCACTGGGGTTAGACACCAAAAACAACAGGAACTACGAACCTACAGCCTGCGAAAAGGAGACCCCAAACACAGTAAGCTAAGCAAAATGAGAAGACAGAGAAACACATAGCAGATGAAGGAGCAAGAAAAAAACCCACCAGACCAAACACATGAAGAGGAAACAGGCAGTCTACCTGAAAAAGAATTCAGAGTAATGACAGTAAAAATGATCCCAAATCTTGGAAATACAATGGAGAAAATAAAAGAAACATTTAACAAAGATGTAGAAGAACTAAAGAGAAAACAAACAATGATGAACACAATAAATGAAATTAAAAATTCTCTAGAAGGAATCAGCAGAATAACTGAGGCAGAAGAACCGATAAGTGACCTGGAAGATAAAATAGTGGATATAACTACCGCAGAGCAGAATAAAGAATGAAAAGAATTGAGGACAGACTCAGAGACCTCTGGAACAATATTAAACGCACCAACATTCAAATAATAGGGTTCCCAGTAGAAGAACAGAAAAAGGAAGGGACTGAGAAAATATCTGAAGAGATTATAGTTGAAAACTTCCTGAACATAGGAAAGGAAATAGTCAATCAAGTCCAGGAAGCAGAGAGAGTCCCATACAGGATAAATCCAAGGAGAAACATGCCAAGACACATATTAATCAAACTATCAAAAATTAAATACAAAGAAAAAATATTAAAAGCAGCAAGGGAAAAGCAACAAATAACATACAAGGGAATCCCCATAAGGTTAACAGCTGATCTTTCAGCAGAAACTCTGCAAGCCAGAAGGGAGTGGCAGGACATATTTAAAGTAATGAAAGGGAAAAACCTACAACCAACGTTACTCTACCCAGCAAGGATCTCATTCAGATTCGATGGAGAAATCAAAAGCTTTATAGTCAAGCAAAAGTTAAGAGAACTGAGCACCAAGAAACCAGCTTTACAGCAAACGCTAAAGGAACTTCTCTAGGCAGGAAACACAAGAGAAGGAAAAGAACTACAATAACAAACCCAAAACAATTAAGAAAATGGTAATAGGAACATACATACTGATAATTACCTTAAATGTAAATGGATTAAATGCTCCAAACAAAAGACACAGACTGGCTGAATGGATACAAAACAAGACCCGTATATATGCTGTCTACAAGAGACCCACTTCAGACTTAGGGACACATACAGACTGAAAATGAGGGGATGGAAAAACATATTCCATGCAAATGGAAATCAAAAGAAAGCTGGAGTAGCAATTCTCATATCAGACAAAATAGTCTAAAATAAAGACTATTACAAGAAACAAACAAGGACACTACATAATGATCAAGAGATCAATCCAAGAAGATATAACAATTATAAATATTTATGCACCCAACATAGGAGCACCTCAATACATAAGGCTAATGCTAACAGCCATAAAAGGGGAAATCAACAATAACACAATAATAGTAGGGGACTTTAACACCCCACTTTCACCAATGGACAGATCAACCAAAATGAAAATAAATAAGGAAACACAAGCTTTCAATGATACACTAAACAAGAGGGACTTAATTGATACTTATATGACATTCCACCCAAAATCAACAGAATACACTTTCTTCTCAAGTGCTCATGGAACATCCTCCAGGAGAGATCATATCTTGAGTCACAAATGAAGCCTTCGTAAATTTAAGAAAATTGAAATCGTATCAAGTATCTTTTCTGACCACAATGCTATGAGACTAGGTATCAATTACAGGAAAAAAACTGTAAAAAATATAAACACATAGAGGCTAAAGAATATGCTACTAAATAACCAAGAGATCACTGAAGAAATGCAAGAGGAAATAAAAAAATACCTAGAAACAAATGACAATGAAAATATGACGGACCAAAACCTATGGGATGCAGCAAAAGCAGTTCTAAGAGGGAAGTTTATAGCAATACAATCCTACCTCAAGAAACAAGAAAAATCTCAAATAAACAACCTAACCTTACACCTAGAGCAATTAGAGAGAGAAGAACAAAAAAAAAAAAACACCCTAAGTTAGCAGAAGGAAAGAAATCATAAAGATCAGATCAGAAATAAATGAAAAAGAAATGAAGGAAATGATAGTAAATATCAATAAAACTAAAAGCTGGTTTTTTGAGAAGATAAACAAAATTGATAAACCATTAGCCAGACTCATCAAGAAAAAAAGGAAGAAGACTCAAATCCACAGAATTAGAAATGAAAAAGGAGGACTAACAACTGACACTGCAGAAATGCAAAGGATCATGACAGATTACTACAAGCAACTATATGCCAATAAAATGGAAAACCTGGAAGAAATGGACAAATTCTTAGAAAAGCACAACTCTGAGACTGAGCCAGGAAGAAAGAGAAAATATAAACAGGCCAATCATAACCACTGAAATTGAAACTGTGATTAAAAATCTTCCAACAAACAAAAGTCCAGGACCAGATGGATTCACAGGTGAATTCTATCAAACATTTAGAGAAGAGCTAACACCTATCCTTCTCAAACTCTTCCAAAATATAGCAGAGGGAGGGACACTCCCAAACTCATTCTATGAGGCCACCATCACCCTGATACCACAACCAGACAAAGATGTTACAAAAAAAGAAAACTACAGGTCAATGTCACTGATAAACATAGATGCAAAAATCGTCAACAAAATACTAGCAAACAGAATCCAGCCAACACATTAAAAGGATCATACACCATGATGAAGTGGGGTTTATCCCAGGAATGCAAGGATACTTCAATATATGCAAATCAATCAATGTGATACACCATATTAACAAAATGAAGGATAAAAACCATATGATAATCGCAATAGATGCAGAAAAAGCTTTTGACAAAATTCAACACCCATTTATGATAAAAACTCTCCAGAAAGTAGGCATAGAGGGACCTAACCCTTTAATAAAGGCCATATATGACAAACCCACAGCAAAAATCATTCTCAATGGTGAAAAACTGAAACCATTTCCACTAAGATCAGGAACAAGACAAGGTTGCCCACTCTCACCACTCTTATTCAACATAGTTTTGGGAGTTTTAGCCACAGCAATCAGAGAAGAAAAAGAAATAAAAGGAATCCAAATCAGAAAAGAAGAAGTAAAACTGTCACTGTTTGCAGATGACACGATACTATACATAGAGAGTCCTAAAGATGCTAACAGAAAACTACTAGAGATAATCAATGAATTTGGTAAAGTAGCAGGATACAAAATTAATGCATAGAAATCTCTTGCATTCCTACAGACTAATGATGAAAAATGTGAAAGAGAAATTAAGGAAACACTCCCATTCACTACTGCAACAAAAAGAATAAAATACCTAGGAATAAACCTACCTAAGGAGACAAAAGACCTGTATGCAGAAAACTATAAGACACTGATGAAAGAAATTAAAGGTGATACAAACAGATGGAGAGATATACCATGTTCTTGGATTGGAAGAATCAACATTGTGAAAATGACTATATTACCCAAAGCAATCTACAGATTCAGTGCAATCCCTATCAAACTACCAATGGCACCTTTCACAGAACTAGGACAAAAAATTCACAATTTGTATGGAAACACAGAAGACCCCAAATAGCCAAAGCAATCTTGAGAAAGAAAAACGGACCTAGAGGAATCAGGCTCCCGGACTTTAGACTATACCACAAAGCTACAGTAATCAAGACAGTATGGTACTGGCACAAAAACAAGTATAGATCAATGGAAAAGGGTAGAAAGCCCAGAGATAAACCCATGTACATGTGGTTACCTTATCTTTGATAACAGAGGCAAGAATGTACAATGGAGAAAAGACAGCCTCTTTAATAAGTGGTGCTGGGCAAACTGGACAGCTACATGTAAAAGAATGAAATTAGAACACTCCCTAACACCATATACAAAAATAAACTCAAAATGGATTAAACACCTAAATGTAAGCCCAGACATTATAAAACTCCTACAGGAAAACATAGGCAGAACACTCTATGACAGCAAGATCCTTTTTGACCCACCTCCTAGAGAAATGGAAATAAAAACAAAAATAAACAAATGGGACCTAATGAAACTTCAAAGCTTTTGCACAGCAAAGGAAACCATAAACAAGACGAAAAGACACCCCTCAGAATGGGAGAAAATATTTGCAAATGAAGCAATTGACAAAGGATTAATCTCCAAAATATACAAGCAGCTCATGCAGCTCAATATCAAAAGAACAAACAACCCAATCCAAAAATGGGCAGAAGACCTAAACAGACATTTCTCCAAAGAAGATATACAGATTGCCAACAAAACACATGAAAAGATGCTCAACATCACTAATCATTAGAGAAATGCAAATCAAAACTACAATGAGGTATCACCTCACACCAGTCAGAATGGCCATCATCAAAACATCTACAAAAAATAACTGCTGGAGAGGCTGTGGAGAAAAGGGAACCCTCTTGCACTGTTGGTGGGAATGTAAATTGATACAGCCACTATGGAGAACAGTACGGAGGTTTCTTAAAAAACTAAAATTAGAACTACCATATGACCCAGCAATCCCACTACTGGGCATATACCCCGAGAAAACCATAATTCAAAAAGAGTCATGTACCACAATGTTCACTGAAGCACTATTTACAATAGCCAGGACATGGAAGTAACCTAAGTGTCCACTGACAGATGAATGGCTAAAGAAGATGTGGCACATATATACAATGGAATATTACTCAGCCATAAAAAGAAACAAAATTGAGTTATTTGTGGTGAGGTGGATGGACCCAGAATCTGTCCTACAGAGTGAAGTCAGAAAGAGAAAAGCAAATACCATATACTAACACATATATATTTAATCTAAAAAAAAATACAAAACGGTTCTGAAGAATCTAGGGACAGGACAGGAATAAAGACGCAGACGTACAGAATGGACTTGAGGACACGGGGAGGGGGAAGGGTAAGCTGAGATGAAGTGAGAGAGTGGCACTGACATATATACACTACCAAATGTAAAACAGACAGCAAGGGGGAAGCAGCTGCATAGCACAGGGAGATCAGGCCATGCTTGCTTTGTTACCACCTAGAGGGGTGGGATAGGGAGGTTGGGAGGGAGACGCAAGAGGCAGGGGATATGGGGATATATGTATACGTATAGTTGATTCACTTTGTTATACAGCAGCAACTAACACAACAATGTAAAGCAATTATACTCCAATAAAGATGTTAAAAAAAAAGTCATAGATAAAACTTACTGAAATTATTTCTTACAATTCTTTAAACAGGCATTTAAAATTGTTACTGTTGATTATATTCAGAGAAATAGAACAGATACTCTATTTGCATAACTTTTGCTCTCAGTTTGGAACATGAACAACAAAATGCCGTGATTAATGATTTTTACTAATCTTTTTGTTTTCCTGCAGATAGTTGGCATAAAAATGGGCTATCAAGCACATCAAGTTGAAGTAAGTAGGAATAAAATACATCAAAATCCTTAAGTTGAGTCAACTACAGAGTCAGAATATGATACTCCACTGGACAAATTTGCATCCAATTTTGGGGGGCAATTTTTGGTCATCAAAATAAGTGCATTTCCCATTAAGTTGGCAATAAAGCTTGAGGGAGAAAGATCATATTGTTTACTGTAAAACTGATACGATAAAGATTATATGAGATCACATGTATAGATACAGATATGTAAACTGTGATTGGATTTCAAATAACAGAATTATGAATTTCAAATTTTCGTTTATATGCAATAAAAGTTGATAGTACAGTATAGATCCAAATCTCTAGGCCATAGGCAGATAACCTGCTGTTAACATCAGTGATTGGAATTTTGTTTAAATAACAGCTATATAATTAGGACCACATTGCCTGACAAATGTCTGGCACATACAGCTTCCTAGGTTTCACACACCTTGGAGAGAAAGAAGGAAACATCTAACAAAAGCTGATAATAGCCAAAACAATGTGGAACAATAAGACCTTCCTTCCTCCCTCCCTCCCTTCCTTCCTTCCATTCTTCCATTTATTTTTTTGTCTTTACGTTGGAGAATATGTGTTAAGTGAGCTCTCTGATGTCTTGCCTTGAGGCTCATTTTATGCTTCTAAAACTGAATAATGGGATGGCACACCAGACTGCAGTGGGGAATTTTCCTTTGTAATCAGAGCTCTGAGGAGATATGTTATACTGTATCATATTAGAAAAATTAAAAAGGTCATCCATGCCTTTCCCGACTATTCTGTTCTCCCTTAGTGGGCAAGAGTCGAATTTCCTGAGGAAGGATGCTGTCTGTCAGGCAGACAACCCAATGCCCAACCAAAATAAATGAATAAACAGATTAGCTAATTAATTAATTTAAAATAAAGAAATAAATCAAAGGCTCCACTTTGCTACTTTATCACAGACTGCCTTTCAACCTTAAACACCAGGCTCTGCCTGGGGATCTCAAGCCCTCTTTAGGTGGTTTTTCAAGAGCTGCTTCCGTAACACTAGGCCTGACGTTAAATGTTACGTGGCCGGTTAGAGACTGAAAAATCATCAAGCTGTAAAAGTCTATGTTGTTGCTGAGACTCCAGAGGACTAAGCAGTATTGGATAATAAACTCAAGTTGTATGAGAACTGGAACATTACAAAGCATTACAACATGAAATTCTAATTTATTTGAATCAACACATATATGATTATTCACAAAATAACCTCTCTCGTGAGTGTTATTTTGTTTCTATAGACCTTTGGAATCATTCTTATGTAGAAAGTTCATAGGTGTGATGTACACAATTTATTGTTTCTGCTGGTGTTAGTACTGTTGACCTGTTACTTATTCTCATCATATTTTCCATGTACATTTTTGCAAATATAAATGTAAAGTTCACGTATTCTCAAAATTGTTAAAAATATACTGAATACATTTTCTTTCTTCACGCGACTTCCAAAAAAAAAGGAAAGAGAAATTAACACAACATTGTAAATCAACTATACTTCAAGAAAATAAAAAAATAAAAGAAAGTAACAAAAGAAAATGTGATTGACACAGAGGTTTCTAGCTTGGGAAACTCAAAAGCCATATACTGAGATAAGGGCTACAGGGAAATTAGTTCTGGTGAGAAAAATAAGGACTCTGTTTTGGACATAGGGAACTTGAGATTCCTGCAGTAAGCTTAGAGAAAAGTATCTAAAAACCAGTTGGACATACTTGTTTGGAGCTCAGCAAAGAAGTGTGGGCTAGAAATATAGATATGGGAGCCATGAGCATCTGACCAGTGCTCATGTGTGCTCCCCCAAGAGAAGACACATTAGAATAAACTATTAAGTTTTTTTAAAATTAATTATTATTATTATTTTTTTTTACGTTTGGCTGCACTGGGCCTTCATTGCTGTGTACGTGCTTTCTCTAGTTGCGGCAAGCAGGGGCTACTCTTTGTTGCGGTGCACAGGCTTCTCATTGTGGTGGCTTCTCTTGCTGCGGAGCACGGGCTCTAGGCACGCAGGCTTCAGTAGTTGTGGCTCACGGGCTCTACAGTGCAGGCTAAGTAGTTGTGGTGCATGGGCTTAGTTGCTCCCCGGCATGTGGGATCTTCCCGGACCAGGGCTCAAACCCGTGTCCCCTGCATTGGCAGGCGGATTCTTAACCACTGGACCACCAGGGAAGTCCCAGAACTATCTATATATGCCTAGGTCCCATGCCTGGAAATTCTAATTCAGAAGGTCTAGGTTGGAGCCCAGAAATCGCTAGTGTTTTAAAAGTTCCACAGGTGATTCTAATGAGCACTGGCTGAAACTCACTGATGCAGACAATATTAAAGCTTCAGGACTGGATGAGAAATCTTAGTAACATTTTAGAGTGAGAAAAAAGGATAAAGACAGAATTAACACCGCAAGGCAAAGGGAAAAGAGCCAAAGGAAACTGAGAAAGAAAAGGCTAGAAAAACAGAAGACAACAAACCCCCTCGTAGAAAGTAAGCTCCGTAAAACTGGAGAATTACTGTTTCAAAAACCAATAAGCCGTGCTTCCCTGGTGGCGCAGTGGTTGACAGTCCACCTGCCGATGCGGGAGACGCGGGTTCGTGCCCGGTCCGGGAGGATCCCACATGCCGCGGAGCGGCTGGGCCCGTGAGCCATGGCCGCTGAGCCTGCGCGTCCGGAGCCTGTGCTCCGCAACGGGAGAGGCCACAGCGGTGAGAGGCCCGTGTACCGCAAAAAAAAAAAAAAAAAGCAATAAGCCACAAACTTTTTATCTTTAGGGACCATATTTTATTTCACTTGACGTATGCAAAGCAATAGCTCTCAAAAGTGGTATTTAATTGAATATGTGTAACTTCATACTGAATCTGAAACAGGCCACACACTTAATTTCAACCTACCCTGTAAGGCCAAAGGAATAGCTTCAATCTGGATCTTTGTTGGCTTTGTCCATCCCAACTGGTCACAAGCTTCACACAACACATCTGTCACACCCTTAGAATTCGGAAAAACACAGTTTAGCAAAGGAAAACACACACTCACCTCCCACATAATTAAATGACTGTTAGGGCCGCCTTGCTGGCGACATGTGCGTCCCCTACGCTTTGATTCAAAAGGTTTTTGTTGTGAGTCTACCCAGTCTTCTCCTTAACTCTGAGAACTGGGACAGGAACTTAAGACTTACCAATCACTCTCCACTCGCCGGGGCCAAAGCCAAGTTCTTTGCCTGTGTTACTACATTTAATCTAAACAGCTCTATGCGGTACTTATCATAATCCCCAAGTTACAGATGTGGAAAGTGAGGCACCGAGATAACTTGCCTCTAGTCAGTGACTGGGTCAGAATTCAATACCGGTTCATCTGAATCCAAAGCCCAAGATACACAAAATTCGGATTCGCCGCATGGACAACACCCTGCACAGACACAACGCTGCCACACCGAGGTGGAATTCAAAAGGGCAAATGGGGGCTCCCGGGCACCGGCCGCCCTCCCACTACCCAAACTCAAAGCCGAGGGAGCTCGTCCGGAACCCGAGCTTCGGACACCCTGGGGGAAACCTGAGCTAGGCCCCGGCTGTTTTTTGCACACCAGCCGCCTGTATCGAAGGCAACCGGACTCTGCCCGCGCCTGGCGCCAGTAGGAAAAAGGGAAACCGGCGTCATCTACACTTACCAGGTCTTTAAATGTTTTCGTTTCCGCCTCCTCCACCGCCATCTGGGGCACCTCAGCCGGTGAATCGCGCTCCTCGGACGCCGCCATGCTGTCCGCGGGCTCCGGAAGTGGGTCGGCGGCGCGCGGGATGCTGGGAAATGTAGTTCTCGTTCTCCCGGGTGGCGTGTTGTGGGCGCCCCCTGCGGGCTTGGAGGGGTTTCGCGGAAAAGCAGTTAAAAAAAAAAATAGGTATGGGTATAAGCGTTTGGAGTTGCGGAGCTGAGCCAAGTGCAGAAGGGCCTGATGACCAGGACCTCTAATCTGCCCTTTAGGTCCCTTTAGAAAGTTTTCCCCACCTTTCACAACCGCTGTGTTCCTCCCTCTTCTAACCATAGAGTTTTGAACATGTTCATATTACAGTACTATTTATTTATTATAAATATTATTTCATTCATTTATTCAATAATATCTTGAGAGGGCTTCCCTGGTGGTGCAGTGGTTGAGAGTCCGCCTGCCGATGCAGGGGACACGGGTTCGTGCCCCAGTCCGGGAAGATCCCACATGCCGTGGAGCGGCTGGGCCCGCGAGCCATGGCCGCTGAGCCTGCGCGTCCGGAGCCTGTGCGCCGCAACGCGAGAAGCCACAACAGTGAGAGCCCCGCGTACCGCAAAAAAAAAGTAATAATAATAAATAAGTAAATAATAATAATAATATCTTGAGAGCCTACCATATGCTAGGGCTATGCTAAATGCCTACTGAACAGGACAGCGACCTCTACCGTCATGGAGAAGACATGATAAATAAGTGATCACAGATCATTTCAATTTGTGGAAAGTGTGATGATACAACAGATATAAAAATGATAGAGATTTGATTTGCATTTCTCTAATAATTAGCGATGTTGAGCGTTTTACATGTGCCTGTTGGCCATCTGTATATCTTCTTTGGGGAAATGTCTATTTAGGTCTTTTGCCCGTTTCTCGATTGGGTTTTTTGGGTTTTTTGTTGTTGAGTTGTATGAGCTGTTTGTAAATTTTGGATCATTTATATGTGGATCTAAAATATGACACAAATGGGGACTTCCCTGATGGCCCAGTCGTAAAGAATCCGCCTTCCAACACAGGGGACGTGGGTTCCATCCCTGGTCGGGAAACTAAGATCCCACGTGCCGCGGAGCAACTAAGCCCTCACGCCACAACTACTGAGCCCGAGCACCTCAACTAGAGAGCCCACGTGCCGCAGACTACAGAGCCCACGCGTTCTGGAGCCCATAACCAGAGAAAGAAAACCCGCACGCCACAACTAGAGAGAAGCCTGTGGTGCCGCAACGAAGATCCCGTGTGCCACAACTAAGACTGATGCAGCCAAAAATAATAAATAAATAAAATTTAAAAATATTAAAAAAATATGACACAAACGAACTGAGCTACAAAACAGAAACAGGCTCACAGACATAGAGAACAGACTTATGGTTGCCAAAGGGGAGGGGGTTGGGGCAGGGATGGATTGGGAGTTTGGGGTTAGCAGATGCAAACTACTCTATATAGAATGGATAAACAACAAGGTTCTACTGTATAGCACAGGGAACTGTATTCAATATCCTGTGATAAACAATAATGGAAAATAATATGAAAAAGAATGTATATATGTGTATAACTGAATCACTTTGCTGTACAGCAGAAATTAACAGAACCTCGTAAAACAGCTATACTTCAATAAAATAAAATTCTTTCAAATGATGGAGAGCAACTTGAGGGGGTGGATTATGGGGATAACAGCAAGATTGGGGAAGCCCTCTCTGAAGTAGTGATGTTTGAGCTGAGACGTCACTGGGAAGCAGAAGAAAGTTCCTTCAAGAACCCAGGGGACGATGATTTCAGGCTGAGGGAACAGCAAGTACAAAGGCCCTGAGGCTCGGGTCAGACCCTGCAGGGCCCTAGAGTCGAAGGTATGGGGATTGGATGTTATCCTAAATATGAAAGAGGCCACTGGAAGGTTTTGAGCAGGTGAGTGACATGATGTACATATTTAAAATATCACTCTAACTTTATATGCAGAGAGGAAATAATGAAAAAGAGAGGCCATCTGAGAGGCAAGAGATGATCTGCATACCCCCAGCCTGACACGAACTAGACACCCAGGAACCCCACCTGGATGAATTGCAGCTCAGCGGAGCGTTGGGATCAGGCAGGGTGGCAGATCAGGAAGGACATCGCTGGTTGTTTCTTTAGGGAATGAAGTTGTTTCCATCTTTGAGATTACACCACTGCAGAATAGGCCTTTTGTCTTTTTATGTTGATTTACTCCAAGTTAAAGGTAAGGAGAGAAGACACACATTGTATGAAACGAGAGGTCACCTTGAAATCGGCTCCATCAGGCAGTCGGAAACAGGTGCTTACGCCGTGGCAGCCTAAGGTGCTCAGGCCCGCTGTTCAGCTCTCCCTCACGGCCACCTCTCCATTTTCCTAGGACCGGGATTAGGCCACTTTAGATGATGTCCAAAGCAGATAACATGCTTTGAGATAAGAGGGAGTTGATTTATCCTAAAGAAAACCCACCCAAAAAGCTCTGTCTCTTCCTCTTCCTGTTGTGATAAGAACAAAATTCAACTGAGTATGAGACAGGCTGGGACCTGGGTGTCAGGAGCAAAAGCAGGGTACTACCCATGGTCCCTGCACACAGCACCACCAAGGGGGTCCACCTAGGCCGCGCCTCTGACCCCACCCATGTATCCACCTCTACGCTCACCCCATTTAAGGGACCAGCTCCACCGCTCCGGGGAGTGAGCAAGGGAACCTGTTACTTATTTTCACTCCCTTGTTCCCTCGTGCTGCAGCACGAGTCCCAATAAAGCCTTCCCTGAATTTCGCATCTAGCCTCTTATCAATTTCTTCCCCACCCCCCACTCCCGGACCAGGAATCGAACCCACGCCCCCTGCAGTGGAAGCATGGAGTCTTAACCACTGCGCCAGCAGGGAAGTCCCAGCCTCTTATCAATTTCTGTTGATTAAGGAGTCCAAGAACCCTGGTCGGTAACAAGTCCATTTTAAAGATCTTACTGGCTTTATTCAGTGATTCATGAATTGGGCAGCATCCCATCTAGCAGATAGAAAGGAGTTCTAAAGAGTTCTACAAAAGGGCAGGCTTTTATAGGCAGGAGGAGGTGGGACAAGGAAGTTGTTCTATCAAAGAGCTGATTGTTTCAGGCCACGTCATCTTCCTTTGGGGCACAGTGTGGGTCTATGAGGCCAGTTACCTCCCTAGTTCTGACCAGGTAATTCTAAAGTGACTGGTTAAGATTACTTTCCTGAAAGCATCTGAAATTGCAGTTAGGTTAGGTATTAAGTCTGGATTTGGTGACGTGGCCTTAGCATAAGTGACTCCATCTTGGGCCTGTTGTTTCTTTTTTTTAATAAATTTATTTATTTTTCGCTGCGTTGGGTCTTCATTGCTGCATGCAGGCTTTCACTAGTTGCGGTGAGCGGTGGCTACTCTTCGTTGCAGTGCGTGGACTTTTCATTGCGGTGGCTTCTCTCATTGCACAGCACGGGTTCTAGGCACACGGGCTCCTGTAGTTGTGGCACGCAGGCTCAGTAGTTGTGGCTCGCTGGCTCTAGAGCGCAGGCTCATAGTTGTGGCTTACAGGCTTCGTTGCTCCACGGCATGTGGGATCTTCCCGGGCGAGGGCTCGAACCCATGTCCCCTGCATTGGCAGGCAGATTCTTAACCACTGCGCCACCAGGGAAGTCCCTGTTGTTTCTTTTTTTAACACTGTCCTCTGCTTTGTAGACCTGCTGGGGAATCTGTGCTCCTTGTTTGACAAAGGAGGAACTCGAGTCCCAGAAGGTAAAAAGACATGTCACATGGCAAGGTAACAAGAGACGGGACTAGAACCCAGGCCTCTGGAGACCCAGACCAGTGCTTTTACTGAGAGAAACATCGCTTTACACAACAAGCAATTTCCCCTCCACAGTCACACTCGGAATTCCTCTGCCACACAGATTTTTCTGTAAAAACAAAGAGAGAAGGACTTACTTTGCTTCCCTTAGGCTCACACTCTGATTTCATGTAGGAGAGTGGAATGGGAATTAAAAGTGCCGGGAAAAGGTGAACGACTCAATCGTAAAATTCAGGGAAGCAGAGCGAAGAGGCCTGGAAAAGGGGACCCAGATGGAAACAATTGGGAGGACTATAAAACTGTGTATAATACCGGGTCTAAAGTTACCCAAGTTTTGGTAAAACGTGTTACAGGAACGAAAAAAAAATTAGGCCTAAGATTTCTGGGACTCTGGGGCTGCTCTAAAGGGAAACTGATTTAAACCACCAAGCTGCTATTATAACAGCAAACACTGCTCACTTTAGCCAGGAAAAAGTTCTTCTGTGTGTTCTTGGATAATCAGACATGGGCTCCTTTTCAAACTTCCTCTGGTGCCAGTGCCCACCTCGGTGACAGGATTCACGTCAGACCAGCAGGGTAAGCACAGGCGGATTCCAGCGGAGAGGACTGTCTGCTTTTGACTATTCCTACCAAGTCTGGAGTAGTTTGGACACTTACGTTCTGGTCGTGGAAATAATAGAGGTCCATTCTAGTAACTGAACCATGTCATATCCTGTACTTGCAGAACAATGAGAAAGGTTAAAGAGGAAATCCAAATAAACATTCAAAGTAAGGGGCAAAGCAGGCCTGAAACAATACACTGGCCCCAGAAGGAGAGGTCAAAGTGACTGACCCCATCTCCCTCTGAAAGGTTTTTTTTTTTTTAATTTCAATTTTTTTTATTGAAGTACAGTTGATTTACAATGTTGTATTAGCTTCAGGTGTACAACAAAGTGACTCATTTATACATATCATATTCCTTTTCAGATTCTTTTCCATTATAGGTTATTACAAGATACTGAATATGGTTCCCTGTGCTATACAGTAGGTCCTTGTTTATCTATTTTATATATAGTAGTGTGTATCTGTTAATCAACAAGTAACCATAACCCTCTGAAAGGTTTTCATAGGCCTTCATGTGCCCCTTCCTCCAAACACACAAAAATATCTAGTAAAAATTATAGTTTATGACTGCCTTAATATAAAGATAAATATATTAATATATATTAAAATATGTTCTTGGACTTAAAAGTTTATCTTTTTCTTTTGATTTTTTAAAAGAAATTAAACCTTGGGGCTTCCCTGGTGACTCAGTGGTTAGGAGCTCGCCTGCCAATGCAGGGGACACGGGTTCAAGCCCTGGTCCGGGAGGATCCCACATGCCGCGGAGCAGCTAAGCCTGCAAACCACAACTGCTGAAGCCTGCGCGCCTAGAGTACGTGCTCCACAACAGGAGAGGCCACCGCAATGAGAAGCCCGCGCACCGCAACAAAGACCCAATGCAGCCAAAAATAAATAATAAATTAAAAAAAAAAGAAATTAAACATTAATGTGGGCCTGTGAAAGTGTGGTGGTCTCCCAGGCACTGTGGCTCCCGGCCCTAGTGGTTGAGGGAAGGGCGTGAGGACCACAGGGAAGCCTTCAACAAACCAGTGACACACGCAGCTGTGGGGTGAGAGCATGTGAGGATAGAGGTGGCTCCTGGACCAGAAGTAACATGAGCCCAAAATTACGACAAGAGTTCTGTGGAACTGATTCAGATAAGAATAAATTCTTAATCAGTTTCTGCTCAAGATCTTCCCAGAAGCTGCATACCCTGTAGTCTGTTTTGGAGAGAGCTCCCTCTAACAAAGTGTCCTATACTCATCATGAAGGAAGCAATGCAAAATTTAATCCATCAAAAAATTATCTTTAACTTATGAATTCTTTTTTATTCCCTTTGGCTGCCCCGCACAGCCTCTTAGTTCCCCGACCAGGGATCGAACCTGTGCCCCCTGCAGTGGAAACATGGAGTCCTAACCACTGGACAGCCAGGGAATTCCCCATAATTTATGAATTCTAATCTGTTATGAGTAGGTATGTCCAAGGGGAGAAAGGAGGTAGATGATGTAATAATGAGGGCAGAGAGAGAAGAGGACAGTCTCCAAGGAATCTAGAAAAAGAGAGATGATGTACAAAATACTTCATGATCGAACCAATTTGTGACTAGGGAAAAAAAGATAACTAGCTCTGGTTACTTGTTGATTTCTTTCCTTTTTTTTTTTTTGTCTTTAGTTTGGAAAGTTTTTTAAAATACAGAAAATCTGTATGTTTCTTTTTTTATTCAACAAACATTCTCAAACACTACGGCAGGCCACGGACCACACATTAGGAACCAGAAGTAAGCATGGAATTTATGCTCCAGTGGTAGGAGGGGCAGCCTATGTTTTAAATAACAATAAATAAATAAATCCTCACAATCAAGTGGGACACAAAAAAGTAAACACAAGTGAGATGCATGGTAAAAAGGAAAAGAGCAAGATGCTAGAGCAACGTATGATGGGATGACCCGGCCTTTCTCTGCACATCGGGGACATTTTCCTCGTGGAAGGGACTTTTAAACTGAGACCTGGAAGATGAGCACCACTCACTGGCTGTGTAGGGAGCGATTTACTTTGTTGCTGCAAGTGGGCTTTCTTTAGTTGCAGTGAGCGGGGACTATTGTGCATTGTGGTGCGCGGGCTTCTCATTGCGGTGGCTTCTCTTGCTGTGGAGCACAGGCTCCAGGTGCGCGGGCTTCAGTAGTTGTGGCATGAGGGTTCAGTAGTTGTGGCTCACAGGATCTACAGAGAGCCTGCCTTGGCAGGCAGATTCTTAACCACTGCGCCACCAGGGAAGTCCGATGATGGCATTTTGGACCAGATAGGGGCAGTGGGGTTGGGGAGAACTGGACAACGTTCAAGGGTGTGTAGAGGTTACATAAATTCTCATGACTGATTTAACATGGAGGATGAAGGTCAGGGATGTGTCCGTGATTTCTAGGTTTCTGGCTTGAGCAAGCAGAGACTTGGTGGAACCTTTACAAAGCTAGAAAACACCAGAAGAGGGGCAATTACGTGGGAGGATAGGGAAACAAGGTCATGATCAGAGGGTAATGGTTACTGTAGAAACAAAGACTTGCACCCAAGCAGACTGGCTTGAGATCCCACACTCTTACCACCATAGTGTATTGTCACTGTGTTTTCCCTAGTGTGACAAAGGGAGTTGGAAATATAAGTAACGTGCCCTTAAATTTTTCAGTTAGCTTAAGCCAAATTATTGTGTCCTGTGTAGTTACACACCCCAAAGAGTGTCTCTTCTGTGGATAGCTTTGAGTCTCAACTTGGCCTTGTCTTCCAATGAACATTAAGACACGAGCATCTGGATTTCTCCTCCACACTTGTTTCTCTCTGCATCTCTTCGTCTCACCTCTTCCTTTCCTCCAGCCTCCACATCAGCAAGTCCTGCAGACTCAGCTGCCTACATTTATCTTGAGTCCCTCTAGGCCTCCTCCCTTTCCATCACTACCACCTAGTCCAAAATGAGCTTCACTATATTGTCTGATTTGCTAGCAGACTATAAGCACTCCATTCCCAGCGCCTTGCACAAAGCAGGCATTCAGCAAATTTTTGTTCAGTGAATATGAGAATGGTTTGTAAATTAGTCTCCTGTGAGCGTGCTTGGCACGAATAAATCCCCAGAGCCTATTTATTCGCTAACTATCTGAACAGGGAATTTCTGAATCTCGGGAAAAAAAATGGAGACACTGACCTTGGAATGTGGTCGTTTAACAAGGCAGGCTGCAGCCACTCCCATGGTAGGCATCACCCCGTAGGCAGGGGCCAGAAGCAGCTCAGCATGGCAGTAAAGCCACTTCTCTACCAAACTTGCCACTTGGGCCCTGGAACAGTGGTCAGAAACCCTTGTCTACTACCATCCTTGGATTTTTAGGATGAAAGATTTTTATGTCCGGTACTTGAAAAAACCTGATGTCTCAGACTGAGAATTACAATGAAGAGATCAAAGATACTCTGAGCTGTAAATAAAATATGTAAGGAATGGGTTTAACCTGAATTCAACAACAAGCAGGAAACTCAAATGTTATTTTATAATCCTTACGAACCACAGAGGCTAGAGTTTCAAGGTCACTTCATACTACGGGGTAGCTAATAAAGGGAAGGCAGCTTGGACTCATTTCCTGATTTCCTGGTTGTTTCGTATTCCTTTCATATGAGTCTTATTTTAAATGAGGACACAATTGTTTAGAAAACAACTTGCTAGAAATGGAGGTATTTAAGAAATTCCTTGGCAATCCAGATACCATTGCCGCAATGAAATAGTAAGTATAATACAGAGCAGCTTCCAGCCACACTTTCAAATGGAAGCATAGGAATTTAAGTAGAAGTTTAATGTCTAAGTGTTTGAAATAAACAGATAAAAGAAAACATTAACTGCTATCCTGGACAATTTCTCATGCTTGGTGATGGCCCAAAATCTTTTGAACGATTTTCCAATGATGTGCAAAGTTCTCCCCGTACAAGTCCTTCTCCTTGAGTGGAAACCAGAAATTCACTCTCCCACTCGCCCTTGCACCCAGGGCACAGACACGTGACTTGCTCTCTACCAAGCAGACACACCCCTCCGGAGCTTAGTTCAGAAAAGAGCAATGCGAGGAAGTGGACACTGACATCGGCACAGGTGTCCAGCTCAAGTGGGCAGCAGTGGCAAAGGTTCTGGTGTCCAGAGCGTCTGTGGGACATGCGGTCTGAGGTATCCTAGCTTAGTGACAGTGGCGGTGGAGTTTCTGCTGGAGCAGTGATCTCCAGCTTGGGGCATTGTTTCCGGCTGCGTTGCCCCCAAACCTGACTTTCACCTTCTTGGAGATTCTTCCTCGTTATGCTTTAATGCATTAGCAAGTAATATATAATGTCTAAACAGAAATGAATAAATTCCTTTTCTGCTTAACTAGTTGGAGGAGCTTCTGCTCTTTGAAGCTAAGAACCCTAACTAGCCAACCTTCTGAGGGAAAAGAACTATGCTTCCCCGATGATACATCCTTAAAACACATTCACCACACTGTCCCTCTGTAAGTGGCCCTTCATGCTTCCTGGCAAGCTGAGTGCATTTCCTCAGCCCACCCTCTCCTAAACGACCTGTCAACCATCCCGTGTTCCTCCCCCATTGTCACTCTCATCCCATGACCTCACTTCCTATTTCAAGGGAAAATGAAGAAAACCTCGCGTTTTCCACTACAAGTTCCCACACCCATCTAATCACCTGCCCACCTTCCCTCTCGTTCGGCATGCGGGATCTTAGTATCTTAGTTCCCCGACCAGGTATCAGAACCCAGGCATCCTGCAGAGGAAGCTCGGAGTCTTAACTGCTGGACCGCCAGGAAGTCCCGGGTGTGCTTTCAATGCTCCTACCAAACGAAGGCCACGCCTCCACCTGTGCTCTGGGGCTAAATCCCACCCCCACTTACTCCTTCCAGGACGTTCCTCTCAAGTCTCCCTTTTCCCTCCCTCACTATCAATTCTTCCCTCTCCACTGGATCATCCCATAGCATACACATGTGCTATTATTTCTCCTCATCTTGAAAAACATTTCTCATGACCCCACATCCCCCTCCAACTAAGGCCCACTTCTCTGTTCCCCTTGACAGCAAAACTCTTCAAGAGAGGGGTCCACCTGTGCTGCCTCCAATTCTTGTCCCTCAAAACCACTTTCGCCTCTGTTTTCCCACTTGGCAGGTCAGGAGTGACCTCCATGCTGCTAAACCCAATGGCCAATTCTCATCCTTCATTTGACTTGACCCTTCAGCAGCATTTGGCGCTGTCCTCCATGAAAAATCCTTTTCACTTGGCTTCCAAGATACCAGAGACACCTGATTTGTCTCCTGCCTTGCCGGCTACTCCTTCTCAGTCTTCCCAGTTAGCCCCCTTCATCTCCACTGGCTCCTCACTCAACGGTAGAGGGCCAGCTGGGGCTCGAACCTAGTCTCTCTATTCTCTAGTTCCACTTATTCCCATAGTGGTCACATCCACTCTCATCGCTTGAAATGCCTCCTGTTTGCTAAGAATCCTCAAGTTTATATCTCCCCCTACCTCCTTCCTTGAACTGCAGACTCATATATTCAACTGTCTCATCATCTTTCCTCCTGGATACATCAGGTAGCTCAAACCTGACGTCTCTAAAACTGAACTCCTGATTCCACTTCTCCATGACTCGCATCTCCCTGTCCTCTCCATGGTAGGTAATAGCAGTGTCACCCTTCTAAATGACTCAGGCCCAAACTCCTCTCTCTCTCTCCCCTCCCACATCCAATCCGTCAACAAGTCCTGTTGGTCCACCTTCATCATGTATCTGGAATCTGACTACTCTTCTCCACTCCCAGCCACCAACAGCTCTCACCTGGATTACTGTAATAGCCTCCTAACTAGTCTGCTTGCCTCCTAACTAGTCCACTTGCCTCCTATCTAGTCTGCTAACCAACCTCCTAACTAGTTCGCTTGCCACTATTCAGACTCCCTCAACTGCGAATTCTCAACATAGCAGCAAAGGCGTTTTTTTAAAACGTAAGTCTGATCAGATCACTACTCTGCCCAAAACTTTCCAAAGATTTCCCATCTCAGAGTCAAAGTCAAAGTCCTTACAGCTGTCCGTAAAGCCCTACATGTTCCAGCCGACATCCCTCTGAACTCATTCCCTCACTGTACTTCCCCTCCCCTACTCCACTCTCACTGTTCCTTAAACACATCAGGCATGCATCTGCCTCAGACTCTTTGTCCTTTCTGTTCCCTTCACCTGGCATGCTCTGTCCTCAGATACCCCCTTGGCTCTCTCCCCCACCAACTTCAGGTCTTCACTCAAGTGTCACCTTGTCATCAAGGTCTTGCAAACCATCCCCTCCCCATACTCTCTCTCTCTCTCCCTGTTTTGTTTTTCTTCATGGCACTTATCGCCAATGGTAAGCAGAATAATGACCCCAAAGACGCACACGTCCCAATCCCTAGGATCTGTGAACATTTTATGTTACATGGCAAAGGGGAATTAGGTTACAGATGGCATAAAGGTCACTAATCAGCTGACCTTAAAATAGGGAGATAAGCTTGGATTGTCCAGGTGGCCCCAATGTAATCAAAGGGCCCTGAAAGTGGAAGAAAAGGCAGAAGTTCAGAGTGGCACAGTGGGGAAGCACTCAATCATCATTGCAGGCTTTGAAGAGGGTGGAAGAGGGTCATAAGCTGAGGAAAGCAGCAGCCTGTAGACGGTGGAAAAGGCAAGAAAACAGATCCTCCCTGAGATCCTCCAGATAGGATCATAGCCCTGTCAACTACCTTATGTTAGCTCAGTGAGACCCACATCAGACTTCTGTCTGTAAGAAAATTAGTTTGTGTTATTTTAAGCCACTAAGTTTGCAATAACTTGTTACAGCAGCAATCGCAAACAAATACACACCACCTTGCAAACCAGACGTTAATTTCTTTATGTCTGTGTTCCGTCATCACTAGAATCAAAGTCCACGACAGTCAAGACATTTGACAGTTTTTGTTCACTACTCTATGCTCAGTGCCTAGAAATAGACCAAGCAAATAGTAGGCACTCAATAACTATTTTGTTGAATGATTATCCGAGTGTCTGCAGGTGTGTAGTGTATGTGGGAGGGGTTGAGGAAGGAGAGATGAAGCAGCCATTGTGATGTGGAAAGGCCATATCCTTGTGTGTAAAAGATGTCATGAACTAAACTGAGCTTCTGGAGACAGCTTATTACCCTGAGCCAAGCTTGGTCATTCCTGCTGAGGACAGAAGCCCGACAGCTTTCCTTGTGTAAGGCAGTGGTATGGGGACAAGGTCCACTCTGATGGTGGTACACAAAGGAAAAACCTCACTTAGCAGCTCCTGCACACTGGTGTCCCCCTCTCCCGTTCTGAGAGGTGAATGTGGATTAGCAACTTCAAGACAGAGCTTACAGAACTGGTCACATTGGAGAGGAGGCACATAGAATCCCAGGTCACTTGAAGTCTTCTCTTCTTTGGATAACACGCCTTTAAAAGGAGGCCTCTCTGGGGAGGAAAGCTTTCAGGGGTCAGGAAGTTCATTGTCAGCTCCATAGATTTATGATTCAGCTACAAAATAGTGCTGACCTAGATCTGGGCGTGCATTTTCTTTTTATGCCAACTGCACAGGTTTAAGAGCCTGTGGAGGTGAGACATCAATTTCAACCACCTTTCCTCTCTGATCCTGTTTCTCACCATCGAAGGTCCTGCAAACAGTTTGTTTTGTTGGCATGTGGTGGTCTGATTCTTCCCTCCAGGTCACTCAAAACCAGGATACCTGCAGCTTCATGGAGGATATTCCCCTAGGGATGGCCCAACCCTGCCTATCCCAACTGCTTGCCCTCTGCTTTCCACCTTCATCCCCCTCCTAAGGCTCCTCCCCCCTTGGACCTGTTCTTCCAGACTCGGCCCTTTTTGCAAAGTCCATAAAGTACTTTATTGTTTTTTCCATTAAAACCACGGGATTGGGACTTCCCTGGTGGTCCGTGGGTAAGACTCTGCACTCCCAATGCAGGGGGCCCGGGTTCGATCCCTTGTCGGGGAACTAGGTCCCACGTGCATGCCCCAACTAAGAGTTTACACACCGCAACTAAGAAGTCTGCATGCCACAACTAAGACCTGGAGCAACCTAAATAAATAAATAAATGAAATGAAATGAAAAGAACTCCACAGGATTAAGTTTGTCTTAGCCCTTCTCAGCATCACCCATCTTAATCCACGGTTAAAATATAACAAACACCGCAGGAACCCTCTCTGGGGTGTGTATTCAAATTCAGAGTCAAGTTTTAGGTAAGGTGATGTTCCATTAGATTGTAATATGAGGAGATCCATGATTTATGTCCATGAATCAGGATTGGAGTATAGCATGAATTTGAGCGGAAAGAACCTGGAATCGGGAAAACCAGTTTGAAGGTTGTTGGAAGCATTAGGAGTAAAAGCCTACATGGGTTAGGGTAGCAGTAGAATGGATCAGAAAGCACTAGAGAGACATTTAAGGGGAAGGATACACCTTGGCAAAGGTATATCAGAGAAATAAGGGAGGGAAAGACTGGGAGATAAGAATGAGATTTCAAGGTAGGCAGCTGGGATACCGATGTTGCCTTTTTTTTTTTTTTTTTTGCGGTACGCGGGCCTCTCCCTCTTGTGGCCTCTCCCGTTGCGGAGCACAGGCTCCAGATGCGCAGGCTCAGCGGCTGTGGCTCACGGGCCCGGCCGCTCCGCGGCATGTGGGATCTTCCCGGACTGGGGCACGAACCCGTGTCCTCTGCATCGGCATGCGGACCCCCAACCACTGCGCCACCAGGGAAGCCCTGATGTTGCCTTTGACAGAAGTAGAAGGGTTGTGAGACTGCGCGTTTTGCAGAGGAGAAGGAGGATGTGTTTAGCTTTAGATGTGCTGAGAAGCGATGCCCGTATACCCATTTGGATGAACAGTGCTTGTTCATTGGTTCATTCAGTCGACAAATGCTTATGCAGCATCTCCTGGTGCACAAGCTGGAGAGACACTGTGCGGAGGCTTAATGATATCTGAGATATTGTTTCTGTCCTAAAGAGCCTTCGAGTAGGCACAAATATCTCTAATAAAAGGTACCATGTGACAAGTCTGTTTGAGACAGAAACAGATTGCTCTTAGATATCCAGATAGGTACAAGACCACATCTGGCTGAAATCAAAGTATAGCACTCCAATGAGGAGAACAGGGTAGGAGGAAGCAGCTTGGACTGTCTTTTTCATACATGCTCCCTGCACCTGCTTTACTCAGTCAGGGATCTTCACCTTTGTTTTTATCTCATCTAATACCTAACAAATTCAAACTGACACAAGAGAATCCTTTAGCACTGCTTTCATTCATACCAACATTCAACCTAGGACTAGTGAAACACTGGATGTGAAAGACTCAGACTACATGATGGAAGTGGGAGAGTAGCAGGCTGGTATGAAGTTTAGGAATAGAAGAGAAAGAAAACAATTAAAGAAGCTAAACAGAGAGAAAAATAAGAAAGGCGTTACAGAATTCAAGATAGAAGGGTCTTCTAAGAACTGGGTAGTCAACAATGTCAAAACTGCAGAAAAGTTAGAAAGAATGAAAGTCCTATTTATTGACCATCTGCACATGTTTTTCTCTTTTTATATTGTCTGTTAATGTCTTTGTTTGTTATTCTTTTGGGGTACACAATTTTAGAGAAGACTGAATCCTTTCATAATATATAAATAAATGTGAAACAAATGAAAGATAAAATCACTTTTTATACTATTTCACCTTTTTACAATGTCACCTAAAATATTCAATATACTCTAAAATTCTACTTAGGGGAAGAAAGTATTAAACATAAATTAAATTGTAGTTTTAAAGGTTAGTAATTTTTTTTCATATAGCTACATCAATCTTAACATATCTGCTTCAGATTTTCCAAGACTTCATGCCCAATCCTGCTCCAGTGATTTTTTTTTTTTCTGGCCATGCCACACGGCTTATAGGATCTTAGTTCCCTGAGCAGGGTTCGAACCCAGGCCCCTGGCAGTGGAAGCACGGAGTCCTAACCACGTGACTGCCAGGGAATTCCCTCCAGTGATAATTAGATGATGGTAGAGTGTGAATTGCCAGAGGTGCTCAAACATCTAAGAAAGGTCCTTTGAGTAACAGAGAAATCAACAGAAATGCTTTCCTTGAGGTCTTGAAAATTAATAACTTGTTGATGGTTGAAAAAAAAGAAAGAAAGAAAGTCCAACAATTAATAGTGTTCGCCATGCAAAAGCTCAGCGAGCAATGTCAAAAACAAATCATCCAGAGACAAAGCATTATTATTTTGAATAATTTTATGATTATTAGAGTCTTATTCCTATTCACACCTGTCTACTCACCCACAAGTGTCCAGCAGATTTAGTTCATAGCTACCATACTGAAATTGAATACACACCCCTAACAGGAAGAAAACTGACAAGCAGTTTCAGTGGTAGTTTCGATGGAATGACCCCAAGAAGTTTCATTTTCAGAGGTTTTTATGCAAGATCTGGAAAGACCTGTTGAACCAGTAATTCCTTTATTCATGTCTGTGTGGGCTTTTTCATACCTTCATCCCAACACATCAACAGTTGGCAAAACTCTCTTATTAATCACATCCTTCCGTTTCACGTGTTTTGTTCACAAGAATGTTGCCATGTCTGGGACGTCTGGGGCAGCATTACAAAATACCTATGCACAAGTTTTTACAATCCAAACTGAAGTTTCATCATTCTCAAATTGCACCTATATTGCTGTTTGCACATCCTAGCCATTTGCCAAACTGCATTCTAATTTCTTATCAATTAACCTACTGGTATCAGAGTATATCCTACCTGAATGACTAGATTGTTGGGGCCATAAGATCTAGAACCCTGTCTGCATTGCTCACAAATGACAGTAGGTGATGCAAGGTGAGTACTCAATAAATGTTTTCTGGATGAATGAATCTGTCAGCCTTGTTATTAATGTTGTCACTCTTGTGGGCCATTATTTTACATTAGGAATATACTTGGTCTCAGAAGAACTAAGGGCATAACTCTGGAGTCAGCCTACCAGGATTCAAATCCTGGGGCAGCTCTTGCTAGCTGTACAACCTTTCAGTTCTTTACCTTCTTTATCTAATAATATGCGGTAATTACAGTGTCTACCTCATAAGATGTTTGTGTGATAACACATGTCAAATTGTACTTAGAACAATACCTAGTAAGTTTTCCATAAATGTTAACTATCATTATCATCTTTAAATATCCACATTTATTTTCTAACTTTATTATCTAAATGTCATTTTATTTAAGCATTTAGAAAAGTATTGTTCTGTAATGAAATTTTGACAGTGCAGTTTTTTGTTTGTTTGGTTTTTTTGCGGTACTGTTGTGGCCTCTGCCGCTGCGGAGCACAGGCTCCGGACGCGCAGACCCAGAGGCCATGGCTCACGGGCCCAGCCGCTCCGTGGCATGTGGGATCCTCGCCGACCGGGGCACGACCCCGTGTCCCCCGCATCAGCAGGCGGACTCTCAACCACTGCGTCACCAGGGAAGCCCCGACAGTGCAGTTTTTTAAATTTTAATTTTATTGGAGGATAGTTGATTTACAATGTTGTGTAAGTTTCAAGTGTACAGCATAGTGATTCAGTTATACATATATTCATTCTTTTTTAGATTCTTTTCTCATATAGGTTATCCCAGAATATTGAGTAGAGTTCCCTGTGCGACACAGTAGGTCCTCGTTGGTTATCTATCTTATATATATAGTGTGTGTGTGTTCATGCCAATCTCCTGATTCATCCCTCCCCCACCACCCATGTTTCCCCTTTGGTAACCATAAGTTTGTTTTTGATATCTGTAAGTCTGTTTCTGTTTTGTAAATAAGTTCAGTGCAGTTTGAATAACAAGATCAGTTTTAATAAATGTCCCCATGTCATCCAGGGAAACTGGCACAAGAAATTTGGAGCCTAAAAGAAAGATTTTAGCTATCACTGCCCTTCCCCAACTCCCTTTACACAAAAAGCTTCTCCCAATTACAACTGTTTTATTAATTTAGCAACTGGATGCGCACAAATGCTGGAACAAGTCCTGCTGTGGCTGCCCTGTGCTCTTGAGAGTCAGAGGCCTTGGCCATGACTCATTGCTAAAGTTCTGGGGCAAATCAGGTTGCAGACCTGCCGGCACTCCCATCCCTGGGGTTACACTGGAAATACAGAATGGGATTAAACATCATTCTCTGCAGGCATAGCTTCGTATGGACAAGCTTTTTCTGTACAGGCAAGACCACGTTGGAGGGGCTTCTCTCCACAGCCCAGTGCTAATGCCAGTCAGAACTGGGGGATGCTGAGGGTCCCTAAGGTTCATTCCTGCCCCTTAGGGGTCTCGCTTCAACAGCACAATTTCCCCTCTTCTAACAACTCTCTGGTTGCTAAGGGATTATTTCCAGATCTTAGGGCTCACTCTTTGTCCTAGTCCAGACCACAGCAGGGTTTACTTTCCTCTTATGAGTTTGCCAGGAGCAAAAAGTAACAATTTTCCAACCTCCTGTCAACTCAACAAGGAGAGATTTATTGCAATTAACTAAAAGGTTACTTCTTATGACAGGAATACCATATGCTTTAGCAAAGATATGGTCCCAGCTTGTGGCTGGCCTTTGCAAACAGCCAGGATCCTGCCAGCACAGCCTTTTTTTTTTCTTTTTTCGGTTGCACAGTCATTAACAGTGCAACATCCAGGGATGTTTCCAAGATGCGGACTCAGGCTGGCACTCAGATGACGAGATTACCTCCAGGTTACCTTCAGCAGAAGTTCTCAACTCACTGCAGCAACCACTGTAGGCTCTTTGTTTGGACTGCTGGCCCCTCGACCCAATGTCCATCCTACTTTTTATCCTTACAAACAGAATCCTAGGTATTTTGGGAACAGCTAGTTCTTAGCTAAAAGTACTACATTTCCCAGCTTGCTTTGCACGGTTAAGATCAGTGACTTGCCAGGTGAAGTCCCGTGGAGACTCCTGGGAAAGTTTTGCCTTCCTAATATAGATGCTGGCCCTTGCCTTCCCTCTCTGCCTCGATCTCTAGTGTTTGGGTTTTGTGAAGCCTAATTTGGCTGACTCTGGGATTCTTTTCAATTACTTCTCAGGTTGTAATTATGTTCAAAGGTTTGAAACTGCTGGAAGTCTGATTTCTAGATAATGAGAGAATTCCTATACATGAGTCGATAACTCTTTAAAAATTGATCTAGAGCTTCCCTGGTGGCGCAGTGGTTGAGAGTCCGCCTGCCGATGCAGAGGACGCGGGTTCGTGCCCCGGTCCGGGAAGATCCCACATGCCGCAGAGCGGCTGGGCCCATGAGCCATGGCCGCTGAGCCTGCGCGTCCGGAGCCTGTGCTCGGCAACGGGAGAGGCCACGACAGTGAGAGGCCCGCGTACCGAAAAAAAAAAAAAAGAAGTTGGGAATTCCCTGGCGGTCCAGGGGTTAGGACTCGGTGCTTTCACTGCCGGGCCCAGGTTTGATCGCTGGTTGGGGAAATAAGATCTCACAAGCCAGCATGGCACGGCCAAAAAAAAAAAGAAGAAGAAGATGTTTGAGGACTGGGCAATTTATTTCAATAAAGGGAAGGACTGCTTTTGCTACAATGGGAAAAAAAATGTGGAATTCAAAATTTGCTGCATTTAATGGTATCCCCATTTATCTCTGCACAATGTCTTTCTCTCAACATCTCCATTCCTTCTACTTTCTTTTCACGCCAAGGCTTTGAGTGAGAAATATATCAAGTTGACAAATTGTTTGACATATCTGATCTACAGTGCCTTCTACACCACTCTTCTCTCTCTTTTTTCTCCCAGTAAATACTTTTGACTTTGACATTTACCACATTGGAAATAACAGGTGCCTGAGGACAAATGCATCAAAGTGATTAGAATCAGAACTGTCTGCTAAGGATTATCTTTTTAATAGAGTAGAATGTAGCTTTATTGAACCCTTGAAATGCAGAACCGAATGAATCTCCTTTATTGTGGAAGAAAACAATCCACAGGATTGCAAACCCCAGAAACCAACAGAAGCACTTAAACCTTCAATAGGAACATATTTATTTTTCGAACTCGGGTAGTTTTCTGAAGTACACTTGTAATCTAAATACCCCTTTCTCTTCTTCCCTTTACAGCATACCATTTCGATCTGTTTGATAGAACGAAGGCCTTAAGGAAAAGCCTTATTCACATTCCCACAAAAGAAATAAAGAAAATGCTTGTCTCTAGGATCCATTTAACTGAACTTGACTTAAATCCTGGTAGAGGCTTCCATCTTTATAACAGACACATAAGAGGATAGATGCTCTTTCATTATCAACAAATTCCTCTTAATATGGTTAAGCAGTTCATTAAATTATTCAAATGCATTTACTGAGCTCCTATAACGTGCAAAGTATTGCTCCAAAGTAGACACCCTGCCTTAGATGTACAGTGGGTGACTGAAATTATAACTTCGAGAGTTTAAGACTTTGATACACGCAAAATACCCTAATAATATGAAATGGTTGCTGTTGCTGCCGCTGAGGCTGGGGCTTCCAAAAATGCCCAGTTTATTTCTAGGGAACAGCTCAGGCACTGGAAGAATATAATTTAAACTTAAGCATTAATAAAAGATGAGGTTAGGCAGTGATTGTACCTTTATAACATAACACAACCCTGTGAAGTACATTCTGGTCATCTAAAATGCTAGCATCTGTGCAAGGCAATCTAGGAAATGACACCAGTTTAAAAAAAAAGACAACTAGTACCAACTTCAGAATAAACCAGGATACAGATCCATTGCCATTTATAGGAAAAATAAAAATATAGAAACATCAACCCCTCTCCCCAGCACTGAAATTACACTTCCTCAGGCACCCTGCCATCATTGGGAAGCATGGGGGTCAACTGGGTAAATTTAAAGCGTATTAGATAATTAAATAACACAGCCAAGTTTTATTGTGCGTGTGGCCCCAAAGACTTTTCAACAATACATTTGTAGGAATGGAAATTGAAGAAATTGGAAGTATTTTCTAAGAGACAGTTTACAGATTTCTTACAGCTCCCAAAGTGAAAATAGAACACATCACCATCATAACACAAGCTAATTTGTCTATGGCTCATAAAACCCAACTTCACAGGACATCAGGCTTCCAAGTGCTTCCTTCATATGCCTCTAATTGGTTTTTCTCCCCCCTGAACGAAATAGGGAAGGCTTTTCAGGTCAAGTGTTATCTGCTGGCAAAGTCTTGTACCTTCAGGATAGATACGCTTGCATCATCTGTATATTGACAAGTCAAGCCTCCGTTTGTAAGCTTAAATTCAGCTCCTGGTCTCTCTATTCAGAACTTCCCACATTTACTTAAAAGGTTCATTTAAAACACTGGGGGAAAAAATTCCCCTCTGAAGGAGAGAGACTTATTCAAGGAAAGCAATGCTATTTTCAGCTCATGGCCCACCTTAGAAAGGCAGACTCAACTTCATCTCCCGAAAAGAACCTCAGTAGTCTCCCATTCAGCAACTGGCTATTCCTATTATTTTCTAATGTTGTGGTTAAATAAAATTAAAGGTTAATAATAAACAGTAATTAAATAAGAAACTTAAAATAAATAATTAAAAAATGGTCTGGAGGTTTTCAGAGAAGGTAATAAAGGTCAATTTCCATTAAATTCACATTCCTTTCTGTACCAGTTTTTACAACGAGTGGGCAACACTGCCCTCTAAGGGCTGATTCTGTTACATCCCTTAGTTCACCTGGCAGGAAATTGCCCCGGGAAGCATTGACACAGCCGTCCCCACGCACCTTCTTTCTTTTACCTCTGGGACACTGTCCTTGACCTTTTGTGAATGACTCTGAAGACCACGGAGCCCAGAGAGGCTATAGACTTCGTGAAAGCTCATCAGAGGATCAGAAACCAACATCCCTTGCAGCGGTTTTCAAACCTTATCCGGCATCAAATCACCCCAAGAGCTTGTTTCAACACAGGTTGCTGCGCCCCACCTCCAGAATTTCTGACTCCTTAAGTCTAGAGCTGAGGCCAAGAATTTGCCTTTCTAGCAAGTCCCCAGGTGATGCTGCCAGCCCAGGGGGCCACACTATGTGACCCAGACGCCGTGCTTGGCACTTTATCTCACTTAATACCTCCCAACAGGGTGAGGTTTTAGCATCCATTTTACAGACCAGTAAGCCAAGTCTTAGACAGTAAACCCAGGACTAACTCAAAAGCCATTGCTCCCTTCTCTGCGCTATGATGTCAGTAAACGAAGCTGTTAGTCATTTCCTCTTCCTTGGCCTCAGTTTCTTCTGCAAGGGGGCGGGACTTAGGTGACCATTTAGTTGGTTTCCCCTCTCAGAGTACCTTGGAGGTCTGGATATGAAGACACCCAGGAAGCTCCACTCCATCTGCAGGCTGGATCTATGAGTGGGCACGCTGAGAGGGGAGGGGACACGTGTTAGCGGGAGGTGCCTCTCTTGGGTTCTGAACCCTCCCACACAGTTCCGAGAGGGTCTGATGTGCTCTGGATTCTGGATTTCTTTGTACTCAGAAACTCTGGCAGAGAGGTTTTAAAGCTAGTGTCTCCTCTTAGAGGTTTTTTGAGGACTTCAAAGCCTAGTGGGGCTTGGAGAAGACCCAAAGGGTGGCAATGTCTGCACCCCTATCCAGCCTCGGCTCAAACCACTGTTCTCAAACTGTTGAAGAACAGTTTTTCTCATCCTTTGCATTCAGCTCCCAACCCAACTTGGTGTTTTCCTGAGGGAGCTACAAATCTGGGGCATCCCATGGGGATGGTTTCTGGCCTCGGTCATTAGGGGGAAAAGATATTCTCAGAAAAACAGCCCAGCGGACTGGTTAGCAGAGATCTTGAGGTCGTGGCCACGGCTGCTTTTCGTGTAGAGCTGGACTCTGGACTCCAGTTGCTCGCTGAGCTTGTCCAGAGCCCCGGTGCAGGACTCCAGGCTCTCGGCCAGTTTCTGGATCTTGGCCTTCAGCACGGCCTGGCTAATCCTGGTGGCACCCTCGGCCCGCCTGGGGATGAGGAAACCGCGGGAGCCAAAGAAGACGATGAAGTAGACCGAGTTGTACAGCGCGATGGAGGCGTTCCTCCCGCTCTGCAGCAGCTGGAGGTCCCCGCGGCCCTGCCCGCGAAGGAAGAAGTCGAGGCAGCTCAGGATCTCGCGCATCTGGTCCTGGCAGGTGGCCGCGATCTCCTGCACCCGCCGCAGCTCCCGGGAGTTGCAGAAGATCAGGGAGAGGTCGGACGTGATGGTGACGGCCCCTCCGGCGGTGGCCACCCCCAGCCCCACGGCCGACGCCAGCAGAGAGGCCCCCAGGGTGACGGGGCTGAGCGAGAGTCCCACGATGGCTGCGACCGCGCCCGCTGCGCTCAGCGAGCTGCCCGCCACGTTGGCCGCCAGGGAACGCCGGCGGAGGCGCTCGAGGCGCCGGGCCACCTCGCGCAGGCGCAGCAGCTGCCCGTGCAGCATGCCGCGGCGGTCCAGCAACAGGCCCTGGAAGCGGCGCAGCGCATCCGCGCCCTGCAGCTCCCGGGCCTCCGGCCCCTCCATGCCCTGCGGGGACACGACACGCGATTAGCCCGGAGTCAAGCACAACAGCTGCTTCCACCTAAGGGGAAACGGGTCATTTTCCAGTGAGTCATGTGTCAAGTTCTGAAAGACCCGTTCTATAATCTGGGACAAGTCCTCCAGTTCTCAGGACCTTAAATCCGAGTAAGCCAATAGGAACAATGCTCTTGTCCGCTTTTTCTCCCAGGGTACGCCAAGGATGGATTTTCTTATCTGTTAAATAAGGGAGTGGTGGTATTAGAAGTCCACTGCAATATTGAGGCCTCTTCTCTGAAAGGTGACACTTTGCAAGCCTTACGTTGGTACCCCTTTACAAGGCCCTTTCCTTACATGAAGACTGGGATCCTAAGAGTTTTGCAATACTCTTATTGCAAAAGGGTTGTTGTCTTCTTTTTCTCTCTGATGAGTGAAAAACACAAGTCACCAAAAACTCAAAAATCACACCGTCTATCAAGTGTAAGGAAACTAATCTTTCTAAGTTAGATGCTCACCTGAAGCAACTCTTCTGCTTGTTTTTTTCCCCTGTCTCTTATCTTAGAAGCAAGACTAAGATGTGGCTTGTGCCACTTCTTCTAATTAGAGCTCATCGGGTCTTCAGAAATTTCATTCTTTGATGTGTACTTAATTAAAAATAAATTACATTAGATTAACACCACTATGTCCCTTTATTATGAAAGCTTCCTTTAAAAGTGAGGAACGATTTTAAAAGTGGCCAAAAATTTTTTAACAACTCACTGAGGGCTACCTGTACCAAGTTGAAATGAAGCCAATTGAAGATGACTGACAGAGAGAACTGTACATCCTGGGTAAAAGTACATCCTTCCTAGTTGCCAAAAATCCCTCCCTTCACATCCACTGTACTCCTTACTATCAGGAACTTCTTGGAAGAGGCACAGAAGCCACAGAAATGGAAGATTTCACTACTGTGAGATATCAGGGCAGAAATCATCATTCTCAACTGGAAGATGAGGAAATCGAAACACAGACACATTCTAGATGCAGCTGATTCTTCAGAGCCCAGTCTAGAATCTTGGTCTCCTGACTCCTAAGTCTTCACTTTACTTGCATGCCTCCATAATTCCACCCACCACTGACAAATTTACAGATAAAGACACCTCTGAGCAAAATGAGACAAAGTTACTCAAAATATATAACAGACCAAGGATATAACCCCAGTATTACAAGTCCAATGGCTATTTTTCAGACAGCATCCCTCTGGCCTCCCCACTTACCATTCACTTCGGGCTATCTCCGGGAAAGAAAAATCTGAGGCTGTTTCTGGATGAGCACGCTTTATAGTTCCAGAGAGCCAATGACTGCACTGGGAAAGCCTTGTCTCATTCTGAGAATTTGCCATTTCCTGTCCTGGCCCCTGCTGCCTCCATCCAGAAGGATGTGACATGGTGGAAAATGACACACCAGCCTCGCAGCACATCCCGTATTTAGGAAATGAACATTGTGTGTTCGCTTTCCTCCAAATGCAGGAAAAGAACCACAGGCTCTTCCCCAACTTGAAACAAGTGTTGTCATTGTCCCAGGGGGCATACCCTGCCTTTCCTCTCCTCTCCTGAGAATAGCTAATGACGTTATCTGGTAGGACATCTAACGCACCCCAGGCTGACCAATGATAGTGTTTCTTGAGAGCCTACCATTACAAAATCACTTTTTAAAAAGAAAAAGGAAGGAGGGGATTCTCTTGTGTCTAACAGAGCCACTCACAACCCACTCCTGTGTTTTAAGAGAAGCACCGTGAATCTGTGAGCATTTGAAACACGTGATTCACTCTGCGCGCAGCCCTCAGGATGCAATGCCACGCCCACAGGAAGTGCTGCGTGCAGTTTGGGGCATCTCCAGCTGTGGAGAAGATATCGGAGGTCCCAGAAAGGGCACACCTCAAGCCAAATGCGTCAGAAGAATCAATGGGGTCAGGCTGCACAAGGAGCTAATTATACGCTTTCAACAGCAGCAGGGATTCGGCTTCCTGGGTTTTCATCTGAAGCAGCAATTGTAGCCCAGGCAATAGTTATATGAATGCATTCTACCCCTCGTAATGAAGCACGGGCTGAAGGGCAATTTTCTGGATCATTCGGGAGAGGAAAACGTGTATAGCATCTGTGGATGCTTTCTGGGGCAATCACATAGGTGGAGGCAGTTCAGCCTGGAAGCTTCCTACCACAGGGTCCCAGATATCTCATCCTTCTTCTAACACTCTTACCTTCACATAAGGAAGGCCAAAGTGGATTTAAACTTAAATAATTATTGTCTCAGCTCTCTGGTTCATCTGGAAAACCTTAACAGCCGTATCTGTCTGGAACACAATTAAATCCACCACCATTATAACTAGACATTGCATTGATCAACACCATGCCATTTGCTGCCCTCACAATCATGGTCCTTTTGAACTTGATTTTTCTGAATTTGATCCAAGTCCAAATATTCTGGTAACAGCTCCTCAAAGGATAAACATAACCCTTAGTCAGATGCCTTCAGTGTCTGTCTGTGCTTTTGAGGTAAGAAATAGGAAAATGTCTTCCTCTGACCCCATAGACATAATCACTCCAACGGGAATGTAAGGTAGGGTGAATGGGGAGTAGGGTAGGCAGGAAGTGAGACAATGTAACCCTGATTCTCAGTTCCCATATGCTCCTCTAACTGCCCTGGACATTTTCTTGTGTGTTTTGGGTTTAGATGAGCAGAAATAAATCTTTATTTCATGGATGGCGAATGTTGCTGGGACACAGAGAGGGTCATCATCTCCAGAGCATCAGTAACCATAGTACAGAGCTAGGAAGAAGAGGAGAAGGTACAGGAGAATGGACAGCACGGGTACTGACCTCAGCCCACATCCTGGAATTTGTTTTTCTCTGTGTTATAAATCCATATTCTTCAGGTTTGTGGGGTTTTTGTTGTTGTTGTTGTTGTTGTTTGTGCTACGCAGGCCTCTCACTGTTGCGGCCTCTCCCGTTGCGGAGCACAGGCTCCGGACGCGCAGGCTCAGCGGCCATGGCTCACGGGCCCAGCCGCTCCGCGGCATGTGGGATCTTCCCGGACCGGGGCACGAACCCGTGTCCCCTGCATCGGCAGGCAGACTCTCAACCACTGCGCCACCAGGGAATCCCCAGGTTTGTGTTTTTATGAAGCAAAAAGAATTCAGTCGTTTGACAGTTTGGGCTTGTTGCGGTTTTACTGCTTATAAAAACCTGCTACTTCACATCATTTCTAAGAATGGACACTTGAACATAACACTTAGATTCAGTATTTATTTACTTTCATATATTTAAGCACAATAAGAAATTTGAGGAATAATTGAAGGTATTTTGATTTAAAGTGTTATATAGGCAGTTCCTCCCAAAATCTGTGGACCGCACCCTCAAACTTCTTTTCTAAATTGTTTTTTGGGCCCTTATAACACATCACCCCGGAGAGGTTCTATTGAAAATGGTGATTGACCTTCAGATTAGCCTTCAGATCTGTTAAACCTATGATGCAGCTAAACCATACAATTAACAGTACTAGCTTGAATTCTGAGTCCTGGGACTGTAAGAAAATACAGGGCAGGAAAGAAAAAAGGAAGAAAGTTTTTTAAGCATAGGAATCTCTAGACTTCAGCCCTGGAGAACCTAGGTCCTGGAGTGGGGTCTGAAAAAACATAGGTGATTCTGAACTGCCACCAGGGCTGTGAACCACCTCTGTAAAAGCTGTGACTTTTCTGACCACTGGTTACATGGCAGGAGAAACAGTACATACAGCTAGTAGATAGCAGTTTGTAAGTTAGGTGTTTACATAGCTAAGTTATTAACAACCCATTAATTTGGGGCCCCTAGTTAAAACTATCACATTGTAAAGATAAAGTGATAATTACATTCTGGGCCTCCCAGAGATCTAGAGAGGCCTGGGCCACCTCCATTTTTTAAGGGTCTCAGTGAATTTTTTTAAAAAAGAAGAAATTTTATAAACAACAAGGTCCTACTGTATAGGACAGAGAACTATATTCAGTATCCTATGATAAACCATAATGGAACAGACTATTAAAGAAAAGAATGTATATATGTATAACTGAATCACTTTGCTGTACAGCAGAAATTTTTTTTTTTTTTTTTTGTGGTACGGGGGCCTCTCACTGCTGTAACCCCTCCTGCTGCAGAGCGCAGCCTCAGCGGCCATGGCTCACGGGCCCAGGTGCTCCGCGGCGCGTGGGATCCTCCCGGACTGGGGCACGAACCCGCGTCCCCTGCATCGGCAGGCGGACTCTCAACCACTGTGCCACCAGGGAAGCCCTAGCAGAAATTTTTTAAATTAATTTTTATTGGAGCATAGTTGATTTACAATGTTGTGTTAGTTTCAGGTGTACAGCAAAGTGAATCAGTTATACATATACATATATCCACTCTTTTTTAGATTCTTTTCCCATATAGGTCATTACAGAGTATTGAGTAGAGTTCCCTGTGCTATACAGTAGGCTCTTATTAGTTATCTATTTTATATGTAGTAGTGTATATATGTCAATCCCAATCTCCCAATTTATCCCTCCCCTGCTTCCCACTTGGTAACCATAAATTTGTTTTCTACACCTGTGACTCTATTTCTGTGGGGGTTTTATTCACATTTTTATTGGAGTATATCTGCTTTACAATGTTGTTAGTTTCTGCTGTACAAAAAAGTGAATCAGCTATATGTATACATATATCCCCATATCCCTTCCCTCTTAAGCCTCTATTTCTGTTTTGTAAATAAATTCATTTGTACCATTTTTTAAGATTCCACATATAAGCGAGATCATACGGTATTTGTGTTTCTCTGTCTGACTTACTTAGTATGACCATCCATCCTGGTCGCTACAGCAGAAATTAACACAACATTGTAAATCAACTATACTTCAATAAAAAATAAAAAAGAAGAAATTTTAAAGCAAGATATAAAAATTTGTGGTTTATTTCATTTAATTGCAATGTAATATATCTTACAATGTCAATAGTTTGCTATTCACAAGATAATCACAGATTTATAAAACAGTGCACTACATTGGCAGTGTGACACAAGTTTAAAGTGATGGGATTGGCTTTTTCCTTTTAACCTTTCTCAGTATATCTCAGTGACTGTACATAAAACCCTTTTTGGAGACAATATCTAAAGTGTAAAATTGAGACAATTTGTGAATGTGAGATTTAGGCCAAAGATCTTTCAGACTTTCTTTTGTACTAGGTCCTAATGTGTACAGTCCCAAATAAACAAAAATAAGTTAAAATAATAACACACATCCACGTGAGGATCTTTGCCCATGTTTTTTGTAAATTTCATGAGCCTATACGTGCTCTAGCACATAGTTAAACTCAGATTTGCTTGTTGAATTAAAGTATTTTGATCCCTTGAAGAAGTGTCATTATTTTCATAATAATTTGATGAACCTGGTAGGAAATATAGAGCTCTTATTCTTTTTTTAAATATTTATTTATTTATTTATTTATTTTTGGCTGCGTTGGGTCTTTGCTGGAGCGGGGGCTGCTCTTCATTGCGGTGCACGGGCTTATTACAGTGGCTTCTCTTGTTGTGGAGCGTGGGCTCTGGGCACATGGGCTTCAGTAGGTATGGCAAGCAGGCTCAGTAGTTGTGGCTCACGGGCTTAGTTGCTCCGCGGCATGTGGGATCTTCGCGGACCAGGGCTTGAACCCATGTCCCCTGCACTGGCAGGCGGATTCTTAACCACTGTGCCACCAGGGAAGTCCCTAGAGCCCTTATTCTGCAAGATATCTATGTTGCATGAGATCTCAACTATTATTGTCATAAACTCATGGAGCTGCACAGGAAAGAAAAGACCCAGTGAATATTGAACACCATGCATGTTCATTTCTCCAAATTGGCCTCTGATCCTCATTAACGTACCCACACATCCTTAACCACTAGTGTTTAAACACTGGTCTGTGTTTTTTTTCCATTTAACATTCCTCCAGATACACACTTCTCCATGATGACAGAGTCCTCACCCCTGTCTATTTTTTTTTTTTGCGGTACGCGGGCCTCTCACTGTTGTGGCCTCTCCTGTTGCGGAGCACAGGCTCCGGACGCGCAGGCTCAGCGGCCATGGCTCACGGGCCCAGCCGCTCCGCGGCATGTGGGATCTTCCCGGACCGGGGCACGAACCCGTGTCCCCTGCACCGGCAGGCGTACTCTCAACAACTGCGCCACCAGGGAAGCCCACCCCTGTCATTTTTTATAGCTATGTTATAATCCCATTGTTTGCTTAGTCATTTCCCTATTAGACACTTGGATTGCTTCCAGTTTTTTTCACTATTTTAACTAGAGTTGCCGGGAACATCTGCATAAATTTTCCCTGTTTGGATTATTTCTTTGGGGAGTATTCACAAACAGGAAAATACCAAGTGAAGGGGAATGAACATTTTCATGGTTTTTGTTGTATGTTGTCATACTGCTTTCCAGAAGAACCAATTTATAATGTTTTTAGCTTTGGAAGAATCCCAGCTGCGATGACACTACTCACAGTTTTCTTATACTCATGGTTAATTTTTTTGGTTTATTTCAGCTCCACAAACATGTATTGAATACCTACATGTGCCAGACATCATGCTAGATTCTGAGGATAAAGAGCTGAATAAGATACCGTGTCTGCCATCCCGAATGGAGGCAATTCATTGGAAAGAAGGATACAGAACAAATAATTTCAATACCATGTGGAAAGTGGCAGGGATGAACGCACCAAGGAAGCACAGAGAAAGTGCACGCCTACAGAGCACTGGGTACAACCTTCTAGAAGCACTGACATTGAGCTGAACCTTGAGAGTTGAACAGAAGTGATTATTTGGACAAAAATTAGGAGGAAGAAGAGGACAAGCTAAGAGAACAGAATGGACAAAGGCATGGTGCAGCGTTCGGGATGCTTTAGGCAGTTTCCTATTGCTCAGCATAAAGTGGGAAGCTGGGGATGTCCAGGGATGAGGCTGAAGGGATAGGTAGGAGGCAAGTCATGATGGCTCTCAAATGCCATGTCGAGGAGAGGAAACTATCGAAGGCTTTGAATCTGTGGCTAAGGTTAGATTTGCCGTCACTGACAGATGTGTGAGGGGTGGATTTCAGAGGCACACAGCTAAAAGCCAGGAGATCGTTAGAAGGCTGTTGAAGTAGATGAACAAGTTCAGCATGGGTTTGGACAGTGTTGGTAGAAGAATGGAATGGATAATGTAAAACATATATTTTGGAAGCAAAATTTGGCAAATCATTCTTAAAGCTTCTGCTCAGACATGATACCCATCATATCCACTTACATTCTATTGGTCAGTCAAGTCACATGGCCAAGACAAGGTCAATGGGTTAGAGAAGTATACCTCTCCCGTATTAGGAGGCAAGAGGAAGAAATGCAAACCATCAGACCATCTACCAGAGTGCTTTCCTTGTAAAGGAGATAGGCCGAGATGAGCTGTGACACCACCAACCATTTCATGTTGTCTTTTCTTTCATCAGTTATTTCTTTGGAATTGCAGTCTCCACATGGGTATGGAAAGAATCTCACCCTGGCCAGTATAAACAAACTATTGCTGTGAGTCTGAGGAAACATGCTTGAGATTGGGAAAGGACCAAGGAGCTCTGTAGTACCAGAGCTGGAAGAACAGCAGCTGGTCTGTAGTTGGAATGACCTGTTCGGGTGTCACTGACCAACCACTGTTCTTTTTTTTTTTTTTTTTTGGCGGTACGCGGGCCTCTCACTGCTGTGGCCTCTCCCGTCGCGGAGCGCAGGCTCCGGACGCGCAGGCTCAGCGGCCGTGGCTCACGGGCCCAGCTGCTCCGCGGCATGTGGGATCTTCCCGGACCGGGGCACGAATCCGCGTCCCCTGCATCGGCAGGCGAACTCTTAACCACTGTGCCACCAGGGAAGGCCCACTGTTCTTTCTTGTCCTTGCATCACAATCAAAGTTCCAGGAGTGACCACTGGATTGGCTGAGCTTAGGTCAAGGGCCCATCTCCTGGCTGTACTGGGTGGTTAGAGAAAGGGTAAATCACCTTCGGCTTCCAAATGGAAAATAGTAACAGAACTTTACCCTCCCACCAACACTACATATAGTCAGACAGAAAAAATTCACACTAGGAAATTATGGTTGGGGTGGTATATTAGGGAGAGGGAAACTGATGCTTGGAGGAAAAAAAGAAAAAGAAAACATCTTTGTTTTTTATCTAATTTGACCCACCTGGAGTTTATTATAGTACGTGGTGGGAGTTAAGCTATTCTTGCCCAGAATGATCACTTTTATAAAATAGTAATATGCTTTTCTATAGATGTGTTATTCCTGTCTTTGTCTTTTATTGATTTGTTACTGTTGTTTACATCTACTTCTAGAAACTCTATTCTATTTTACTGATCAGTTTACCTGTTTTTAATTCAATATAATATAATTTTGAAAATCACTGCTTGATAATATGATTTTTATTTTTAAAGAGAGAATCTATCATAATTGCCTCTTCCTGGAAAATCTTGCTTGTTCTGCACAAATCTGACACTGGGAGCTCTTCAATTGCCCCAGCCTCCCCAATGTGATAAACTGAAGGCAGTTTAAGTTTGTTCCACTTTCTCTTCCACAGGTATGCACACCTGCACAGAATACCTGGGATTATGTGGGTGAAACATATATTACATCATTAATACAGATGCGTTGGCCCCATGGGCCCTATTATAGTAACATCTTTACCACATGCCTTTTCCTCTGGTGCCAGAAAGACTGCAGCTGAGTCCACATCCCTTCGATAGCCGTAAAGATTCTCTTATCTCCCAGGACACCAGGAAACAACTACCTTTGTCTCTTCCTTTCCCAGGCTTACTCATTTTCTCCCAAGTTAGACATGCAACAATCATTGCAACCTGGATTATAACACCTGCTTGTTCTGTATGTAGAGAAGCATAATAAATCTTAAGTGCTCCCTCAAATCTCAGATATTTGAATAGTTTCATTTTTAGCATGTCTCTTGTAGACAAGAGAATGTTAGATACTGGTTTTCTTTTTTAACTTTGTTTAAAGCCTATTTTTAATAAGAAGAATTCAGTCATTCCACATTAAACATTATAGTGAAGCAAGGGTGTATATTCCAACACCCTGAAAGTTGATTGTTCATGTTCTAGTTTTTGCTTTTTTAAAAATAAATGGTTACTATAGTGGGTTTTCGACTCTATTTGCTTTTGAGTTAGATGAGAAAATAACTTTTCATAATCTACTTTTCCCCTAAAAATTTAGCACTTTAAAAATTATTTCTGCCTTTACTTTCTATGCTAAAAAAAAAGTTTAAACCACCTTTGAGAATGAGGGAAAGCAGATTCCTATAAGGTAGACCTCTATGTATACAGTGAAAACACGGGGCTTGAATCCTGAGTCTGTGGTTCCTGTGTGACTGTAGGCAAATCACTTAACCTCCCTGAGCCTCAATTGCCTTTACAGAGTTTTCATGATTAAATTAGAAATTGAATGTGGAATCCTTCTGAGATCTAGAAATTTGGGTGCAAATATAAGTTATTGGTACCTTTTCCCAAACCAGTGACTATTTATTATTTCTGATGACCTTGTAGCCTTTTATTTATTTACTTTTAATTTTTTTAATTAATTAATTTATTTATTTTGGCTGTGTTGGGTCTTTGTTGCTGTGTGCGGGCTTCTCATTGCGGTGGCTTCTCTTGTTGCAGAACATGGGCTCTAGGAGCACGGTCTTCAGAAGTTGTGAAGCCCTGCTTTCTGATCTTTGCAACAGAGAACTATAACCAACACCAGAGCGGTTAAGATTGACTCTTTTACTTTAACAATAAAAAATAAGGGCTTCCCTGGTGGCGCAGTGGTTGAGAGTCTGCCTGCTGATGCAGGGGACACGGGTTCATGCCCCGGTCCGGGAAGATCCCACGTGCCACGGAGCGGCTGAGCCCGTGAGCCATGGCCGCTGAGCCTAAGCGTCCGGAGCCTATGCTCCGCAACGGGAGAGGCCACAACGGTGAGAGGCCCGCGTACTGCAAAAAAAAAAATAATAATAATAACAGATTTTGGGGGGTGTTTATGCAGTGCCCTTAAGTGAATTAACTGTTTAACAACCATTTAGGGGTCTCTCGTAACTTTGTCTTCATATTAGGCATAACAGTGTTTTTTTTTCATGGAAAATGTAGTTTATTTTCCTAACCACAATAGAAATAGTTCTTGTAACAAATTCATATAGTATAAAAATGTCGAAAAGTTAGGAGGTTTTCCCCTTCCATCTGTTTTCACCCTCTAGAAGTAATATGAAGGTTTGTAGTTTGCTATGTGTTCTTCATAATGTCTACAATTATACAAATATGTGGCTGTGATTTTCTTTTACAAAATAGCATAGTGTTTATGCATTGCTGGGCAAATTTTTTCCACTGAGAAAATATGACCTAAATATTGAGCCTAAATATGACCTAAATAGAGTCATTCTCTATCTCCACAGATTATTTTTTGCCCTTTCCCTCTGCCTGCTCTGTGCCCCAGCCGCCTGTCTCCTGTGTACTACCTCACTCAGCTTCCACTGCCAGACGCTTCTGATTGGGTCCAGCCCATGGGACATACCAGCAACAGATCAGAGCCTAAGAGGAAAGAAGTCAGAGTATTCCTTCCCTGCTTTCCCTTGCTTCAGCTCTGTCTTTTGCAATACAGTCGGCCCTCCATACCCTCAGGTTCCACATATATCCCTGCGAATACAGAGGACCAACTGAAAGGGACTAGAGCATCCACAGATTTTGGTATCCGTAAGGGGTCCTGAAACCAATCTCCCACGGATACTGAGGGATGACTGTAGCTGAATCCCGCGTTGGCTATAGTTCCACTGGGTGGTCCTGCCCCTATGTTCCAAATTTCACTGTACTCCTATTATTTTTTAATTTTTTTTATTGAAGTAGAGTTGATTTACAACGTGGTGGCAATCTCTGCTGTACAGCAAAGTGACTCAGTTATACACATAGAGACATTCTTTTTTTTTTAAATTTATTTATTTAATTTATTTATTTTTGGCTGCGTTGGGTCTTCAATGCTGTGCGCGGGCTTTTCTCTACTTGCGGCGAGCAGGGACTCCTCTTCGTTGCAGTGTGTGGGCTTCTCACTGCGGTGGCTTCTCTTGTTGCGGAGCAGGGGCTCTAGGCATGCGGGCTCAGTAGTTGTGGCGCGAGGGCTCGGTAGTTGTGGCTCATGGGCTCTAGCGCGCAGGCTCAGTAGTTGTGGCACACGGGCTTAGTTGCTCCTCCACGGCATGTGGGATCTTCCTGGACCAGGGCTCGAACCCATGTCCCCTGCATTGGCAGGCAGATTCTTAATGCACCACCAGGGAAACCCTAGACATTCTTTTTTTTATATTCTTTTCTGCACCACCAGGGAAGCCCTAGACATTCTTTTTTTTTATATTCTTTTCCATGATGGTTTATCACAGGATATTGAATACAGTTCCCTGTGCTATACAGTAGGACCTTGTTGTTTATCCATCCTATATAAAATAGTTTACATCTGCTAATCCCAAACTCCCAGTCCTTCCCTCCCTCTCCCCCCTCCCCCTTGGCAACCACAATTCTGTTCTCTATGTCCGTGAATCTGTTTCTGGTATTTATGTCCTCTCTTCTGTACCTTAAGGCCTCTCTTAAGCCCTAGAATGGTAATAGCTTTCCACTATTGCTAGTCTGTAGGTACGTCCTCATCCCTTCTTCGTTCGCTTAACACTGCTCAACCTTTGTAAGTAAACCGTTCCTTAAAATTTCTTCCTTTGACCCGTCTGGGGGTTAGTTCTGTTTCCTCCTGGGACCCTCTCTTATACAAACATTTTTCTAAGGTGATACACGTAGCTGTCGCTCATCCTATGGACAGGTGGTGATTTATTTAACCATTCTTTTATTGATGGACGTTTATCGTATTTTCAATTGCATTGTTTGTTACAAACAATGGTTCAGCCACCATCCTTGTTTGCGGGTATGTGTATGTGTGTGCAAACTCTTGGTGACTATTTTTGTAGGAGAGATTCCTAAAACTGGAATTGCTGAAACAAAAACATACTAATTTTAAATTTGATAAATATTTTCTCTCCCCGCTGGGCAGAGAGTCAACAGTTTCCTCTCCCTGAAACATACTTACATTTAATGAGCAACAAACAAGCTATAGCTATGATGAATGAAAAAGTAAGGCTCTGGTAAAACATGCATGTTTAGACCATTAATCCAAAAGAAATCATGGATATTTTAAAACCTAAAAATAAAGTAAGTCTTTGTAAAGGAGTTTCTGAATCCTACAGCTATTCAGACAATGTAATCCTTCAATCAGCTTTATTTCAAGGAGAGAGAACAATTTCTGACTGTTTGAACTAATCTGACCAGAAAAAGTTCCTGTAGTCCCTAAGTGTATTAGATTAAGCCCATGATTAAGAATAAAATCCAAAGAACATTCTGATGGTAAGTTTCAGAGTACATTCACATAATATGCAGCTTCCATTTGGGGCCCAGATACCAAGATGTTTGCTGCTACATTCTAGGTTTAAGCTTACAAGATTTAATATCTCAAAAGCAGAGATAGATTCAAGAATCCAAGACAGGGGCTTCCCTAGTGGTGCAGTGGTTAAGAATCAGCCTGTCAATGCAGGGGACATGGGTTCCATCCCTGGTCCAGGAAGATCCCACATGCCGCGGAGCAACTAAGCCCGCGAGCCACAACTACTGAGCCTGTGCTCTAGAGCCCGCGAGCCACAACTACTGAGCCTGCGTGCCACAACTACTGAAGCCCGTGTGCCTAGAGCTCGTGCTCCACAACAACAGAGGCCACCGCAATGAGAAGCCCGTGCACGGAAACGAAGAGTAGCCTCCGCTCGCTGCAACTAGAGAAACCCGCGCACAGCAACGAAGACCCAACGCAACCAAAAATAAATAGAAAAAAAAAAAAAAAGAAGCCAAGATCGAGACGTTCATTGAGCATTGTATGTAATAAATTAAAAATAATCTAAATTTCCACCAGTCTGGAAATGGTTAAATTTCGGTACATCCACACTATGGAATTTTATGCTGCCGTTTTAAAATGCACTCCCTTGATTATGAGCAAATTTGAACACCTTTCATATACTTAGGGTGGGCTTTTTTTTCATTGAAAGTGAATATTTTAAAGTTTATTGACTATAAAATGCAATTTTGAAGGTGATTGTAGGCAATTTTGTGGGGGAAAGAAAAACAAGAAAACAAACAAATCAGGAAAAGCATATTAGAAAAATTACATCCATTAGAAAAATACCAGTGACCCAATATTAGAAGATACGGCTAAGAAACTGATTAAAGCATGCGAACGCATATCAAGACTACTGAATTATTCTGCTTATTGTATTTTTAAATATTCAGATAATTAATATGAAGATTTTTAAAATATTTGTATACATACATTATTTTTTAGAAAGAAATAAAATTTTTTTTAAAAGCTATTTGTCAATAAGTAAATATTCCAAAAATTATACAACTTTAATTACTTTAGTGACCTCTTTCACCCAGAGTTCTAGTTTGGATGATGAATTATATGGTCACACACAATATTGGTGTGAACTCCAGTAAGTGATTCCGTAATCAAAGAAAAGTCCTTTGGTCCTCATTTCACAGATTGGTGAAAAATTGTACAATTCTGTTTCTAAACAAGTATACAACGTTTAATATATCTATGCATCCTTCTTTTTGCTTGTAATTATCTGTTTCATTGATGAACAGGCTCAGCTGGGATTCGTTTTAGTTACGTAGAACAAAACCAGTTGGAAGAAACTAGATAGAAGTTTATTTCAATCACAATATAAAACGTAATACGTGGTAAAGCTAGGATTTGATTCAAAATCTGTGCTCTTATTCATTGCATGGTGTATAGCAGTTACAATGTGTTCAACTGTACGTAACTGTAAGGCATGTTATCACACATGCAAAATGAGTCTTCTATGGGAACATAGACAGTTGTGTTTGAGCTTCTTTTCAAAATAGTCTCAATTCTCTTGGATAAGTTAGATACATGCTCTACTTCCATACTGTTAACTTAAATAAGTCTTATTGAATACCTAATATATGAAAAGTAATCCATGAATTGTAGTAGGATATAGAATGAATAAAGTATGATTTCTGTCTTTAAGTATCTTAGATTATAATAAGCTTAAAGATAATTATCATCATTTAAGCCTGTGACATAATTTTATTTTGTAAGTAGAATAAGTTTCAAGAAGCACCTAGATCTATCAAGAAGCACCAGTAATTCTCCTATGGAGAAAAACAGCAATTGCATCAAAATTTAAATTTTTCCAGTAGTGTATGTCCTTTTTTACATTTAAAATAAAAACCCAGTCCAAGTTTATTTAATAAAGATGCTGTCCTAATTGGCAATCTGTGCGGAAGAAAACAAAGTTAGATCCCTTCCTCACAACGTGTATCAAATTCCAGATGGACCAAAATTTTAAAAAGAAATATTAAAGAAAACAGGAAACATGGCAGAAAACAAGGTAGAAAACATAAGAGCCTAAAGGAAAAGACAAATGTAATTCATCACAGAAAAATAAATATAAGTTAATATGACAAAAGACACCAGAAATGAAGTCAAAACACAAATGTTAGTGTGAAAGAGCAATAATGGAAATCACAGATCAAGGGTTATATCCCTTAGGGTAGTCTTTGTTTTGTCTTTCCCCCCCCATATCCTTCTATATGGATTATCTGTTCATTATCTCCTTTTCCTATATTTCTATTGGGTTGCCTTTTTTTCTTATCTATATATAGAAGGTTTATTATGACATGGATACTAATTCTTGTTATGTATGTAGCAAATATTTACTCCCATTAAGTTGCTTGTCTTTTTCTTTTAATTTATTTATTTTTAATTTATTTATTTTTGGCTGTGTTGGTCTTTGTTGCTGCGCACAGCCTTTCTCTAGTTGCGGCGAGCGGGGGCTACTCTTCATTGCGGTGCGCAGGCCTCTCATTGCGGTGGCTTCTCTTGTTGCAGAGCATGGTCTCTAGGCACACAGGCTTCCGTAGTTGTGGCTCGCGGGCTCTAGAGTGCAGGCTCAGTAGTTGTGGCTCATGGACTTAGTTGCTCTGCGGCATGTGGGATCTTTCCAGACCAGGAATCGAACCCGTGTCCCCTTCATTGGCAGGTGGATTCTTAACCACTGCGCCACCAGGGAAGTCCCTAAGTTGCTTGTCTTTTAATTTTACTCATGATGTTTTGTAGTCCTGACATCATGTAATCAAATTATCAACGTATCAGTATGGCTTTTGCCTTTCTGTATCTTCTAATAATAATAGACTCTTCTAGGTTCTTAATACGACCTTAATTAATATTTGTGAATAGTAAGAAGTAGAAATTTAATACCTCCTTCCCAAAGGAAGGTTAATTATCCTGACATCTTTCCCAGAAGCCGCAGTGAGTGAATGTCTTCTTGTCTTTTATGGACTCTGGTCATGCTGATCTCTAAACTAGTCACTGTGGGCTGGGTGACTGGATATGCTGATTGGCTTAAGTTAATCTAGGCAGCAACGGAGCTGAAGATGAGGTCAGTCCATCTCAACACACTTCAATAAGGCTCAGTGAGTGAGGAATGATAGTCAAAATAAATTTTGGGAAACTGTTCCTAGTAGAAATGTTACCATGCATGTTAGCCTCAGACTCTAACCCCCGCTTCCCTGAGGGAATGTAAGCTGTGGGGAAGTGTTATCTTTGTCTCACAGGAAACCATCAGAAGAGAAAAACAGGAGGCCACCAGAACTGGTTAGAACACGCTAAACCCAAGATGGTGGAAGACCTGATCTCCAATAGGCCTTGAGCTCCGTTAGCATACATTAGCACGCTAAATGACATACCCACCTGCCGCCATGACAGGAAGTAGTGGACCATAGAAAGTAGAAAAAGAGGTGGCACCTCAGTTCCAGGAAGAACCCCACCTATTCCCAAAAAACCAATGCTTATGCTTCCCCCTCATCAACCCTACCTTTAAAAATCTTGCCTTGATCACCCCTGATGAGAAGTTGATTTGCAAACTAAGTTCCCAGTTCTTCATTCTATGGTCATTGTTTTTGGTTTGTTTTTGGTTGTTGTTGTTGTTGTTGTTTTTGCAGTACTCGGGCCTCTCACTGTTGTGGCCTCTCCCGTTGCGGAGTACAGGCTTTAGACGTGCAGGCTCTGCGGCCATGGCTCACAGGCCCAGACGCGTGTGGGATCTTCCCAGACTGGGGCACGAGCCCGTGTCCCCTGCATCGGCAGGTGGACTCTCAACCACTGCGCCACCAGGGAAGCCCCATTCTATGGTCATTGAATAAAGCTTGTGCTGTTTCAGCCTCCCAGAGAGTGTCCTTCAATATAGATCTTCACCACCGGGTCAGCTTCATCTGAGAGCAGATATTTTCATGCCTTTCCATTCAGAGTCTCCCCTTTGCTCTCAGAGTTCGTTCTTCTGCCTTGTGTTTCGATTCTCCAGAGAAACAGAACCAGTAGGATATAGAGAGAGAGAAAGAGTTAAGGAACTGGCTCACAGGATTCCAGGTGCTGGCAAGTCTGAAGTTTGTAGAAGAGGCTGGCAGGCAGGCTAGAAATTCAGAGAAGAACTGATGTTGCAATTTTGAGTGTGAAATGTGCAAGCAGGAAACTCAGACAGGGGTAGACACTGCAATCTCGAGGCAGATTTGCCTCTTCTTTGGAAAACTTCATTCTTTGCTTTTTAGGCCTTCAACTGATTGGATGAGGCCACCCACATTATGGAGAGTAATCTGCTCTACTCAGAGTCTATCGATTTAAATGTAAATCACATCTAAAACATACCTTCATAGCAACATCTAGACTGGTATTTGACCAAACAACTGGGCACCAGAGCCTAGTCAGGTTGACCCATAAAACTAACCATCACATGCCTCATTCTCTAATTTGTGTTCCCTTGTTGCCAGCAGGTCCAAGGGACCTCTTCTTCCTCCTGCTTCTCCAGAAACCATGTACGGACCACTCCAGAATCCTTCCCACCAAAGGACTTTTCCCTGTCCTACCATATCTTTTAGCAGCGATGAGACACACCCATCCACCAAATGTTTGCCTCCTTTTACTACCCCATGTACTGTATCACTGCACTATCTCTTTATCCTGACAGAGCGGGTGCTCTTCCGGGCTGATGCAGCTTTCAATCAAACATCCTTCTGAACCAGAGACTTTTTTTTAAAATCTCTTTTCAAAATTAATTTTGAACTGTGGCTCATTTTTAATTTAGGAAATTGCTGTTACTTAAGTGATTATATTTTTACCCAAATGGAAAGCTATAGAATTGTGATTCTTGCAGTAGTGTTTTTGTAAACAAAGTTGATTTAAATTTTAAAAAAAAAAAAAAAAGGTTGTTGGTTTACTGATGTTTTCCCAGCTCCCAGCACTGTGCCTTGCATGTAATAGGAGCTCAATAAGCATCTGTTGAATGAATCTGTTAACATAGTGAATTAGTCACATTCTCATTTAGACTCTTCTTGCATTCTAAGATAAATTCTAATCAGTCACGAGTCATTATTCATTCAGAATACATCTAAATTAAATCTAGTTCTTGAGTGATTGATCCTTCTGTGCTCCATACGTGATTGGGCCTGTTTCTTTTCTTATGCTGTCTTTGTCCTTGCTGGTATCAGAGTTAAGTCGGGCTTATAAAATGAATCACATAGCTTTCCATTTCATTCTGTGCTCTGGAAAGACTTGGAGAGGATGGGGATTATCTGTTCCTTGACTACTTGGGAAAACTCGTTGTAAAACATTTGGTCCATATGCCTTTTTGGTGGGTATGTCTTAGACAACCATTCCATTTCTTCTGTGGTTATTGGCCTGGTCAGGTTTCCACTTCTTGCGGATTCAGTTTTTAAAATTTAGGTAGTCTTCAATAATTGTTCGCTTTTTAAAATACATTGTTATACATTATATATAACATTCTTTAAAATCTCCTCTATATCAGTATTATGTCTCTTTTTTAATCCCAGCATTAATTTTATTTTTTCCTTTCTGTTGATTAAACGTCACAAAATTTATCTAATTGCTTTTTCTTCTCAAAAAACCAGTTCTTCATTTTTATTCATTTAGGGTTGCCAGATTTAGCTAATAAAAATATAGAATATAAGTGTGTGCCCTCATTAGTTTCCCATTTAATCTTTTTTTTTCTTTTCCTTTCTTTGTTTTTTTGTTTGTTTTGTTTTTCCTAGCTTCTTGGGTTAAAAGCCTAGGCATTTATTTTCAGTCTTTCTCATTTTCTAAAAATCTGTTTAAACCTACAGAGGTTTTCTTCTTTCATCCCATTCCACGGGTTTTTGTTCAATTCTAAATAATTTGTAACTTCTATCATTACTTTCTCTTTAATCCAAGATTTATTTAGATGTCTCTTTTGAGTTTTAATTGTTAAGTGTGTATATAGCTTTGGGGATGGTTCTTTTTATCCTCAGTTTCTGATTTTATTACACTGTAATCATTGCATGTGGCCTGAAGTCTGTCAAGATTTTCTTTCTGGTCAAGTACCTGCTTCCCAAATTTTTTGGTATTGTGACACATGTGGAAAACCATATTTGTGCATCTAATTGGGGTAAACCAAAAGGAATTGAGAGTCCCAGATAAGAATGCTAGTGAGGGACTTCCCCGACAGTCCAGTGGTTAAGAATCCACGCTTCCACTGCAGGGGGCAGGGGTTCAATCCCTGGTCAGGGAACTAAGATCTTGCATGTCCCATGGTGTGGCCAAAAAAAAAAAAAAAAAAAAATGCCAGTGGGAGTCAGGTTACGGTCCCCAAAAGCCTCTGGCCCATTCTGGATCCCATTCAGTCACCCATGGTATACAACTTGAAAAACGTGCTCAGTTTTTGTGAATGTTTTATGTGTATTTGAAAAGAATGCTGTTTCTCTTCTTGCTGATACGTACATATATATGTATATGTTTGCATATATGTTTAAGATTTCAATGGTCTGATCAAATCCTCTATAGTTACTTCTTTTGGTCTGTTTTCTTGGTGATCACATCCTCCTCTTTTACCGCTCGTGGTAAACACTCTCCTGCATTTGGTGCTTATCATTCCATGCATTTTATTATGCTTTAAGTACTACGTATTTCATGTGAATCACTATATAGTATTCAATTGCCTGTTTTAAATTTTATATAACCAGTATCTTACTGAATATCTTTTTTAGCAATTTGCTTTTTTCATTCAATATATTTGCAAAAGCCATCCCTATACTGAATGTGTAGCTCAAGTTTAATCAGAATCTAATCAGGTTCTTCCGTAGTGATCTTTATTAATCAATCCAATTTAACTACTTGTTTTCCTATTGATGTATATTTCTAATATATGTTTCTTTTTTTTTTTTTTACTTTTACTATGCTGCTCTGAACATTCTTGTCCAAGTCTTACTGACTTACTATGGCAAGAGTTTCTCTAGAGTACATGCCTCAGGGTGGAACCCTAGGCCCTAGATTATGTGCATGAATAACTCTTCTAGACATTACCAAATTGTTCTCCAAAGTGGACATACCAATTTATATTCCTTCCAGGGGTGCGTAAGAGGTCCTCTGGCTCCACACTCTCACCAGCAATCGGCATCTTCACATTTATATTTATTTTTGTCAAACTGGCTAAAAATTGAACTTGGTTTTTATTTTCATTTTTTTTTAAATTTTTTTTTTATTTTCATTTTTATAATTCCTAGTAAGGTTCATCATCCTATGATTTGTGATTTGGTTTTTCTTTTCTGTGAATTTTAAAATTTGTGTCTCTTTTTTCCCAGTGGGTTACTTGTATTTTATTGATTTGTAGGAGTTCTTTATGTAATCTGGATACTAATCCTTGTGTAACATTATATATGTTACAAATATCTTCTTTCAGATTGTAAGTTTTTGTAACAATCAATTGTTATGATGTCTTTTAATAAACAACTTTTTTTAAAATTTTAATGTAGTTGAAATTATCAACCTCTTCCTTTGTGATTTTGGCTTTCTTGCACCTTAAAAGGCAAGACCATAAAAATATTCTCTAGTTTTTTCTTCTAAAAATTGCTTTACACTTTGGGTTCTTAACTGAAATTCATTTTGGGTGTATGATCTGAGCTAGAGATATAATTTTGTATAATTGGTTATCCCAGCATCTTGGATATAATAGTTCATCTTTTCCCTATAGATCCAGAGTGTCAGTTTTATATAAGTCATGTTTTCATAGATAGATGGGTCTGCTCTGTTCCTAATTGTCCAATTGTCCATTCATGCACTAATGTCACACTGTTTTAATAACCATAGCTTCATATTAAAGGTGGAAGTCTGGTAGGAAAAGTTTCTCCATCTCTTTCTTCTGTTTGATTGGGCCTGATAGAATCCTAAATTAGAAGTTACTGTCTCTTAAAACTGTGAAGATAATATTGCACTTTTATTTTTTAGTTCAGTGTTTCTGATGAGAAGTCTGATGTCAATTTGATGCTCCTTCCTTTGTAGGCAGTCTATCTGTTTTGTTTTTTTTCTGGAAGATTTTAAGATTTATCTTTTTATCTTTTCTATCACAAATCTCACACTATTTGTAGGGATTTTGTAGGGACCTTTCGATCCGAGGACAGAATTCTCTTATTTAAATGTTCTGCTTCCCTTCCCTACTCCATATTCTTTCTTTCTAGAATTCTTATTAAATGAAAGTTAGAATTCTGGATCTATCTTCCACATCTCTTGATTTTTCTTTCATACATTTTATCTTTTTCCTATTTGGTATATGTTCTGGGAGAATTTTATAGCTCTGTCTTCCAGTTCATTAATTTGTTCCTCAGTAAATTAATTTGGCCTTTCTATTAAATTATCTCAACAATCGACTTCCACAATCCTTGTTTATTCTTATTTATATGTGTATTAAGTTTTCCCATTTGATGACACAAATCACACTATTTCAAAGCCTTAATCTTCTTGCCCTATTAACTCTATTTCGTCAGATAGAAGTTTTATCATCTGTTGGGTTTCTTATCTCTCTTTCATGGTGGCGTTCTTTTGGCCATTCTTGATTTTTCACTCATCTCTTTAACGGACATTTCCTGTTACATCTATGTTGCATCTGTTTTCTTAGCCTTTTCTAAAGAGGCACAGAATTTACCACTGGGTATACCTTGAAGGCTGATGTTCTGATATGGGTGTTCCCCACTCCTCCAGGTATTGCCAGACACTGGGGGTGGGGCACTGCCTTATCTTTCTTGCTGCCACCCTCCTACCCATTTTTCTTCACTGAAGATAGAAACCACCATCACTGTTGTTTGACTGAAGGGATAGAAAAGTAGTGGTGAGCAGCAATCCAAGTATCTAGATAGTCCTGCTGCAGTACCTGAATTGATCGATTTATTGGTTATCTTTGAACTTCTTCCTGCTGCTAGCATCCATCACTTTAGGGCAAGGAACATTCTTGGTGTCCCTACTACATTTTGCAGCAATAGCCACTGTTCTAGTTTTTTTTTTTTTTTTTTTTTTTTTGGCTGTACTGCGTCTTTGTTACTGCACGTGGGCATTCTCTAGTTGAGGCGAGTGGGGGCTACTTTTCATTGTGGTGTGCAGGCTTCTCATTGCAGCAGCTTCTCTTGTTGCAAAGCATGGGCTCTAGGGGTGCAGGCTTCAGTAGTTGTGGCGCACAGGCCCAGTAGTTGTGGTGCACGGGCTTAGCTGCTCCACGGCATGTGGGATCTTCCTGGACCAAGGCTTGAACCTGTGTCCCCTACATTGGCAAGCAGATTCTTAACCACTGCGCCACCAGGGAAGTCCCACTGTTCTAGTTTTAGCTCTGGTTTATCTCCAGCGGATTCTGTGTCATGCAGGGATGTGTCACAGTGTCTGGTCCCTAGAAATTTCCTCTCTTATTTCCCATGCAGCTGTGATTTTCTTCATTTATCTTTTCCTTTACTTATAGAAATTTGGAGCTGAAGAGAAGATTGTATCATTTTTTTCAATCCATTATCTTCAAATTCACTTTTTCACCACACTTAAGGTATGTATAATGAGAGAAATAAGACAAAGAAGCGGTCTGTGGAGGCCAAAATATCACCTTATTCTGATACAGTTACTGCGGAATGTAGCTTAGCATGAAAGCCAGATGAGCTTACTAATACTGAGTCACAGAATTATATAAACTTAACCAGCCTGGCCCAGCAGCACCGACTGGAGCAGGTCTCATCATACGGATGGCATTCTGTCCTGCAAGAAATAGAACTGTGCTTTCTCTGCCTGACTGGCTCCCAAAGAGGAAGGAGAATGAAGCTAATTGTGCTCTGCTTATTATTCCAGAATTCACCAATCAGATTAAGTCACCCTCTCCAAAAACACAGATGTACTAAACTTTGTCCCATGGAAGATGTATTCATGTACTATTGCCACTGTAACAAATTACCACAAACACAGTTGCTTGAAACAACACAGATTTATTCTCTTATAGTTCTGGAAGTCAGAAGTCCAAAATCCATTTCACTGAGCTAAAGTCAAGGTGTTGGTAGGGATGGCTCCTTCTGGAGACCCTAAGGGGAAAATCTGCTTTCTTGCCTTTTTTAGGTTCTATGCCCACCTGTATTTCTTGACTCGTGGCTCCTTCTTCCATCTCCAAAGCTCATCGCTCCCATCTCTGCTTCTGTCATCACATCACCCTCTTCTCCGACTCTTGCTCCTCCTGTGTTCCTCTTATAAGGACCCTTGTGATTACATTGGGACAACCAGGTTGGCCAGGATCTTTTAGCAAATTAAGCTACATCTCACTAGAATGGGGGCAGTTCCTACAGGGCCTCCCAATTAGAAAATAATAATACCAACCAAGTCTGTTCCGTTACATTGGGACAACCTCAGGATCCTTAACTTAAGCATGTCTGCAAAGTCCTTTCTGCTGTACAAGGTAACATATTCACAGGTTCTGGGGATTAGGATGTGGACAAGTTTGGGGAAACATTATTCAGCCTAGGACAGAGGTAGTATCAATAGCTGGTTAAGAATGATTCCCCACTGATATTCCCTTGATTCTTGTTCCCTTAAACCATTGGTTTAGCCATTAAGCCTATGTCAACCAGAAGTGTGTCTCACATCTTCAGGAGAGAATCTTGGCAGCCTATCAGAACAGTCCTGCCCCATTTTCTTGAGGCTACCGTTCCCTCTTGTGTCAACCAACTTTGTACCCTCCCAGGGACACTAGCAGGAAAGAGAGATTTTGCTCATGAAAAGTTCCAAAAGAGTTCCCTAGTATGCATTAATTAAATAGTTCAATGCCATTCTGTATCCAAGGCTAAAATTTCATTCATTTTTCTATAATTTTTTTTATTATTCCTATCCGTATAGTCCATGTAGCATATCAGAGGATCAGCAATGAGATTAAATGACAAAATTACACTAGTCTAATAAAAATATGCACAAAGAAACCTGGAAATAATCATGAGGGAAATGCAAATCAAAACCACAGTGAAATACCACTTCACACCTGTTAGAATATCTATTATCAGGAAGACAAGAAATAACAAGCATTGGTGAGGATGCAGAAGAAAGGGAACCCTTGTGCACTGTTGGTGGGAATGTAAACTGATGCAACCACTATGGGAAACAGTATGGAGGTTCCTCAAAAAATTAAAAATATAACTACCGTATGATACAGTCATTTCATTCCTGGGTATTTATCTGAAGGAAACGAAACACTAACCTGAAAAGATATATGCACTTCATGTTCACTGCAACATTATTTCCAATAGCCAAGACATGGAAGCAACCTAAATGCCTATCAATGGATGAATGAATAAAGAAAATGTGAGATAGATAGATTATATACTATACTAAGTGAAATAAGTCAAATACCATATGATCTCACTTATATGTGGAATTTTAAAAAAGTGAATTCGTAGACACAGAGAACAGATTGGTAGTTGCCAAAGGCAGGGGTGGTGGTGTGGTGAAATGGGTGAAGGTGGTCGAAGGTACAAAATTCCACTTATAAAATAAATAAGTCTCAGGGATGTATGTACAATATGGTGACTATAGTTAATAATACTGTATTGTATATTTGAAAGTTGCTAAGAGAATAGATCTTAAAAGTTCTCATCCCAAGAAAAAATTTTGTAACTACATGTGGTAGGGCTTCCCTGGTGGCACAGTGGTTGATAGTCCACCTGGCGATGCAGGGGACACGGGTTCGTGCCCCGGTCCGGGAAGATCCCACATGCTGAGGAGTGGCTGGACCCGTGAACCATGGCCGCTGAGCCTGCGTGTCCGGAGCCTGTGCTCTGCAGCGGGAGAGGCCACAACAGGGAGAGGCCCGCGTACAGCAAAAAAAAAAAAAAAAAAAACCTTTTCATTTTCCCATCCTTTTTGAACTTGAGGTGCCGGCACTGCAGTGTTGTCGTGAAGGTGAATTCTGTCTAACAGAACTCCCGCAATAACCAGTAAACGTTTTTCTTCCTGTGCTGCAATGGCTCTTTCCACTGCCTCCTTCTGTGGAATTCCTTAGGCTTAAGAAAACCATCACCTGGGGACGATTTCTCCCTCATATCTAAATAACCGGTTTCTAGCAGCCTTGAGGACAAAAATAGAGGGAGTAATTCCTGAGCCACATGAATTCAAACTTAGTCCATCTACTCCGCCCTCTTTTGCCCTTGAAGATGGTTCAAAACAACATAAAAGCGGAATTTAAAGTCGGGCTGTTTGTTTATCTTACCTGCCTAGGCTTAGCACTAGCACATTGAAAATTAATCTCTCACTAATGCTCTGTGGTCCAGAGAGAACCCAGCTGCCCCATGGTTTAAAAACAGTAAATATTTTCTTGCTCCTTTAATATCTAAAAGGATGGTATATGAAAAGACTGTTTCTTTCTCCTTATAATTGAATCCTTGCCCCAGCTGTAACTGCTTATTAAGGCCTCTTCAGCCCGCTGGCCCCTGCTACGTTCCTCTCCTGGTTCCTGTGCTCGTGCCAAGGCCCTCTTACAACCTCTGAGTGGCTTTTCCAAGGTCTTTTTCCCCAGCCACATCTCTTACGAGCCAACTGCACCATCATAGAAAACTACCTGGTCCAATATAAGCCTATACAAACTGCCAAGATCAAAATGTCCTTGGAGAACAGACTAGTGGTTGCCAAGAGGGAGAGGGCTGGGGAAGGGATGGAGTGGGAGGCTGAGGTTAGGAGATGTAAGCTTTTATATAGAGAATGGATAAACAACAAGATCCCAGTGTATAGCACAGGGAACTGTATTCAACATCCTGTGATAAACCATAATGAATATTTCACAAAAGAAGGTATATGTATGTATAACTGAATCACTTCACTGTACAACAGTAATTAACACAACACGGCAAATCAACTATACTTCAATTAAAAAAAAAAAAAAGATCAAAATGTCCTGCACACACACTCAAGAACAAGACCCCAGGGCCAATGCCAATCCTCTGCCACTCTAGAAGCCTCGATCACTCTACATGTACTCATTGCCTCTCCCTGACCTCCTTATTTGTCATATACCAATTTTCTGGCCAATGCATCAAAAGTGGGAACACTGAAGGGGTATCCAGTCGAAAGCACCCTTCCTCCTTTTCTGAGTTCAAAACAAATTAAGAAATAAGATAACGGAATGGAAAAAGAAAACCAAATCGATTACTTAATTCCTAATAAAGCTGGGTTGCAGGATTCGGTTTACTGTGAGAGAAGAGCTTCCTGACCTGAGGCCCCAGAATAAGATGCAGCAGCTCTGATCCAAAGTAGACTTGCCTCACCGAGGGTGGGAGCGTCAGCTGCTCCTACAGCGGACCTCATGCTAGCTGGGTGCCAAAGAGGAAAGGGGGCAGGAATGAGTTACGCAAGTCCACTTTACTTCCCCCAAATTTGCCAATTAAATCATGCCCTCCTTCAGTTCAGGGCAGAGTTAAGAAAGGGCCAGAAAAAGCCAGGTGTCACACTAATGCAACTCCCTTCCCCTGAAAGGCAGTGTTTGAGTTTCTTTTACAAGTAAAATATATGTATGTATGACTTGGGTAATTAAATAACTTGATTTTTAAAAAAATTTTATTGGAGTATAGTTGCTTTACAGTGTTGTGTTAGTTTCAGCTGTACAGCAAAGTGAATCAGCTATAGGTATACATGTATCCCCTCATTTTTGGATATCCTTCCCATTTAGGTCACCACAGAGCACTGAGTAGAGTTCCCTGTGCTATACGCTAGGTTCTCACTAGTTATCTATTTACATAGTATCAATGACATAGTGTATATATGTCACTCCCAATCTCCCAGTTCATCCCACCCCCCCTTCCCCCCTTGGTGTCCATACGTTTGTTCTCTACATCTATGTCTCTATTTCTGCTTTGCAAATAGGTTCACCTATACCGTTTTTCTAGATTCCACATATATGCGTTAATATACGATATTTGTTTTTCTTTTCCTGACTTACTTCACTCTGTATACAACGGAATAACTTGATTTTTTTTTAAAAAAAAAGAAGAAGCTGCTGGTAGAAGCCGCTACCTGGTGGGACTGAGGTGCCAAGGTTATAATCCGAAAGTCTGAAGCTTAGATTTCTCTGGCATTATCCATTAGCATTAGGAAATGATTTCCCACTCTTTCAAATAGTTTTCCATATGTCTTTATGAAAACACTTTAGTTCATACATTTATTAGCCATGTACTTAAAAACATTTACAGTTTGCAGCAAGATTTAAATACAAGTTTTGCTCAATTACAGAGACAAATGTTTTTAGCCTTCTCAGCTTCCTTCCATTACCCCTTCTGTTCTCTCTTTTCATCCCCACCATGCGACTCACTCCTCACTTCCAGACTTGAATGAAATTGCCACACCACAAGGTGTGAAATTAATTTCCCAAATGGTCACAGAGTGGCCAGATGATGCCACCTGGGAGTTCAGAGGACTTAGCTCCGCGCAGGGTGAACTGTGGCCAAGGGAAAGGGAAGCAGGAGGAAGCAGGCAGATAGATGCCCTCTTCTTGCCGTTTTTCTTGGACTCCTCTGAGGTGTAGCTTCTTCCTGAAACCTTTCTGAAGAATTCCTGAGTCCTGAGCAAATACACCTAATGAAAGACCTGCTATTCAAAGACTACTTTGCATCCTCTCTTCCCTTTTGCCTCACTCTTACCACCTGAAACCACTCGGGCTATTTAGGGTCATCTTGCCTCTGCCCAAAAGCCAAACTCAGGGCTTCATGCATCCTGTCTGCCACAAATCCAGCGCTTACTGAGTATTTCTTAGGGAAGCAAAGAGAAGATTGCTTTACATATTACATAGGAAACCTTCCTTTGAAATATCTTTGAGTTTCTTTCCTCAAAAGTTCCACAGCTTAGAGCTCACCCAACTCTACTTCCTCTTCTCTTCAAGATTCTAATAAAATTTTCTTCCCCATTCTGTGGTGGGTAGAATAATTCTGTCTCCTCTCAGCATTTTAATTTTCCTCACTGCCAATCACCCTGCTTATTTCAACAAAGGCCCTCTAGTGAGCCGAATGCACAAAGCATTCATTCTTCCTTGTAGACAAGAAGGGAGGTATTGCCAGGACATGCTTTTAATATGTGTTCCCCGTGTCACACAGGCATAAAGCAAAATTCCAAGCTGGCAAGAAGTGGAGGGAAGAAAAAGTTATGTCAGGGTGAAGCAAGCATGGGTCTAGGTAGGTACAAGTTTTTAGCGATGTCTGGTGGAGGGAAAGTTCCAGATCAGGAACGTGAATCTTGAGGCAGGGGCAGACATGACCTAAAACTGGGTTCAAATGAGGCCACATCACCTGTGAAGGGGAGGCCAGGAGCTGGGAAAGGATTTTCAGTCATACTGGGAACAGGCACAGTTCAGTTTAATACTCAGTAAATCTTATACTCAATAAACATCCCGTAAGTTTGCCGCCAGCATCAGAACTGATTCCCGTGGCAATGAGACTGATTCTGAAAGTGGACAAATAGATGTCCTGCCTAGAGTCGAGGGTTGAGGGACCAGGAAACCAAGTCGTTCCCTACTCTTAATATTTTCCCCTCATGTTTAAGAATAACACATTTTCTATTGATGCTGTTAACAAATTATCACAGGGACTTCCCTGGAGGTCCAATGGCTAGGACATCGCCTTCCAGTGCAGGGGGTGCGGGTTCGATCCCTGGTTGGGGAGCTAAGATACCACATGCCTCACGGCTAAGAGGCCAAAACATAAAACAGAAGCAAGATTGTAACATATTCAATAAAGACTTTAAAAATGGTCCACATTAAAAAAAAAAAAGAAATCTTTAAAAAAAAAATTACCACAAACTTGGTGGCTTGAAACAACACAGTCTCTTGCAGTGCTGTGGGCTAGGAGTCTGACACATGTCTCACTGGGCTGACATCCAGGTGTTGACAGGGGAGAACCCTTTTCCCTGCCTTTTCCAGCTTCCAGAGGCTGCCGCATTCCTTGGCTCGTGGCCCCTTCCATCACTTTCACAGCCAACGAGGGCAAATCGAGTCCTCTCATCACTTCACTCTGACCTCTTCTGCCTTCCTCTTCTACTTTTCAGGATCCATGTGATTACATTGGGTCCACTTGGATTACACAAAATTATCTTCCTACTCGAAGGTCAGCAAATTAGCAAACTTAATTCCATCTGCAACCTGAACTCCCCTTTGCCATGTGATAAAACATAAGCACAGAATCTGGGGATTAGGATGTGTGCATCTTTGGGGAGCCATTATTCTACCTACGACATAGTGATAAGTACTGTGGAGAAAAACAGAGCAAGGATGGGAAAGAGGGAGGGACCACTCTTCCATAGTCGTGCTGCCCTCTGACCACAGCTGGAAAGGTTTTCTGTTGTTTTTTTTTTTTTGCGGTACGCGGGCCTACTCACTGCTGTGGCCTCTCCCGTTGCGGAGCACAGGCTCCGGACGCGCAGGCTCAGCGGCCATGGCTCACGGGCCCAGCCGCTCCGCGGCATGTGGGATCTTCCCGGACCGGGGCACGAACCCACGTCCCCTGCATCGCCAGGCGGACTGTCAACCACTGCGCCACCAGGGAAGCCCTTAAGGATTCATTTGATTAGATTGAGCCGACCTGGATAATCCGAGATCTTCTCCCCATCTCAAGGTCCTTAACATTAATCATTAAACATTAAGACCCTTTTGTCACTTAAGGTAACATATTCACAGGTTCCAGGGATTAGGATGTAGACATAATGGGGGAACCATTATTCTACATGCCACGTCTTACCTATGATGGAATTTTCTAGGCATCTAGGCTTGTTGATGACTCTGAATTTCCAACTTGTACTCAAAAAGTCAAAAGCCCTTGGAGAGAATTCAACTGGTAGGTATGATATTTCAATTTAGTCAAAAAGCAGAAATTAAGATTTCTCACCGTTAGCTCCCTAGGCTGGAAAAATGTGTGCATATTTTCTCTTGACTCAGAAGTGAAGCAGCAGCATGATGCCTCCATCACCACCAAGGTACAAAAGAGTTACATCAGCCCAAATAATCCCCTGGTGCTGCCTCTGTGTAACCAGCACATCTTCTCACCCCAAGCCCACAGCAATCACTGATTGCTTTTGCCTTTCTGAGAATGCTACATAAATGGAATCATATGATCTGCAGTCTTTTGGCTCTGGCTCCTTTCAGTGAGCAAAATGCATTTGCTATTCACCCACGTTGTTGTAGGTACCAATAGTTCTTGCATTTTTATTGCTGAGTCGCATTCCATTGTATGGATGTGCCCCAGTCTGTTTATCCATTCAACGGTAGATGGACATGTGGGTTTCCAGTTTTGGTGATTATGAATAAAGCTGCAATAAACATTCATGTACAGTTTTTTTGTGTGAACTTAAGTGTTCATTTCTCTTGGGTAAACACCTAGGATTACTGGGTCATATGGTAAATGTATGTTTATCTTTATAAGAAACTGCGAAGCTCTTTCCCAAAGTGGCTGTACCATTTTGCACTCCTACCAGGAATGTATGAGAGTTCCAGTTGCTCTACATCCTTGCCAGCATTTAGTATTGTCAGTTTTTTGTTTTGTTTCAGTTTGGTTGGGTTTGGGTTGGGTTTTTATCCATTCTAATATGTGTGGTATTATCTCACTGTGGTTTTAATTACTAATGATGTTGAGCATATTTTCATGTGCTTATTCACCATTCATGAAGTATCTGTTCAAAATCTTTTGCCAATGTTAATTGGGTTGTTTGTTCTCTTGTTGGTAAGTTTTGAAAGTTCTCATATATTCTGCATGTAAGTCTTTTGTCAGGTATGTGATCTTAAAATATTTCTCCTAGTCTGTGACTTGTCTCTTCTTTCTCTTAACGGTGTATTTCACACCTCAAAAGTTTTTAATTTTGATGAAGTCCAATTTACAAATTTTTTTCTTTCATGGATCATGCTTTCAGCGTCGTATTTAAGAATCCTTTCCCTCATTCAAGGTCATGATTTTCTCCTGTGTTTTCTTCTAGAAGCTTTATAGTTTTACATTTTGCATTTAGATATATGATCCATTTTGAGGTGATTTTTGCATAAGATAAAAGATATGGGTTGAGGTTCTTTTCCTCTTCCTCCTCTTCCTCTTTCCCCTTCCTCTGCTTTGTTTTCTTTTCTTTCTTTTTTTTTTTTGCATATGGTTGTTATTTGTTCAACACCATTTATTGCAAAGACTATCCTTCCTACATTAAATTGGTTTTGTTTTTTTGTCAAAAACAGACTGACAATACATGGGTGGATCTATTTCTGGACTCTGTATACTGTCCCATTGATCTTTGTATTTATCCTTTCAACAAACACCACTGTCTTGATAACTATAGCTTTGGTGAATAGGTAAATCTATTTTTTTAATCCAAAAATCTCCGTCACTCAAAATATGTCACCTTGAGCAAGTTACATAACTTCTCTTAACTTCAGTTTTCTCAACTGTAAAAAGAGGATATTCATAGGACCTCTGTGAAAGAGCCATTATAGGAACTGACTAGACAAGGAATGGGGGGGGCGGGATTGTGGTGAATGTTGCCTGTTTTGTTTGTCCGGCTCTACTCCTTTCTTCCAGGATCGGCATCTCCTTCTTTTACGGAACAACTCTTCTTATCACTTTAGAATGTATACCCCGAGCATGGTAACACCAGCCTATACGTCATATTTCCCAGTCATGTTCCTACATGATTTCATAGATTATGTTCAGCCTCATGGACAGTTCTACTTTTTTGTTTGTTGATTTTTGATCTGTAGGCAAATTCCTACCAATCCCTCAATAATTAAAATCCCATTTCCTCAGCAAAACTTTCCCAGAGTTGCCTTTGTCCATGTGTACCCTCCCAGCAGTTTGTTCAAATCTATTTTATTGTTTCTAACTCATTATACTATGATTTCACACACACACACACACACACACACACACACACACACATACACACACCCTCGGAGCTCCTGGAGGGCTTGAATAATGTTTTTTATACCTAATGCTTAGCATACAGTAGGTGCTCAATACATTTTTATTGGGTGGAAAAAGGAAAGGAAAAAAGAAAACTGATTGATACAAATTCCTTCCCTGATAGATATTTGCCTGAACTTTGTGCAAATGGGCCTCCTTGCAGCGCGTATGAGCGCCACGGGCATACGTTATTTTAGCTCTTTTAATGACTCGGCCAGATGACCACAGAATAGATTATGCCAAGCACTAATGCAGTTACATCATACCAGCATGGACTGGTTCTCATTTGGTTAATTAAGATATATTGTGCTGAGGCATGAGGCACTGGCCCTAGGAAGCAGGTCGAGCACACCAGCCATGAAGAAAACATCCTTATTATCCCAAGCAGGGGCCATGTTACATCAGATTATTAAGTAGCGTTACAACATGCCCTTAGTTTTGAATTGTTCTCAGTGTTCCCCAAGTAAAGAATAATGTGTCGTCTCCACTCAGAACAGAACAACCAAGGAAAACAAATACAATGATCCAGATGCTAAAACTGAATGGAAGAATGGACTTCTATGAATGTACTATGCAAACTGAGAGACAGCAAGGAATGATGGGAATAGATGCTGAAGAATATCAGTGAACAGGTGAGGGAAGGATGCATTTTGAAAAGGTGCCACATGTGTGAATAAATCAGCTTCCTCCCTTTAGGTGTGTGATATTGTGATATATCATAAGAAATATATATTTGGTCTTCGTCTCCTTTTCTGGCACAGAACTCTTAAAACCCTTAAAATTTCCTAGAGGATGAGTGATCAAGGTGTCTTATTTTATGTTAATGAGGTGACTCTTGGAAAGCATCTAAGGGGCGGGGTTGGTTGCCAGAGGAACCAATCCTGTGATTAGAGAGTTGGAACTTTCAGTCCCACCCCCTGTCCTGTGGGAGAGCCTCTCCTCTCCCCTCTATTCACCCCCCCCCCACCCCAGGCTGAATCAATCGCCGATGGCCAATGATTTAATCAATCATGCCCAGGTAATGAAGTCGCCATAGAAAGCCAAAAGGATGGGGTTCAGAGAGCTTCCAGGTTGGTGAACCTCTGGAGATTTGGGGAGAGTAGCACAGTGGGAGAGGGCATGGAAGCTCCGCCCCCTTTCCTCAGACCTTGCCCTCTGCATCTCTTCCATCTGGCTGTACCTGAGTTATATCTTTTTATAATAAACCGGCAATCTAGTAAGTAAAATGTTTCCCTGAGTTCTGTGAGCCACTCTAGCAAATCAGTAGAACCCAAGATGGGGTCACTGGAACCTCCAATCTGTAGCCAGTCGGTTAGAAGCACAGGTAATAACAGTGTGACTGGCGTCTGAAGTTAGGATGCGGGGTGGGGAGCAGTCTTGTGGGACGGAGCCCTGAAGCTGTGGAATCTGATGCTGTCTCCGGGTAGACAGGGTCAGAACTGAGTTGAACTCTAGGACACCCAACTGGTGTCACAGACCACTCGGAGGTGTGGGAACCACTGCCCCGCACAACACATCCAAGTTGGTCCCAGAAACTTATAGGCATAATATTAACTTGCATTCCTGGTAACTTTGGCTGACATTTCGTAGTACATCCATTAGCCACCATTTTCACACATTATAGTAAGAGATTTTAAAAGCACTTTCAGATACATTATTTCAGTTGATCATGACAACAACCGCATGAAGAGAAGTTATTAGTTTCCCTCATAAGCTTAGAGACGTTAGGCTAGGCATCCTACACAAAAATAATGACCCAACTTACAAGTTGGTCATGCCACTGAGGAAGCCTGCCAACGAATCAGATCCACCTCCAACCGGCCCCCACTCCCCATGCCCAGCTCTGGGTATATCCCATCTGAAAAGCAATTGGCCTTTTCAGGGCTTAAACCCTGGGGGCCCAAATGACAGGCTGAAATGAAGACCTAGGCCTTAATTATTCTTTATAGAATCCCCTCCAAAACAGGAACTGAAAAGCAGATGATGAGAAAATTTCCCTAGGAGCTCTTTAATCACCCAAAGGAAATGACTTTTTAATGAGACCCCTCACTAAATAAACAAATTAGCCAACACCACTTGGCTACTGTTATCTACCGACACCTCCCCCAAAGGAAGCTGGACACCCCCTCCCAGGCAACTGATGCAGGAGGGAAGAAACCTACCCAAACAAGTTTAGCAAAGATAAAGCTTTTGATCAGCTCCTTACCTACTTTAGAAGAAGGTGGCCTTTGAGAAACACCTGAATCTATTTGGAGCTAAAAAGCAAAAGAGGTTCAGAGGCCGGTTCATAGTAAAAGTCCTTCCTATCTCAAGTCAGTCAATCAATCAATCATTCAAGCAGTCAACCCATGGCCTTCCTTGGGCCTTCTCTGGTTCTCCTGCCATAAAATGGCCTTCATCCCTTAAGAAGGGGCTTCCAAACCTTACAATGTCCAGTGGTTGGTGTAGCCTCCCCCCAAAAGTGTCTACGAATCATAACTAAGTAATATCCCCTGTTTGTCTTCTTCCCAGAGCAACTTTGGAAACTGATACTGTTCTTTCCATCTTGCCTGAGGAAAGACAGGTAACAGAGAAATACAGAGGTATTCCTGTGGTCATTCCGAGGAGATTTGTTTTTGTGTCTAATGAAACAATTATTAAAGATTTGGGAATATCAGTTTTCCGTAGACGGCAAGACATTGCTGGCCAGAAATATTTAATCACAAGACCGTCTTCCAATCTGGCAGAAAGTGAAAGAGAATGATTGGGGATCGCGTGTCGCCCTGAGCCAGTTGGCTGTGTTCTCACTGAGATTATTTACAAGAATAACAGGACAGTCTCTAAAGGCGGCCTGAGAGTCAGCAGGACCTAAATTTGAGCCCTTTTTCAGCGGCTTAATGTGACCTCGAGCAATAGCTTCCAGGCTCCGTTTCCTCATCGATACAGCTACTTCTCAGAATTTCATCAGGATTAAAAGAAATAATGTAGATAAATGCCTCAGCACACACTGTGTGTTCCATAAATGTTGGCCACTGTTATAATTTATTTAACTGTAGAGAGAAAACATCTGCTTATCAGACTATTGGGTTTTTTTTTCCTGTGTGCAGACTGCAGCAAAATGCAACCCAGGCACTCCAGGGAGGTGTAACTCAAAACCTAACATTTGGAATCATTTTTTGTATTTCTTCTCACTATAAACTGGAAATAATCCTATGTGACTATTAAAATTGAGTTGGTAGAAAAAGTATAGAAGTTTGCAACAGATGGTCCAGGCTACAACCAAATATCTATTCAGTTACTTGCATTCTAGTTGTATTTTTTCCAAACGAGGGGAAATGGTGGCAGGACATAATTAACAAGCAAGAATTTCCAGGTAATACTGGGCACATCTGCCCTTCCACGTGAGGAGTGGGAAGAAAGGCTGAAGGCCACTGCCTTCAGGGACCTTGACATTTGTAGTTGCATTAAGACTTCTAATTCCCTGTTCAAGCCAGATTTAGAAGGAACTCTGGAACTGCCGACCCATTTTTAATGAAACAGAGATTGCAATATTAAGTTAGTACATCTAGTTCAGAGGGAAGTTACGTTATATTATAGCTACATTATCATGTTTTTATAAGCCATTTAAATAATAGTAAAATGTCTTCTAATCTAAGAGGTATGAAATTACCTACCCAACCTCAAGATGAAAAGTTTACTATGAAGAGACAGCTGCTACTCAGTGTGATTACATGAAGCTTAGAGTAAGGTTTTTTTTTTTTTTGGCTACGTGCCATGTGGGATCTTAGTTCCCCCACCAGGGTTCGAACCTGTGCCCCCTGCACTGGAAGTTCAGCATCTTAACCACTGGACCGCAAGGGAAGTCCTAGAGTAAGTTAATAAAATAAAATTTTCCCCTTTTAGAAAGTTTTAGCACATAAAATTATCTTTACTCTGAAAGGTACTCCAAGATATATTTTTAAAATATTATTTACAGTTGCTATCCACTAGTGGATACATTTCAAATGTATCTTGATTAGACAATCACATGTAACAAAAGTTCCTTTCCTTGAAAATGCCTGCAGGAGTTCTGAAAACATAATAACTTCACTTTACTGTAACACTGATACTCTTTTCCTGTCCCAGCTTTTGCCTGCTTCTTTTTAAGATACAAAGAGTACCCATCTTCTCAGTCTCCAGAGCTTTCAGGCCACTGGACAAGAACAGAATGCAAATTACTCAATAACTACATATTTAAGTAACCACCGTATAATTGGAGTTGAGCGGAGGTGTTCTGGGGAAAAGAAAAACAAAATCAATGCGCCTGTGCAAGATGTGTATTCTCCTCATTCAAAGTCTCCCCCCACTATCTGTCCCACCTGCCAAGCCAACTTTATCTCTTTGTATGCCCTGGAACACCCCCCTCCCCGAATCCGCCTCTTGCATAGCTACCAATCAGAATAGTCCCTTGCTCAAAAATCCTCAAGGACTTCTGTATCAGTTAAGATTCGCATTTGGCAAGTAGTAACAGAGCCCAGAAATAATAGTGGCTTAAACAAGATAAAAGTTTATTTTTCTTTTCTTTTAAAGGAATTCTGGAGATAAGCAATGCAGAGCTGGTACGGCATCGCCTAGAGTTCCTGTATCTTTCTGCTCCACAATGCACCTTCTATGCTCAGGAACAAAGGATGCCTCCTCAGGTTGCATCCATCTTATCCACCTTCTAGGCAGCCAGAAGGAGACAGACAGGCAGATGTCAAACTTCGTTTCAAACGCCTTCGGGGCCTAACACAGTCCAGCATACTTCATGAACCCTCTTTAAATAACTGCTAGATCCACAAATGAATTAATTTGGTAGCAGTACTGAAGCAGTGCGATTTATCATTTACAAAACTTTAGCAGCTTTTAACAGTACACCCAGGGCATCATATTAGAAACTATAAGGTGTAAATTGTGCCTCTTAAACTGACACCCTGCTTTAAAATATCTCTATAATTCGCTTGCCACAGTACCTGAAATTCCCAGAGTTAGAGATTTATTCTGGGTTGTTTTCTTTATTTTTTTATCTGAAGTATAGTTAATGTACAATGTTGTGTTAGTTTCAAGTGTACAGCAAAATGATTCAGATATATATATATAAATATATATATGTACTTTCTCAGACTCTTTTCTCTTATAGGTTATTACAAGGTATTGAATACAGTGCCTTTGGCTAAACAGTAGGTCCTTGTTGTTTACCTATCTTTGTATATAGTTGTGTGTATATGTTAATCCCAAACGCCTGATTTATAGAGAGTTATTCCGTTAAGAGACTATATTTGCAGTAAAAGGAAATACGCTGAGGGAGCAGGGAGAGTTCAAATACATATAAGGCAACTTCTAACATGTGAAAACTTATAGCATCCACACAAAAAAATACTCAACACTATCAAGCAGCATAGAAACGCCAAGATCAGGAGGCGTTTCAGAGAAGGATAAACGTCTACAAACATCTTTTGGTAAATGTGTGAGTCAAGTGATTTGTCAGTGCCCTGCCAAGGCCAGAACAGAATAAATGAGTTGAGGAGAAGGAGGAAGGGCTGTCCTGGGCTGGTCAGAGAAGCTGCCTAGTGGCTGTGCTGACAGACCTGGGTTCCCTGTGTGCAGCAGGGAGGAGTGAGGGCCTTAGAAAACGGGATGACAGGCAACCTGAGATGAGCAGAAGGTACAAGTAAAAAGCGTCTCTTGCCCGATGCAGAACAAGGAGAGTGCAGGTGTCATACAGGGAAGGCCGAATCCGGGAGATCTGGGTTCCAGCCCTGCCTCAGCCACCCGCTGGTTCGGTCACCTTGAGCCACTGACAACCTCTCTGGACCTCAGTTTTCTCAGAGGAGTGGCTGGGCGAGATGAGCTTAGCGTTAATGAGCATTAAAATGATTATCACTTGATACATTAACATTATTATATAACATGATAATAATATAACTTGATGCTGACCCTCATGTGTCAGTCAATCCGGAAGAGGTTGTAGAAAGTATGAGAATGAGGGGACTTCCCTGGCCGTCCAGTGGTTAGACTCGGGTGCTTGCACCGCAGGGGGCGCGGGTTAGATCCCTGGTCGGGGAACTAAGATCCCGCATGCATGCCAGGCTGCGTGGCCAAAAAAAATGTATGAGAATAAATAAAGGGGTGAGAGTGGGTTAGGTCTGGGAAGACAGGAAATGCAGGCCATTGTGTGGAAGCAACGTGCCAAACCAGAGGCATCTCTGCTGCTCTGCTGCAGAGGGCCCGAGATGCTATTCTAGCCGTGAGCTTAGGACCTACTCTAGCAGCGCAGAAAGGCCACTTCTCGTGTGCAGGGGTGGTGGTATATTCCAGAGTAAAAATATAATGATAAAATAGCAAATACACACATAATTATTATTTCTATGCAGGCCTTGTTCTAAGTTCTTCCCATATACTTTTTTTTTTCCCATAGAAAAGTGTTCTTAAGATTGTCAATAGAGAGGAAAAGCAAGAAACAGAATTAAGGTACGTCACAGGCTTGGCTCAGGGCCTGGCACACAGTAGGCACAGATCTTTTGTTTTTTAATAGTATCTTTTTTTAACATAAATTTATTCATTTATTTTTGGCTGCATTGGGTCTTTGTTGCTGCCCGTGGGCTTTTCTCTAGTTGCGGCAAGCGGGGGCTACTCTTCATTGCGGTGGGCGGGCTTCTTATTGCGGTGGCTTCTCTTGTTGCAGAGCACGGTCTCTAGAGCGCAGGCCCAGTAGTTGTGGCTCATGGGCTCTAGAGCACAGGCTCAGCACTTGTGGTGCACGGGCTTAGTTGCTCCGCGGCATGCGGGATCTTCCCGGACCAGGGCTCGAACCCGTGTTCCCTGCATTGGCAGGTGGATTCTTAACCACTGCACCACCAGGGAAGCCCCAGATCATTGTTTCTATTGTTGACAAACAAAAGGTCTCATGAAGACATTCCCCTTTCTCCTCGCATGTAACCACCCTCTACATTCTGCAGTGTCCTCGGTCTCCCATTCACCAAATCTCACATTCCCACGGTCACACAAATCCATCAGAAGATGCTAATGGGATTCACAGCTCTTCTCAGGTATATAACTCCAACCCTGGGCCCCAGGCCTCCAGAGCCAGGTGAGGATATGCTAGAGATAAGGGTTTTGTTCCCTCCTTCTCACATTCCATCAGCAGTTCTCTCTTTTGAGTGAAGACTTGTTTTATTTTATTTTACTGGCAAGAGAGGAGGAAGGGAGATGGAGGGAAGAAGAGTGAAAGGGAACAGAGAAGATAAGATACAGGAGGTATTTCAGGCCTGGATTTTGGCTGCGGAGGACAGGTAGGGCTATTATTTTTGAGAAATTTGAAAGCCTAACACCAAAGACTGAAGCAGAAACAACTGTGATTGGAGCTTGGAATTACAGGTCACTTAGACCAGCTCCAAAAGAAGCTGAGTGGATAGCAGAGATAATGAACGAACTGTGAGCAATCAATTTGCCAACACCACCTGTAAAAGCTTAACGGACATGGACCAATGCTAGGTCACTATAACAGTTTAACCAGCAGAGGTCTCTCTTTTACTAATCTTCAACTGAAAAAAACCAAACAGCGACAAAAATCCCCGTGGGTTGTCCATTTTTATTATTCCTCTTTTGAAGTCACTTTCCAAAACCAAACATGTAAACAATGAATGATTTGGCCAAAGTATTCGTGAACACTGAATCCACTTGCTCAGTCAAGATGAAAGACTAAAATGCTGAGCTTTTGTGAAGAAAATGATTCCATATTCACCCCTAAAGCTGTTCACTAGCTTAGAAGCTTCACACCAACTGTACCGGCAAAGGACAAAATGTGGACTGGTCCGTAAAATGACACCAGCAGCCAGCTCATTGTGACCATGAAGAGAATGCAAGCTGAATCCGCAGCAGGAGGAGCGGAAGTAAATCAGTTGGCTGATTCAGCAGACCAACACCAGGCCGTGGGACTTGCTTGGGTCCTCCTTCAAAACCTGAAATAACTCGGCTGTGACTGGCATCTGCTCTGATGGTCCAAGGACCTCACGTCTCCTTCACTCCCTGAGGCCAGAGTTTTAAAATGTTTTTTATATTGTGTATGTTGAGCGGCATCTCAAAGGTGTGAGCCTGGACTTTCTTTCCCACACCCTATTGGAATGATCCCAACGTGAGACTAAGGGTTTTGAAAAGAATTAGACAAAAGGAGGAAATGAGAGAGTTTAATTTAAGCTTAATTGAAGTCACTCTCTTCAGTTATCCAACGGTTTCCCATTGCACCTTGATGTCAAGTCGAACATTCCTAACGTGGTTTTAAAAGCCCATCGCTGTAGGGCTTCCCTGGTGGCGCAGTGGTTGAGAGTCCGCCTGCGGATGCAGGGGAGACGGGTTCGTGCCCCGGTCCGGGCAGATCCCACGTGCCGCGGAGCGGCTGGGCCCGTGAGCCATGGCCGCTGAGCCTGAGTGTCCGGAGCCTGTGCTCCGCAACGCGAGAGGCCGCAGCGGTGAGAGGCCCGCGTACCGCGAAGGAAAAAAAAAAAAAAAAAGCCCATCATTGTATGGACTTCCCGCTCTAGTCGGAGCCCTGATCAGCCCTGCTTAGCCCCGTTTGCGGCATCCCAGCCACAAGCACCTTCTTTCACTTCCTCAAAGGCCTTCCCAGACTTGGGGCCTTGGGCAGGGCTCTGCCTGGATCACTCTTCTTCCAACTGGTCCCACCACTAGGTGAGACCCTGTGTCCCAAATTCTTGCAGCATCCTGCAGGGCACCCACTACAACATGGGGGACTGCAGAAGGCACCACAGAGAGGGATGGGTTTTTAACTTTTTGTTTGTTTTTGCTGTACGCGGGCCTCTCACTGTTGTGGCCTCTCCCGTTGCAGAGCACAGGCTCCGGACGCGCAGGCTCAGCGGCCATGGCTCACGGGCCCAGCCGCTCCGCGGCATGTGGGATCTTCCCGGACCGGGGCACGAACCCGTGTCCCCTGCATCGGCAGGCGGACTCTCAACCACTGCGCCACCAGGGAAGCCAGAGGGATGGATTTTTAAAGGCTTGTTTCTTTTTGGTGAACACAGGTTGGCCTGGGGTTGGTGTTTGGACTTCCGCCCCTGCCTGATACCTCAGCTGGACACCTTTGTGTAGGGCCCAAACTGTTGGAGCCCAAAGCGGAAGCTCCGAGGTTCCTTCATAGCACTCATGGTTCAGAACACTCATTAGCTACGATTCCTTGTCCATCTCCTCCAATGGCCTGTGGCTTCATGAGGGCAGTGCTCCTGTCTGCCACGTTGAAGACACAGAGCCTGGCCCTTAGAAGGGGCTCCATGATATTCAGGCAACAGTGAAGCAGGGTTTGGCACCGCTGAGCCACCACGAAGTTATACCTTCACAGGCCTTTTTCTGGTAAGATAATACATGTTAACGGTTCAGCCTCTACTCCTGTACTATCATCTTCCTTCGACTCCTGTGAATATGTGGTTTGTGGCCAAAAATCAGGAATCTAGCCTCCCTGGAAAATAACGTGATCCACAGGAATGGAATGTGTGATCTGGACTAGGAAACAGGAATCCCAGAATTGGAAGCCAGAAGGCACCTATGAATCATCTTATTTAACTTATCCACGTTACAGGAAATCATGGATTCGAATTTTCTCACCTGTCGAATGAAGACTGGATGCAGTGATCTCCCATTCCGGGTATCGTGAGGTTTCTAAGTTTTGCCCCAGGTCAGTCCCATGGAGCGTGACAGCTCAAGACTGGCCTACTAACTTGAAATTTAAAACGATCTCCCCAGCCCTAGGTCCTAAGTAACTAAACTATGGCAGGGAGTTGATGCCAAAGATCAAGGAACGTGAGGTTCCGGATAATATTACCAATGGGATCCCATGTGGCAAAAAAGATGGAACAGGCTCAATTTTCCATGGTTTGTTAAGATATCCCTGAGTTGGTGGGGATGATATTTACACCTCTCTTATGTGCCCTGGAAGCAAAACCGTATACCCAAACACACACACTCCTCGGAACTCATATATGCATTTAACGATATCTGAAACTAAATAGAAAAATGGAGAGGAAATGAATTCTAGAAATGCCTTGTTCTTTGCTAATGTCTGAAAAGAGACTGTATGAGACACAAAGAGAAACTTATTCTGTGTTCAAGAGTTATCAGGATAATTATGTTTCAAATCTGAAAAATCTTTATATTTTATTTCTTGTTAAAATCCATTATAAAAAATACAACAGGGACTTCCCTGGTGGTCCAGTGGTAAAGAATCTGCCTTCCAATACAGGGGATGTGGGTTCCATCCCTGGTCATGAAACTAAGACTCCACATGCCGCGGGGCAACTAAGCCCGTGCACCACAAATACTGAGCTCGTGTGCCTCAACTAGAGAGCCCGCGAGCTGCAAACTACAGAGCCCATGCACCCTGGAGCCCACGCACCACAACTAGAGAGAGAAAAAAACCCCACACACCACAACTAGAGGGAAGCCCATGCACCGCAATGAGAGCCCGCGTGCCACAACTAAGACCCGATGCAGCCAAAAAATTAAAGAAAAAAAATAAAATAAAATTTAAAAAATAGATATTAAAAAAATACAACCAATAATGAAATGTATAAAGTCTCTTCATACTCCCCCTCTCAGAAATTGGAGAGGTAACCTTTCAGGCCGGGACCATGCATATATATGAATTAAAAATTTTTTTTTACAAAAATGGGATCATACCATAAATATTGTTCTGTGCCTGGCTTAATAGTATGAACTTTTCCTATTCATACATATAAAGCTACCTGGGGTGTTTTAATAGCTGCAATCTGTGTCATTCTTGTATATTCTACAGTTGGTTCAATCAAATAATCAATCCTGTAATCCTATAGCAAAGGGGAGGTTGTTTGGTCATTTACTTGTTTGTTTCCTTTTAAACAAACAGCGATCATTCTGGTAAATATATATTTAGTCATACATGTGATTATTTTCCTAAATTTGCAGAACTGCTAAATGAAAGACTAAACCCACAGTACATAACATAAAATACAATATGTGTGTATATGTGTCTGTAGGAGGGATTTAACATTTTTCCCACATGATAAGCTATAACCTAACACCAATTATTCCATAATATTGTCTCTCTACTGATTTGAAATTTCATGTTTATCATATAATAAATTCTGCTTGAAGCCTTTTAAAAGAATAGAGAATCTGAAGGGAAAGCCAGAATAAGGCAATGATTTTGTAGAAACTCAGGTTATCCAACGATATACAGGCATTAAAAGCAGGAATGGACGAGATGTATTGAGAAAGGTCGTTGTACTTGTTTTAAGAGGCTGACTCTGGGGGTTTCTATGGGCAAAGTAAGGTGATGCCAATAAGCCCAAAATTAGACAGTTTGGATGAGAGGGATTTCACACTGAACTTGAAAGGTGGTCATGGCTTCCACATAGGCAAACTCCTTGCTTCTCTGGTCATCACTGAAGCTAGAAAAAATCACTCAGCTTTGGATAGAAGGGAGGGAAGCAAATGTTACACTATCAAGAAACGATAATGGCCAACTTTGTATCAGAGTGATGCTAACTGTAACTCTACCTAAACTTATATATTCTGTTTATAACTTTTATCCCATAGTCTCACATTACAACGGAGCATGTTTTCATATTTTAAGAGCCTTTTGTGTTTCCTTTTCTGAAAATTGTGGTCACAACCTTTGCTTACTTTTCTACTGTTTTGTTTGCTTTTACTCATTGATTTGTAGAAACTCTTTATTAATCAGGGAAATTAGCCCTTTGATATATGGGTTGCCAACATTTTTTCCAGTTTGCCATCGTCTTTGTGTATGGCTGTGAGTGTTATTGATTTAGTACCACAAACAAATCTATACCAGATCCTTTCTAAGATAACTAAAGATGGCCCTAGAGTCAACGAATGCTTTTTTTTTTTTTTTTTTTTGACAACACCATGTGGCTTGTGGAATCTCAGTTACTCGACCAGGGATTGAACCCAGGCCACAGCAGTGAAAGCCTGGAATTCTAACCACTAGGCCACCAGGGAACTCCCACAAATGCCTTATTTTTTAAACTTTAAAAAGAAATTGTGGTAAAATATACATTAAACTTACCGTTTCGACCAGTTTTTGCAGTATATTCATTCTGTTTATTAAATTACCACCCCCCTCCAAAATTACTTGTTCCTCTTAAGGGTAACAATAGCAGTAATTAAAAATGAGAAAATATGTTTACAAGGTTAGTATAGTGCCGGTTGTGGTTACTTGAGAATCCAAAATAAAAAAAAAAAATGGATGTCTCCGGGAATTCCCTGGAGGTCCAGTGCTTAGGGACCACTGCAGGGGGCACAGGGTCAATCCTTGGTCAGGGAACTAAGATCCGGCATGCTGCGTGGCGTGGCCAAAAAAAACCCCTGGATGTCCCTATTAATTATGTGTATAATGGTTGTTATTTATTATATACCAGGTACTGTGCTAAGTGCTGCACACACATTATCCCACCAAACAGTATTAATAGGCCTCTGAGAGAGCTACAAGCAGCCTCATTATATAGCTAAAGCAATAGAAACTATAAAAGGTGAAGTAGGGCTTCCCTGGTGGCGCAGCGGTTGGGAGTCTGCCTGCCAATGCAGGGGACGCAGGTTCGCGCCCTGGTCTGGGAAGATCCCACATGGCGCAGAGCAACTGGGCCCGTGAGCCACAATTACTGAGCCTGCGCGTCCGGAGCCTGTGCTCCGCAACAAGAGAGGCCGCGATAGTGAGAGGCCCGCGCACCGCGATGAAGAGTGGCCCCCCCTTGCCACAACTAGAGAAAGCCCTCGCACAGAAACGAAGACCCAACACAGCCATAAATAAATAAATAAATAAATAATATCACCCCTGATTTAAAAAAAAAAAAAAAGGTGAAGTAACTTGCAAGAGGGTCTCACAGGCAATAAGTTAGGTCAATAGGACTCCACCCCAAGCAGTCTCATTCCAGAGCCTCAAAAAGGATGGGATCCAGAATCCTGTGAGATTCTTTTAGATGGAACAGGGAGGAACTTTAAAATTCTTCCAGTACAGTAGTTTCTCTTTATCCGAGTTTTCGATTTTCTCAGTTTCAGTTACCCGTGGTTAACCGGCATCCAGATATATTACAAGGAAAATTCCAGAAATAAACAATTCATAGGTTTTAAATTGCAGGACCTTCTGAGTAGCATGATGAAATCTCTCAATAGTCTGGCTCCTTCCCGCCCAGGACAAAAATCATCACTTTGTCCAGCATATCCATCCTGTATATGCTACCTGCTCCTTAGTTTAGGAAAAAACACGGTATATATAGGTTTCGGTACTACCCTCGGTTTCAGACATCCACTGTAAGGGGGGACCACTGTAGCTGCATATTTATTTATTTACTATTATAGTTAATTACAACATAACGTAAAATTTCCCATTTTAACCGTTTGTAAATGTACAGTTAAGTGTCATTAAGTACATTCACATCGTTGTGCAACTCTCACCACCGTGTCACTGTCTTTTGACTTTCTATGGTGGGTTTTCCATGCAGAATATTTTTATGTCATTGAATTTATGAAAATGAAGGGAAAGCCAGAATAAGGTAATGATTTCGGAGAGACTCAGATTATGGATTTTATGTGTTGTGTCATACTTAGAAAGACCTTCCTCACTCTGAGATTATATCTTTAAAAATTCTCTGAGGGCTTCCCTGGTGGCACAGTGGTTGAGAATCTGCCTGCCAAAGCAGGGCACACGGGTTCAAGCCCTGGTCTGGGAAGATCGTACATGCCGCGGAGCAAATGGGCCCGTGAGCCACAGCTACGGAGCCTGCGCATCTGGAGCCTGTGCTCCACAACAAGAGAGGCCGCAACAGTGAGAGGCCCACGCACCGCGATGAAGAGTGGCCCCCGCTCGCCGCAACTAGAGAAAGACCTCGCACAGAAACGAAGACCCAACACAGCCAAAAATAAATAAATAAATAAATTTATATTAAAAAAAAAAGTTCTCTGAGATCTCTTCTCGTATGTCTATGCCTTTTTTTTTTAATTTCACTCTTTAATTCTTGAGGAATTTATCTGGTATGAAGTGGGAGATAAGGATCCCACTTTATTTATTTATTTTAACACAACAGGAATTTGCAACTAGACAAAATTCATTTTAAATCCATCAGGGTGGGGGGGGAGGGGTGAGGGGAGGCAAGCAAAGAATCCAGGAAAATTCTGAAAAGGAGAAGAGTAAAGGTACTGGTTGGGGTGTGGAGGATTAGTGCTATGAGTAATTATAACTATTCTAAACTTACAGTAATTAAAATAAATGGTCCTCAGTGTTTAAACTGAACAATGGAACGAAACAGGATGATCAGACTTAGAATTTAGTGCAAAGGTACAAATTTAACTTAAAAGGTATAAATTTATGGCCATCTTTATCATTTTGCGTATACCTGTCCAAAACATGGCACACCTTTTCATTCGTTCCAGTCTTCTGATAGAGGCGCAATCATAGAATGAGAACACTGCTCCATCTCCCTCCCACCTTCCTCTCTGCTGACAAGTGCTACTGAAAAGTTACTCATGGAGACTTTGTTTGGGATCTAAATTTTTTTTCCAGAGTCACTCCTAACATATCGGCTCTCCCAGGTTCTCTACATAAATGTGGAAAGCTGTGATCAAGTCTGATTTAATCAGACAGAGCTGTACCATGTTTCCATGGGCTGGGCTCAAAACAAGTACTATGTGTTATAGATTAAACCGTAGGTGTTAGGTGTTGGTAGAATTCTTTAAGGGTTCCTGAGGTTGAGTTTGGGCCTTGACTTAACTTGAGAACTTAGGATGGCAACTAGAAGTTATCAGCTACTGCTCAGTATTATCAGCCACCAATCTCAAAGATGGGGCTTCGAGTTACCACGGGTGTTGGTCTAGAACAGCAACGTCCAAACAGAAATATATAATGCTAGTCACATCTATAAATTAAAACTGTCTAGGGACTTTCCTGGAGGTTCAGTGGTTAAGACTCTTGAGCTTCCACTGCAGGGGGCATGGGTTCAATCCCTGGTTGGGGAACTAAGATCCCACATGCCGGAAGGCAGGGCCAAAAAATTAAAAAAATAAAATCATGTTTGAGTTTTTTTTTTTAATTGTCTACTAACCACACTAAAAAAAAGTTAAAAAAGAAACAGATGAAATTAAATTTAATATTTTTAACCCAATAACCAAAAATATGATTATTTCAACATGTAATCAATATAAAAATTATTAATGAGATATTTAACACTTTTTCATACTAATTCTTGGAAACCCTGAGTATATTTCACACATAGCACATCTCAGTTTGGACTAGTCACATTCAAGTGCTCGACAGCCACAAATGGCTTCTGGCTACCATATTGGAGAGCACAACTCTAGAAAATGGTAATGAGCAAGGCAAATGGCTTGGTTTAGTAGATATCCAGGAACTCCAAGTTTGGAAATACAGTATCTCAATGGTCTGGAACAGACTTTCAAAATCACTAGTCCTAATATTCACTTGATATTTGAATCTTTTCTACAATGTCCCTATTAAGGGGTCATCCAGACTAGTGTTTGACTGGTATTTCCAGGAATGAGGAGATCACTGCTTCCTGAAGCTACCCAGTCCATTGGGGGACAATCTTAACTCCCAAAAGTCCTTGCTAAGGGCACAAGCAGGTTGGTTTATGGTGGTCTGAGGAGGCTGGTTGGTCTGGGCTAAGCTTAAGGGATTAGTTGGGTTAGGAAGTATTGGGAGAGTTTAGTATTAAAAAATTGACTGTAGGTTGGACAGGATAGGAACCGTTAGACTGAAGGCTGGGTCTGGACATCTGGTTAAAATCGTCAGCCACACTGCAACAAGAGTAACGGACCCCCAAAAAACTGTACATATGCTAACCTCACTAATCTGGAGATTCAGTGATTTGGAGAATAATTCGAATTATCATAAACTTTAAAAAATTTCACAGTAAAGTAAAACATAACTGGGTTATAAATTAAGGAAGGCTATCACTTGTATAAGACCTGTATTACAAATAACATTATCCTAAATGGTAAAGTACTTTATCAAACCCAGTAATCAGAGGCACTTTCAAAGTCTTAATCCCTATCTCGATTTTATTTTAACATGCTCCTTACTCAAAAACACCCTGGAAATCAAAGACAGAAAACTTTTTTTTTTTAATTCAGTAAAAATGATACTGACCGCCTGAATTTTGAAGGATTCGGACTGGGTGACCTTTGAAATAATACATTTTTGCTATAATTGTATTTCTTCTGTTTCTTTTTTCCCTTGGAAATGAGAAAGTGTTCTTTTCCGGGCTACCTTCACCCTCCCGCCTTGCCCAGTTCTACCTTTCCAAGGCAGGGGAAAGGTGCATCCTCGCCAGGGCTCCTGCCAGCGCCTCCTAGTACCTCTGGCCAGCAGCCGGTGAAGCGACGCGCCCTGGACGTCCAGTAACGTTTTATACTACACTCTGCCCCCGCCGGAGCTTCTCCAGATTGTACACCGAGGCCCCAGGCCCCCCCACACGCCCGCACACTGTCTACCGCTCTTCGGGATAAAATTTGGGAACGGAAGCCCCGCCCACCCTCCTCCCTCCTGCCTTCACAAAACCAGCTACAACACCGCACCTCGGGCCGCCGAAGTAGGTTTCGCCACACGAGCTGGGGCACCGTCTTTTTTTACGAGAAAACAAGCATCCAAAGGAAAAAAAAAAAAAATTCAAACTGCTCTCGCGGGCCAATGGGGAAGAAGCGGGAGGGGGCGGAGCCAGCGCGCGACGGGCGGGGCGGGCGCGGGGGCTGGTACCGCAGGGGATTCGTAAAAACGCGGCGGGCGCACGGTTTGGGGGTTTTTTTTTTTTTTTTCCTCCAAAACTAGCTAAAGCTCGAGACTCCGCCTGAAGCTGCAGCTTCTCGGATCCACCTTAAATCTTCAGTGGACTCGGCGCAGGGGTCAGTGGGTGCAGCCAATGCCAATCAAGTTTACAACCACCAGCACGGGAGGGAAAAAAGAGAGGAAAAAAAAAAATCTTCAAGTTCTCTGGTCCGCGCACACACACGGACGCACGCATACACACACGTCCACAAGCACACAAAAGGAAGGAGGGGGTGGGGGACAGGCGTTCGAGAGAGAAGGGGGACATGTTTGCAGAACTCTCGCTCGAGGCTCAGTGCCCGTGGCCAGAGCGCTCGGGGAAGGCGCACGGGAAGCGCGGCCCGGCCCGAGCGCCATGATGGTGGCCGCGGTTCGGAGCCCATTTTCTGGAGGGGGAGCTGCAATGATGCAATCCCCCGGCCCCGCGTCCCGGCTGCGCGCCCTTCTCCCTGCCTTTTCTTCACGTTCGTTTTGAGGCGCGTCGACGTTTGGCTCCCAGCACGCCTCGATTCCTTTCTGTATTTTTCACTCGGGGATTCCTGCCTCCTGTGTGTGTGTGTCCCCACGCGAGACAGGCCCGGGACGCGGATGGCCGCACGGGGACTTGAGTGTACGTGTAAATGCTACACTTTCGGTTCTGCGGGGTCTGGCTGGCGCTGACCCATCCCGCCCTACCCCCCCGCGAGCCGAGATCCAGGGGGTGCCACCAACCCCCACCTCCCCGGGGGAGGAGAGGGTCTAGCGTGACCGTGGACCCTCTGACCCAGCCCCCCGCCCAGCTCTGCTCGCAGGATTTTTACCTTAATTTTGGCCGGGAGGGAGGGGAGCGAACGTAGGGTGTGGCCCAGGTGAAAGAGATGGCAAACTTAAAAAAAAAAAAAGGAAATTCGTACTCTGAAAAACAGATCGCAGATCCTAGACGAGCTTCTAAAACACCTTTCTTTCAATTCAAAAAAGCTTCGGAAGAGCAAGTGTCTACGCTAACGAGGGTTAAGATGAAATGGCGAAGGCAGCGTTCCTCGGCAGCCCGGAAAGGTCTCGGCGCGCGGCCGGTGGGCACACCGTGGCCTGAAAGGCCGCCCGCCCCGCTCCCCTCCTGTTGATTTCCACTGTCCCCTCCGTCCCCAGTTATGCCTCTGGACCCACAGTTTCCTAGTTCTTCCCTGCCCTGGTCTCCCGCACTGGGCAGCAGGGATGCAACCGGGGGACTTAGCAGAGCGGGTGTAAGGGAGGAAGCGACCCCCGCGAGCGGCTGTGGCGCGCGGCCCCTCCTGCGCACGGCTGCGGCCCTCCTGGGCCGCCGGCGAGCCGAGAAGCCTTTCGAAATGCGCGGGGCTGCGGATCATTGGAGCCTGGGGTGGGGGTGGGAGCGGGCTGCTGCCCTGGAGGGTCCACGAATTCGGAAAGGTTCTTCTCTCCGCTCAAATCTCCCCAGCGCCCTGGAGTTGGCGGGGTACTGATGTGCAGGGTCTGATTGTGGAGAGGAATGGGGGTTTTCGCTTCTTTCTTAGCCCAGAGGAGAAATGATGAGGGAGGCAAGTTTCGGAGAAACCGCCCAGCCCAGCTGCGGGGGCCGAGGCGCAGCCGCCCTCCATGGCCTGCGGGCGCCCGGGGCGCGGGAACTGCGCGCAGTGATCCGGGCGGTGCGGGAGCCGCCAGTTGCAGACGAGGAGCTAGACTTGATAGCCTTTTCGTCCCGAGGCTCCAGCCAGCCTGACCCCGCAACTGCCGCGGCGGGCCGGCGCGGGGCTGCGGGGCAGGGTGGAGAGACGACGGCGCAGTGGCCGGGGTAGCGGGGTAGGGGGTGGCTGGCGCCGGCGGCCGCATGCCCTCGGAGGGACGCCCGCGGCGGACCCTGCAGTCCGGGGTCGGGGAGAGGACGCTCCGAATCCCGGGAACACGTTTGGAGACTTGACATAGAACGCGTGAAGGACCGACACGGTGACTTTAGGGGCTGCGTTCCTGTGAACGTGCCTGGCGCGGCGAGCATCCACTTCTTCCTGGCCCAGCACTCCTAAAACGCAATCTCTAAAAATTCACATTAAAGATGGCTTTTTGGGAAAGAAACAGGGGTTACAAGCAGCAATTAGAAGAGGACTTTTCCCCCTATCTGTTAGAGACACTTTTTAAAGTATCCTTTTTGGCTCAGTGAGAATTTATTTCATTATTTCCTGACTCTCCACTCCTTCCTCCCCATTTTGAATTGTTTTTCTTGCTTTCTCAGTCTCTTCCTGAAAAACACCCTGCCTTCGTGTTTTGAATGGAATCACAAAAACACCTTTAGTCTTTAATTAAAATAATACCAACTTGGAAGATGTGGCCCCGCCACCAAAGGACCTACTTTTCCCTTCCTGGCAGTCGAAGAGACTCAACCCCGGGGGTTTTTTTGGTTTTTTTGTTTTTTGATAAGCAATTTCAGGTCAAAATAAGCTGAAATTATCTTGTTTAGAGCCCCTTTTGGGGTGCAATAAATTCAATGCAAGTATTTGAGAGAAACAATTGAACCCAAATCCAGATTTTTGCATTTAACCATTTGCAGATTCCTAGAAAAAATAATTTCATCTTACACCTTAGCCACATTTTAGGAGAATTTCAAATTGCAGGGATTATCCTAATAAATCTGACTTTAAAATGCCGTGTTTAATTTTTTTTCTTATTTAAATAAAAAATATCTTTGCTCTGTGTATATGGGATCCTCAAACTCTCAGATCCGGTATTCAGATTAACCAGTTTTAGGTTGTGTAGATTATAACCAGGAAATTTAGAAATTGAGGAGTTCGTGTATGATGACCAGTTCAATTTGAAGCATACCTGTTCTACCTAAATTAGTGTGGAATGCACACCCATTTCTAAAGGACCTATATATCTGAATATTTTGGATGAGAGGTGTAGATTAGATGGTCTGAAAAATGGCTCTAATTCCTCACAACACTGCATGTGTAAATACAGAATTTAGAGAAATCACCATGTTAGTTTCATTTTCAATCCTGCAAACGTGTGATCGGTCTACGCTTATGTAACAATTTTTGGTTCTGACACATTCATATCCTAGAGACGTAAATATTTGAACTAATGGAGACTTTGACCATCTTATTAATATGAAAATGTGGCCTGCCTACTTTCCACTTCTAAAGCTTTGTCCACCCATACAGAACTAAGTGGAAAAGAGTGGCTACTACATTCGGACCTACATAAACATCATCTGAGTGGTGGGCCTGAATTATCTAGGTGTTTGCCACTTCATATTATATTTGTGGAAATATGACTACAAAGCTAGGTCAAATACCTTAAGCTTACTAATAAGGTACATTACATACAGTTCAAGTCAACAAATAGCTATGGAAGTTTTCTTTATTGACTACTTGATGTGTAACAATAATTGGCATCTTTTTCACACATTACAAAAAATTATACCTGGCTCAGTATGCAACCTTTTAAGCACAGCCATATTATTTAAAAGAAGAAGGGGGGAAACCTAGTCTACCCAATACAGCATTTACAAATGCACAAAACATGCCGCTTTGGCTTGTATATTGTCTAGATTAAAAAAAAAAAAAATCTCTTTTTAACATAAATAAGTTAGTATAATTTTCAGTGTCTTTACAGAGTTATGTACACAGGTACACTTCAAATGGTTTTGTTTCATACACATACACAGGCAGTGTAAAAATACTGTTTAAAGATGTAGTATCCATTTCACATTTCACCTATCCACGGGTGCTTTTCTCTATACGCACTTTCCTTTAAAAACACCACTTTCCTTTGGGCAAATTAACAAACAGAATGAGAAGCTGTAAATTAAACATTATTTCATTATTTTTTGTCAAGTTACTTACAGATCTTTAAAAATATCCAAGGATTTAGAATTATTTTAACTGTGTCTACACACCCTGAAGTGAAAAGAAAATTAAGAAATTTTCTCAACAAATCTGATAAAAACTAAATGGTCAATTCTGAGCATTCAGAACTCCCCCCATACATGCCAGATTTTTGCCCAGGGGTACCTGGAGTGACTACCGAACAGCTGAATACTTTAACTGGCAAATTCCAATTTTAAGGGAGACTGGAGAAGCCGGGGAGCACTGAGTAGAGTTTTGTTTAAAAAAAAAAAAAAAAAAAGAGCCATTTGCTGCTACATAATGGAATCATCTGAGCTCCTAAATGAGAAAAAAGCTTCATGTAAAAAAATAAGTATCAATTATCTGCAGCCAGTGTTCAAATTTGGATGATTTTTTAAATGAAGTATCAGTTCTCACTGAAAGGGACATTACATCTTTAAAGAAAACAAAACCTTCCCCCCAGACTGCTTCTCTTAGTGCAAGTCAAATATTTTTCTCCTTGCTCTAAGTCAAAGCAAGCTCTTCATACCCCCCCATGCCAATTCCTCAGCCCCACCCTGCCCTCCCTTCCCCAAAGTTTATGTGCTACATAAAAAGTAAAAACTATATACACAGGTAGTACAATGAAGCAAATAAGGAAAAACCTAATTGCACAATGCTACATCCAATGCTTTTAGAGGCAGATGATTTAAGAGTGCCTAAAACTTTAGTGTTATTGGGTTGTTGCTGTTCAGTGCTTATAAGGGATGTCCACTCCGTGGAGTCAGCGATATGTATTCAAAATGTTTAATTTATATCTTCCTTGCTTCATCAAGCAGTGATGTATCGGATAAACAAGGAAACATACTCTCAATTCTGCAAAAGAAACAAGAAAGAATTAGGAGAAAGGCACAAGAACAACATTGCCAATATGTGACGGGAATTACTTTGTTACTGTCTTTGTTGGGAAATACCTGCGCAATAGCAAAGAAAGAACGTGCTAAAAGTTGGTGCTCAGAGTCACCTCCATCCAACATTTCCTTCGTTGGATTTTTACTCTCCCCTGCACTGTGGACTTTTGTCTAGAGCAGTGGTTCTCAACAGTGGGTAATTCTGCCTCCCCCTCCACCCCCGGGGGACATTTGGCAATGTTTGGAGACATTTTTGGTTGTCACACTGGGTGGGGAGGGGGTGCTACTGGCATCTGCTGGGAGAGGTCAGGGATGCTGCCAAAACATTCTACAATGCGCAGGACCGCCTCCCACGACAAAGAATTATTCGGCCCCAAATGTCAACAGTACAGAGGTTGAGAAACCCTGGTCTAGAGAATCGGGGGTCAAAGATAGTGAGAAAGGACAGACACAGGAAAATTCAGAAAGTGTAACACATAAGAGTAGCAAAATTTTCTAAGTTTGAAAAATAATTGGAAATCACACTTAAAAAGACTATCCAAAGAAAATTCTATTCACTTTTTTTTTTCTCAAAATATTTTAGTCTTAGTCATATGTAGAATATACACACGAATGCTTATGAATAGGTCCTTACTACTATTTCCTGTATTCTCTGAACTGGCAATATTTACTAACAAATGCTTCTCTGTATGTCAGAATGGGGCCAGATCAAAATCCAGTAGGTCTGATTTGCTGTGGCTCATCTGATGAGCTAGGCCACAAGTCACAAACCAACAAGAGCTGCAGGTGGTAAGGTTGCTTCAGAAAATTTTTTCAACCCATTTACCCACTTCATATATAAGCTGTGATGGAGAAGTTCAATAGCGCCGTTTTGTATAAGCTCTGAAAAATATGTATGTAATGAAATCCTATATATGACACTGATTTAAAAATACAACAAACTTGAACCCCACCTTCATCCCTTTTTTTAATTTTTAATTTTTATAGATGAGGATTTTAAAAGTTAATATCAACATCTCTTAGGATCTCTTTATATGCTAGGCTATGAGAGTGTTTTGGAAAAAAAAAAAGAGGACACGGTCGTTGTCTGTAAGACGTTTACAAACTATTAATACATGTAGTCTGATCATTATGGAGACCAATCCACGTAAAGCTGGGGGCTGAATTATTCAAATTAGCTTTTCATGTTGATCATATTTTAGTAGATGGCAAAAATCTCCACTTCCCTTGTTTGGGGGACACCTACCCCGTCAGCCCTGATAGCTACTATCCATTTCCCCTACAAGTATCTAAATTCCCCTGTTATAGCACGACTGGCATACACATGCTGACGTGTTCCTGGACTGCTTACCCTGGCAGTTACTTTAACTTTTGCTTTGCAACTTCAGTGTTATCAGAAATTCCGTCGGAACCTTAGGATTTTTGAGCCTTCCATTTTGGTTTTTTTCAATACACACGTTCCTTCTCCATCCCCCAAACTTATCAGAAGACAGGGAAAGTGAGAGTTTGTGAAAATGATAAAAACCAAAGGAAGCCACATACCTCGCTTGTCACGTTTCTAACCATTTGAACAACCAGCTATGAACCATTTGTGCCTCACTTTTCCCTCAAAGTTTGAATTAAATCATTTATTTGAATTAAATCATTTTTCCATGGATGGCTCAAAATCTGAGTCAACCTGGTCTTCTGGGAGATGAATTCTCATGAAGTGGGATGGAGGCAGACCCCCGCTCTTGTTCAGATGGAAAAAGAACCTATTGTTCCCAACATGTTTTGATGGGACTCTCAGAGAACTGACCTTCTTCCCCACAGGGCCTTGGTTACAAGTACTTGCCTGGGACCCTTGCTCTAATCATTTGGTACTTCAAAGGAAAATGATCTCAGGACGTAGAAACTGGGAAGAATTACAGCACCTCCACACTAATTCTCAGTCTTCCCCATTCCTACTTTTTTTGACCTCCAAAATATAAACCAAACAAAAACCCACAAGCTCTAATCTGCCAGCCACCACTGAGATCGGGTTATCCTGGGGCTGGAAAGCCCACGAGTTCCTGCAGCCCAATTCGGGGGTCACTGCTTTGCTCGTAGTAATCAACCCACCGAGTACTTTACGTTTGACGCCTTCTGAGGCCCGGCTTCTTGGGCGTCTGCTCCACTGATCCCGCGTTCGGGGAACCGTCTGAAACATTTTCTTCTGTTCTGTTTGCTCTTTTGTTTTGAGAAGAGGAATCTAAGGGCAGGAGGGAATTTTAAAAAGAACACAGACAAACAATCTTTATTAGAAAAAACAATGGGTGACAGAAGTGGACCCAAGAACCAGGGGACGAAAAACCCACCACCTACACCCACAATCCTGGATCCGTCATTCCCAGTGGCCTTTAAGGGCACAAAATGAGGTTGTTTTCACATAACAGAAAGTATATTCTACGCCCCCAAAGCTCTCTCTCCAAAGCGAAGAGGGAGGCCGTTGATAAACATCCCAACGTTGTCACATACCTACCGCTGGCGAGCGGGGAGGAGCCGCGATGTTTTCAGTTAGAAAAATTACCAGATAACACAGTCTCAGACTTCTGACTTAAAAGTCATAAACAGGCAAGCAGTCAGCTAAATAAATAGCAAACCTAAGATTAAGAAAGTGCGCTCCCCCAGAGCTAAATCAGAATGCGCTGAAGACAAAGTTGAGGTTAAAGACCCTCAGGCAGGCAAAGCAGTGCCGCTAACACAGACACACAGAAAGACATTTCACTCATTTGAAAGGGTCATTACCGTCTGTGGCAGGTCGCTTCCTTATCCCAGTGCACTGCTCCGCTAACCCCGTCTGGCTGTCCGGTGCATCAGTCTTCTGGTCTACCAAATGCGTGTCCTCTGAGTTTGCCTGAGACCCAATTAAAGGCACCGCCTGGCGGGTCCCGCTGACATCCTGGCCCTCCTGCGCCGGCACCTTGCAGGCGCCTTTGGGTGGCCGCGGGGGTCTGTAGTAGAACTCGGGCAAGTTGCCCTTTTCCACCTCTTGCCACTCGTATTTGCCCTCCAAGGGCTTGTGATTCTGAAAATCAAAATTCCACTTGCGCTGGCTGGCCTCTTCCATGTCTCTACAGTGCTTCTCCAAGTCCCGGGTTAACTCTTCGTGATTGACCGGGCCGAAGAGGTTTCTGCAGGCCGAGGGCTTGGGGTACTCCGCCTGTCTGGCGTCCATCCGCTCCAAGCTCGGGCTCCCGTTAGACACTCGCACGTTTGACATCTTCCTCCCCGGGCTCGGCGACCGCCTCTCTTGCGCTCTCGCAAAACAAAACGAACAAAACAAGACGCCCCGACCCAGCCCGAGCCCCTCTTATAAGCCCTGCGACTGCCCTCCGAGCCAAGAGAAACAAACACGGACGAGTAAGTGCCCGAGCGTCAGGAGCGCGCGGGGCTGGGGGAGGGGGCGAGGGGCAGCCCCGGCCAGGCAGCCCCGAGTCCCCGCCGATCAAGTGGACTGGCGAGCGGGAGGCGGGGAGGGGAGGGGAGAGGAGCGCAGCGGAGAGAGGAGGGGGCAGAGCCAGTCCAAGTCCGGGCAGCTGCGAGCCCGCGGGTCCCGCCGACCGAGCGGCTCTCCAAACCTTGCCGGCGTCGGAGTCGCGGAGCGGCGAGAGAGTGGGGACAAGGGAGGGGGAGAAAAACACCCCGAAAAGACGAGCCCCCTTTTTTTAGTTGCCCAATATGGCGGTGGAAGGGAGGCTGACGAAGAAGAAGATGATTGACACCGCAAGTCTATTTAAACAGAGGAGGAGATCATTGGTCGCGGCGCCGGGAGCCGCCCCGCCGAGGCTGGCGAGCCCGGCCTTAAGGTGGCCCCGGGGCGGCCGCGGCGCCTCCCCGCCTCCCGTGCGCGCCCTCGCCGAGCGCGCGTCCGGGAGATGGGCTGGTCGCGTGACTGCTGGAGGCGCACGGCTGCCAGCAAACCTGCTCCGGCTGGCCTCGGAGAAATTAAAAATAAGACAAACAAGCTCGCCAAACGGCCGGGGAGCCGGGGAGGGGCCTGTGCAGCGGGGCCGGCGGGGCGGCGGGTTCTGGTCCCGGCGCTGCGCGGGCCGGCGCGCGGCTGCTCCGGAGCCCCGACCTCCCGCTCCTAGCCCGGGAAAGCTGGGGAGCTCGAAGGTTGCCGGCAGCTGGTTGTGCGCCTCGCCGGCGATCTTGTTTTCTCCGCACTCGCCCAGCGGGGGATGGGGGCGGGGGCGGGCAGCTGGGGGGCGGAGGCGGACGGTGGGAGCTCGGCCCCCAGCTGAGCTCTCCCCCGGGGTCCCAGCCGCACGCACGGCGGGGGAGGCGGGGAGCCCTTCGGCCTGGGTGACTTACTTAGGTGGGGGTGAGCAGTGGTTAGCTCACCCTTAACTTAGAAGTCTGTGCTAGTCTGGGGGGGGCAGGGGGCTTAGGGGAGAAGCCACGGCGAACGGCTTTCTATAAATTAGCCTGGAAGAGACGCAGCACTTATAATGTATTCTGAGCCCAAGCTCTCCCTCAGTAAAAAATAAGGAAGGATTTCCAGATCAAAACGTCGCCTGGTCTCCCAAGTCCCCAGTAAGCTTTGTAATTGTCTCAGACACATTTAGTTTAAAAAGAGAGAGATTACACCCCTGGCCCAGGTTCTTGCTTCCCAGTCACAGTTAAGGCCACTGACACGGGCTGCGTGTGGGAACTCGTCTCTTCTTTGTATTTTTCAATTCTTTGCCGGGTTGTAGCAGTTTCCTCAACCTGAGTCCCGCCGCCAAATACAACAGTTCCTTCCTTCCTCCACCTTTCTCTCCCACCAGACTCACTTCTCGGAACCCACCCAGAACACCATTCAGATGCAAGTGACGCCTTTAGAGGGCTGCAGGTCGTCGAAGAGTGAAAGTAACCGGAAAGTCCGGATTGTGAAGTGATGTATAAAACCACCACCACCGTGTTCTCACGTCTGATATGATTACTTGGGCATATCTCTGCTCCCCTTTGCAACTTGAAATTTACCTAAGCAATATGATCTTGAGCAAGGTGATGGACGTTAAAACAGGATGGACAGGGCTGTCATATCTGAAACAGAGCTCACAGTCTTTAACTGCCTCCCCCCAACCCCGTATATGATCTTGGTCTGGGTCAAAGTTACACATTTTACTGGAAACTAATATCCAGTTCTAACAGTACACAACGGCAACTGTACACAACAGTTTTCTTGGGCGTCTATGCTACAAATGAGTTTGACTTTTAACTTGTTTTCTTAACCACGTATTATTCGTCCACTTTGTGTCCCTGCCTTGCTTCATACACTCCAGAATGTAAGAGCTGGGAGGGACCTTGGGAACCCTGTGGTTCACCCTCTCTTTTTTACCACTGAGGAAATAGAGACCGAGAGGATTCCTGTCCAGGGACACATAACCAGTTGGTAGCAGACTAGAGGCAGGTCTCCTGACTCTAAAGCTGGTTCATTTTCTGTCCCTTTCCCTCCTGATGACCCCAACTGGTTTGGGATTTCGTCTGGATTCGCCTATGTCCCTCTCCTACAAATGATTCAAAATGGCTCCTTCTCATGACCTGGGCTGCCTACAGATGTTTCCTTGACGTGGCCTGTGGTCCCTGATATTTTAATACAGCTGTCACTGGCCTTTGGTATGACCTTGGCACTAATTTGACTAAAATGCAGATGCCAAAAGGGCAGGGTGAGACCCAGAGAGCAGTGAGGGAGGCAGTGCCCAAAATTTGTTTCAAGGTCGGGACTACCTACCTGACCGACAGAAAATATTTCACCTGGGATCAAAGTAAAAGGTCTCATCTTCTTTATTTTTTTACATTGAATGCCCCACTTAGTTTGCTGAGTTGGAGAAGAGGGGGAGAGGGACAGGAAAATTAGGGTAGGTCTCAATACCATAATTGATACCCTATTCCCGAAATTAGATCATTGTTGTTGAAATTTTTACACAATTGCTAGACTACACCGGAATTCTATATTATATATAAGCATCAATGCAGATGCATAAATACACAAACTACCACATATATGTAAATGGAGCTATTCTAGAGGATTGCACCTTGCCACAGATGTTTGATTTTATTCGTGGAATTAATATCTTACAGAAAAGTTAAAAATGAATACTTCTATCCCCTCCACACCCTGAATATTTCTTCAACTAATATGTAGGACCACCATTTTGTCGCTTTGTTAATCTTGAAAAGTAAGCGAGTCACAGTCACGCCACCTTAAGACGTCTGGCTGCCAGCAGAAAGGCTGTGCTTACTCCGACCTTGCTATGATCTAAAGTGTTTTGTTTACAGTCAAGGCACCGGAGATCTGCACAGCAAATAATGAGAAGGCAGGCGTCTGCTGTAGTAGCGACGAAGCGTGAAAAAATACTATGGAGTCCCCGGGGGAAGAGGGAACTGGGAGCTCAGAGCGCCATCCTCCTGCGGAAAGTAGGCGGCGGCTTTAAAAGACTGAGCGGGGGAGAAGAATTTCCAATAAACAGCGTAAAGGCGGAGCCTGGGGAGAAGACAGAAAGTTCCACTGGCACTGCTCTAAAAAGGGCTCTGCTGGCCCAAGACCCAGAATCTAGTCCTGGGTGATGTTTTTGCTGTCATTTTCACTCCTGGTAGTTTTCTCCTTAGAGCTGAGAAGTGTCCCATAAGCCACCCAAGATTGCGTGTCCTTCACCAGCTGAGGAGAGAGAGGAAGACCAAAATAACTTAAAAGAAAACACCTGTGTGGTAGCCAAGTGTCCCGGCGGGGCGGCAGGGCAAGCTCGCCTCCCAGGTGTGGTCCGTGGTCCTCGCAGGGGGGAAGTCAGGCAGCCCCAAATTTCTGCGAAGGCGCACGTTTCCTTGCTCTGTTGCCCCTCCCACCACAAGCACACAATTTTAATCCTTCCTCCAGGGTGTTTATGGTGAGGCAACGTTCACTCAATTTCACTATTCTTCTAAACCGACATAGTTTTAGAGTTCAGCAATTTCACATTCGTCTGTTTCTGACACTTCTCATTCAATTTAATAAATATTTATTGAGCATTTTCTATTAATTTGCTTATTCTTTATTTCAACAAAGATTTGTTGAGTGCCTTTGATATCCGAGGCCCTGGGGATACAGAAGTAAACAAACAGATTTAAACTAGGATGAAGTTTACACTCTAGTAGGGGGAGAGGAGACAGATGATACACAGTAACACATGAGTGAAATATATACACTGTATAAGGAGGTGATACATGCTATGGAGAAAGAACAAGCAAGGGAGGGAGAAGGAGAGTGTTGTGAGGTCCCAGTGGGACTAGAGTGGTCGGGGAAGGCTTCATTGAGGAAGTGGCCTTGGAGAGATGCCCCGAGGACTCAAGAGAGGGCAGCCATGCAGATATCTGGGGAGAGTGTCCCGATAAAGGGAACAGCAAACACAAAAGCTCTGAAGTGTGGTCTTGTGTGATGTGTTCAAGGAACATGGAGGAGCAAGGGGAGAGGAGCACCCGGAACATCTGCTCCTACGAGGCCATGCAGGCCTCTGGAGGGTTTTTATCAATGACTGAGTGATAGGGGAAGCCACTGAAGCATTAGGAGGTTCTAAGCAGTGGAATGACGCGCTCTTACCATGTGTAAGGTATTCCCCTAGGCGGTATTCTCAGCGGCCTAAGGATGAGAAGTCACAGTCCCTGCCTTTAGGGAGTATACCTCCTAGATGGGGAGACCACCATGTGCACAAAAACTCCAGAGACAGAAAGCAAAATCTGGAAGAATGCAGTCCAAAGATAGAGTACAAAGGAGGGAGAAAGAGGAAGCCTTCAAGGAGGTGATATGAGTCAGGTCTTGAAGAATGAGGAAAATGTCAAGAAGATTATAAAGATGTATTGGCAGGGGTGTTAATTGGCGGATGGGATCAGACAGTGGCAGGTGTATGGATGACATGCTAAAAAAAAAATGTTTTATTCAGTAAGCAATGGAGCATTTGGTGAAAAGAATATCGTGATCACTGTCCAAACTTGTCTCCTGACCCGGAGCAAGCCTGGGCCCTGAGAGACAGTGTCTAGGGACAGAGCTGAATGAAAGCTGGGTGGACCGTCCCATTCTGGTCTTAACCCAAAGGGAGCTGGTTGTTGGGCAGAGTACGGGTGTGAGGCAAGAGGGTAGAAGCATGAGCCACGAGACCACAATAAGAGGGTTTGGAACAGAGAATAGGAGGCTGTCTTGTGTGAGCTACTGAGCTATGAAGGCACAGCTGCAGATGCTTTGCATGTGGTACGCACAGCCTTGACGGGAAGCGGAGGCAACTGTTAAGAAGCCCACGCCGTCTTGGACAATCAGATGTTTGTGTTCGGTAGTGGCATCTGACAGCAGAGTAGAGGATGGGCGTGATGAGCCTGGAGGGGCTGACACAGGGAGGTGACTTTGCAGGCTGATTGCAGTTGCTCAAGCAAGAGATACAATGGCCTTAAGCTGTACTGCAGAGGAGGGAATGGAAAACTAGGAATGAATGTGTGCTTGCTTACGTAGTCAGAACAGATACAGGGGCTGGAGAAAGATGGAGAAATGGAGGATGGCTTTAAGGACTCACGCTTGGGTATTTGAGAGAATAATGCCATTAATTAAGAGAAGTAACACAGAGAGATGACGTAATAGAGAATGTTAGTTGTCCACCAAATTCCATCCTCACCTTCTTCCTCGGTATCGGAATTGTAACTGGGCATACATCTGCGCATCCTCTCTCAATTTCCCAGCCTCCTTTGCTGTTGAATGTGGCCTGGTGCTAGGTGTTTTCCAACAGAATGTAAGCCGAAGTGATATGTGTCTTTCAGGCCTAGTGCATAAAACCTGTCACATGACTCCTTCCCTTCTGCTTCTCTCTTCCCCCTCCCATGGGCTGTAAAGGTGAATATTACTGTAACCTTGGAAGCCACATGTTGAAGGTGATAGGGCCACCATCAACCCGAGTCCCTGATCTGACCCGAGAGAAAAAATGAATTTCTATTTTGTTAAACTGTGATATTTTGGAGGTCCATTTGATAACATTTTATAGTCAATCCGAGCTAATACAGAGGGAAACGTTTGGGAGATAGGGAATAGGGAAGATTAAGAATTTGATTTGATGCAGACAGTATGTGCATTGAAATTAACTGCATCCCTGAGGAAAAAAAGAATAAGAGGTTATGTTCCTTAAGAGGGCAACTGAGACAATATTGGAGACATGAATCTGACACATAATGTGAAAGGATGCTATGGTTGGCGGGGCTCTCTGAGACCTGTCCATATTTACAAATGTGCCAGTAATCATATGGCCAGAGCAGATCCTGAGTAGATTAAAGCTTTCAAAAGTGTGGAAAGAAGGGGGCTTTCCTGGTGGCGCAGTGGTTGGGAGTCCGCCTGCCGATGCAGGAGACACGGGTTCGTGCCCCGGTCCGGGAAGATCCCACATGCCGCAGAGGCCACAGCAGTGAGAGGCCTGTGTACCGCAAAAAAAAAAAAAAGTGTGGAAATAAGGATGTGTGTGGTATTCTCAATATTTTTCATCACACTTGAGCTGTGTAACACTCATTGTTTCTTCATTGTCCCACCCTCCCTTCTCAGAAAGTCTGCTCCCTTAGGCTCTTCTGCTGAGAGATTATATCCCATTTTTCCCATTCTCTAGATTTTTTTTTTTTTTTTTTTTTTTTTTGCCAAGCCACGTGCCTTGCAAGATCTCAGTTCTCGGACCAGGGATTGAACCCGGACCACGGCACTGAAAGCCCAGAATCCTAACCACTAGGCCACCAGGGAACTCCCCCGATTCTCTTTCTGAAGGTGACCAGAGGAGGGGAGAGGCTATATCTATCTGACCCGAATTTGGCCAACCAAATTCTCTCTCCTGAAAATTTGAAACGAGGTCTCAGAAACTTCAATTAGTAAACTGTAAATTAGAGATTAATAAGGTAATGTAGATTTGGAATTCAAAGAGCAGTTTTAAGAAAGCTATCTTTGGTACATGTGTGATGGAGATGCAGATTAAGATTGCCTGCAGTGTCAGAAGAAAGAAAGGGACATTCAAAGAGGGGCAGAGAAGAGAGACCACGGGTTTTAGAAAGACAGATAACACTCAGCACCCCCAAACTCCCCAGTTTCTGGATCCTGCAGCTCAGGAGGTCCAACTCCCTGGATTTCAGTTCTGTGGGACAGCCTGTGTTTGTAAAACAACTCCTCTCATTTTGCTCCAAGCTAGTTTGTTACTGGTTTCTATTAGAACCCAAGACATCCCTGATTAACACAATACTTTACATACTTGAAAGCAGCTTCTCTGGTGTCATCACATTGGACCCTCATAAGACCACCGTTTCGAGACGAATGCTGTTATCCTCTCTTGCAGATGAGGTCCTGAGATAGAGAAGGCTGAGTGCTCCAAAGCTAGGACCAGTAGGCCTGCTCTTCGGAAGCTGAGTCCAGAGTCCACTGTGATGACTCTTGAAGATGTAATGACTTGGTGGGTTTGTAAATTTTATCACGGAGGCTCATTGGCTTAAATTACCTACAGTGCACTATTCATAAAAAGAAGGTTCTGGGGAAAATGAGATTCAAATTCCTAAAAAGAAGGTTCTGGGGAAAATGAGATTCAAATTCCTAAAAAGAAAAATAGCATCTTCGAAAGAAACTGGACTCAGAAAGGGTTTGAAACTGATCCAGTGGGGTCAGACTTTAAAGAAAAAATGCATCAGGCAATTTTAATTAGAGAAAAATCTTCATTTTCAAGTAAAATGTAGTAAGCAAATACAGTATTGCTGGTTTCATAAGAAGGTGAAATAAATGGCAAACCCTGGATCCATGACTTTAATTTCCATGACTGAAACATAAGTAGACAACCTCTGTGAGTAGAATATGGAATTTGGAACAAAAAAACATATTCACCACCAACTCACCATTTTCAACAACAGTCATTGAGAAGATACAAAGGAGAAAACCTCCCTTAATTATCTCAGTCTTCAGTTTACGCAAACTTATACCTAAAAAAAAATAACTGGAAAGTGCTCATTTTTTGCTCCTGACCACTCTCTGAATAACTGTTCACATGAATATTTGTTCATTCCTTCATTCACTAAATTTTTAATGAGCTCTTAGCAGATGCCAGACACTCTGGGGACACAGCAGAAAAAAAAGATAGCCAAAGTCCTGCTTTATGGAATGGAGTTTACACTCAAGTGTGGAAGGCAGACAAGACACAAATAAATAAGCATAGTATGTCATGTTGTTATAGGTGCTAAAAGAAAAAAACTAGTGTAGTTGAGGCTGCAGAGAGTAATGAAGGCAGATGCTGTATTAACAAGGAAGGACTCTTTGATTAACTGACATTTGAATAGAGACCTGAATGAAATGAGGGCATTGGACTATGTCATTTTCTGTGTTCCAGGCAGAGGGAATAGCAAATCCAAGAGCCCTGAGGAATGTGCCTAGGGTGGCTAAAGAGTAATAAGGGAACTAGTAAGCCAGACACAGTATGTAGGGACTGGGAGGTAGGAGATGAGATCAGAGAGAAAGTAGAGGCCTGGATCATGTATATTATATAAGACATGATAAAGACGTTTGATTTTATTCCAAATGAGGTAAGCCACCTTTGAGCAGAGAGTTTTGATCAGCTAACTTTGGTCACTTTCCTGAGTGGGAAGTACTTCAGAAAAGCAAGAGAGAAGTAGGGAGACCAGTTAGTAGACCACTGCAGTAATCCAAGAAGAGGTCATACTGGTTCAGACCAGGGTGGTAGCAATGTACGTAGAAAAAGGGGTAGAGTTATTAACAGATTTGCTAAAGGATTGGAAATGGAATGTGTGTATGGGAGAGAGGAGTCCGTAGTAATTCCAAGGCTTTTTCACCTAAGCAACTGAAGAAGGTTTAGCCATTTACTGAAATGGGGTTGACTGAGGGAGGAACAAATTTTGCTTTGAATGTGTTAAGTTTGAGATATCCATGGACATCCAAGTGGAGTTGCTGAGTGAGCAGTTGTATATATGAGTCTCTCTTAGGGGAGAGAGGTTTGTGCTGGAGATACAAATTAGTAAATTTTCAGCATTTAGATGATATTAAAGCCATGGGACTAGATAAGATGACAAAGGGAATGAGTTTAGACAGGGAAGAGGCCTGAGCATTACAACTTTTAGAAATCAAAAAATGGAAAGGCTCTAGACAAAGGAGAATATAAAGGCGCCGCTGCTGGAGTAAAGGAGAGCCAAGGAGAGGTGACTCAGAGGCCAAGTAAGAGAAAGTATTTCAAGGACAAGAAGAGATCAGATGGTTCAAATGCTGCTGATAAGTCAAGTAAGATGAGGACTGAAAACTGACCATTGGATTTGGCCATGAAGGTCATTGGTGATCTTGATAAGAGTAATATTGGCCAAGTAGAGGATATGAAAGCCTGACTGGAGTGGACTAAAAGGAAAGTCATGTACATACATGCTGTAAACCCACATGAACAAAATATGCACACATAAACCTTGTCTAAGCGGAGGGTGGCTAGGTTCTAATATCAGGGAGCCAGTCTGGAAGCAGGCCCGGGGTGGGGTCTGTGTACTGGCAGATGAGGAAGTAAGCACGTGAAGAAGGTGCCACCCATTGACTACCTTAACTTGTTTCATTGTATGCCGTCACATTCTATGGTTCCTTCAATATCTTTTCTTAACTTTCCTAAGAATTGTCATGTTGACAAATTACCTTAAAGCTCTTTGAAAGGAATCCCTTTTGGAGACGATGCTAAGAGAATTAGCACAGAATGAGCTTTGCTTGTGTCTCATATTTCACCCAGCTAAGAAATAGAAAATCAAGAGTGTAAGGCTTTATTGTAAATTCTTAGCATAATAAAAGGACATTGAGTAGCATTTCTATTTATTCTTGACAAAAAGCCTTTCCTGACATTGTCATAATGGTATTCTTCTCCGAACCTCAATAATCTGCTTAAGATCTTCCTGTATCAGCGGACCAATTATACAACGTGTCTAATGCAATTTGAAGTTTGTTGCCTTTTGCCTTAACTTGGGATTTGATTTTCTGACCTAGAGTGTTTCAGAGTAGTTTTTCCATCTCTTCCTTTACCGAAGAAACAGAAACATCCAGAATAGTTAGGCCCTCTGTGGCCACATGAGGACAGAAGAGGGTAAGTAATAAGATAGAATTCCCCCGCAGAGCATTCATGAAGCAAGAATGTAATCGACCTGCTGAGCTGTTTAAACAGCACAGGAGGGCAGCACAAGGCCAGAACTGTTGGCCCCAATCCGGCAAATATTCCAAACCACCACCATACTTATGGTCTACTTTTCTGAATGCATACACAAGAGTTTTAATCCCCACCAAATTTCACTGAACTTTAAATCTGCATAGACACTACCTATTAAACATTTTCAGATCATTTTCATACATTATTCACATAATAATCTGAATTTAACATTTATGTATTTTACCATAGCAGAGTGTTTTAATAATTGTCTGTGCAGTCGAGGTAAGTGTTATAACCCTTAACAAGTGAGGAAGTAGAAATAAAGATAAAAGGTGATTTGCCTATGGTCATCACAGTTAGGTGCAAAGATAACAACCTAAGCCTGATGCTTTTCCCCTAAACTCAACTCTTCAGAAAGATACCCCTCCATCCCCCAAACACACATGGACACATTCCACTGCCTTTGTGACATATTCACTTTGACTTCAGATATAAATCTACAGTCTTTAACCTTTTCTGTATCCTCCAGTGAGGCCAATTTCCATCCTCTAAACAAAATAAATACAGAGTAGGTAGCACCTAATAGATATTACTGGCAAACATACACAGTTGCAGTGAAGCTCAAAGAGATATCCCCTAGTGAATTCTGTTAGGTCCTCGATATGGCAGTCATGGAATCCACCAAATCTACAGCTCCTTCCAAGAGCAAATGCCCCACCCCTAGCATGGGCCACGGCATGGGCTCCTGACTAAAACCTGTGTTTTATGATGGGGCCTGGCACGGACACCTCTGCCCAAAAGGAAGATGGTTATTAGCTGCTCCAATCTTATACTCTCACTCAAGAATTAGAACTGGGAAGTATCGTAAAAGCCAGAAGGTCACAGTGAAAAGAGCATAGACTGATGCAGAGAGAAGACATGTAGGGACATAGAGTCACTATGTGCTGGACTCATAGGCCATGGACTTCCATGGCAAAGATGTCTAGAGCTCTTAACATTCCTAATGGACTTATAATTCCTGTTTACATGTGACTCTTTCAAGGCCCCGTAGTTTGGGTTTCCATGGTCTAAGGGTTTGGCAGTATGGCTAAGATTCCCGTCACACATGTGAACACACATTCACACACTACTCAAGGGAACAAATGAGACTGTTCCTTACAACCAAAAGAACTTAGCCAACCACCACCCATAGGTAACGCTCCGTAACCAAAATAAGCAACATTTAATCACAACCAAGCTCACATGAGACATATGATTGTTTGATCAAAGCTGTACTTCATTCACTCATTACGTATCTATTGATTACCTATGTGTCAGGCATTAGGTGAGAGCTAGAGTTATAGATACAAATAAGCAAGAGACAAATAAGACAAGGTCTCTGTATCTGAGGGGTTCCCACCTCAGTGGGAAAGGCCTCATACAAGAATGGAAACAAAGTGAGAAAATTTAGGGAAACTGTAGACTGATTGCGTAAATGGTAGATCCTTTTTTGCTGGTAAGTCATTCTAAAAGAGCCCTTCTAGTCAAGTCCAGTTTATCAGTCAACATGAGATTTGTGTCAGTATACTGTATACCCAAGTGAAAAGATGAGAACAGAATCATATCATCATTCTCGAGTGCCCTGATGACTGGGATGTACAATGGTGTAATTAGATGGACAGGGTTAATAATTACCACATTCATCATGACCATTGCTTCATGCTGGCTTCTCAGGACTTTAAATGTGGTTATGATGTTTTAGACTTAAAAGTTAGACATTACTTACTGATTTCTTGATTTGAGCGATTATCAAGACAGATAAATAAAACATAAGGAGTTTAAAGTAGAAGAGAAAAGGGGAAAGGCCCTGAGAAAAGGGAGAAGGAGGGAGATCTAAAATACCAATCTTTTTTTTTTTTTTTTGCCGTACGCGGGCCTCTCACTGCTGTGGCCTCTCCCGCCGCGAAACAACAGGCTCCGGACGCGCAGGCCCAGCGGCCATGGCTCACGGGCACAGCCGCTCCGCGGCACGTGGGATCCTCCCGGACCGGGGCACAAACCCACGATGCAGGCGGACTCTCAACCACTGTGCCACCAGGGAAGCTCTAAAATACCCATCTTTTAAAACATGTCATCAATATGTGGATCCAGATTTATCATAGGTCTATGTTAACTGTGGATTCAGTCTTAATCACTTAAAATATTAAAAAAAATAATCCACCAGTACATACTCTAATATGTTTGGTTTGATTTTCTAATATGCAGACGGTTCTCCTGTAGTTTTTTTAAGCACTAGAGATGTAAGTCAAATACCAACTCATACTTTAAATTTTAGAAATATTCTATTAAATAAAAAGTAAATGTATTAAATAAGTCATTTTAGGATAGATACAGTACAATTAAATTCGACAAATACTTAAGTGTGTCTCATTTGTATGAACCATAAGGCCAATCACTAGAGAAAATTTGAAAAGTAAGATACAATTACCATCTTCCATGGCAGGAGCTTTATTCTCTATATAAAAGTTAAACAAAGAGACAATAACATTAATGTATGGCCAAATATATGTGCTTTAAAAAGATGGTACAAGCAAAGTGCTCTGAAGTTTCTAGAGGTGAGATCAGGGAAGGCTTCAGAGGTTGCTTTTGAAAGGGTCTTGAGAATTCAATGGAGTTAAGTTGAGAGAGGCAGAGAACTGCATTAATTAAATGGGAAATTTTACTAAATGTAAACTTGGTAATGAGAAGAATCATCTTATTTCCCTGTTATTGTTCACTGACACTGTCCGAGATAGCTCATAAATGTATACCACCCCTCTGAAAACATAGGATTGGAATTCTCTCTCCCTTTTGCCTACTGGCAGTCCTATCTCCCACAATACGAGCTCTGTATGCCAGATATAGTCATTTTTAGCTCATATGCAATTGATACAAGGGGAAATAATGTCAACATAATTCAGAAATCACATTGGTTCTTTCATTATTTTTCCTAGCACACTTACATTTTGAAGTGATCAGGGGCAAGTCTTCTTACAATTAAATACAAAACCTTAGCAATATAAACACTTTAAGAAAAAAAGCAGGAAATTCTTCAGGAATGCCTTCCTTTAGTACAAATAGAGGCTTGTTTGTGGCTTCAAAAACTTTTAAGAGGGCTTCCCTGGTGGCGCAGTGGTTGAGAGTCCGCCTGCCGATGCAGGGGACACGGGTTCGTGCCCCGGTCCCGGAGGATCCCGCATGCCGCGGAGCGGCTGCGCCCGTGAGCCATGACCACTGAGCCTGCGCGTCCGGAGCCTGTGCTCCGCAATGGGAGAGGCCACAACAGCGAGAGGCCCGCGTGCCGCAAAACAAACAAAAAAAAAACTTTAAGATTTTTATGACATTGTTATGTGGTAAAGCTACACAGGGTAAACGAAGGTGCGAAACTGTTTTGTCCTGTGTGTGGGGTTGGGGGTTGGGGGACTGATTGATCAAGAAGGCTGAATACTGGATCAGACTCTTCTTTTTCATTAACTTAGTTTTTTGTTTTTTGTTTTTTGTTTTTTTTTGCGGTACGTGGGCCTCTCACTGCTGCGGCCTCTTCCGTTGCGGAGCCCAGGCTCCGGACGCGCAGGCTCAGCGGCCATGGCTCACGGACCCAGCCGCTCCGCGGCATGTGGGATCTTCCCGGACCGGGGCACGAACCCGTGTCCCCTGCATCGGCAGGCGGACTCTCAACCACTGCGCCACCAGGGAAGCCCTTGTTTTTTGTTTTTAAAGAGAGACTGTCATTATGGTAATTCTAGTGGATTTTTAAAAAATTGAAGTATAGTTGATTTACAACGATGTGTTAGTTTCTGGTGTACAGCAAAGTGATTCAGTTGTAGATAGATATACATATTCTTTTTCATTATGGTTTATTACAGGATATTGAATATAGTTCCCTGTGTCATACAGTAGGCCCTTGTTTATCTATTTTATATATAGTAGCTTGTATCTGCTAATCCCAAACTCCTACTTTATCCCTCCCCCACCCCCTTCCACCTTTGGTAATCATAAGTTTATTTTCTATGTCTGTCTGTTTCTGTTTTGTAAATAAGTTAATTTTTGTCATATTTTAGATTCCACATATAAGTGATATCATATGGTACTTGTCTTTCTCTTTCTGATTTACTTCACTTAGTGTGATAATCTCTAGGTCCATCCATGTTGCTGAAAATGTCATTATTTCATTCTTTTTTATGGCTGAGTAATATTCCATTTTATATACATATAAATATATACATATATATATGTGTATATATATATATATATACACACATACCACATCTTCTTTATCCATTCATCTGTCGATGGACATTTAGGTTGTTTCCATGTCTTGGTTATTGTGAGTAGTGCTGCTATGAACATATGGGTGCATGTATCTTTTTGAATTATAGTTTTGTCTGGGTATATGCCCAGGAGTGGGATTGCTGGATCATATAGCAACTCTATTTTTAGTTTTTTAAGGAACCTCCATACTGTTTTCCACAGTGGCTGCACCAATTTACATTTCCAGCAACAGTGTAAGATAGTTCCCTTTTCTCCACACCCTCTCCAACATGTGTTACTTGTAGACTTTTTAATGAGGGCCATTCTGACTGCTGTGAGGTGGTACCTCATTGTAGTTTTGATTTGCATTTCTCTAATAATTAGCGATGTTGAACATCTTTTCATGTGCCTATTGGCCATCTTTATGTCTTCTTTGGTGAAATGTCTATTTAGGTCTTCTGCCCATTTCTTGATTGGGCTGTTTGGTTTTTTGTTATTGAGTTGTATGAACTGTTTTTATATTTTGGAACTTAAGCCCTTGTCGGTAGCATCATTTGCAAATATTTTCTCCCAGTCCACAGGTTGTCTTTTCGTTTTGTTATGGTTTCCTTTGCTGTGCAAAAGCTTGTAAGTTTGATTAGGTTCCATTTGTTTATTTTTGCTTTTATTTCTATTGCCTTGGAAGACTGACCTAAGAAAACATTAGTACGATTTATGTCAGAGAATGTTTTGCCTATGTTCTCTTCTAGGAGTTTTATGGTATCATGTCTTATATTTAAGTCTTTAAGTCATTTTGAGTTTATTTTTGTGTATGGTGTGAGGGTGTGTTCTAACTTCACTGATTTACATGTGGCTGTCCAGCTTTCCCAGCACCACTTGCTGAAGAGACTGTCTTTTCTCCTTTGTATATTCTTGCCTCCTTGTCAAAGATTAATTGACCATAGGTGTGCGGGTTTATTTCTGGCCTCTGTATTCTGTTTCATTGATCTGTATGTCTGTTTTTGTGCCAATACTATACTTTTTGATTACTGTAGCTTTGTAGTAGTGCCTGAAATCTGGGAGGGTTATGCTTCAAGATTTTTTCTTTTTCCTCAGGATTGCTTTAGCAATTCTGCATCTTTTATGGTTCCATGTAAGTTTTAGGATGATTTGTTCGAGTTCTGTGAACAATGTCATGGGTAACTTGATAGGGATCACATTAAATCTGTAGATGGCTTTAGGTAGTATGGTCATTCTAACAATATTAATTCTTCCAATCCGAGGGCACGAGATGCTAGATCAGATTTTTAATTTTGACAAAACTGCTTTCAATTGGAATCAAATGCCCTCAAGGACCTATATGTCCAAGGAGAAAGCACATGTCCCAGGTTTAAAGGTTCTAAAGCAGCATTGTCTGATAGAAATATGAGAAACAGGGCTTCCCTGGTGGCGCAGTGGTTGAGAGTCCACCTGCCGATGCAGGGGACACGGGTTCGTGCCCCGGTCCGGGAAAAGAAATACGAGAAACATGTAATTTTAAGCTTTCTAATAGCTATATTTTTAAAAAGTAAAAAGAAACAGGTGAAATATTTCAATATAAAAACTATTAATGATATATTTCCATTATTTTTTCATACTAAGTCTTTGAAATCTGCTGTGTATTTTACATTTACATCACATCTCAATTTGGATTGGTACATTGAAACGCTCAAGAGCCACACTTGGCTAGTGGCTACCATATTGGACAGCACAGCTCTAAAAGATGACTGTGATGTTGAGTACAAATGCCAGTGGAGGTTTAATTGTGTATTTTTTATTAGCCTAGTAACTTTTATGGTCCTAGGGTAACAAAACTGCATAGGCTTTCAGTGTTCTGCTCCTAAGCTTGTATTTTCTATAAGTCCTATTATTTTTAGTGCACCACTTTTAAAAAACTACTTGTTACTTCTGTACGTATTTTCCTACCCTTCCTCCCAGCTAGAGGTAGTCATGTGACAAGGTTCTGAGCAATGTGAAGGGAAGTCTGTTAAATCATATGGGAAAGATTTTTCACCCTGATAAGAAGGGAGGCCACAAAGAGAAAGCATTTTTCTTTTTCTTCTCCCTCTATCCCTGCCTTTCTGTTTGAACATTTCACATGAGAACATGATTTTTGGTGCTGTGGCAGCCATTCTGTGACTATGACAGAAGACTCTGGTATGTTGAAGATGGCAGAATTCCTTACAGAGATGTAAATGCAATGAAGAAGCCAGCCAGGCAAAGATGGGGGTAGGAGGGAGGCGGGAGAGGAGTTCCCTAACAGCAGGAAGAGTGCTTCAGCAGATATGTCCTTAATGGGCATTGCTTAATATTCACAATCAAAGTCACCCTTTCTTCTCCCATATGCCCCCACCCCCTTGCTAATGATTCCCTTCCAACTGACTGGAACATTCTTTCTTCAGGTGTGACAAGAGTGCTGGAATTACTCCCAACACTTGCAAGAGAGCAGAGCTACAAGCAGGAGCACAGTTTTCTTGAAGTCCCTTGTTTATCATTAAGGATTCATGCACAAACACTGCAATTTGGCTATCACATGTTTAATACTTCAAAAAATGTTTAAAATTATCTATCTTGAAGAAAGTTCTATCACTCAGTTAATAAGTAAGACTATATTGTGTTGATTCAACCAATTTTGGGTAATTGGGAATGCATACAAGATTCACTGATCAGCAATTTCTTATCTTGGGGTCACAATAATTCAAGAACCCAGGTTTACATAAATATGTGGACGCATATGGCAGCAGTTTTTTTCACTGCTTTACAATGTCAGGGTAATTACTGATTGTGGAAATTCTGGAAGTCTATCTCCTGAGTCGTATGACAGACTGAATGGATAACCAATTCAGTAGTGAGTTTCTTTTACTCATCAAAGGATTTTTTTTTTCAGTGAACAAAGACGAAGTTTTATTTGACCACTTACCAGTCTTACACTAACATTTTCATCACATGTAAATGAACCAGTAGTCTCAAAGGATTCATAGTTCTATATCAACTCTTCATCCAATTCCCATTCTCTATTTCCATTAGAACCATCTCATCATGTGCAATAAAAGCATTCAGTTTCTTTTACAGTTGTTGATTGCCTTGACAAAGTAAGCAGTGTTTATGAGTCAGTCTTAATCACCTTAATAGGCGAACAAAGAATCAATTCAGCTTATCTACGTTTCTTTTCCTTCAGGAAGAAAATGTCAATTCAGTCCTGGCTTAGAAAACTGGCTATCACCTTACTTCAACCAAATGAGTGTACCTCTAGATAACGGAGCAGGATTTTAAAGTTCCTTGTGACTTTGGTACAAATTGTTGCCTTAAAGGGTAAGTATCCAAATTGCTACATTTACTAAATTTTACTGTCATATCGAACATAATAAGAAAAACCCAGAGGCTGATTTTTTAAGGTGAAGGCTCTGTGAACCATGCTGGAGGTGTCCAGAGCCTTCAAAATCTGGCCCCATCTGCACACATGTCCATACTTTTCCTCTACTTAATTTCATGCTACCTAAAAATTTCACCTTCCTTTTGTAGAAAGTTTCTTCTATTACAAATTAAAGTCTTCAAATCCATCATTTAAAACCTAACAGAGTCCAACAAAATTTCCAAATTGTTAACATCTATGCTATTATCCAACTCTAAGATAAACATCTAGGTTTAGCTGAATCTACCAGTTACTTAAGGCTGTTTTGAGCACATTAAAACGCATCACTGGAAATTCTTCCATAAGGATAGTTTTAAAAAATCAGCTTGCCTGCGTTTTCTTTGTTTTCAAACAGATCCAGTCATATCTATAACACAAAGTTTCACCAGATCTTCTCACTTTGTAAGTATCATAGCCTTCTAAGCCACCTGAAACTGATTCTGAAGGGAACTTAAAACCATTTTCGAAAATTTGCTTGTTGGTTTGTGCTTTTTCTGGCTATTGCTTCTAGAGTCATCTCTGTTTTTAGTTTCAAAATTTGCATGGCTCCCTTTTCGACTCTGCTTCGAGAGTCTTTTTTTTTTTTTTTCCAATAGTCATTCTTAATGATGCAGGCATTGCTCGAAATTTGAGCAAGATGGGCTTAGGGTTAGTGTTATTTGCATCTTTTCCATTACAGGAGTCCATATTTTTAACAGGTACCTAAATACGACCTTCGCTTTTGGGTTTAGTACTGTTGCTGCTTACCACTTCTTAGTTATGGTTAGAGTGGTGCTATCACCTTCATTACGTTCATAATGAAGCTCTTCCACGACAGATCTGAAAAGGCAACGATTTCTAAGTGATCGAGATTGGTTTTCATTACGGCTCGTATTTTCACTGGTTTCAGGTTTACACTTAACCTGTCCTGTTAGTAACCTCCCACCCGTGCTCCCGCCTGAAAACGCGACTTTCATCATGAACTACACACCAAGACCTTAGACTCCGGACTCTGAAGTGGGTACCCAGCGGCCGCCCGAGGTAGTAAACAAAGCCCCGCGCAGGCGCAGTAGCAGCAGAAGGGGGAAACTTGGTGTGTTGTCAGCCAATGGGATTTTTCCTACAGTGAAAAGTGGAAAAACAACAACAAAAATCTCCACACCGCATTCTAAGGTGATAAACTGGTTGGCTTTTTTCCATTTTTTACAGACTTCTGGCTTTTGTTTCTGAACAACTTGTGCGGCCTTCGGGGCCTCGTAGAGAAAAGCCCTTCCTCGGCCCCGGAGACCTGCCGCTGGCGTGTCGCCTACTTCTAGCCTCGTTTGTTCTCGCCGCGGAGTCTTGATTTTTTTTATTTGACGACAGCATTAATCCATCGGGGCTGGAGGAGGGGGGGTAAATAGGCCTCAAAGCACCCCAAAAAACATTACTACTCCCCGGGCTGGCCCAAACATCGCGAGATCTGCCTGCGCGAACAGCGGACGCCCCCTCACCCTCTGGGCGTTTGCTCATGCGCTTGACTGATCATTTTTAGCGCGAAAACATTTAGAAACGTTTTGGCTGGTAATAGTCAACCAAATTTGACCCTCGAGAAAGGTCGGAGGTTAATTCACGTGGACGCGATGGATTGGAGCACACAACACTACATTCTTCGAGATTTTGCAGTCACAACTCCACATGCTTATACGGTCGTCACTCCTTTCCGTTGCTCTGTTTCGGCCGTGAACTCTGTGAGGAGGTTTCAGCGAATCGAGTAGTAAAGGCGTGGGCGTGGGAGAGCCGTCCAGGCTTTAAACCAGAGTGGTGAGCTTTCTGTGTTTGGAAAGATAACCCTGGGAGCGACATAGAGGAACAAATCTGAGGGGCCAAGAAAGAAAACCTTGTGTTTTCTTTGTATTTTTTTTTTCTGGAGACCAAGAGAAGATGTGAATGTAAATAAGGTAGTGCAGTGGGAGGGAGAAGGTGGGAAAATTGTGCATGAAGGCAGTAGCCATGCAGCACAGTGGAGGGGGGAAGCTAGGAAAACAGAACTCTGGGCAGTAGAGCACGTCTTCCTTCAAATAGTGCGACCCTGTGCGTGTTTGTAAACAGAAAGGCAGAAATGCGCCACATTTAGTTCCTCGTGGGTGAGGTGGAAATAGGGGAGTCCCTAAGTGAGTGGGACAAGGAGGATTCTGAAAGCCAGAGTCGTGAGCAGGGGCTGAGGTTGGGATGAGGAAGGACAGTTAAGGTAACGGGAGTCAAGAATTCTGCAAGTGTTTTGAGGCAACTGACCCATCTGACCTCTTTCTCTCTCAGGGTATGTGGGACACCTGCGCAAGCACTGGAGTTTGCCCTGCAGCGCCTGCAAGGTACCACCCACAGTGTCCTCTCCCAGTGGGTCCCTTGGCCCCTCGAAGCATACCTCAGGCGGAATGTGGATTGCATGGAGTGAAGTGGTGGAATTGAGCTACCAAGACACTGGCGCGCAACAAAAGTACCGACTTGTCGCCGCTAGCCTCCCAGGTCACTAGGTATGACAGCCCCATCTTTTTTTTTTTTTTGCGGTACACGGGCCTCTCACTGTTGTGGCCTCTCCTGTTGCGGAGCACAGGCTCCGGACGCGCAGGCTCAGCGGCCATGGCTCACGGGCCCAGCCGCTCCGCGGCATGTGGGATCTTCCCGGACCGGGGCACGAACCCGTGTCCCCTGCATCGGCAGGCGGACTCTCAACCACTGCGCCACCAGGGAAGCCCCGAGAGCCCCATCTTGATGTTAGCAGCAGTCGTATGCAGCTTAGGCAGTATATTTTGATGCTCTGTGTACTGTCTGTAGTACAAGGCAGAGGAACGGTGGAATACATGGTTTTAGTAGACCAGCAAAGGAATGGCTTGTAGGTAAGCAATATAGCTTCATCTGTAAGAAAAACTCAGTATAGAAAGGCGCAGGGTTTAAGTTAGCAGTGAGGGAGAAGGATCCAGGTATCGGTCAATAGAGTGGAAGTACTTTAATAAAGGCCCAGACCTAGTAGTCTCCTATCAAGAAGTTCTGCCTGGAGCACTTCGCCTCATTTTGGCAGCCTAAAGTATAGCCTAGTAACTGGGCTGTATGTGTGGAGTTCATGGGAAAATGTTCCAGGAAAAAAAAATATATCCATGGATGCAATAGACTAGGGTTTCTGCGCTGGCGCCTGTTTTTGGGGGGAGTGGGATTGTTACCGAAACGCAAATCCTGTGTGCCCGACGCACAGTGAGGCCACACAATACCAAAATGCTGGAGTCTGGAACACAGAACGGTTTATTGCAGGGCCATGCAAGGAGGTGGGTGGCTCACGCCTTAAAAAACCCCAAACTCCCTGAAAGCAATCAGCAAAGCCCTTTTATAGGAAAGGCGAGGGAGGGGCGTGGCTAGTTGGTGCACACTTCTTGGTGTCAGAGCCTTTGTCCTTGAGGTCAGGTCATGGTCAGGTCACGATGTTCCTGTAAATCTCCACCAAAACAAATGTTACTCTCTGTTCTGACAAGAAAAGGGGAAGGTCCCAAGGCACGACTTTCTCGCCCTCCGAGGTCCAGGCCTGGTGGAGAGAAGAGGGGCGGTCAGTCCAGCACCCAGTCTGGCTCCTCCCACCAGTGCCCAGGCTGAAGAGGCAGATCTCAGACGGTGGCTCCCTCCGGGCCAGGTCCCCAGACCCTGCCCAGTTGTCATCGCTGAGGCAGCCAGGCGCCCAGGGCCCAGCTGGCCCTCAGGCTCCTCAGGCCGCGTAAACAGTGGGGGCCAGGTTCCCCGAACTGTGTCCCATGCAGACTGCCGCTGCCATTCGGTCGCAGAGGCGGGGATGGGGGAGAGGGTCACCGCAGCCTCAGGGCCTGGGCCCGGCCCGTGGGCGGTCCTGGCGAGGCTCTGGAGCCCTGCAGGGCACACCCCCAGCCTGTTCCCTGGGCCCCCCAGCTCGTCTGCCAGCCCGAGGCCGGGTGAGCTGGAGGGCCCCGGGGAGAAGGCTGGGATCGGCCTCTTACCTCACTCTCCAAGTGGACGACCACCGCTCCGCCGACCGTGGGCTCAAAAACGCCCCTCAAACGGTGGCTCCTTGACAGTTGCTCGCTTGGGGGCGGGGCCCACGGCAGCGCCGACCAATGGCTGAATGGGGCCGTCTGTGGTGCCGACCAATGGCTGAGCAAGACCTCTCGCTGAGGCTCCAACCCCCGGCGTTAATGATCTCCCGGTAACCGTTGCCTGGTAACGGGGTGCGGGGTGATGGTGGGCAGCAACGGCGGAGGGCTAAGGGCTGCGCCCTGCGGCGCTCCGTTACAGGGTCATCCAGCTGTAAGAGGCGTGACCTCTTCAGGATGGTGTCACAGAAAGGGTTTGACACTTGAGCATACCAGTCACTCTGTGTGCCCTCTCTGGGCCTCGGTTTCCCTATATGTCAAATAAGGACAATAGTGCCTACCTCATAGGATGACTGTAAAGAGGAAATGAGGTACAGTTGAAAAGACTGCATGAGTTACTAGCGTAGAACTTGATATGTAGAATATGATCAACAGTTTCTGCCTTGAGCCTCCCACATTTACGCGTGCCATCTCCTCACCAAAATGTGGATGTTCTGTGTAGCATGGATGCATCCGTATTCAGAGAGCCTTAAGACAGATTCTTCACCTTGCCTCCACAGTAGACTCAGCTGGGGAGCTTTAGAAAGTCCTAATGCCCAGGCTTCACCCTAGACCAATTCAATCAGAATCTCTGGGAGTGGAAACTGGGCATCAGTATTTTTTAAAGCTCTTCATTTTGCTGCTAAAGTTGAGAACCACTGCTTTAAGCAGGAGGAGAAAAGAAGTTAGGCCTGTGGTTTAAGACCACTTGTCTGAATAGCTATATATTTGAAAATTTTCTAGAGGTATAAGGGCTAGAGCTTGAGATGGGCCGATGAGTAGGGCATAGTGAGCTCTATTCAGGAGAGAGGGCACTATGATAAGAAGGTGGTAAGCATCGTGATTTGGGAAAGGTCAGTGATGAGGTCATTAATACAGGCCCCAGGAATACACAGGATTTACTGCAGAGATGGAGGACTTTGGCCTCCTAAGTTGGGCCTTTGATTAGCACAGGTGACACAGTTCTGGCTGGTTAGCTCAGTCGGTTAGAGCGTGGTGCTAATTTAACAGCGGTGACAGACGGTGATGTCTTTATTGCTTTACTGCGTTGTGGATCTTGGGCCATGAGCATGGCGGACTGCAGTAGTGGGGTGCGGGGACCTTTTACAGTTGCTCCACTGGTTGGGGAGGGACATCGAGTCATCGTTGACATGTATGTACGTGGGTGTTCTCCAGCGGAAAGGCCATTGATGAGGAAGCCTCTTCCCAGAGCCTCATAGGGTTGATGTGGCTGCTCTGACTACACAAATGGTCCTGTCAGTACTAACAGGTGAGAAAGGTGAGGATCAAGTCTGTTTTGCAGACTTTCAGTGAGTAGAGAATCAGTTAGAATAGGAGGGACGGCGTGTCTGGGTCAAGGATGTGAGGTTCTAAGAGACAAGGTACTTTCTTTTAGGGCGACTCTGGTTTCTAGAGATACAAGTAATTTAGAAGTTGAAACCGCCATACTACTTCAGTCACTGATGCCAAGACCCAAACGTGGCAGTAATGGCCAGGAGTATCTTCTGCCAAAAGGGGAGGGGGTAATCTGTCTTTCACTGCATCCCTTTTCTTGAGAAGCACATGAGTTTAATCCCTAGCAAGAGCGTTGGTGAAATGGCCAGACATTGTTGCCTAGGTAAGAAGACAGGATTCAGAGACTCTGCAGGGGTCAATAACTAGAGGTTATGGAAGTGGGTGGATGCAGAAGTGAGGAGTGGAATGGGATAGAAGGATAGGAGACTTGGGGTGAGGAGGGAGACCTATTGAAAGTTCGAGGTAGAAAAATCCCAAGTGCTGACAGTTTAGTTAAACGGTTATAAAAGTATGTCAGAACAGGAGTGCTTTCTGAGACCCTGTGACAAGAAATACCAGAGACAGACTGCTCTGTAGGACTCTGCAAGATGTAGGAGGCTGAGAACTGATTAGACTGCTTTTAAACTCTCACCCATATCAGGGGCATAAAGGAGTCACGAGGAAGACTGGGAAAGGCTGCTGCAGAGGATATTTGAGTGGAGTTGTTGGAGTGCTGGTAGACAGGCAAACCAGGGAGAGAGGGACGTGGCTCCACTCTTTGCCTGAACGTCAGCTTTCCCGGGTACAGCGGCTGCAAACTGGTGGGAAGGGGAAAGCCTTAACTGTAAGTCAGGGGGCAAATTTCGACTATGATACTGGACTGGAAATTTTAATTACTAACTTTTCTTACCTAAAAGTGACCATAAAAAGGAATGGGGCAGCTCAGGTTTTCATTCAGGGATGGGAGTACCAGGCACTACAGAGTGTTTTCACTGGGACAGTGGGAAATAAAAATTAAGTTGCTTTAAGTTAGTCCCTGAAATCATGCTTGTTCAGTGTGCTGGAACACTGTTGTTGAGAACCTACTTTGTTTTTGAGATCCTAGAGGTCTAAAGATGAATTAAATGACATTGCTCCCTATAGGAATCTATGAACACAATGCAATATAATGTATACAATAAAAGAAGTAATATATGTGAAAATTAAAGAAGTACTATAGTAAGAAAGAAGGTGTGAGTAACTTATTTTGGAGGGGGTGGGGCTAAGAGGGACCTAGAACCTCAGAGAAGATGAAAGGCAGCAGGGTTTGAGATGGGAATAGGTGTTCCCCAGGTGGACACGGCAGAGGAAACTGCTTCAGGTCTAACCTGTGGGAGCGTGACACAGCATGGTGTCCATGTGGGAAAACCCAGGCAGTGTGAAGGATATGCGTATTCAGGTGGGTGATTCAAACGGAGGTGACATGGAGGCCAAAGGTGTTGTGCCTGTTGGCAGGCTCACCAGTGGAGAGAGGTCATGGAATTTTAAAAGCACATACACACACACACTAAGATGCCAGTCATTTCCTCTGTCAGTCACTTCCTCCCTCTCCTTGTCCTTCCCCTTTATAAAATTTGCCAGATTCGTTAGGGAGCGTTGAGGGGTAGCACAGGAACTCTGCTCCATCCCAGTGCCTACAGCTGGTTGGATCCGCTCTGTATCCGACTTAAGCTGAGTCAAACAGACTCTGCCTCCTAAGAATTTAGATCAGAACATTGAGAGCCTGGGTCATATGTTTTCTCCCCAGCTTTACTGAAATATGATTGACAAATAAAAATTGTGTATATTTAAAGTATATGATGTTTTGATATACATACACATTGTGAAATGACCACAATCAAGCTAACACCCCATCTCACATAGTTACCATTTTTGTATGTGTGGTGAGAACACTTGAAATCTCTCAGTAAATTTTGAGTATACAACTATTATTAACTATAGTCACCATGCTGTATGTATATTAGGTCTCCAAAACTTATTTATCTTATCGTTGAAAGTTTGTACCCTTTCACCAGTATCTCCCCATTTCCCGCAATCCCCCAGCCCTGGTAACCACCATTCTACTCACTGTTACTGTGAATTCAACTTTTTTAGATTCCACATATAAGTGAGACCATGCAGTATCTGTCTCTCTGTGTCTGGCTTATTTCACTTAATATAATGTCCTCCAGGTTCATCCACCCTGTCACAAATGACAGGATTTCCTTCTTTTTTAAGGCTGAATAATACTCCATTATGTGTGTGCGTGCATGTGAAGTGTATTTGTATATCACATTGTCTTTATTCATTCATCTGTCGACAGACACTTAGATTGTTTCCATATCTTGGCTATTGTGAATGATGCTTCGATGAACATGGGAATGCAGATATCTCTTCAAGACAGTGATCTTATTTCCTTTAGGTATATACCCAGAGGTTGGATAGCTAGATCATATGGTAGTTCTATTTTTAATTGAGACTGGGCCATTTAAATAGGAGCATTGAACTTGTGAGGTCATGTAACTTTCAGAGCCGAGGTCACCATTTGGGGGCCAGTAATCAGAACCAGCTGATTGCAAAAGAGAAGCAGGTGAATGCAGCTAATTAAGAGAGAGAAAATAGGGGACAGTTGGTCCCGTAGCCTGAGAGAAAGAGATGGAGTCAGTGTCTCTTGGCTCTGACAGCTTTCTGTCCCTTCCTTCAGTCCCATCTGTGGTCTAACTGCCACTTCCTGTTCTTCGGTTCCCTGCACTTCTTCTGAGTCTTTATAATAAATCCACCTCCACCTCAGTGGCTTTCTTTTTTCCCCGTAGACAGCACTCTAATGTGGCTAGTTGCGCTCTCCCCTTCCTCCTGTTCTTGGCCTAATAAAACCACATGCTTTGCACAAGAGGAACACACCTATGCAGCATGGACACATGTAACTCACTGCAGCTCGAATATGCCAAGAAAAGGTAGTTCTCGTCATTGTTTTCTGTAGTTTTCACCTGTGTATAAGTTATCTCTAAGTTACCTGCATAACAAAATCCCCCCAAACTTAGGAACTTAATAATAAACATTATCTCCTAATTTCTGTGGGTCACGAATTTGGGAGCAGCTTAGCTGGGCAGTTCTGGCCTGGGGCCTCACAAAGTAGAGGTCAAGATGTCTGGACTGCAGTCGCTTGATAGGGCCGGAGGATCTGTTGCCAGGTGGCTCACTGCCCTGTTGCTAGTTGGTGCTGGTTGGTGAGAGGCCTCAGTTTTCCCTGCGTGGGCCTCTTCACAAGACAGCTTTAGTGTCCCTACGACATGGGGGCTGAGCAATCCAAGAGGCAGAGAGCCAGGCAGAAACTGTCCTTATGATAATCTCGCCTCGGACATTACAGAGAATCACTCCTGCCACATTCTCTTCACTGGAAGCAGGTTATGAGTCTGGCCCATGTTCAAGGGAAGTAGTATTAGATGTCACCATTTGAAGGGAGGCATATCAGAAATTTGTGGACATATTTTAAAACCATCACAACTGTTAGGTTAGAGAGAAAAAAAACCAGGCAAAGTGTCCAATTCAGTCTCAGGTATAGTTCAATTTCATTTCTTAAGTGGTTTCTTTAAATAGTATAAGTCTCCTTTGGGTAAAAATGTTTTCTCTTTCATAATGCCTCCCAAGGAGGTCCTGTCATCCTCTCTGAAGATAACATCCATTTGAATGGAGGGTGGGGAGGGGTAACATACACATCCTTGTGGAATTGCTGAGAGGGGGGTATCCCCGACTTCATTCTGGACCTAGAGTGTGCACTGGCAGGGTTCCGGCATGATGCCCCTCGCTGGCCTGAGCGCTGGGGAACCTGCTGGCCTGCAATGCTGAAGCCTGCAGCTGGTGAATTCATGGCCCATTTTTGGCTTCAGGCAAATCTCCACAGGGAGAATCGGCCTCCTCCCCTTGGGGACTCTTTTCCCCTTGGCCCCGGCTGTGGAGTCACCTCACCTGACCACGGCAGGCCCCCTGGCTGTTAGTTGAACATCCATGCTTCAAGGGAACCGGAAACACTTGGGACAGTTGACTGCTCTGTATGCCTACGTACACTGTGAGAAACTTGCCATTGGCCCGAACGGCCATGCAGAGTGCAGAGGATGAGGTATGAGGGGCCTAGGCAGTGGTCCCCAGAGGGGAGCAAAGGCAGAGAGCTCTTGCCCTGGGTGCCCCTCTCAGCATGGAGGTAACTTACTGTGGTACGCAGAGTAAGGACCCCTGAAGATATTCACCCTAACACCCGGAACCTGTGACTGTGTTACCTTACAGGGCAAATGGGACTTTGTAGATGTGACTAAGTTAAGGGCCTTGAGAGGGGAGATTATCCTGGATTATCTGGGCGGCCCCAATCAAGTGACTTTCCAGTCTGAGGTCAGACAAAGGGAGATGTGACTGTGGAATAATGGTTAGAGAGATACAAGGTTGTTGGTTTTGAAGTTAGGAGTTAGGGGGCTACGAGCCAAGGAATGTGGGTGGCAAGGAAACAGATTCTCCCTGTGTAGCCTTCAGAAAAGAACACAGCCCTGCTGTCACCATAATCTTAGCCCAGTAAGACCCATGTTAGATTTCTGACCTGTAGTACTGTAAGATAATAGATTTGTGTTGTTTTAAGCTACTGTTTGTGGTAATTTGAAACAACTACAAGAGAAAATGAATGCACTCATATCCGCCTTTGGTCTAGAAAGAGGTCAGGCCCAGTGACTGGCTGCTTTATTTTCTTCTATTTCTCTCTGAACCTGAGACCTAGAGGGAGAGACTCTTTTTTTTTTTTTTTTTTTTTTTTTTTTGCGGTACGCGGGCCTCTCACTGTTGTGGCCTCTCCAGTTGCGCAGCACAGGCTCCGGACGCGCAGGCTCAGCGGCCATGGCTCACGGGCCCAGCCGCTCCGCGGCATGTGGGATCATCCCAGACCGGGGCACGAACCCGTGTCCCCTGCATCGGCAGGCGGACTCTCAACCACTGTGCCACCAGGGAAGCCCAAGGGAGAGACTCTTACTTTCCATGTGGCATGTCCTTTTTCACCACAGAGCAGAGTTTATTACTTTTTTATTTTCATTAAGACAACAAATTGAAAGTAAGTACAGTAAACACCCATACACTCTTCACCCAGATTTCACCAGTTAATGTTTTGCCGTATTTACTTTCCCTTTCTGATTATGTGCGTACATATTTTTTGTTGTTGTTGAACCATTTGTGGGTAACTTGCATTTGTCTCGACCCTTTATCCTTAATACTTCAGCATCTCCTAAGAATAAGGAAATCCACTTATTAACCACAATTCGTTTCTCACACCTAATAGAAATAATAATTCCATGACACCATCTAATATCCAGTTCACAAGACAAATTTCCCTAATTTCCACAAAATATTTTAGAGCTTTTTTATACCAATTCTCCCTCCCTCCCCAGTCAGCATCTCATCAAATTACATGCTTTGCAATTGGTTTTCTTTAGTCTCTTTAATAATAGCTCACCCTTCTTATTTCACAACATTGACTTTCTGATAAGTCCAGACTAGTTCTCTTGTAGAATATTTTGTTTTCTCATTTTGGTCAATTATTTTCTCATGATATCTTTAATCTGTTTCTCCAACCCCTGCCTTCCCCCGCCCCACCCCGCAAACTGGGCACTCTGTCTAGAGGTTTGATTAGATTCAGGTTAAATGCTTTTAGAAAGAATATTTCATTAGTAATGTTGGGTAGGTCACCTTGCTTTATGTTAGGCACTGATTTCAGGTTGTCCCACTGTTAGGTTAGTGATGCTAAATTTGGTCACTTGGTTAAGATGGTGAGCCCCTGCCAGTCTCACCCTTGAAAAAGTACACATTTCCCTTTGCAGTTTGTAAATAACGTACAAACAACCTGTTCCCAACAACTTTTCATCTCATAGTTTGAATACCTGCTGTGGTCCTTGCCTGAATCAGTTATTTCACTGCAGCCTGTAGAAATGGTGTTCTAACTATTATATTCTGCCTTTATTAGCTGTCATTCTTTTGTAAAAAGACCTTCCTTTTAAGAGAACTGTTGTAATGACTCTCTCAGTGGACAATTGGATAGTGGTTTGCTTTCAGTTTTGTTTAAAACAATTGGAAAGCTCTTGTTTCTTAAAAGGATGCGTTAACTCAATTATTGAGTTCACTAATATCTCAATAGCATCCTCAATATTTCCAGTTGTTTCTTTGCTTGTTTCCCAGGGCTTTTTGAAATCCAGGCAGTTCACCATTGTAGGATTTGAGGTAGAGGTGGGTGAGAGGTTCACCAATCTATGGTAAAAGGGAAGAAAAACTACTAGATGGGAACCAAGAACGAGCATGGCATCTTGACTGCACCCGTTCTCAGGAAAGTCAGCTTGTGGAAGTTGAGAATCTAGAAATTCCGATAGAACTGCCTGCAGGCTCTGGAACCCCTTGGAAAGTTTTTGCCTGCCCCAGTGTGGAGGCCTGCTCTATGGTACCAAACAGCCTGAGCAAAGTCTTCCATATTTGGTTGATGACAAATAAAGGAATTTTGAGAATGGCTTTCAAAACGGTAGCTTGGATTTCAAGCCTATTGTCTTGCTGTACACTCCTATTTTGAATTTCAGAAGCTGAATATTATTTCCTTCTTTCTTTCCGTTACTTTTATAATTTCTGAACAGTGCTACATTCCCTATCCCCAAGGCAAATCGATTCCCCAGGCAGGCAGAGGGGAAAAGAATCACATAAATTATTTTCAAAATATTACCCTAGCTACACAGTATTATGGGATTTTTATGGGTTTGAATAGAAGACAGCTATTTTCTTCCCAATGGCTGGGAATAAGTTTGGTGATTATAAATTTAATATTTTTAACAGAATAAGTATATTACATAACATGTTTTATAGCCATCCTTAATAATATTTCAGATTATGATTCCTTATAAAATCGTTTTTATTATTTTATCACTAAGCTGTGATGTACACATACAATTATCCTAAAAAGAATGAATAATTTGGCCTTTTTTTTTTTTTTGCATCTCAAATGATTTAAAGAAATCTTTTTGTTTTTTTGTTTTTTTTGCCGTACTCGGGCCTCTCACTGTTGTGGCCTCTCCCGTTGCGGAGCACAGGCTCCGGACGCGCAGGCTCAGCGGCCATGGCTCACGGGCCCAGCCGCTTCGCGGCATGTGGGATCTTCCCGGACCGGGGCGCGAACCCGTGTCCCCTGCATCGGCAGGCGGACTCTCAACCACTGCGCCACCAGGGAAGCCCAAAGAAATCTTTTTGATTTCTTCTGTCAGAGGCCCATAGTAATGAATCACATCAGTCACATTAAATTGACAAGTTATTTTGATCGAGTCCATTATCCATGATACAGATTCGTATCATATAATATGCCTGCTCTGGAGTCATATTAAATACTCCTCAATCCTAGCTCCCACACTAACTAGTGGTGTGGTTTTGGGCATGTTACTTATCTTCTGTAAGTTTCCTCATCTGTAAAACAGGAATGTTAATAATAGTACCTGTTTCATGGTTTGATAGGATTAAATGACATCATGTACTGAATACCTGGTGCATGATAAATATTAGCCGGTTTTGTTGTTGCTGTTATCATTCACTAAAAGAAGAGAGGTGATATCTTAAGTAACCATCTGGCTGGCTCTCTAAAGCTTTCTTCAAACACATATCCAGCTTTCCTGATAAATGAATTTTCTGAAAGTGACAAATATTAGAACTAACAGAGTTGAATTTCTCTGTGAGTCTTACATAGAAAAACTAGAATTAACTTGATTCTTATCCTAAAATAAAAGATGTAAACATGTCTTAAGCTGTGGATGTTGGACCAGGAAGGCGCTTCAGTTTCCTGAAATTATACTCCAGCTCCTGTATGCTACCTCTTTTCTTATAGAGTTTGCATTATTGCACATTGAAAGTCAGCATTTCTATCCCTCAAAATAAATATTCAGAATTGCCATGCTTAGGATTCTGAGTTAGAAACAATCAGCTCTATGCATGCCTAATGAGACAAGTGCATAGCTAGCTTAAGTTCCTGACTTGGGATAGTCCAAATGCTATCCAAGGGATTGACCTTATTATTCAAATTTATTTTTATTCAAAATAATCCAGCAAGGCACGTTAAACCATATTTATCTTTTCTGCTATAAAATTGTAAAGCATTCACAAATTGTTCCTGGTTCAGGTGTGGTTCTAAAGTATCCCCTTAAATTAAGACTGTTCGACTTAGATAAATGGCCTCATAAAAGTCAGAAGCCTCAGCCTGAGAAGAAATACGTTTCCTGTGTTCTTCCCTGTGCTCTGTGGTGGCATGCCACAGTCGTTCTGTGAAGCTGGCATTTTCATTTAGTTGCACCTAAATAGATTTTTAAGGAAAGAAGCAGTGGAGGATGGGGGGAGTTACCATTGCAGAGTCCATACTAATTCCTAGAAGCCTTTCAAGATTTAGGGTCAACAACAATTCAGTAAAGAAAGGGCCCATTAGGTAAATTTGGCTCTGCAAATGCTAATTGAAAGTCCTCTGCAATTCAGTCCTGTTCCCTCTTCCTTTCTTTAGTCAGTAGGGTCCCATGGTGACTGGTTCTGAACGAAATCATCCCCTTCAACAGTTACCATGGCAACCGGGACGTCAGTGAAGCAGGAAAGACCCTGCACAAAACTGCTCCTGCCGGGCTCCCTCTCTGAGTTGGAGAACTCAGCCCTGCCTGAGGCCTAGGGATGGGACTAAAGACATCTGGACGTGCACACTCACGTTTGTCTGTCACTGTGCCTGTGAGCGTAGATATATGGGCATATGGTAAACTGTGTAATGAGAATTTCCCCTCCCCCCAAAAAACATGGAGCATGTTTAAAGGGTGGGGATGGGTGGTGGGATGGGGCCGGGGAGGTAGACATGGGATGGTCTTTTTAGGTTTAATGATATGTAAAAATTATATTTGTGTTTATAAGGTTACAGTAAGTTGATAGTAGGGGAGGTTGGAGCCTTACATATATATAGCCTGATGTATATTTAGACACAAGACCTCAGGGGAAATATTTTTTGAATATTTTTATTTACCTGAGAGTGAAATAGACAAATGGCTTTAAGGAGCTCTGAAGGGGGTGTAATGCTGTCCGTGGTGCTGAACACTTGATTGTCTCAGATGTGCCAAGGGGGCTCTGGAGGGAGGTTAGGGAACACCTTGCCATGTTAGGGTACTGATGATAAGAAAGAAGGAGACGGCCTGGGGAGAAAGCATTCTTTCCTTCCCTTCCAAGCAATTCTGAATGCCCAGGAAAAATGTTCAGATGAAAAATAAAACAAAAAAGAAAGCGGAGAAGCCTGGAGGTTTGGGTGGTTGAATCTTCCCCTTTTCATGTGGAGATTTTTGGTCCGAGCCAATCAGGTCGGAGATTTCTGCTGCTATGCTCCCGAAAGGAAAAGTGGGGGAAGGGAGAGAGAAGCCGGCCACATTCTCCCCTGGAGCCACATGATCCATTTCCCATGTGACACATTCCAGAGCCCTGGAAAGGAGAGGGAGGGGCACCAAGAGAGTGGGGCTGGGGGCGGGAAGATGGTTTAACAGTCAACCCTGCACAGCGTCATCTTGTCTTCCTACCAGGAAGCAGGCTCTGAGCCAAGGGGAAGGCAGAGGACAGATATGGATGTGTTCCCAAGCTTCCCTGGTGGTTTATGGCATTCTCCAAACTCCTCTGCAAGGGCTGTTCCTGACCAAGAAGACCCAAGGAGACCGTCTCTGAAATTAAGTCCGGATGAAGGTATGTGCTAGAGATCCCGCGGTTTTGTGGCTGAAATTTGGCTCAGAGGACATAATACCTTCTGTTTTCCAGACAATTTCGAGATTTTGTCCCGGCTTAGACGCTGGTTCGGGGCTTTAGATTTGTCACAGGTCCAGAAAAGATGCCTAGGTAGTTCTGTAAAATGAACAATTCACCACAGTCACTGCCTGTTGAAGAAAAACGAGATGGGAGTTGTATATAGTGATAATTAATAAAACAAAGCACTCATTGCTGAAAAGCATTCTTTTCACTGAATCCTGGAAAGAGGGAAAAGATAATATTACTGACACCAGCCAGATTTCATTGTCACTGCAATAAAATCCTGTTTCATCCTTTTTCAGCTGCTTATTCTGTGCCCATGTTCCCTGAGGTTATTGGCAGTGGCTTAGGGAGCCTGGGTGGGCTGGCGTGCTGTTTCTTTGTGCTGTGTGATCGTCTTCCTTCTGATGTTCCTGATACCAGGAGTGCTTGTGATTGTTTCCAGCTCTCTTAGGGACAGTAGACTGTCACCAAATTCCATATCTTTCAGAATAGCTACCAAGAAGGCTTCCAGGAAGTTCTCAAAGGAATCTTCCAAAGTTACAGGCTAAAAGACTCTGCCATGTGCTCAAATCTTGATATCTTTGACTATTTCTATCCAGCACAAAGAGACGAGCTAGCAGATTTACATTTTATTTTGTCTTTATTTAACGAATACTTGTAAAGTTCTGGTTATGTGTAAAGCATCATTCTAAGCACAATCAGTTATTTAATCCTTATATAACCCTCTGGGGGAGTTATTATTAGTACCCACATTTTGGAGACGAAGAAACTAAGGCACAGAGAAGTTAGGGAATTTTCCCAAGGTCACACAGCTAGCAAATAGGAGAAACAGGGTTTGGACCCAAGAAACTTGACCCTAGAGTCCATGATCTTAACCACTTAACTATGCTGCTTCCCTGCTCCTATTATTTCAAATGATGTCAACAGTTGATTTGGCTACAAGTTTTGTTCAGCTGATGCTACTAGAACATTGAATCAGCTTTCCTGGCTAAAACAGACCCCCAGTGAAATCTATAGTAATCTTGAATTATCCCAGTAGTCACATTCTGTACCCCCAAATAACCCAGTAAGTAATTACCTGTTCTTCTCTTCCCCTTGTGCTGTATAGATATCTGGTGGTAAAACACTGTATTGCAATGGTGACCAAATGATGTCTAAAGGAAAAAAAGAAATCTAAAATTACATCATGGTTCATTTTTTTTTTAATCAAACCTAGAAACATTCTTCCATCCTCAGGACCTAGTAATAAGACCAGCCTAAGCATATTAACAGTACTTACCTGGTTTTCAAAATAAAATAAATAGATTAAAAACTTCTGAAATTATGAACACAAACTATGTTATCAAACTGACTGGATTTATTGCTTTAAAATAATATTATCATACTTTAAAATAGGGAATAGATTTCTCTCTTTTTGCAAATTAATTTAGGTTTTTAAGGGGAAAAGAGGAATTTTTGTTAACTTCTGGAAATATCTGAAATATAAGGGTTACCTCCTTTTGGTCTGTGTAGTTTCCCTTTTGGCCCTTGGCAAGAAAAGATGACTGATCTCATTCTTATATGCTGTGGGAAAACTTAGAGAAGTTACTAGGTCAGAGATACAAAGAGGAAGAAAAGGGGGTAGGAATCCAAAATTTGTGAAATTCCTCACTATATAAAGTGTTTCCTTCACGGTTTCAGTTGAAGAATACTTTGAGAGGAAGGAGTCCCCTTGACACCTTAAACTTTATTGAACTTTAGTTCTTAGATATGATCCCTGCTGAAATCAGCATTTCCCTGGAACAAGTACACTTAACGCTAGCTACTATAGTCATCCAAAGTCAGCTTCTGGACAGAAGGGACCATCTCCTTCCATCTCTGGATTTCTAGCACTTAGCACCCAGCCCGTTTATGATATCATCTCAATGTACCCTTGTGAATGAAGAATGGGAAGACTCAAGACTGACAGCATTCTGGGGGGCCATGCCTATTTTGTTTTGCATGCTTTTATGGGGAGGATATTGAGGAGTAAAAGTGTAGTAGGAGAGAACTTGGCAACAGTCAATATTATGTCTGAAATGTACATATGCTAGTCAGACAGACCCTGGAGCAATAGCAGACTAGAGTTCCAGAAGGATCCATAAATTACTTCCTGGTTATTACCAATCCCCCTGACATTTTATTTATATTTAGAATGAAGTTCTCCTGATATTTTTATTTACATGTAGATGGGAGCACCCCAAATAGTCTCATTTTCCTCTGATGTTTTGCCTGGCACCGTCTCCCCGTGTTGAAATAGTTCACCTTGGGTTGAGAGTGAATGTCGTGAGGTCAATTCCTGCCCCAGGCAATCCTGCCCTAATCAGCTGTGCCTCCCGGTCGCTAGAACACTTCACCAAGAGCCCATCCGGTAGGACTACAAGACTCCTCCCTGGAGAACCATGGGATCTTCAGAGTCAGAGTGGGTTGAGCCAGACTGCCTTTTCCACACCGTGGCAATTAGGACCTGAGTACGAAAGATTGTCTCAGGGCATCTTGAAAGGTTGCTTAGGATTTGAATTTAAGTTAGCAGTCTAACCTGGCTTAAAATAGTCACCCCTCCTGATAATATACACAAATATAACCTATTCTATTCTTTTTCCATCTGATTAAGTCATTAAGGAGCATTAAGAGTGGGGTTTGTGGTTACGGTTTGGGTCCTTGAATCCTGTCTACTCATCCTCCTGGTCTTTAGTGTGACCTGGAGTGAATGAGGGGTGGACAAGAACCAGCCCTGCTGGAAGCAAGGTACAGCCAGGCCAGTGCTGCCTGCCCACCGCACGCTTGCCGGCCTCAGATGAGCCAGGCTAGTGCACACAAGAGGCTTAGATCTGGAAGCCTCTCTGGGCTTCCTACTCATCCTTCTCAAAACTGAAAGGGGGCAGTCCTCTCTACCAGCTGAACAGGAGAAGTAGAATAGAGAGAAAGTGGAGCGGTTCCCCTGGAGGAGAGGCCTTGCCAAGAGTGCTTCCAGCTTGGAGGCTAGGGATGAAAGAAGAAACAAGAAGGACAATGGACTTGTCCCTCAGTGGGCATGTGAAAGTGATGCCTGGGTCCTGCTTTTCACTCTTAGTAACTTCCCGCTGCTAGTAAGCCCTGCCTGCTGAATTATCAGGTCCTTTCCTAGGATGTATATGTGGGGAGGTGGAAAGAATAGAGAGAAGGACCAAAGTGTGGATGCAATTTCTCCTCTGAACCCAGGCAAACAGTGGGTTGAGATGGGAGGTGGCTTCTCCAAGAGGACAGTTTAAAAAGCAAGAGGGGAGTTACCATCATGACTATATTTCCCTGTTTATAGAGTCCCTTTTCCTGGGCCAAACTTTGAAAGCACCCATCTCTTGGAGCCTGTCATTCAGCATATTTCCAAGACACTGGATGTCTGTCATGTTTAATCCTGATGGAAGCTCTCTGATATGCGTTATTAGCCCCAGTTTCTGATCAGGAAACTGAAGCTCAGAGTAACTAATCTGCCCAAAGTCACACACAACAAATAAAGCCAGGATCTGAATCCAGATCTTTCTGATTCTGTGCTCTTTCCACTATGTCACAAAATAAAGTTCTTTCCTCTACATTCTTTTAAAAAAAAGTGCTTTTGGATATTAGGGTAATACAAATACAGTTCTAGAAAATTTGGAAAATATAAAGAATATAAAAGTGTAATGAAAATAAAAATCAGTCATGGTCTGGCCACCTAGAAACAACTTATTTTAAAATTTTGGTGTTTCTCTTCTCAGTCTTTTTCGATGCATCTAATGGTAATGAAAGTAAACATTTGTTAAACACTAGCTTTTTTCCAGACATCGTTCTTAGCTCCTGTCTGTGTCATTTGTTTTATTCTCACAACAAATCAAGAAGGTGGACACTGTTTTTATCCTAATTTTACTGGTAAAGACGATAAGCACATAGATGTTTAGTAACTTATATAGGTAACAGGTGATTTGAAACCCAGGCAGGTCGGCTTGAGAGCAGGGTTTCTCAATCTCAGCACTGTTGGCCTCTTGGATCGGATAATTCTCTGTTGGGGGTCGGGGGGAAGCTGTCCTCTTCATTGTGGAATGTTTAGCAGCATCCCTGGCCTCTACCTACCAGACGTCAACACTTTCCTCCCCGAGTTGTGACAACCAAGAATGTCTCCTGATATTGCCAAATGTCCCCTGGGAGGCAAGATGACCTCTGAACCACTAGTCTAAGAGCCCGTGCTGTCAACCATGCATTATGGTTGAGATAACGTAGCCTCTTCACATTTTAAATGTGTTCAGTTATTTTCTTCTACATCTAAAGAAGGGAATACACCTTTGAATTTGGAGGCAGGCTATGAAGACTCCCTGGGATGTCAGTGGCTTTAAAGAGCATAGGTAGGAAATTAATTATTTCCAGGGAAATGCTAGACTTTTGTAACAGGTTTGTCATATCCCACCGTTGCCCAGTGTGGAGAATAGCCATGTTTCTTTCTCTTATTACCTTTTCCTGGTTCTATGTGTCAGGCACCCTTAGCCTTCAAGAATTCAGATTTCAGGTGTACACTTATGGTATAGCAGGGCAATGCTTATCAACCAAAGTGTCAAAATATGTCCCAAACAAAAAATGTCTGTTGCAAATAATTTCTAGCTGATAAAATACCAAAGTTTGCTGGTGATTCATTTTTTAAAAAACTAATTAGAATAAATGTAAGGATATCTACATAATTATTTTCTTTTCAACATGACTTCTAGGTTGAAGATTGTAGGCTGAGCTCCTGATGTTACACGTAATTCTGGATGTGTCCGTAGGAGTGTGTCACATGTATGGACACATTTGTCACATGTATGGACACATTTGTCACCTCTGCCTCTGAAGAAGAGGTTGAAAATTGCTGGTGTTGGTGATTTTGGTCAATCATTGCTGATATGCAGAGAGGATTAAAATAAGAAGCACTGAGAAGTGATAGCAGTAGCATTTTAACTTATAAAATGTCTAAAAATATATGGCACTAAAAAATATATTAACCATGTGAAACATATGCAGATACATGTTCAGCCATATTTTCAGTCACATCTGACCACATATATAGTTGCATAATTTGTCCATGAAAAATACATGTTACTGCAAATTCAAATCTAACTTCTGCTCCATGAATTTGAAGGTTGCTTTCTTGGAAAACCCTGATTGAAGACAGTGGTGCAGATCAAAATTTCCCCAGAGTGTTGATGTAAACTTGATGTGAGACAGAATGTAAATGCTTCTGAAAAACGGAAGTTCTTAGTAACTTCCTGTTCGGTGCTTACACTCGGTTCTTAACAAATCCTTCACCTTCTTTTCAAATAGCTATAAATCATATCTACTGTACAGCTCTTTGCTTTGAGTGTAATGAGTCTGCTCTTTGCCTCCCCCCCTCTTTCCTATTTCAGTCATACAACTAAAGATGTTGATACTGAAATCAGAGATTGGACATAAAACTGAACATTTCCCTCCCAAACTTGGACTCAGTGAGCACACGGCAACTATTCAAAAAATGTTTGTTGTAATAAATTAAATTGAATTTGGCAAGGTGCAAATTCTGGGGCCAAATTGTTTTCTTCAAAATTTGGAAGATCCCTTACGAGGAGGAGAGGTGTGGAAAGTTGGTCGAGGACAGTCAGGGGTTCTAGCAAGTGTTTCTTCCTGCTGAGAAGTTTGGTGTTACATGGGATGGGAAGCAAACACAGGTGGCAGGTCTTCTTAGACCAGACCGCTTCTTGCAAGGAATCTTCAGTAAGAGATTATTGGCACATCCAGGATAATTAGTGAGGAGGGCTTGGCTGGCCCCTCTGTACAATTCGTCTCTCCTTTGGAGACCCAGACTACCAATCTTGGACAGCAGAGGCTCAAGAACTGGGCCCCAGCAGCCCTAAACAGCTTCCCTGTCCTCCCATCACAATGCACTTTCAGGTTGCACTCTCCGCCAGGTGAAAGTGGTGGATTGTAAGTTAAATGAAAGTGTGTTGCTCGTCACAATGTCTACCTATCAGTTGTAGTTCATAGAGCAAAAATGATCCTAGAAATCATCTAGACCAACTCATTCATGTTGTAGATATGGAAATAGAGATTCAGGGAGATTAATTTACTTAAGGTCCTTACACTGATGTAAAAATAAGACCTGGGCCTCTTGACTTGCTGTTCAGTGCTTATAATCATAATCATAACTTAGGTTTCTTAGTCTCCAGTCTAACATTTAAGGTGAAGTAGAAAGTGCTACATTCTTTAAGCTTTTGGGGGTTTCTAATATTCTAGATGACGGTGGGGTAGTGGAAAGCGATAGAATGGCTGGTATGAGTTTCAGTTTTCACACTCAGTTATATAACAAATGCTATATTGAATTAGTTTCTATTGCTGCTGTCACAAATTAACACAAACTTAGTGGCTTACAATAATGGCCATTTATTACATCACAGTTCTGCGGGTCAGGAGTCTGCGTGGGCTTGGCCAGTTTCTCTGCTTAGAGTCTCACAAGGCTTCAAGCTGTTGGCAGGACCATGCTCCTTTTTAGAGGCTCCAGGGACGATTCCCCTTCCACGCTCATTTCGGTGGTTGGCAGAATCCAGTGCCTCGTGCGTTAGGACTAAGGTCACGTTTCTTTGATGGCTCTCAGTTGGGGGCCACCAGTAACTCCCAGAGGCCTCTCCCTGGTGCTTGCATGTGGGCCCCGGCATCTCAGAGCCAGAACAGCACGTTGATTCCTTCTCACGCTTGGAATCTCTCTGGCTTCTGCCGCATCTCTCTGTTACTAGCCGAGAAAGTTCTCTCTTTGTAAGGGCTCATTAGTTTGGGTCCCCCTGGATAATCCAGGATAATCTTCCCATTTTAAGTTCCATAACCTGAATTGTATATGCCGAGTCCCTTTTACTATATAATGTAACATATTCACAGGTTCCAGGATTGGGGCGTGGGCATCTTTGGGGGCCCAAAGTGATTATCTTTCCTTTTCAGCCTCTGGAGAGAGGAAGGCAAGGAAGGAGTTGGGAATGGCCATTGGGTAACCAACCAACCATCTGCCATCTATTTCCCATCCATTTTGGTTCCCCATTCTGCTATATTTTTCTCCATAGCACTGACCATTTCTTTGTTAATTGTGTTGTTTTTCTTATTTAGCTGTGTAGTATTGTTTCTCCCACTAGAGGAAGGCTCCATGAAAGCAGAGACCTTGTCTGTCTCGTTAACTTCTGTATCTCCAGCGTTTAGCACAATCCTGACTCACACTAAGGGATAGAAATTTGGGTGCTTTGTGTGATTGAGGACCACTTTGCATATACCATCCTAACACATTAGGCATTTCTTACGGTGAAGTTTCTTGGTGTTTCTTTTTCTTTTTCCCATTTTATCTGACCACCGACTTTGTGAGAACAGTAGGGAGGGAAGTTCTGTGTTATTAAACCATTCCACACAGAACCCTACTAAGTGGCAGTTAGGGTGGGAAATAACCGGATAGTGTCCTTTATATATTCCCCCAAAGAGGAGCCAGTATGACCTAACATTTTCTCCTGCAACTTGGTTTGCAGAGAATTTGGGGAGGATTGCAGCTTGTGGTCAACATAAACCTCTACGTGGGGTGAAGCTCGGGCTCCTTTCTGGGATCATAGATCTCAGAGAGAGACGGAGTCTCAGAGGTCACTGCTCTACCGATAATATGTAAAAAAATTTACTCTTTAAGTAGTGGTTACATTTTAAATGGAACTTTGGTGCTCACTTCGGCAGCACATATACTGAAATCAGACTCTGACTTTAAAAGAATGATGCTCTGATGGTGATAGAAGCCTTCCTGGTTTCTGGAAATCACGCCAAGGATGCTGACTTTGTTTATTTCTAATATTTTAGAATTCGTGTAAAGAACAAAGAAAGGTAAAGGTGATAGAAGAGGAATAGTTCCTTAAATCTAGATATCTAGAAATTTCTCACCCAGAAATGTCGTTTTGGGTTATTTTGTGATGTTAGAAGAGGCTGTTCTGAAAATCCTTCTCTGTTCAAAAAATCATGTTCTCCTTGAAAGCATAACCAATATTCAAACAAAAAGAAAATGTGCCAAGTCTGATCTCAGGAAACTGCTTGATCCCAGTTGGGAAACAAACTGAAAGGCATAGACCTGGAAATATTACGGAGGAATATTTATATATCTTATATAACAGGAGGAAAGGGAAAAGGGCATTAGGGAAAATTCCAGGCTTATAAGTCGTGATGCTAGTGGTCTCAGATGGTGGAGAAGAAACTTGGTTTTCATTGAAAGTATGAGGTTCTTTTGAAATTATTCAAAATTATATAAAGGAAATAATTTAAGCAGGATAGACTCTATATGCTTTTGAGAAAGACATGGTCAATCCAGTTATATTTACGTCTTTTGGTTTAGGGTATAGAAAAAGGTTTTATCTGGCTAACATGTCACTATAAAATCATCCCCAGCTTGGAGAAAGGTTATGTTTATTTATTTGGACCCCAATGACTTTCCCCTTAAAAACAATGTTGTGAATGATGATTAGGTCCCCAGGCCCCTTCACAAAAGCCATTCATCCTTAACAGTGCTAAATTATGTGACTAATGTTAGTATTATCACTATAGTATGTGATGTGGTTACTAAAATTTGCTTGTCATATGGCTTAGAAGACTTTTATGGGCTGACAGTAGTAAGAGTGCTAATTTTTTCGGCACTCGCTATGTGCCAGACACCAAGCTAGGTGTGTTTTAGAACTACAGTAGGATAACACTGATTGAATGTTTTTCTCATACCAGGCAGATTGACTTGTAATAACTCATTTAACTCCTGTGCATCTGTTATCTCATTCAATCCTCATGATAATCAAATGAGATAGGGACTAATTGTCCCCATTTTACAGATGAGAACACTGGAATCAAGAGGGTTAGATAACTTGTTTTGGATCACACAACTAGTTAGTGAGTGACAGAGGAAGGACGTACACTTCAGCTGTCTGCTTCAAAGCATGCACACATAACCACTTTGCAATATTCCTGTATTGTGAGATGAAAAATAAATGTTTTTCAGCAGAAGATTATGTTCTGGGTGTGTAGGTTTGTCAGATTTAGCTAATAAAAATACAGGACACCATTTAAATATTGTAGGAGATATTACATGGGACATACTTATGCTAAAAAATTATGTGTTATTTATCTGAAATTCACATTTAACTGGGCATCCTGTATTTTATCTGGCAACCCTATCTGGGTGGCACATTATGAGAACATGTCTCTGTCTCTCTGGTTTTCCTGTTCCCCACCACAGTCATGCTGGTGGCTACCTGGGCCTTAACGTAGTTCTGTAAAGCACATAGCTCAGTGTCCGCACCAGAGCCATAGCTCAGAGCCAAAAGCAAGATAGGAACTCAGGAAGCTTCTGAAGAGCGTATGGGACCTCCTTAGCCATTTGTAAATTCAGGGATGTGTGTAAGTTCAGGACTTCGGGATAGGTTGCCCCGTAAACTCTGCCCTACTGGAAGCGGTGGGCTGGTCAACGTTTAACAACTGGCTCTTCAGGGAAAAAACCTATTTGTGATGTTTGTCAGTTTCATGGTGTGAATATTCCTACCATGGCTGATTCATGATACCAACATGATGTCGCTGAACTTGGAGTTGGGAAGGAATGTGCACAGCTGTCTCTGAGGAGCCCCATGCAGGCCGGTCCCAGTCCACCTCTGTTCCATTCTGATTTCATATATAGGTAAATCAGGCCTATATAACAGTGAAAGATTTAAGGAAAATATCTACCACCATTATATTTCCTAAATTACAACAATTAAAATTTAAAGAGAATTTCCTACTCAGGGAAATACTATTGATCAAACTTTTTCTGCACTTTAATCAAACTGACGTCTAGAGTTCTGCTTTCATTCCGCATTTAAAAGGCAACAAGTTAATCATCTGCGATAATGAATTTCCAATATTCTCACATTCTTTATTCTGAAGAAAGGCTGTATTTCTAGACCAACATTTCTACTGCACTTTTGATGCTAAGCCTCTGTGCAGTATATAGTGGGAGTGATTTTTTTCCCCCCAAATGTTCACTGTGTCACATATTTCTCAGCTAGCATATTGAACAGATGTATCTGTGGGTAGCAAGAGGCTGTGGGGGAATAACTTTATATTCCTATGTTTGATTGAGAAGTCCATGTACAGCCAGTTTGACTGTCTGAATTCACATCCAGCCCATTGTGGCTTTCCAACAGTATGACCTTGGGGAAGAACTTCAGTTTTTCTCAATTGTAAAACAGGACTAATCATGTTACCTACCTCGAAGGGCTACGCATATGAAGTACCAGACACCTAGTAAGCACAAAATAAATACTAACTCTTGGTAGTAGTAATGTTATAAATACTGTCATCATTGTAATTAATCTCATTAGTAAACAGCCAATGTATCTGCTTAGGTGCAGCAGATACTTTCCATTCTACAGAAAATGTTTCCGTTCATTTTTTTTCCCCAACCAAACCATATAAATATTCAACATTATAAAATTCTAATTTGCCATTAAATTTTTAAACAAATGTCAGAAAAAAATGGTCTTCCTATATTATGAGAACATCTGTGGATCTTTAGAATTTCAGGAGGGAAAAAGAAATCTGTTGTTAGGGTTTTTTGAGTCTAGAAGAAACCTAACCAGCAAGGATGTGCTTATCCAGGAATAGCTGCCGGCAAACTGTGAAGTAAACACAGTTTCTCATCTGCGCCCCTCTAGTCCTCTTTGTGGTCCTCTCATTAGTTTCTAATCATTCATACATTCAGCCATCCATCAAAATATGATTTTCAAAAAGTTAAAATCATGACTGTCACGATTTTCAAAAAGTTAAAATGACTGTCATTCATCGTGACTCATTCAAATATAGAATGAACACCATATCAAAGATTTATTAACTTATTACTGAAGGAACTGATCAGATAATCAGGTTGCTTCCAAGAGCATTTGAATAAATGCTATTTATTCAATAATAAATAAATGCTATTTATTATAAATGCTATTAGAAATGCTATTTATAGGTTTTTTTTTTTGTCATTGCTGTTGTTTGTTTCCTTAAATAATGTGAGCATAAGATTGCTAGGAGGCACTGTCGTACAGGGCAATAAGTCTATAACCTTTGGGGTTATTTTATCTACTAGACAGAAATTTGCATGTTAGCGTGTAATGTCTGGGCGCTAGTCATATAGTAATAGCAAAATCAAGCACAGATACATTCTTCCAGAGAATTAAATAATCCTTGGGGAAGCCCATTTAACAATGTCATAGCATGACATTAAAATGTTATGCTATGGGGACCTCCCTGGCGGTCCAGTGGTTAAGACTCCACGCTTCCAATGCAGGGGCTTGCGTTCGATCCCTGGACAGGGTGCAGCCAAAAAAAAAACACTTAGGCTATGCTCTCTGTGCCTTATTTTCAAGTATTGGATAATTTTTCTTAACACCTCTATCCATTTTTTTATTCAGTAAACCTTTATTAATATCTGTATGCCCCAGGGATATAAGGACACAGTCACTGTCCTTAAGGAACTCATAATGCAACAGGGGAGACAACGTTCAAAATAAAAATTACAGTATAAAATGATAGACATATCATTTTATATATAGACCCAGACCTCTGTAATGATGGGACTCTCCAGGGTCCCCCAGTCCCTAGCTCTACACCATGTCAACCCATCCACCATTTTCCCCACCTATATATTAAAACCCATCTCTTAGATCCCAATAGATGAATAATTCCTCTCTTAGATAATATATAGATAGAGATACATTTTAAAATAGGGGCCCTCAATATCAACCCAATGGAGTGTGTCATGTGGCAGTCTCTGAGTTGGTTGGGAACAAACAGGTTGAGCAGGAAAGAGGTGAAGAAGTCTTTCTTGTTGCTGCTGTAATTACTGAATATGGATGACCCAGACATAATTATGAATTCCGCAGCCCTTGTATTTCAGAAACACCCCCTTGAAGATGTATTTATTTCCAAATTAATGGAGCAGGGGAGACCTTTCTGAACTTTTACTTTGGGACCCTAGAATTTAGTTATAGTATGGCAGACCATGTTTTCTGGGAGGGGGGTGCCGGAGGCTGTCTGCGGTCACCTAAACTACCTTGACTGTCCCTTAAGTGAGAGTTGACCTGGGTGACTTCAGTTTCACCTGCCCTGCTCTGCTCTGGAGCCATGTTTTCCCCTGTCTCCATGGTCACCAGCGTTTCGGCTCTCTGAGAACACACGGTGATTTTCTGTCTCTGCATTTAATTCTCCTAGCAGAGCCACCTAGAGTAGGAGGCCTGTATTTCAGTTCTCTGTACTTATGGAGTCAATTCAGTAAATAGCTAACAAGCGATTATTAATGTAAAGAACTTCAGTGGAAGCTGTAGAGCACGGACAAAGAATAATGCCCTTTTCCCAGGACCCCCTAGTTAATGAGAGAAGACAGAAACATGGAAGCCATTCTACAGCAGTGATTGTTAGTCTGGGCTGCATGTTGGGATCACCTGGGGAACTCTGAAACATCCCGATGCCCAGGCTGCCCTCCAGAGCAATTAAATCAGAATCCCTGAGGGGGGCTTCCCTGGTGGCGCAGTGGTTGAGAATCTGCCTGCCAATGCAGGGGACACGGGTTCAAGCCCTGGTCTGGGAAGATCCCACGTGCCGCGGAGCAACTAGGCCCATGTGCCACAACTACTGAGCCTGTGCGTCTGGAGCCTGTGCTCCGCAACAAGAGAGGCCGCGACAGTGAGAGGCCCGCGCACCGCGATGAAGAGTGGCCCCCGCTCACCGCAACTAGAGAAAGCCCTGGCACAGAAACGAAGACCCAACACAGCCAAAAATAAATAAATAATTTAAAAAAAAAAAGAATCCCTAAGGGTAGGACCCAGGCATCTGTATTTTTTTCCAAAGCTCCCTGGGAGAGTTCAGTGTGTTGCTAAGCTAGAGAGCCATGGCTCTAAAGCAAAACAAACTGGGAAGAGGAGTAACAACATGCTCTGTGAACAAGGAATCCACAGCCATTCTGTATATTCTTATCCACTGTGTGACCACATTTCAGCCCATGAATGTGGAAAATGTAACCTCTCATTATAACCATGGGGAAAATGTAGGTCAGTTTGACTGTAGGGCACTTAGAGACTGTATAGTCTGGGAGGTATGGTCTGCAGAAGACTATACCTCTAAGGGGAAAAGGGCCCAAAAAAGATCAGCCCTAGAAGGATGACCCCCAAATCATTCCACATGCTTTCTCCCTCCCTTGTAATGTTTGGGGCTTTTTAAAAAACCCCTTGTGTTCCTGAAGAAGGGACCTTCATCCTCCAGGTCCCCGGCTTACACCTCACCTCCTTTGTGAAGCCTTTCCTTTCCTTCCCCCTATGCCAAGAAGAATCGGGTCCCTATTTTTCTCTGTCACTTAGCTCCTTATCTACTAATTATACTTATTATAGAATTTAGTTATACTATGGCAGACAGCTCATTTATACATTTACCCTTTTATGAGCCTTACTTTTCGTTGTTCTCCCAGTACCTAGCATAGTTTCTTGGTATATTGAATAAGTAAACAGAGCTGCAGCACTTTTAGGTCCAGTCAGAAAAGTCATGCCATCAAGCAGGGGAGACCTAGACTGGAGAACTCCTCAGGCTGCCTCGTTCCATTTCTGAGCAGCGGGATCCTGCGCTTCCAGGCAGGAGTGTGTGGGGCGGGGGCGGGGGCGGGGGCGGGGGCGGGGCGTCAGGGAAATTGGTGGACTTGGCACTAGTTGATGTCAAGCAGCTGGAGGAAAGGATGGACGAAGGCCTCGCAGCGCTTTGGTGGTAGCGGTGATCTTGAGTTTCACCTGCAGAGTTTTGCTGTGAGAGGAAGAAAGAAACAGAAGGAAGTTCACAGGTTTCAAAGTGTGTGTGGAGCCATGGGAAAGTGCCTGTGCTCCCAGCTCCTGTTGTATTTAGGCCACAGGCATCCCCCAAAGTTTAGAACAGCTCCTTCTGTCTGGGAAAATAGCTCGTCTGTTTTATTTTTAAACTTCAAATCTTTTTAAAAAATTGTAGGGTTTTTTTGGGGGCTTTGGGTTTTGTTTTTTTTTTGAATTTTGTAGGTTTTACACATATAAAGGTGAAAAGATTATTTCAATTTTGTAAGGATAACAGTCATGCATTCCAGATTTTCTAGGACAGTGCTAATTTTAGATCTTATGTCCTGTCTTCAGATCGTGTATCCTAATTTTTTATATGGAAAGTATGGTAGCTAGTCTTACAATTTACTATCAACCAGTCAGCCGTGCTTAAAGGTCTTTTATTAAAATGGCTAATTACCTTACATTTCTCTTTGAGAAATCAAGTAGGGCTGTTTCATGGACAAAAAAAAGCCTTGAAGGGAACCTGGACCTGGCCTTCAGTGCATTGCCCTGAGCCCCAGACTTCTGTTGAATGTGGTTTCTTGGTGAGGACAATATCTATTAACACCCTCTCCCTACCACAAGTCATTGGGAAAACCCTTCAAGGAAAAATGGGTCTTTAAAACTGTTCTTTCATCTCACCTCTAAACCCCAGAAACGTTTCTCTGTGAGGTGTAGTGACAGGAGCCCTGGAGAGGGCCGGGAGGCCCTGCTGAGCCTGTCGCTGGTGTGCCCTCCCCTGCACCACCGGCCAGGTGGGATCGCTCTGGTTATTATGGATTCAATCGCTGTGCTTTCTCTTTCTGCTTAATAGATTCAGACCAAATTAAACCCTAATGATCGGACTGCAACCAGTCACCTCAATTTTAATTGAATGGCCCACAATGATACAGGCTTTTTCCCTATTAAAAAGTATACCTTTTTTTTTCCCCCCCTCACTGAATAGTAGGAAAAAAAAAGTTAAAATAAAGGCTGGGTAAAGTTAGAGTTGCTTGCTTATAATCATCTGAATGCCATAAGGTTTCTAGTAACCTGGTTACACATTCATTAGGGGACATCTTGTATATTCCTCAGTCAGGGTCATTTTGTGAAATACTAACAACGGAATAGCATCAAAATATGTCACTGATAGGTGGCCTGTCATCTTTTGGGAAAAAACAGGCTATGTTTATGTGTCATTAAATGCGCTACTTCTGGCTCATGTGAAAGTGTTATGTTTGCTCCATGTGCTCCCATAATGCTTTTGTAATGGAAATTCTAAAGTAAGTAACGACAGGGTCATTCCCAGTGGCCAGTAAGTCTGTATTCACAGATTTCTGTTAGTTTTTTCCATAGCTGACGCCTGTGTGTGTTTCCATCTGCCCAAGTTTTCCTCCCTTGCAGCCTCGTTACTTTAGTGGTACGACATTCAGGAACTTCTCACGTACCTACCGGGATTCCAGTAGCACGTCATTTGGGGGTAACACCCTAACCATGAGGCAGATTTGAGCTCTCTAACCCTCCGTGATCCCCAGCATATGAAGGGAACAAGGTTCAGTGTAGGAGTGGGGCTTGCTATGAGTTCCACCACATTTGACTAACGGTCAGGAGACGGGGAGGCCAGGGAAAGCCTGAGCTGGGATCAGCTGAAACCATCCTAAAATGAAAGAGAAATGGGGCCAGAGCTCTTTCCGGGTAGTAGTCATGTTTTCCTGCCAACACACAAGCCCTACTCATTGACAGATGACAACCGATCTAAGCGTCAAATAAGATTGTTAGTCTCAGGAATCAATCCGTGTAACACCATTTTAACAGGAGGCCTCATTCTTCTTTTCTTATCCAGAACTAAGAGGGAAAAAATGAATATGGTTTTTGCTCACAGAATGGATAACAGCAAGCCGCCTTTGGTTGTTCCTACACTTCTGGTGCCCCTCCAAAACCACAGCTGCACGGAAATGGCCTCCCCTCTGCTGAGCCAGGACCTGACGGCGCTTTACGAGGAGCACGGCTGGAGGAGTAATGGAACAGACCTGCGCTACAGACCTAACCCCGGGGAAGTGGCCACGGCCAGCATTTTCTTTGGGGCCCTGTGGCTGTTTTCTGTCTTTGGCAATTCCCTGGTGTGTTTGGTCATCCACCGGAGCAGGAGGACTCAGTCCACCACCAACTACTTCGTGGTGTCCCTGGCGTGTGCTGACCTGCTCGTCAGTGTGGCCGGCATGCCTTTCGTCCTGCTGCAGCTCGCCACCGGCCGGTGGGCCCTGGGCAGCGCCATGTGCAAGGCCGTGCGCTACCTTCAGTATCTCACCCCAGGCGTCCAGGTGTACGTTCTCCTCTCCATCTGCATAGACCGGTTCTACACCATCGTCTACCCTCTGAGCTTCAAGGTGTCCAGAGAAAAAGCCAAGAAGATGATTGCAGCGTCCTGGATCTTTGAGGCGGCCTTTGTGACCCCCGTGTTCTTTTTCTATGGCTCCAACTGGGACAGTCATTGTAACTATTTCCTCCCCTCCTCTTGGGAAGGAACCGCCTATACCGTCATCCATTTCTTGGTGAGCTTTGTGATTCCATCCGTCCTCATAATCTTATTTTACCAGAAGGTCATAAAATACATTTGGAGAATCGGCACCGATGGTCGAACAGTGAGGAGGACAACGAACATCGTCCCAAGGACAAAAGTGAAAACTGTCAAGATGTTCCTCATTTTAAATCTTCTGTTTTTGCTCTCCTGGCTGCCTTTTCATGTTGCTCAGCTGTGGCACCCCCATGAACGAGACTATAAGAAAAGTTCCCTTGTTTTTACAGCTATCACATGGATATCCTTTAGTTCCTCAGCCTCTAAACCTACTCTGTATTCCATTTATAATGCCAATTTTAGGAGAGGAATGAAAGAGACTTTCTGCATGTCCTCGATGAAGTGTTACCGAAGCAATGCCTACACTATCACAACCAGTTCACGGATGGCCAAAAAAAACTATGTCGGCGTCTCAGAAATCCTCCCCACGGCCAAAGCTGTAGCCAAAGACTCAAGCTATGGTTCATTTGACAGAGAAGCCAAGGAGAAAAAGCTTGCTTGGCCCATTAATTCAAATCTGCCCAATACTTTTGTCTGATTTCTCAGAATTCTTTCAATTACTGTTATGCACCAGAGATTAAAAACTTTAACTGTAAAAACAGAAGCTATTTATATATTTCTTTTCAATCAACTTTCTGAGGGAAATGTTTGATTTTGTAAAATGCACTCACTATTGATTTTAGTTTCTGTGTTTTTTATTTTAGTTGCTTTTTGTTTTCGAGGAAGCTTTCACCTTGAGCTTATGGTCAATGGTCCCTTTCCTGTATTAGTTACATACGTTAAAAAAAAAGAACGCTTTCCTACTTTTTAATTTACCAGTAGGTCCAAAAAGCATAAGCCATATACACAGTCTTTGATTAATGATTCAACCTGGTTTTATTCTGTTTCCTTTTTCTCCTCCCTACTGAAATTTTGTTAACTATGGGCTTCTGTTCCAAATGAAATCTGCTGTGTGACACATTTCAGAGACTTGAATTTCTCTACTAAGCAACATTTAGAAAGTCTTAATATTGTATATGTTTTTACATTACCTTCTGTCCGGATCTGTTCTGGAGAGCGCTCCGTATATTGGAATATATTGGAACTTGCTGGGTAGTCTTCTGTGATCGAATTATAATCAGGATTCTTAGGGAAAGAAAGCTTATAGAGTTGCCTAATTTTGGTCTCTGTCTCTTTTTCTGTCTCTCTTTCATTCTCCCTTAACCTAACCAGCTGATGATGCCTTGAAACATTTGAAGTGGCCGTGCTGTTTTCCTCACATCTGTGTCCCATCTAGGCTGTGTCCAGGATGTTTACGTCTCTTCTGAGTTAAACTCAAGAAAATGAGCAGGGACCCTGCCAGGGCAAGCCCAGAAAATGCCAAAGGGAGAAGTGCAGATGGGATCTCCCTGCACTCTGCAGTTCAGGCAGACACCTTTGGCTGCCCAGCGCTGCCCCTATACCCTAGGACAGCAAGTGCAAGGAGCGCTTTCTTCTTTCTCCTGGACACTCAGACGTGAGGCCGTTTCTCCAGCCAGCACTTCCTACCCCTCATCTCTCTCCAGGATGTATCATCATACCCTCACCAAGCTCAGACTCTTCTTTGGCTGTGGTAACTCGAGATTTTCTTCTCTGGTTGCCAGGTCTCCATTATTTCAAATCTAGGACTAGCACATTTTAAAGATGTACTTATTCAAACAGTAACGGGTTTACAGACAAGACTGGTGTGCATTTTCACACCCTAGTTAACGAGAATTGCAAATAATAATATCAGTTGTTCAGTGATTTTACCTGTATTATCTCACTTTATCCTCTCAAGTATTCTGTGATGTTCCTATTATCATCCCTACGTGACTTGCCCAAGTCGGAGTGTGACCGAGCTGTTTTTCACACTCAGGTCCCCTAACTGCAAGTCTGTTGCTCTTTCCTTGACAAGACAGGTTTCTCCCTATGGAATACATGAGTAGCCAAACCCATCCAGACCTCTGTGGGCCTAACGGCTGCTGCCTGCGTGGAAATCTTGAGGTCTGGGAGAACGTGGCATTCTTAACAGGAGAGTCTAGAAATTTAGTGAGCTGGCCCTCACCTTTTCCTTGGCTGTGGCTAGGTTCCTGGGCTGGTGGTGCTAAACGTCTGAAATGGGAAAGAAGCTGTACATCCCACCTCGCAGACACAGGGAAACAAGATTAGGCTTGGTATTTGGGGCAGAGAATGAGAACAATAAAGTATTCCATCCACAAAACATCTATAGAGCTGATGCATTTAAGTGGAGGTGCTTTCTTTAATCAAAGCCAGAAGATAAAAAGTGTCTTGTATTTTCTTCCTTTTCTTTCCCCTCCACATATTCTTCCTTATCCTATCAGCCAATGGCTGACCAGACAAAATGAGCCAGATGTTTATGTCACATGGCCCTGATATTTTGTGGTTCAGAGTTGTTAAAAAATAGAAGAGACCCTGCAGTACTTTTTTTTAAATTTATTTTTTAAAGTCAGATTGTAACAAGTAAAATTTCATTTACTTTAATTTTATTTATATATGTATTTTAGGTCTCAGTTTAAACCAAAAAAGACTAGATGATTACAAAGCTCCATTCTGTCCTTAATGTTCTGTGAGTTTACCCCAGTGGGTGGAAATTGAGTGAGACAACCTCTTACAAACTCTTGTTATCGAGATTAGTTTTTTTTTAAATCCCCCCAAATAATGACAAATTAAAGAGTGTTAATCAAATCACAATGGAGAGAGCTCTGAAGTCTCATGACCTATGATAATTCAGCTACATTTTCTCAGCATGTGGATAATTCATTTTATTTTATTTTTTTAGTTTAATATTTAGGATTCCTGTTGTCTCACTTGATCCTGAATTTGGAAGAAACTGGATGTAATGCACAGACTGATGAAGATTTGCATAAGTCCCAGCAGTACGGGAACAACATTCACCATACCTCACGTTTACCTGCCAAGCACAGGGAGGCAGGCTGTTGGGGGGAATAGGAAAACGACTCCAGTCTCCTTATCAGGCACATGACGAGATGCATCACGAATGTGGATTCATGTAGCTTCCAACCAGGAGTTCAGGAAAGCTAACGGGGAGCAGGGTTCTGAGGAGAGCAATTCCCCTCCCTGGCTCCAGGTGCCCACAGACCATCAGAGGAAGGGGCAGGGTCGCATCCTTTGAGGTGGAATTCAAATTTCTCCTTTCCTTCTAATCTTCAGTGAAATCATTAGTGCCACCAGCCTGCTGCCCAAAGTCCATCAGCACATCCTGCTCAGGTACACTTCCCTGTGGACCTTCCGTCACAGGTTTCCCCAGGGTGCCTGGGACCAATGAATGCCCTGGGCCAGAGTTCTCAGCAAGGGCAGTTTCATCCAGGGGGACCTCCACCAAGCATGTGGGGAGCAGAGTCATTTGCCAGATAAGGTTGGCACTCTTGGCTCTCCTGGTGGGCGCAGTGCTTCCCTTCTCCCTCCAGCCTTGCTGCTACCTGCCAAACTTGCTTTGAAGCAACAGAAGAAAGATCTGTTGGAGCTGCTGGACCAGGATCAGCTTCAAGGTTATGCTCCTTATAAAAACCACACGTAACAGAAGCAAAGAATTCGACTTTTAGAGTAGAAGGAATGGGACGTTGGGAGACCTAACCCAAGCCCCTCACTGTTTAGAAGAGCAAATTATGTCCAAGAGAGGTCAATGTAGGGGTAAACAAAAATGCCTTCTGCCGACCAGTCCAACATTCTTCAAATTTGCTGTGCCGCTGGCATGATGCATTCACTGGAGTGAACAAATCCTCACTGTGTTGGGAAGAATATGAAAAGAATAAATAATTCCCCATTGCTTAATGAACCTGCTAATTCATCTGGAGCAGAGACGACCTTAGGGGGCCGTGATTAGACAGCCATGGAAACGAACCAGCTTGGTGCCACTGTTTTGCAGAACGACCGCTTGGTGGCACTGTGGCCAGTAGGCAGACCCCAACAGCTCTTCACAGGGCCTGGCACACTGGCGATTTGGGGGAAAGTCCTCGTTGCATAGCAACAAGACAGTGAAAATTGCTGAGCACCCAGAGCAGCAGCTGCAGATTAACTGATCAGTGTGTTCAAAACACAAAGCATCTCAACATAGGAGGGAATTCCAAAATAATTAATACCCTTTACAGACATGAAATCACTAGTCAAAATATTATTTTAAACCCATTTTACAAATGGTAGCATTTTCGAAAAACCCCATCTCACCAAACACGCAGTTATGCCACCCACACTTACCAGGGCCCCTCTCTTTTCTCCTTTTATTATTTGACTCTCAGAATTTATGGATTCCATAGCAGTGTAATCTAGACTTTCCCTAAAAGTAAATGTTCCTGTGTTCCTGGTAGGTAGGCAGTTATATTTTTGGCCCGTCTCATTTCCCTCAGACCCTCTTGAATTTTTTGAGCCCCTACCTACAGTCTGGGCCATTCTGAATTGTTTGCTCAACTGAACACTTCTGTTCAAAAGCTTTGTCTTTCTCAGGAGAAGCCTCCTTATTATTTTTTTTAATTGAAGCATAGTTGATTTATAATGTTGTGTTAGTTTCAGGTGTAAACTGGACACCTGAAGGTAAAAGTACATATTCTTTTTTAGATTCTTTTCCATTATCGAATAGGTTATTACAAGATATTGAATATAGTTCCCTGTGCTATACAGTAGGTCCTTGTTGTTTATTTATTTTATATATAGTAGTGTGTATCTGTTAATTCCAAAGTCCTAATTTATCCCTCCCACTCCTTTCCCCTTTGGTAACCATGAGTTTGTTTTCTATGTCTGTGAATCTATTTCTGGTTTTTTTTAAATTTTTTATTTTATATTGGAGTATAGTAGATTTACAATGTTGTGTTTCTGCTGTACAGCAGAGTGAATCAGTTATACATATACAAATATCTATTCTTTTTCAGATTCTTTTCCCATATAGGTTATTACAGAATATTGAGTAGAGTTCCCTGTGCTATACAGTAGGACCTTGTTGTTTATCTATTTTGTATATAGTAGTTTGCATCTGCTAATCCCAAACTCCTAATTTATCCCTCCCCACATTTCCCCTTTGGTAAGCATAAATTTGTTTTCTATGTCTGTGAGTCTGTTTCTGTTTTGTAAATGTGTTCATTTGTATCATATCTTAGATTCCACATGTAAGTGATATCATATGATATTTGTCTTTTTCTGTCTGACTTACTAGAAGAAGCCTCTTTAAAAGTATTGCTTTTTAAAAACTCTCATCAACCCTAATTGAGTTATACAATTAGGATTCACCTATAATTTGAAGAATGTGTGATTTTAACTCTGCAGGAAAATGACCCCCAGAAATGCTGGGTGTGTGTATCTGGTTTCAGGGTTATGATGCAGGTCTGGAAGCTTGAGAACATCATCTGGTTTTCAGTGGCAGACAGTCAATATAGCAGTTTCAGCTGTTTGCCCACAACAGCTAGATATGGGGAATGAAAACTATAAGGGAATTCTGAATGAATCCTCTCTATTCTGCTTCCCTGCAATACCTTCCAAAGAGTGCTCTGTTTTAGGAGACTATATTCTGCTAGTAGGACCCTGAATGTGCTATGCGGACCATGGCATGGATACCTGGGCAGCAAAAGATCTGTGAAGAGTTTTATGGTGGAGAGGGTGGGGAGCACAGTGTCTGAGAAGAATGGATTTATACTCTATTCATCAGTCCAGACTCATTAAAATTCTGGGCTGATTCTCCAGGTAGATGGACTATATATACTTGAATGACCCTTTAAAAATTAGTAAAAACTGGGCACAAGACTCCAGTGACACCTCCAGCCAGCAAAGTTTTCCTTAATCACAAGTATGATGGTTGTTTTCAAGGGCTCTGGAATCAACTTCTGTGTTGAAGCTCAGGTTCTGCTTACCACCTGTTTAACCAGCAAATTCTCAAACCCCAGCTTCTCTATTTTTAAAATGGGGAAAATAACATGCCTACCTGTATTAGGGTTCTCCAGGAAGAGCAGAACCAATAGGACATAGATGACAGATAGATAGGTGGATAGATGACAGTATTTTAAGAAGTTGGTTCTTGCAATTAAGGGGGTCAGCCAGCTTGAAGTTTGTAGGGTGGGTGGCAGGCTGGAAACTCAGGTAGTTGCTGCAGTCTTCAGTTTGAAATCTAGGGCAGGCCAGCAGGCAGGATTTGATGCTACAGTCTTGAGGCAGAATTTCTTCTTAGGGAAACCTCATTTTTGTTTGCTCTTAAGGCCTTTAACCGAGTAGATAACCATATTATCAAGGATAATCTTAAAGTCAGTTGGTTGTAGCTGTTGAGCACATCTACAAAATACCTTCACTGCAACACCTAGGTTAGTGTTGATTAAATAACTTGGTATTCTACTGTAGCTGACATGTAAGACTATCATACCACCTTATAGGATGTAATAAAATGAGCCCAGACCCATGTAAATTATTCATTCAGTGCATTACCAAACACATGGGAAGCCCTCAAAAAAGGTTTTCTATTGTTGTTATTTGAATTTAGTTGTTGCTAACCCAATGGATTTTTCCATTTTCAAGTTCTTCAGCACCTATTGCTATGTGCTAACTAGTAGAAACAGTTTTTTAATACCATTCTCAAATTGTGGCATCGTTTTCCTTCTTTAGCTTTTTTTCTTTTCTTTCTTTTTTAGTTCTGCTAATATTTTGCAGACTCAGGGGGAAGGAACACCTGGGAACAGGAACTTGAATGGGAGGTAGGTGACAGAGCTACTTCTATTCACTCACTCCAAAGGGGATTTTTTTGAACTATTAAGAAGGCATGGTCTAAATTCAGGATATGAAAACACTTGAGAATGCAGCCTTTTACCATCATTCTTGTGTTGCGATTTCCACATATACAATAGAAAGAACTGATGGAGGGAAATCAGTTTCAACTGTTAATTTAACCATTCTAGTCAAATATAAGAAAAACCGGTGAAACGGGACTTAAGTCACTCTTGGCCATAGTTAATTGTAGGCAACTCTGTAGCTAAAAACATGTAACCATTATATATTTTCAGTTGAACCATAAGTGAATTGTACTGTAACTCGAAACAAATCTAAGTGAAATCAAGTGAAATTGAAGTCAAGATAGTTTTTTTTTGTTTTGTTTTGTTTTTTTAAAGCTATTTGATAATTGGAGTGAAGGGGCAAAGAAACACAATGAAAATCCAGACTCAAACTTACAAACACAAATATTGTAAGGAACTTTTAAGTTTATTTTAAGAAAAATTTAAACCAGCTAAATGGTTTATGGTTTTGTTTTTTTAAGAAAAGATATGTGAGTATACTGTTTGGAGGACTAAGGGGAAAAACACTGCCTATATTTATCCGTTTTGTGGTTTAAAGAAACCCTCAACTACAGCAGGCCACATATTAAAACTCAATGTAATTTCATAGACTAGGTAGAGATCTCCAATAGCACCTGCTTCCGTTTTTTGGTTTATATGAGCTGTCACACCTTGTGGAAGGTGAAAGTGAGACCTTGCCCTGTGGCGGCTAAGATCACCTGCAGGCTGGATGCACGCAGGCTGGGTGCAGCGGCGTTCATCACCTGGCCTCAGGAAACTGCTAGTGATCTTAGTGGTATTATCCCAACCTGGCTCCACCTGTCCCAGAACTGACCCCACAGACTAAGTTTGACTCTTCACTCCCTAGTCACCCTCACGTTTACTCAGGAGACTGAGGTATATTAACCAGAGGCCAGTGTATTGATTTTCAAGGGGATATATTCCTTTCCAATGACCAGAATGCTTAGATGACTTATTCAGGGCACATTCTTACTGATTTTGGAATAATTGGGAATCTGGAAGTTGCTTGGTGAATATGGGATCTGACAAAAAGAAGTATGGTTATTTTTTTGTTTGTTATTATTTGGAAGATATTTTAAACTAGTTTATTTTTATAAGTTGAATATGAAATCTATATTTCACATGGAAAAAAATGGAACGATTGTATTAGTTATCTATTATTGCATATTACCCCCAAATTTGACAGATTATAATAACCCACATTTTTTAAAATCTCATAACTTCTGTGAGCAGGAATCTGGATACAGCTTAACTGTGTCCTCTGATTCACAAGGCTGCAGTCACAGGGTTAGGGTCAGGGTCTCATCTGAAGGTTCAGTGGAGGTAGCATCTGCTTGCAGGATCACGTGGTTGTTGTTGGAATTCACTTCCTTAGGGGCCTGAGGTTTGAGGGGCATTACTATTTACTTTTTGTCATTAACTCTATACCTTCTTTTCCTGTGGTATCGGCAAGCATGGTGTTCATTCCACTGAAGTGGGAAAACCCAGAACTCAGTGTGGGCTTTTGGCCTGCTGGTTCTGGGTTATCCAAGGCTACCTAGTGGAGGCACAGGCGTCGTCATTTCTAGCCTGCTGACTTGACCAGGTTCGGGGCTGTAAAGTTCGGGGCTTGTCAGGCACTGTTTGCCTCTCAGGAAAGGGGCGCTGAGGCATGGCAGGATTGAATTGGGTTCTGTTGGATCTCAGGAGATTTTTCCTGCTCAAATACTTATCTAACTGCAGAGTCAAAATGGCCTGTAAGCCAAAGCTGACTGTCCAATTGCAGCCCAACCCCCAGCCCTGGAGTGTTGGGAGCACTGTGTCACAAAGCAATAGGTAAGTTAGTTGTACCCACTCTGACCCCAAGGCTTGCTTTAAGAATTCAGCTGATCTGCCTCCCAGTTATTTCTGGAGTTCACCTGGGTAGTTCTCTGCAACCCATAACCGTTTCTGAGTCACGACCACCATCTGTCTTGTGAAGTAATCTGAATTTGACATGGATGCCTCCAAACTTCCTAGAGACTTACAAAGAGTCCTTCCAGCTCCATGTGTCCTCCAGTCAGATACGTGGGGCCTCAAATGTGGCTGCTCGGGTCAGGGCCATGTTGGCCTACACCAGGCCTTTACAGTGGTCGGCTGGAAACCAACTCTCTGGCAGGGGAGGGAAATCCCTGATTGGTAGCATTTACTGATTTCTGTGGTGTCAGTACTCCCATCATTGCTGATTAAAAGCTACCAATCTGATGTCACTCAGCATGGAGTTGGGATAGATGCACATGATTGGCTTTCTTCTGGGGCCAGCAATACACCAGCTGCAGCACACTGTCGTTTTGCACGTTTTATGAAAGGCACCCTCCACGTAGAGGGATTAAGAAAGGCTCCTCTCTGGGCAGACCTGCACCATACGTGTGACCCGGTGAGCAATGGCAGGCACCCTTTCCTCCTCACGTGGCTTGTTGAAAGGAACGTGAGGTCGATTTTAGGCCTCCTCAACTGGGTGCCTTTGTGCAGTGCACATTCAGCACAACCTCACACAGCAGTCCCGCCTCGATTCATGATACTGTGTAATTAAGTAAAATAGATGGAATGAGGGAAAAGTGAGCCAGGTTACCTAGCAGCCTGAAAACCTGCTTATACAGATGATAGGATTACTGCCAGGTGGAACATTAACTTCTTAAAATTAATCTAGTTAATAGAAGGCTATTATTGCTAAGAAGAGCCCCCAACTATACACCATTCCAGGGATAGACATAATGATATGGCTAAAAAGACTTCAGAAACATGAGGCCTGCAACAATACATGTTTAGATTCCAGACCATTAAAATATATTTATCGTTAGTGATTTAAATCTTAATAGTCAAACCCAGGCACACATGAATATTTAAAATATAACGTAATTCTTTACTACTTAAGAAGTAGATTCTCATAACTCTATTTAGCCTACCAATTACTCTGGAAATTATCCTCCCACTTTCTTACATATGAGGAAATAAGCCGAGAGAGTACATAATTCAAAGTGACGCAAAAAATGGATTCAAGACCAGTTCTGCCTAAATCTCATACTCTTTTTACTATGCTTATACAGACATACTTCAGTATTGTGAAACAGACAACCTGAAATGGCTCCAGTGAAGATATTTTATTTTTCATAAAAATATAATTGTACAATGCTCTTCAGAGAAAGAAAAATTCCTTCAATGCCCCAAAATACCATGTGATTTAGTAGTAATTTTCCTCTCTTTTAAAACTAAAAATGTAATTGATAATGTGCAACTGATTTCTTGTGAAACATCGCATTTACGTTTTTAAATTTTATTTGCCTTTATTTTAACTAAGTCCAGTTTAAACCTATGCTTTTTGGAACAACCCAAATCAAGCCTACCAATTCAAAGATGATAAAATAAAATGCTAAATGGTGATGCTGATAAATGCTGTCAGTCAGCTGGTAAACAGTGATATGAACTTGCTGCAGCATGAAAGATCCTGATTTAGATACATTAGGAAGATTTTAGATACAATAGAAAAAAATTTAAGAACTTCAACTATATCCTAAAATTTGATCTAGTCAAACTTATTTCATATTATACTCAGTTGCTCTAGTATACAACGGATCTATGCTAAATTAACAACAGAATATGACTGGTCTAAATACGTAAATTTATTTTCCCCCTTACCTTCCTTTCTTTGGGAAAAGGAAAAAGGAAATATTACTCTGTGTACTCAGAGAGCAAGGAGAACAGCAGAACAGATGAAGGGGGACTGAGCTCGCTGACTCTTCCACCCGCTTCTGTTCTCTCTCAGCCGGTATGTTGTCCTTATAGGTGAGTGAGAGATGCTAGGATTTCAGCATGCTGCTCCTTAACTGGAATGGGGCAAGAAATGCTCCAGCTGTTTGAATCAGTGACGTTTATTAACATGCTTCAAGTGGCCAAAGCGCGCAACCAGCACAATACCCAAAGCAATCAGAACACTCCTTTTTAAGACCAAGAATTTTTCTCTCGGTTTGATCTACTCCAAAATACCAAATAGATAGGTTTAGGATTAAACTGAAATAAACTGTAATTTACTTTCACCCAGAATTACACATCGGCTACCTGAGGACAAAGTCACTGCTCTTGTAAAGATACTGAAGGGAAGGGGAGTAGCTCAAATGAGCCTAAAATTTAAAATCACAACCAGAGAAGAAACACTTCAAGCACAATGGGGACATTCCATTGAAGAGCCACATTCATTTGGAATGTTTGTTTTGAAAACAACTCTTTTGGGGAATTCAAAAGGTACTGAACAAAGCAACGTAGAGTAAGTCTTGGGCTGTTTTGCAAAATAAAAATATACATTTGAGTAGACCAGATGGCAAAAACATACCCATTACAATCTGAACACTATATTTAAAAAACTTAAATTCTGAAGGCCTGAACATTAACAATCTTTAATCTATCTATATTTGTGATCCTAAAAAGACATTAAATACTCTTAAACCCCCAGTCCTCCAAAACACAGAGAGGCCCAACAGACTGGGCTAGTGGTATATCAGTTGTCACACAGTACTAGACTAGAGATCTGAGTCTGCGACCTAAGCACAAGAGATCTTCAGGAACTCAGGCTTAAGGGAAGCACTTAATTCAAATGCATGGCCTCAGAGAAGGAGGGAGGTACCTCATCACCTGAAACTATGTGGTCCATCTCATGTTCCCCCTCACAGTCAAGCTAGACTATGATGCCTCCTCTTAAACTACTTCGTAACAAAACACATATTGTTTGGAAGCCAAATGTTTGCTTCATTAGAGCAAAGAGCAATTACAATTTAGCAGCAACAGAGAACACAACTCCTGATTTAAGGACGGGAAAGAGAAGAGAGAGTGTTAAAGTGTCCCAGTGGGGACATCAAAAGATTCCCAGATCTGAGTGTATCATATTGAGTGTGACTCCTCAACCATCACTCCATTTGGTAGCCAGGAAGAAAGCAAAGGTAGTTGTGGTGGGAACTGGAGGGAACTCCTCTGCCTTCTGCCCCTCCTGCCAGGCCCCCTGGCGACTCTGCTTCAGTGCTTCACTCCAGAGTGGAGGCATGGCCAGGGCTGAATCGGATGCACACCCACAGTGTGTTTCTCTCTGGCTCAGAATACATTCATAAGGAAACTCAAATCAGGGAAGAAACTAAGTGTTCTGGTTATGGCTACCGCCATTAGATCCACCAGCAATGTGTCCCTCATTTCGTTCCAGATCTCTTGAGGCAGAAACTCCATCTCAGCAGCTAATTTCATCCTATTTTCTTTAGAAAAATTCTCCAAATTAGGTGATTACACAACGAAATGTGTGTGAACATTCACTCCTGCCCTCCCCATATACATATATAGACATACAATAGAAACACACTGTATGGGTTGTCAAGACGATGTATGTTACTGAAATGCCTAACAGGTTACTTCTTATTTAAAAATAAAGTTTGACTAATTATTCTCCAAGTACAGATTAGGCCCTAGCAAACCTGTATAAATACAGTTAGAAAAGACAGCAACAAAAGTTTTAAATAGAGGCTATCTTAAGGGCTTCCTTGATGGATTTTGTTAATGTGTACATTATTTAAAACGGGCATATCATTATGGATTATAAAAATAGAAATGTATAAATTTGTTAATACATATTCACAGCTTATGCTGGAATGGCTCACAGGAGAAATGGTTCATGCAGAAAATAAACATTACTCAAGTAAATATAAAGGAATAAGATTAGGTCCATAAAGGCTGAGAACTTATAGTCAGTAATCAGCCCATTTGGTTTCTCTTTGTAGGGCAATCAAAAACATGAAAGGAAGTGACACCTAGACACACATACACATACAATTACATGAATTACATGGAAAGAATATAAATTAACCAATAAAGCAATGTGGAATTGAGGTGCAAAAAATATAATCTTCACTCATTCTCTCTACTGTACTTTCAAGCATTGCAACATGTTAAATGCCATGGGTGGCAATACCAACCAGAACAGGTCTGAATGTCTGTAAATTTTCTAAGTGTTGAAAACTAAAGCAAAATCCTTTGAGATCTATGATCACACATTTTGGTAGAAATTGCAAATTTACAGAGATGACTGAGCAGTAGGTAGTAAATGGAGCCAAGAAGTACAATCTTGCCTATTCATCCTCCAATAAGAATCAGAATATTGGCTTCAATCACTGACTCATCATTTTATATGCTCTTCACCCTGAAAAATAAAGTTACCAATGTAAGAATGCTTTTTTTTTTTTTAATATACTTATTTATTTATTTATTTATTTATTTGGGGCTGCCTTGGGTCTTCGTTGCTATGCGCGGGCTTTCTCTAGTTGCGGTGAGCGGGGCCTACTCCTCCTTGCAGTACACAGGCTACTCATCTCAGTGGCTTCTCTTGTTGCGGAGCATGGGCTCCAGGTGCGCGGGCTTCAGTAGTGGCACGCAGGCTCAGTAGTTGTGGCGCACGGGCTTAGTTGCTCCGTGGCATGTGGGATCTTCCCGGACCAGGGCTCGAACCCGTGTCCCCTGCACTGGCAGGTGGATTCTTAACCACTGCACCACCAGGCACAGGGAAGTCTCAAGAATGCTTTTAAAGTCAATGAAGTTCGGTTAATCTGTTTTAAAATGCATGCTTTTTTTTTTTTAATTTAGTATCTACGGGAAGGCTATTTTCAAATACAGACTGAAAGAAAACTGAACTGTTTTGGCTTTTTTTCATTAATTGAATTTAGATTAAGGCAAATGTTACCTCATCTAATAACAGCTATAAAAAGCCAATCCTTCAGTTTTATAAAAAATTTTTTAAAAGATAAAAAGTTTGTAACATTTCCTTATAACTATTTTCAAGTGCTCCCAAAGCAATCACAATGATGAAGAAATCAACATATGGCATCTTCATTCTAAAACCTTAACACTCTGTCCAACAAATGGTGCTGAGACAACTGTATATTCACATGCAAAAGAATTAAGCTGGACTTCTATCTCTCACCATATAGAAAAATTAACTCAATAGATCAATGATCTAAATATAAGGCCTAAAACCATAAAACTCTTAGGAGACAACACAGGGCAAATCTTCATGACCTTCGATTTGGCAATGGGTTGTTAGATATGGTACCCAAAGCATGAACAACAAAACTAAAAATGGTCTTCCTCAAAATTAAAGTCTTTTGTCCACCAAAGGATACTATCAAGAAAGCGAAAAAACCTACAGAATGGGAGAAATATGTGTAATCATATATCTGATAAAGGTCTAGAATCCAGAATATATAAAGAACTCTTACAATTCAACAACATAATGAAAGACAATTAAAACATGGGCAAGGGACATAAAGAGACATTTTTTCAAAGAAGACATACAAATGGCCAACAAGCACATGAAAAGTTGCTCAATGTCATCAGTCATTAGGGAAATGTAAATCAAAACCACAATCAGATGCCACTTCACTAGGAAGGCTACAGTTTTCAAAAATGGAAAATAAAAAGTGTTGACAAGACACAGAGAAATGGGAAACTTCATATACTATGGTGGTAATGTAAAATATTTCAGCCACTGTGGAAAACAGTTTTTGGTTCCTCTAAAAGTTAAATATAGGCACTTCCCTGGTGGTCGAGTGGGTAAGACTCCGTGCTCCCAATGCAGCGGGCCTGGGTTTGATCCCTGGTCAGGGAACTAGATCCCACATACATGATGAAACTAAGAAGTCAGCACGCCGCAACTAAGACCCGGCATAGCCGAAATAAAAATAAATAAATAAATATTTTAAAAAATAAATAAAAGTTAAATATAGAATTACCATATGACCCGGCAATTCCACTTCTAGGTATATACCCAAAACAACTGAAAACAGGTACTCAAATACATACTTGTACATGCATGTTTATAGTAGCACTGTTCACAATAGCAAAAGGTAGAAACAGATACCCATCAGTGGATAAATGGATAACAAATTGTGGTATACATATACAATGGAATATTATGCAGTCATAAAATGGAATGAAGTACTGATACATGCTACAAGGTGGATGAACCTGGAAAACATTATGCTAGGTCAAAGAAGTCAGACACAGAAAGTCACACAGTGTGATTCCATTTATACGAAATATGCAGAGGAGGTAAATCCATAGAGACAGAATGCAGATTCATAGTTAACAGGGGCTGGAGGGAGGGGGTAACAGCGAGCAACCTGCTAATGCATTTGGAGTTTTCTTTTGGGGTGATAAAATGTTTTCTAACCAGACGGAGGTGGTAGTTGTACAACACTGTGAATGTACTAAATTCCTCTGAATTGTGACTTTAAAATGATTAATTTTGTTATGTGAATTTCTCCTTAATTAAAAAAAAATCCTTACAGGTGATGGGCTACTGTACTAGATAGAGCCTGAACTAGGTGAGGACAGGTTCTACCATTATGGCTGTGTGACCTTGGGCACCTTACCAAGCAGCACCTGTGCTATTTCTTCATCTATAAAATAAAAAGTACAATTATACTTCACACAATTACTGGAGGAAATAATTACGATAAACGTAAGTGAAAATACTTTGTAAATCAAAATCAAAGGTATTGTTATTATTAACAGTAACTAGGGAATTCCCTGGCATTCCGGGGGTTAGGACTTGGTGCTTTCACTGCCAAGGGTGCAGGTTCAATCCCTGGTCGGGGAACTAAGATCCCGCAAGCCGTGCAGTGCGGCCAAAACAATAACTAGACTGGTACACTCTCACTTATTGAGTGAGTCTACTTTAGAATTTTCCCATGAATTTATCAGTTGCTCTTTATAGTCCCCATGTATAACGCATTTCAATATTTAGAATCTAACACCAGTTCACTTGCTTATTAGTGTATTACAAATGACATCAGCATTTTATTTTATTTGAAGACACAGCAAGGAAAGTGGTCAACAGAAAG